>NC_140595.1:34114102-35424102 GCF_964204655.1 Triturus cristatus | reverse complement strand
TCCACACACACAGAGGGAAAAAGCACCAAGAAGTTAGTTTTGTGCTTTTCCAAGAGCCAATTTAATAAACATTTTCTGAATTACAGATCCAATACTATCTGTTTATTCAGTTTGTTAAAAAAAAATTTTTGCTTAAAAACGGATGCTCCGACTCCTTACCGAACGCTAATCAGACTTCGCAGTCTTCAACTGTGAAACTTTGATAATTTAATAAAAAGCTGAAAAGTTAAAACTTGCCCAAGGAGTCTTTCCCAACAGTCTATGCAGAGGATTTTACGAGAGACAACTTCATGGGCAAAGACGAGCCTTACCTGCGCGCGAAGGGGAAGTTCAACGAAGCACTAGTGGAGAAGTTACGTGGGCTGTCCAAGGGGCTGCTGCCAGCTGTGGGTCAAAAACACAGAAAACATTTCATACATTTTCGATTCACACAAACCTGAACAATAGTAAAAGCTAAATGGACAATACAATTGTGTTTAAATTCTGATGAGCAAATTTCAACTAAAGTAAGAAGCAGCAGTATACCCACTAAGGGCCTGACGGATATCCTGTCCGCCGAAATCTAAATCCCATAGGATATAATGGGATTTAAATTTCAGCGGACGGGGATATCCGTCACCGCTGTGACAGAGTATAAAGAGTTTGATCCGCACTCAAATATAAAAGACAAGTCCATCCGATTTTTATGTTTTATATTTTCCTGTATTCTTTCTTCCTAGTAGCCAACGCGTTTCGTCCTGCTTGAGGACTTCTTCAGGGCTTTATCATTGTTCTGAAGTTCCTGATCATGTAAGTTCAGATAGGGGCATGTTTTACATGTAAAAACATTCCTTTTGATAGCCTTAGGTCATGGCTAGTTCAATAATCATAAAATCTTTCCCGGGGAAGCTGTCCCTCTGTCGTCATGTTATACCAGCTGGTTTAAAAGGAATGTTTTTACATGTAAAACATGCCCCTATCTGAACTTGCATGATCAGGAACTTCGGAACAATGATAAAGCCCTGAAGAAGTCCTCAAGCAGGACGAAACGCTTTGGCTACTAGGAAGAAAGAATACAAGAATAAAAGGAAAATATAAAACATAAAAATCGGATGGACTTGTCTTTTATATTTGAGTGCGGATCAAACTCTTTATACAATTGTATATAGTGGAAGTTTCTTTCACTTGTTTGGGAAGCGAAGGGGTCTTGCTTCTCTGATCCTTGCACCATAGAACTGGTAATATTCCCGAGATAGGGATAAGTGCTGTTTTAATATCCTAGACCTCTTTTGTAAATCTTTTGCTGTGACAGAGTAACCTGTCGTCCAAGATCTAAATCATGCCCTAAGTCTATGTCAGGTGCGTCCCATGTAAGTCCAGGAGGGCCGGATAGATGCCAACTTCCAGGCAATCCACTAAATACTTAAGTGTTCGATTTAGATTCAATGCATGGATCTAAATTGGAGAACGCTGGTCCAGATAATCCGAAATGTCACTGGTGCAAGAAATGAAGTAACTTTTCTTTGGCTCTCATACAACAATGACCACAGTTACCGTGCAGTATTGTCAACGCTGCGCCGCCGTAGGGAAACCATGTTTTGTCTTACGCGGTACTAGAGCACCGAGAAACTAGGTTAACTCAGACACATAAGAGAGAAGGCCTGCCTAAAGTGAAAGCAGACAGACGTAACCAATATCCAAATCTTCAATGATAAGCGCTACAAATCTATTTTTTTGTGTGCAGGGACCATGCACTAATGTCAACTAATAAAAAGAAATTGTAGTATCTTACTCTCATGCCAAGATAACAAATCTGCTCATACTGGATCAGGGACTTCCTTCCAAACTGTACTGAGTGGGAACAAGTGCTGAAATACACATATTCAATGGGCACGAATAGTTAAAGGGCGCAAAACAGTCCTTCAGATCACTGAAGACTGACTAACGAAATCACAATCTCAAACGAGTGTATTGGTCCCACGACTGGGCCCAACTTAGCACAGATCTCAGAGTATTAAACCCAAATAGACCTTTGTGGAAACTACGGTCTAGAGAACTCCTTTATTTTCACTTGTTTTTTTCAATTCAGGTATCAAGTCCACATGAATAGTGTCTAGATACGTAAAATGACTAAATGTAAATAAAAAAAATTTAAAATTCAATTAGGATTAATCTGGGTCATACGCGGTCTTCAGTGTAAACACCAAAAAAGGAACCGAATTAAGGCTGTCAATCACAATATCATTTCTTTTTTTTAGTTATGTCATAGAAGTTGAAATATAAAAATATCTAATGCCACGATTTTGACAAAGGCAGCGCTGAAAAAGATATTTAAGGTATCCCTCAAATAGTATACAACTCAAAAGAGAGCCCGAACCACATACTCTTTTCTAAGGCACGTTCAAGCTCTATGTCAACTTGGTGTGGGGCCGGGCTCACCTGCGTTCCACACCTACATAACGGGTACAAGGTTAAGTGTTATGTTTCAAAAAGATGGGGCAAGTTGTGGCGTTCTCAAGATATAATAGAAGCACCAAGTGTCAAGAGCTCCATGAACGTGGAAAGCACAGTTCTGTTGCTTCAATGTTGTACACAGGTTTCTTTGTGGGTCTTTTACGCTGACAGCCCCTGTTACGCTGACAAAGTCGGTCACATCCCTGCTGAGAGGAGGATTCTGCCCAGTCCAATGGACCTCTTCACTACAGGGCATTTCCAAACAGATCTTGGTATATATGAGTTATGCGATCGACCTACGGAAGTTCATACATGGTGGATGTGGAGAGCATTTAGAGTGAAATACTTCAAATAACCAAATTTCTCTTTTTGGTCATGAAAATAACAGGGAACAGAAATTTGGAGGACACATTTAGAGTATTTTCGGTGTAATAAGCACATGGGGATCCGGTTCCTGAATCCTGATTGGTTGCCAAGTGCCTCAGGGATACTTTCCTTAGCAAGACACCAGTTCCAGTTATGAAACATTAATTTGACGACTCCGCACAAGTTTTTCCTAGTAATAATATCCCCAGGGCCTAAAACAAACCGGTCTCCTCAAAAGCCAGTTCTTTGTGGTTTGCTACAGGTGCCAAAGACCATAGTCTACTAGTGCAAACTGGCTAGTTGCATGTCTAGTTAGTATAATGATCAGACTGCAGTTGGACTTAATTCCCATGTCCAGATCTGAGATGAGAAAAGCAGGTTCAGGGGCGCTCTTTAAATTTGCGCCAGATTGGTGCATACTTTCGCCAGCTGCATTTATTTTATACCCGCTGAGCCGGACTTACAAAGCTGTGAGAAATCTCCCCACTCAAAAACTTGCGCCTACGTCACGGGGCGCGGGTGGGGTTTGTGACCGCTTAGCCCGACTCATCAGTGGTCGAGGCTCTTGTATATGCTTTGGAATATATGCTTTGGAATACTCTGTGACACCATGCTGACCATCTGTTAGTAAACAACCAAATAAATTAGGTGCAGTGCCTTTTGTTTCTTTCACCATTTCACAACTGAGACAAAGACTACAAGAAACTTGGTACAACCTGTATTTACTCCTGTCTTGTTGATATGTGTAATTAACACTATATAGATGTGGGTGGTCAATATTCTAATTTCCTTTATGCAAGGAAAAACATTTTCCCTTTGATGCAGCCATTTCTTCTAAGCTCCGTGTTAAACACGGGTTCTTGCATGCCCCATTCTGTCGTAAAAATGACTTCCTCCAACCATTTGCAGAAGTACGACTTCTGGTTGGTAAAACGTTTGTTAATACATACAGTTATTCTGAGATTAGGTGCTCCGAGCACATTACATGAGGAATGCACCCTGCCATCGTCTTCCCAATGTGCTAAACCTCACTTCCTCCTGTAGAAAGTCCACCAAGACAGGTAAACCTGAACAAGCCGATTTCCGCACCAAAACCAATATTATTGAAATCAAGATTTCTGTTTTGCTTGCAGAATAATCCTGTTCTTACATGCAAATGTGACATCTGAATTGGGTGCAACTTTAGGATTATCAAACTGCTTGCATAATCCATGGGGCGGAAGAGTGCAGAAGCAGATAGAGTGGCATGGTGTTTGAGGTGGCACTTTGAGTTCAGAGGGCGTCTGCTGCGGGATGGATGGTCATTTTGGATGGTACCCGAGTTCAAAGGAGCTCTGCGGGTGTTTGCACCCTCTGTGAAGGTAACTTATGGCCGAAGTAGTCACTCGGTGTAAGTGTGGGCCCACTGGGAGGGGATGATCAAAGCTATGAAAGTTTGTCTTGTTTGTCGCTTGCGGACCCGGTGCAATCCATGCCACATGAGATGTACTCATTGGCTGTGGCACAGACACTGTGTACTGGCCTGTTGTGCCCACCCACATGTAATGCTATGGGGTCTCAGATTGTAAAGGCTTTGGAGCTGTTTCTGTGGTACAGGATGGCTTTTCAAACTGTTGAGAGGATTCCACCGCAGCGTCATTCGGAAAGCGAAGTTTCGCTCTCCGGAGTGTGAGCGGATGAGTTCTCCTGTTAGGTGAATGTGTCGGCTTCAGCGAGCGGTGGTTGAATGCTCCATGAGACCCGGCTCCAACTCCAATGTGGGAAACTTTGGTCTGTGTAAACAAATGCCACGGCCTGTCATCCACACGCCTTGCATCAGAGGAGAGGAGGGAAATTTCTGCTGAGTCCCAGGGAGTTATCACAACACTGACTTTCCAACACAATAACATATTCTCCGAAGATGACTCACGCGCCCTTTGAAGGCTCAGTCAGCCGGGAATTACTCCTGACTCATCAAGATGAGCAGAGTTCGGTGAAACAGCCATACTCCCTGGACATTCACTCCTTTGCTCAGGATAACAGAAGCACCCCTTCCTCACATGGGGTGATGCAAGTGTGTGAAGGAGCTCAGAGGATGGACACTTTTACAATAGACAGCAAGCCCTGAAAGCAGGATTTTGCTACATCGTGTACTTGTTCTGGTCTGCATTTTTCAGTGCTAGACAAAGATAGAAAGTGACATTTTTATAGTGCTGTTTCATAAAAATATATACAACAAATAACGTAGTGTTTGCAGTGGACTCCAATCTGTGCTTACAAAGAGAATTAAAATACTACAGAGCTTCGACTCTACTTTACCACGGTAAACACAAGGCATAAAGATGCAGGGTTTACAAACGGCTTCTGTAATCGCAACACAAAGCTCATGACTTGTTCAATCTTTCCACATCCTTTCCTCTAACTTCTTGGTCATCTTTAAGCAGGTACTCGTCTCAATCTGAAGTCTCATTTACGGAGGAGATAGTGTCCTGGATCTTCTGTCACAGACTCAGAATAAAACCCTCTAGGGCACTGGTGACCCTTTAAACTGCCACTAAACTGTACACAATTCCCATACCTGTGGCATCAAGTCGTTACGGGTGGTTTTAAACTCTATCAATCAATCATTCAATCATGGCATTTGTAAAGCGCACTACATACCCGCGAGGGTCTCAAGGCGCTGGGGTGGGGGGGGGCATTGGGGGGTTGGAGAGCTGCAACTATTCAAAGAGCCAGGTCTTGAGAAGTCTCTACACTGGTATCTCCCTGTCCTGGCATGTGCTAAAGCACACATGTGTACATATAAAGTTTTAGGATGACTGATAGAACTTTGGACCGGTCTCCTTGTTGGATGCTTTGGGTAAATGTTTTGGGAAACTTCTACTGAAGCACTTAGAAACATCAGTGTGAGGGACATCTTCCTCACGGCTCAAGCTGCTGTCTCTAGGATGTGCCAAAGAAGACACCAGTGTTTACGCCCGTTGATCACAAAGTAGACACAAAAGATCCAAAGAAAAAAAAGAAAAGCAGCGGCAAACTTTGTCGGGTGTTCCTTCTAAGGGGCACACACACTCAGGGTGGAGAAACAAAGGAACAGGAATAATGATGCTTATATTGTCAATCACCTTTAGCATTACACCATGGAACATGTAATATCCGCTTACACCTACCGAGACAACGAAGGAATTCCCCAAAGCAGCGAATCTGCATCCACACTTATCTATTCCATCAGCAGCGTGAGGTGTCACCCCCAATGTAGTATATTCAGAAGTTTCAATTACTGATCAGTGTCCACCTGCAAACCTTTACGCCATTTGGCGCCAACAATGCGCGCGCCGAGCTTTTTCGGGTCCTTCTCTTAGCCAGGTCTGAAGGTTTCTCTCAGGAGTCATGAGGACAAAAATATTCTACACACCAACATTTAGGAGGAGTCAAATTGCGTTTAATTATTTAAGGCAACATTGCGAACAAATAAAGTTTGTAATAACCTTACAGCTGTTTTAAAATTGTCAAAAACAGGGCAGAACATCAAACATATTGACGACGTTAATTACGGATTGTCACTGAAGCATTAAAATACTTAATTTGCATTCTAGTATCCACTCATGCAAGGTACAAACTGAAAACTAAGTCCAAAAAATGTGTTTCTTCAAATGACAAAAGAAGATCGGTGCATTATATCAATTGTCGAAATATCCACAAAGCCGTTTTCACTTCAGCATACACGCAAACGAGCCAAAAACAGACATTAGAGCAGTTTCTAGGCGCTAGCACATCAGTTCAAGTCTGAAGAAGGCAGCTGTAAAACTTTTTTTGAAAGACAAGGACACAACATTATCTACTCCTTTGGTTCACATTTGCTCTTGAGATTTGGCAGAGGCCTTAAAGTTGGTCTTATTGGTCCAAAGAAATGGCCATTTTAAAACGACTTACTTAGGTTGTGCAGTGTGTGTAAACTTGAATTAGGGTCTGGGGGGGTGGAGGTCTATGAAAGGAAAAGGGTCTCAAGAGACAATCTAGCACTAAAGACTAAAGGAGGTTTAGGGTCATACCCAGGGCCACTGGAATTATGTGGTAGGAGAGCACCAAAGTATAAATAAAGCCGGGTTGACTAAATTATGCGGCAAGAAAAGGCAAATTATGTGGCTTATCGCACCACATTTTTTTTAATGCTATTACTTAATTATTTTGTAAAATTCACTCGTTAATACTATCTGAGGAAATATTTCCCCCCATTAATACCAGGTTAAAAACAAAATACAGAAATAAGCAACTGAAAAATGACAAGTTAACTTTTGCAAAGGACCTTCCACTGCTCACAAACAAGTTGCCACATATGTTATCAACTTTTCATCTCTTTGAGCGAGAAACAAAATGTTTTTAGTGAAAATGTGAGGATGGATTATGTGCAAAATACGGCACAGCCATGCTTATGCAAAAAAAGCTGTGCCGCAGAATCACATAATTCCAGTGGCCCTGGTCCTACCCTGAGCTCCAAGAACCTATGACCTGTGCTTGATCGGTTGCTTGCAAAGAGTTTCAATGTGATGCAAAAAAGGCCTTCAGTGAATGAATCTCTTGGTACATGTAACCCTATGCAATGAAGACTGAGGAATGTCCTATTTTTTTGGCAGTTTATGAAATAATGATGCACTGGTGTTGGTAAAGCCAACTTTATTACCAGGTGTGGCTCAAGTCCTACAGTGCACTCTGCAAAACAAATTTTAACTTATTTTCCAATCCTGCTATTTTATATTTACTGATTTGTAATCTCAAAATATATTTTCTATGAAAATGTTCTGGCTAGTTGTTTAGAATGTTAATAAATGCCCCAAATGCTGAATATTTGTACAGCACATTTACTTTTTGAGCACCCAAAAATTAAACTGAAGCTCTGACAAAGACTCACCAACAAGAGGTATCGTGTCTTGTACTTTAACTTGTACAAAGAGGAGATTTTTTTCCCAAAGACATTTTAAGAACCAGTCAAACCACAATGGAGTGTAAATGAATGTGTGGCAACACTAGCTATTGTGATTATAAAAACAGAACTTGTTTTTATTATTGTCCGCCACGGTCTGGTGGCTTTGTAGTGCTGCCAACAATGGACGGTCCTCCCCAAACCAGCAGCACGCAACGGTGGCGATGAAAAGCGGAGTCGGCCACATTGCAGGTTCCATACAGCTCACCGGCGCAGACGCATGAACTCAATGAGCTATCATCGCAGCTTATAATGTGACTCACCTGTGGGAATGGACAGTGGGGACAGAGGCCGCGATAGGGTTGGTGACGGTGTGCCAACGACCAGGCTCTTTCGGTTACTGCTCCGACAGCTGCAGAGAGAACGGAAATACGACCTCAGAATTATGACAACAGAAAGCAGAACATGATCTAAGACAGGAACATTACTTAAGGCAGGCGGCTTCCTGTGAAAAACGATACGTCAGCGCTTCCTTCTGTGCACTTAACTCCTGGTACTCATATTAGAAACGTGAACATGGCCAAGTGCTTGTAGGCAAGATAGCAGTTCCATAAACACCCTGTAGGTAAAACCCTTCAGCAAGAGAAGTGTATACACCTCTACACCAAGGTCTTCAAAAGGAGGACTCCAGCAAAAATATTTTTGTACCTGGAACTGTTCCTCTCAAAGTAATTTTGGGCTGTATGTGTGGGGTGAAGTGGGTCTGAAAGCATCTAAAAAGCCTAGCAGGCCATTCAGAAGGGGGTACCTCCTAGAACAAAGATTACTCAATTTAAAGAAATAGCACTGTAAAGAAAATAATTGTATCTGCCTTCATAGTCCGTGAGCGATGTGCTTACAAATGAGGCAGGTAAGAGCTTAGTCAAACTTGAAGAGTACTTAACTTAAAGAAGTGAAAAAAAATAACAGCCTAGGAATGTATTGTTTTCAACTGGTGAAGTTAACAAACATTTAAGAAAAACGCAAGAACTTACAATAACATTTTTTTTAAAAAAATTATATATATATATATATATATATATATATATATATATAAAAAATACTAAGTAAACCTTTGCCTTCCCACCATAAGCCCAGAGCAGTTTTAATATATTACGTTACATCAAAAGACCTTTCTAAGTCCTGTGCGCCTGCATCCCAAAGGCGGTCGGTAGGCAAGGATGTCAACGGCCAGGTAGTAGCAACAGAACTGCCCGAGTCGGGAATTGGCTGCAACCAAAGGAGGACAGCCACCTCACCCCATAGTATTGGCTATTTGGTGTATCATTACACCTTCAGGAAGTGCTTCCATTGGAATGCAGAAGGGACTATGTGACTCCATCATCACGAGGTTTGTTATATTCAATTCTTTATTTCCCATACGTATCCTACGTAGAAAGCAGACCTTTGCTACTTTTTTCACAGAACTGACAAAGGCAAGATGGCAGGATGTAAGTGGGTCAGCAGTATTTGTTCATGCAGCGCCGTGAAAAGCATTTGTGAATACCTGTGTTCGCTACTAAACAAGGACTATTGGCTTTGGCAGGGCTTGGTTCCACTTTTTAGTGCAATTAGGACAGTTTTGACTGCACTGTCAAATAACTTTCTCCTCGATCTTGGGGTGAAAACCCACAAACTCTCTTACAGAGACAGTCGGGCCTGCCTGTGACGGGCACAACATGAGGCAGGCCCTAAAACTTTTCAAAGGGAGGCTAATCGATGCATTGGCGATACACCAATCGGCACTCAGGAAATATTCAAAAAGTTTCTATGTATTTTTCTGTGGCAGGGGAGAGGGCATCAGGAAATAAGAATGAATCCATATAGCAATATAGATAACTTGAGACAGAACAAAATAACCAGAGTTGGTGACTCGCTGAGAAGATGTGGAGACCTCGATAAGAACGCCTCGCTACCCCGCCAAGAGCATGAAGCGCTATAATATATAATGATGCAGTTGGGCCGCCAAGAAAGCGCTTTAGCCCGGGCAATGGCTCTTAAAAGAGCTTAAGTAACAGGTTTACCCTCATGTGCCCAGTGTAGGGAGACAAACTACAAGTGACACAAACAGTGCTGCGCCCACAAGATGTACCCACCCGGTACTGTTTGTACTTGGTACTCGGTGCAGCCGGGCACTGCTGCTGATAAACAAAGATATCTATCGGCAAAAGCCTACGACTGAATTTTAAAATTACACAGGGGAAAGTAGTTTACAACTTTTTTGCTAATTTGCAAACTTCAGGCACGCACAACTACTGAGCTAAAATGCCACAGAAAAGAACTGCTCGCCAGAGAGTCCATTTGTGTTTACATACCACTGCTCTTGCACAACTTCCTTCTCAAGCCCCTTGTGGGTCGTGTTGGGAAACTGAACAGGTTTCTTCGGTTTCATTACTTCCCATTACAACTAGCTCCCCATGAGTTTTACTTCTTCTTAAACACACTTATTAGAATTCGGATTAAATCACTTCGCAACACTTCTCACCCCACCGACCGCTGTTCGTGTTAATTAGGTAATCCCAAAACAGCTGAAGGTATTTCTACATACAAGGCCCTCGAACCTGCCCCTTTCCTGCACATCAACCATAGTGTGTTATGACCAGCCGACAACCTACTTTTGAGTAAATTAAAAACAAATCGACTATTAATTCTGAATAAACAGCTTCGGACATTTTTGTCTTCCAGAATAACAGGCTTTCACATTTTTCACTGGAGCAAATTATTGGAACACAGAATACTTCAAGCCCTAAATTTAGGTCAAGAGGCTAAAAAAACAAGAACTGCTAGCAGCCTGCAAACACTGCAGTATGATGTCAGGAGCAGTGTATACACTGCACCATATGAATCTTATTTGGGCTTAGTATGTGAAAGCTAAGCACACAAGGCCTTCTATTTTTGTAAAATATTGTCTTTTTATGCTTCCACTCATGAGAGAAAAAGAGCCTGTGTAACAAGTGGTCACCAACGCAAGCTCATGCTAGCCAGACCTAAGATGGCCAGTGTTCAGACTGAGGGGGCAGCGTGGGTTAAAATCAAACAGTGTTCATGGTGGTGAGACTTAGGGGGGATTCCCAGGTGCCTGAGTCATCTTCTGGGAATAGGTTATTGCGCCAGGCAGCCAGCGGGGTGGTGATGACACGCTTGGATTCTGCAGAAGGTGCCTCGGCTCTCCTGTGCCAGCAGCACTGAGGAAACTGGAGGGGTCGCTGTACACACATCTACATGGACAATACAGGGTCTGGAGCCGACCAGCAGGGGCAGGAAATGTACTCACTCAGGGGGGACACATTTATCCAACACAGGAACACAACCCTTCACACCACTGATGTGTCACTCCTCAACCGGCATCCTGAAACCGTACCCAGGCCCTCGACCCCTCAACAGAAAGGGAAATGTAGGTCTACAAATCTGTGGAGTAAGTGTAAGTGGGAAAGAACTAATTTATAAAAGGGAGGTACGGGACAAAGGCTGCTTCACACTCTTTGTAATTTTTGCCCCCTCGTCATATATAACATAACATGATACATAACATGTGTATTTGTAAAGCGCCCGTTCATCACGAAGGGGATCTTGGCGCTGAATAACAGATGTATATTGTTACCCAACCCATTGGTACTCATTTTATCGACCTCAGAAGGATGAAAGACTGAGTGGACCCACTGAGTTTTGAACCTGTGACCATGAGGTCAAACCCATCCCCCTAGAGTGGGTGGATTAGTCCACTAAACCCAGCTCTATATATATCCCCTCCTATACTATACACTCTGCATCCAGTGTTGTGGGAGACATATCTATATATATTTTTATCACCATGGTGCAACAGCTGGAAAGCGGTCTAGTCCCATTTTCCAATCGGCTTTTCTTTTTTTTACTTACTCGTCTAACATGTCCAACCATCTTTAGGTCGATATATTGAGAACTGGTGCCGGCATTGTGCGCAGGCACACACTGCAATGCACCTGTGGGTCTCAAAGCATGAACCTGCATCAGTGGCCATCTTGGAATAGGTTTTCTTTAACATACAATTGAAACAAAACCTTGGCAAAGCCATTAACTTGACATTTGGCAAAGGCTCCCGCATATCGGGGGAGTAGCACACTTGGCGGTTCTCGCCAGGCCGGCATAGGGGTCGGCAGCATATGCGCTGCTGCTCCTCAGTAAGGCATGCGGCGATTGGTGGGCTGTAATCCCCGGAGGCACTTTGAGTGCTTCTGGGGCGCATGCAGGGCCGGACTGGGAACAGAAACTGGCCCTGGCAAACTGCTCAGCTGTTTCCCCCCCGGGCGAGGGGGAGTGCAGCCGAGCACTTTGCGAGGGCCAGTTTCGGCCAATTTTGTTACAGGGGGCTGATATTGCCGACTCCCGGAAACAAAAACGGCCCCCAGGGGCCCAAAACCGGCCCCCACCCTTGCAGCCTACCGGGGAAACGCCCGGTGCCCACTATGGCCAGTCCAGCCCTGGGCACATGCCTGTTGGGTGCATCAGGCCCTGCCCATAAAAGGGGCCACATGGTGGCGAGCGGGTCTTTTCGCTCCTGCCCGCCGCCTCTCAAGGACGCTGCCTGCTCCCTCCGGCAATGAGTGATTTTCTTTGCCCCACCCACCATTCCCATAGCAACAAGGGCTAGGCTGTCAGTGTTTGTAGGCGTGACTGTCTTTGTCAAGATAATGTCTTGTTAACCATTCTTTTCCTTCTAGGTAGATTGCTATTGTCGTATTTTTTGTTTGTAGACTTGCGGGTGAGGTCATGATTGGGGGGACAATTCGGCATAACTTTCCTTACATAAGCATGACAGCGGGCTTCACGGGGCCCTCCAAGTGGTGCTGGCAGAGAGTCGAATGGATGATCCAGGGGCGTGGCGGGTTACGAACGATCACTAGCATCTAGTCCTTCTGGCCAACAACCGATGCTAGCACTTGGGGGGAAAAGTGATGGGTGTAGGGGGTGCCAGAGGTAGGTATCCTGGCAGGCTGGTGGGCCCCCTGCACAGGTGTACCCAGAGAGGGGATGCGGGTGGGTGGGGTCCTTCCCTATGGAGGGACCCACTACAGGTCCAATGGACGGAAAGGGTGGGTCAGGACGCGGGAACATGTCTAGATAGTGGTAAGAAACCTGATGTATTAGTGTCTCTGTTACTGCCAGGCACCAATATATGTAAATAAAGCTGTAAATATTAAGGGTTACTACGTATAAATCATTGAAATGATGCGTTTTACTGCAATAATGTTTAGTATGTTTTAATAAAAGACGGACGAGGGTTAACGACCCCTAAGATTGTGCGTCTTCCTTGATTATCCAGGGAGAGATGTGAGGGGTGTGGTGTGGCGGATTTGTGGGTTGGGGAGGGAGGCCTCGGCGATGCCTGCCCATATTAGAGCCGAGACCTAATGGATTTGCACACGCCAATTCATTTGGTTTCACTTCTGGTTATTTTGATGCTATTCTATCAGAACACACGCGTATCTGATTACTATAGGTTAATGTGAGGCCGCACATTTTCCTAAAAACAATGAATGTCTACTTTGGGTGTCTGAGTACCCATAGGGTGGAAAGGATGGGGCGTGGAATCACTCCCATGAGCCTCTACAGCCTATAACAGGGGCGGACCACCATTCCGTTGCGCCAGGGGTGCGCCAGTCCATTGCACGCGTGGCAGAAAGCAACCAGCAACCTCAAGAGACCGCTCCCTTCAGGAGACTGGTACGTTTTAGGCCCTGGAGATATTTCAAGGGAAAAATTGGACTGAGTCATCAAATGAGTGTTTCATAACAGGAACCGGTGTCTCGTTCAAGAAAACCTCCCCAAGGCTCTGTACTATATATTATCTGAAGACAACTCTCTTTTATATCCACAGTTGAACAGAAAAACACACACGAGGAATGGAGCCCCAGCACAGATGCAAAGAACCTTTTAGCAGATGATTCCACCTGGAATAGGCATCACCTAGTTGAAACTAGTTTCTCAGAGAAACTTTACCCAGCTTTCGAGAAGTTTGAGTTTATAAATTCCATATTTATTTACCTGCTTTGAGCCCTGCTTAAAGGAAGGCCCTTAGGCCACTTAGACCGTGTGCTCTAGATTGAAAAACTCCCAAGACTCAATCAAAACTACATTTTTTGCATGCATTTGTGTAGCGCCTCCCCAGCATTTGTATTGCCCCAAAGCACTTTCAGGAACTTGGCTCGAATATGTTTTAGGGTTCCCAGTGACTCGAGTCCCAGTGCCCCGTTGATGTTGTACTAGTTAGATACTCTGAGGCGTCTTATAAACTCATGCGCATGCCGACAGACACTGGATTCATATATTATCTAAAGAGTGCCGGAACTGCTTACAACTGGACGGATGACACAGCAATGTGGGGATATCGCAAAAGTAGAGCGAATGATCGCGGTCCCTTTCTTAAGACCCCAAACATTATGTAGTGATCATCAACGTTGATCCTTACACTTGGATCCATGGTGGATTTCCAGGATAACAAGATAAGATAACATTACTCTAAAATGGACTTCATGTACATTGCCAATGGTTAGTATCAACTTCTGGCATAGATCGGCCCATCCTGGACCAAGAGTGAACCCCCCCAGGGTGAGTTACCGGTGCATAAAATGAGGAGATGGTAGGCATGGGTCATTCATTCTGAGCCCCCCATTTGTATATTGGTCAACGCGGGCTGGAATGTAGTTTGCCACTTTATTAATGTTGGCTCTTGCTCAAAGGCAATCAGATGAATGTTATCACCTCTGAAACTGGAGAAAGAGTAGAGTTGCCATATCAAGGCTCCGTTGATTGTCCTGTCGGTAAAACACGTCAACCAACAAAGCCACCTTTTTGATTTATTTTCGTCTTAAAGTTGCCAGTATGTACATACCATGCCTCTGGAACACCTTTAGCCGCCATCTTGCTTTCTTTGATTTGCAAACATGCCGTAGTCCATTATCATGCAATGCTTAGCAATATATTTATAATTTTCCACCAACGTTTTCCGAACTACATCAAGCAAGGCATTTAATCCTCTGTGTCACATGATAAGTTTACTCTGTGGGAACCACATTACATAAATGCCACTCCCATTACTATAAATCAACCAGAGAGTAGCGGTGCCGCGTACACCTTATTCCTATCCCTGGCTACCAACATGAAAACCTCAACTTAAGGCAAGGAGGTTGCAATACCCGTGACAGTCCCTAAACAGATGAATTCCACCTATTTTATAGTATTTTAGAAACCCGTCAGAACTGTACACACAAGCGGTGTCCACTCTGGCCAAACAGCAAAATAAAATGTAACTATCACACTGCACCATGCTTCCAGGGGTGTGGCCTTTGCGGCTGCCGTGTAGTGTCTATTTAGTGTACTCTCCGGATACTCACTCAGAGACTGGACCTCTAAGCGGATCCATAGACCTTACTCCCTGGTTGCCTAACAGGGCTCCCAGGGGTTGGGTCATGCCACTCCGGGGCGGGCTCCATAGATCACTAGATGGAGTCTTAACAATGCTTCCAGGCTGGAGTATTCAGTCCTCCTCGTCGCACTCCATGGTTCACGACTTGGCTTAAGAGAACCAGACTTGGAGCTCCAGTCCATCTTCGGTGGACTCCATGGTTCAAGATATGGTCTCTTAATGGTGCTTCCAGGGTTGAGCCTTCAGGCCCACCTGTGAAACTCCACATTTCACCACATAGTTTCTTAACACTGCTCGTGGTGGGGCTTTCGGTCCCTCCTGGCTGAACGCCATATCGCATATGCAGCATCGGACTCAGCAAGCCACATCGATGGCTCTTTCCACTCTATGACACCGACCTCTCCTAAAGACAAGATTATGCCTTCGCGGCTAGGTCTGTTCTCGTATTCTCTTTAACACTTCACTGAAAGGAGACGCCGCTGCTCCGTATTTATAGCATGCATCCGAACTTGAAGTACCTCACCCCACTACTCACAGATAGCCCGAACTGGAACCAAAACAACTCCTAACTATGTATTCCAAAGGGGCGCCAAGGAACCAGATGCAAGTTGTAGCGCTTCACAGCCCTATCATGAGTACGAGGCATTATGCAACTGGTAAAAAAAAATTGATACTTGTATAGCGCACTACTCACCCGCAAGGGTCTCAAGGCGCTTGTACGAATACCGCTGTGGAACCCATTCTGGCTTTCCCTGTGAGGCGTCCACTCCTGGCACCGAGGTGAGAATTATCAGGTCCGTGGAATTTTTGAGCCCAAGACCCGCCGAGGTGGGGAATCGAACCCTGGTCCCGGGCTAGACCTCTGCATCAGGGTCTGCCGCTCTAATCATTGAGCCACACTTCACTGGTAGAAGTAGTGAGAGCAGAGTCCCTATTTCATGCTGCAAAGCAACCAAACTTGTAAAATAGATTGTTATAAATATATCGAAGGAGCACCTAGCAAAGGATTCACCAATCGATGCAACAAAACCGTCAGCCGCAACATCACCAAATTAAGACTGTAAATTTAAAGAATAAAGGTACACAAGATATTAACATTCTTCTAATAAAGAATAGGACGTTTGTCTAGAGAAGCTGTTGTTGAGATGAATGCTAGGTCGAAGTCAGCGATGTTTTTGAGGTTGATAACTTTGACACATAGACTGGTTTGTAATTGTCGTTTTGAGGAAGTGTAGATTTGCCACGTGGCACAGAAACTGCAAGAACCAGATGTCACGGCCATGCCAGATGACAGAACATCTGAAAGTGAGCCACCAGCAGTCAGTGAAGGAAAAAGGTGGGGGTGTGATAGCAAATTAGTGAAGAGGAGAGACATTTACAAGTGCTAAGAGTTTCCAAGTGACGTGTGCCCTGCAACAGCCCCATCTTTTTCCAGAAGCGCTCATGCAATGGAGAAATCTGCAAATTTCACAGTAGCCAGGTTTGCTACCCGACTGATGAGGCCCAAGCCACAACCAGTCAATGAATGCCAAATACAATAAGTGTGCTTTCAATACAAGAGTGGTCCATATGTAATGTTTATGGTAGTCGCGGCACGACACATCGGCTGCTTGAGTTCGAACCTGGAGGCAGATGTGCTCATCAGAAGGAGCGCTCTTGAACAACGAGTGAATGAAGCCAGACCCAGGGCCAAAGATGCAAACCGACAAGATGCCCCAGGCGAGTAAAGCACACGTCTCAGCCCTCGCCTCCTGCATGATCATCATACGCTCCTCTGCTTTCAACAGCCGCACACCGACAACAAACAAACCACACAAACCCGAGTCTGTGGGTACGGGACACGCGTGTTGGTAATCGAAGGATTGTTTGCGAGCATCTACACCACTTCCTGCTGCTACTCTGCTATTGCTGCCCTCCAGCTGATTTTACTCTTACTGACAGGTTTTTTACAAGGCCCATGATTCAGGGAACGTAGATGCTTATACAGCTCACACCACCATATTTTACTATCAGACTTAGGGTGATAGAGCGCTCCCCGAGTCAGGTAACTTGACTGGTCAGTTCACTCAATGTTAGCCAGACACCATGTCTGAAGTCATGGACTTGTCACCTACAAGTCTAACTAGGTCAGTGAAACCACACCAACATCACAACACTCAGAATCCATTAGGTTGTCACACCACAGACCAGGACTGGAACACACTGCCATGTTGACATGGTCATGGAGTGAGAAGGTCGCCCTAGACAGCACTATGAAACAATGACCAAGAACATGTAGACAACGCTTGTGGTTGGAGGTCTCATAACTGGACCCTCACCCATCAACCTCTACCGGCCTCCAGTAAGAGCATACCCAAGGGGCAAAACCATACACCACACAAGGAACAACGTACAACTTTTTTTTTTTGCAGAGTTTTATATAGCGCGAACTTGACCCAAATCCAATCAGGTATCAGAGCTCTTTACATAGCACCAGTTACGTTACATTAGGACACGCATTCATTCTTTGTTAGGCACGGGGAGATTAAGTGATTGACAGGATGTTCAGCGTCATTGCCGAGACTCGAACCCAGTCCCCCATGTCTGAGGTCGAGCGCCCTAGCCGTTAGGCCAACTCCTCTCCCCAACTTCAATAGCCTTTGAAAACAGACCGTGCTGAGATGCATAGCATATTAAAACACTAGCATTAAAATGATTTTCTCACTACACCCATCTTCAGTTTCCTTAACTGTGAGACCATTATTGGTACTTTTATCACATTTTCTTGTTCACTGAAATTGCATCCTCGAAAATTTCCAAAACCTATTTCATGTTATGTGTATTTTGTACATAAGCATTCAAGAAACTCTTTTTCCTCTTCAGCTTCAGGTTATATGGGCAGACTCCTGTCTGGGAATGCTGGCTCACCCGATGGGTTGGCTGATCAAAAAAACAAACAACCCTTTCTACCCACATTAGTGCCGGTGTAGTGGCTTAGAAGTGTTAACCTTTTCCTCAAGCTGGTTCTCTGTTACGGCAGGGGTTGGGCATAGATCTTACTAATTTCCATTCTAAGACACGCAAATATTAAATGTATCACTGGAAAAATATCTGTAGGGTGCTCTGTTGTTGGATGTAAGATGTTGGCAGCTTCCACGTCAGCCATGCGTACAGGTATGTCTTTTTTAGTGCCGACTGATTAGTGGCCATCCAATGGTCATGTGCTCTTTCAATGACCTCAGTGGATGTGGGACCTGGTCTTCGTCATGCTCAGTTGGTTTCAACTCTTGAGCCAGTGTCCGACTGAGCCAGTTATCACCCGAACTACTTACTGCTCTCTTTTAGTTGGGACAAATATGTCCTCTTGCCAACTGGTAGATCTGGTTCCCTACAACTTGTATCCGTAGTTTGAATTTTCCTACCTGGTGTCGCACTGTGTTGCTCTGGTCCCCTATCCCACCCACTAGTGGGGTTTGTCTGAGAAGGCTACAGGATCAGCCCTCTTACTACACCGAAACACTCATTTACAGAGCTCAGTGAGGGAGAACGAGCTAAGAGGGGAGAGGTGGTGGCCAGAGATGCAACTGCTCCACACTCACTCACTACCATAGCATCTTGGGACTTGTTGGAGGAAGGAGACATACGGGTTAAGTGAGAAACTAACCCCAGTCATTGTAATCATTATGCTATGGGGCAGTGGGGGAAACGTGGCTGTTTTGCATCTGGAATTATGGAGTTATGGAATTTTGTTTGGTGTGTCAGCAACAGAATGTGACCACCGGTGTTGGCAGTCGGTGGCTGGCTCTTCTCCTGGTTGTCCTTCTTGTGTGTCTGTCTGGATAATTCTCAGGGCAAATATTCTGTGTGCGCTTCTTTTCTGCAAACTTTAACTCTTGCAATTGCTTTTGGGAGCTGGAGGCAGCCGCTCGAACCCTTCCTCAGCTCGGTGCTTGCATCGTGCCAGGCAGCTGAAGGCAATTGTTCCAAGGAAAGGGATGCGTGGGGAGGTTCATCCTTGTGTAGGCCTAGGTGGACACTATCTTATGCTGACCCACCAGAGAAGCTACACACAAAGGTAGCGGCATAGGTGGGCGAGAGAGAGTGAGGGAAACGATTGGTCAGCCATCCTGGTCTTTCAGTGCGGTGGATAAAGATGGCATAAGGGGAGGGCAGAGTGAGTCTACACAAGAGGGTCCTTGTCTCATGGGAAACATGAAAGCAATGTATGGAGGAAGAGAACCATGGTGGCCAACCTAAACTGGACCCTGGAGAAAGGACAAGCAGTACAGAGAGGCAAAGGCGCACATATGGAACAGATGGCATAAAAACCAAGATCTGTCACCAGCCACCAGTACACCACTCAGTGACATAGCGTACAAACATGGCATATTTTCTGGTCACAAAGCATGTCAATAGCAAACGATCAACAGCAAAAAAAACACTTAATAGTGTATAAGAAAAAAATACATAACAAGTCACCAACAGTTGGCCGCCGAAGCAGGACAAGTAGGAGTGGAAATGGGATACTGGTTAGATATTAGTCTGCAATAAACAGTTGTGCAACATCACTTCTATAAACTTGCACTGTCTAGATGTAGACTTTGGAAAAACGCCCATCAAGATACTGCTAGGCAACACAAGGCAAATCAGAAATTAAAAAAGAAATAAACAAGGGCCCACAACCCCCATTCCTCCCTGCGGGTAATTGAATCTGACAACTCATAAAACCAACCCTGTACAGACATCCCAATCTGATGCTCAGCTGCCTGGAGGCAACTCCAACAAAGCCCTGGTCTTTGCAGCAGGCTGCGCCTGACACAGACCCGTGCACTCCTCCCAAAGCAGACCGGGTGGGGTCAACTCAAAGAGTTCAAATTCAATATCAACACGCATATGCTTATAGCAGGGAGAGTCATACTGGTCGTAGTATATATACAATATCCATAGCAGTGTTAGTAATAAAGAAGTAATTCTGATTATTAGCATAACAGTGCTTATTGTAGTAGCAATAGTTATGGAGGTTATAGATTTATGGCCTCCATAGAGAATGCCCTGCTTCCACATCCCCACCAGCCACAGGCAGAGTCCCACCTGCCCTAACTACAGATCCCCGGCAATGCAGCAAGGACCTTGTTGCTGCTAGTGCATGCATCATTGTGCAAAACTGAACGCCGGATGGCCCGACATGTTGTTGCCAACTGCTCAACACTATATTCCATTTTTGAGAAACAAACCTCCAAAGTGATGGTTGGTGACTTACAAACAACTGGAAAATGGTCCTGATGTCCAGGAAGATTTCTCCGTGCATTCGATCACAGTGTCAGAATCCGGTGTGCATGGCATCGTGGACGCAGCTAGGGAATGTACACATTAATAGGGTATACCGCCCAGTCCATAAAAGGTGTCAGACAAGCCAGTGCCAAACACTGACCAATGGAAGAGCTGGCAAAGGCGCCACTGGCAGTTCCCAAACCCCAAAATTGAAGGAACCTACGTTTGGCAAAGTTCTTGATCTGCCAAACTCAAAATAAGACCAGATTGCAAGCAGTGGTACTACAATTAAAATGCTGCCGGAAGCGGAAGTACTAATAGCACAGGTAGCCTTAATGACACTACTTAGTGCGTAAGCAATTGTAGGTTCACCAGTTGAAGAACAATGGTGCTGGGAGCCGTAGTAACAGTTGTACTTGAAGGGACGTAACACAAGTTCAATTGCTGGATGGAGTAGTAGCACGAGAAGGACTAGGCGCGTGACAAGTATTTTTCTTAACGCATGTCCAAAGAGACCACTTGCACTTTACCACGGACAGGGTGCCCTCGCGTCTGCATTCACTTGTTTTTATGTATGTCATCATTTTTTATTTTTTTTAAACAACAACTCCAAATAGATATCTAGAGGACACATTATTAAAAAATAATCATTTTTTAAAATCTCGGAAAAACACAAAACATTCACCCCTGTTAAGTTAAGTTCTCGTCATACACTGCATCTGCTACAATTTGTTTTTCTTTTGGTGGGGGGGAGGAATGGAGGGGAGTCGTATAAAAAAAATTACCAAGACATTACAAAGTAGATAGTTTGCTACTCAAACATATTCAAGGTCCAATTTAGCAGCTCTACAGCCCGGTTAATCCGTCAAGCAGAGATACTCTGCAGACACAAGTAAAATATTTGAACAACTACTCCTACCAAGAGGTCTTAAAGTTATTGCTCTTACTTAATTGATGCACCACATGTGCACGTTGTGTGGCGGCCATGTTTGTGATGAGGCTTTCCATATATTACAGTATAGCCTACCTTGCGTGCGCCGTCATAGGCAGCCATTTCTGAAAGGACTACCAACCAATTGCAAGATGGCCGCACACGCGCATGGATGGGATACCATCTTTGAATCTTTGGGTAGTAAATATTTACAAAAACATTGGCAAAGTCAACGGCCTAGCACCCAAAGCCAGGCCTATTGGCTTTGACAATGCTTTTTATTACAGCATGAGGATTGCAAGCATGCTCTACACAAAAGAGGCTTGCTCACAAGATGAACGATACGATGGGGAGTGGATAGAAACTTAGGTGGAATAGCACATTGTACGCTTATTTTTTCAAACATTTCACATTCTTAACACTACACAATTTAAACGTGAGGCCGAGGGAATTAAAGGGCGTTGACCAGAAGACAGTGATTTTTATGTCAATTGCCCAGGTTTCCAGATTTAAAGTTCAGAAATTTAGGTCACTACGGCACATGTCCATTAACAGACTATTAGTACTAGCTGATTATTAATGCCCTCATAAAAATATCACAATGTAAACAGCAAAGCTTTTGGGGTGCTGCAACTTACCCGATAACTGTCTCATATGTTTACAAAGTGTGTCGCACAGCAGTGGTATCTGGACACTAAAGGCTCTGCTCCCCGTCACAAGTCTTTTGAAATTACATGACTTCAAGATAAAAGTCGGTGACCAAAGGCGGCTGCTGGCTGGTTGTGTACTTGACCGCCCTACTGGAGAGAAGGTTCAGGACTACGCTTAGGGTGCTCTATGTAAGACAATGGGCAGCACCTTCAATTTTATTCTTTTGTCCACCAGGGGCTATGGAGGCCCCTCCGAACGATGCTGGCCGGACTGATTATATGGTATCCCCAAGATCTTGAGCGACCAGTAAGACGTATGTGGTGAGATGAGGTTTTCAGTGTCATTCATCCATTACAAAGCAGCTGGCTTCAGCAGATATCCATCCCTCAAATGAGGATCTCAACATCAACATAGTCAAAGAGCTCACGGTCAAGCGCCCGAATCAGCCTAGAAGTGCCAGCAGAAGGCTGCTGAAATACTCCAAGAAAGGACGGAAACGTCTCGACTACCAGTAAAACGAGGCCGTCTAACGCTGCTATTAATAATGGCCTGGTAGGCAATCAGCCTGGCAAGGATCAACAACCTTACGGAACTGTGCCTGAACTAGGCTGGACAGGCTTGTCTGGAGGCAGAGTATTCAATTACTTAATTCCTAAAATACTTTCATTCGGTACATTTCACAAGCATTAATGCCTCATTGACTGGTCTGTGGAGACATTTCTCATTTATACAACTCACAAGAAAACCATTAAAGATGCAGAAAATACTGAGCACAGAAGTCTGGCTGTGAGGTATGAAAGGACCACATCAATTAAAGTTGTTTACGAAAACCTTTACTCATTTTCAAGCGAAGAAGAAAAACTTTATACACACAGACCATTGGATTAACAGCTGAGAGCAGAAACTGGATGCTCCCACAGGACAGCTGGCAACCCAATTTCACAATCCCTCATACAACTGAAAGAACATAACAGTAATTACAGGGATTTTTTTTGGGAAGAAGTAATGTTCCGACCCTGGCAGCATGTCACAGTCCAACCATAGGAAATGTACGCAGCGGAATGTTCCAAAAGCCTTGAGGGTTCTAAAAACGTGTGCGGATTTTTTTCATCACACACAGTCTCTTAAAAAACGTTCAGGGTGGAGATCCGCAACCTGGTAAAGTTATTTTCAGTGTGTTTTTTTATTCCAGTTATTCCTTTAGTTAAGAACCAGGGGCTTTACTTAACCTCCGCTCTTAATAAATGCTTAGAACAACCTGAAAAACTAACAAGACTGACAGAAGATGGATCTCGCAGAATTTTCCAAATACAGCATAGATCTAGGGTTTTCGAGAAAACTTTTTTAAGGGTTTTTCGATGCAAAAAAAAAAAAAGCAAAATATCTTAGCTTGAGCACGGGTGCCAGTGAAGGGTTAAAACCTGCACATTCTCACCAATAACCATTTACTGCACGTTTCTTGTGATGTCATTCGTAGCCTTCCGAAACTGGCCAAACACCCACCCCTAAAACTTCCATTCAGATAAAGGCCAAACTCATATGCAATCAGAATTCCGCCAAATGACCTTTGTAACGATTTGTAATCGGTCTAACATGCATATCAACAACGAAACATGGTACGGGTTTGATAGAGCAGCCGTCGAGTAAGGATTGTACAGATGACTCGTGTTGTCGACTGTTTCTTTTAGGAGCGCGTGGTAAACCACAAACCACACTGCGCATCCGGCCATGCACTGACTCAATGCTGACCAATAGCAGCTGCACAATTGTAGAATTGTTGCCCTGTGAGTCTCTCTTCCTCTTTTATGGATCAAAGTCCAGTCTGTGATATGAAGACCCTATTTGGTCACTCTCGGGGACAGCCCTCTTTGGATGTCTTCAGAAGTGTCACTAACACAACCAACCAACCAGCTTGCAGCCAGTGAGAAGAGCACCACAAAATGTGGTGACTACCACCACCACCTAATTCACATTTAGGTCAATGGAACTGGTGTTTAAAAGAACTTCACACTGGAATAAAGGATAACACGTTGACTTAGCTAATGCTACCCAGTCATGACACATACCATAAAGCCTATGGACTCAGTTAGATTCGGTGCGTAGCCTAGGAGTAAAAACACCTGCACAGCGCAAATACCATTAATGCCGGATGTCTTCTAAGTTTTGAGATAGATGGATACAAAGGTTCAGAAATGGGGGATGTTCAACGAAAATAGTACCTGCGCCATAATTTCTAACTGAAGCTCCCAGATCTAGTGGTAACATTAGTTATTCACACTTGGAAAAAGCATACTGCTATATTTATTGTTACATATTTTATTATTTGTATTTAGGATTGTTTTTAAAGTGCATCTAACTACCCTCCTGGCCTCAGGCTGGGCATTCTGCGTTATTCTTAGGTTTAATATTGGTCTTAAACTTATTTTCCTTTTCATCTTGTATGCATTTTAGCATTATTGTAGCCAACATAATCGTGTTTGAGGTGATCAAAAAGCTAGGAACCATATTTTCAGGGTGGTTGTTAGCTTCGCAGTTTATGTACACCCTCATAATAGGTGAAAAGTGTGTACAGAAGACACCTCTACCACCGACAGATCGAGAAAGCTAAAAACTCAGCCAAAGAACTCTTTGGGGTGGTAGAGAAGCTCACAGACGCACCCATCAAAAAACCCCAAGGAGCAGTCAACTTCTCTGTGACAATATTGCCAGGGCGTTTAGGAACAAAGTTAATGACATATAGAACATCTTTAAAAATCGCGACTTCCAGCAAACCAGCCAAGGAGTCTCCAAGCACTGAGGCCGGAGTGAATGTTTTTCTGAATTTCTCACCGGTATCTAGTGAGCTTGTGGGAAAATTAATCCAGGAAATCAAATCGGGATCTACGGTAGACCCCTGCCCTCCTGCAGTTTTGAGAAACATTGCAAGGGAGGCGAGCCCCATATTGACAAAAATATTTAACAATATGTTCTCCTCAGGCATTTTCCCTGCCATTTGGAAAGATGCAGCCATTCTCCCACTAATAAAGAAAGCAAACCTGGACACGTCAATAACTAGTAATTACCGTCCGATTGCGAGGCTGCCTTATCCAGCAAAAACAGTGGAGAAAATCATGAATAACCAGTTAACACAATTCATTCAAGAAAATGAATTTCTTGATCCCTCCAAGTTTGGTTTCCGCCCAGGGCACAGTAGGGAGACGGCACTGATCAAGGCCACTGAGGAGATTAGAGCAGTGAAAGATAACGGAGGTGCGGCTGTACTGATCCTCCTTGATCTGTCAGCGGCCTTCGATACCGTCTATCATGACACACTGCTACAGCGTCTGGAAAAATTAGGGGTTAAGGCTCAGTCTTTAATATCATCTCTCTCGAAGAACAGAAGACAGACTGTGACCCTGGACCAGTTTAAATCGACTTCTTACATGCCCCTGTGTGGGGTCCCTCAGGGTTCCTGGCTGAGCCCATCCTTATTCAACATCTATGTGTCGGAACTGGCTCCTCTAATCCAGCACTTTGGTTTCAACTTAACTTCATACGCTGACGACACTCGGATTGTGATTGCGGTTCATAAAAATCAAGCATCCCCTGCAATGCAGTTTCAAAACTGCATGAGGGAAATCAGTAGCTGGATGGGAAGGCATTGCCTCAAATTGAATTCGGACAAAACCGAAGTGGAGATCTTTGGTAATCTCCAACCAAGATGGGGCAGACTATGGTGGCCGGCTGAAGTCGGAGAGTTACCCAAACCGGTAGAAAAGGCAAAGAACCGGGGGGTCCTGATTGATAGTAAACTCACCTTCTCCCAACAAACCAATGCCACAGTTTCGGCGACCTTTTACCTGAAAAGGAAACTGAAGAAGGTCCTGCCCTACATACCCCCTGATTCCAGGAGGACGGTTGTAACTACATTAGTACTATCTAAATTAGACTATTGTAACGGCCTCTATCTTGAGATGCAGAAGCAACAGCTGAAAGAACTTCAGATGATGCAAAACGCAGCTGCCAGGCTTTTATTGAACTTACCAAAGTATCAATCAGTTGCTGAACATATTCGGAAACTTCAATGGCTGCCAGTGGCACAACGTATTACGTTCAAGGCACTTTGCCTAGCCTATTAAGCCTTAAACAATATAGGACCGGTATCTCTGAAACATTTTTTATCCTGTACCACCCTGGCGGACCGCGAAGGTCCACCAATGACAGGTTGATGTTGGTACCAAGGATTCGAATCTCGAGCCGGGGAGGTCGATGCATAGGCCATGGCGCGGCTAAACTATTGAATATGCTCCCTGTGGACGTGAGAGCTTTTCGAAAAGGCCTGAAAACGTGGTTATTTCTAAATTAATTTATTTTCCCTCGCTTTCCTACAGGGCTTACGGTCAGGTTCAGCGCCAAAACCCCTCCGGGAATTTGTGCGCTTTGAAAGTTATCATAACATATGCACATATAATTCCTTCGGGTGACACCCCGATTGTGGGACAAAAAAGCGAGCATCTGTTCACGCCGCATGCAATTTTTGGCGTGAAATACGACTTTGCATTCAAAATGCAAACAAGGACGCATTTTGCACTAAAAAATTGTGTAAATTACTTGACTACCATTTCACAGAATTTCGTTCATTTTTTGGGGAAATGCAAAGAATTTTTAATCAAGTGAGTCTCACCCACGTCTACAAAAAAAAAATCACCTCATTTTGTACAGGCATTTCTCATGCACAAATCAATACCGACGGCTCTATAGCCCAAACCTGAAAGCACGCTGAAGGCTTCAACCAACAGTAGCTCAGCACTTAATGCAAAGTGGCACCTGAAGGTGTGGTGAACAATGTTCAACACACCTTCTGATTTAAAAAACAGATAGTTCAGTGAAAATGAACTTCAGAGCAAGACTAAACAAGAACTGTTGAAGCCAGCAGGTTTGGCCCGGACAGGCCCGAGACCTTTTTTCAAACATTTGCAAGATATACTAAAAGTGCAAAAGAATAAAAGGTAAAAAATGGTGGAATGCTTGTACTAACCTCACCCACTAGTAATTACTCTGGGGCGTATTGTTTTGCGCACTGTGCCGCCTCAGACAGAGGCCATAGTATGCAAAGCATCTTAAATAATAACATTTCGGCCGGAACTGCGTGGGTAGGTCCGCTCTGACAGAGCACGTCGCCTTGCATTAGGCCGGTCCTGTCTAGAGAGCCAGAGTGGGCAAAAAAACGATGGAGTGGAATAGTGCCAGAGTAGATACTACTAGCTGAGATGAATTCACACCTTCCACACTCGCTTTGTTTTTCAAATACTACAAAAGAGAACTCAGACATTGGCCCGTCTAGAAGGCCAACTAAATGGCGCAGAAGAGGGCACTCAGTACAGACTGGTGATTTTCTTTGCCCAGGCACTCACTGGGCACCAGCAGGCTGTACTCACTGGACACCGGAAGGCTATACTAACTGGTCACCGGCAGGCTGTACTCACTGGACACCCGGTGAGCTATACTCACTGGACACCCGGCGAGCTATACTCACTGGACACCTGCGGTCTACACTCACTGGACACCGGCGGGCTGTACTCACTGGACACCGGCGGGCTACACTCACTGGACACCGGCGGGCTACACTCACTGGACACCGGCGGGCTACACTCACTGGACACCGGCGGGCTACACTCACTGGACACCGGCGGGCTACACTCACTGGACACCGGCGGGCTACACTCACTGGACACCGGCGTGCTATACTCACTGGACACCGGCGGGCTGTACTCACTGGACACTGGCAGGCTGTACTCACTGGACACTGGCAGGCTGTACTCACAGGACACCGGCAGGCTACACTCATTGGACACCGGCGAGATATACTCACTGGACACCGGCAGACTGTGCTCACTGGACACCGGAAGACTGTGCTCACTGGACATCGGAAGACTGTACTCACTGGACACTGGTGTGCTATACTCACTGGACACCGGCGTGCTATGGTCACTGGACACCAGCGGGCTATGGTCACTGTACACCGGCGGGCTATGGTCACTGGACACCTTCAGGCTATGGTCACTGGATGCCGGCAGGTTATACTCACTGGACGCCGGCAGGCTATACTCACTGGATGCCGGCGGGCTATACTCACTGGACGCCGGCGGGCTATACTCACTGGACGCCGACAGGCTATAGTCACTGGATGCCGGCGGGCTATAGTCACTGGACGCCGGCGGGCTATAGTCACTGGACGCCGGCGGGCTATAGTCACTGGACGGCGGCGGGCGATACTCACTGGACACCGGCAGGCTATACTCACTCGACACCAGCAGGCTATACTCACTGGACACCAGCAGGCTATACTCACTGGACACCGGCGGGCTATGGTCACTGGACACCGGCGGGCTATGGTCACTGGACACCGGCGGGCTATGGTCACTGGTCACCTTCAGGCTATGGTCACTGGACACCTTCAGGCTATGGTTACTGGACGCCGGCAGGCTATACAGACTGAATGCCAGCGGGCTATACTCACTAGACGCCAGCAGCTACACTCACTGGACGCCGACAGCTATACTCACTGGATGCCGGCAGGCAATACTCACTGGACACAGGCAGGCTATAGTCGCTGGACACCAGCAGGCTATAATCACTGGACACCGGCAGGCTAAGATCACTGGACACCGGCGGGCTATATTCACTGGACACCGGCAGGCTCTACTCACTGGACACTGGCAGGCTGTACTCACTGGACACCGGCAGGCTGGACTCACTGGACACCGGCAGGCAGTACTCACTGGACACCGGTAGGCTATATTCACTGGACAAAGGCAGGCTATGGTCACTGGACAAAGGCAGGCTATACTCACTGGCCACCAGCAGGCTATGCTCACTGGACACTGGCAGGCTATGGTGACTGGACAAAGGCAGGCTATACTCACTGGCCACCGGCGGGCTATACTCACTGGCCACCGGCAGGCTGTGGTCACTGGACCAAGGCAGACTATACTCACTGGACACCAACAGGCTATACTCACTGGACACCAACAGGCTATACTCACTGACCACCGGCAGGCTATACTCACTGGACACCGGCAGGCTATACTCACTGGACACTGGCAGGCTATGGTCACTGGACACCGGCAGGCTATACTCACTGGACACTGGCAGGCTATATTCACTGTACACCGGCAGGCTGAACTAACAGGACACCGGCGGGCTATACTCACTGAACACCAACAGGCTATACTCACTGGCCACCGGCAGGCTATACTCACTGAACACCAGCAGGCTATACTCACTGGACACCGGCGGGCTATACTCACTGGACGGCTATGGTCACTGGACACTAGCAGGCTATGGTTACTGGACACAAGCACGCTGTACTCACTGGACACCGGCAGGCTATGGTCACTGGGCACCGGCAGGCTATACTCACTGGACACCGGGGGCTAAACTCACTGGACACCGGCAGGCTATGCTCACTGGACACTGGCAGGCTATGGTGACTGGACAAAGGCAGGCTATACTCACTGGCCACCGGCGGGCTATGCTCACTGGACACTGGCAGGCTATGGTGACTGGACAAAGGCAGGCTATACTCACTGGCCACCGGCGGGCTATACTCACTGGCCACCGGCAGGCTGTGGTCACTGGACCAAGGCAGACTATACTCACTGGACACCAACAGGCTATACTCACTGGACACCAACAGGCTATACTCACTGGCCACCGGCAGGCTATACTCACTGACCACCGGCAGGCTATACTCACTGGACACCGGCAGGCTATACTCGCTGGACACTGGCAGGCTATGGTCACTGGACACCGGCAGGCTATACTCATTGATCACAAGCAGCCTATACTCACTGGACACCGGCAGGCTGAACTAACAGGACACCGGCGGGCTATACTCACTGAACACCAGCAGGATATACTCACTGGACACCGGCAGGCTATACTCACTGGACGCCGGCAGGCTATACTCACTGGACACTGGCAGCCTATACTCACTGGACAACAACAGGCTATGGTCACTGGACACCGGCGGGCTATACTCACTGGACGGCTATGGTCACTGGACACTAGCAGGCTATTGTTACTGGACACAAGCACGCTGTACTCACTGGACACCGGCAGGCTATGGTCACTGGGCACCGGCAGGCTATACTCACTGGACACCGGGGGCTAAACTCACTGGACACCGGCAGGCTGTACTCACTGGACACCGGCAGGCTGTACTCACTGGACACCGGCAGGCTGTACTCACTGGACACCGGCAGGCAGTACTCACTGGACACCGGCAGGCTATGGTCACTGGATACTGGCAGGCTATACTCACTGGACACCGGCAGGCTATACTCACTGGACACCGGCGGGCTATACTCACTGGACACCGGCGGGCTATACTCACTGGACACCGGCGGGCTATACTCACTGGTCACTGGCGGGCAATACTCACTGGACACTGGCAGGCAATACTCACTGGACACCGGCAGGCTATAGTCACTGGACACCGGCAGGCTATAATCACTGGACACCGGCGGACTATAATCACTGGACATCCGCGGACTATAATCACTGGACACCCGCGGGCTATACTCACTGGACACCGGCAGGCTGTACTCACTGGACACCGGCAGGCTGTACTCACTGGACACTGGCAGGCTATGGTCACTAGCCAAAGGCAGGCTATACTCACTGGCCACCAGCAGGCTATGCTCACTGGACACTGGCAGGCTATGGTGACTGGACAAAGGCAGGCTATACTCACTGGCGGGCTATACTCACTGGCAGGCTGTACTCACTGGACACCGGCAGGCTATGGTCACTGGACAACGGCAGACTATACTAATTGGCCACCGGCAGGCTATACTCACTGGACAACGACAGGCTATACTCACTGGACACTGGCAGGCTATGGTCACTGGACACTGGCAGGCTATACTCATTGAACACCGGCAGGCTATACTCACTGGACGCTGGCAGGCTATACTCACTGGGCACCGGCAGGCTATACTCACTGGACACTGGCAGGCTATACTCACTGGACACTGGCAGGCTATACTCACTGGACAACAGCAGGCTATGGTCACTGGACACCGGCGGGCTATACTCACTGGACACTGGCAGGCTATGGTCACTGGACACTGGCAGGCTATGGTTACTGGACACAAGCACGCTGTACTCACTGGACACCGGCAGGCTATACTCACTGGACACCGGCAGGCTGTACTCACTGGACAACGGCAGGCTGTACTCACTGGACAACGGCAGGCTGTACTCACTGGACACAGGCAGGCTATGGTCACTGGATACCGGCAGGCTATACTCACTGGACAGCGGCGGGCTATACTCGCTGGACACTGGCAGGCTATACTCAGTGGACACTGGCGGGCTATACTTACTGGACACCGGCAGGCTATACTCACTGGACACTAGCAGGCTATACTCACTGGACACTGGCAGGCTATACTCAGTGGACACTGGCGGGCTATACTTACTGGACACCGGCAGGCTATACTCACTGGACACTAGCAGGCTATACTCACTGAACACTGGCAGGCTATACTCACTGGAAACGGGGCGTGCTATGGTCACTGGACACAGGCAGGCTATGCTGCAACTGTTTTACAAAGAGAGGAAGAATGTCCAGGGCACCATATGCACCCAGCGGTCAGTGCATTGGGCACCATAAGCACCCAGCGGTCAGTGCATTGGGCACCGTATGCACCCAGCGGTCAGTGCATTAGGCACCGTATGCACCCAGCGGTCAATGCAATGGGCACCATATGCACCCAGCGGTCACTGTATTGGGCACCATATGCACCCAGCGGTCAGTGCATTGGGCACCATATGCACCCAGCGGTCAGTGCATTGGGCACCATATGCACCCAGTGGTCACTGCATTGGGCACCACGTGCACCCAGCGGTGGTCACTGCATTGGGCACCATATGCACCCAGCGGTCAGTGCATTGGGCACCATATGCACCCAGCGGTCAGTGCATTGGGCACCATATGCACCCAGCGATCACTGCATTGGGCACCACATGCACCTAGCGGTCACTGCATTGGCACCATATGCACCCAGCGGTGGTCGCTGCATTGGGCACCAGATGCACCCGGCGGTCAGTGCATTGAGCACCATATGCACCCAGCGATCACTGCATTGGGCACCATATGCACCCAGCGATCACTGCATTGGGCACCATATGCACCCAGCGGTGGTCGCTGCATTGGGCACCATATGCACCCAGCGATCAGTGCATTGGGCACCATATGCACCCAGCGATCAGTGCATTGGGCACCATATGCACCCAGCGGTCACTGCATTGGGCACCATATGCACCCAGCGGTGGTCGCTGCATTGGGCACCATATGCACCCAGCGGTCAGTGCATTGGGCACCATATGCACCCAGCGATCACTGCATCTGGCACCATATGCACCCAGCGATCACTGCATTGGGCACCATATGCACCCAACGGTCACTGCATTGGGCACCATATGCACCCAGCGGTGGTCGCTGCATTGGGCACCATATGCACCCAGCGGTCACTGCATTGGGCACTATATGCTTCTGTGGGTGGTGGGTTTGCAAGCCTAGCTCACAGACACACCCTGGCAGAAGGGCACAGATGCCAGTCCCTGGCACTTGGCAAGGGTTGCAAGACAGCACAACATGGAACAATGTGCTGGGTTTTGGCCAAGCAACCCCCAAGTGTGCGCGCTGTGTGTGGCTGTGCCAACTCTGCACGAGAAAACACGTGCTTCTGGTTCACGCTGTGACGTTCTAAACAGGGCCAGTCGCAGATATATGAGTTTGCACTAGAATTTTCAATAATAAGCTGCTTGTTATTGTAGAATAAGTGAAATTATGCCAGTTTGGGCTGACACAGTGATATACTTGGAAGTAGCTACGAAACAATAAAGACGTCATAAGACCAGACCATTGCCTGCCTCCAGCTCCTCGCCACCGCCAGACTAGCAAAGCCAGTAGAAACACTACAATATAGCCCACGCTCTAGCCGCACATAATCACTACAGACCAAAACCCATGCAATGCGCCAAGAAGCCAAACACAGCGCTTTACAAATGCTCAGCAACGAAACATAACACTGCGAGACTGCTTGTGAATTTGCAAAGAATGTAGAGCTCTTCCTTGGAAGCGCCAAGTTTAAGGTGGGCGCATGTCAGCAGACGCAGTCTGCGCCTGGGCTGGCATAGCTCACTGAAGGCTGTGTGGGGGTGGGAAGGAGGGCTTGAGAGCCGACAGGGGCTGTGTGGGCTGAAGACGAGTTGAGTGCACTATAAAGTACAACAAAGGTTTGTTCTGACCTTCCCCCTTTGGTCAAACGGCATATTTGAAGCCTGTGCTTCATTGGCAAAAACAGAAAAATAATGAAATTATTCTGAAAGGAAGAGGGGAGAACATCCTCGCGCCCGCCCTCGGCTGCAGTCACACTTTGATTGCTGGGTGAAAGCAGCAGATAGCGGACAGAAGAGGGGCCTCAACCCGTGCAAGAAAGTCCGCAAGAACAGGATGGGCTCAGTGCCTCGAAACTGCGGTATCTGGGCGCAGCTCTGAAGCAAGAGAGACACAACAGCCCTAGGACATGCACGCGCGTGTGACACAACCCGCTCGTCGTGGTGCCCGCAGAATACACAAGAGCTCAGTGTTTTGAACACAACCATTGATCTGACGGTCACGAGTCCGAATCCGTGCACGGCTGGCTCAGCCTTTCATCCTTCCGGGATTAGTAAAGCGATCACCATTAAAACTGGGCGGCAAACTCCGTGCTTAGAAAGGGCAGAAGGGCAGCCTGATGCGCTAGCAAGATATTAAAGCGCTTCGTACAGCTTTGAGTGCTGCCTCAAAGCACTGGGTTGTGGGGCTCCGTATACAGGGTTCTGGCCTTGCAAAGGGCAGCAGATCATGTGACAAAAAGTGGAATAAGGTCTCCCTGCGGCTAAACACTTGGAAATGTCCCCGACCCTGTAGCAATAGACCACAATTCCGAAGAACCGGGTGAAGCACTAATAAAACACTGTCTGCGCAGCAAGGAAAGACATGGCCGTTTGGGGCCTAATGCCACCTTCACAAAATGTTCAGAAGGTGCCACAGTGTAGTGAGCGCTTAATTGACTCGTCTAGGAAGTGTGAGGGGCCCAAGTTCTCTCTCGCAGCACCAGGAAGGAGGGGTGGATGTTGGGGGGGTGCATAGAGACTATATAAGAAGTTGGCCTGTCGTGCTTACAGGGGCGAAGGCAACATGTCTCGAAATCCAGGCCGAACAGAAGGGTGGCACGACTTGGGACTGTTTATTTTCAATTGCATATAGCGCGTGGAAGACCCGAGGGTATTTGGAGCTATTTACAATGGGAACATTGCAGATATAGTAGTGAAAGAGATTGCAATGCCATTTGCACAAAAATAAAACTAGAGTGTAGACGTTGAACCCTAAGCAGCTTTTGGCCCAAACAAATAAATTAACACAGAGCAGTATTTGCACAGAACTCAAGCTCACACACGCCTGAGGGAAGTCTCCAAAGTGGTTTTACTAGGATTTGTGTTAGTTTTGGTACCACAACTACAACGGGGAAGAAAAAGACTAGACCGCAAAATAAAATAATAATAAATACAGGCCTCTGTGCGTGTTTTCACAGGACATTGGTCAGCCGGAGCTGAGCTTTATTGCCAATTATCTGGGCCCAGAAACTCCCCCCGCCCCCCTCGACCCTCCCCCCGTTTCTTCCCACGTTCCAGTTAAGTGCCCATGGAAAGTTTAACTGTGCGTATTATGGCTCCGGCACCTCTGCTAACCACGAGCGGGTCTGTAAAGATAGAGGGTTATACGTAATCATTGACAGCCCAGGAGGGCACTTCTCAGGGAGGAGGAGGGAGGGGGGGGGGGGCTATTGCCACAGGCCTTCCAAGGGGGTCCTGGGAACGAAAGGCTACAGCAAACATAATGTGCTTCCCCTCACGAGCCAATCACCAGCAAATATCATTAGAATGAAAGGAAATTGGATGTGAAACGTGAGAATTAAAATGAATCTAATCCCAGCTCCTTCAATAGGCAAAAGTGCGTGATCCTGGGCAAATCTCACCATATATCATAACATGTCACATGGGATGGAGCGTTTTAAAGCTGGTCTTCCTCCTGTATAAAGCTCCAGAAAAAATAATACAATGAAAATCTGACTGACGTTTGTTTTTGGGCATCAAAAAGAAGCAGAAACACATCGAACGGCAACAAGGAGTGACTATTTCGTAAGAGAACGCGACCACATGGACACACTTTTTCCAAAACTAGACACACATTTCCCGAGACAACCAGAACGAGGCACAAGAAACCTTGTCCGCAAGGGCTAAGCACAAACATTTCAAAACTCCCCTTCAAAATCACACAATATTAGAGACGATTCTTCAATAAATGAATACTAACGTTGCCATTATGCCATGCATTCTTACACCATCATGTTTCTAATTGTACACTTTACTTTGAAGACATTGTGTCTTCTGGGAGATGTAGTCCATTCGAGTGCATTGAATCAAATGGGCCAACTTTGGTGATAACAATGCAACGCACGTGAAAGGAAAGATGAGAACAGAAAATGCGGTCTGTAATGGCATGGCGCGAGGTGGCATCCCCCAAGCTATGCAAACACAACAAGATGATGGACGGAATGCTGAAACTTTTCAAACACTCACCCCCAGCCAAGAGATCTGAGTTGAATCCGTCGCTCTTTTGCTCACCACGCCACCCCAGTTTGGACCCAGCCGTATGCAAAATCAGTCTTGATCCTGCTCCCCCGGAAACAAGCATCCTGGGACCAGTGCCCGCTGTGCCACAGGATTCAAGCTAGCCTAGCTGATGAGGGGTGATACCCCAAAACCGGCCCCAGGATGCTCGTTTATGGTCCAGGGAGGACCTGGCCTGGCAGTTCGGCCTTCACTGTTCCCATGAGGCACAGGGTCAAGACTGATTTGCATATGGCTGGGTGCAAACTGGGGTGGCGTGGTGAGCTAAAGAATGATGATGGATTCAACCCAGATCTCTTGATTGGGGGTGAGTGGTTGAAAAGTTTCAGCGCTCCGTCCATCATCTCTTTGTGTTTGCTATCCCCAAAGCGATTTTTGGCCCGCAAATGGTTTCAGCCCTGATGAGCAGAGCAAGAGTCTGCATTGGGGCAATTTCGCTTTATGAGATTAGCAACCAAAATCAAATTATAGCACGAACAGACCAGACACTCACTTAAATACTTCTCTCTCTCTCTCTCCTACAGTCTCTTCCAGGGATTATATTGTATGAGAATACAATGTCAAGACAGTCCGGGTCCTTCTAGCAGCACAAGCGGGGTCGTTCGGCCACAGAATGGTGACCTCCTTCTCCCCAAAGACAAAATGTGCACATTTGTAGAACCGTCTTCTCTCACACATCAAGAATGTGGAGCAGTCTCTCGGCGATGACTAGAACAATCCAAGATCATACGCAACTCAGGAAGATAGTGAAGCCACGGCTGCTCTACCGCCAGATGACAAAGAGATCGCACCGACTAGCGGACGGAGCTGTCCGCTCTCCCAAGATGGCCATGGAAGGCACAGAACCTGGGATCAAAGGTTCCCCAGAACTAAAGCCAAAAGGCCCCTCAAGGCCACCAGACTCGAGCTAGCTGGCTCCAACTCTACCTCGCTCCACCCTACGCATAAGCGCTACTAAACTCTCTACTGTGACACGATGCATGCAGCCTCTGCCAATCACGCACAAAAACATAACACTTCCCACACATGCCACACTTCACTCCCACACTCTTCCAACCACACACGCCTGCTAAGCGGAGGCGACGAATGCCTCACTCAGTTTCACTGCATTTCACGCCAAGAAGGCGCAGCATACAACATATGAGCCCAACCCTGGTCAACTCGCACAACTCTGGACCACTTCCCACAGACCACACTACAACCCAACACCCTTCCAAAGGAACCCAGCCGTGTGAAACCCATCAGAAAAGCACCTCACCAGGGATATTAAGCGCTATATAATGCAACAAGAATGTAATTAGCATCCCACCCTTGACTCTTCTGCCGGGCTTCATCAGTGGTCTTTATTTCTGCAGGACACCACGCCTTCATCTCAGAAGCACTACTACTCTCACTACTGCATGCAAGCAAGAAACACGCACCTCGACTTGCACCTTCCAAACCTCTTTTTCTAATACTCAGGTGTCCTTTTGGGGCTGGCGCTGGTTAATTAAGTGCCAGATAAAGTGCACAGCTCACATCCTTTCAGTAAAGGTACAGGGGCAGCGGAAGTGCTTTGCAAGAATATTTCCTTACGATACTTGAAGTTTTGTTTCCAAAAATGTTAAAGGCAGCACAACAAGAAAGCCTGACCAGGATCTAGAGTGTGTCTAGTCTGCTACTGATCCGTGTAATTTGAATGTTCTCCTTACGAATTGTTGACATCAAGAGCTCGTGAACTAGAGAATCAACAGAGAAAGGAGCAGCAGGACTGGAGAAGGCACTGAAGACTGACAAAGGACAACTTCAGCTCTAGGGGATGCAAATTAAAACATTGTTTTATCCAGCCACTGTCCCAACGGGGTAGGGGGTGGGGCAAATCCCTCCACCCAAACCTGCACCCCTTAAAGTCTGTTTATATCAGATAGTTTAAGCCAGTTGTGCAGAGGGCAGTTGTATAACTTACCTAACGCTGCCTTCCATTTTATGTTCCTGGAACCCCCTTGCTGGCAACTCCATAGCACACCCTGTGCGCAATGAGCATTTGTGCAACCAGCCTTGTTGCGTCTCTGATCGCAGGAGCATTTCCCCTTCTTCTGCCACATTAAGTATCGTTCATCTTTGCAACAGAAACGTATTGCCAAACAGGCAACTCGTTGCCACAGATGTGCCACTAAGTCTGTCTCCCCCTCTCACATCCATCTAGGTTTTATTACCAATTGTGTATCTGGAGATGGGTTCCTGAGTACTGCAACATTTATTCTTGATTTTGTGTAGCGTGAACATGGTCCAACAGCATTAGAGTGGTTCAAACAATCGACAAGAACTACCATTTAAAGAAAAAAATGAACGTGTTTGAACCGACGGGGTCTTACCTATGCCTGGTTGAATTACGCTTGAGTAATTTTGTTTTACTATTAGATACAAAATTACTTGATTATGCCTGTTTGCGTAATTTGGAGGATAATAGGGCAAACATGCATTCCCAAGAGCACAGGAACAGAGTGTGAGGGGCTGATGGTGGCTGCTGTTCTGCTGCATTTAGCTCCATTACCTTAGCGCACAGTGCATCCTCGGAATAATTTTGGGCCCAAGGGAGCATTTTCCGCTGAGAAAATAGCGCTAAATGCAGGCTTACGCTCCTAGCGTACTTTTGTTGTAAATTCACGTAATTTTACTACAGCAAATTTTGCGGGTTACACCCACCCCTAGTCTCCCCCCAACCGTCTATCAAGTGTGAGAGCTGTCAGTGTCTTTTGAAAGAAGGATCCTGAGACCATTCTTAAAAGTGGCATGAGAGGGGGTTGGTGCAAAGGTAGTTCCAAGTTCTTGTACTGCTTTAGAAGGATTGGTTCAATGCTCAGTTTAGAACGGCTTCTGCACCCACCAACATCCCCCACTGACCTCCCGAAGTAATGCAACAAGACCCTTTGTATTACCCCTGTTGGAAGGCATTAGCAGCAACTACTTGTGTTGTCCATGCCCCGTAAACTGCTGCAAAAGTACTCCCAGTATGGCTACCGTCCCCTCCCCCACTGCAGCATTAGCCCCTATCTATTGCCCTTGCACACCCCTAGACTGCTGCAGGCCACGCAGTACTACTCTCCACAACCGCAGGGCGCAAACTATCTCCCCAGCGCCCTCTTGCACTAAGCAGCTGATCCACCCCATTACTACAGTACTGCCTCGCACCTGTTAGAGCGCTGCGACATCACCCCTCTTGCACTACAGCATCAGCACTGCCCTAGATAGACTACAGCTTCAGATCCAGGCCAGTACCACCCCATGTATTGCCCCCTCTTTCACCACAGCATCAGATCCAGCCGAGGACCACCCCTCACCACCCCTTGGATTTCCCCCTCTTTTACCACAGCATCAGATCCAGCCCAGGACCGCCCCATGTATTGCCCCCCCCCTTGCACCACAGCATCAGATCCAGCCCAGGACCGCCCCTCACCACCCCTTGCAGTGCCCCCTCTTTCACCACAGCATCAGATCCAGCCCAGGACCGCCCCTAACCACCCCATGTGTTGCCCCCTCTTGCACCACAACATCAGATCCAGCCCAGTACCGCCCCTCACCACCCCTTGCATTGCCCCCTCTTGCACCACAGCATCAAATTACCCCAGCACTGCCCTAGATGCACTACAGCATCAGATCCAGCCCATTACCGCTCCTCACCACCCCTTGCATTGCCCCCTCTTGCACCACAGCATCAAATCTACCCCAGCACTGCCCTAGATGCACCACAGCAACAGATCCAGCCCAGTACCGCCCCTCACCACCCCTAGCACCACAGGATCAGATCCACCCCAGCACTGCCCTAGATATACCACAGCATCAGATCCAGCCCAGGACCGCTCCTCACCACCCCATGTATTGCCCCCTCTTGCACCACAGCATCAGATCCAGCCCAGGACTTCCCCTCACCACCCCTTGCATTGCCCCCTCTTGCACCACAGCATCAGATCCACCCCAGCACTGCCCTAGATGTGCCACAGCATCAGATCCAGCCCAGTACCGCCCCTCACCACCCCTTGCATTGCCCCCTCTTGCACCACAGCATCAGATCCAGCCCAGTACCACCCCTTGCATTGCCCCCTCTTGAACTACAGTATCAGATCCACCCCAGCACTGGCCTAGATGCACAACAGCATCAGATCCAGCCCAGTACCGCCCCTCACCACCCCTTGCATTGCCCCCTCTTGCACCACAGCATCAGATCCACCCCAGCACTGCCCTAGATACACCACAGCATCAGATCCAGCCCAGTGTTGCCTCTCGCCACCCCTTGCATTGCCCCCTCTTGAACTACAGCATCAGATCCACCCCAGCACTGCCCTAGATGCACCACAGCATCAGATCCAGCCCAGTCCTGCCCCTCACCACCCCTTGCATTGCCCCTTTTTGCACAACAGCATCAGATTCACCCCAGTACTGCCCTAGATGCACCAGACCATCAGATCCAGCCCAGTCCTGCTCCTAACCACCCCTTGCATTGCCACCTTTTGCACCACATCATCAGAGCCACCCCAGTATTACCCTAGATGCACCACAGCATCAGATCCACCCCAGTACTGCCCCTCGCCTCTTGGAGCGCCCCTTGCATTGCCCCCTCTTGCACCACAGCATCAGATCCAGCCCAGTGCTGCCCCTCACCTCTTAGAGCGCTGCAGCAGCGCCCCCTTGTGCAGGTGGCTGCGGTGGCTCGGCGGGGCTCTCCAATAACTAGGGTCTGACATAGCGGCCTCCTTTGTTCAGGCTCCTGCAGCCCCCTCATCACCGGTGATGGCGATCTGCGGCTCCTGGGCTCACAGGGCCCCTGCAGCGGCTCCTCCAGACCCAGGGTCCGGGCATCGGGGCTGCCTGGGTGGGCTTCGGGGCTTGGCTTCCATTGTGGCTGGAGATAAAGGGGTTAGCAGGGCTCCGGAGCCCTCGATCAGTCACTGCACACTCCGGCGGGTGCCATCATTCCTCGGGCTCCACAGCTAGGCCTCCTGCCTCGGATACCACGGCCCCAGCCCCTCTAGCATTGCCCGCCCGCAGCTAGCGCTTCATCCCCTATCTGAGCAGCACAACCAGACATGCACAGGAAGCCCAGGCGGTGACATCATCAGGGCGAGGGGGAGGAGCCAATGGGGAGCGAGAGGAGGGGCGCGAGAGAGAGGGTGGCGCCAATGGGCAGCGGGAGGAAGCCTGGACTGGGATGTTATCAGCGCGAGGGGGAGGCACCAACGGGGATCGAGGGGAGAGGCGAAAGACAGAAGGCGGGACCAACTGGCAGCAGGAGGAGGAGCGCGTGGGAGTGGGCGGATTCGGCAGAACCATTCGGCAGCGGGAGGAGGAGCGCGAGGCAGGGGGAGGAGCCATGCTAGAGGAAGAGGCGGGGAAACAGGGACGGGACGTTGGCCGTCACCAAGTGTCAGGGAATGGAGAGGGGCGCTTAATCGGAAGGAGGGACCGCTGACTGGAGGGGGTGTGCAGAGGCGACGAGCATTGGGCGGGAGGGCGAAAGCTGAAGTGGGATGAACCATTGGGATGGAGAAAAGAAGCCACGATTGCATGGGGGGCGGCGGGTAAAGAAGGGGGGTTTACACCTAAAAAGAGAAAGGAAGATCCATTGTTTGGGAGGGGTTCATCCTATAGGGAGGGAGCACAGTTGTGAGGGTGAGAAGGGAACCACTGTATCCTAGAAGGGGGATTTACCATCCAACAGAGAAAGAGCACCATACAGAGGCATGATGGCTGGGTTCCACTCTACAGGGGTAAGGGAGGACATTGCACAGGAGCGGAGCAGACCATTTCACAGAGAGGGGGTGTACTACAAGTGACACTAAAAGATTTGGGGAGGCCAGAGCACAAGAGCGGGGGAGACCATGGCCGGAGAGGGGAAGCACTGCAAGTGACATTGTACAGGGAGAGATTCCATTGTATGGAAGGGGGGGGGGGGCATTCTATGCGGAGAGTGGAAGTGGAACCATTGTTCTAGCAAAGAAAGAGAAAAGTGGCATCCTTGTGAGGGCAGTACGTGCTACAGCAGCGGAGGTACAATAGCAAACCAGTCTAGAAGAAGGGAAGTTCAACCATTTTATAGCTGGGTAATGGTAAAGTGACTACTCTTTGGGCAAGTAGAACAACAACCAGTCAACGCGGAAGGCAGATGTACTGTGGTTGCAGGAGGATGAAACATTCACAGGGTAGGAACCGTTGTACAGAGACTGGAGGAGAATTCTTTGTAGTGTTGGCGGAGTAATAGTATCTACTGGAAGAGGAACCATTTTGCAGGTTTAGAAACGCCCATGATAAAAGGGTCAGAAGTGTAGGGACAAAGGACAGGTGGTGGTGATTTGGTGAGCAACGGGACACACCACATTGGAAGGAAATTACCATTGTGCAAGGCGAGGCAGTAGGAGGCAAATGCATTCTTGGGTGACAGAGGAATCTATTGTTATAGGGGTCCAAAATCATCGAGGAAGAAGTAGTAAAAGTCTTCAAAGAGGTGGGGTTAATTTCATTGAATTTTTTGGACAACTCTGAATGGCCTGACCATTGTACAGAGGGAAGTAGGAGAAAGAGAAACAGAACCCCTTTACCTAGAGGTTGGACCAGAGTACAGAAACAACCTTACAGTTGCCAACTCCCTCTATCCAGTTGTAACTTTTTCAGTTGCAAATAGTTATCATGTGTCACAGTCCATTTATCAAGTGTCGAAGTCCATAGTTGTGTCATAATCATGTGTCACAGTTTCAATGACTGCTAACCACGATTACTAATTATGGGCTAGTCGGATGTAAATTGGTGGGCTGCTGATAGATTGTCAACCTATCTAGTTCTTTGGATGCACTACCATTCTAGAAGAGGGGGCACTCGTACAAAGGGATGCAGCATGCTACTGGGGCATCAGTGAGAGACAAACACGCTCTCCTGCATGGATGGGCCAGTCTACCCAGGGAAGAGAGGAGGGCCAGCACCTATTCTGAGCTGAGGGCCATGTCCGAGAGGGAGCAGGCATGTGAGCAATAACTCAAAATAGAGGGTGTGCAATTCCACAGAATGTGGGAGAAACTCATCTTCTGATGGGGGATTACCCAATCTTCTGATGTAGTGGAATATTCCATAGAGGGGAAAAAGGGCAGATGAATTGCCACTATTGAGAAAAGGGTCTTGTGAGGGACAGGGCATGAGGGTATACCTCTGCTAGGAGATATACCACTACAAAGGTTAGAGGGGGTGGAGAAATCCAGTAATAAGGGAATTGTCCTCGCCATGAGAAGGGAGAGACTATTACAGTAAGGAATACAGCAAGGAAAAAGAGTGGGAGAACATTTTCACTGAGGGGATGTACCATGCTTAGACCCAGATGGGGACGGGTGGTAGAAACCTTATCCACTGAGAGGATATACCATTTACTTTTCTTTAGAGGGTGAACCTTAAGCAGTAAAATGTGACAGAAGCAGTAGGAAAATGTGGTACTTTTAAGAAAGTTCTTCTAACATAGAGATTATAAATAAGGCTATGGAAGGAGGCATTTTACATAAAGCTTGGTATGGGATAATGAGGAGTGCCTCTCTCCATTGCAGCCTAGCCTCAACCCTCACTCAGCCATGACTAATTGTGTAAACCCACCAGCTGTGCAACCATTGACCCTTGTGTTGGCTGTGTGTGAAAAGCACTTTTTAAAACAAAATGAGGAGAGGAGTTGGCCTAACGGCTAGGGCGCTCGACCTCTGACCTGGGGAACTGGGTTCGAGTCTCGGTAATGACGCTGAACTTCCTGTGATTCTGGGCAAATCACTTAATCTCCCCGTGCCTAACAAAAAGTTCACGCTATATAAAACTCTGCAAAATAAAAGTATCTTGAACTTCACGTTGCAGCGCATTGAAGCGGCCATGACATGTACGGCGCTCCATACTCCTATTGATTGCCATCATTTTTGGAAGAAAATATTATTAGCTAGAGGGTCTGGATAAATGAAATCAAAGCCAGTTTTCAGCCCAAGCCCTACGTGTGTGTGTGTAATATGCATATTATGTATTTGAATCGTGTAGGGCCATCTCTGCCTATCATGCTACCAACTGCTCCTTGTTAAACTAAGGACCATTAAGTTGAGTAACTGTAATGCATATTGTTTATTTCTCTTGGATTTCACAGGCTAGTACCAGTAAGCACTACATAGGAAAACATAAGCATTACCTCCGAGTATACAATTTCTAGACTTCCTTTTACAGACACTTGTTTATTACAGTTATGACCCCGGAATTAGCGTAAAACAGAATGGAGTTCTTTGCCAGACGTGTTAAACAAACATACTATACATTATTTTTGTTATTCCAAGCCCCTGGTTGCTACAGGTGGCTGTCAGCCCTTGCCATGCCCTGGCATGCAGGCCTCGTATTACAGCTGGACTGAGCAGGCCTTTGTCCTCTTGTCTGGCACGGCAGCTGGCCCAGGCTGCTTTGCATACGCTGCGGAGCGTGCTGCGAGCGCCAGACAGAAAGAAAAGGGCGGGAGCGAGCGGGGGAGGGGCCAGCACTCTGCCATCAAGACTCAGGGGCCCTGAACAATGCTTAAATGGAGCGCGAGAGCGGAGTCCCCTGAGATGCAAACAGATGGCGCCTGAGATGTGGGACAAAACCTTGGGTGTCCTCCCAGCCTATCCCTTGTGCAAGAGATTAGCTGCCAAGCCCACCTTGGCACCGGGGCACCGGCCACACTCGTGCCATAGCAAAACACAGCTCTGGCAGGAAGCACGTAAAGTTACATTTACCATTTTTACAGACCATGCAAAAATTGAAGTGTGTCTTGGCGCTTTTTCAAAACTGGTTTTAATATATCCGCCTCAACCGATTGTAAGACGTTATGCAGTGGCCTAGTAAGGGTCCGTGGGCCCAAATGCAAGTAAGAAACAAGCATTGCAAAAGCCAGCAGGCCTTGCAGCTGCCAGTCTTCAATGCTCGTTTTTTTATAATGGTTTGTACAAAACTTTATTGATGGTGGAGTTGCCGGACCCTTGTCAGTCTAAAATAAACTGTGGCTAAAAGCAAAGATATTTTTAGTCACTCATAGCCATAGTAGTCCCTTGCTTTGGGCAGAACTACTTTCTGTGCCAATGTGGTTGTTGTGTAAGGGACGGATGCTGTCACTCACAATGAAGTTGGCCAATGGCTGAAGTGGGCTGGCCCGTTGCTCCATGCTGTATCTGTAGTCGACGGAAGGAAAATGTGAATGGCACAGTAACAGACCAATGGATGAAGAGGGTTAGCCATGCTATCCCGGTGGCATCTGATATCCAGAAATCAAATAATGTCTTAAAGCAGAGCATGTCCAGTAAGCATCTCTGAGGGTATTTCCAGCTCTCTATTGACAAATGGTTTCTGCTGGATCAACTTGCATCGTATAGATATTTTATTTGATCTTCCGCTATATATGCACAGGGATGCTACCAGTTAAATGAAAATATTAAACACAACCAGCAGACGACTCAAAAAGCAAAGAACTCCTAACCAGTAAATGGCACTGCCCGACCCAGTCTGGTGTCCATAGATTTTGCTCTACTATGTACGTCTCTGGATAAATACATCCCTTGTGCATGTGACTCCAGAGGGCAAACAGTCCCAGGCATGCGTCTCACGGAGGCAGTGTGAGGGGTAAAGAATCAGAACTCAAGCAATGAAAAATCGATTCAATAAGTGAAGGCACATGCCAATGCTTTTAGAAAAAATTACTTCATATATATGTGTATATATATATTTTCGAGACATTTGCACCAATGCCTCTGCACTCTGCAGGTGCTGAATCTCACAAGGGTGCGCTCGTTTAATCAATTCAATGCTCTTAACGAAACGACCAGCACTCACTGCGGAGAAACAAAACCCAATATTTATTGGATTTATAGAACACTCAGACATGATTCAGCAGTGCGCCTTTATCAATGTTGACTACAATATATATATATATATATATATATATATATATTCCTCCAAACGTTAGAGCGATGAACAAAAACGTGGCGCACACACTTTAAAGATACTTATGTTGTTTTATTTCGCTCCAATGGCAGACAAACGCGTTTCGGCCATGCTGGCCTTTGTCAATGTCAGTGCATACAATGTTTACACCGAATAAATAAACGTCATTTCCCCCACATCATCTCTGATAAAAGTAGAAAGAGGACTATACAACCAAATCTCATTCAGATAATACAAATCTAAAGAGCAGCCATTTTGAACTGGTTAAAAATATACAGTAATTCTATATCTCAAGTTCAGGAAATATGCAGAGGACATGCCATACATTGTTTTCCAGGGTTGTTCTTATTTAATTATTTAGAATTCCCTTTTTAAATAGAATTTCGCCCCGGATGGGCAAAGGACATGCCATACATTATTGTATATATAAAAAAAAAAAAATATATATATATATATATATCTCATGTCAGTAGTATACATAAATAAAGTGTGGTGGTAGGCTGGCATCCTATGGATAATACTTTTGTAACTACCGAGGCAAACAGAAGCTTTTGGGTTTGGCACAAGTGTGAGCTCACCATAGTAAAACATGGTGAAGGACTATGCAATGGAATTACAGTGCACTACAATATATGCGTAATGTGTGAAGCATAGCAATAAAGTTTACTGTAGAGTTTGAGGAGTCATAGAGTCAATCATATCGTTTTCAGAAACGGATTTGCTTTGCATCCTGGAATTTGTAGGGCTATAAAATGACTAACAATGCCTGAATGCAGAGAAATAACTTGGGCTGGATGAAGTACTCATGCAGTGACCCCAGAAGCCTGAGAGCTTCCTATGGAACATCCGGCGGCACTCACCCTCACACCTAGCACACACAAAATCTATGTGCATCAACATGCGGGGCACTAAAGAGCAGATTCTAAATAAATATGTTGATACCGCAGTTGGACTCTGCCACCCTCGCTTTCACTCATAGGTTTATATCAGCCACCAAGTTATGCCTAACTCTTACTTAAGTCACTGAAATTCCACACTGTGGCTGTTCCCTAAATGACTCCATTACGAGAAGGAATATTTTAAATATAACATTGCTTCAATTTGTAACCTATAACATATCATTTTATGCAACATAGCACTGTAACACTTTTTGAAATGTAACAGTTGAGTTTGTTTTTGAACTACCCTCAGAAATGTTTTTTACAAATATTTTGATAATAGCAGTATACGCAACTATGAAGACTATTTCTAGCTTCTTATCAGTGAACTTTTAGGGAGCAACTTAGACCATTAGGGTAAGTCTCCCTGGCGGGATCTCTGAGCCGCCTGCAGGGCATCATTTCTTTTTATTATTATTTATTAATATATTTATTAGTGTATTCATGAACTTTACCAACCACGGGTGCTTAATTTGGGGGGGGGGAGTCCGGCGACTACTTATTGACTCCAGACTTTGACCCAGACCAAAAGAGAGAACAACATAAACATGGGAGCTGGCCCAAACCGAAGGCTGTAGGTCTACTGACCTGGGGTAGGAAAGGCTCAAGTGCTATAGATCTGTGGTAGGACAGGCAGGATGGCTATAGGCGGATGACTGGCGGCATGAACCATTACCGAAGTTGACCTCTATGACCACGGTGAGTGCAGAGGCCAAATACACCAAAACCAGTAGGTCAAAAAGATAAAACAAATGATTTTGACAATTGAAGTATGAAGCAACAATGGCTGTGATATAATAAAAGTTTTCAAGTTTTTACTTCACAAATCAGAAAGACAATACCTAACCTCAGCATAAAGCGTGCGACTTGTTGACTGTCACGTCGTGCGATTGAAACATTGTTCTCTGTGTTTGTGTTGTACCGCACAACAGGATCCCCAAGGCGTGTCGCAGGAGTATGAAAACTGCTGACACAGCTATAGCTCCAGGCATGCTACCCAGGGCAGCGTATCACCATTTCCCAAGAGAAGTTTTTAGTCTTGGGTTAGCGGCACTCTATTATTAATATTAAATTAAAACCTGTATTTCTGCGCCCCATTGTGTGAATGTTTATTGTGCTAAAGAACGGTTAAGAATTTACCATCTCAGCCTGGCTTTTCCTGAGCCACCTGTCTCTCTTCTCATTTGCTTTGGTCTTTCTGTTAGCAGTGTTTTGAACACAAAAGGGTTGTGAAAACAAATGTACAGTGAAAAAGGAGGTGAAGTGTTGGTGGTATCCGCTTCTGGGAAGCCGTTGGTCAGGTTCTGCTTGAGCGACAGCTGTCAGTGGCTTAACGGCCATGTATTGTATCGCCTGTGTTTCGATCTGCTGTGTCTGTGCGCAGTTTGCTGGATTGTTCATGTGTTTTTGATGCCTGGTTGATGAGACATTCTGTTATTTGTCAGTTACTTAGGTTCATGGCACGTCCTGCTTGTCAAGTTCACTTCCCATATACAGTTATTTTACTTATGTACCTCTTTCACCGGAGTGCCTCTCTGCCTTTCGTAGGTTGGCCCGAGCAGAAGTCAGGGCTTGTGAATTGACTGTGTTGATCAGAAGGCTCTGATGGGGTCTCCAGGTGGGTTCAGAGGATAAAATCAACATTAACTAATATCCAACTTAGGGAAGAAAAGGGTTCGGAACTAAGTTGTCAAAAGAGACCGGTATCAAGTCCATGACATGTGTGAGAAACCGTGGCCTAGAATTAAGTTATGGGCATTTGCATGTTGCGTTAGACATAAAAGGAACCCAGATGATGTTGGGTTGTAGTAAAATGTTACTGCTGGTATCATTTTTGCATTATTGCGCTGTTTCCACTCGGGGAATCAGAGAAGTTAGAGCTCGACAGTTTCAGTTAACGGTGGGATCCTGTCCAGGAAGCCAGGTGAGCTACAGTCTCAAATTATAATTTAGTTGCTGGGGGACCCATTTAATATCACACCCAAAACAGCGGGCAGTGCTGGTGGTTGTCTGAATGTAGTGACTGGACAACAAATGATAACCACTGGACATTTGGCGCAAGAAGCCATATGAGGTCAATTGTCGTCTGAAATTGGATTATGGAAGCTGCTTCTTTCCTGATCACAAATCGACATGTTTATGGGCCATGGCTCGCATGTACAACTGCAAACATTAGATGTGTCGGTGACTACAGATATCACGGTTTGCTCTGGCTTGTTGATCAACATCCTGTGCAAACACGTTTGAATTCTCTGCGTCCTGTGAGCATCCAGGGCTGGTATCACTAGCGAGCAAACACAGGGTAAGATAAACCACTCAGGCTCATTATACAGGGTAAGCCACAGAAAATCTTACGCAATGAGGTGTTTGCATGGTGCAGCGTCAACGGCTTCCAATGGCCCCTGGTGCTGTTTGGAGGATATAAATCTGGTGTTGGTTTGATCTGAACAAGAGTGAGGTTTTAAGGGGTCTTAGGTCCCACAGCTCGTCAACTACAACTTATGTTCATGTATTCGTTCCCCTAGTTTAATAGCGCATTCTGGTCCTGGAAGTGTTTATATTTTTTAGTTTAGTCCGCTTTTGTTTCTGTTCTTTAATTTAAATAGGTGTGGGAAGTTCTCACACTCGTTCCGCATGTGCTCCAAGTCTTATTCAATGCCACTCTTGGTGGGTTAATACCCCCGCGGTTTGCTTGCAGAGGCTGAATCGGGGCTCCTGTGTGTCCTTTTTATAGACCGACTTTATCGTTGGAATTTGATGTGCATGTTATGGTCTTCAAATACCGTGGAGCGATTCTCATTGACTTTGCGTGTTTTTGACATTAAGGTATGTTAGAGCATGGTCTAGTCTCAAAAGTGCTCCAATGACGCCTTGCTTGTGCATTCCATGTAAGCCAATGCCTACCTGCACCCTTCCACCGCCATAGGATACCTGCCAAGATATCAGTGCCCACGGCATGAACACCAGAGAGATTCTGACGCCGCAGTTAAATCAGAGTTTTTTAAAAACAGATGGAAAGATCCACAGATGGAAATACATAGACATTCTGATAGCTACACAGATGGATGGAGGGATGGATGAATGGGTGGGTGGGTGGAAAGAGGGATAGATGGATGGATCACTTCATACTACACCTCTTTTTCTGTGATCACTAATTAACGGTACCTATTTCAACCAATTAAATTTTGTTCTGACCCAAGGGAGAAAAAATGTAAAAAAACAATCAAATACTACATTGATGTCTGTAATATATAGTATTATTTCTTATATCTGTTATGTTTGTAGGATTTATGACTAGCATGCTATAAACTCCAGCTTATATAACCTGAGTAGGATGGAAAACTTTGTTGAATGCATATATAATAACTCCACACCTTCTTGAAGTGGGAATTTATTTATTCACTTTGATTTATAATAGTGAATCAGGCCTCATAGGCATCGGCACATTGTACAACAGTAGTACAATTTAATTTAAGATTCTTCTCAACAGGACATGAATTTACAATTTAGCATTGTTGGCGCCGAACGGCCAAATAGGTAATACACAGGTGGAGATACTATACAGAGAGTGTCAATTTAACAAGGACATGAGAGGTGTATTGTGCATGTTTTCACAGTATAAGTTAGATTCTGACTCTTGCAACTGGAATCAGACACGATGTGTGTGTCTTGGGCACATTGAGTGCAGAACAGATCAACAGACATCAGATAATATGTGGGTATGTCAGGGCTGGGCAGGTTCATGGCGTGAAGGGGCATGCACATCTCTGGCACACACACCTTATTGTATTTGGGCCTACAACGTTGAGTAAAACTGCATGCCCTGTGCATAGATTCAAACCAGAAAATATGTTCTCTGTCATCAAATGGACGACAGTCAGACCCTGGCTCTCATGGGATCATGCCAGCAATATGGGACACACATCCATATTATCCACAGCGATACTACTACGTATATATGGTTATCACACCACATGTGGTAAACAAGTGATGTGGGCACATAGCACTGTACGGAAGTGTTTTCTTAGGCCCTATTGGTAGGTGCCGGACACTATTATCTGGGCAATTTTATGGTTTGCCGTGCTCATCGCTGCGTCGGGTATCTCTCCAAATACACATGTTTACCACTTTGACTATAATTTTGAGACCATTGGAAATATTAGGCGCAAAAATCACAGGGACCTATGGGACTGCACTGCAGCGGTGTTACTCTGGGACTCCAATACGCATGCATAGTAATGCGCAGTAACAGTCTTTGAGACTGGCATTGCTTCACAGACCTCCAGGTTCCATCCTGCTAACCACGAGTAACTTCCTGCAGGTCCCAACTGGGTCCATTTTTAAACCCCCAGGACCTAGTGCAGTTTGACTTAGATTTGACTCCAGATTTACCAGAGTCCTCAGAATGAGGCCGTAAGTCTTCAAGAAGGTCAGAGACTGGCTGACGTTGAGTTTGTTGCTTCTCCACCTCACATGTCCTGCTTGGGACATGACCTCAAGGCCTCGAACAATGGGCTTCTGTACCCCTCTCTTAGTAAACCACATGCTCCTTTTTGCAGGCACTACGCAGGGTGATGTATCCAGGCACTAAGCCAGTAAGTGGTCAGTTTCAAACACTGGATGTCTCGGGGTCCGTGCCCTCCTCCTGCCCCCCTGGTCTGTCCTCCTGTGTCCCGGGCTGAAGTTTAATTACATTTCGAGCCACTCGGACCCGCTGGAGGGACGTTCAGTGTTTGCCTCATGTTTGCTTCTTTTGTTCCTGTCAGTAAACCGTGCCCATGCTGTTTGTCCCCCGCAGCAATGCATCACTCACCAACATGTGATGGGAGGCCAGGAACAAGTCCTGCGGGAGGCGGAGCCAGCGGGTCTTAAAGGGGAACACACAGTGCGTCACAGTCATCACACCAGAACAGCCTCTTCCTGCCCCCACCAGCCATCAGCCCTCTACCTACAATGAAAAACTCTTAACATGTTCAGAGAGTGGGGTCAGTAGCACCAAAGGCCTGATTGAGACTTTGGTGCACAAACGTGATGTCACAAACCTCAAAGGTCTGATGAATGTAATGTAAAGATGGTTCTATAGCGATTTTATCCAAACCGAGCACCATATGAACTTTTGTGATGTTTAAATGAAATTGTTCAAAAATTGATTCACAATATATTAGTATATGTTTTAATGTTTTTATCTGTGCAGTATGTTATGGTTTTTATTAACCGAAATAAAATGACCTTTGATGTTACAAACCTCACAAATGTGACGGATATCTCTTCTGCCTTATTACAAGTGCATTATCAGGCCCCAATGTCTCCGATTACAAGTGACACAGATAAGCAAGAGATGTTTCTAGGCCCAGTAAAAGGCGACATCATGGGGTGAGATATTTAATGGTCTGGAAAATACATTCTTTTATGGGTTCAAACGCAGAAAAATGTAATAACTTCAGGAATTCAAAGCCTTGTGTAGAAATTTCCGCATGAATCGCTAATTACACGTCATTTTTCTTCTTAATAAAGGTAAGCAGGTTTTACCTCCTAAACTGAGTTGCGAAAAATTGAAGAGGGGCAGTGATTATCGTGTATGGTACACTCTGCATTTCTTTCAATTGTGAAATCTGTGAATACAAGCGTTTGAGCAGGAAGCGCAATCGGTTTACGCCATTTGCCAAGCGCGACCCTGGGGGAGCGCGCACTTAGGACCCGGCCCCCCGCCCCCGTGACACACCCCGTAGCACGGCCAGCAGCCTAATTGGCTGCTGGCCGGTAGTATTACTTCCGAGGCACCACGACGTGGGCCCAACGTGGTTTTTCGGCAGGGGGGAGTGGAGGTGGGGCCAGGGGGCTATTTAGGCCCCGCACTCACCTTCACTCTTCCTCTGTTCCTGATTTTCCTGCCCCTGCCCGGATGCTGAGGACTACTGCGATCTTATTCCTGCGGTCGTCGAGGTCGTTGTGTCGTCGGGGCGTTCCTCGTCGGGCTGCTTGGTGTCGGTCCGGGTCGCGGTCGGTGGTGATTTGGTAGCAGCGTCTTGCGGCGTCGCGGATTCCCAGGTGAGGTGTTGGGGGCGGTGGGGGCGCGTTTGCAGCTTCCGGGTCTCAGTGGGCGGCCATCGGTGTAATCCTTCGTGAATGGAAAGGTAATTTGACCCGAGCCGGCCGTTTCCAATTCAGAATTGGGCCTGCTCACGGACTCAGCAGGTAGCATTGGTTTTGGGGCAATATTGGGGCCTCAGTGGTGTAGGGGCGATGGGCCGGCGGCATGAGAGTGGTCTGTCTAGGAACATAGCCTTCTTAGAGCTATTCCCAATCACAGTGGCAGTGGAAATATGGGCACCATTCTTTAGGAACAAGACGGTAATCTTTTGGTCTGACAATATGGCAGTGGTGGAAGCCATCAATAGGCAGGGAGCTACTTGTAAGCACGTGTTACGATTGTTGAAGCATTTGGGCCTGGCTTGTCTAAAGCTTAATTTGGTGCTCAAGGCATCACATATCCCCGGTGTACATAACCAGGCTGCTGACGCTTTGTCTCGCTCCAAGTTGCAGGAGTTCAGAAAGTACCACCCTCAGGCAGACGAGCAGATGACGGTGTTCCCGGCATCTTTGTGGAAGATTGGAGTCCCGGAATAGCAGGGCTGGTGGGAGCATCTTTGAGGGAACGCACGAGACGGACATACCAGCAGCAGTTCAGAGCATACAGGATGTTTGCTAGGCCGATGAGCCGATCCCCTCCTTTTTCCACATAGACGCTTTGCGAGTATTTAGTAGCACTTAGAAAGTAGGGTAGACCGGCGTCCTAAGCCAGGGCACACACGTTACGGCGATAAGCTTCTTTGCGAAATTGGCAGGTCAACAGGACCCCGGGGCAACTTTTGTGGTAAGGAGGGCTCTGTCAGGCTGGGCTAGGCTGGAAGGGGCGAAGAAAGACATGAGGAGGCCTCTGGAGGTGAAGACGCTAAGGGACATCTTAGGGATATTACAGTCCGTATGCGTTTCCCAATATGAATGCATACTATTCAGGGCAGCCTTCTCCCTAGCCTTCTATGGGGCTATTCGGCTGGGCGAATTAGTAAGGGCTTCAAAAAGAGATCACACACAGGGCCTCCAGTGGCAGGACACAAGAATAGACCCAAGGGGGTTGGAGGTAGTATTAAGGAAATCCAAGACGGACCCATTGGGGAAGGGGTCCTTAATTCACTTGTCCCCAGCTCCAGGGGACGTGGCGTGCCCCATAGCCAGTATGAAGGCCTATCTGCTAATACGGCCCAGTTGGGGGGGGCAGGCCCTGTTCATATATGAGCAGGGTGATTGTTTATCTCAATTCCAGTTCAGGGCCGTGTTTCGACAGGCTCTGGACTGCCTGGGGTTGGATCCTAAGGGATATTCATCACACTCCTTTAGGATAGGGGCAGCAACGCTTGCTGCAGGCGCTGGTTTACCGGCCGAGACGGTTAAGAAAGTGGGGCGCTGGTCATCATCCTGTTTTAAGCGTTATGTGCGGCCATAGTTACTTTGAAACGAAGTGCAATGTATGGAGTTGACCACACTGACCTTGTTTTTCTTCTCCCTCGCTATTAGTATGTCGCCGAAAGTGATTTGGGTGTTGGGACACACGTTCGTGCGGCGCGCCACGGTCCGGCTGCGGCAGAAGCGAGTGGCAAAACCATTGGGTTTAAAAAGGGACATCATTCTTATGGTGAGGCGTCGGCGGTCTGCGAATCCGGCAGTTGCGACAACTGGTCGAGGGAACACGGGAACACGAGGGACATCTGTCCCCGGATTTAATCATCCTGCACCTGGGAGGAAATGACATGGTGAAGTTAGGTCGCATGGCAGTAAGGGAGGACTTACTGACCGAATTTGCCTGGCTGGGGAGAACTTTCCCACGGGCCCGGATTGCATGGTCGTGCATGATCCCTCGCCGAACTTGGACGACGGGGGTCAGATCCCGGGCCTTGAATGTGTCAGTGAGACGCCTCAACGGGGAGTTGGCCAAGCTGTGCTCAGGTCCGGGCCGCCTGTGTCATATCCCTCACAGACTAATAGCTGGGGACCGGATGTTTCACCAAGACGGCGTTCACTTATCAGACATTGGCACGGACATGTGGATCAAGGGGATCTGGTCATTCGTACAAAACCTGTTTTTCGGTGGGGAGGGTGAAGGACCTGTGGGCCCTGGTCACCCTAGTGGCGGAAAAGGGGCCACAGAGCTGTGATTTTCAGGGTAACGGGAGGCCCGCTGGCATACTCCCGAGGTCAGCACTGAGGGGAAAGACGCTAAGCTCTCCGCAAGGAGAATGGGGACACCGGCTGGAGAGGCAAGTGCGACAGGTCACACGAGCCTCCTTGGGCAGCCTGGTGGTGAGGGGTGGGCCCCCTGGAAATAGACGGACAAGGACCGAGGGCTCACCACTCAAGGACGCAGGTGGGTTGCGCCTTGCGTGGTTCTCAATCGTTGGGCATGCGAGCCAGGAGGCCCCTTAGTGCTGGAGGGTTTTAGGGACTAAAATAGGGTTATGAATTCTGAACGCTTGTAAATATTAAAATATGGTAAAGTGAATTTGTAACCTGAAAAGTTTATCAATGTTATTGATGGTCATGTTTATGAATATCTTGTTGTATTAAACATGGCCTATTTTTCCCACACATTGGGCTAGTAAATGGTTTGTGGGTGTACAATGGGTGGAGCGGGGTTCCACTGGGGGGTCCGGGTCCTATGCCAAGCGCGACCCTGGGGGAGCGCACACTTAGGACCCGGCCCCGTGACACACCCGTAGCTCGGCCAGCAGCCTAATTGCCTGCTGGCCGGTAGTATTACTTCCGGGGCACCACGACGTGGGCCCAACGTGGACTACCGGCGGGGGGGGAGTGGAGGTGGGGCCACGGGGCTATTTAGGCCCCGCACTCACCTTCATTCTTCCTCTGTTCCTGATTTTCCTGCCCCTGCCCGGATGCTGAGGAATACTGCGATCTCCCACCCACCCGTCCCTTGAAATAGGGTTTCGAGTTAGGATAGGAGTGAGGGGGGTTTGCGGAAAAGGGGCCACAGAGCTGTGATTTTTAGGGTAACGGGAGGCCTGCTGGCATACTCCCAAGGCCAGCACTGAGGGGAGAGACGGTAAGCTCTCCGCAGGGAGAATGGGGACACCGGCTGGAGAGGCAAGGGCGACAGGTCACACGAGCCTCCTTTGGCAGCCTGGTGGCGAGGGGTGGGCCCCCCGGAAATAGACGGACAAGGACCGAGGGCTCACCACTCAAGGACGCAGGTGGGTTGCGCCTTGCGTGGTTCTCAATCGTTGGAGATGCGAGCCAGGAGGACCCTTAGTGCTGGAGGGTTTTAGGGACAAAAATAGGGTTATGAATTCTGAATGCTTGTAAATATTAAAATGTGGTAAAGTGAATTTGTAACCTGAAAAGTTTATCAATGTTATTGATTGTCATGTTTATAAATATCTTGTTGTATTAAACATGGCCTATTTTTCCCACACCTTGGACTAGTGAATGGTTTGTGGGTGCACAATGGGTGGAGCGGGGTTCCACTGGGGGGTCCGGGTCCTACTCTGTCACACATGCAACAAAAGTATTCCAGACGTTTGTGTTCTTTTCAGAGGCAGTGGCGTAACGAAAGTTCATGGGGTCCCCCCTGCAATATACACGGAAGAGTCCCCGCTCCGGATTTATTCCAGAGCGCTCAGGCATATGTACTGTGCCGAGGGGCATGCGGGGGCCTGTGTTACGCCCCTGTTCCAAGGATTGGTCTGAAGGAACAATAAGAGATCTCTACCAATAGGGTCTGAGCAAGAGTCAGGCACACGTCAAGCTCTCTCCGCTCCAGCCCTGCCGGCCTTCTCGGCCTGACATATCAAGCAATCAAACATTTGTAAAGCGCACTAATCACCCGTGAGGGTCTCAAGGTGCTGGGGGTGGGGGGGAGGGTGCAGCTACTGCTCGAACAGCCAGGTCATGAGGCGTCTCCAGAAGGTCAGCAGGTCCTGGGTCTGTCGCAGATGGGTGGGGAGGGTGTTCCATGTCATGTGACATGTGATGAAGTGCGCCAGCCCCGCAGACCTTTCAAAGGAACCCGGGCAAATTTCTATTTTCTGAGAGGTCTCCCGAACCCTGGAGAAGGGAACGATCACATATCCAAGTTTATCATCTCTCTCCTTCTCTTCTCTCGGCTTCAATCTCACTCACTCACTCTGCAATCTTGCCTCTTTTTCGAACGCTTTCTCTTCCTATCTCACTCTCTCTCTCTCCCTTTTATGTCTCTTCTCACTGACTGTATGTCTCTCAAACCCTGCCACTCCCTCGTCACCATTTTCTCTCAACCTGTCTCTCTCACAATGTCTCTTTTTTTCTCTCACCAATCTTTCTCACACGTCCCCTAGCCCTCCCTACTCTCTCTCCAACTCTCTGCTGCCTCTCCTCCAGGCTTCTCTGCCCCCTCTCCGCTCTCCCTTCTCTCCTGCTCTCCTCTCCTCCCCCCTCTCTCTCTCCCGTCCTCCAAGCCCCGTTTGTCGTCAAGATTCCTCCCTCAGTTCCGGCTTCAGGGGCAGGTGCTGTGTTGCCACCAACACACCTTGAACAACAATAGTGCACATGCAGCGCCTTTGTTGCCCTCTAATTACTCAGTGAGCTTGTTTGGTGCTCACCAGCCCCTGGGCATTGCCCTCTGAGAGCAAGTCAAAGGATCCCAGCTGCTAATGAGTCCCAAGCGACACAGCTTGTCTGTTATTGTTAAACAACGCTGAGATAAGCCTCAGCCGGATTTGGCAGACAGACACAAACCGTGACTTTCTCGGAGAGCCTTTGCATGCGCGTGTCTGCTCGTGATTGGATCTGAGATGGAAAGTATCGGTGTGCTGGGGCACTGCTGTAGTGAAGGTTGGGTCAGTAGTGCAGGCAGCGCGCAAGGAAGGAAACGAGCCTCTGGCTGCTCTTTGAATGAGAAGCTGCAGCGACAATCGGGGTTCAGTGGGCCCTTCAGGCACTGCACCCGCTGGACAAATGAAAGATGCGCCCCGGGGTTCTGTTGACTTCTTCATAAGGCTGTGTATATCTCCTCTGCTGTACTTTGGAGTATATATAATGGTGGGATGCCTTCTTTTGTGCAGCGCTAGAGGTGGGCGAGACACTGAAAGCTCGAGGCTTGAGCCTGTTTCTGGCTCAGCTCGAGGTCCTGTTGGAACCTCGAGCCCAGAACGAGCCGAGCTTTCATGTGGCTTCTGCCTATCTGCCTCCCTCTGTGTACCCTGGATGTGGCGTTACAGCCAGAGCTGTCAGCTTTGCACCTGGGGAAGCCAGTTCGAGTCACTGCGCCTTTCAACATCCTGTGATTCTGGGCAAATCACTTCATTTCTCCATCCCTGTAAACCATGGTTGTGACCTTGTGCGTAATGAAACTGGTGCTCATGTATAGCGCTCCAATATCTTTGGCTCGAGTTCGCGCTGTATAAAAACAGCCGAAAGGTGCACAAATAGGTAAATAAAAAGCCCTAGCATAAGGAAGGTTACTCTACAATAACCTGGCCCTGTACTGGGTTTACACGACAATTGTCTTGCCTCTTAGTTCACTAAAGGTTTATGTTTAAATTTAGCACTTTTATTAAAACTGTTCTCAGTGCAGTGCTATAATGTGATGAATTAATGTCAAAGCTTTCACCTGCTAAGGAAAAAAACTTTTTACAATTCTGAAGAGCTTTTATCATAACTAACGTGATGTTTGGTCTATGATTTACGGAGCAAACATTTTCAGTGCTTGGCTCGTGCACAAACTCTAAGATCCGAGCCAGGCCCTTGGCTCGGCTCTGGCTCTCCCCGTTAATTTGCTGGCTCGACCATCTCTGTGCAGCGTGTACCTTCCGTGTACTTGTCTCGTAGCGCTTGATGATGGTGAAAGTAGCACGCGAGATATAGGAGGGAGTCAGTGAAGACTTAGGTCTCACCGCCTCGTCTCCATTAGTCATAGTTCATGCTTACCAGGTGTGTCCTGTGTTGCCTCGCTCTATGATGCCTATACGACTGAACATCATTAAATTATGGTATTTTAGTAATCGATTCTAAAATATACAGCGCCCTGTTATGATAATAATAATCCACATTTGTAAAGCGCGAACAATCACCCGTGAGGGTCTCTAGGCGCTGGGGGCCGTCAGGAAGATTAAGCAAGCTATTGCCCAGAGTCACATGGTGCTGGGCTAATCTGCTGCCGGGACCGGGGATCGAACCGTGCTCCCCAGATTCCAGAGTCAGTCGCCCTGGCCGCAACGCCACACCTCTACCAATAGCTGCTCGAGGGCTCTTATTAGAGAAACACAAAGCTGGTTCCAAAGTCATTGATTTGCTAAAAATCCCATTGATTTACAAAAGGAGCGATGAGGGGATTTCATTCTATCAGCAGGTCGAACTTTCCGATATGTAGAGGGTTAAATACTAGGTAAATACAAGGCATGCGGATTTTGGTGCAGAAAGCCTAACACCTCATGTTATTCACCTTTGCAAAGAGGAAGGTGTTTAGTGGGGTGCGACAAACAACTCTTGTTCTCCAGGGGGCACCTGTAATCCAGGCCAAAAGGTAGCTTAGGTTGTTGTTACAGAGGATCAACATTATTGTCTAATAAATCGCACGCAAGAGAGGTTTTTCTCCAGGCCTATCAAGAACTGATGAATTTCAAGCTGCTGTCTAATTTGATGACATAACAGAAGGAGGCACAGTGAAAAAATATATGAGTGCAGAATGACACAGTTTGGCCAAGCGTGAAAGCCAGGACTGATATGAGGGCCCCAACCGGGAACTCGGGCACACTGCAACTATGGTGGTTGTGCCGGTCCTCGACGCCGTAGAGGGGCAGGGCTGGTGACGCTGCGGGCACCAGCCTCGACCTTCGCCCCATGTCCAGAAAGCATTCAAGTGCTTCCGAGGCCTGGGAGGCGGGTCCATACTGGACGGAGTTTTTCTCATATTTGCCCACTCACCATCCCCTGAGGCAGCAGATTTAATGAGTGTTCCGTTACAGGCTGTCTAAATATTTCTCTTGCAGGTTGTAATCTGTTTCTCAAGCATTGGGTGTTGTTTACATAACAAAAATGTTCTCTTGCAAGGCGGCGTCATTTGTCGTATTTTATGTGATGGTATCCTTGGCCTGCGGTAAGGTCATGATTGGGGGGGCTTTTTACCGTCCTTAGTAGGCACCCCCATTGTTAATGGTCTCTCACTGAACTCCAGTTTTTTTTACAGCCGATAGGCTGCACGGTGCGGGGTGGGAAGTTCAACTACCGGCAGGCCTTAAGGCCAATCCCCGCGCAGGCGCATGGGCGCCAAGTTGGCATAACAGCACAGCCCCTTGGAGGTAGTATTTGAGGGCGTAGGGGGTGCCTGAGGAAAGTAATCTTCTGGGCAACCGGGCCTCCTGTGCAAGGTCAGTCCGGTAGGCGGGGTGGACCTAGCACGGAGTTGGACCAGTCATGACCTTGCCTGTAGGCTCAATTCGGGATATGCAGAAAAACACAAAATTCACAATTTTCGTTTTTAGTTTAGGAAAGCTATGCATTAGACAACATGTTGAGGTTAGCCATCCAAAATAATTGTAATTACATTGTTTAAGAAATTTGGTTGATGTATGAATATTCTGTACCGATGGACGGGTTTTCTGCGTATTGTAAATGTAAAATCTCAAATAGGTTTGCTTTATCATTTAATGAAATACGGCTGGGGTTGTCCGACGCCTAATCCAAGACATTTGTGTTGACTTATATCTATGCCTCGGGGGAAGGGGAGTTGGTCTGTGGTACTCATGGGGACATGATGGGGAAGGGATGTCAACTTGGGGTTGAGGGCTCGGCAATACCTGGCCACATACCAGGTTTCGTGGTTTCACGTTGTGCCTGTCGGCCACTAGATGGGCATCCATTTCTGTCTCTTGGTTTCCATCAAGGGGCAACGCTTTGTATTCCATTTGTTGAGGCGCACAACAGTCCGCTCTGTTACATAAGTACACATTTTACCTGCTAAACTAAGTGAAACAAGAAGTCCTTCTATGAAAATAAATTACAAAGTTGAGGGAAGCATCATCCACCCTTGCAACAAACTGTATGAAAGATCATTAGCGTAACATCTCTCTCCAAGCACAGCATTGCATTTATATATTGCTTACTACCCCTGACCAAGGCGTTGAATGTCAGCGTTTTGCAAAACAAAAAGGGCACAAAGCAGGAAATACTTCCTATACTGCAGGAAGGTCAGAGGGGGATTGCACCCACATAAAGCGACACAGCCTTGGCGCGGTTTTGGCTGTCAGATCCAACTGGACCTCGGGCTCAACCAGAGCGAGGCACCTGGCTCGAGCCTGGCTGGAATCTTCAGTCGCTCTCTGAATTCTGCCACTTGGTTCCTGGTCCATCTATAAAGCGTCAGGCTCTGAAGTTAACCTTGTTCTAGAAGGCACAGTGGTAGTACATATGTCTTTTACTGAATTTGACGAGCTGATGGAGATCGGTCGAGTTTCTCCAGTTCAGCCCAGTCTCACGGTAACACTGATGGGCCTTGACTCATATCAAACGTATCCGTTACCAGCAAGACAGGGTTCGAGCTATTTCATCCTACGCCATTCATGCTCTGGGCTGTGTATGCCGGTGTATCCACCTGCTTTTAGTTTAAGTTCGGTATCGAGCGAGTCAAACATCTGTAAGTACGAGATACACCAATAGGCATCTTGACACTTGGACAGCTCCAGACAACTAGTTAAAGAAGATAGATAGAGGAAACTCCTAACAAAAATGTGCACCTTAACATTGCTATAGAAAGTCACATGATTGCCACCTCAAACATCAAATGTCAACTTGTTCCAAAGCGGCACAAAAAAGAGCAGTCACACCAGCTGGCTGAAGTGTGGGACACAGAGTTGTAGATGAGCTGCAGAACAGAGAGTGCGAAACGGAACATGCGACTGCAGGTTGATCTAAATTAGGCCTGGGCTAAAATTCCGTTCCACTCGCGGAAATTGCGATAATTTGACATTTTCGCGTTCCCCGGAGAGCGCGAAAAAGTCAAAATATCCGCAATCCGCATCTTACCGGAAATTTTTTTCTTGCTCGCGCTGTAAAAAAATACATTCTCGCGTGCGCGCGATCGCCTTACCTGAATCCCCGCGTTCGCCGATAAGTTTTCCCGATCCGGTCGCGTTCTCCACGAGATGTTGGATTGTTGGTAGCCATTTGCGCTGTCTCGCGACAGTTCGCGCCTGCATTAATGTCATTTGTCATGCGATCACGTCCTTCGTCACGCGATCACGTCTTTCTTCTCGCGATCATGCACTGCGAGAGTATGAGATGATTGAGATCTCGTGCCCGTGAGCAACCGCATGGGTAAGTTGGCGAGCCGCGATCACGCAGAAAATACCGCGAATGGGCGGGAAAAAAACTTCTGCGTCTTCGCGATATTTCCGCGTGTTTGCGGAGATTTTTTACATTTTCGGGATAGATTGCGATAGTGAATTTCGCAAATTCCGCCCACCCCTAATCTAAATCCATTGGGCCTTTGTTCGTGTATGGAGTAAGCGCTCAAGGCAAAGACCATTGAACTTAGTAGAATTCGGAATGGCAGCCACTCTCATCTCCTCAAGCAGTGCACCAGTCAAACCACCTCATTTAGGGCGCAATGTCACTTTGGATGGTTCCAGCGGGGAGGTATACATAGCACGCATTAGCTCGGTCAATTCTCAGCGGAATCCCTGCTCCCACCACGGACTCCCTCAAGTGCGAAAAAAGGAAGTATTTTTTAAAGAGGACACTTTTGAGGTCACTTTCTTCTCCAACCTTGGCTCCTTGTCGAAGGTAAAACCAAGAGACCAGAAGAGGCGAGATCACACGTCCCTGCTGGCTGGAAATATGAGGTCCATCGGCGTCCAGGCCAAGAATCAGTGCCTCTAATTTAGTGACATCTGGGCTCAGGAGATTGCTGGCCAACATCTCCCAGATCCTGGACAAGGGTGATTGAAGAACCCCCTGACAATAAGGCTCGGGCCTGTCAAAGAAAGGGTTTAGCTGAGAGCCAGAAGCATAAGAAACAGACAAACCTAAAATATGTCGAAAAGACTGGCGAACGGATGCCTACAACCATTGAAGAGGGTAACCTTGCAGAACCTCTGTGTAGACTGCCATCACCCCGCGAGAAAAGGAAAAACAGATAATGAACGACCCCTTGAGTTAATTGAACAAAGAAAAATAACATTTTTATTTCATGTATATATGATTGCCACGTTTACATGGTGGCATGTTTTTTCCTTCTTTTTATTTTGGTGGCAGTTGCTTGCAATAAAAAATAAATAGTAACCACCCCCTACCTTGCCCAGTTTTGCCAATGCTTGTTATTTGGAGGGTGTAGGATTTGGAGGCAAGTACCCACATTAAGGGCGTATATATGTACATACGTACAGGTATTTTCAACAATGTGCCTGTGTTGCGGAGTTCTGAGCTGTAGCTATACAAAATCCCCACACTTTAACATACATACGTTTCTATGGAGAAACCTTTCTGTGTAAATGCATGTATTTATGTTGGACAAGTTCACATGCACCATCAGCTGTGAGATCTCTAACCTAACTTCTGGGGCCTCTGTTTATCCTAAAGCAAAACCTAGGCTGTGAATCCTAGGAGAGCAGGGTCTTCTTTTTCACATAAATGGATGAGGAGGAGGGCTGAACAATGGAGTCTGACATTACAAGCCAGCAGAAAGATTCTGAAGAAATAACTCAGTGGGTTGAGCGCCAGATGGCATAGATCTCTCAGTAACTTAAAACAAGTGGGTTGAATCTGTCATCCTCAGGCTTTCATCCTTCCAAGTTTGATAACATCAGCGCCATCAAGTTGCAGGATAAGAAAAAATATTATTAATGCAACAAGAAACAATTCATTGTGTGGGGGGAGTGTGTAGACATTCCGTGAGGTCGATTTTGACCTTTGCTGAAGCAATTGCTCGTGACCCACGTGGTGGGTGGAGGGCAGTGATGATATCTTGGACTTTAGAGGCAGCGACTATACATGGATGCATTTCGTGGTCTGACCCTCATCTGATAATGACTGGTACCTTAAAATGAGTTCAACAAATCCAAATGTGGATCTAGACACAAAAAACTATTAGCGGTTCCGCGTGGCTATCTTGCAGCAACTTACTGGAATTCCCTTCCTCTGGATCTACGTAACCTTAAGAATCCTTCTCAGTTTAGAAAAAAGCTCAAAACTTTCTTGGTCAATTAGCATGCTTCTAGTTTACTCCGCTTTGGTTCCCTCTGACGTTTGGGCTCGTGCCGGGACACTCTATTGAGTAGCTGTGCGCGCTACAAATCCCTTAACATAACATAAACCGGCATGCAGCCCTTGAGATACCCTGGTACGTTTACGTTAAAACAGCCCGGATCAGATTGGGCTATCAAATCTATTTTCCTCTCCCTGTGCTTGTAGGGGTTATACTAAGGCTAGGATGAGAAAATGATTTCTAGCCAAAGTTATGTCTAATAGAGTAGCGGCTGACAGACCTAAGACTACTGTATCCTGCTATAAGCTGGTTCTCAAACAGAAAGGCACCAATTTGACCTACATCTGGAATCAGAAGCACCGATTTATTTTAACTGGATTTCATTTAATTACCTTCCCCTTAGGGTGGGACACCCCTCAAACTGCTTTTCGATTTCAGAGCTTGCCGCCTGCCCTTGTGATGGTGAATCTATCCAAACGAATTTGAACATCGTGTTTTTCTGCCCTTTCTATAAGATCCAAAGAAAAAATATGATTTTACCACTTTTTAAAGTATGTAAATTTCGTCAGTGCAGGCCAGCGTTACTGTTCCGCCAGCAGCTGCACTGTCCTTTGGTATGCCATCCCACGGCAACCTTTATAGGGCAGATTTTGGAACTTAGAAGGAATTTGTTGAGGACACCTGAGTTAATTTTATGCTTTTTGTATCTTGATTTTATGATGTTTGTGATCTGATGACTATGGAACGTATTTATTTTCTTTTTCTCTTTCATTTTGAGCTGTGCTATTATGCTGCAGAAATGCAGGGAATAAAGATATTTGATTTGATTTGATTTCACATGTTGGTGTAAGAGCGAAGCAGGGTGAATTGTCGTAGCTATGCTGCCGTCATGGTCGATATGAAGGCGAAGTCGATGTAGTGGTCATGGTTGATGTCGTTTTTTGGGCAATATAATGTTCATGGTCGATGTTGTGTTGCGGTTGCTCTGAATCGCATGGGTACGGTTGATGTTCTGGTCATGACTGATGTAGTGGTCACGAATGATGCTCTGGACATGGTTCATGTAATGGGGAAGTTAACATGGTGGTCATGGGTGATGTACAGAGTTGTTTAATCAAAGGAGGAAGGAAGCAGCAGAGATTTATTCGGCTTCCATTGGATATAGTCAAAAATCAAAGGGGAATGAATCACACGTCCTCTTCTTACCAGGGTCTAGGGTTCTTGTATGGTGAAGACGCTCATTCACATTAAGAATAAGGTGTGGTATATCTTGTTTCTCCGCTCTGTTAAGTGAGTAGTATCATCATTGGATCTTTTATCACTTGAGTGCTCGGTTCTCCAACTGATCTCCTTATCCTCCACCTGGAGGTAGACCGTCTGGTTTTTCGACAGTTGTGAAAAGTAAGTGCGAAGGTGTGTTGTGAAGAGTGGGGTTAAAATTGCCTCTTGTCCTCAGTTAAATCTTTTATTTGCCAAGGATGGGGTAAGATTAAAATGGTGAATTGGTGGCGCTGTAGTGGAAGTATCAATGTCCCACTGCGCCTGATTGTAGGTCTTAATAGGTCAACATGTTTCGGCCCTTGGTAGCCCTCACGTGTCTCTGGGCCTTCTTCAGTATCAAATCGAAGTAAGCTACCCTTGATGTAGCTTATGGAGGGTAGGCAAATTTACTCACCCTGCTTCTTTGCTGAGCCAATTCGCTCATCTACATGTATGGGTTACAGACTATTCTACTGTCTATACCTTTCAGTGGAGACAATTTTGACTGCTACTGGGTAGAGAGAAAGGACTCCTTTCTTTGCGATGTCCTGTCTGCAGTTGTGCTGACTCTTCCCTGCCCCTGAATTGTCCCTTTTCCCAGAGAAAACAAACAGCCATTTGTTCGCATTTAAAGATTCTGCAAAGGCCTGGACACGAGTCATAAATAGAATGTTGTATATATCATCTGTTTTCATCTTCAACACGTCCTTTCTGTCTTTGTATTATCAATCACGGATCATTATTGCAACTGTTGAACACATTTTTAACTGCTTTCCTCTAATGTTTGCTGTTTTAAATATGTACTAATAACAGGAAAAACAAGCGACTTTAGGTCACCTTACTCATTTTTGTACCTGCCAGGACATTAAAATACTGTACGAGCTGGTAAAAAGATGGCCAAGCGGCAACCCTAGCCATGCAGTTGTGATGGCTAATACTTTCACGGTCGAAGCATGGTAATGGCGAATGAACTGGTCGAAGTTGGTCTATGGCGAGGTTGATGTCGCCATGGGAGGATGTTCTGGTTATGGTCGATGTAACAATGCATGATGGATAAAAAAGAAGGTCATGTCTGATGTAACCATTCAGTTAACGTATTGGTCATTGTTGATAAAGCGATGGTCATGGTTGATGTAAGGATTCAGTTGACTTATTGGTCATGGTTGAGGTAGTGGCCACGTTTAATGTAATGATGAAGTCGATGTACTGGTCTTCGTCTATGGCATGGTCGATGTAATGGTTAGTTCTATGTTATCAACAGTATGTGGATCCAGTCCATGTATTCATCAGGGTAATCGGGGTGCCCTATGTGCACGTCTAGTGGTTTTAGGGTGTTTGAATCAGCTTTTCATCCATGGCGGCTGGTAGGGAACGGCGTTAGTGTGGCGGGTCAGGCAGGGGGGTTTTGAAAAATACTAAATATACAACAAAAAAAACGCGTACCTCTTCCGCCGTATCCGGAAGAAGAAGGAAGCAGACAGGCTCCCCTAAACCAATAACACCGCTGCTGTATTCAGCGCTGTGATTGGTCTGAGCGCCGTGGTTCGCCGCTCACACAGTGAAAGGGAGCCTGTGCATGTTCTCCACCGAGGCTGTGTATTCCAGTCCGGTGGAGAACATGCAAAGTGCGCATGACTGTTTGGCCGGCCCAAGACGGCTAAACTTTCATGCGCACTTATTTTGCACAAACCACTCCTCCTCCCTGTGCCACGAGCCCAGTCCCGCACTAACCCAGCCCTGTACCTACTGGAAAAAAATTATATTTTATTTTTGCGCTGCTCAGAGTAGTGGGGCGACGCTGCTCCTCCTTAGCGGAGGGGTCGTCCTGGCTTCTCATCCTTCCATGAGTTGGCTGATACATTTGTAACTCTGCCTGTTACGTAACATCCACATGCTATGACTATTCCCCTAGGTGAACTTTAACCCTGGATCATCAAGAGAAAAGCTTTAGGATATGATGAATGTTTCCGGTCTCAGGCAAAACGAAGATTAGGGTGACCCCCGACACCCTACAATCAAGGCAGCGTGATGACACTACTCTGCAAACCTAGATCTGACAACTGTGACCATGGTATACAAATGACACAGCACCCAAGCCAAACCTACTGAGATACCTCACAGGCACGCATGCGCATTACCTCCAGATGGCCGAGGATAACCCGAAGAGCTGCAGGGTTTCGGCGCGGCCTTCCTTCCGGCAGGCGCCGTCCTCCTCCGTGCCCATATCTTGGCACCCAGGGCGGAGAGGGCTTCGAGGCGCGCTCCTGCCAGCAGCCAGCAGCCACACGGCTCGACACACATCTGTTCACAGCAGCCGAGATCCTCTGCGGGGAGCTGTGCCCAGCAACGCTGCCTTTTTTCCATGACGCTGCCTGCTCGTATGGATTCTCATGCAGAGGAGGCCGGGAAATGAATTCATTACTGGAAGCCAGACCGGGTGCTGGGACTTCCAGAGGCGCAGCGAGAACCCGCTGTGTGAGTGGCGGTGAGATAGCTCAGTGGGTTAATGCACTTACAGCTGCGATTTGTATGCAAGCTGGGGACAATAGGCCCCGTTAGATACATATGTTTTCCTGTTAGCAGTTTTGTGTTATTGTGCTGTTCCATTCTTTGGAACTTGTCTGCTCTTGAAATTAAATATGCTTAGTGATAAACGCGACTGTCCCCACAACCCCCTGCAAAGGGGTGGAGGTGGGTCACAGAGCACGAATGTTTTATAAATATTCTGTCAGCTACGCTGTCAGTGGAAGCAATGCTGAGAGGCAGGCATCCTGTTATTTCCCAATCAATGCAGACAGCTACAATCTTTTATTCTATAACTTTCTGAAGTAAAATGAACAAAACACAACTGAATAATATGTTTACAAAAAAAAAATCGCAATTTTGTTTTGTGATAAAATTCTCTTCCAAACTTTCTCAACGTAACCTTTGTCCTTGGTGAGGAATTGGACAAAGTTTGGAAATTCGAAAAACTGCACAACCAGTCCCCTTGTCAACATGGCCAGCGTTCGAGGGAGGGGTGGTTGCCTGTTGCCCACCCCTGGTGGGAACCGAGGATCTGAGGGGAAATGTCTATTGATGAGCCCTCTGTGTATGAGACCATTCCTCTATTCTGTTTATATTATATTATGCTGTGAGAAGAGGAGTGTCCTTTCCAGTGGTTTCTCTGTAAAGGTATTTTTCTTGGTAACCATAGTTCTCTGTAGCGGGATTCCTATAAAGGCATTGTCCTGCAGCAAAATTTCCCCTTTGTGATTTATTTCTCTGCAGACAACTTTTCTCTGTAAAGAAAGGTATGTCTCAGCAAAACACTTTTCTGCCCTGCTTACCCTGTAAATATATTTGTTTGGTGCTGACGTTTCTCTGTTGCACGTTTTCTGTAAATATATTTCCTCAGTAGCGATATCTCTATACACCTACCTTTCTGTGGCAGCTTTTCCCTTTAAAAGTTCATACGTAAACGTATATTTCTGCTAAAAAGTTGCAGAACAGCCATCTTTTATCTCGTTAATACTGTCTTATTCTGTTTTGCAGGAATCTCAGTACAAACCAGTAGAAGTTAGATATAGAAGAAAGCAGCGCCACCTGCTGACCTATATTCAGAAGACAAGCCGTGCACTGCTTCTCTGAATAGAGAGGGCTGTGAAGGAGTGATTCCAAGAATGCTTTAGAGCAGGGGTACTCACAAACATTTTTCTGGGGGCTGCAAAGTTTGGTCTATGCTGTGACCGAGAGCCGCACTGATATCAGCAGGGGTTGTAAAGTGGGTGTAGGGGAAGCAAAGGATGTATATTTAGTGGCTGTCTTTAAAAATTGAGGTGCTCCTAAAGTTAAGGGCCTAGTTACTTCCTTTCCCTAACTGCAATTAACCTTTAAATAAGTGTTTGCTGTATATTTAACTTTTTTTTTCATGTTAGTGCTGAGTCGAGTAAACGGCAGCCCAGTGCTGCTGCTGTCCAGGGGGCCACATGTAAAGGTCAGGAGGGCCGCATGCGGCCCCTGGGCCGTACTATGAGTGTCACTGCTTTAGAATATAAAAAAAAGTATGTTTTTGGAGGAAAGAGAGGGGGACGAATGTCTAATGGACTTGGAGAAGCAAGGGTGCATGTTGAATATTAAGTTTTGTCAACTAGATTGATTCACTGCAGCTTTTCCTTTGCTCATATATTTGCAGTGCGGCATTTCAAACAGTTCAGTGATGTTCAGTTCTCCCATCTCAAAAGGAGCACATGTACCACTGCTGGTGGTTTTCAGCGACACGTGTGAAATAGTTGATGAAGCTGGACTTTTACTTCTTGCCAGAGCCTCGAGTACCACGAAGTCTCCATTGTTCCCTCCCCCGTACCACCTCTGCCCAGAGCTTCCAATTGCAAAAAATTTGTCCCATTGTGAGAGGAGGGACAGGGCCTTGTAGGGGACGGCACTTCATGCTGAGAACTGCCTGAGAGGCACTTCTGATCCCCCCCTACCTACTATACCCCCAAGTAGGAAAAAAGAAATAACAGCTTAATGGGTCTTCTGCCGATGTCCTGGGGTGTTTTCTAATCCTCTTTGGGTTCTGAAACAGCGTGTTGCTTGCCAAAAAGTGCGTTCATGCCTCGCCAGGCGTCTTACTACTATGATATCCTAAATAACACCTTCTAGACTCTTCCCTCTTCTGTTCCTCCGTTATCATATTCAATCCAACCAACAAACTCACATGTGCACCGCTCAAATTAATTTCACTGCACAGTATTGAAGGAAAAGGTTTCACTTTTCTCCCTCTTTCGAAGTCAGACCTTTTTTGCCAGCCAAGACTTCCCGAAAGTGTGGGGTTTCCAAAAGAAAAGACCTACTATACCTACAGTTAGGTCTAGACCTTCCAGAGGATGACACAGTGCCTTCTGAGCATTGGAAGGCTCCCTTTATTGCAGACCTGGGGACTCAGACATATCACTGGGGTCCGCAAGCATCCACTGGGAAACATAAACACTCAGATTATGTTTTATACCATTCCAAGATGGCGGACAAGTCTGTAAGAGGTTTCCATACCAGATGGTGGAACTGAACATTTCCTAGATTTGAGGCCAATCAGAAGTGAAATCAGCCCCAATTGCTGCCGAAGGGCAAGCAAAGGCGGTCGGATTATCTTCACCACTTGCCAGTGAATTGGTATATTAAACTACAGTGGCGGCGCTGCTGTCCACCCTGATACTTTATGTTGGGATCCTGTTCCTGGGAGTCTCTTTTGAGTGCACAGGAAATTAAGTTGTGGGAGATATACCTACTTATTGCGTAGGGTGAATTATCGAATTGCGGATCTGTCTATTTTCTTAATTACTTCTTTACAACAGTGACTGGGGCACAAATACATGAACAAGGTGAATATGTGCCTGTCCTGTCACAATTGTGATGTGGTTTCTACATTTCATAATAGTCAACAATATTTGAATTTCTGTCACTAGAGTTGTAAAGACACACCCGAGACAATGTTCTGGGCCACGTATTGATGGTCTGGGAGCTTCTCAGTGCCAAAGGTTCACCTTCATGTTTTGTAAGTCAACAATTGTATTAGTTCAAATTTGAAAAGTCAAAAGAATTTCCCAAAAAGTTTTCTTTAACACCAAAGTATGCTGCTGAGGAAAAGCGCAAGAGGGAACTCTCATCCTTTCCATGCAGACATGAATGTTGGCAAAAAGAGGCCAAGAGCAAAAGGGATTAAACCCCTAATTGTTAAAAGTAAGAAGTATAGTTACCTGCACCAAAAGAATGAAACCTAAAATATAGTTTTAGTTTTTATGGGAAATTTGTCCCAGTTTTGGGGAGTGATTAAAAATGGGGGTCACATTTTACAGGACAGATTGCGGGAAACGCAGCCTTGCTGGATTGTTGCATAGGGCAGCGGCGAGAGGGCACATAACTCTGCCACCAGGTCATGCCAACCTTCCAGTCTCTTAGGGTCTTAGGTGTGCTAATGAAAGAAGTGCCAGTGAGTTCTCTGTACCCTCCCTTGGAAGACAGCAACAACAGAAGAAAAAACAAATCATTCTGGATTTAACACCAGAAATGCTAAATTCCTCTGGTGCTTCCTTCTTGGATGGAAAAAGTTTGATTGTGGTGTTTTTTAGCATGTTGTATCTAAGAGAAATATTTGTGAAATGTATAACCACAGCTACTACGAAAGGGCTACACTTTAACTTGTCTTTGTATGTAAACTTTAGTTTTTCAGACAATTTTTTAAATATTGTATAGGGGTATCTAAAGACACTGTACAAAACCTTTATACTTATATACACGGTAAAATGCAAATCGCTGTCATATTCATAAGGATATAGGCTGAAGATAAGCTGTGGAGGAAGGCGACAGTAGACCGTTGGTATGTGCTGAGTATGTTACACGTTTGTTATGGTTTTAATTAATCCCGTAGTAGAGAAATTCACACAGAAAAAGAAAAGCTGTGGAGGGATTGGAGAAGGAAGAGATAGTTCAGTCAAAAACCTGCCTGTGATCGGTCATGGCTCAAACTGAAGTTTGGTGATGACAATACAACAGCTTTCGAGAACTATTCTTGAGTGTGCTAATGGAGCCATTGTATGGGTGAAAGATACCGGCTTTACGGAAGCCTCAATATTTTCTTTTAAACTCACCCGATTAATCCATCCATGATGTACATTTTAATAATCACACATATGTCCTTCTTGCCTCTTCCTTTTATCCTATCACAAATAGATTTTCAGATCTCGCAAACGCTCATTTTAGAAACCCCGCCCTCCTTGCCACAATAACCTATAAATTGCTCCACTTTAGAGCCCTGTACTACCTGCCACAAACTGCTCATCTTGGGCAGTCGGTGCTGTGAAAGAGTTCCGACATCCAACTTCTAGAAAATGCATCCCTTAAGAAGTTAAAACAAGCATTGGCATAGCCAATAGGGCTCGCCTTTGGGACCTTATAAGTGTTTAGCCGTGCAACAGTTGCATAACTAAATACTTATAAGGTCCCAAAAGCGAGACCTATTGGCTATGCAAAGCGAAAGTAAAAGTGATCACGATCAAACATCAAAGCGGCCGTGCAGCCGCTAAAGTGAAAGTAATCGCGGTAAAGCGCGGCGCGCGCGCCCGCGCACATGCACTGTAGCTCCAGGCTGGCCTGGTAGCACTTTTTGGAGCCCTCTCAAAAAGTCTCGCCAGACCAGCGCATGCGCTGGGTCAGGCGAGACCTAAAAACACAATCATTTTTTAGGATTGGAACACACTGCATGAGCAATAAGAGCTATCCCAGATTAAGAAAAAGTTTCTTTTTCCAATTTGACATTTTCCTCTTAATGTTCTTCAAATTCTTAATATTAATAGATTCTTCAAAGTCTTAATATTAATAGATCCCAACTCATCTGAACAAACATCTCAAATTCTATATTTGTGTGCATTTGTCCACAATGCCACGCAATGCTTATCTTCCTCTTGAGTATCTGTAGAGTTCATGTGCACCCCTTTAAGCCTGAGATATGCTTTCAAAAGGTACTAATAAACAAATAAAAAAGGACTTTGTGTTGTGTTTGCCCTGTTGATCGAGCATCCGAGCACACGCGGGTGGAGTTGGCACCTCTCCACGCAAGCTGCCATATTTGGCACAACCCATCAATCACTAAGAGAGGACACCGCCCTCATATAACTCACAAACTGCCCTGACGTTATTAAATGTGTAGTGTAAACATTGACAAAGCACATAATTAAAGGATAGCTAGGTTCACAGTGAGGTTTTGCGTCGCCCCTTCTGTTGGCACACGATTAGAAGCCTTTTTTCAGGTGGCACCACTTCAATGCATAAGGTGCCACAGTGTGACAATGCATGGCTTGTGCCAACCCTCCGTACCACAGCGGGCGCGGGTTCTCAGAAATGACAGATGCTCGCTGCTCAGCAGTGGGTATGACTCACACACTTCAGGCCTCCCAGACATCCATGGCACCATCTGTCTGCCTTCCACTGGTTGTTTAATATTTATAAGCCGCCTAGTTCTTGGTGGATTTTATACCATTTTGCCACGAGGGGTCCCTTTAAAGGTACCGACGTCTGAGTATTCAACACGTGGATTGCATACACTACTCCATCGACAAGAGGTAAACCCTTCGAATACAGGTCTTTGTCCCGCAGTCTTTTTTTCTACATGGAATCACAACGCGGTCGTTACAGCGACCGCGTTGTGATTCCGCATACCATTACTCCGCAAGTCGGAACAACGACTTGCGGAGGGGGGGCGCCGGATGTTGGAATAGTATAATTTACTATTCCAACTCCAGTCTTTGCTGACACTAGGGAAGGTGTTGGATCTTAAATCCAACACCTCCCCCCTTCCTTCGCAAGTCGTTGTTCCGACTTGCGGAGTAATGGTATGCAAAATCACAACGCGGTCGTTGTAACGACCACGTTGTGATTCCATTCGGGATAAAAGTTTCGTCATAAACGTTGATTACCAAACACTTCCTGTCTACGCGTTCAATTCATTTACCAACCGTGGTGACCTGTGGTTTCGCCCTTGTTACCTGTGTTTATCTGGGTGTTCACCTGCATCAACAGTGGCTTCAGCCAACCAAATTGATTTTTGGTTTCTACCTTGACAATGACAAATACCTATTGCTGCATCCGTTCTTTCTGCGGGTTCAACGCCGGTCACTTGGGATTTCTCCATCACCAACAATGAACCTGGTTTTTTCGTGGGTAAGTGGTCATGGCAGCCACATCTTTCCTCTCCCAGGTCATATGTTGAGACCTGGTTAAGGTTTATTGTTTGGTTTTGGATACTCGTTTGTTTGATTTAGTCAATTGGAGGGGAAAAAAACAACTCTAATTGGTCAAGGACCTTAGGTAGAATCTCAGATTGAAGGAGAGCTGTCTGAAGGCTTTAAAAATAGTGCAATGATAAGCAATGTAAAGTCAAAAGAACAAAGCGAACCCCCTCAACAAATCTTACTCCTCAGCTTGGAAGTATTTTCTTATAAACACATTTTGACAAATGGTGTTTGATGAAGCAATACAACTGGTGCTGGTTGATGCTAGTGCAAAAACAATGTGAATCAATATTACAGGCAAGGTACAACTGTTGTTCAAAGGTAAAGTAAAAACAACGAGGGTGGTTGTTGACTCAATGCAGTAGGTGGTCCTAGGTGTCATGCGGGATGTAGTATTACAATCGATAATTAAACACAATTCTGGAGGGCAGTCAATTACGGCAAATCACAGAGCTCAACATCTCGTATATTTTGATACACAACAAAGGCAACCAGAATCCAGGGGCTTCCATATGTCTCTTGACATGGTGTCATTAAATGCCAATGCCTTTGTGCAATGGTACAATTTAAATGTTTGTAAATGGTTTTCTTCACAGCGAAGTATTACTTCCCCTGGAACAGTCCTTCCACTTACACCTTCAACAAAGATAAGGGCATTCCTTTCCCTAGTAAGGAATTTACTTCTGCCCATGATAGAAGTAATGTCCTTCTAGTCACAATAGTCTTACATCGTATGGGCAACAGCAGCTATAAGTGGAAAATGTATATCTCACATGGAATTCAACCCGCTGATCCAACCGCCCTCTCCAAATGGCAACTGCAGGCACAGAAAACACCTTCGTCAAATTCCTCCACCCCGCTAGTTCCGTTCATATGGTACAAGACGATACTTTCAGGCATTATGGTCATGCCTGATGTTAACACAGAAGTGTGCTTATTTAGGCCCAAGTGCTCATATGTAGTAATTGACCTGGAAAGAGGAAACAGACCTTACCCTTCACACTGCCCTCTGGCGGGTCCATGAGTGTACTGCAGCGTGACAAGTAAACAACAAAGACGCTTACCTCCAGGGGTGCAGGGTTAGCAAAGGACTGCTGGGGCTGCAGGGGCTGCAAGGACTCAGTAGGGTTGGGCTCTGGCTACTCGGAGACAAACTGCAAGGCAAGATGCACATTCAAAATGTAGCGCTGCTGGTTTAAGGCGCAGAGAAGAAGAGGCAAACCTGTGTTATCGCTGGCACGGACATGTAACGCGGAATTGCGCCCTTTGATTAATTTTTTACTGTATCTTTCATTAATACATCATTACAACTTGTTACTTCATCACAGTCTTTCATCACCAAATCATCACCAAGTTTTGTACATCTTTCAGCACAGTCTTTCATTTCCTTATTCATATCCTTGTCACTGTATCGCCACCCTCATCGCCGCTGAAGCTTCTTCAACACTGTTACCATCCATCAACTCTGCATCACGTCCCTCGTCACTGGATTTCGATTCCTCACATTTATTACAAATCACTGATCCATCATCCATAATACGGCATTTCCATTCCTCGTGACGGCATGACCTGCCTTATCCCTGCACCACTATTCGCTTATCATTACATCTTCATCTTCATCATCGCACTCTTCATCACTACTCCACCACCCCTCACTTCAAGGTCCTCCCGTGTGATTAGATGAGCACCCTTATCCCTGCATCATCACCTCTCACCACAGGAAGTGATGTCTGCGATCAAAGTGGTGGGACAAAGTCCAAGATCTCGATGATGCGGAGCAGAAACATTCATGCTCAACTCATCATCTCAAGTGCACTTCTCCTCCTTCCTTTTCCTCTCTCGTTCTCTCTGTACCTTTAAACTCTTTCCTATTCCATCAGCGTATCTCGCTCTCTCTTACTCTAATTCTTGATATCCCTTTGAAAGGGCTGAACTCTCACACGCAGGATCAGCTGACATCATTCCCAGGGTGGTAGTGACCTGAGAAACTCCTATGTGCCCTGATTACTAAATTTACTAGATGGGCATGCTGCTCGCTCTCTTTCTCTCGTTATATATATATATATATATATATATATATATATGTATATATATATATATATATATATATATATATATATATATATATATATACCCTTTCAAGCTTAAAGTGCTGCATAAATTATGCAAAATAGGTAATAGGGAATTCTGGGTAGTTCTCAAGTTTTAGGTGAAGAGCAGCTCCTTTATAGGCATCATTCTACACCAGCAGCGCTTTAAAACGGCTCACCTCAAATGTCTGTTTTTCTAGCAGACTTTTTAAGCATAGGATTAGCATAGTGCCACCCACTATGAACCAGAAAAGTGACAAAGTCCTTTGCCATTTTTTAAGCAAAGTTTTTAAGCATAGAATCAGCTAGTGCCTTCCACACCAAGCTGAGAACTGACAAAAGCCTTTTACCACTCCTGGCACGATATTGCAGCTTTGGATCGGTAAAATACCATTCGAGCCAACTTGGAATGGATAATATGAGTAATATTAATGGCGATGAGGATCTTTTGGTCAATGCACGTATGCAGGGCCAAGAAATAAAATTCATCTTTGGCTATACGTATCAAAGATTCCTGACGATGAAATCAAGCACTGAACAATCAGTAACTTTGGAAGCAGTTTTCTAACTCACCAGTGAATCTCAGGGTGTAACTGTGGATCAGTCCGAGCTTAGATCCACTACGAACGAAAGCTTAAATAAGAACGACATTTGTGGTCAGTTTGTCCATGTGCGCTAGGTGTGAGTTATGGGTTGAAGAATTTCAGTGTGGGGTAAGGGGAGAACCATTTCAATTAATCAGTCTATCAATCAGGGAATTGTAAGCGCGCTACTCACCCGTGAGGGTCTCAAGCCGCTGAGAGGGGTGGCCGCAGATCTGTTTAGCCGAAGAGCCAGGTCTTGAGAGTCTTCCTGAAGGTGTTCAGGGAGGGGGCGCGTCTAATGTCTGCCGGTAGCTCGTTCCATGTCTTAGCTTTAATGTGAGAGAAGGATCTTCCATCTGCTCTGGCTCTGTGGAGGCACGGGATTTCGGCCAGTGCGACGTTGGAAGAATGGAGGTTTCTGTTGGGTACGTGGAAGTTGATTCTGTTTTTGAGGTATTTGGGTCCGTTGTTGTGTAGGCATTTGTAGGCGGAAGTGAGGATTTTGAAAGTGACTCTTTTCTCCACGGGGAGCCAGTGGAGACTTCGTAGGTGTTGACTGATGTGTTTGTGTCGGGGGATGCCGAGGACGAGTCTGGCGGCGGTGTTCTGTATTGTCTGGAGTTTGCGGAGTAGGGACTTGTTGATGCTGGCGTAGAGTGCGTTTCCATAGTCCAGTCTGCTGGTGATGAATGCGTGGGTGACTGTCTTCCTTGACTCAGGGGGGATCCACTTGAAGGTCATGCAGGGAATGCAGAGGGTGTTGAAGCAGCTGGAGGTGACGGCGTTGACCTGTCAGTTCATGGTGAGTGATGAGCCGAGTACGATGCCGAGGTTCTCGGCGTGGTCCGAGTGGGTAGGCGGGCTTCCGAGGGCGGTCGGCCACCAGGGGATGTCCCATGCAGAAGGGGTGGTACCGAGGACGAGGACTTCTGTCTTCTCGGCATTGAGCTTCAGGCAGCTGTTGGTCATCCTGGCTGCGATGTCTTGCATTCCTTGCTGGAAGTTGAGTTTGGCAGTGGTGGGGTCTTTGGTGAGGGAGAGGATGAGCTGGGTGTCGTTGGCGTAGGATACGATGTTGAGGCCGTGTTGTTGGACGATGGCTGGGAGGGGGGCCATGTAGATGTTGAAGAGGGTGGGGCTCAGGGATGAACCCTGTGGGACTCCGCAGGTGATTTTCGTGGGGGCGGAGAGGAAGTGCGGGAGTCTGATCCTTTGGCTTCTTCCGGTGAGGAATGATCGGATCCAGTCCAGGGCTGTTCTTTGTATGCCTGTGTCGTGTAGTCTAGCAACCAGTATGCAGTGGGAGACGGTGTCGATGGCCGCTGATAGGTCGAGGAGGATGAGGGCTGCAGAGTGGCCTTGGTCCAGGAGAGTGAGGATGTCATCTGTGGCGGTGAGTAGGGCAGTGTCTGTGCTGTGGTTGCTTCGGAATCCAGATTGGGACGTTGTCGAGGACTGTGTTCTCTTCAATGAATTGTGTCAGTTTCCTGTTGACTGTTTTCTCTGCAACTTTGGCTGCAAAGGGGAGAGGCGAGACGGGCCAATAGTTCTTGAGGTCGGTGGGGTCAGCTGTGGGCTTCTTGGGCAGAGGTCTGACTTCTGCATGCTTCCAGTCATCTGGGAAAGTGCCTGTTTTGAAGGTGGTGTTGATGGTGCGTTGTAGTTCGGGTGCGATGGCGGTCGTTGCTCTCTGTTAGATGTGAGGGGGGCAGGGGTCGGTGGGGGCCCCCGATTGGATGCTTTTCATGGTCGAGGCGGTGTCTTCAGCCATGATCGGTGTCCAGTTGGAGATGGTGGGCTGGCTGGTGTTTCTGTGGGGCCGTCTGTGGCGCCTGGTGGATGGTCGATGAAGTTGTCGTAGAGGTTTTTGATCTTGAGGTGGAAATAGGTTCCAAGCTTGTGGCAGAGGTCTTGGGATGGGGTGATGTCTGTGGCTTTGTTGCGTGGGTTGGTGAATTCTTGAATGACACTGAAAAGTTCCTTGGAGTTGGCGGAGTTGGCCAGGATTTTGTTGTGGATGAAGTTCCACATCAAATCTGATCTGGTTGTGGTAATCCAGCATGGCGTCCTTGTAGGTGTTGTACTTTTCAGTTGTCTTGGTGTTTCTCCAGTTCTTCTCCAGGCGTCAGCAGGTGCGTCTGGCTTCTTGGAGAGCGGCAGTGAACCAGGTGGCTTTCAGGGGGGGGTTGTCTGTTGGGGTTGCCAGCGGGGCGACCTCATCTGCGCAGTCAGAGATCCAGGTGTGGAGTTCTCTGGCTGCGTCGTTTGCGTGGGGTGCCCAGGTGTGGTTGTCTCGGGTGAGGGTGGAGTTAAGTTGCTCGTTGGTAACCTTGCTCCATTTCCTTCGTGGTTGGCGTGGGGCTGGTTTGGGTGCCTTGGGTTTGTTGATGGCGAAGTGTACGCAGTGGTGGTTGGTCCTTGGCGGCTGCATTGTGTGGCTGAATTGGATGCTGTTTCCTGCTTCGAAGATGTTGTCGAGGGTTTGTCCTGCTGTGTGGGTCGGTGTGTTGACGAGTTGTTTAAGTCCGATGCTGGTGAGGTTGTCACGAAGGATAGTGGAGTTGGGGTCCCTGAGGTGGAAGTTCAGGTCTCCAATGAGTATGTAGATTGTTGAGGTGATGGCGTGGGGTGCGATGAAGTCGGTGAAGGGTGTTCGGGGGCCGGGGGGTCCATAGACAGGGGTTCCTCGGAGTGTGACTTTGGGGGTGGTGTGGATCTGGAAGTGCAGGTGTTCGGCAGAGGGGAAGGTTTCGCTGGAGGTTGTGAGGCGGAGGGTACTCTTGTGGGTGATGGCGAGGCCCCCTCCTGGGTGGTTGGGGCGGTCTTTCCTCTGAATCATGTATCCGTCTGGGATGGCGGTGCTGATGTCGGGAGCGAAGGATGCGTTGGTCCAGGTCTCTGTGAAGAAGGCGATGTTGGGCGAGAGAGAGTCGAGTACGTTCCAGATTTCCATGGCGTGTTTGTGTACGGAGCGTACATTGAGGACAATGCATTTTAGGGTGTCGCCGGTGCTGGTATCGGTGGTTTTGGAGGCCGGGGTGGCGGTGAGGGTCTGGTGACAGTGGAGGTAGGAGAACTGGCCGTGGGTCGTGTTCGGCGAGGCCTGTTGGCATTCTCTAAGTCTTCCAGGGTTGAGTGGGAGAAGGGTGGTGGTGTCGTAGCGATGGGTAGTAGGAGGTCCAGGGTTCCTGACGCTGGACACGGTCGCACGCAGACGGGCTTGCCTTTGGCACCCCAACAGTGCGCCCGCTGAGCGTGTCCACTGCGCGACCGCGCAGCGGCCTCCATTAAGTAGGGTAGGTGGGAGGGAGGAGAGGCTAAGAGGTGGTGCGGGGGAATTCCCGGGGGGAATTCCAGGGGGAGGGGCCGCAGGGGCAGCAGCGGCGAAAGGAACAGGCAGGCACGAGAAAATAAAAACAATGGTGGAATCAGAGCAAGACACAGATGGGCACAATAACAGTGGGACAACAGGGAAAAATTAAGGAAAAAAACAGCTGAGAAACGTTACGGTGGTTGCAGGCAGTCTGGTCCCAGTTGAAGCGGGCAGCAGGCGCAGGAGCGGACAGCAGACTCGAACCTCCCAAGGAGGAGGTCGGGGTCTGGAGGCAAGAGACGGCAGAGCAGAGCTGCGGGGAGAGAGTGGACCTAGACCAAGAGTCTGACGGTGGAATTGGGGGCAAAGTTAATCTCATTTACCTTCTGTTTCTGATGGACATAACACACGCCGGTTTGTTGTTGCGGTGTAATTGCCTAAGAAACTGACATATATTGGTGAGTCAAACTAGAATACCAGATACAATTAGAATGAAGCTTTATCTCGATTTCGTCATCGATTGACAAATCCATCTAGACATATGTGATGCAACGTCAGAAAGCTGCCTTTGGTTCACTAAAAGCTCTTATGTGGATTGACTTAGCAAGAAATCTTATATCTTCTTCAACTCGAGGGCCAGTGATTTATTTGTTATTTTAGACGTTTATGACATCGGAAACTGTATCTATCTGCTTTGAGGAAGAACCAAGGCAAATTTAGTTAAATAATGGAAATAGGGGAAATGTCACCTTTTATGAATAAAGCAATATTTAAGCTATTCCACCATTTCAGTTGCACATTTAGTACATATTTTGGTACCATACAGCCTCCTTTCTAGCGGCTTTAGATACTTCAAACGATCCCGGCTAATTTGCTATTCAGTTTTACAGTTCATAAATAATTGAAATGGTACAAGCAAACTAATCGTATTGGTCGGGTATGGGGATGTGATCTAAACCTATTGATCAATACATACTGAGCCAAGAAAGAAAGCAAGATGATTCTACAGCCGGTGTATAGGGAAGGCGGCCTTCGTGTTGGTCCTTGTTCTGTATAGATGGAGCACAATGACTGTTTGTGGGAGAGTAGTCAAATTTAAGGATTCTGCTTCAGCTGCTTGGGAAAACCATTAAATTAACTTCAATAATATTGTTGTATGCCGTATTTAATAGGATTTTATTGTCTGTGAAGTGATAAGTGCCGGCGCTGATTTGCAAAACCAGTCGTCCCCTTTCCGTGCGAAAATAAATCTAAATTAAAGTTTACATTATTTCATTAATCGTTGTATTGTAATTATTTTTGGTAATTAAGTAAAATAAACCATGATTATGTGTGTATTATTAGTGATATTACATGGTTTACCTAAGGTTACAGTATGCAGGAAACTGCAGCAGAGATGATCCTGTTACAAGTCGTGTAGAGCGCTCTATCGCTCAAGGTGGCTTCTTGGCACTAATGGTGAGGAGTCTTATGCAGAAGAGGCTGATTTCTGGGTGCGTCCCGGGGCGCGGATAGTCTTGGATTGTCTCTACAGCGACAGACACTTCCTTAAAGATGAACCTTGCAAGGAGAAGGGTCTACTTTCTGACTTCCATGTACCTTGGAATTTTCAGCAGACTCATAAAGTGAGTGCAATTGTCTCTTGGAAAGAAATTGAAACCCTCTCTGGTAATAAGAATTGTGATTCACACATGGCACCGTTTTAATATTGTCACTTGTGTAATTCACTCTAGTAAATTCATCCCTTGCTTTACCTTTGACCTTGTGTAGACTCAGGACTTCATGCCACAGCAAGGTGGCTACCTCACTACCTTCAATCACTCTTCCCATGATGCTTAGCTGCATGATGGGGCAAAATTAAAAGATAAAGCTTTTGCTTTCTAGCTTTGCTCACGAGTGGCCCTTTTAGTGCAATTCTGTTCATTTTAGGGTTCACGTCAGGCTTGGAGCTCTGCCTGGCCAATCAAGGAGGCTGTTTCATTCAAGATTAAGAGACTCTTGCTTTTATCAGCTTGAGGACCCTGGTTGGGGCTCAGCCATTTAAATGCATAAAGAAACACAATGGGCTACTGAACTCCTCTCCTCTTGAGAACAATATTTTCCTGATTTTTTTTTAGATATGTGTAACCATTTATATGCCTTTAATGACACTCTGGGGCCATGGCTTTATTGTTGATATTTGGACCATAATACTTCGTTTGAATTTATGAGCACAATAGTATTTAGACTTGCTCACTCTAAGACTGGCCAAGAGGGGGCGTGTGACATTTCCAAAAAGGCTGCTACCTCTAGGCAGGGAGGACTGCGACATATCCGGCGGGGTGGCAAGAGACTGACTCTTCCCCAGTCCCTTCTGCCTTTTGAAGAGCCACCATTTATCAGAGACTATCTTCTTTGTCTCTCAAATAGGTCCACTGTAATCTTTCTCAACACCTGGTCTGTTATAAAAGGACCCTGGACCCTAGAAAGTGGCAAGCAACAAGGGTGTGACATGCCTGTAGTGCCAGAGGTTTACAGTTCCAATTGTAAACATCCTGTGAATCACAGGTGCTCACCTTGGTTCGAGGCGCGCCCTATGTTTGCACGTCTCTTCGGGCGGGGTTGATTTGCCTCTCCCCGGCTGCATCCGATTGATGCAAAGTCGCTTGTACATTTAACGAAGCCATGGTCGGGTGTTGTGTCTATGGAGTGCTGGTGTTGCATAGGGAAGGGGAGGGGTCTGTAGACACTTGCAATGTGTATCTTTTCTTTGGCTTCGCTTGCAGACCACCATGGGACCAGGCCACCAATACTTCAACTACCAACCACAAACTCTCCTCGGCTCCCATATCACAAGGCCCTCAGTGGCAGTCGGAAAAGAGGTATCATTCGCCTGTCTCGCTTTAATGAAAAAATCATCACAACTTCAGGAAAATTATGCTTTGCTGTTGGAGGGCTTCTGATCCCTAGCATGTATCAATGCTTTAAACCATGTGTTGCTTCCCAGCGCCCTCTCATGTGTTCTTGTGGTGGTGCTGTAAGGCAGCTGCCTACATTACTCATAATGCAGCATCAGCCTTGCTCCTCCTGCCACAGAGCACCCACCAGAGGGTAATAGGAAAGAGGTAAATGAGTGCTTGCTTCACAATTTCTCAGACAGTAAAATTTCTCTGAGATGGTGTGAAAAATTAAACTATATATTGAGTGAGTGTGTTTAAAATAGCCTTTAAATCCTTTGTAGCAAATGTATGATTCTGGGATCTAGGGCTAGGTTAAAAAAGATCAGTGTGATGCTTTTAGGAATGTATGTTCCCAGGCATCTGATAGGTCTACATGTTTCAGCCTTTATATAGCCCGTGAAGGACCAGTAGGCTTTCCTCAGGACCTCGTTTTTACGCTGCTCTTTGGGATTGCTAATATTCTGGGCAATAAAATAGTAAAAAAACATGCACGTAACCATACAGACCATATTTATATGAACTTTTCCTTGTATGGTTGTAAATTACTTGTTTTTTCAATAGACATCATAGGGGTACAAGGGGAGGATGGACTCTGTAGTCACACATTCATCAAGAGTATTCGTCCGCTCATGCTAGTAGCGTCTTCCTGTGTCCCTGCATGGATCATATGTATAAAGGCTGAAACATGTCGACCTATCGGAAGCCTGGGAACATTATTTCCTAAAAGAATCACACAGATCTTTTTTAACCTAGCCCTAGATCCCAGAATAATACATTTGCTACAAAGGATTTAAAGGCTATTTTAACACACTCACTCAACCTTGTCTTCACTCACTGCTACCACTCAAAGAGCTCCACTTACAAACGTGTCAAGTCGACCCATTCACGTTCAGTGTCTGGGTGAGGGTCCAATGACGAAGCATGCCACAGGTGGTGCCTGTGGGGGTGAGCCCCTCACCACTCTCTCCACCTATGGCTGCCTGACCCTCACCACTCTCGCCACCTATGGCTGCCTTGCCCTCACCACGGTCTCCACCTATGGCTGCCTGGCCCTCACCAGTCTCTCCACCAATGGCTGCCTGGCCCTCACCACTCTCTCCACCAATGGCTGCCTGGCCCTCACCACTCTCTCCACCTATGGCTGCCTGGCCGTCACCACTATCTCCACCTATGGCTGCCTGCCTGGCCCTCACCACTCTCTCCACCTATGGCTGCCTGGCACTCACCACTCTCTCCACCTATGGCTGCCTGGCCCTCACCACTCTCTCCACCTATGGCTGCCTGGCCCTCACCACTCTTTTCACCTATGGCCGCCTGGCCTCACCACTCTCCACCCATGGCTGCCTGGCCCTCACCACTCTCTCCACCTATGGCTGCCTGGCCCTCACCACTCTCTTCCCCTATGGCTGCCTTTCCCTCACCACTCTCTCCACCTATGGCTGCCTGGCCCTCACCACTCTGTCCTGCTTGGGCCCCTCACACTCTGCTCTCTGGCCCTCACCATTCTCTCCCTGTGCCTTCTGCACTCTGCTGCCTGGCTCTCACCACTCTCTCCTGCTTGGGTCACTCACGCTCTGCTCTCCGGCCCTCACCCCTCTATGAAGCCTACCCCACCCCTGTTCCGTTCTCTGGCCCTCATTACTCACTACTGTCTGTATCCACCACTCTTTGCTCCCTGTGACACAGCCCTGCGTGGTGTGTCTGTCCCTTTAAAACTCCAGCCGCCACCTCCTCCCCAGCCTGCGGCCTCATTAATCATTACACTGTGCGCTGTGCCTGCTCTCTGCCAATCCTTGCCTGTGAGGGATGGAAAACAACCTTATCAGGCACCTTGGGTTCAATGGCCCTGGCTGGCTCACCTGCAGAGATCCCAGACTGCCCTTAGCTGCTCTGTCCACTGCCCACCTGCAGAGATCCCAGACTGCCCTTAGCTGCTCTGTCCACTGCCCACCTGCAGAGATCCCAGACTGCCCTTAGCTGCTCTGTCCACTGCCCACCTGCAGAGATCCCAGACTGCCCTTAGCTGCTCTGTCCACTGCCCACCTGCAGAGATCCCAGACTGCCCTTAGCTGCTCTGTCCACTGCCCACCTGCAGAGATCCTAGACTGCCCTTAGCTACTCTATCTACTGCCCACCCGATCCCAGACTACCCTCAGTCACTCTGTCCACTGCCCACCTGCAGAGATCCTAGACTGCCCTTAGCTGCAGCTCCTGCTGTCTGTCCACTGCCCACCTGATCCCAGACTGCCCTTAGCTACTCTATCTACTGCCCACCCGATCCCAGACTACCCTTAGCTACTCTGTCCACTGCCCACCTGCAGAGATCCCAGACTGCCCTTAGCTGCTCTGTCCACTGCCCACCTGCAGAGATCCCAGACTGCCCTTAGCTGCTCTGTCCACTGCCCACCTGCAGAGATCCCAGACTGCCCTTAGCTGCTCTGTCCACTGCCCACCTGCAGAGATCCTAGACTGCCCTTAGCTGCAGCTCCTGCTGTCTGTCCACTGCCCACCGGATCCCAGACTGCCCTTTGCTGCAGCTCCAGCTGTGTCTGTCCACTGCCCACCGGATCCCAGACTGCCCTTTGCTGCAGCTCCAGCTGTGTCTGTCCACTGCCCACCGGATCCTAGACTGCCCTTAGCTGCAGCTTCTGCTGTCTGTCCACTGCCCACCGGATCCCAGACTGCCCTTATCTGCAGCTCCTGCTGTCTGTCCACTGCCCACCTGATCCCAGACTGCCCTTAGTCACTCTGTCCACTGCCCACTTGATCCCAGACTGCCCTTAGTCACTCTGTCCACTGCCCACCCGCAGAGATTCTAGACTGCCCTTAGTCACTCTGTCCACTGCCCACCTGATCCCAGACTGCCCTTAGTCACTCTGTCCACTGCCCACTTGATCCCAGACTGCCCTTAGTCACTCTGTCCACTGCCCACCCGCAGAGATTCTAGACTGCCCTTAGTCACTCTGTCCACTGCCCACTTGACCCCAGACTGCCCACTTGATCCCAGACTGCCCTTAGTCACTCTGTCCACTGCCCACCTGATCTCATACTACTCCTAGCTGCAGCTTCTGCTGTCTCTGTCCACTGCCCACTTGATCCCAGACTGCCCTTCGTCACTCTGTCCACTGCCCACTTGACCCCAGACTGCCCACTTGATCCCAGACTGCCCTTAGTCACTCTGTCCACTGCCCACTTGACCCCAGACTGCCCTTAGTCACTCTGTCCACTGCCCACTTGACCCCAGACTGCCCTTAGTCACTCTGTCCACTGCCCACTTGATCCCAGACTGCCCTTAGTCACTCTGTCCACTGCCCACCTGCAGAGATTCTAGACTGCCCTTAGCTGCAGCTCCTGCTGTCTGTCCACTGCCCTCCCAGGCAGGGGCAGAGAATGTCAACAAAAGTATACCAGTAACAAAGCTCAGCTCTCCAGCCCCTATTTATTCACCTTTGGCTCTTGGTCTGAGGGCCAAAGTGGTTTTTATTTGGGGACCAAGAATGGCATATTCGTGGTGCAAAGCCCGCTCTTCTAACAGAAGTGCTGTACACAGTACACCGGCCTTTCAGCTAGGTTTGTGCTACGGAAATACCAGATACAAACATTAGGACAAAGGGCTCGATTTAGACAGGGGTGCAGCCAAAGATTCTGCAAGGTCAGGGCCCGCGCCTTGACCTCCAGTGATGTAAGCACCCTGCTGCAGCCTCCATTCAATCTTCCACCACTGCATGCTTCCAATCCCCTCTCAGAATAAAGATGTCCTCGGCGTTATCACTGCAGGCTGACCCACATGGCCAGCTACAGCACCTACAAGAACCTTGAAAGATGCCCTTCGGACTACCTGGGCAGGGGAGGTGGTAGCTGCCTACTCACCAAGTAACCAGTCTTTGGAACTGTAAACTTCCCACATTAGACCACTTCTCAAAGAGAAAAACCTCGATCCCTCCGACCCAGAAACCACTGGCCTGCTTCAAATGGACCGTTCTTAGGAAAAATAGTTCAAAGAGCAGTGTTTGTTCAGCCTTCAACATTTACAGAAGAAAATGACTAATAGTCCGGCTTCAGAGCAGGCAGAGGTCCAGAGTCAGGCATCACAGCCATCCGGGGGGATCTCAAAGTGACAGAGGGCAGAAACGGCCTGGTCGCACTATTAACTCTGGATGTGGCAGCTACATTTCACCCGGGCCGACACCACACACTACAACCAAGACTTCAGCATCTCGGAATAGACACAGAGAGGAGGCTCAGCGCATTGAGGCTCAAGGTGAGAAGTGAGGAGCTATACGCACATGGATGGACAGAGTGAGAAGCACATTTATGCACAAGGTGAGAAGTGAGGAGCTATACGCACATGGACAGAGTGAGAAGCACATTTAGGCACAAGGTGAGAAGTGAGGAGCTATACACACATGGATGGACAGAGTGAGAAGCACATTTATGCACAAGGTGAGAAGTGAGGAGCTATACACACATGGATGGACAGAGTGAGAAGCACATTTATGCACAAGGTGAGAAGTGAGGAGCTATACACACATGGATGGACAGAGTGAGAAGCACATTTATGCACAAGGTGAGAAGTGAGGAGCTATACACACATGGACAGAGTGAGGAGCACATTTAGGCACAAGGTGAGATGTGAGGAGCTATACACACATGGATGGACAGAGTGAGAAGCACATTTAGGCACAAGGTGAGAAGTGAGGAGCTATACACACATGGATGGACAGAGTGAGAAGCACATTTATGCACAAGGTGAGAAGTGAGGAGCTATACACACATGGATGGACAGAGTGAGAAGCACATTTATGCACAAGGTGAGAAGTGAGGAGCTATACACACATGGATGGACAGAGTGAGAAGCACATTTATGCACAAGGTGAGAAGTGAGGAGCTATACACACATGGACGGACAGAGTGAGAAGCACATTTATGCACAAGGTGAGAAGTGAGGAGCTATACACACATGGACAGAGTGAGGAGCACATTTAGGCACAAGGTGAGATGTGAGGAGCTATACGCACATGGACACAGTGAGGAGCACATTTAGAGACAAGGTGAGAAGTGAGGAGCTATACACACATGGATGGACAGAGTGAGAAGCACATTTATGCACAAGGTGAGAAGTGAGGAGCTATACACACATGGATGGACAGAGTGAGAAGCACATTTATGCACAAGGTGAGAAGTGAGGAGCTATACACACATGGATGGACAGAGTGAGAAGCACATTTATGCACAAGGTGAGAAGTGAGGAGCTATACACACATGGATGGACAGAGTGAGAAGCGCATTTATGCACAAGGTGAGAAGTGAGGAGCTATACACACATGGATGGACAGAGTGAGAAGCACATTTATGCACAAGGTGAGAAGTGAGGAGCTATACACACATGGATGGACAGAGTGAGAAGCACATTTATGCACAAGGTGAGAAGTGAGGAGCTATACACACATGGATGGACAGAGTGAGAAGCACATTTATGCACAAGGTGAGAAGTGAGGAGCTATACACACATGGATGGACAGAGTGAGAAGCACATTTATGCACAAGGTGAGAAGTGAGGAGCTATACGCACATGGGAGGACAGAGTGAGGAGCACATTTATGCACAAGGTGAGAAGTGAGGAGCTATACGCACATGGTTAGAGTGTGAAGCACATTTATGCACAAGGTGAGAAGTGAGGAGCTATACGCGCATGGGCGGACAGAGTGAGGAGCACATTTAGGCAGAAGGTGAGAAGTGAGGAGCTATACACACATGGACAGAGTGAGAAGCACATTTAGAGACAAGGTGAGATGTGAGGAGCTATACACACATGGATGGACAGAGTGAGAAGCACATTTATGCACAAGGTGAGAAGTGAGGAGCTATACACACATGGACGGACAGAGTGAGAAGCACATTTATGCACAAGGTGAGAAGTGAGGAGCTATACACACATGGACAGAGTGAGGAGTACATTTAGGCATAAGGTGAGAAGTGAGGAGCTATACGCACATGGTTAGAGTGTGAAGCACATTTATGCACAAGGTGAGAAGTGAGGAGCTATACGCGCATGGGCGGACAGAGTGAGAAGCACATTTAGACACAAGGTGAGAAGTGAGGAGCTATACACACATGGACAGAGTAAGAAGCACATTTATGCACAAGGTGAGATGTGAGGAGCTATACACACATGGACGGACAGAGTGAGGAGCACATTTATGCACAAGGTGAGAAGTGAGGAGCTATACACACATGGACAGAGTGAGGAGCATATTTAGGCATAAGGTGAGAAGTGAGGAGCTATACGCACATGGTTAGAGTGTGAAGCACATTTATGCACAAGGTGAGAAGTGAGGAGCTATACGCGCATGGGCGGACAGAGTGAGGAGCGCATTTAGGCACAAGGTGAGAAGTGAGGAGCTATACGTGCATGAACAGAGTGAGGAGCATATTTAGGCATAAGGTGAGAAGTGAGGAGCTATACGCACATGGACAGAGTGAGAAGCACATTTATGCACAAGGTGAGAAGTGAGGAGCTATACGCGCATGGGCGGACAGAGTGAGGAGCACATTTAGGCAGAAGGTGAGAAGTGAGGAGCTATACACACATGGACAGAGTGAGAAGCACATTTAGGCACAAGGTGAGAAGTGAGGAGCTATACACACATGGACAGAGTGAGAAGCACATTTATGCACAAGGTGAGAAGTGAGGAGCTATACGCGCATGGGCGGACAGAGTGAGGAGCACATTTAGGCAGAAGGTGAGAAGTGAGGAGCTATACACACATGGACAGAGTGAGAAGCACATTTAGGCACAAGGTGAGAAGTGAGGAGCTATACACACATGGACAGAGTGAGAAGCACATTTATGCACAAGGTGAGAAGTGAGGAGCTATATGCACATGGACAGACACAGTGAGGAGCGCATTTAGGCACAAGGTGAGAAGTGAGGAGCTATACGCACATGGACAGACACAGTGAGGAGTGCATTTAGGCACAAGGTGAGAAGTATGTACAGATAAGTGCTGAAAATAGGCTTTAGGTGGCTGCTTGTTTTTGTACCGTCTGGAACATCAATATGAGCTGGCAGCCCTCACCACAAGACTGGACGTTTGTTGCGGGATGAGCACAATATTTATTTACTCCACTCTCGATCCCTGGAACCTGAAAAATGCCATAATAGCAATAGTTTCACTTATATCTGTAACCCTACGCCAGCCCTCAACAATATGCAGAGTTACTTCAAGCGTCTGGGAATGCACCCTGCATTCAAACAACTCACTCTCGCCCTTCACTCTCACACTCACCCTGCACTCACAGGGATCACAATGTATTCACACTGATCTCCATGCACTCACACCGCCTGCTCACCCTGAACTCAGTGACCACACTGCACTTATGCCACTCGACATGAACTCACACCGTTCTCCCTCCACTTACCCCACGTTCACATGAGCACACCACTCACCCTGCAATCACACCACTCACCCTGCACTCACACCGCTCACCCTGCAATCACACCGCTCACCCTGCACTCACACCGCTCACCCTGCACTCACAAAGCACGTGTGCTGTTCACCCCGTACTTCACCCTGCAGTCACATGAGCACACTACTCACCCTGCACTCATGTGACACTTCACTCACCTGTCCCCCCTCACTGCTCACTCTGCGATCTCACTCAAACAAGCCCCTCACTAGCCATGCAGTCATTCGTCCCACTCTGCACTTACATCTGCACCCACATTCATATGGTCACCTCACTCGCCTTGCAGTCACTCCTCTTACCCTACTCTCACGCTGTCTCATCGCTCAGTGTGCACTCACATGGGCACTCCTGCCCCCCACACAGTGCAGAGGGTTAATGTGCCTGCGACAAAGAACGTGTACCATGCAGATCACAGAGCTGAGTGTAAGTATATGAGTCGCGCTATAAAAAAAAGTGAAATGTCGGTCAGAAAGGGGCTATAGAGAGATGAGGTGCATTGTTGGTGAGTGGTAGTGAGGAAATTCATGGAGAAGGAGAAAATGGGGGAGGGGGTGCCAAAAAAAGACTGTTGCGCAGTGTGCGGCCAGTGCTGGGGCTAGCCCTGCCTAAAAGTGTTAACCCCACGAAGTTCGGGTCTAGTTGCGCCCCTGGGAGCTATACACACATGGACAGGCAGAGTTTGGGGCACGCTGACAAGAGAGTGCGACAAGCTTGTTGTGCAAGGACAGGGTGGGGTGTCTCACAGGCCTATGTAGATCTTCAGCCACTTGCGCCTTCAAACCAGCCCCTTTCACAAGGGTTTAAGGCAAAGCGCCTGGAGGAGATTTAGCTGTCCGCTGTGCTAGATGAAAGCGTACGAATACTGTATTTGTCGCCTGCAACACCTGTATACAATCAGTAAAAAACATACCATGCACGCGTGTTGTGCCTCCAGGACCCACCAGCACTTGCTTTCTGCACCCAGTCAGTACGTATTCTAAATATTGATAAATGAAAAAGCGCCTTGAAGTAGCAGCAATGCGGAACATTGGCGCTTTACGATTTTGTAAAGAACTAATGTTCTTATAAATAGAAGGTGGGCAGCAGGAAGGTCTAACCTACGTACACCCCTCCCCCTCACTTGATGCGGAAAATAAAAAAAGTAGTGGCCGACGGTTATCACATTTGTAGGTAATGAGTCGAATGCCGGGAACAGAATAACTTATCAGCGTTTAAGATCGTAGTCTCTGGGCAGTTTTCCGCGCGAGCCCCCAGGAAGCAGCGTAGGGGGAGAAATTAATATAGCTTTAGATGGGGGTGGACGAGGAACTGTGGTGGGGTGGGAGGCGGGGGTGCATTTCGAGTTGCGGTTCAGAAACCGAACGATCAGCAGGGGGGTGGGTGGATACGCAAATTTAGATCACACGCGGGCTGCATAAAAAAAATCGTAATTATATTAAGCAAGAATCCCGCAAAACATGGAGGGCGGCGGCAAAGACACTGCTGGATAGGAGCGGAATCCCTCAAAAACGATGGAGGCCGGAGATAATTGCAAGCTATAGGAGTCTGTTGCCTAGCAACCGCCTAACACCAGCCTCCGGTCCCATAGTAATCTGGTTGTGATGCCGAATGGCCCCTCCTTCTCTCGTCTCCACCTCAGTGGTTCCCTCGGGAGGAATCCTGCTGGACCGCCCTGGGGTAGGGGTGAAGGGTGCTGGGGTTGGGGGGGGGGGGGGGGGGGGCGGCGGCGGTTGACACTGTACGGAAAGGGGTCTGAAACTCTCCCATCAAGGTGCACTTACATTCAAGATACCGAGTCTTTCATACCCGTCAGGTGCATTCCATTTTAATGAATTCGGTTTTTTTTTTTGCTTCTTTATATAGCGCCAATCATTTTAGTTCAAGGCGCCTGTGGTGCTTTACAATAGGGGTTTACAAGCGAGAACGCAGGTGCACACCTTGATAGTTACGCATTAGTTCACACGTATGGAGATCGCCCATTAGGAATAATTATTGTGATGAGAGCACGCAGGAGAAATTATTTTCTTAATCGGTTCATGTTCTTTTTTTTTAATCGCAGGCTTCCTTTTACATCCTCAACAATTCTGTCGGTTTATGGGGGGCACCTACAAATTCAGTTAGCCTCTGGTATTTAATTAGCTTTTTTGTCGTTTTAATGTATTTTAAGGGTGGGCTACGTTCAGCCGTGCTCCCATCCTTTCCAGGGTGATTTGCAGCCCAGAGAGCCTGCCAACCAATCCGGGGACTCCCCTCGTTTGTAGGGGGGTCTTGCCTCTCTGTCACTGGGTGATCAACAGACATGGCATCGTCTTGCTACGTTATTCAGAAAAGCCATTTTTCGATAGATAGTGTCGCGGCCAGAATCGATAACAACTAATATATTGTATCATATCACAAATATAGCGCATTGATGCCCCCCGGTTGGCCCCAATACGGTGATCGTGATAATTGGGAGATTTAAAGTGGGTTCGTCGCGTTAGCACATATTGAAGAACCCTGCTTCCCCGCCCCACCCCAGTCTTCCAAATGATGCCACCACCCTGCTGGGTAGCCCCTCCTAGGCATCACGAAAGGCTGCCGGGGAAGCCCCTGTCTGTCGCACTCATATCACCATCCTGTCTGCAGTAGGCAGCAGAAAGAGGATGTGTTTCAGAGTGTGCGCTGCACAATATCAGAACATACAATAACATACCATATCATGCTTTGACATACATACATACCATGCGAAATCATTTTATACCTTGAGACATAATTTCCTATCGTAGCCTATCGTGATAAAACTTAACCCCAGTCTGTCAAATTCTCCCTGGTCTTCACAGGGGGCAGCAGCCTGCGCTCCTGCGCACTCACATCACCACAACAGCCCAGCGTGCCATGAACGCATTGCCTCGTCGCCATAGGCGCTATACTGCGCCCGGCTCTGCTCATCGCAACAATCGCCCAGTGAGCCATGCGCCCCAGTGTGCCTCGAACCCATAGCCTCGTCGCCTCAGGCACTACACTGCGCTACTCAGCTGATCGCCACAAATCGCCCTGTGGGCCAGAAATACATAGCCTCGTCGCCACATGCGCTACACTGCGCCCGGCTCTGCTGATCGCCACAAATCGCCCCTGTGTGCCAGATACATAGCCTCGTCGCCCCAGAGCGCCATAAATACATAGCCTCGTCGCCACATGCGCTACACTGAGCCCAGCTCTCCCTGCTTTAGTCCCCGCCCCCACCCGTTCCCCTTCTCAGCCGGTCCGGCGAGTCGGGGTACTCACTCCAAGGTAAGAGAGGGGATCTTCAGCTTGTCCCTCCTGCCTTTCATGGCTCCCTCTGCCCACTGGTGCTCCGCGCTCCCCTCTGCCTGCCAGTCTCTCTCCCCGGTGCTGTCAGCTCAGCTGAGATAATTGCACAAGGCGCAGCTGGCCTTTGGGGGAGTGAGCGTGTGTGTGTCTGTGTGTGTGTGTAGTAGCGGGAAATGCAAATGTGTTCAGCGCAGTGCATATATGGCTATCGTGTTAAACTGCATCCTTCCCTTCAGCAGAGTGTGGGGCTGCCCCTCCCGGACCGAGGGCGGAAGTGCTGCGCCAGCACTTTCATGCTTGCACCCTTGCTAATGGAGGAGTCCCACTCCATGGGTGGGGACGCCAAGGCGGCAGTGACGTAACACAAAATGAAGGGCCACACTGGAGAATGATGTGGGCCCCCCGAGTCTCCTACATTTCAGATGCTCATGGTGGGGGCACCAGGGGCCTGTTACACCCCAGGAAGGCGAAGGACAACGTTGACACTGCAAGTACTCCTAGGCACTTAGACAAAGTTTCATAATACCCATCTGTAAAGGCACTTCCTCAGGGGTTTTAAGCGCTATATAAACGCAAGTACAACAATATACTTTTCAGTCTGTGGGCGATCATAAACACCAGCAGTGCCCACTCAGTTGCCTTTCACTCATACTCATTCAAAACACTGTAGCCCTACTGTTTCAGCGCCAAGAAGCCTCGTCAGGAGTAGTAAGCGCTATATAAACGCAAGTACAACACAATACCCTTCAGTCTATTGGCCATCATTCATAACCAAGTGCCCACCCAGTTGCCTTTAACTCGTTCAAAACATTGTAGCCGCTGCTGTTTCCGCGCCAAGAAGCCTCGTCATGGGTAGTCAGCGCTATATAAATGCAATTACCAAGAAGCCCTTTCTAGGTTGTCTGTCTTTGCAGACCAGCGACTGAGAATAATGCAAACATCCCTTACAACACCTTTTGTTTTTCAGCAACCCCTGCCGCCTGCTACAATTTCATTTTTGCGCATCATGTATGCCTTTAAAGTGCACCCAACCCCTAATTCAAGCCCTGGTTGGTTCCCCCATAATTATACTAATGTCCCGTTGCTTGGTCTTACATCTTAATTATTACAACACCTTCATATGGTGAACACTTGTGAACCCAGCCTATTTCTAGGATTGCTGTGCAAAGCAGACTTCTCTGGACACTTACACCCCCCACACTGGCTCCAGCGGAAAACCAGATCACCCTCAAGAGCGGATTTAAAGTGCTTCATGGCAACCCTGTGGATTTATTCCTCCTAAAATCCCGAAAATAAAGAAAGTCCTACAAAGAGGCAAATCTCATGCCTTCAAAGTAGAGTCCGAATAAGAGAAACCAATCTGAACTGGTGGGATTTACTCACACACTAATCAGGATAATTTACTCACATCATTAAAGAGGACAACATGTCTCTCCCTGCACCAAGAAGGACATCTGCAGGTAGTTGCGCAGACTAAAATGTAATAATAATAATACCTCAAAAACTACTACTACTATTAATAATTCAAATATTACTACTACTACCACAACTGCTACTACTACTAATAATAATACAAATAATAACTCAAATACCACTACCACCACTACCAGTAGTCCTCCTCCTCCTCCTCCTACTAATAATAATTCAAATACCACCACTACTACCACCACTACTACTAGCAGTAGTACTACTACTAATAATAATTCAAACACTCCTACTACTACCGCCACTACTACTAGCAGTAGTACTACTTCTAATAATAAATCAAATACTCCTACTACTACCACCAGTACTAGTAGCAGTAGTACTACTACTAGTAATAATTCAAACACTCCTACTACTACCACCACTACTACTAGCAGTGGTACTACTTCTAATACTAAATAAAATACTCCTACTACTACCACCAGTACTACTAGCAGTAGTACTACTACTAATAATAATTCAAATACCACCACTACTACTAGCAGTAGTACTACTACTAATAATAATTCAAACACTCCTACTACTACCACCACTACTACTAGCAGTAGTACTACTACTAATAATAAATCAAATACTCCTACTTCTACCACCAGTACTACTAGCAGTAGTACTACTACTAATAATAATTCAAATACTACTACTACTACCACCACTACTACTGGTAGTAGTACTACTACTAATAATAATTCAAATACTACTACTACCACCACTACTACTAGCAGTAGTACTACTACTAATAATAATTCAAATACTACTACTACTACCACCACTACTACTAGCAGTAGTACTACTACTAATAATAATTCAAATACTACTACTACCACCACTACTACTAGCAGTAGTACTACTACCAATCATAATTCAAATACTACTACTACCACAACTACTACTAGCAGTAGTACTACTACTAATAATAATTCAAATACTACTACTACTACCACCACTACTACTAGCAGTAGTACTACTTCTAATAATAAATCAAATACCACCACTACTACCACCAGTACTACTAGCAGTAGTACTACTACTAATAATAATTCAAATACCATCACTACTACTAGCAGTAGTACTACTACTAATAATATTTCAAACACTCCTACTACTACCACCACTACTACTAGCAGTAGTACTACTACTAATAATAAATCAAATACTCCTACCACTACCACCAGTACTACTAGCAGTAGTACTACTACTAATAATAATTCAAATACTACTACTACTACCACCACTACTACTGGCAGTAGTACTACTACCAATAATAATTCAAATACTACTACTACCACCACTACTACTAGCAGTAGTACTACTACTACTAATAATTCAAATACTACTACTACTACCACCACTACTACTAGCAGTAGTACTACTTCTAATAATAATTCAAATACTACTACTACCACCACTACTACTAGCAGTAGTACTACTACCAATAATAATTCAAATACTACTACTACCACAACTACTACTAGCAGTAGTACTACTACTAATAATAATTCAAATACTACTACTACTACCACCACTACTACTAGCAGTAGTACTACTAATACTACTACTACTACCACCACTACTACTAGCAGTAGTGCTACTAATAATAATAATTCAAATAGTACTACTACTACTACCACCACTACTACAAGCAGTAGTACTACTACTAATAATAATTCAAATACTACTACTACTACTACTACCACAACTACTACTAGCAGTAGTACTACTACTACTAATATTAATTCAAATGCTACTACTAACAATAATAATATTTCAAATACTACTAGTAGTACTGCTAACAATAATATTAATAATGCAAATACTACTATTAGTAGTAGTGGTAATAAAAATAATAATACAATACCAATAATTCGAATACTCCTCCTTCTTCTACTACTACCATTAATAATAATACTTCAAATACTACTACCACCACCAATACTACTACTACCAATTATTATAATAATAACACTAATAATTCAATGTTGCCACATTGATATCACAAACACATCTAGCAGGGCTTTGTCAGGCATCCTGGCATGATGATGCAGCCAGCACTACACACACTGCTCGCTGCGATACTTGAATGTGTTGTAAGGATATTAATAATTTGTTGCATGATTCAACCAAGCAAGCACCAGATGTGTAATTCTACTATTGACAATGGTTGAAATTCATGTAAAAACCCAATAAAGACATTAAAAAAATAAAATGCAAATAACACTAATAATTTAAATACTCCTCCTCCTCCATCTGCTACTAATAATAATGATTTAAATGCTACTACCAGTACCACCACCACTCCAACAACCACTACTAATAATATGAATTATTATAATAATCATAACATTAATAATTCAAATAGTAATACTACTACTGCTACTGCTACTAATAGTAATTGTAATAATAATTCAAATACTACCACTACTAATAATATCTATTCATATACTACTACTACTACTAGCAATAATATTTATAATAATACCCCACGTACTGCTACTACGAATAATAGTAAATAAGAATAGCTTATGTGCGATCCCTAAAACCATTAGAATTAGTGTACGACTCTTGTAGTTGGGACCATAGAGATCCGACCCTACGTTGAGGCCAAATATCCGCTGGCGCAATCACGAGGAATTTAGAACCTCTGCGGGTGGAGACATCATCTGGCACAGGCCAGGCTTCAAGTGAACATGTTGCAAAGGGCGGCTTTGCCAAACTGTGCATCATCCCCGCACGAGGCATCCACAAAGCAATGTTTATCGAAGGCGTGCAAAGCTGTCCAACTGGCCACCCTACAGATTCACCAGACGGGGACATGGCTTTCGAAAGTCATCGCTTGTGATTTAAAAACCATCCAGCGTTAAACGAATCCTGACAGCACGCACTGGCCATAGCAGACAGGACAGGACGGGCGGGAGGTGGGAAATGGTGCTGAAGAACACATAAGATTTTTATGTTTGTATGTGGTATTTGTAAACATGAACCTAGACGAAAGGCAGCGGAGCGCCGTACAGGGTCAAAGACAAAGATACAGTCAACGAGTGATGGGCGGAGCAGCTGGACCCAAAGTGGGCAGTTACTGCATCACGATGTCATGTTCATAAATGAGATGGGTCACCAGCTCTTTCCAAAATTGGATCTGAGTTGAGAAGTCCTGATAGACACAGGGTTTTTATTCCAGCTCCTGGGTGCACAGATGAAGACGGCCTGTTGCCTTTGCTGTTCTGTTTTCTTGCACTTCTCAGTCTCCAGTCTGATCGTGTCCTGACTGCGGCTGTGCCGCAGGCCACCAGACATATTTAGGACATGCAAATTCACCAGGAAAACTCAACGTGGCTTGACCTTTCAACAGGCCTTGATGAGCATGCAGATAATGACTGACCTCACTTGTGTTGTGCTCATGACACTTACTGACCCCGGAGAGATTGCAGTCCAGAGTGGGCAGAGGAGGGGGTGTGGCCCAAAGAGCAGTTAACTCCTCCTGCACCAATTGCTACGGACAGCCGTCACCCATTGAGCGTATGCCATCAACTACAAACTCCAATGAAACCACGTGAAATGAACTAAACCTGACCTTCCCCTCAACTCCATACATGTGTGAGGTAGGGTGACCAGATTCTCAAAACTAAAAACGGGGACAGGTCATAGACGAATCTATGTCGTCATCCCACCGTCTTTTTCCCCCGCAGGGAATCACAACGCGGTCGTTACAACGACTGCGTTGTGATTCCGCATACCATTACTCCGCAAGTCGGAACAACGAGTTGCGGAGGGGGGGCGCTGGATGTTGGAATAGTATAATTTACTATTCCAACTCCAGTCTGTGCGGACACTAGGGAAGCTGTTGGATTTTAAAACCAACACCGCCCCCCCTCGCCCCCCCCCCCGCAACTCGTTGTTCCGACTTGCGGAGTAATGGTATGCGGAATCACAACGCGGTCGTTGTAACGACCGAGTTGTGATTCCCTGCGGGGAAAAAGTTTCGTGGTAAACGTTGTTTACCGGTCATAGACATAGAAGTAGGACTACGGTTTGCAGTAACCATCGACATAAAAGTAGGACTATTTGACAGCTGTCATAGACATAGAAAAAGGACTTGATGGTCATGTTGCAGGCAGTCAGTTGGATCGTACTGTTAGGTGAGTTTCCAGATGGCCTACTTTGATCACAGCTGGCTACATTCAGCCCTGTATGACAGTGCTCCCTTATGTATCCATCAAATACTTTGGTTATGAACAGTGTTGTGTTTATTTAATTTGCGCTTCCCTTAGCAGGTTGGAAGGGCAGTCAGTATGGTATTGAATCATAATATTCAATCTGTGGACGTTTCTGTAGATCCCAAGTCAGCTTGTTACTGCTTTGACTTCCTTTGGTCAAAGACTTTCCTGAATAGTTCGGTTTTTGGGAATTCCCTCTAGCATAAGTGGTTATGTTGAGTGCTTGGTTCAAGGATTTGCATAGTTGTGTAACTTGAACTCCAATGACCTGTCTCCAGGCTTCTGTTCTTTGTATTTTGGTTAGATGATGGAACGACAGCTGATACCAGAACTCCAGCTGCGACTACTTTGCAATGTACCCTAGCGCTCTCTCCCCTATGGTCTGTGCATTGCACATACAATTTGACATTTGATCTAGGTCTACACTGGGAGGAACAGAGCACTTTGAAGGCAAAAGTCATATGGTCCCATCTTTTTACTTTTAGGTTCAACCGAGTTGCCTGGTTTTGCTTCGAGTAAAGTTCAGAACTTTTATAGGGGGGTCTTGTGTACATTTTTGCAATATGTTTAGCCACAGGTCTCTCCTCAGTTATACTCCTCGCATGTTTTAGAAAGCAACCGCATCTTTTTGAAAGAAAACCTCTAGAAATTAGATGAGGGCCGGTCGAAAAGGGAAAGTTGTTTCTTGTTTCTACTAAGTAGCCAGATCTGAGGTTTAGCACCGGTCAGGGAGAGCTAATTCTCCTTCACCCAGAATTGATATGATCTTTGTACCCCGTCATGCTTTCCTTTCGAGCACCGATGTTGGTGTCATCTACATCCATTTGGAATTGAAGGTTCATATGACTATTTTATTCCTTTTATTTTCCACAGAGTAACAACAACAAGAAAACAAAACAGACAATTTTTTTAATGAAGTAAACAAAAGAAACATCTGTTCTCATTTAAAAAATGAGGTCATGAAAAGACAATTGCTGGAAAAAAACCTGAACATTTGCTGACCGGACAAAAGTTGATGGTTGCAATAACTCTTCTTTCGGTTATGAATTAATTCTATTAAAGGAAAGGCTTTTGGAAGGCAGATATGCTTGGCTCTGTGTGTCTTGTGGTCTGTTTAAAATCTTGGCTTCTTATTATGGTCTGTTGACCAAATGCTGTCTGTCAGAGCTCGTAAAGTGTCAAAAGATGAGCGGTGCGTTGGTTTCGTACAAGTTAGACCTGCCTTGTTATTTCTTCAGCAGCTAAGCAGCACTCACATTATATTTAGTGTGGCAATTTTTCTGGCAGCAGCTGTGCGCTGTAAATCAAAAATTTCTTTCTAACTTGTGCAATTCTTGAGTGACTTTTTATTGCTGGTTTTAGGCATGGTATTCCTAATTCCGTGGATATGTTTTTAATATTGCTGGTATACCCTATGTTTTTTGATTGCTTTTAATTACTGTATGAATTTTGTACTTTTATGATTTTAATTAATCGAATAAAGTGTTTTCTGACTGACTGACTGACTGAGTGGAGCGCTGTGTAAACAGAATAAACCATGCTACATCTTGTGAAAACAGAAAGCTGGACATTAGCTCCAATAATTAAAGCCCACTAGACTTATTTAGAGTCCTGGCCAAAATCAGAAATGAGTCCTCTGTAGCTCTGATTGCTTACCTACTGATTTAGTTTTGCTGTACACATTGTGAAACTAAGTGCATGTCATGGTGTTCTCACAGTCTTTCACTGGTGATCACAAGCCATCTATTTTCCATGCAGTGATGTGGTATTTTCACATGATGTAGTAAAACCACACGTGTGAGGCAGTAATGGCACATGCCCTAAATGTGTGCACACAGCTGCAAGCACTCATAAGGCCAATATCCAGCTGTTGTGCCGATGGCTGCAACGATGACGTAGGTGGCGCTGCGCGTACAAAGAGAAGGGAAATCCTGAGAGAAAATGTCTCTTCCTGTTACCACGCTCACCTAAGTGACGTCACATGCCTTAAGCTGTGCAAAGAGAGCATGCGCATGCTCAACCGGAACACTAATACAAAACCGGGACATTTCTATGTTTAACCCGGACACTGTTCAAAAACCGGGACATTTCATTCACTTGGAGAAAAGTGTCGGGACACCGGGACACTTCTCCAAAAACGGGGACCGTCCGGGGAAAACCGGGACGTCTGGTCACCCTAGTGTGAGGACACATGGTGTCCATAGGTGCGTCCTCACAGCCTTTCTATACCCGCCACTGTACAATACGAGCTCTACGACACAGCATATCAGAGAGCAAGTTGTGTATTGGAGCTTACAACCCTCATAGTGAAGTATCGAGTCCAGCTCCTCCACGTGGTCATCCAGTGGGTGCCGTAAGAGCGCCGTGACATTCACTATTTTTGTAGGGAGTAAAATCAAGTATAGCATATCGAGTGGCCGCAATATCATTACTAAAATATCGAAAACCAAAATATCGAGGAATTAATAAACCCCTTGTTTCATAGGAAGCGAAGGATGGACATTATCCCTGGGGGGAACCTGTTTTTCCTGTGTGGATAACACATTTTCTACGTAGAAGTGAAAAAGGCATGGAAAACCCATTCCACAAAGGGTTGAAAGGACTACGGAGTTAGGGGTTTTTGGGCAGAGATCTATGAATGTTCTAGTTTTCTAGGTGCAACCTCTGGATTTCTCTGGAACGCCACTTTAAGTAAAGATAACCAGTGACAACCATGGACATCTCATTAGAATGCAGGAGGTGATTGGACTGCTAGTGGTGGTTCGAGGAGGCGTGGCTTTGTTGGAATTCCTTTGTCTAAACGTTTGGGTGTTTCAGGAGCCCAGGAAGAGGGTGGGTGTGTTTCCACCCCCTCTTGTGTGGGGGAGAGAGGGGTAGTCAGGGGCAGCTCCTCCACTAGGGCAGAGGATTGTCGCCCCACTTCTTCTTGCAGTGAGAGAAGCAGAAACATAACATGGTAATAACTTCCTGTTATTACCATTTTATGTTTAGTTGCGGGCGGGTGGGCGGGGCTGCTCTGCGAGCAGGGGCGGAGTGGTGTGCCCACACCTGTGGGGGCAAGGACTGTTTGGTCAGCCCTCTGGGGCCGCCCAAAGCATTTATGCGCACTCTGCCCTTAGGCTGCAATGCAGCCTGCATGGAGAACATGGCCTCCGCATAGGCCCCTGGCTAGGCGGCATCCCCACCAATCACAATGCTGCCATTGCAGCATTGTGGTTGGCTTAGGGGAGGGGAGGGAGGCTGCCTGCTTCCTGTTCCTGCCGGAGGCAGGAGAGCAGGAGCAGGATCAGAGAAAACACTGGCCCCGGCCGCCGGACACTTACACTTATAAAAATGTATTATTACAATAAACCCCCTCGCAACACTCCCTGCGCGTCACACCGCCACCCCACCCGTGATTAATACCGGTCGCGACTGTAGACAGGCAGTGAGGTGCCTAGAGCACAGGAAAGGACAGTGAGGAGCATTGAGTACAGGAAAGAGAGGAGTGAGGGGCTTGAGACACAGACAGTGAAGAGCCTACGGCTCTTGAACAGACCGTGTGGGGAGCGTGGGGCACAGTAAAAGATAGTGTGAGGAGCCTGGGAGAGGCAGTGAGGAATTTGGGGACAATCAGTGAGGACCTGGGGGGCCCAGGGAGAGGCAGGAAGGAGCTTGGGGCACAGGAAGAGAGGTGCTTGGGGAACATGGGCAAGCAGGGAGCTTGGGTGGCACAGGGACACGTAGAGAGGAGCTTGGGGCACAGGGACAGGCAGGGAGGAGCTTGGGGGGCACAGGGACACGTAGAGAGGAGCTTGGGGCACAGGGACAGGCAGAGAAGAGCTTGGGGGGCACAGGGTCACGTAGAGAGGAGCTTGGGGCACAGGGACAGGCAGGGAGGAGCTTGGGGGGCACAGGGACACGTAGAGAGGAGCTTGGGGCACAGGGACAGGCAGGGAGGAGCTTGGGGCACAGGGACAGGCAGGGAGGAGCTTGGGGGCACAGTGACACGTAGAGAGGAGCTTGGGGCACAGGGACAGGCAGGGAGGAGCTTGGGGGGAACACGGACACGTAGAGAGGAGCTTGGGGCACAGGGGCAGGCAGGGAGGAGCTTCGGGGGCACAGGGACACGCAGAGAGGAGCTTGGGGCACAGGGGCAGGCAGGGAGGAGCTTGGGGGGCACAGGGATACGTAGAGAGGAGCTTGGGGCACAGGGACAGGCAGAGAAGAGCTTGAGGGCACAGGTACTGGCAAAGAGGAGCTTGGGGCACAAGGACAGGCAGGGAGGAGCTTGGGGCACAGGGATAGGCAGGGAGGAGCTTGGGGCACAGGGATAGGCAGGGAGGAGCTTGGGGCACAGGGATAGGCAGGGAGGAGCTTGGGGCACAGGGACAGGCAGGGAGGAGCTTGGGGCACAGGGACACACAGAGAGGAGCTTGGGGCACAGGGACAGGCAGGGAGGAACTTGGGGCACAGGGATAGACAGGGAGGAGCTTGGGGCACAGGGACAGGCAGGGAGGAGCTTGGGGCACAGGTACTGGCAGGGAGGAGCTTGGGGCACAGGGATAGGCAGGGAGGAGCTTGGGGCACAGGTACTGGCAGGGAGGAGCTTTGGGCACAGGGACAGGCAGGGAGGAGCTTCGGGGGCACAGGGACACACAGAGAGGAGCTTGGGGCACAGGGACAGGCAGGGAGGAGCTTGGGGCACAGGGACAGGCGGGGAGGAGCTTGGGGCACAGGGACAGGCGGGGAGGAGCTTGGGGCACAGGGACAGGCAGGGAGGAGCTTGGGGTTATTGACAGACAGGGGGGAATGGTCCAGAGCACATGAACAGGCAAAGCGGGGATTTGATAGTCTAGAAAATGGGTACTCACAAACATGTGCCCTGGGACCACAAAGTACAGTCTGGGGTGTGTCCGAGGGCCACACTGATGCCAGCAGGGTGGTGGTAGGGTGTCTGGGTGGGTCAGGGATTGTGTAAGGAGGTCTAAAAAACATGTTAAATAAAGGGGCAATCATTTATTTGCAGGTTAATAAATGCTTGCCCATTAATTAACAAAAAAAATCTGAATATTGGTGCCCAGCAACTAAACAGCAGCTGGTGCTGCTGTTTACCAGTGGGGGTCACATGTAAAGGTCATGAGGGCCACAAGTGGGCCCCGGGCCATACGTTGAGTATCACTGGGCTGGAAGTACTGTAGTGTACAGTATGTTCACCTTTCGTAATTGGGAAAGTCCAGGCACCTTGTGACTCTTCAGTGGGTGCATTATGAGAATTACTGCCTTTTACTTGTTGTGACACCATTAGTTGGTGAAAGTGAGCTATAGGAAATAAATGAAATAATAATGCAATGTGCATAAAGGTGAGTCAAAAAATCCACCATGAAAAGACAGGGTAGTTAAAATTCAAGATGTGAGTCGAACAGATGAGAGCTATAAATGTGCTTCACCCTTAAGTAAAGCTCAGAGTTCAATTATTGACATCTATGGAACTCAGCAAATTCCATTTCGCCTCAATGAGCAATTTTTAGCAACACACTAAACATCTACACAAGCAAAGAAGCTTGGAAGTAATTCCAGACTCCAGTCTCAGATGTCGACCCCCAAAGACTGAACTTGTGCACCCACCAGGATCCAGGTGTTGCATTGTCACTGAGAGGACCCTCAGAATGGAGTGTGTTCTCATGTGAATGCGTCCTTAGAGTCACACAGTTCACTTGAAGTTAACAACCTTGTCTTATATCGTCACGGACGCCAGTCCCAGATCTGAGCTTTCAAATGACAATCTAATGCATTCTGGGAGTTGTAGTCTTGGCTTGTTTCCATTGAACTAATGAGGCCAACACAGCTGATAGCAGTCATTTGCAGATTAAAAGGCCAGGGCTAGAGGCAGTCTGCCATGACTTGGAGTGAAGTGGCCACCCTGTCCAGGTGTCACTCTGCGTCCACCAAGGAGAGCATCTCTTCTCACTGAGTACCCTTTGCTGCACCATGTTGACTCTGCTCTCTGTGATTGTCTGAATACAGCTCTGACTTGTCGTTCCTGGATGTTTACAGTGTCCCGAAGTGCTATTAAGAAGCTTTAAGGCACCATGTTAGCGCTATATAAAACACCTAATCAAATATTGTACTATTGGACTGCACTAACTGTGCATCAAAGAGCTGAAGCGGTAGAGCACCCCCCCATCCCTGGTTACCATGCATTGGGTGTTTCCCCAGGAGGCTGGAAAGGTGGGGGGCGGATTTGCAGCGGCGGGGCTGGTTTTGTTACTAAGGGCGGTGCTGCAATATCGGCCCCCAGTAACAAAAGCAGCAAGTAAGCGTTTCCAGCCTCCCGCGGCCAGGGAGGGGCTGATCCGAGAAAATGACCAGGGCTGCTTTGGGTTCCCAGTCCGGCCCTGCGGGGCGCCTTGCGTGAGCACCCCTGATCGGGCCTTGCAGGGCTCATAAGTCTAACCGCCTTTGAAGGCCTCGGTTTCCTCCTTCCTGTGACATCACCAACCTCCATTAGCCCTCCCAGACTTCTCACATTATTCACGGAGGATCCCCTTCGCGGCTCCGGCGGTGACTCAGTGTGGAGGGGAAGACGGAAGGCGAGGAAGGGATGTGATGAGAGGCGCCTGTCTCGGCCGCCAGGGGCCTTCCATCATCGGGAGGCGGGCGGACGTGATGCACGCGTCAACTCCAGGTGACACGTTCTAGGAAGTGCTTGATTTGTAAAAGAATAAGTGCTGGGGCCTAAGGTTCTGCTCAGAAGCCCAGGGCGCGTGCTACTGAATGTGAGGGCCAGAGGTATTTCCAGACATGGGCAAAGTTTGCTCTGGCCCCGGGCTCCAGACGTTCACGGGGCCCCTGATAAGGCCAGCTCTGTTCTGCAGAGTCTTGTCCTGATGACCTTGAAGAAATTTTAAACAGAATGTTGTAAATAGCGTTTTGCGATCATTTATTTTTTAATGCATGAGGGTCTATCACAGACAGCATGTGTTTATGTTTCATGCAACATCGATATAAAAAGTTTATTTTAGATCAAAACAGGACCTCACCTATGAGAATTGGGAGGGTGTCACAGCGATTATTTGCAGTAATATTAGTGAGCTGCTGCTGTGTTACAATATTGTAAACACACCTCACTATCCCTGAATACTAGATGTAAACACATTTAGAATTTGGCCAAGGAGGGCATGAAACAGCTGAAACTGGATCATAAGATCAAAGCGGTTCCGAACAGCGGCCCCCAATATACATGTGGCCCAGGGCCCCCAAAACCCATAAAACGTCCCTGGTCAGGGCTGCCTAATGCCGAGCCTTCGCCGGCTAATTCTAACCCATTGCACTTCATCCAGCAAAGTGCTTTAAGGCCTCGCCAGGGTAGTAAGCGCTATATAAATACAATTCATCTCACTCTTACAGGTTCTTTCTCGTTCCTGCTTTCTCCGTCACTGGTTTGCCTTCTTTCTCTCCCCCCCCCCCACCTGCAATCATGGGCAGAAATGGAGCACCAGTTCTAGGGTAACAGCAGCCGCCGTGATATTCCCAACACTGAAGTAAGAACATTCCCCCTCTCCAAGAGAACTCGAGTGTCTAAAGGGTGCTTTGTAAATGGACTTCATGAACTCTGGTGTTCCTCTCACGTACACCCCCTCTCACATCTGCCGCCCTCCTTCCGAACATCACACTCCCCTGCCTTGATTGGATTTTCAGTTCTGGTCAGTATATGTACAGTAGCGCAACATTAGCCCCCCCCATCCCCCGCGGTGCCGGGGGACCCCTGAGCTCCAGGGGCCCCTCCGGCACTGTGCATGGGCGGTGGGCCCCTGGCCTAAGAGCTCCTGACTGGGTACAGAGCATGGAGTGCCCCTCCACGTACTTTGCAGGGGACCCCCCTCAAGCTTCGTTACGTCACTGTATATATATTTATGCATACAGAACACAAACCTAGCTACAAAGCACATTGTGTTAGACCCACCACACAAGGTCTAAACAAGTGACGTGCAATGTCAAAAGACAAACAGCTACAAAAGGAAACACTTCACCAAAGACCAATGGCTTGTGTGCGTCATTCCTTCCAGCATGTTCTACGGCCTTCACCATGCATATTACACAGCCTTTTCTGTTTTTGTTTATGTCTGAAAAATGAAACTGTGAAACAAATAGTCCAGTTCTACTTTGAGTACTTCTATCCGCCTACAGCGACAACAAGGCACAAAGAATGCAGTGTTTACTCTGTGCGAATGTCACAAATAGAGCCACGCTAGCATTCTGTCAGCGTGCTGGCCTGCCCTACATGCAAATGACAGGGATGGTGGCCTTCAAGGGACAGCAGACTACAATCCTTGTGATTGCATTCCAAAATGGAAACGCTTTTCTGAAGCAACTGGAGTTCTAGAAGGGAACTGGATCTCCTGAACAGCTGCCTCCTTACCCTGAAGCTGCCACCCCGATCCCCAAAGAAAGCTATGTCCAGAGCGGACCCCGTCCCATTTGCAAATCAGTTCGCTTCTGGAATTGAGAGTCTATCAACGGATGAATGGTTTGGACTTGAATTACGGTTGCAAACCATTTATACGCAGGAGACTGAATCACATTTTTGAAGGAATTCCTCTATCACCCCAACAAAACTGCAATTTGGTAATGATTTCTAAACCCATTTTCTACTTCAGAAAAACTTTGTAACTCAAGTGTACTAAAAGAGGCATAGTTGTGGGGCTAGGATGTAGCTTGATTTGGAGGTAGGGAGGACCTTTTACTAAGTAGGCCAAGAGTTTGTTACACAACAACCTAACATTGCACCAGTGTTCAAAGGGGAGCCAATGTAGGGATCTGGCACCAATATATACTGAGACAGTTACAAGACCCTCACACCAAGAAAAACTGACACCAGTACCATCCTTGTGTAATGCAGTAACCGCGCAGAGAAGGATGCGCAAGTAGCCGAACCCCTCTGCAAGTAATGAGTAAAGATTCCGCAAGTAATTCCGTAGTGGTTGGTGTTTCGTTTGAGTTTTAGTTAATCGAAGTCCAGGTCAACAGCCATACAGGAAAGAAGCGAACACGTGGTTCGTCCGGGAGACTTTTTCAAGGCTGCAATGTGATCATAATATTTAGAAAAGCATGGTTTTGGTACATTGCTATAAAGTGTAAACGATTGATGCCAGCACCCTGATGTTTTTCTACATATTGATTTGCTTATATTACAGCCTTGAAAAAATCCTACGCATCTGAAAGGTTGGTGGGCCCCTGAAGAGTTGGGATACCCCTGAAGAATTGGGTTCCCCCTTGCGCCGCAGCGGCTGTAGGGGCTCCTCTAACGCCCCTGAATAATCGTACTAAACAAGAACAATAAACTGCATCTGTGTATGCTTTCTAGGTGAAACCAATAAACTATATTAAATTGTATTATAAATGCTCAGAGGTACTAACCAGGTTATTTAGACCCTGGTGACCGTTCTAAATGAGGTGCAAATTTACAGTGCACCCCTAAACACACATCTTGGGGGTGGTAGCCCCTGTACTGCCAGTAGATATGGGGTTGGAAGACGGTGGTTGTGTTGTTTGCGCTTCCGGGGGTCTTCTTGCAACTTCCCCGCCCAAACCTAGTACCCATCGCCATGATAGCCCTATCCACTCTGCCTTGAAACTGGTAGTTGGTATAGGAGTGTTTTTACGGCACCTTCTAGAGCTGTCCTTAGTGGTATTAGCCGGAAGGTTCAATGTTAACGGTCGTAGAATGGTGGTGAGGTTTGACTCAGTTTATCTGTTCTGCAGTTGAGGAATTTAACACCTCACAATTTAATGCGTTAAGGCCTTGCATGAATAAAGTTTTACCCTAGCGGTGACCACAGAGCATGTTGGTAGGCGTTAGACCAGTACTTAATTTATAAAAAATATAAGTGCGAGGGCCCAAGGTATTTTACAAACAACTGATGCCACTCACTTGCTACCTTAAACTGTAGGTTTAAGACCTAGTTTTAGCATTTTAAGGTATAATAAATAGCTAAAGGTTCCACAAATTGTAAAAAAAAGAAAAATACACACACAGCACCACCACATGGTAGATTCTAATAATTACATGCCATTGTTTACAAGTAATTGCCTGGGCCGAGTACTGGCAAACCCAGGTGTAAATTAAGCACTGTTAATTTAGACACAGCAATCAGGCCATGCATCTGACCTCAGTTATCCCAGCTTGAAAACTCAGATGGTAAAAAGTGGGATCAGGTCCGGGACTGTGCATCTCGGATGGTGGCCCTCGGACGACCCCAAGAGTATGGATGCTTGAGGGCAATATGGACCTCCTCAGGCACATTCATCATAGTCAGACAATTTTATGACTAACGCAAGTGAGTTACAACTATCAAGATATTCGATTTGGTCTCAATTGTGAGATGTGGTTCAGGGCTGCAGAAAAGTTTATCCTCTAATCGTTTTATAGTCAACAATTTTTCTGCTGCATACATTAAAAGGTTTCTTCATGTTGTGTTGCGTAACAATTTTAGTTCCCCTTGTAAGTGTAGTTGTTTTATATTGAGGATGCATTCTAATTGTGAATGCTACAAACACTACTGGGTTATGTGTATTTTTCTGGTATACAGCAATAACAATAACAATAATATTTTAAATAAGCATGAGAAAACAAGCACTTACAAAGCCAAACGGCTGGCAGTCAATATCAGACCTATTAGCTTTGCCGATGCTTGTTTCCTATTGAAGTGGATAAAATGAGTTCGCTGAAGATGGCCAATTTTAATATCTGCATATTAATGAAAAATTGCCAATTTCCACGACTTTCTTCCATAAGCCTGTCCCACTCATGGAAATTCTGGAATAATTCACACCAAAAACAGAATTTAGACAAACTACTGATAAAAAAAAACTTTGCAAATCGCCCATATGCAACAAGTGCATGGCTGTATAAATGGGCGCGTTTGCCGTGTATCTAGACTCCTGCAGGCAAAGTATTTCACTACACGTCTCTGCGACAAGCGTCCTCCAACACCCACGCAGCAATTATACTTGAAATCAAGGTGCACCTGAGGGGAGGACCTGCAGTGTGGGCCCATATATTTCCATAATTCTTTATCTGTGTAAGAGCGTGGGTCCTCAAAAGCCACTTGAATGTGAATTTATCTGCCATATTCGGAATATATTAACCTTAGCCTGGACGCTTCATTGGACTCCAGGATCAGCCGTGAGATTGCACAGCGAGCTGACATCAGCTAGCAAGATCTGCATGCAACACACAGGCCACAGTATGAAGCATGGTAGGGCTGCCTCTGTTTCTCATGCTTCCGAGGTTGAAAACAAAAAGCTTGCTCAGCTCTATGGAATCCAGCCAATTCGCAAATCTGTTAATGATGTGCACTCTTTTCCTGTGCAATAAACTATCTGACTTTTTTCAATAAAAGGTCAATATAATCTTTAATGAATTTACCTCCAATCTGAGTGACAAATCCTCTAAGTTCAGAAGTAATAGGCCGAATGATATATCCAATATTTTTTCAGCATTCCCCCCTCTCACCAGTGATGAAGTTGCCGATCTGACTGAGGCCACAAAAACAGCATCTCTGGGTCAGTAGCAGTTAATCTATCGGATTTACTAAATTATATTTTGGTCTCAGGTATGGGTGGGTGGAATCTGCGTAGTCGCGCTATGCAAAGCTCCGCGAAATGGTAAAAAAACACCGCAAGGACGCAGAAATTCCGCGAACACGTGGAATTGCTTGTTTGCGATGCTTTTTTCCTGTTTGCGAATGCTGTTTGCATGCTCGGGGGGAAATGTATGTATGTGTGTTCTTAGATAGCGCTCGACTTACCCTTGGGCATCTCGGCGCTTGCATTGGGAACCCGTCCTGGCTTTATCCCTGTGAGATAACCCGTACTGGGCATCCCCAAGGTGAAAGCCAGGCATCCCGCCGCGGGGGGGGCCGTAGTGGAGATTAAGCAAGCTATTGCCCAGAGTTGCAGAGTGTGAACCCATGATTCGAGTAGGCACCGAAGTGAGAATTATCGAGTCCGTGGACACTTGGGCTCAGACCCTGCCGCGTCGGGAATTGAACCCTGGTCCCGGGTCTGACCTCTGCTTCAGGGTATGCCTCCTCTAACCAGTGAGCCACACTTCTCCACTATTAGCTTTGCCGATGCTTGTTTCCTATTGAAGTGGATAAAATGAGTTCGCTGAAGATGGCCAATTTTAATATCTGCATATTAATGAAAAATTGCCAATTTCCACAACTTTCTTCCATAAGCCTGTCCCACTCATGGAAATTCTGGAATAATTCACACCAAAAACAGAATTTAGACAAACTACTGATAAAAAAAAAAACTTTGCAAATCGCCCATATGCAACAAGTGCATGGCTGTATAAATGGGCGCGTTTGCCGTGTATCTAGACTCCTGCAGGCAAAGTATTTCACTACACGTCTCTGCGACAAGCGTCCTCCAACACCCACGCAGCAATTATACTTGAAATCAAGGTGCACCTGAGGGGAGGACCTGCAGTGTGGGCCCATATATTTCCATAATTCTTTATCTGTGTAAGAGCGTGGGTCCTCAAAAGCCACTTGAATGTGAATTTATCTGCCATATTCGGAATATATTAACCTTAGCCTGGACGCTTCATTGGACTCCAGGATCAGCCGTGAGATTGCACAGCGAGCTGACATCAGCTAGCAAGATCTGTATGCAACACACAGGCCACAGTATGAAGCTTGGTAGGGCTGCCTCTGTTTCTCATGCTTCCGAGGTTGAAAACAAAAAGCTTGCTCAGCTCCATGGAATCCAGCCAATTCGCAAATCTGTTAATGATGTGCACTCTTTTCCTGTGCAATAAACTATCTGACTTTTTTCAATAAAAGGCCAATATAATCTATAATGAATTTACCTCCAATCTGAGTGACAAATCCTCTAAACCCAGAAGTAATAGGCCGAATGATATATCCAATATTTTTTCAGCATTCCCCCCTCTCACCAGTGATGAAGTTGCCGATCTTACTGAGACCACAAAAACAGCATCTCTGGGACAGTAGCAGTTAATCTATCGGATTTACTAAATGATATTTTGGTCTCAGGTATGGGTGGGTGGAATCTGCGTAGTCGCGCTATGCAAAGCTCCGCGAAATGGTAAAAAAACACCGCGAGCACGCAGAAATTCCGCGAACACGTGGAATTGCTTGTTTGCGATGCTTTTTTCCTGTTTGCGAACGCTGTTTGCGTGCTCGGGGGGAAATATCTTGCGAACACACATTTTGAGAACGCGAACAAGCAAAAAATTCCGCGAAGCCGCGGAACGCAGAATGTTGGGCAATTTCGCGTTCTCCGCAGAACGCGAAATTACCCAAATTGCGCGAGCGGAACGGAATTTACCGCCCAGGCCTAGTCTCAGGGCATTTTCCTGCAGCTTGAAAGAAGGCAGTTGTTCTTCCCCTACTCAAGAAACCTTCCCTTGACCCCCAAGATGCGAAAAACTACCAACGAATTTCACGCCTTCCTTTGCCGGCCAAGGTTCTTGAGAAGGCCCTGGGTGCTGAACTCCTGTCTTTCCTTGATAAACACCATCTTTTAGACTGTTTCGGATTTAGACTCAATCCCTGGTCCAATTCAGCCAGGGCAGCTGCTATGTAAGAAATTAGATCTAGAATGGACTAGAGTGGTAATGTGGCTTTAATTCCTCTGGACTTACTGGCCTCATTCAATACCGTCACCCACTTACCGTTAAGCGACCAGCTGGAGTCCAGCAGCATCAGGGATTCTGCCCTCTTCCTTTTAAGTTAATTTCCATCAGATAGAGAGCAAAGGGCGATTTTGTGTCTGAACCTTTTTTCCTTCCATGTGGGGTCACCCACGGATCAGCCTTGAGCCCCACTTTTTTCAATATGTATTATTATTAGCAGCATTTATTAAGCTTGTGGCTACTTGTATTGGGCTTTCCCATCACTAGCCATCCCTGCCGGAGACCACCCCCCCTTAAACACACAAGTGAGTTTTCAGTTGCTTTCCAAAGCTAGACAGGTTGTCAGCCAGCCTAAGATCGACAAAGCGATACCAAAGGGAATGATGGACGGGCAGAGAGTTCCACGGCTTGAGAACCAGGCAGGAGAAGGACCGGCTGCCACCTCTGGCCCTCTTAACTCTTGGAACGGTGAGAAGACCTGGCTTGGCAGACCTAAAATCTCTGTCTGCCTTGTAGGGTTTGATAAATTGATGAAGAATCTATGGACCAGATCCATATCTCGCACGGCGCGCCATACATAGTTCCTTAAATTGTACTTTTCTGGTTACCAGCAGCCAGTGGTCAACCTGATTCAATGTTGTGGTTTCTCTGATCTCCTACGCCAACGACACGCAGAATGTAGTCTCAGTCTCGTGAGACGTCAAAGAGGTGACCAAACAGTTCAACAATGGTATGGCATAAATTGTCACTCGGACGAAGGATAATTGCCTCAAATTAAACTCAGATAAGACAGAGGGACTCTTATTTGGGAAGAACAGATCCTCCGGGACAGTTTCTTGGGGCCACCAAAATCCTGGCCTGCTCCCCTCTCCAGTAAACAAGGCTTAAAACCTAGGTGTCTTCTTAGACAGAAAACTATCTTTTTCGGCTCAAATAAAACAGGTCACCTCGTCCTGGTTCTTCCTGCTCAGAATCTTGAGGAAGATTTTCCCTTTCATTCCTCCAGAGCTTCGAAACGATGGTCATTGTTGCCTTGGTCATCTCTAGGACCGACTATTGCAATGCTCTGTATGTCGGGATTCAAAAACGTCTCTTGAGCAAGCTCCAAACTCTCCAGAATGCCGAGCCCGGTTGCTTGTGAAGATCCCTAAATTTAGTTTGGTCTCTCAAACCATCACTGACCTTCACTGGCTCCCAGTTCGGGAGTGGGTGAATTTTAAGGCTCTGTGCATGGTACGCAAGGCTATTCACATCGCTGGCCCTGATTTCTCTAAAAAAACATTACAATGGTATACCCGCAAGCGCACGCTTCGATCGCCGAAACGATGGTGATCCCAGATTCTACAAAGCCCGCTGGGGTGGCTGACATTTCTCATGTGCTACTTGCAAACCGTGGAATAGTTTTCCTTTTACGCTTAATGCGCTATCTGATTTGCAGCAATTTGGGAAACAGCTTAAAACTTTGCTCATCGCGCGCTCTTCGGGGCATTAGGTCTTCCTGTCTGGGCTTGTTGTCTGACGCTAGTGCCAAGACGCCCTCGGGCATTTGCGTGCTTTATGAGTCTTTTACTTACTTTTATTAATAGCAAATTCAATATAATACGTACAATATTACGACGGTGTGAAAGCAAAGATCTGAATTTATAATAAAAATATATCTGGAGCTGCAGTGTAGCAGTGTCTTGCTCACCAGGATTTTCCCTATTATTGTGGATGTTTTTAGGAAATCAATGTATGTTTTAAATCTTAATCCTTATGGTGAATGTATATTTTAATGGGATTTTGATTGTATTAAGATTTCATTGTTGTTTTCTACAAACCAATTAAATTATTTTACTGTCTGAGAGGCGATATACTAATGACAGCAGCCCTCGAAAATAAAAGGAAACAGTGGTATTTTAGTATCAGTTCTGCATCTCAGGTTTTTTTCAGATACCACAGAGTGGCTGGACTATGACAAATCTTGTTACACTCCATACCAAACTGAAAACATGAAACCCAATTTTTCATATAACAGTAAACTTTTCTTTCCAACTGGGACTGCCTGCTTAGTCCTTGGTTTTCGTTTCCCTTATTGCTTTCAGGTGTCAGACTAACTAAGTCAATGGAACGAATCCCGAACTACATCACCCAGAATGCATCAGGTTGTCACACAAAAAGCCCAGGAATGGAAACTGTGTCTGCCATGGCATGAAGGGAGCTAGCAATCCTAAACCGTGACTTGCCGAAAGCAACAGCTTGCAAGGCGCCCACGGTAGATTCCGAACCCCACGAGCAATACACAGACTGTAATTTGCTTAAAATACAATATCACGCTTTTCAGCGGTGCAGTACTCATATGGTCGAGCTAGCCAACGAGGCAACGTGCTGCTTGCTTGATGTATGACTCAACGCAGAGATGTCTCCATGGCAACCTGTATTTTTGGCTGCTTTCAGAGCTGCTGTCAATATTGCAAAAATCCATTTTCCACTCAGTTAAGATGAAAAAAAGATATGATATTTGCATTATCATGGAGCAGGGGTATGCCTGGCTTGTCAGAACTCGCAGATTATTTGAAATGAGGACAGGGGAGGATATGGAGGTGGACGAGGCAACAAATTAACAGGGAGAGCCGAGCCAGAGTCGAGCCAAGAGTCGGCTCTCAGAGCCCGTCTTCGAGCCGAGTAATAGCCCGTGCATGAGCTGAGCCTTGAAAATATTTGACATATAAATCATGCAACAAACATGTTAGAATATGATAAGGTGTCTTAAAAATAAAAATAAACATATCTTTAAGATAGGGAAGCGTCTTACCTTAGTACATCAGATCATGTCTCTATAGCGAACAGTATTTACTAAAAATGAAAGTATTTAAACCGAAAAAAAAAAAAACCCGCCTTGATGACAAAGGTATTACTGAAATAAGAGGCACGTCAATTGTCATGTGTACCCTATATGTGGCCTAGATTCTTACTGTACACAAATCCACAATATAGTTTATTACATCAGTCACAAGAGAAGGTTGTGTATAGCGAACATCCTTGATATGTGATAATGAACAAAAAGAAGGCTTGGAAACAAAGTATTTGCCGAGGAACACACAATGTAGCAGCGAAGCCGGATTGAGCCCAGATTTTCCAGTTTCACACTGTGCAATTCAGCCACTAGAAGGACACTTCGTTCTGCACATCAGCGATTCATACTTTGTCCCTAATTCTTTGAAGACGAGATTAGAGCCGAGTGACAGGCAGAATCCACATTATGTTTTGGGCAGGTGAACCTCCCCGGGACATACAAGCGCTTTACAACAGCTAGAGACCACTTGCACTTTTTTTTTAGCACAGGGAGACTTGCCGGGATTCACAGGAAGTGGAGCCGAGGCTTGGACAGGAAGTGGAGCCCCGGCTGGGACAGGAAGTGGAGCCGAGGCTGGGACAGGAAGTGGAGCTGAGGCTTGGACAGGAAGTGGAGCCGCGGCTGGGACAGGAAGTAGAGCCAAGGCTGGGACAGGAAGTGGAGCCGAGCATTGGACAGGAAGTGGAGCCGAGGCTGGGACAGGAAGTGGAGCCGCGGCTGGGACAGGAAGTGGAGCCGACGCTGGGACAGGAAGTGGAGCCGAGGCTGGGACAGGAAGTGGAGCCGCAGCTGGGACAGGAAGTGGACCCGAGGCTGGGACAGGAAGTGGAGCCGAGGCTGGGATTGCCACCAGTACCTTGCATGGTTGGCATTTGTAGTCAAAAAGCTACAAGGCCTCACATTAAACCTTGGTTCATTTTGGCCTCGATCTGAGCCAGAGCCAGGCATCTTGCTCAAGCCCTGCTCAAGCTTTCAGGGGATCCCCCACCTCTGGGAGTGCACCCAAATTTCATGCCCTCCTGGGGCCTATCCCTGCGCCAACATGTCAGTGCTAGCCTCTTGTTGATTAACTCTTCAGCCCCTGTAACAGTGGGGACCCCTGCATCTGTGGTGTAAGAACAGAGTTTCATTTTCTGCTCCTCTGTTGCGGTCTTCACGGCTCACCCACCTAAGACTTATTGCTAAGATGCTACAATGAAAAGGTGAAGGCGTGTTGCAGGCTCATGGCAAGGTGGCATGACCACTTCCTGAGCACCCCTGATAGGATACTTCAGACAAGAAGTCCCACCCCCGAGAGGCATTTGGGCTCATTGCAGGCTGATATAGCCTCTTTCATACCTTTGTGCTCCAACACTTTATTCTAGATGCACAGACTCAGGAAAGACTGGACTTGACCCCAATCAGAGCTTCCCTGCTCAGATGCATCCTACAGAATTCCCACCCCCAGGAAGCATGAAACATACATATCAATATTTTTGAGGTGAAAGTGGGAGATTTAATAATAAATTGGGAGAATTATTTTTCCCATTGACTTCTATTGAAGATGAGGAAACTTTAGGTGGGAGCTGTGCTTAATTTGTAAAAATATATATATATATTAACCATCACACTCCTGCAAGTGTGACAATTAAAACTATTGCAGACCACCTAAAGCTGTAAGAATGGTGTGTGCTGCATGTTGGATTCATTTTTAATGCATGTGATTATTTTAAACAGCTACTGCTGTGCTCATTTCAAAATTAGACAAACAGTGCCACCATGTGGCAGACTGTCATAAGGGCCTGTGTTGACAATTAAGTGCCGGGGTCAAGCACTGCAAACCACAGGCTCAAATTAAGCACTGTGTGGGAGACAGCTAAATTAAAGTCATTTTTGGCTTCAAAAATCGTGTATCTCCTGCCTGAATCAGGTCCTTTGGCATATATGCATAAAGGCTTCTTGCAGAGTAATGTGGCCTCTCTCAGTGCATCCTTGCTCTTATATTTGAGACAGATAGTCCTGCCTCCAGGAGAACATATTTGTGTTCGGATACATCATGCAGGGAGTCCCGCCTCTCTGGAGCATGTGTGGTGTGGCCTCTTTCATAGTTTTCCTACTCAGATATGTCACACACATGTCATACTGAGTGGTGCCATGGCAGTTCAGCTTCACAGTGATTCGCTTCCTCATAACTCAAACAAGAAGTTGTGTGAGTTTGGTAGAAATGCAGTAGAGCCAGTTTTTGGGCTAAGATTCTGAGCTTGGAAGACATATCATTGAGAAAGCATCAAAGGTGCACAAGCCGACAAATCAACAGGGGCAGCCGAGCCGAGCTAAGGGTCTGGCTGGGCTCTAAGAGCCCGTGCTCGAGCCGAGCCCTGAAAATTGTTGGGAGCTGAATCATGCACCGAACATCTTGTGAAATTATGATAGTGTCTTTGAAACTGAAAAAAAAGGATATTTCTCAAACAAGCAGAAGCGTTTCACCCCAGTACATCAGATTATTTTTGCACAACGCCGACCATGATCTCACGTGTTGGAAGGTGTTCTGATATTTGATAATGTAGAAAAAGGAGACTTTGTAAAATAAAATATTTTCCTAGGATCACACAGTTTGGTAGGAAAGCCAGAATGGGTCCCATATTTTCTAGTTTCACATTACTCTATTGACCCATCAGAAGGCTATCTCTTTCTCTTCTTCTTAACACCAAATGTTGATGCTTTGTTTTTAATTCTATATGCATGACGGTAGGGCGCGGGTGGAAGGCCGAAGGCGCACTTAAGCTCGACTTCTTTTGGGCTTGAGGTTCCAAGAGGAGCTCGAGCCAGGCCTCTGGCTTGATCCTGGCTCAAATGTTTTTGACTCCAAGGCTGTGAACTTAGTGGTGAGCAGGCTCGGTCCTAGCAGGGGGGCCGGGTGGGCCAGGCCCACCCAAACATGACCACCTTTGGCCCACCCAATCACGGCAGAAGAGGCCACAAGTGGCCACACGGAGAAGGCACCTGTTCAGTACTTCCTTCATCTCAACGCCAGAACGTCGAAATGTTTTTCTCACTGTCTCTAAAATTGAAATTGGGCGATATGTTTTGGGGTTACAGGTGGACGAGCAAACAAATTAACAGTGAGAGACGAGCGCAGGCTCTGGCTTGGCTCTTAGAGCCCAGGCACGAGCCGAGCCCTGAAAATGTTTGCAATGTAAAACACACTGCAAACATCACGTAAAATATGATACATTCTCTTCAAAATTCAAAAAAGTGTATTTAACACGTGGAAGCTTTGACATTAATGTCACAATATGGGGCTGCACTGAGAAGTGCTTATTGAAAGTGATAGTTTTTAACCTTGAGCTTACAGTCATTCCTGCCCCCGTCCTCACACTGGTGACAGTGCTAATAGTGAACCAACGGGCGACAGTTGTCACGTGGATCCTGCATGTGGCCCAGATTATTAATGAGCGACATTGATCAATTAAATCAAACACAACAGGTTTTTGTATGGTTGGATTTCAGCTCTTACTCTCAAGTAACTCTTTATGTGCTCTGTATGCCTGTTAGGAAGAAGATATGATGTAACCCTTGGGCTTGTAGGCTATCTTACAGAATTGACCAAAATTGGTCCCACATTGGCCCACTCGAACAAACTCTTGACCCATCCAGATGGAAATTCCTGGAACCGGGCCTGGTGGTGAGGTGGGTAAACAAGGTGTTGACGTTTGGACCAGTGGGTAAGCAATGGAGCTGTCAACGCCAGGCATTATTTTATATACTGCATGCACCGAGGGATGGGAGAGATTCCTCATGACGTATGTTTCCACGAGTCACGTGATACACCTGAGTTTAAATGTTACTCACCTGTACATTATTTTCAACATTTCATTCTGAAGCAGACACTATTAGCATTCGCATCTGATCCGCGTCTCACTAACCAAAGATCATGCCATGTCACCGATGACATCACAGTCTGTTCCAGTAGCTACGGTATGGCCACCAGCTATTACGTCATTCTTCGGCCACTGTAGGTTGACCTTTCCTGGGCGTGGGTTCATCGTGCGCACCTTGTTGAAGTTTTCGAAGATGGTTGTCTGGGTAAAGGAGTGTGAGCTCTCTAAAGGCGTGTCCTGGTGGTGAGCGCCCTGTGCCGGGGCCCTTCTGGTGCAGCACCATGCTCATACAGATAGTGCTTTTTATGACAATCATAGGAAAGGTTCTTAAGACAGTAAAAAGCTAAGAATGCTTCACTTTTTAGGGCATTTAAAATAATCGAATATCCTACCCCTTAAGAAAGAACTAAAAACACATGTTTGTGTACCCAGCTCATATAACGTAGATTCTGTTTCGAACCCCAGTTCTTTGTTTAACGTTTTGAGATTGATATGTGTGCATAATTGTAAGGTAATGAAAAAACACAGGTTATTACGTAACTTTCAATTGCTATTTTATTTTTTGTGTTCTACGGGTAAATGTTCACTATTGTGATGTATGTGCATGGTCCCCTAAAAAGGCAACGTCCTCTCATCACCTGTCCGGTTCCACCGTTCTTCGCTCCGGCTGGTTCCGGGGTGCGGGTACACACAGAAGGACGCGTACATTCGCGTGACTTTGAGATGTATGCAGAGTTAACACAACAGTGCTCGCATCTGCCATGGAGGGGAGGGCAGCTGGTCTCCTGATGAGTAACCGCGCCTCCATCTGCCGTGGTGGCGCTCTCCACCAGCCACGTGACGGCGCGTGACGGGGACCTGGCGCTCACAGCACCCTCTCTGCCTCCCCCTCGCTGGTGCCTGCATTATTCATGGGCTGCCCCACTGTTCAAAGCTGTTCCTGAGTGACACTCGTCGACTCACGATACCCCTGCCCCTGGAGGGCTGGGAGACAATGGTTTCTTCCATGAGTGTCCTGTTGGGAGCAGGAAGTCCTCAGGGTGCAGTAACCTTTAGTCCTGTAAGAGGCAGGAGGGTCCGGCCTGGGGTCTTCAAATGACTTTATGTCATAAAGCAAAGGTTTCTCTGGTTCTAGTCCACCGGAGTGAGCCAGGACTACAATTCCCAGAAGAGAACCAGGACTACAGCTTCCGGGAGTGAGCCAGGACTACAGCTTCCGGGAGTGAGCCAGGACTACAGCTTCCGGGAGTGAGCCAGGACTTCAACGCCCAGGAGAAACCAGGGCTACAACTCTTAGAAGTGAGCCAGGACTACAACTCCCAGGAGTGAGCCAGGACTACAACTGTAAGAAGTGAGCCAGGACTACAACTCTTAGAAGTGAGCCAGGACTACAACTCTTAGAAGTGAGCCAGGACTACAACTCTTAGAAGTGAGCCAGGACTACAACTCCCAGGAGAGTGCCAGGACTACAACTCCCAGGAGTGACCTTGGACTGCAACTCCCAGGAGTGACCCAGGCCTACGGCTGCCAGAAATGGGCCAGGACTACTGCTCCTAGGAGTGAGCCAAGACTACAACTGCCAGGAGTGAACAAGGAGTGCAACTCCCAGGAGTGAGCCAGGACTACAAGTCCCGAGAGTGACCCAGGGCTACAACTCTTAGAAGTGAGTCAGGACTACAACTCCCAGGAGTGAGCCAGGACTACAACTCCAAGGAGTGAGCCAGGACTAAAACTCCAAGGAGTGAGCCAGGACTACAATTGCCAGGAGTGAACAAGGAGTGCAACTCCCAGGAGTGAGCCAGGACTACAAGTCCCGGGAGTGACCCAGGGCTACAACTCTTAAGAGTGAGCCAGGACTACAACTCCCAGGAGTGAGCCAGGACTACAACTCTTAGAAGTGAGTCAGGACTACAACTCCCAGGAGTGAACAAGGAGTGCAACTCCCAGGAGTGAGCCAGGACTACAACTCCCAGGAGTGAACAAGGAGTGCAACTCCCAGGAGTGAGCCAGGACTACAAGTCCCAGGAGTGACCCAGGGCTACAACTCTTAGAAGTGAGTCAGGACTACAACTCCCAGGAGTGAACAAGGACTACAACTCCAAGGAGTGAGCCAGGACTACAACTCCAAGGAGTGAGCCAGGACTACAATTGCCAGGAGTGAACAAGGAGTGCAACTCCCATGAGTGAGCCAGGACTACAAGTCCCGGGAGTGACCCAGGGCTACAACTCTTAAGAGTGAGCCAGGACGACAACTCCCAGGAGTGAGCCAGGACTACAACTCTTAGAAGTGAGTCAGGACTACAACTCCCAGGAGTGAGCCAGGACTACAACTCCCAGGAGTGAGCCAGGACTACAACTCCCAGGAGTGAGCCAGGAGTACAACTCCAAGGAGTGAGCCATAACTACAACTCCCAGGAGTGAACCAGGACTACAACTCCAAGGAGTGAGCCAGGACTACAACTCCCAAGAGTGAACCAGGACTACAACTCCAAGGAGTGAGCCAGGACTACAACTCCCAGGAGTGAGCCAGGACTACAACTCCAAGGAGTGAGCCAGGACTACAACTACCAGGAGTGAGTCAGGACTACAACTACCAGGAGTGAAAAAGGACTAGAATCCCCAGAGTGAATTTTGATGTTTAAAATCCCTTTGAACAGGAACACTGAGTCCTTGGTGGCTTGGAGTAAACTGGCACCCTTATCCTGACCACCTGAGTGTTCGAAGGGAGGTCTTTAGATTAGGAATGAATATACATTCAAACCTGGAACATCTGTCTATTTGGCCTCATTGCGAAGGGACCTTCTGCCTCCCTGCTCCACTGTCAGACGCCCTCCTTCCGACTCTGACCTAACAGCGCTTACTCTAGGTGTAAGAACAGTGTTCGGCACTATACAAGCATCCACCATGAAGCGAGGATCCCAAAGTAGGCGCAATCCAGCCTAGGGTGGAGCCCCCCAAGGGTCAGTGCTGACTCCACTTAACGTTCAGAGGAAACTCCTTCACAACACCCCCAACTACAGGGTGTAGGATTCTAAACCAACATCAGTGATACACATTAGTTTCGCACAAGAGAAGTTTTAAAAGAAAAAAGCACATAAAACTTCTAAAAACATTTTTGAACAAATGAACTACACATGTCATACCCCAGTGCGCGCACGGCAAGACTATCAAACACATCCGAACAAAAGCCTAAGCCCTCGACTTAGATTCTAATTCTGAGTAGGTTGGAAATGGTTGTGGTTATCACCACACTGAATAAACACCATTACTGGGGTTTACAGGTGTGGTAAATACATTTTATTTCAAATTGTAGAATTGGAAATGAGGCGTATTATTTTTAATTGGTATTTAACACACAAAATTCTCATGTTTTGCCATCTTTCTATGACTTTGGAATTCCAGAAGGTTTGACCTGAAGAAATCTGTCAGTGGATAACAACATGGGTGGATAATTCTCAGACATCTCGGAATTCCACTCCCCGTACAAACAAGTGTTGCCGTGTGTTTGTGGACCGGAAGCCGATACTAGTACAAAATAGTGGGTGTATTTTATCCAGGATAGGTGATAGCGGGTGAGTTAGCTGGATGTAGCGTAAGTAACAAAGGAAGCGTATGGTGTGGTACACATGCTGATTCCAGAGACGTTGTAGACTTTGGTAAGACCGTGTGCGGTGTAAGATTAAACAGGAATGTTGAGAAAAAGTAGGCAGTTGGTGGCAAGTGGGTTAAGAGATCAGATAAAGAGTGCATCAACTATTGAGAACATATAGTACGGAGTGCCGTACCGCAGCTTTCTGGCGGACGATGGATCCCTTTTAATGCTATCAAAGCGGGGACCAAACCTACTTCTTGGGAATTTGTCAACCCTACTGTGGTGTGAAACGGTTAAGATCGAAACGTCTCTGCATAGACAGTGGAGTCTACTTCGGAACGCCATATCCAGTTCTATACACACACGTGGTGGCTGCCCGGCCTTCGCAAAAATCTAGAAGTCATTTGCATTTACAATGAAAGTGAAGGGAGACAGTTTCTAGATACGTTTGAGAACCAAAGACGGGCTATTGCTGTGATATCCCAAATCCTGGTTAATATGGAAACAAGGTATTGGCCCTCGTTGCGTTATAAATCATACAGTCATGTTTCGGTCCTTAGCACACTGAGACAATAATCTAATTTTCTAAACTAAAGAAAATATTAGACCATTTCGACTGAGTGATCAATTCTGAGAAGCGTTCAACATCAGTCAATGGTTTTTGATACAGAGAGAAAGGTATTCAGCCAATAACCATTCAACACAGGACAATGTGATGCAAATTAAAATCTAATAATCCAAACATAATCTTAAACTATGATCCTATGATCATTCAAACATGTAATCACTGTAGGGTGATTTGAAAGATTTACACCACTTAGGGCCTCATGTAGGAAGCCAAATACCGGTCGGTAACGGCCGATTTTCGGTAATTATACCGTTACCGACCGGTATTTTGGCTTTTGAGATGTAGGGGGGTATTTACCGAATCGGTAAAATTACCGAATCGGTAATATTACCGATTCGGTAAATACCGAATCATGAAATGAGATGTAGGGGGAGTGTGTGGTGGGTGTGGGGATTCGTTATTTACCACCAACTAAAGGTTGGTGGTAAATGACGAATAGGTGAAAAAAAGCATTTTTGTGCACGTTTAAGTGTGCAATGTGGCAGACATACATGCCCTTAGGGCATGTATGTGCGCCACATGTGCACACATGGCCGAATCAGGGGTGCAACAGGGTGTCAATGTGACACCCTGCCACCCTTGCATGTGCTCCCCCATTACCGAATCGGTATTTACCGATTCGGTAATTACCGAATTTTTCCGATTCGGTAATATTTACCGACTCATTACCTACATTGCATTTACCACTTCATAAATACCGAATCGGTATGATTCGGTATTTATGAAGTGGTAAATGCCAGCCCACCTACATAAGGCCCTTAGTGTGGTCTTTAACGTAGGGGCGGATTAACTCCATTTGTTATTTCTCAAACTATGTGTGGACATTCAACATGAAAGAATATAGAACATGTTGATGTAATTTGTGCTGCCTTTTAAAAAAGGTACATAGATTAATTCCAGTTACCTAAATTCAATAGAAAAGAAGGCGATGCTAACAGATAAAGCGTATCTCTACTGGCAACAACACCCCCACCGTCTTAAAATATTATAGGCAGGCAAAGTTCCTGGACTCAACAATGGGTGGTGAAGCAAGGCAACCACCGGCCACACCACGGGTAAGTGCAGACACACATTATAAAAACAACTTACAATATTTACATATGGAATGTGCAAACAGGACACTTGAAACAGAAAAAGGATTCAACTCTAGCCACCTCCCATCATAAAGTTGATCCCATGTGTTCCGGGTCAACATGTTTTTCTCAGACCTGCAGAGTAAATATAGTTTGATAACCCCACCCACATTTGAGGTTGACAACAGCCGCTTACTTTATCAGAAAATGAATTGTTTTCAATGCGATTAAAGTCTGGAAAAAAACAGTTGCTGCTCCTTGGGACGTTTTGTTGAAAGGAATGCTCTTTTTTTCTAAAATTTGAAAGCATCCTGACTTGTTTATAGGGTAATAGGAACTAGTAGAAATATTTAGATTAGGTTTAAGTATTGTGTTTTTGTTGAAGAAAAGAAGATGTACTGTATATAAGAATATTCAATTGTGTATATGCATGCACCAAAAAAGATACGTATAAAAAGGTTTTGATTTAAAAAAAAAAATCTTTTTCAAGACTCTTGTTTGAACTGCCCGTTGTCCATGATTTGAATTGATATTGAACGATGACGCAGGACTGGCTCACTGATTTGGCCTTTTGCAGCATAAACAGCGAGATCTATTCTAGTCTACTTCCCAGCATAGCGATGAGATCTTATTGTTGATTTGATTATAAAAGATAAATAAAGTTTAAAAAACAAAAAAAAAACATTGATATTGAATCAGTCAAGAGAGAAAACCTCGAGGGGAGGAAAAATTCAAGTTTTTCTTCATTCTACTATATCGTATATATTTGTCCCAAAGAATTGTTTGTTTATAATATTGCTCCTTGGGCCCTGGCCAGGAGTGTGGTAATAGATGAAACAAACCCAACATTGATGAGCGAAAAATCAATACACTTGATACCAATCACTTCTTATCATCACATGCCTCAAAAGAGCCCACCTCTGACATTTCCAAACAAAGTGGCACAGACTGTACTACAAGAGCAGCAAGCATTGCAGGGAAGCTAAGCTAGCTTTGCAAAGTGTGGTTCTCAAAAAATTCAGGACTGACTGAAGGTCTCACATATGACTGTGTCCATATTTCATGCACATGAATCCCTGTAACCCTCACAATAGATGTACCCCTATACCACCGGAAGCTGACTTAAGAGGCTTGCAGGAAGGGGGCATTTGCTTGGAAGTAAAGTTGGGGAGCACAGAAGGATAGGACAGGGCCCTGCTTCAAGGCCTAGGATGGGGGAGTGGAGGAGAGGAAAGGGTCTCTTTTAGGCACCATTTGCCTGCTGGGTATTGTAGTACCAAAGATGCAATGGAAATGGAATTTGAGGACTCCAAAATGCGAAGTGCCATTAACGTAAAATCCAGGACTGACAGACGGTGTCGTACGAGACAGGAAGTAATCTGTCGGGTAAGCAACAATTGCGGTGAGGGTACATGTGGTCAGGGGAATGGATTACAGAAATCCTGCTGTAAGGGTCGATCCATGTCCACTCTCACCATGTAAACGCAAAACACAATTACATAAGTGTGACCAACATCCTAGAACATCACATCAGTGTAACAGCAAAGAGTGGCAGACAGAAAGTCGTGACTCACGTGCTCCCTCTGCGAGGCAGGCTCAGCTCCTTCTGCGAGACAGAGAGAGAGAGAGAGAAGGTTATCAGGGTTTGTGAAATTGCCACTTTTCCCAATGTACACACTTTCGAGTAGATGGGGCGAATAGCCTTGCGCGACAATTGTGTACAAAGCACTCCAGCTTTTATCATTAGCAACCACTGATTACTGGATTACTCTGATGACAATACTGCATTCAAGGGTAATTAGGGCAGAGACAGCTGTGGCTGGCATGACACTGCCCTGTAATTCTAGGTGTCTGTGATTCTTGAAGGACAGTGACTGGCGGGTTCAGACATTTCTTCACAGATGTGGTTAATGTGAATATCTTTATCACGCATCTCGGGCTGGAAGCCTGTGAAACTGCAATCACTGACTCATCGCACTCCCTTACTCATACACGCGCTTGCTTGCTATCTCAGTCACTCACTTGTTTACTCTCACTTACTGATATACTCACTCTCTCATGCACTTATTCACTCAAAACCTGTTACTCTTTCATACATTTACTCACTTATTCTCTTTTTAGCTCACTCATGCTCTCACCCACTGATGAACTCACTCATCTACCCACACATTTATTCACTCTCTCTCACATGTAGTTGCCAAGACACTTGCTCATGCATTCATTGAGTCAGCTGCATGCTTGTTTGCGCTTTCACTCATTCAGTCACTCATTCTTGTGCTCGCAGACTCCTTATTCATCCACTTCTGTTGCGCAGGCCCACTAAAGTCTACAGAAAGAGCCTCTAATGGTCGTATAAATGAGCATTTGGGTATTTTTGAGGGTATCTCCAGTCTCTCAAACACACATACTCACTCATGTGCTCACACTTAGTCACTCACTCACCCATGTCTCACTTTGAAGACCAACTATGCTCTTTTACAAGAGCCTCTTTTTATGGTATATGTTTGCATTGAGGGTGATTTTCAGGGTATCGTTCACTCATTCGTTTATTCACGCATTCACATTTTCACTCTTTTATGCACTGACTCACATACTCTTTTGTTGTTGCGCGGCTATACTCTGTTGAAAGAGCCTCTGATAGTGGTATAAACTGGCATTCAGGGTGTTTTTAAGGTTAATACTCGATTGCTCAGTCAGTCACTCGCTCACTCACTCGCTCACTCACTCACATCTGTTTTTGCTGACCGGCTATACTCTGTTGCAAGACCCTTTGATGGTAGTATAAACTGGCATTCAGGGTTTAAGGTTATCATTCACTCACTCACGTCTGTTTTTGCTGCCCGCCTATACACTGGTGCAACAGCCTCTGATGATGGCACAAAATGGCATTCAGGGTGTTTTTAAGGTTATCTTATAACTCACTCGCTCACTCATTCACTCACACAGTCACTCACTCAGTCATTCACATGCTCACTTACTCCCTTGTTCATGTCTACTTTGGAGGCCCTAATGCATTCTGTTGCAGGATCCTATTACAAAGGTGTAAATTGGCATCTTTTGATGTATTTGAGGGTTGAAAGACGTCTCGCTGTTGAGGTCTACAATGAACAAATCCGGATGCTCGGAGAATGTCTGGCTCATTTTGGGGCCGGATTTTGGTAAATTGCATTAAACGCAAGGCCTTCATTGTACAAGTTCTGAACAGCGATATCTTCCAACCCAGGAGTGCATTTATGACAAATTGGAAATTGATTTTATCAATTTACTTCTATACAACAATAGAACAAAACTAATGAAAACTAAATATGCTAGAGTTAGACGTTAGTTAGACATTCCGAAATGTTATCCAGCCCCATATTTTCTCCTACCCAGAACTCACCCTTCTGTTTAACCCCTTTGAGAGGTCCTCACTTCTTATGAGGTATTTTGATCCGTCAGCGGGTACATTTTGTTTCGCTCTTTTATTTTTTCGCACCTGTGCCCCTACAACACTGTTTAATGCATTCATGAGTGATGCCACCATCCCAGCAGGGGGCCCACAGGCCCCTGTGTGTGTAACCATATAAACAACCGTGAAGCGTCTATTTTTGAAATAACAAAAAGTCTGGTTTCTAGATCACATGCAGGTCTCTGCCAGTTCCCAAGAAGGGTATGAAGACTTCGCTGGGAGCCTCTCTCTACACATTCTGTGCTTAAAACTCAAAACTCACACTCCAATGTGTCTGCACAGATGCAGACTCAGCTAAGATTGCCACCGCCATGGCTGGGGTGATGCTACCCGTCTGCTCTACACACCCTCAGACTATTTCATTACCATATATTAACATCAGAGGAGGCAGCCAGGACAGCCATGTATTCCACAGAGGATACTACATCATTAGATGAATCCCCTTCAATCTCTCTTATTAAGAACTTCGCAATATAGGCCTGCTGACCGCCACCTAGTTATTTAGAGCAATTTAGTTTTATTACAATTTTCCTATAGGACGTTCAATATTACAAATGTGTAATTAATTTTGTCTTATAGAAATAAAGCAAATTGCACAGCTCAAAATAAATAACTGTAATATTCAGCCAATAGCAATACAATACTAAATAACTATTACAACTTAATATATAACTTAACTTAATAATATTAAATAAAATATGGGAATTAAGGAGGAAAAGGTCCACAGAAAAGACATTTTATGAGAAGTACTGAAAAATTAAATGTCATCCTAAAAATGAAAGAAAGTGTTCCAGACAGCTTGTTTTTTTATTAAGTTATTACATTTCAAGTAGGTATTTTCCAACAATGACAGATTTGACAATTTTAACAAATCAATTCAATATTTTAATACTCGCAGTTAGTCAAAATCACTTAGTAAAACAAATAAATCTCTAATAATTCATTTGCCTATTCCTTTCGGTTAAACCAGTTAATAAAAGAATCTTTTTTCCTGGTTACAAGAACAAAATACAGATCAGATGAATCCCTTAAAAACATCCTTCCAAAAACTTACTGCAATACTTTTACCTACAGAAAACTCAGGTACGTGAGTTTGATCACATCCTAGAGTCTGACACTTTCAGCGACAATCGTAGTCACGTAAATGTAATTTATTCTTTTTACTGGAGACCAATAGCCTATTTGTTTACAAAAAGTCCAGGAGGTCACAGACAATCTTGGGTTATCCATTTGGGAAAATATTGCATAACATTCCAAGCTTCTAAATCTAGGAGACATTCCATTTTTTTTTAAAGTCTAAATAGTCTTAAAGATTCATTTTGTGAGTGTTGGACAGGCCACATGAAGGGCTTGCTCCCTCCCCGCATGACAGGGCCCGAGCCCCGGCCCCCCAGGTGTTACCCAGAGAAGCGACCCGCACCCCGTCCCAAGACGGGATTCCTGCCCCCGGACATCTCTGTATCATGGGGCCGAACCACTACCGGCTCCCTCGCCCGGCCCGGCCGCCATCTTGGACACGGCACCACGAGGCCGCATGGCCTCAGCTCGACCCTAACCCTGGGCCTGGCCAGGCCCCGACATCCCGGCACCACCATCCACCCAGGAGGTGAACGGACCACTTGGCAGGTCAATGGGAGAAAGAAGTGTCGATGGCTCTCCCCCGCCAGGTGCCGATCGCCCCCAGCTCCCCCGGGCGCTGGCTCCACCCCCCTGCTGGGTGTCTGGACTCCCTCATCCCGGACCTCCCGACCTCCAAGTGCGAGGGTCCGGACATCAAAGGGCGCCAGACCTATAACTGGGGCAGCTCCAGAGCAGGAAGGCAGTTGTATCCTGGAGTCGAGAGACACCGTGAAGAACTCATCCTTGACGGACTACTGGCGCTGCCGTAGTCCTGCCATGTGAACTATCATCCTGCCTGCTGGCGCTGCCGCAACCTTCTGCATCCTTCATCCTCATCGGGACCTGCTGGCGCTGCCGCGGACCATTGTAACTACCACCTTCACCGGGACCTGCTGGCGCTGCCGCGGTCCGTCCATCTCGAACGCCGAGCTCGAGGATTGTGAGCTATCCATCATACCATCGCATCTACCTGATTGGTAACAAGACTGTCCCGCTACCCCCTTTCCCAACCAAGAGACTAGAATCGAGGGGACCCCTGAGTCCTGACCTCCTTGTACCATTCTATCGTACCTAAAGATTGCTTATAAAGAACGTTAAACCTTATCATTGTGTGGTGTACCTCTGTGGGGGGGAAGTTATTCGTCTGTACGAGCGCTGGAGACGGCTCTCCCCGGAGACCTCTCCCTTTGTCCTCGGCCGACCCTCCCGGTCCGTCTAACATTGGTGGCCAGCGGCGCGATCCGAATCAACGCGTAATCGTACAGAGAGTAACTCACCCCACGACGAAACCACAATGACAACCAAAGAGAGCGGATCCACCGAGAAATTCCAAATGGAGAAATTGGAAGAGTACAGCCATCGTGAGTTGAAACAATTCTGCATTGAACTAGGCATTGCTACCACCGGTCTGAGTACTAAAGACGATTTCAAGCACGCCATTGAGTCGTGGGCAGAAACCGGGGCCGCCAGACCCCCGGACCAAAACATTGCAGCATCAGAGAGGAACACCACGGCTCCCGAGGAGCGAAGAACGGGCCTCTCGCAGGAAGAGATCCAAGAGAGAGAGAAAAACAGACTACATGAGTTAGAAATGGCACGGCTCAAAATGGACGGTGAACTAAAATTAGCCGAACAAAAACTGAACCTAGAACATCTGCGGCAACGAGAAGAACGGGAAGAAAAACAGAGGCAGAGAGAGCTCGAAGAAAAAAGATTAGCGTACGAGCACGAGCGCAAACTGGCAGAAATAGACCTACGGAAGCAGAACAAAGAACTGGAGGTGCCCGAGCAACCGCGCACCCCAGGAGCGACAGAAAAGAAAGTCCACATCCCCAAGGATGTCGTTCGAGAGTATGTCCAAGAGGACGACATACAACAGTGGTTCAAGGCCTACGAGATCGCCATGACCTCCCACCGGATCGATCGAAGTGACTGGGGAGCCGGTCTATGGGGGAGGTTCGTCAATGAAGGCCGCGATGCCCTGTTACAGCTCCCAGACCATCTGATGTCATCCTATGATCACATGAAGGCTGCCCTCCTCACCCGATATGGGCTCACACCCGAAATGTACCGCCAGAGGTTCCGAGACTGCACCCGGATCCCGGGTACAACTTGGGTGGAATATGTCAACTATTTCAGCCGAGCCTTCGAGGGTTGGATCAAGGGAAGCCACGTAACGACCTACGAGCAACTTTTTAATCTCATGGTGTGGGAGCACCTCTCTAACAACTGCTTCATCGAGCTCAGGCAGCACCTCCTCGACAGTAAATTGACTGACCCACGGCAACTCGCCGCCGAAGCTGACCGGTGGGAAAGCACCCGAGTAGGCCGGAGAGGGCCGCACGAACAGAACCGGAACAATCAAGGTCAGCACCGTCCCCGAGGAGGAGGAGGAGGTCAGGGACGAGGAAGAGACACCGTCCCGGCCGCTCCCGCAGCCAGCACCCCGCCCCCGGCCAGCCGGGGCAACCCCCCGATGCGCCCGGGGTTCCGAGCCAATGTCACGTGTCACCGATGCCAGCGAGTCGGCCACTACGCCAATGACCCGAACTGTCCACAGAACCAAACTCCGAGACCCCGCCAGGTAGCTGCCGCCGCCCTGGGGGGAGAACAAATCTCCGAAGAACAGGAAGAATGCGAACAGGAACGACAAGAGTGGGAACCGGCCGTCATGGTTCTAGCGTGCCTAGGGGGAAGAGACATGGTCCCGCGGGCTCCCCTACCCGCCAACACCAGAAAATATAGTCAGTGGGTGAACATTAATGGACGCCGGGCCGAAGCACTACGTGACACGGGGGCCAGTGTGACGGCCGTCCGCTGTCACCTGGTAAAACCAGAGCAGATCCTGCCGAACATTCTCTGCCCCGTCCGTTCAGCCGACAACTCGGAGAGTCTATGTCGGATGGCCTGCGTCCCCTTCGAATGGGGAGGAGTCTCCGGCATGTTGAAGGTGACGGTCCGAGATGATGCCCCCGTGGACTGTCTCCTGGGGAATGATCTTGAGAGTTCCCCGTGGGCCGCCGTAGAAAGAAGAGAGCACCTGGGGATGTTGGGCCTCCCGGACTGGGCGTGCGTAACCACCCGGTCCATGGCCGCCCGGGCCATCCCCCGATCAGAAGAACCAGAATGGCCAGCACCTCCTCCCCCGATCGCTCCAGTAGAGGACACCGACCATACCGACCCCCCAGAGCAAACCCCCGAAGGGCTCGCTCAGCCCCAGGACCTTCCCGACCTGGCTCAGTGGCGTCAAGAAGGGGGGCCCACCCAGGAACAGTTCCGTCAAGAACAGAAGACCTGTCCCTCCCTCGAGGGACTCCGCCAGCAAGCCCTCGCCCAGAGCGCAGGGGACACCACCGGAGCCCATTGGATCTATTGGGACAACGACCTATTGTACAGTGAACAGAGAATCGCAGAGTTAGGGGCCAGTCGAGTGCTGGTGGTGCCCCTCCGTTTTAGAGACTTCCTGTTAAATTTGGCCCACGATGTCCCTCTGGCTGGACACCTGGGCCAGGACAAAACCTACAGTCGCCTGGTGACCCACTTTTTCTGGCCAAAGATGAGAAACGACGTCCTCAACCACTGCCGGTCCTGCCCCACGTGCCAGGCCAGCGGGAAGAGCGGCCGCAAACTCAAAGCACCTCTGCAACCCTTCCCAGTTGTCACCACCCCGTTCGAGAGGGTGGGAATAGACATTGTGGGGCCCCTGGACCCCCGTACAGCACAAGGACATCGGTTCATCCTGGTACTGGTGGACCACGCCACCCGCTACCCCGAGGCTGTGCCCCTGCGAACAGTAACAGCCCCGGTGGTCGGCCGGGCCTTAATGGGGATCTTCTCCCGGGTGGGCTTCCCCCGAGAAGTCGTCAGCGACAGAGGCACAAACTTTATTTCGAAATATATGAAGTCCCTCTGGCAACAGTGCGGGGTCACCTACCGATTCACGACCCCCTATCACCCTCAAGGAAACGGACTAGTCGAGCGGTTCAACCGCACGCTCAAGGGAATGATTGGGGGGTTGGAAGAGCCCCTCCGTCGCCAGTGGGATGTGCTACTTCCGTGCCTCCTCTTCGCATATCGAGAAGTCCCCCAGAAGTCCCTCGGCTTTAGCCCTTTCGAACTCTTGTACGGGCACCCTGTGCGAGGGCCCCTCAGCCTAGTCAAAGAAGGTTGGGAGATGGCCCCCCTAAAGACCCCTCCAGACGTCTTCAAGTACCTCCTGACCCTACGCAATCAGACCAGGCGATTCAGAGAAAAGGCGAAAGCGAACCTTGAGGCCAGTCAGGAGGACATGAAAAAATGGTACGATCAAAATGCCTCCTCCATCGAATTCGAACCTGGCCAACAAGTGTGGGTGATGTCCCCCACCGGGCCATGTGCCTTGCAGGACAAGTGGACGGGGCCCTTCAAAGTGGTCGAGCGCAAGAGCCCCGTCACCTATCTCATCGATGTGGAATCTCCACGGAACCCCCTCCGGGTCCTCCACACCAACAGACTCAAACCCCACTTTGTGCGCTCGGAGCTCAGCCTCCTGATGGCTACAGACAGTGGAGCGGAAGAAGACTCCGAGCCTCTCCCTGATCTCCTGAAGACTTGTGAGAAAGATGGGTCCGTGGACGGGGTCCGACTCTCAGATGCCCTCACCCCGGAACAGCGCCAAGGCTGCCGGGACCTCCTGCTGCAGTTTGCGACCTTGTTTTCCCTCACCCCAGGGGTCACCTCCTGGTGCTTGCACGACGTGGACACTGGGGACAGTCCCCCTATCAGACACCGGGCGTACCGCGTACCAGATCGGGTACGGGCCTGCATCCAAGAGGAGGTATCAAAGATGCTCACGCTCGGGGTCATCGAGCCCTCGGACAGCCCCTGGGCCAGCCCGGTCATGCTGGTCCCCAAAGCTGCTGCCCCCGACACCACTCCTGAGCTCCGATTCTGCGTCGACTATCGGGGCTTGAATGCTGTCACCAGAACCGACGCTCATCCCATCCCCCGAGCGGATGAACTGATCGACCGCATGGGGGCTGCCCGCTACCTCAGCATCTTCGACCTGACAGCGGGCTACTGGCAGATCGGTCTCACACCCCGGGCCCAAGAACGATCCGCCTTTTCTACCCCCGATGGCCACTACCACTTCAAAGTCATGCCATTCGGCATGAAGAATGCCCCAGCTACTTTTCAGCGACTAGTGAACCAGGTCTTGGCGGGACTCGAGGAGTTCAGCGCCGCCTACCTGGACGATATCGCTGTGTACAGCCGCCACTGGTCCGACCACCTCCACCACCTCCGAGAGGTCCTGCAGGCCCTCCAACGAGCCGGCCTTACAATCAAGGCCGGCAAGTGCCAAATTGGTCAGGGGTCCGTGACCTATCTCGGACACCAGGTGGGAAGCGGTCTGGTGGCCCCTCTACAACTCAAGATCGCTGCCATCCAGTCCTGGCAGCCTCCAGTCACGCAGACCGAGGTCCGAGCCTTCTTGGGGCTCACCGGCTACTACCGGCGGTTCGTGAGGGACTATGGCAGCATTGTGGGGCCCCTCACGGGACTCACATCCAAAAACCACCCGAAGAAGGTCAACTGGACCCCAGACTGTCAAGCGGCCTTCGAGAAGCTGAAAGCCGCCATGTGCACTGCCCCTGTGCTCCAGGCCCCCGACTACAGTCGGGAGTTCATCGTACAAACAGATGCCTCCGACCATGGCATCGGGGCGGTCCTCTCCCAGTTGAACTCCGAGGGACTTGACCAACCAGTGGCCTTCATCAGCAGACGCCTCCTGGCCCGAGAACAGCGCTCGAGCACCATCGAGAGGGAGGCCTTCGCAGTGGTGTGGGCCCTCAAAAAGCTCCGGCCCTATCTCTTCGGTACCCACTTCCGGGTGCAAACAGATCATCGGCCCCTGCAGTGGCTAATGCAGATGCGGGGGGAAAACCCCAAACTATTGCGTTGGTCCATCTCCCTGCAGGGGATGGACTTCACTGTGGAACACCGACCGGGCCAAGACCACGCCAACGCGGATGGCCTGTCACGCTTTTTCCGCCTCGACGAGGAGAGTCCCCAAGAGGATGGTTGACTCTCCCCGCCTTCAGCTGGGGGGGACGCATGTTGGACAGGCCACATGAAGGGCTTGCTCCCTCCCCGCATGACAGGGCCCGAGCCCCGGCCCCCCAGGTGCTACCCACAGAAGCGACCCGCACCCCGTCCCAAGACGGGATTCCTGCCCCCGGACATCTCTGTATCATGGGGCCGAACCACTACCGGCTCCCTCGCCCGGCCCGGCCGCCATCTTGGACACTGCACCACGAGGCCGCATGGCCTCAGCTCGACCCTAACCCTGGGCCTGGCCAGGCCCCGACATCCCGGCACCACCATCCACCCAGGAGGTGAACGGACCACTTGGCAGGTCAATGGGAGAAAGAAGTGTCGATGGCTCTCCCCCGCCAGGTGCCGATCGCCCCCAGCTCCCCCGGGCGCTGGCTCCACCCCCCTGCTGGGTGTCTGGACTCCCTCATCCCGGACCTCCCGACCTCCAAGTGCGAGGGTCCGGACATCAAAGGGCGCCAGACCTATAACTGGGGCAGCTCCAGAGCAGGAAGGCAGTTGTATCCTGGAGTCGAGAGACACCGTGAAGAACTCATCCTTGACGGACTACTGGCGCTGCCGTAGTCCTGCCTTGTGAACTATCATCCTGCCTGCTGGCGCTGCCGCAACCTTCTGCATCCTTCATCCTCGTCGGGACCTGCTGGCGCTGCCGCGGACCGTTGTAACTACCATCCTCGTCGGGACCTGCTGGCGCTGCCGCGGACCGTTGTAACTACCATCCTCGTCGGGACCTGCTGGCGCTGCCGCGGACCGTTGTAACTACCATCCTCGCCGGGACCTGCTGGCGCTGCCGCGGACCGTTGTAACTACCACCTTCACCGGGACCTGCTGGCGCTGCCGCGGTCCGTCCATCTCGAACGCCGAGCTCGAGGATTGTGAGCTATCCATCATACCATCGCATCTTCCTGATTGGTAACAAGACTGTCCCGCTACCCCCTTTCCCAACCAAGAGACTAGAATCGAGGGGACCCCTGAGTCCTGACCTCCTTGTACCATTCTATCGTACCTAAAGATTGCTTATAAAGAACGTTAAACCTTATCATTGTGTGGTGTACCTCTGTGGGGGGGAAGTTATTCGTCTGTACGAGCGCTGGAGACGGCTCTCCCCGGAGACCTCTCCCTTTGTCCTCGGCCGACCCTCCCGGTCCGTCTAACAGTGAGTATTCCACTTTCATTTTAAAACATTATGGAAGTCGCTGAGGATAGAAGTGAGCAGCCAATCATAGTTTGTTAGAGTTCCAACCTGAGCTCTGATTGGACCAACCAATTTAAGGGACAGGAACCTCCTTATAGTTTAAGAATACATGGGTGGATCCATTGTTCTAGAAATATACGGTGCAGTTCAAACGAGGTACCTAAGATACACTTCTACGTTTGAACTTTAATGGGCTTCACAAGCATCCAAGAAGCACTCATTGAAATCTACAACAATATGTACATGTGCATTTGTAAAGCGCTCGTAAACCCGTAGGCATCTTGGCGCTGAATAATAGATGTTTACTACAGTAGACTTCCAGGAGTAAACAAATGCAAATTCCCACAGGTTCGAAATTTTGCACGGATGGGTCAAAATTAGAACTTTAATATTTGCTTTGCTCGCATTGTTAAAAAAAATAGGACCGTTATTAGCTATGATGAGTTCTCAACGTTAGCCCCATTTTCTATGATTGTGCCCTCGATTGAGCACCCAGGAGCTGGAAATAGAACAAGGAAATTGTGGTGCTTCGGCCTGCTGTGACCATGGCAGGTGAGGGGAAGTGTGCAAGGGCAGTATTGGAAGACGGGGCCAGGAAGCTGGGGGCGGGGAGTGTAGTGCCAGACACCATGGTTGGCTGCTATGCCCAGATGTGGCAGTGCCCATCTGGGTTGGCCCGGGTTCCTCTTAGGTTTGTTGGGCACTTGTGTGCTGGGGTGTACATGGTACTCCAACAGGGCTTGTGTGGAAAGGTGCCACCCAGTCTCCAAATATTTGTTTAAAAACTACGGAAGCCTTTCACTTTGCGTAGCATCTGTAGTTTTAAAAAATGTGAGTGGGTGCGAGCCGTGGATCTACGCAAAATCACATACCCCTAGTCAAAATTATTCCAAGGCGGCTGCCTCTCGTCAACTGAGAAAGAATTGTGTGATGCAAAAAAAACATAAAAATGCAGGAAATCCCACTGGTAGAGATGTTTCAGCCAGAGGAGAGTACTTACTTCCTTTCTAAAGAAAGCACTTTCGAAAACAAGGAGAAATGAGAACTACAAATATGAAAATATAAAAATTGCAGTCTGAGAAAAAGGCAGGCACTTCTGAGAGTAAGACAACACGCAAACCTGCCTCCAGGGATACCATTTCTGTTTGATATCCCATACAAACCTACACACCTTCCAACACAAAGCACAATGCTGGGTAATACTGGATGATGCCAGGTATAAATACCTGGGTCCTCTGCCGGTGTGCGGTGCCACAACTTTCCATCCTCCGATCTGGTAAGACTATTATTCAATATCTTTACACCAAAGTTTACAAAGTTTGTACTTCTGAGGTGCCAAAGTTTTCTCCACCATGCACTCCCCCACCAGAGAGTCTAAATACTTTGCGGAAAAATTTTCCAACAAAATCATTTTTTTAAAGAGAGACAATTTTTACTCATCCAAAATGAAAACGTGGAACTTTTCCAGCCTTTCCTGCTCAGTAGATTTGACCCTGTGGTGCAGTGAAGACCAGATCCTGGGAAACAATTGAGCCCTGGACTCCGCCTGTTCAATCTTTTGAGAGGAGAGCAAAAACCTGTGCCCCACTTCGAAGAGCGGCCCACTCTTGTATTTTCCCCTCATATGGTCTACAATATCGCTGACCCTTTTCTGATAACAATAGTCTCAATTCAACTTGACATTGATAAAAGTTTCCTTTTTGTGCCATTTTATGAACATAATATCCTAAAGCCAGTAGTGTTTGGTCTTCATTTAGCTTTATCAGTTCTCAGAAATTGACAGACATTCTTCTTTTATTAACTATAAAAAAAAATGGAACTTATTCAATAACTTTGTTTCACCACCATGTTTTTAAATTTCATGATGACATGCCCGTCTTTGCCAGAATCCCCATGGTGGGGGTACCTGGGTTTCCCTGGGAGTCTCTGAGCCTCTTGTTGACTATGGGTTACCTGTCACACATAGGCCCTCAAGATGAGAGGTCTCTTAACCCTTAAGGGCCGTAACGGTAGTTAGCAGCCCCATCAGAGTTATAAGACCTGCAGAAGCACCGCACATCTCTGTACTTTCACCTGATATTAGAGCTGCTGAACGCAGCTGAAATCGCTGTGTATGTCAGTATGGTGGCAAATGAGCCTGCTTTGTGCATGAAAACTGAGATTCCCTGGCTGTCATTGAATAACCAACCCATGGTTATTACAGAAGGTGATGCTGTCAGCGGAAGTACCGACACCGCTGGATTCAACTTCACAGAGACGTTTTAAGGAAAGGGGAAAGAGGACAATGGTCCAGGGTCCCACCTTCCAAGGGGGCCCCTGGGAAAGGGAACTTTCTCCCTATTTGACTTCTGTCTTTTTTTTATTCTATGTAGACCTCTCTGCCTACCTTTATTTCTGAGTCTGTATCTCTCCACCCAGTGTCATTTTAAGATTTTTGGGGTTCCAAGCAAGACATATTTCAACAACGTTTAACATATAATGTAGTATTGTTGCCTTCGTGGGGGCTCGAATGATCGGAATAATGGTGCTAAAATCCAAAGTTCTGTTTTGCTTTATTTTATCTACATGACTTTTTAAAATGTACTTCCTTGATGATTGTAGAGTTGCTGACTGCGATCATTATCTCGTGCTGCTACTGAATATCTTTAGTAATTCCTTCCTTGTTGGTTGCCTGTACTTTGCTCTTAGTTACAAAGTTTACTGATCAATATTCCCGACTTGAAATAATGTTCCGCAGAAATGTAGATTTTAAATTCTCTTGAGCGCCCAAATCCGCAGACAGTGCGCCCAACTTGCAGTCAAAACACGTGCGCCACCCTGTGGCAATTATTGAGCACTGCAGGAAGATCTGTTTCCAATCAATTTGCTGATCGCTCATTGTCAAAGCTTAACGTTTTCAACTTTAGACTTCGAGGTTACCAAACTTCACTGATACATGCATCATAGGTACATCCTAAGCAACAGAAGCATTTCAAGCTTCTCTAATACAAAGGACAGCACAATTGGCTGAGAAACGGAAGAGGTGCAAGCTTCCCTCACATGAATGGAAGAAGCCACAGTCAATGCAGCAGCTGGTCTGTCTTCCTATTTCTTTCCCTTTCTCTCTCTCTCCGTCTCTCTCTCACACACACACACACACACACACACACACACGCAAACTGTACTCCAGGAGCAGTGGCTTTGCAAGCTTCCTTTACATACACAACGCTGTTCAATCACTGACACCAGCAGTGTAAGCTTCCTAAAATATGCAAAAGCTGCGGGGGACTAAAGCCAGCTGAGAGAAAAGAGGGTTTGTATCATAAATGCACAGAGCACATATCACCACAAAGGGTTTAGTGGAGTGTGCCATAGGCATGAGACACCATGCTACCAGCAGTTGTTTTCACAATGAGATTTGTTTATCTAAACCAGGACCATATAATGGCATACAGGATACCACATCTCTGCCAATCAGATTTCATCTTGCAAACCAGTTAATTGTCCCAAATGATAAGATATTAACACATTTTCCCCAAATCCTCAAAATCTCCAAGCCTAAAGCAGCCTAAGAGACCAAGTGAGACGCTGTCTAGCATCAAAGTCAGTTTGTTTTCACATGTGTGCGGACTGTGGCTGTACAAGAGAGCAAATAGTCCTATAGGAGCTTGAAAGGGTAATGTGCCTGTTGTGCTCCCATTCACTTTCACCCACCACCAGTGCTTAATTTGAGCCGGTGTTTTCAGGTCATAGGCACAGGCTCTCATTTTTGGGGTGGGTACTTACTTTTCCTCGTCAGACTTTTACCCAGATCGAGAGAAATGAAAACGCAAAAGAAGGAAAGGATGAAGGAGAGAAAGACAGAAAAAGAGTGACAAAGGGAAAAATCCAGGATGAAAAAGGACCAGAAAGAGTGAAACAAAAGTGGAGGGAGTGTAGAGCGGGGAATGAAAGAGGCATGAAGTGGAATCAAGACAACTCAACCTCTGTATCCTGTAAACCAGACACTAGTCAGCCCAGGCTGCGGGCTTCTGAGGAACACGTTGGGCACTCTCACTTATAATTGTTACAAATTAAGTACTGGCCGCCATCGGTCAACTGGCACACATTCTTAAAGATGGAGAGCGAAAGGAGGGCCTGAGGAGGAAAGAGATGAGGTGTGAGATATGCAGATTGTTTCAGAAAGAAACGAGGAGGCAAAAGAGCCTAAATGTCTAAGAGACGGCAGAAGAGAGTGCTGTGAAGAGGAGATTGGGAGTCAGCGACGGCCCGTATAGGGCGTGTTACTGGGGCGGTGATGTGGGGCAGAGGAGGGGCAGGGTGGGGGGTTGCAAAATGCGGCATACGGCCGATTGCAGGTAAGTTACGAAAAAAAACAAAAAAACGAATTTCGTTGCGCGCGCTGCATCGCCAAATGCGATGCAGCGCGCGCAACAAAATTATTATTATTTTTTTTTCCGTAACTTACCTGCAATCGGCCGTATGCCGCATTTTGCAACCACCCCACCCTGCCCCTCCTCTGCCCCACGTCACCGCCCCAGTAACACGCCCTATACGGGCCGTCGCTGTTGGGAGTGAATGAGATACTCCAAAGACCTTGACCCATCGACAGACCATAGTAATGTATAATTCACAGTTTGCTTGAAAAGTTAAAATTACTTTGTTTATATGTATGTCAGGTTTTAACAAATAGTGCTATAAACATTACATTATATAAAGATATATTTCTAAATAAATTCCACTCCCTTACAATGAGACCATATTATTGTATGTGTGTGTGTCTGTGACACACGTGCACAATGTTCATGTTGTTGGTGGCCCTAACAGTTTATCTGGGGTGCCTTGAGTGCCCCCTAAAATCACATGTAGTGACTAGACTGGAAGAAACCACTCCTGCTGCATCGATGGACTGCGAAGGGAGGCAGGGTGAACAAGTGCCTCTTGAAATACATTCCCAGTGAGAGCTCCCACCCACTTCTCTATTTCCCTGTGCACACTAGCCCATGACTACAGACCACGCCCACCCTTCAGCGCTTGCCCATATCACCAGCTTACTCCCCTGCCAATCCAGTAGACTTGCAGCAGCAGTTTCCTGGCCTCAGGAAGTTCCGCCCTCCATGAGCAGGACTTCCTGAGTGTGGTAAACAGCGAGAAGGGCTCTTAAATGTTTGTTGCGTTTTGAGTCAAAACATTTTCTGTTCATGGCATGCAGAAGAGATGATCTGCAGAAGGCAATTCATATATCCCGAATCACAGAATCTGGAACAGTCGACATTTTCACCAGCAGACAGGATTTACATCTGCTGATGATCAACCAAACAGGAAGAAGAGCGGCTGCAGCTACTGGAAGCCGAGCTACCCCTCACCCCGGACCCTCTCTCACCAAGACCCCTGTCACCAGTGTTCTAAACACCCCCACCACAAGTGCCCGCACCAGTGCTTAATTTCAGCCGGTGGTTTCTGGTGCTCTGCACCGACATCAAGTTGCTAGCACCGGGGCTTATGACTGTCTGCCACAAGGTGGCGCTGTCTGGTTAATTTAGGTATGAGCACAACAAGCGCCGTTTATTAGTTCAATTTACATTTTTAATGACTAATACCAGCCTCCCAAGCCATTCTTATAGCTTTGGGGCCCTGGAATAGTATTAATTGTGACGCTTGTAGGAGTGTGATGGTCAGTAATTGTGCTGGTACTGTCATTGGCTGCCGTGGCTGGGGCAATGTATGGTGCAAGCTGCAGTGGCCTCCTTACAAGGGCCCTGGCACTATTCTTTTACAAATTAAGCACATGCCTACACGCTGTCTGGGCGCCAGCACCCACCCTGCTCCCCATTACCTTTGCTACTGTGTCTGTCTCAATCCACCTGTGGAGTCTTGAAACCAAGCTAATCACTCTTACTAGTGAACTCACGCACGTGTGCACCTGAGAGCGGTGGCGTAACACAGGCCCGGCAGCCCCTACGGTGCAAGGGGGACTTCACCCTTCAGAGGGCCAGCAGTGCAGTCTAAAGCCTGGGAATATCTATGTGTTGTCGCAGTTTCAGGGGCCCTCACCAGTTCTACAGGGTCCCTCAGCACTTGAATCTACGCCACCGCTAAGAATATTAGATTGCGGCCCTTTCTTCCCAAGTGGACTTTAGCTGCCATATCGTTCACCCGGTTAAGTGACCGAAAGGCAATGAACATTATACCAAAAATAAATATTTGATTCAATTCAGCGTTTTTTGTGATCTTGTGAAGGAAACCTTTCCAGTGTGTGAGCGTGGCCTAGTTCTCACATTTGGGGCGTCTCATTAGCCAGTGCCAGGAAGTCGCTAACTAGGACAGCAAGCCTTCAAACTTTGAACATTTCTTGAAGCCATTAAAGGGGGCTTCAGGCACTGAACGCATCTAAAAGCAAGTAGGTGCAATTTCACCGCGAGGGGCCTCCTGTACACTACAGGCCTCGTGAAACGACCCCCCCCCCCCACCTCAGGGTGAACCACTTTACACAGAAGCGGCAGGTTTGGCCTCAAAAAGTCTCTAGTGGCGCCAAAAGCTTTCCGCTTCAGGCTGCGCATGCGCTGTTCCTAGACCGGGTTATCACGAATGTAGGTTCACCGTATTTTTACAGAAGACAAAACGCTAAAGAGAAGTCACCTCTGGACATGTGCACACTCTATATTTATTTATGTAACACATTTTGCAGGCACTTAAGAATTGTCCAGGAAACCTTGATTTTTTTGTGTAATTTTGTTTGTTAAAAAAAAATTTTTTTTTTTTTTTTGCAATAGAGAATGACATTTAGTTCAAGAGGGGCGATTTACAAAAAATGTGCATTATCTACACATTGTGGACATGCAATTAGGATTTCCTGAGATTTAAAGCTTTTGTAGATTCACAGAGTCCTAAAAGAATGTGCGTTGGAGTTTACGCATATCGTCGACTTCAAGGCGGACTCGTGGCCTGGTTTGCTTATTCCAATTTATGAGAAGGCAGAAACATGCAGACTCAGCTGTTCTTCCTGTCTTCTTCCTTCAAAGGGACATTTATTTCCACTTGGAGTTACATATAGTGGTGAATCCATTTCTTTGCCTCGCTGAGAAAACCTCTCTCCTGCTACTTACCAAAATGTTGAAAGCTACAATGACGCGCAGAACATTTGTAATAAACCTAAACGTTTGGGGGTGTGCACCAGGTTTAGTGGGACTGCTCCCCAGGGCACTGCCCTTTTCTGGGCCACTGAGAGACATTCTCTATTGGACAATCAACACAATCGGTTTGTTTGTGATGTTTTGTGAAACTTTTCTCCTGGTGTGGGAGGCAAGTGGGTGCTTTCACCTAGGAGGGGTATGTAGTGTTAGTTTAGTGTGGCAGTGTCCTGGTCAACGATAGGTGTTGAACAAGTGTCGGCTTGGTTTTTGGGCAGATGGGCCTGCAGCGGGGCAGTTGCGAGGGTGTACTATAAGCTGATATGCTCTGAAGGGTATGATATTAGGGTTATAACATGAGCTAGGATGGCAGTCGGAGGACAGAGAGGTTGAATGAGATTTTAAGTAGGCGCGTGCAAGTCTCGTGTGAATTCGAGTGATTGTGCAACCGATAGCATGCTTGTTTTACCCGTTTCTATTAAGCTTAAATATTGTGTCATTTTCCCTTATGAGGCTTGTCTTGGAGCAGAAATATCTTACAAGAACTGTGAAAACAGACTCAAGCCTGACTTTTGGCAAGTCTGTTTACAGAAACCATGACAAAACAAACACTGCAAAGCAGGCCTGGTTCTAGCGGGTGGGCCGGGCCCACCCAAACATGAGCCTCGCCCACCCAAACCAGAGCCTTGACCCTCGCAGTGAGGGCGCTAAATTTAAAACGTTACTACCCAGAACGTTTTCCTTCCTGTTCTGGGAGTTGAGTGATTTGGCATGGGCTCTTTCTTACAGCCTTCCCCAATCACCCAACTCCTTTTTGAAAGGTGATCTGTGTCGTGCAGGAAAAATAGGGGCATGGTGAAGGGGGCACATTCTTTATTTGGCCCAGAGTAACTTTTGCCTACCATCCTGCTGTGTGGATATTTCCTTTTCTGTTCAGCGCTCGAGAAAAAAAGTGTGTTTATTCCTATTCACCTTTCCTGACCCCTGCAGCTGGATATCAGATCAGGCTGTGACACAAAGTTTGACTAGCAGAGTAGGTAAGATAATGTGTTACTGTTTGCTTTTATTTTTTTAATCCACAGGCCCAGCAAGGCACATACTTCGTGTATGCTTCATTTAAATATTTGTTATCATTATCATGGCAATGGATGTAAGACAAAAATAAAAATGTCCAGGTAACTGGTGATTAACCCTTTCGCTGCGGCGGGAATTCCGCCGCAGCGCTGGGGGGTGCGGGGGGGCAGCGCGGTGGCGCTGTGCTCATGACGGAGCGGTTCTGTCATGACTCCGCCCAGTTGCGTTGTCCCCCCGCACAGGCAGGGAAACAGCGCCGCGTGGGCGGAGCGGCCGTCAACGGTCGTGGCATGACGGAACCGCTCCGTCATGAGCACACGGCAACCGTGGCTCATGACGGAGCGGTTCCGTCATGAGCGGGGAAGGGGTTAATGATCCTGCTGGAGAGAAATCCTTTGCCTGTTGGTAGTTTTGAAATGCAGATAAACTGTATTTTATGTGGACAGCTTAGTGGGTTACTGCCTTTGTCACGGAGATTCTTCTGCCAAAAGAGTTTGGGCCGATATACATTTTTATTAGTAAAGCCAACCCCCAACCACTGTGTGTGGTATGCTTTAAATCCTGAGTTTGTGCTTCCCCAGCCCAAACCCTCTTTAAATATACTGCCCACCAGTATGGATGACATGTGATTCCTACACCTTGCAATCCTGGCTTATGTGGCATTCCCTATAGACTGATTTACATACTTGTATGATTTATTGTCTCTGTATAATGTGTGCGTGGTGTAAAGTACTGTGACACCCTACTACATTGATATGAGTAGCGCTATACAACAAACGAAATGCACATGAGAGAGGCTCCGGTGAGATGAATGGCACTGTTGGAGGGTGGTAGTAATGGTATCTGCGGAGAAAGAGGTCATTGGTGTGGCGCCAAAAAAGACTTGCACTAGCTAAAGCCGGCCCTGTCATGGCCTTTCTGGTTTTATTTAATTAGCAGTCGGGTCATTAGGGCAACTGTGGAACATGTTAAAGCGTGTGCTAATTATATTTACTGCTATATTCATTGTTTTAAGTTTGAAGGTGATTTTGCCAATGTTTTTTTATGGGAATAAGGCAAGTGGAGGTGGATGGTGGCTGATATGGGGCTGCTGCCCAAGGTCAGCTGTGAGATAAGGTGCACAGGGGAGGGATGGTAGAAAAGTAGATAATCGGGCCTGGAAGCACTTGCTTCGAAGCCTGGCCTGTTGGAATTTGAGGGTTTGCACTTAGGTCCACACATTGCTCTTACTTTCAAATAACTCTCCTCATGCTCTGTATACACACAGAATCGATCCATTGTATCATGGTGACTGTTTGCAAGTAGATATGATGTAATCTGGGGCTTGTAGGCTACCACAAGAAGCGACAAATTCGGCTCGCAGTGGCCCACCCAAATGCACCCTTGGCCCACCCAACAAATAATTCCTGGAGCCGGGCCTGCTGCAAAGCCAGAAATAAGTTTGGTAGCCCACGCCAGGCCTATTGGCTTTGCCAATGTTTGTTTGTATTCTAGCAGTATGTTTAGAGTCTCATACGCTAGTACATACGCCGCTAGTGGTTTCCTCGCTAGTGACGCCTCCTTGTCTAGCACGCGTTACTCCCATGATATGTGTGAGGATGATGGAGACGTGCACGGAAACACTTCGCCGCATTGCTCCTCCCTGATCTAAGTTGGAGGACGAGCTTGTAAATGAGGGGGGCAGAGACCTCTTGCGGGGGTCTTGGGGTCGTTAGCCCTCTCTCCAGAGAGGCTGCATTCGAGCGCCCGCAGCAGGTTCGCTGGAAGCAGAGAGATCCCATCTCCAGCTCACGTCAGAGCATCCAGGGCTTGAAGGTCTCCATGGCAACCGGGGATGTGCGCGCCGGAGTCGTGGCTGCAAGTGGAGCATGGAGAATGGATGTCAAAGGAGGCGGGATTCCCGCTTACTGGGGAGGTCAGCGGGGGTCTGAGCAGGCGGAGGATGTGAGGGGCCCATGGGCAGAAGAAACGTAGAGTGACAGCTGGATTGTTATGTTATGGTGTGTTATGGAATGTTGTTATGTTATGGTGTGCTTTGCAATTTTATGTTATGGTATGGTGTGCTATGCAATGTTATGTTATTCTATGGTGTGTTGTGTTATGTTGTGCTATGGTATGGTATGTTATGCTATGCTATGCTATGCATAGGACTTTGTGCCGACTCCCTTCCCTCCCCAATGCTATGCATTTGCAGACTCTAAGCTTATGCAACATACTGCATACAGCATATTTCACTCTCTTTCCGACACTGACGCCATTCACACTGCATAAGCCCCCTGTAGGAAATATGCGGAAACACAAGCTGCTCCTATTAACATCTAGTCTCATGCTCGCATGTTATAATATTAAACTGTTCTCGACTGCACTTCCGGTGGGATGTACCACTAGCAGGGGGTGAAATAAAGCACAGACCAGCACGTGCTGGAGAAATCTACAGCTGATGACCAACTGGGCCAACAACTCCCAACGCAGGCGCGTTAGGGCAAAGATGGCGTCCACAAGGGTTGCCCTATGCAACAGCCTGTGTGCCCGATGCCAAATCACTGCCCTGTCAGGACGATGCTCTCGATGCTTGTTGAAGAACAGTAAAAGCTGTGCCTCTGGTCCTCTCCTTGCTTCTTGCTCCTCATGTTCACGCGCTTGTCGACAATGGTGCTACCGAAGATCGACCCCCAGAATATCATGGTACAAGAATATCGAGGCGAGAATATTGAGGGACAAAATATCGAAGGGAGGCATGGATTCACTATTCTTAACTCCACATCTAGGGCCATATGTAGGTAGCATCACATTTACCGATTCATAAATACCGAATTTTACCGATTCGGTATTTATGAATCGGTAAATGTGATGTAGGTAATAATTCGGTAAATTTTACCGAATCGGAATAATTCGGTAATTATGAATCGGTATTTACCGATTCGGTAATGAGGCATACCTTCCCTGGAGGCCCATAGGAATCAATGGGAAGGTATGCCTCATTACCGAATCGGTAAATACCGATTCGGTAATGGGGGGAGCATATTCAAGGGTGGCAGGGTGTCACATTGACACCCTGTTGCACCCCTGAATCTTGCATGTGTGCACATGTGGCGCACATACATGCCCTAAGGGCATGTATGTCTGCCACATGGCACTCTTAAATCTGCAAAATATTACTTTTTGCAAGGTATTCGTTATTTATCACCAACCTGTATTTGGTGGTAAATAATGCATTTTTAATACTAATTTTCACTCTTTAGAGTGCTCCCTACATATGATTTCAGGATTCGGTATTTACCGAATCGGTATTTTACCGATTCGGTAATTTACCGAATCCTGAAATTATGCCTCCTACATCTCAAATAGCTAAATACCGGTCGGTAACGGGATATTTACCGAATTTCGGCCGTTACCGACCGGTATTTAGCTACCTACATGAGGCCCCTAGTGTCCTTGATGACGTTAGTAGCCGATTATATGAATTCAATATATGTTCAAGTCGATACTCAAACTTTGATATTACGGTGAAACACTCCACAATGTCACTAGTGATGCTCGTAACTTGCTTATTGATCGCAAGCACAGGGAAAGATTTTTCATTTTGGTGATGAGACGGAACAACTCAGAGTTTAGAAGCTGTCGATGTTGCCTTTCAGAGGTACCGGCTGGGTTATCTTGGGGAAAGGGGTTGTCGCACGCAGCGTCTAATTGGTAACGCGGGCACTCGGGCACTGCCCGAGGGGCCAGTGCCGAGTTCCAACTGTGGGCTGCTTTTTGGAGCAGTGGTGGGGGTGGGGGGGGGGGCAGATTTGGGCGGTGTCGCTGTTGTTCGGATACAGCCAGCGGCCTAGTGGGTGTCTGAGTGGCCTTTCTGGAGGCTAATGGGCACTCATTACCTCACGTTTAGCAACAGGCAAAGGTGTCACTTTCTTTCTCTCTCAGGGCCGGCCCATTAATGTATGCATTCCTAGCAAGGCAGGGGGCCTGAGCCAAAGTGGCCTCACTCGTTTTTAGTCACCAGTGTAAACGAATCACTGCATTTTTTTGTATGCCCCCACCCTGTCGCCAAAGCAGTGTTTTGAGGAAAGGCAATTTGCAAATGTGGGCCACTTTTTTAAGTGTGCCTGGGCCGATTTTGAATCCCAATCCAACCCTGGTCGCACTCAATCTAAACGAGGACTTTGAGCAACATGGACCTCGACGGCCACATCACCGCCAAACTTTGTTTCAATCAGTTTTTTAAAATTTAAAATGATCGGCGAGGAAAAGAAAGAAGGAGATAGAGAAAGTAAAGGTGGAAATGTCGTCAGAACTAAAACAGGCGACAGAGGGGACAACAGGGTTTAATTAAAATTACTCGCCCTTTCCCCCATTCCGAGACTCTTATCGCAGTTTCTATATTTATGCACAGAACACAATGAATCCAATTCACAAGAGTATTTATAAGTATGGGAAGTAGTACCACAGGAGCGGTCTTTTACGTGTTATATAAGCACCTCTGTGAAATAACTCCAAAACCTCCAACTCCTGATGACTAACAGTGCAGAGAGGGCACAGTCCTTTATATTTGTACTAACCGTGTATCAATATTCGGTGAATATTCCCATTTTAGATGCTTTGGGGCCAATTCCAAAAGGCATGTAAGAGTATGTAAAAGGTTACTACAGGAGTTACTTTACATGCTCCAATGAAGAAGTAATCCACAGTAGCTGTGTGTATGTGCGAAGGTTTATCTCCAAGCTGCTGTAACGAGTCCAGAACTGGCAAAGAGGCACCAGAAAATGAAGGTGTTTCGCAGCAAAAAGTATTGAGGAACGCTCAGTATGGACGCCAAGAGGATAAATTATATAATGTGTGTAAATAGACAAACGTTTCAAGTCCGAAGAACTGAAAATAGTTCAATTATATCTTTAAGCCCTTCAGTGCCCTGCCCTTTCCCCCTCCTGTGCTGGGCATTGTATTAGCGGGCGGGGTCCATGACGAGATAGTCTCGTCATGGTCACAGCGCAACCGCGCTCCATGACGAGACTATCTCGTCATGGGCATAGAAGAGGTTAAAATGGGGAATTCAGTTTTAAAACACTCTTATTAAAAATAAAAAATAAAACATTGTATCCAGAAAATGTACGCTGACTTTTGCCTTTTGCAGGGCAGCTTTTTCAAGTTTTAATACACTAAATGGGCACTTTTATAATAGGCTAGCGCTGGGATGCCTTCGGGTAGCCATGCGCTCTAGAAATGCCATTCAATTCAATTCAATTCTTTAGTTCTTAAATTAATTTTTATTCAACAGTATGGATATGGTCTAAAGATCAGCTATATTGTGTGCCAGTGTGTCTGCTCTGTTTATGAACCACAGCCTGTCCCAGGAGCACATACTCCATGGAGGAAACAGGAATAACATCTGTTAACAATCCCTGAATAGAATACATACAGGCGCCTCGAAGCCCAACTGGTGAAAGAAGCCAGTAATGTAGTTCTAGTTTTCTACATCTGTTTCCAAAATACAGGTGGAGCCTGAAGCAGGAACACCATCTGGAAATATACCCTTGGCAACAAAAGTGTACATCATTATGCAACTAACATATGGATCCTGTCTCCGAGACACACGCGGACTCCCTTTTGCTTTATGCTGGACTGTAAACAAAGCCGCTGAACTGCTTAACCCTTTCGCTGCGGCGGGAATTCCGCCGCAGCGCTGGGGGGTGCGGGGGGGCAGCGCGGTGGCGCTGTGCTCATGACGGAGCCGCTCCGTCATGAGCCACGGTTGAGCTGTGCTCATGACGGAACGGTTCCGTCATGACTCCGCCCATTTGCGTTGTCCCCCCGCACAGGCGGGGAAACAGCGCCGCATAGGCGGAGCGGCCGCCAACGGCCGTGACATGACGGAACCGTTCCGTCATGAGCACAGCGCAACCGTGGCTCATGACGGAGCGGCTCCGTCATGAGCAGGGAAGGGGTTAAACGTATATTTGTGATCTACAAACATCAAACATACCTAGAAAGCAACAGAGCGCTGTCTTCGAAAAGTGACTCTGCCAATTATGGATCATATGAGCATTTTTATTGACCATCCAAACCAATCATGATGAGCAAGTCTGTGTTTATGGTAATTTTTCTGACATTTCAGTCTGCATTTGTCCATATTTATTTATTTATTTATTAAACCATCCATATTTATTTTTTGGTTGTGGTATCTTTATGTATTCAAATTTATTTTGAGAAATGTGAAAAAAATTAAAGGTTTAACTAGTTTATTTCCATATTTATGTTACCAATAAATGCCAGATGGATTTACTCTAAATACCTATAGATTATACACCTGTACACTCAAATGGAAACATAAACATTCCTCTCTGAAAACATTTGCACACCTGAAGCTACTTAAGGTTCATTAGGAAACCTGTCCTTTTAAAACTCCAGCACCTGCTGAACCTCTCCAGACATAAGCAGGGCATTCATAAGGAAACATGAACAGAGCACCCAAGCACACAAAAGCAGTCCATAGAACAGGAATCAGTCAAGTTGAGTAGACTGAAGTATGACAGCAATAAAGTTCCCACCACCACTTACATCGGGTGTGGATTGACGGGTTGGCCGGCTTATCACGGCCGTTTTTGCCCCAGGTGGACTTTGCGTTTAACCGGCGCCTGCCGCTGAGTGTACGAGTGGCAACACGTTGAATATCAAAGAAGACCCGAGGACCAGGCAGGGTCACGTACTACCTCTTGGATTGAAGGCCAGTTAGAGTCTTTTCTCTGTTTCCACAACCAGTTGACAACAACAAACTGCTTCTTGGGAACACAAACAAACACATGTTCCCAGGATATTTCTACCCACGACCGCCTCTGATTTTTATCTCAGGTTTTTATCTCAGCCTTGAAAAAGTCCAAAGGACGAAACACATGTTGGCTGCTAGTGTATGTACAACACCAGACATTGGAACATTCAAGGAATAAAATGACATGAAAAGACAAGAAATACTATGAACTTTATTGTAGGGGTGGGCGGAATTTGCGGAATTAACCTTCGCAAATTATCGCGAGAATGTTTAAAATTATCGCAAACAAGCAGAAATATCGCAAAGATGCGGAAGTTTTTTTCCGGCATGTTCGCGAGATTTTCTGCATGGTTGCGGGTCGCCAACTTACCCATGTGGTTGCTTGCGGGCGCGGCCATCTTGTTTTGAGTTGTTCTCGCGGTGCATGATCGCGAGAAGAAAGACGTGATCGCGCGACGCATAACGTCACTGCGGGCGCGAACTGTCGCGAGACAGCGCAAATGGCTAAAAACAATACAACATCTCATGGAGAACGCGACCGGATCAAGAAAACTTGTCGGCGAACGCAGGGATTCAGGTAAGGCGATCGCGCGCGCGCGAGAATGTATCATTTTACAGCGCGAGCAAGAAACAAATTATCGCCAAGCTGCGGAAACCGGAATTTTTGACATTTTCGCGCTCTCCGCGGAACGCAAAAATGTCAAATTATCGCAATTTCCGCGAACGGAACGAAATTTTTGCCCAGGCCTACTTTATTGCTCTCATCACTTCAGTGTAGTCAACTTGACTGATTCCTATCTATGGACGGCTTGTGTGTGCTTCGGTTGATGTTAAGGATAGTCCTATGACACACATACACCCAGGTGGCCGGGTGGCCCGTACCATGATAGCACCTCTTTCTGTATTATTTGAATATTGTATATGATATTGTAATCCCTGAACCCTTTTGGTTCTAGATGTACAATTCTTGTAGGCATAGCCACCAGCCCTGTGTGTATGTGCATTCGTGATAGCGTTACGAATCACTCAAAAACCAGCTCTTTTCAATTTTTACTCATATTTAAACATTGAATATATATTTGGAAGGATAGATGTTTTGCTGTCTGTATTTATCTATTGAAAAATAGTGTATCGAAAAATGTGAGAGCTTTAACTATGATCCTTCGATACAAATACATTATGCACACAGGAACCAGTAAATAGTTGGATCAGCTGGCACAAATTAACAACAAGGTCAAAGCAAATTTTGAAATTAAAATCAAGGGATTTAGAGAAAACAGTTTTCAGAAAAGAAAAAGGAAAAGTAAGTAAAAATAATTAAAACAGAAGGAGATACTTAGACGTAGGAGATTCCATGTAGAATGGAAATGTGAGATAGTCCTTTCTACATTGCAATGCAAGCTCTCCGCCAGAGGCGGAATGATACACAAAACAGCCAATAGCATGCGGTGAATGGGACACTAGAGTAGGCCTGGGCAGTGAACTTTGCTCCGTTCGCGGAGTTTGTGAAGTTTTCTGCACTCTGCGGAGGTCGCGGAGTGCAGAAATCTCCGCTTCGCGATGTGCAGCGGAGTTTTTTCCCCGCTTGCGATCATGAAAGGTAAGTTCGCGAGCGCAAACGGTACGTTCGCAAGTACGAGCTGCGGCTCGGGTACAATTTCTACCCGAGCAGCAGGAATACCAGCACAAACTGCAGTTCGCACTGCACTCCACCACTCGTGGAACTTTGCGGAGATCCTCATAGCAAACTCCGCGAACTGAGCCCATGCTTACATTAGAGCTTGCAGATTACCTGTGGTGTCAATCCAGAGTTAAAACGTGAGCACAGGTGCAGTGGTGAGTAATGAGGTGGGTGGAAATAAGAAGTGAATATACGTATGAAGAATAGACAGCCCAATAATGTCATGCTTGGTTTATTTGTCCACTAGAGGGCGAGCAAGCACAGGCTTTAAGAGAGCCTGTGATAGATGGAGGAAGAGAGCATGTGGTGAATAACAGGGACAGGGAGGGTAAAGTGTGAGAGCCTGTGATGAATAAGAGGCAGAAGTAGGGTAAAGTCAGAGAGCGCTTGATGAATAAGAGTCAGAAGCAGGGTAAAGTGTGAGAGCCTGTGATGAATAAGAGGCAGAAGTAGGGTAAAGTCAGAGAGCGCTTGATGAATAAGAGTCAGAAGCAGGGAAAAGTTAAAGAGCGTTTGATGAATAAGACGCAGAAGTAGGGTAAAGTCAGAGAGCGCTTGATGAATAAGAGGCAGAAGTAAGGTACATTCAGAGAACATGTGGTGAATATGAGGCAGAAGTAGGGTAAAGTCAGAGAGCCTGTGGTGAATAAGAGGCAGAAGTAGGTTAAAGTCAGAGAGCGCTTGATGAATAAGACGCAGAAGTAGGGTAAAGTCAGAGAGCGCTTGATGAATAAGACGCAGAAGTAGGGTAAAGTCAGAGAGCCTGTGGTGAATAAGATGCAAAAGGAGGGTTAAATCAGAGAGCCAGTGATGAATAAGCAAACACAAGGAGATGATGGACAGAGCGCTGAAACTATTCAGACACTCGCCCCCAGTCACGGATCTGGTTTGAATCCATCATCTTTAGCTCAGTTCGCCACCCCAGTTCAGACACCGCTATATGCAAATCAGTCTTGACCCTGTTCCTTATGGGAACAGTCCAGCCCGAACTGCCAAGCCATGTCTTCCCTGGACCGGAAACAAGCATCCTGGGACCGGTTTCAAGGTAACACCCCTCATCAGCCAGGCTAGCTTGAATCCAGTGGCAAAGTGAGCAAGGGACCCACGTCTGGGCATACACTGCCAACTTAGGGCGAACAAAGCAAACACAAGGAGATGATGGACACAGCGCTGAAACATTTCAGACACTCACGTTTTTACAGTACATTTTGCTCGGGGAAGGCTTCCTCTGGTTTTCAGGAGAATCCACTTGTGGACACTGTGTCTAACTCCCTCCAGGTTCTCCTGCCCATGTCCTTTAAAGACATGGAGTCCCTGTCGGCTAAGGTAAAGTGTGGATCTCCTGACGACCCTCTAAAACCAGACCTCTTTAGCAAATTCCATAACTGCCTTCGTTCGGAGGGCCGGGAGCTGATTATAGGTCACTGGCAGTGGCTGCGATCCCTGAGTCCTGAAAGCATGCCAAAGTTATCCCTCTGTTAAACAAGCATTTGCAATGCAATAGGTCTCGCATTAGGAAAGTTTGAGCTTTTTGTATTGTAAATTGACTAATTTTTTATTTATGTGTTGGTATTGAAAATATTGAAATTACTAGCTTTTTCATGTACAATGTCAATAGTTTTAACTGTTGCAAATGTGACACCTATAGCATTTGTAATGCAATATGTGTTGTATTTACGTGACTTAGATGTATTGATATTACAAATAGCAATGGCTTTTAATTTTTGCAAATAATTAATACTTAAATAAAAGTTAATGTAAATTATAATGGCAATCGTTTAAACTTTTGTTAATAACTCTTGTGAAGATTATGTTTAGTGTATTTAATTGCGCCTAAAATCCAAGAACAGAAGTTAAATATTATCATTTTTTTTGTGCCATTTGTAATAAAGCCTAAATATTGAGAGCACATATTAGAGCCAGTTGTTGTTGAATGGTTGTACAGATTAATACTGTGGTGGCGATGAGTGATGTTGTGGTGGTGTCGAGTGATGCTGTGGCGTTAATTGATGCTGTGGTAGCGCATAGTGATGTAGTGGTGCCCTTGAGTAATGCTGTGGTGGTGCTAAGTGATGCTGTGGTGATGCGATAGATAGATAGATAGAGTGCAATAGTCCGATAGATAGATAGATAAGATAGATAGATAGATAGATGGATGGATGGATGGATGGATGGATGGATGGATGGATGGATGGATGGATGGATGGATAGATGGATAGAGAGGGCGATAGATAGATAGAGTGTAATTATGTAGAATATAATTATGTGGCACTGAGTGGTTTTGTGTGGAGTGTATGTTGATTTTAGTGGCGTGTAATTATGTGGCATTGAGTGTTATTTTGAGTGTATCTTGCATTGTTTGCATTGTAATTAATTGGCACTGAGTGTTATTTGGAGTGAATGTGGCATTGAGTGTAGTGTAATTATGTGGTGTGTAATTATGTGGCGCTGAGTGGTGTTTGAAGTGTATGTGGCATTGAGCGCTGTGTAATTATGTGGTGTGTAACTATGTGGCACTGATTTGTTTTTGGAGTGTCTGTTGTATTGAGTGCATTGTAGTTATGTGGCATGTAATTATGTGGCTCTGAGTGGCATTCGGAGTGTATGTTGCCTTGCCTTGTATTTCTATGGTTCCTTAAACCCTTAGAGGCAATTCTTTTATTTTAACTAAAAGGATGGTAGTTAAATGGTGTTTACGGCAGGATGGTCGTTAAATGGTGGCTACGGAGAAGCTGTGTGCTGAAAGGCAAAGAGAACACGGGCATGAAAGTGAAAGCGAGGATGAAAATGGAATGAGTGTGGCAGGATGGTCGTTAAATGGTGGCAACGGAGAAGCTGTGTGCTGAAAGGCAATGAGAACACAGGCATGAAAGTGAAAGCGAGGATGAAAATGGAATGAGTGTGGCAGGATGTTAGTTAAATGGTGGTTACGGGTAGGCTGAGTGCTGAAAGGCAAAGAGAACACGGGCCAAAGCTGGAAGAAAACACGAGATGCGAGAGGCATGCGTGTGTGGCAAACACTGGTGGGGCTCAGAGCATTCTGTTGCTGCCTTGATGCCTGTGTGTGTGAGCAGTGGGGCTGTGTGTGAAGTGCCTAAAGTTGCAGGAAAACATATGGTTATTTAAATCCTTAGACGCAGAATTAATGGAGCTAATGTTATCGACCTTAGAAGGATGAACAGGGAATGAGCGCGGCATATGTTAACTTTGTAAGCGCAGAAAGCGTGCAGGGCAAACTTATTATTTTGGTTGTTTGAGACTCAGATCTGGGCAAAGCTGCAAGAATACACGGAGGGGGGAGGGCGGGCTGTGTGCTGAAAGGCAAAGAGAACACGGGCATGAAAGTGAAATCGATGGATGGCAATGCGTCCGTGAGACTAGCCCTGTGGTGGGGGAGGGACGGTTGTGAGAGGCGCCATGAGGAAACAATCTCTCGGCATGCTGTGGCGGGGGCGGGGGAGCGCATTCCAGGCGGGGAAGCGGACCCTTTGAAGTATGATGCCGAGGCTGTGGCTACACGTGCACGCGCCAGTGGGCTGAAGCGCTTCCCCAAACGGATTGCATGGCCGCACGATGCACGTGATTGTGCGCGTGCTCGCCATGCAATCCACTTTTGGGAGCACTTTGAAATTCCCCTCTTACTAGAGTCTCGCATAGCTATTGGGTAAACGCAATAGCTAGGCGAGACCTAAAAAACCGAAGCTAGATGCATCCCAGCCGGATAACTTCCGTCCAATATCTTTGCTCCCGAACCTTGCTAAAATCATGGAGTCCTATGTTAACACCATTCTGACTCAATATCTAGAAGCAAATTTGATTCTGGATATGTCACAAAATGGTTTTCGCCCCAGACATAGCACCGAATCTGCACTACTTGCAGTTACGGTCCACTCTGGACGAGGGCAGAACCTCAACACTGATCCTGTTGGATCTGAGCGCGGCCTTCGACACGGTCTCCCATAAGATTGTGCTACATCGGCTTGAGGAGATCAGGGTCTATAGCAAGGCCCTCGTCTGGTTTCTCGTCCTTCTTGACCGACATGTCTTTGCCCCCCCCTTTTACCTCCTGCGTCCACCCCCTTCGCTGTGGTATTCCTCAGGGATCTGCCCTGAGCCCCATTTTATTTAACATTTACATGCGCCCTCTGGCCATCATGGCTAAAGCCCGGAACATCGCGTTGGTGTCATACGCAGATGACACCCAACTGGTGTTCACCGTCTCCAGTAATTCCAATCAGGACCAGGTGAATTTCCAAGATGATCTCATGGCCATCGTTGAATGGATGGCGGACAATTACCTTCAACTGAATGCCACCAAGTCAGAAGTGCTCCTGGTTGGCCGAGATACCCACCACTGGGGTAATCACTGGTGGCCTACGATCCTTGGAACTTCCCCTTCACAAAAATCCGTGGTCAAGAACCTGGGAGTTTTTTTGGATGGTGCTCTCTCATTTGAGGAGCACGCTAAGACAGTGGCCGGTACTTGCTTTGGTCTTTTACGCGGCCTAAAGCCAATCAATCCTGGGACTTTTTGACGCACCTATTCGGCAGATGATTGTCCAATCCACCGTGCTGGCACGGCTACATTACTGTAATGGGTCGTTACTTGGTGTCAACAAATCTGTGACCAAATGACTACAGAGGGCACAGAATGCTGCTGCCCTCACGCTTTTTGCACCACCGAAGTACTGCCATGCCTCAGATCTTCTACTCCGGCTCCACTGGGTTCCTATAGAGCAGAGAGTCTACTTTAAGACCTTGTGTACGACACACACGATCTTGTATGCTCTGGGTCCGCAAATTTTGAGCCAGTTGTGCTCTTTGCATGTCCCGGCGTGAGCCTTGAGCTCTGCGGACCTGTACCTGGCCCGTGTCCTGCGGGTGCGCAGGACAAGAGCAGGAGGGCGCTCGTTCGGGGCACTTGCTCCGACCCTTTGGAATTCTATCCCTCTTGCTGCTCGTTGCATGCAAGATCATCGGGCCTTCAGGAAAATGATCAAGATATGGCTTTTCTCCAATCACTAGCTTTCTCGCTTTTCCACTCTGCTAGACTTAGCGCTGGGAAGCCCTTTTGCTGGGGCAGCCATGCGCTCTATAAGTGCAATTAACATAACATAACATAACACCCCCAATCACCGATCTGGGTTGAATCCATCATCATTCTTTAGCTGACTTCCCCACCCCAATTCAGACCCAGCTATATGCAAATCAGTCTTGACCCTGTGCCTCATGGGAACAGTCCAGCCCGAACTGCCAAGCCCGGTCTTCCCTGGACCGGAAGCAAGCATCCTGGGACCGGTTTCAGGCTAACAGCCCTCATCAGCCAGGCTAGCTTGAATCCAGTGGTAAAGTGAGCAAGGGACCCACGTCTGGGCATACCCTGCCAACTTATGGCGAACAAAGCAAACACAAGGAGATGATGGACGGAGCGCTGAAACTTTTCAGACACTCACCCCCAGTCACTATTAAATAACGATGATGGAGTTAACCCAGATCAAGCGCTCCGTCCATCATCTTATTGTGTTTGCAGTGATGAATATGAGGCAGAAGTAGGGTAAAGCCAAACAGCCAGGGCCGGCTTTAGGGCGGTGCGACCGGTGCCGCCGCACCGGGTGCTGGCTTCCTGGGGGCGCCGTGTTTGAAAGTTTATTAAGCTTTTGAAGCACCTGCTGCAGCAGCTTTTCTTTCTGCCGGCAATTACCAGGCCTCACATAAATGTCAAGAAAACTCCTGAGATTAATTATCGTCCTGGAGAGAGATCAGCATTTTGCATAGTGGAGGTTTTGACTTATGTGCAGAGGGTTAATGTGCCTGCTGCAAAGAACGTGTACCAAGTGGATTACAGAGTGCATATAATGTGAACAGATCAGCAGATTACTGCTTTCAAAAGAGACATCCTTTTTGACTTGCAATTTATAACTTAACGTCCTACTATAGAATAGTGAGCTATTAACTTTCATCCTAGAACTGCATACACACTGCAAAGTTTACATTATTAGGACATTGATTAATGTTGCAAAAAGGGTTAATTTGGCTAGAAATCGATTCTTATTATTAAAGAAAACTCCCAACTATGCTGTTTCTTTTTCGACTCTGAGTTTGTGCTTCTCCACACCAAGCACTCTTAAACTATACTGCCTACCAGTATGGGTGACATGTGACTCCTACACTTTCAGTCCTTTGGCTTATGTAACCTTTCCTATACACTGATTTACACACGTATGATTGATTGTCTCTGTGTAATGTGTGTGTGATGCAAAGTGCTCAGACACCCTACACTGGTATGAGTGGCGCTATATAACTAATTCAATGTATCTGAGAGAGTGTGGTTATGGAGACTGTTAAAGGGTGCTAGTGAGAGAATCCGTGGTGGAGGTGGTCATGGAGGGGAGCGCCAACAAACATTGTCGCACAGGGCGCCAGAAGCGCTAAAGCCGGCCCTGCAGCCAGTGGTGAATGAGAGTGGGGCAGGAGCAGATCTAGGAAAGAGAGAGAGAAAGAGAGAGAGGCAGAGAGAGCTCGAGCTTGTGATGGTTGAGATGCAGAACAAGGAGCAGGAACAGCGAGCCTGCCATGAGTGGAGGCCTGGGGTGGCAGGAGGAGAGAGGTAGCAAGAGTGGAAGGGAGAGAGAGAGTCTTCAATGACTGAGGAAAATAGTATGGAGAAGTGGAGAGAGAGGCACCTCTGAGGAATGAAGGGCAGGAGGCTTCAGTCATGAACCAAAGACTGGGAGAGAAGCGACAGAGATAATAATGAACCAAGAAATGAGAAAGGAAGAGACAGAGACGGTCATGAACCGAGGGGCGGGGGAGAGGAAGAGACAGTCATGAACCAAGGGATGAGAGAGAGGAAGAGACAGTCATAAACCGAGGGACGGGAGAGAGAAAGAGACAGAGATAGTCCTGAACCAAGGGGCGTGAGAGAGGAAGAGACAGTCATGAATTGAGGGACGGGAGAGAGAAAGAGACAGAGACAGTCATGAACCGAAGTATGGGTGGGAGGAAGAGACATCCATGAACCAAAGGAAGGTGGAGAGGAAGAGACAGTCATGAACCGAGGGATGGGAGCGAGGAAGAGACAGAGCCAGCCACGAACAGAGGGGCTGTGGAGAGGAACAGACAGTCATGAACCGAGGGATGGTAGAGAGGAAGAAACAGTCATGAATCAAGGGACGTTGGAGGGGAAGAGACAGTCAGGAATCGAGGGATGGGAGATAGAAAGAGACAGAGACAGCCATGAACCAAAGGAAGGTGGAGAGGAAGAGACAGTCATGAATCTAGGGATGTGAGAGAGGAAGAGACAGAGACAGTCGTGAACCTAGGCACGGGCGTGAGGGAGAGACAGTCATGAACCGAGGGATGGGAGCGAGGAAGAGACAGAGCCTGCCACGAACAGAGGGGCTGTGGAGAGGAACAGACAGTCATGAACCGAGGGATGGTAGAGAGGAAGAAACAGTCATGAATCAAGGGACGTTGGAGGGGAAGAGACAGTCAGGAATCGAGGGATGGGAGAGAGGAAGAGACCGAGGCAGCCAGAAACCAAGGGGTGTGTGAGAGGATGAGACAGCCATGAACCAAGGGAAGGTGGAGTGCAACAGACAGTCATGAATCGAGGGATGGGAGAGAGGGAGAGACCGAGCCAGCCAGAAACCAAGGGGTGTGTGAGAGGATGAGACAGTCATGAACCTAGGGGTGCGAGAGAGGGGTAGACAGCTGTGCACGTGCGTCGCTCAGCAGGGCAGGGGTGACAGCGGTTAGACAGGGTTGCTTCACCTGTCCGTGCGGTTTGCACCTAGCCGCAGCACGCTCTGCTCTCTCTGTTGTCTTTGAACCCCCCAGAGGGCCCTATCATCGCGGCGCCATTTTATCACATCAATTAGTTCTGCTAATAGCGCCTCAGCTGCGAGCGGCAGAGGTGGCGCTGTGTAATTCTCTCTGGACATTGAAATACCCCGAATATCCATTGTGTGTCCGTCCCCGGCGCCTGCGCTAACCTAACCGAGTGGAATCGCAGACGAGTCCGGATGGACTATAGCCGGAGACAGCTCAGTGACCGAGGCTCCTCTCTGCCGCATGTGACTCGACTCTTCGCAGTGACCGGCTCTGAAGAGTCGGATCCGAGCCTCCCATGCTCCATGGCAGCTGGATCAGCACCTACGTCACGTCACGGAGATGACTCAGACATGCTTGAAACGAGGCTGGCAAAATAACATGGATGTGTTAAGGACAGAACATCGCGGAAAGGGCTGGACAATAGATGTGACAGGAGAAAGCCGCACGAGGGATGTGCTTGATTTTTGGTTGTTAATTTGAAACAGTTTCATGGTGCACGAACAGTGTCAATGGTGCAGTAGGTGCAGTGGCACCCGGACCCAGGGGTGTGAGAGGCCCCCTGCACATCAAATGTAGCAGCTTTTTATTACCAAACAGGCTCGGTTCTAAAGGGTGGGCCAGGCCCTCCCAAGATAGCTCTGTGGCCCACCCAAGGCCCATTCACAAGCAAAACACATATCTGGTATTTTTCTCAACTGAAAAATCCCACCGGCCTGCAGGCGCCCCATCAAGGCCTAACTGTGCTTTTTTTCATATATAAGGGCAATGCCTTGGGCTACTTTAAGTGCCTGGAGTCTGGGGTGAGGTCACAGGGGAGGGCGGCTATTACTGTTCACATGTAAATAGATGGGGTACCTAACACTTCCCCCACTACATCAGGAGGTGAGGTCCCATCACACAGTAATTAAGAGATGAAAATAGTTTAATTGCAGAAACAGTGTGAAGGCTTTTGCCATTGCAAGTAAAGTAAGTGAAAATTAACATACACTCAAAATATATATCTTAGTAGTGAGTTATTATATGTTCTTTCTGCTATGGTGTTATTCCTAACTTTTATCCAGGGCCACTGGAATTATGCAATTGGGGTAAACTAAAGTAGGAGGATGAGAAGGAGGATGATGTCAGGAGAGGGGAGGTACAGACAGAAAGAAGCTGATGTGGAGAAAGCAGAAAATAAGTTTTAAAAATGCAAAGTTAGATGGAGTAGACAGAAGCTGGAAGTAGGTATGACGTGTGCTCTCATTCATATAAGGCCGCCCGGCATGCCCAGACCCAGCTCTCAGACACCAGGGAGACTCCGGAGAAAGACCCTTCTCTCCATGGCCCACCCATGCTTCTCCATGGCCCTCCCATGCTTCTCCATGGCCCACCCATGCTTCTCCGTGGCCCTCCCAGACTCCATGACCTGGAACCAGGCCCGTTACCAATCCAGGGCCTGAAGGATATGTCCCTGCTTGCATTAAAGCCAAGGCACCATTGCTACACATGACTATTGCCCGGTGCAATGTGTTTGTATTACTGAAAGCCCCTCCCTGCCTGCAGTGCTTAATATCCTAACATGTAAACAGTGTTGTTTATTGTTTTATTTATTTTTTTACAGAGTTTTATATAGCGTAAACTTGACCCAAATTGGGTATCAGAGCGCTTTACGTAGCACCAGTTGCGTTACGTGAGGACACATTCATTATTTGTTAGGCACGGGAAGATTGAGTGATTTGCCCAGAATCACAGGATGTTCAGCGTCGTTGCTGAGACTCAAACCCAGTTCCCCAGATTCGAGGACAGCCGCCCTAGCCGTTAGGCGAACTCCTCTCCCCACAGGTGCCACAGGGGCAAAAGGGTCACAGGGGACAAACCTAGAGGTATTTTCTTAATTTTAAAAAAATATATCTAGATGAGGTGGCCTCCAGGTGACATTTAGTGCTATATAAAACATCTAGTTAGGTATTGGCTAAAACTTAAAATAAGTCATGGTTCTTAGTTTTTCATGCCAGAAGAATGAGAGACCAAGTAAGCCCTGTTGAGATCTGAGCTGGCGATATGCTTGTTGCACATATCTCTCAGCAGCCGGCGCTATAAACAATGAGGTGCCCCCCCCAGCCCTCCCCCCGCACCCTCCTCATTCTCAGTTGGCACGGTCTTATTCACAGGAAGACAATGACATTATCTGATCCTGTTGCTGACCAAGCCAACAGAAGTATTGATTGTCACTTTTCTTAGAGTGAACAGTGACTCTTCATGTCTTGAGATTATGCGTGGGCCAGGAGCTGATATCTGAATACTAATGTCTGTAACACCTTGTGGATTCTGTTTTTAACACACCAACGCTGTCTCTGCGCACATTTAAGGGCATTTAAGATTAGTTTGCAAAACTTGAAAATACTTTCCTATTGTTATCCACTTTTATTTGATTTTTAAAATTTGCAAATGAGAGCTGAACGCTATGGCCTTAACAACACAATTCCTCATTCTGTAGCGCTTAGATTGCAGCCTTATTTTACTAGTGGAAGCACCACATTCAGTCTGGGTTGCCCCATGTGCTACTCTGCTGAATTACATGCCTGGGTGTGTTTTCACACTGTATGTGTGCTGTTGTTCATGGCTGCTAGTGCTTAATTTTAGCCAGTGGTTTCTGGTGCTGGGCACCTGCACTTTATTGTCAACACCTGCACTTATGACAACTTGCCACATGGTGGCGCTGTTGTCTAATTTTGTGATAAGCACACCCACAGTTGTTTAATAATACAATATACATAAAAAATGATTAGTACCTGCTACCCAAATTTTAATGCATAATAAAAGTCTGAATTGTCACACTTGTCGGAGTGTGAGTGTTAGAATGCGACCTCAGAGGGGCCCGGAGGGGGCCCTGACTGCCCTGAGACCCACCCTCGAAGTATCGTAGCCGGGCACTGGCGAGAGATTCCTCCGGGAGGAACCTCGTATCTAGGATCGCACACTCGGCACCACACGACAGAGGGACACCACACGAGTAGTTCTTACGAGCAAATCTTTATCAAGTTAGAGTAGTAGGATCTTTATGATCCGCACAGCAAATATATACAAACAGAGCGTGGGCTCTCAGAGTCTTGGAGGGGGGGTATGAGGTAGCGGGACAGTCTTTGGGGATATGGATCAAATGCAGGAGCGTACCCGGCGCACAGCTCACAATCCTCGAGCTGGAGGATACGCTTGTCGTCGTGGGGTCCGGCGGGACCAAGAGAGTCTGCAGGAGCCGCGAGTCACTCAGCAAGGCTCGTATACAAGTTCGGTGGTCTTACGATCTTCGGGGAGCCGCGAGTCACTCAGCAGGGCTCAAGCACAAGTTCGGAGGTCTTACGATCTTCAGGGAGCCGCGAGTCACTCAGCAGGGCTCAGGTACCAGTTCGGAGGTCTTACGATCTTCAGGGAGCCGCGAGTCACTCAGCAGGGCTCAGGTACCAGTTCGGAGGTCTTACGATCTTCAGGGAGCCGCGAGTCACTCAGCAGGGCTCAGGTGTTCCAAGGCGAATCTGCCGGACGGTCCCCGAGCACCCCTTGTTATAGGGCGACCCCTCTTTGATGTCCGGAGTCTGTGCAGGCAGGGGTCTTGTCACCTGGGGGGTTGCTTGTTGGGGTTTCCTGCTATTGTCTTTTGATCCTTCCAGGGCCGGGTCGGGAGGAGTCCCAGACACCCAGCAGGCGTGGAGCGAGCCCTCGGGGAGGCCGGCAGGTCGATCGAAACCCACCGTCCCAGGGAAGCGCAGAGGTGTGATAGAAACTGCTCCTCCCTCTCTCATCCCAAGGGGAGCGCGATGTCCTCCAGCCGGAGTGGCGCCTCTAGGCCAGGGTCGCGCTGGGGCCGGGCGGCCATCTTGGTGCATGAAGTGGGCACGCGGGCCCGGTGTGGCCGAAGGGAGGAAGGCCATGGACGGGGAAGTCCGGGTTGGGTGCGTGTGAGTTCTGGTGGGGAGGATCGGCTAGGCCGTGGGTTTGGGGGCTGGTGTGAGGTGCAGGGGTCAGGTCTAGCTATGGTACGATGGCCGGGTCTAACATGCGTCCCCCCCCAGCTGAAAGCCAGAGAGAACTACCCATCTTCTTGGGGGTTCTCTTCGCTGAGGCGGAAGAACCGGGAGAGGCCATCGGCGTTGGCGTGGTCATTCCCAGGGCGATGTTCTACGGTGAAATCCATCCCCTGGAGGGAGATTGACCACCGCAGTAGCTTGGGGTTTTCTCCTCGCATCTGCATGAGCCATCGCAAGGGCCGATGGTCGGTTTGGACCTTGAAATGGGTGCCGAACAGGTAAGGGCGTAGTTTTTTGAGGGCCCAGACTACGGCGAATGCCTCTCGCTCGATGGTGCTCCATCTTTGTTCCCTGGGCAATAGCCTTCGGCTGAGGAAGGCCACGGGCTGGTCTAGACCTTGGTCATTCACCTGGGAGAGGACTGCCCCGATGCCGTGCTCAGAGGCATCAGTCTGTACCACGAACTCCTTAGAGCAGTCGGGGGCCTGGAGGACAGGGGCAGTACACATGGCCTCTTTCAGGGCCTCGAACGCCTCTTGGCAGGCAGGGGACCACTGTACCTTTTTGGGCTGCTTTTTGGACGTGAGTCTCGTGAGGGGGCCGACCAGGCTGCCGTAATTCCGGATGAATCTCCGATAGTAGCCCGTGAGGCCCAGAAAGGCTCGGACCTCTGTTTGGGTAGTGGGGGGTTCCCAGGCTAGGATGGCGTCGATTTTGGGCTGTAGAGGGGCGACCTGCCCGCTTCCGACCTGGTGCCCCAGGTAGGTTACCGAACCTTGCCCAATCTGGAACTTGCTGGCTTTCACGGTGAGGCCTGCCTGGCGCAGGGCGGTCAGCACCCTCCGAAGGTGCTGGAGGTGCTCACTCCATTCGGAACTAAAAACTGCAATATCGTCGAGATATGCAGCGCTGAATTTTTCCAGCCCGGCCAGGACTCTATTTACCAGTCGCTGAAAGGTGGCCGGGGCATTTTTCATCCCGAAAGGCATCACGCGAAAGCGATAGTGCCCATCCGGGGTGGAGAAGGCGGACCGCTCCTTGGCTCCTTCTGTGAGCGCAATTTGCCAGTATCCACAGGTGAGATCGAAGGTACTGAGGAACCGAGCAGCCCCGAGCCGGTCAATGAGCTCGTCGGCTCGGGGAATGGGGTGGGCATCGGTTCGGGTGACTTCATTGAGTCCCCGGTAGTCCACGCAGAAGCGGAGTTCTGGCGCGACCCCGGGGGCGGCTGCTTTAGGGACCAGGACCACGGGGCTGGCCCAGGGGCTATCTGAGGGCTCGATTACGCCTAGGGTCAACATTTTCGAGACTTCGGCCTGGATACAGGACCGGACCCGATCAGGGACTCGGTAGGCCCGGTGTCTCACTGGCGGACTGTCCCCGGTATCCACGTCATGGACACACCAGTCGGTGACCCTAGGGACCAGGGAGAAGAGGTCCGAAAACTGCCCTAGGAGCTGGCGGCAATCTTCCCGTTGCTGGGGAGTGAGAGACGGGGAGAGGTTCACTCCTTCTACGGAGCCGTCCTTCTCTTTGGTACACAGGAGATCGGGGAGAGGATCGGACTCCTCCTCGGCCCCGTCATCGGTGGCCAGCAGCAGACTTAGCTCTGTCCGCACAAAGTGGGGCTTGAGGCGGTTCACGTGGAGGACCCGGAGGGGGTCCCGGGGGGACTGGACGTCCACTAAGTACGTGACCTGGCTCTTCCGCTCAACCACTTTGAAGGGCCCTGTCCATTTATCCTGGAGGGTGCAGGGTTTCACTGGGGCCATGACCCATACCAGCTGGCCCGGCTGAAATTCGATCAGAGTGGCGTTCTGGTCGTACCAGCGCTTCATCTCTTCCTGACTCGCCTCCAGGTTGGCCTCGGCCATCTCTCGGAACCTTCGAGTCTGATTTCGGAGGGTCAGAACATACCGGAACACATCTCGGGGGGGGCCTCGAGTCGCCGCCTCCCAGCCTTCCTTGACCAGGCTGAGGGGCCCCCTGACGGGGTGCCCGTAGAGTAACTCAAAGGGGCTGAACCCCAAGGACTTCTGGGGAACTTCGCGGTATGCGAATAGGAGGCAGGGGAGCAGGATGTCCCACTTACGCCGGAGGGGCTCTTCTAGGCCCGCGATCATCCCCTTCAGAGTCCGGTTAAACCGCTCTACCAGGCCGTTTCCCTGGGGGTGGTACGGGGTGGTGAATTTATAGGACACCCCGCATTGTTGCCATAAAGACTTCATGTATTGGGATATAAAGTTGGTATCGCGATCGCTCACGACCTCGCGGGGGAAACCCATGCGGTAGAAGATTCCCATCAACGCCCGGCCCACCACGGGGGCCGTGACGGTGCGCAGGGGGATGGCCTCAGGGTAACGGGTGGCATGGTCCACCAGGACGAGGATGAACCGGTGCCCTTGGGAAGTTGGGGGGTCCAGGGGTCCTACAATGTCGATCCCGACCCGCTCAAAAGGGGTACTGACGACAGGGAAGGGTTGGAGGGGAGCCTTGCTCCTCCCTCCGCACTTCCCACTGGCATGGCACGTGGGACAGGACTAGCAGTGGGCTCCTACATCGGCTTTCATCCGGGGCCAGTAGAAGTGGGTCACGAGGCGACTGTACGTTTTGTCCTGGCCCAAGTGGCCTGCGAGGGGGACATCGTGGGCCAAGCCCAGGAGGACGTTTCGGAAGCATAGGGGTACCACCAGTACTCAGCCGGACCCTAGCTCCACCGACTTCTGTTCACTGTACAGGAGGCCATTCTCCCAGTACATTCGGTGTGTCCCTGTCATGATCTCGTCCGCTCCTCGCTCCCGACTGCCGGAAGCAAGGCCTTCCACGGGACGAGACTCCTCCCCTATACTGGCTTTTCACCGAGTAGCGGTCTAGTGGCTGTGATCGACTCTGCCACTGTCATTGGCCGTCCCACACTTCCGGCGGATTGTGTACTTTAAGCCGACGGACGCCCACGCCGGTGCTTCGGATTCATCCACGGAGCTTCGCCGGATACGCAGGAGCGTAGCGAAGGCTCTACCAGCAACCAGACCTTCTGTCTGGACCGCGCATGGGCGCCTACAGCTGCTGTTCACCGAGACTCGGGTAGAGTCTCTATCGCCTTTTCTGTTTCCTCTCCAGCGCAGGAGCGCTATCTTCCTTGCTTCCCCGCGACTCGTGCGACGGCACGGAGTCGCCCTTACTTTGCCCCTCCTTCACTAGCGCCGGCGCGCTTCCCCCTTGAGCACCACGACTTGTGCGACGGCACGGAGTCACCCTTACTTTGCCCTTCCTCACTAGCGCAGGTGCGCTGCCACGCCAGGTCATTCACGAGCTTCCCCCCATGGACCGATTCCTGGTACCCATAGCATACAGCGCAGGAGCGTATGCTTCCGCCACGCTGAGGCCCTCTCTCGCCTCCCACCTTGAAGCGCTTGCCGACTTGTCTCATCTTTCCTGCGCAGGAGCGCCACCTTCAGGTAACACTTGCAGTGAGCGATAACCAGGGGGTTAGTGTTTACGTACCTGTGCCTCTGTTTTCATTCCCTTTCCTGGAACCGCGCTTACCCCTCTCCTCTCTGTCTAGGTGGGATTCGCGCCCGACCCAAGACCCCGGTTGTTCACGAGAGACGCCCCATCCCGACACACCACCCTCACCTGCTTCGTGGCAGCCTCCCCCAGCTCCCTCTCTGTCCTGGTTAGTGCACTCGGTCCTTCCAGGAGGAAAAGGGTCCAGGAGGGGGTTGTCCTTGTCATCCCTGTGGGATTTCTCCACAACAGTAAGGTAAGAATTGTGGGGACCGGACAGAATCCGAAGCCCACGTTTATATATCCCACCCGGGTAACATGGACAACCCCGACATCACCTTGCAGGACATAGCTGCCATGTTGGTTAGCATCCAAGCCGAGAATCGTAGTCTGCGACACGACATGACCACCCTACAAGGGCAAATAGGTACGGGTAACGTAGGACCCTGGGGTCCCTCTTCCGCACGCCCCCGGCAAGAAGGAATACTAAGGCCTCCTATATTCAATCCAGGGGGCTCCCCACCATCGGTCTCGACTAATTCCGCACCCATTCAGGTCATAGCTCAACCCACCGTCCAGCTAGCCGCACCAGAACGATTCTATGGGGAGAGCGCGAAATACAGTATATTCTTGAACCAATGCCATCTACACTTCATGGCCAGAGCATCGGCCTTTCCCGACGACGCCTCCAAGGTCGCGTTCATCCTATCGTATTTGGGAGGTGACGCCGCGCAGTGGTCTATTCCATTGGTGGAGAATGACGAACCACTCTTATACAACTATCCGGTGTTCAAGGAAACCATGCGTCGTATGTTTGCCCACCATACGTTTGTGCAAGCGGCGGACAATGAACTACTCAATCTAAAACAAGGCAACACCGACCTACTCCACTACATCACCACCTTCAACCGTCTAGTAGTGGAAGCCCATTGGCCAGAAAATAAACAAGTATCAGTGTTCTATAGGGGCCTACGTGAAGACTTAAAAGACCACATTTCACAAATGACCGACCTACCAGAAGAGATAGGCCCATTCATAGACATGGTAGTAAAACAGAATTATCGCCTACAAGAGCGGAAGACAGAAAAAACCAAAGGAGGAGAGCCCAGAGTCCCTGTGTATAGAGACCTACCAAAACCCCGTGATACTCCTGAGCCTATGCAGATCGGGGGTATCCGTGCCCCCTTGACAAAAGACGAAAAGGAAAAAAGACGGAAACAGAATCTATGCCTCTACTGTGGCAAAAGCGGTCATTTCGTGTGGGAGTGTCCTGCAAAACCCCGCCAACCCAGAGAGAAGACTTCGGCAGCACTCCCGATCACCCGAGGAGACGGGTTGGGAAACGGGACATCCCAGTAGTGAACGGGTCGGTCTACTGGGACTGTTGGCAGGAGAAAAACAGACCCCAAACCTTTGTGCCAACCACCATCACATGGGCTTACCGGTTGTCTTGCACTCATCCATAGGCCCATCATGGCACGTTGTAGCCTTGATTGACTCAGGAGCAACCGGAAACTTCATCGATGCCCAGTACATGGCAGGCCTGGGCATGCAAAAACGAACCAAAAGCAGGCCCGAAACGGTGAAGGCAGTGGACGGCACGGATTTGACCTCAGGGCTAATCTGATACCAAACCGAAGATCTGGTAATGGTGCTAGAAAACCAGCACACAGAGAACATCGCCTTTGACATCATTGATGCTCCTCAATTTCGGCTCATATTGGGCCTTCTATGGCTGATTCAGCACAATCCCCTGATTCATTGGGCGACTGGCAAAACAGTGTTGGACTCGGTCCATTGTATTCGCTATTGCTACCCCCCGGAGAAGAAAGCCATACCGAGGGAGATCCAGGTCTGCGCTCTACCACGGGAAGGAATGGGACTGATAACACATCAGAGAGTCCCCAAGGAATACCAAGACCTGGCACCCATTTTTGACGAACAAGGGGCTAACACCCTACCTCCACATCGGCACTTCGACTGCCGCATCGATTTAATACCGGGATCCACGCTCCCTTGCAGCCGCGTTTACTCCCTCACGGAGAAGGAAAACGGACATCTTCGCGCCTATCTCGATCAGTACCTACAGAATGGGTTCATACGCCACTCCAAGTCTCCTGTCTCTTCCCCTCTCTTCTTCGTGGCGAAGAAAGAAGGGGATCTGCGCATGTGCATAGACTTTCGGGCGATGAACGCCATAACCATTAAGAACAGGTACCCGTTACCGTTAATACCCGACCTACTGGATCAAGTAAAAGATGCGGCCATCTATACTAAGCTGGATCTACGTGGGGCATACCACCTTGTCCGAGTCCGTGAAGGGGATGAGTGGAAAACCGCCTTCCGAACACGATATGGATTATTCGAGTACCGGGTCATGCCCTTCGGACTCTGCAACGCCCCAGCCGCCTTTCAATATTTCATTGATGAGGTGCTGAGGGAATTCATCGACAAATGCTGCATCGTGTATATCGATGATATACTGATTTACTCCGCAGACATGAAGGAGCACCGTCAACATGTGCGGGCGATACTCCAGCAACTACAGCAACAAGGGCTATACGTGAAACTAGAAAAGAGCGTATTCCACACCACAACCGTGGAATTCCTGGGACACATCCTCACACCAGAAGGCGTACAAATGGACTCCAGGAAAGTCGACGCCATATTACAGTGGCCATCCCCAAGCTCCGTGAAACAAGTCCAAAGGTTCCTTGGATTCGCGAATTAATATCGCCGTTTTATTTCAGGCTTTTCCCGGATTGTTACCCCCATTACCTGTCTATTGCGAAAAGGGACACGTTTCCAATGGAACACCGGAGCGGAAAGAGCCTTTCAGGACCTAAAAAATAGGTTCACCTCAGCTCCGATACTAAAGCATCCTGATCCCAACCGCCCCTTTATTGTGGAGGCCGATGCCTCGCAGAACGCCGTAGGGGGTGTCTTGTCACAAAAAGACAGTAACACCAATCTACTCCACCCCATAGCCTACTATTCCAGGAAGCTTCAACCAGCTGAATGCAACTATTCCATCGGAGATAAGGAGCTCTTGGCCATAAAAGTGGCATTTGAGGAATGGCGACACTACTTAAAAGACGCTAAACATCCAGTCACAATATTCACCGACCATAGAAACCTACGGTTCCTTCGATCAGCCAGAGCCCTAACAGCGAGACAACTACGATGGACGTTATTCTTCAACGAATACGATTTCCAGATCACCTACCGTCCCGGGAGGGAGAATGCCAAGGCTGACGCCTTGTCCAGACTGGAGGAAACCGAAGACCAGGCACCCACCACAGACCCAGTACCTGTCATTCCCAGCCGATGTTTCCAGGGGACGGTGACCTCGTCCTCCTTCTTATCCCAGCTGCACCATGATTTACAACAAAGAAGTCCTACTGATTGGATCGGAAACATCCAAGACCTTACAGAGCGAGATGGATTCCTGTTGAAAGAGGGACGGTATTATTTACCTCTATCTACCCACCAACAACAAGCTCTGGTTCAATGCCACGATCACTCCCTCTCCGGTCATCCTGGATACCAGAAGACCAAAGATCTGCTGCAACGACACTTCTGGTGGCCTTCCCTGAACCAGGACACACAGGCCTACATAGATCGCTGCACCGTTTGCACACAAGGAAAGACGACCTCCCAACCCATAGTAGGACTATTACGTCCCATTCCTGTTCCCCCATGCCCATGGCACACGGTCTCGATGGACTTCGTAGTGGAACTTCCTAAAACCACTAGGGGATACACGACCATACTAACCATCGTAGACCATCTGACTAAAATGGCACATTTCGTACCACTGCAACGCCTTCCTTCAGCTGCGGAATTGGCAACCATATTTATGCAGAACGTGATACGACTTCATGGAATCCCGTCAGTACTGATAACAGACCGTGGAACTCAGTTCGTGTCCAGGTTCTGGACGGAAGTCTGCTCTCTTCTGCACATGGAAGCCCGTTTGTCATCCGCCTATCATCCCCAAACGGATAGACAGGCGGAACGCACAAATCGTACCAAGGAACAATACCTCCGTTGCTTGCTGCTTTCCTTGGACTCAGAATGGTCCAATATATTGTGGATGGTGGAATACGCGTATAACAATAACAAACACACAGCCATCGGGGTGTCCCCGTTCTTTTGTCTCCAAGGGTACCATCCCAGAACGTCCCCCTGGGAAGAGACACGGACCTGTGGTGTACCTACCATACAGGAGCATCATGCCTTCCTCCGTACCATATGGCAGCAAGCCCGATTTGAGCTAGCCAAAGCCAAAGAAACATACAAACAACATGCAGATAAACACAGACAACAAGAACCCACCTACACTGTGGGGGACAGGGTATGGGTGTCCATCAAGAACATTAACACACAAGGGCCCAAGAAACTGTTGCCCCGTTACATAGGTCCCTATCCCATAACCCGAGTTATCAACCCAGTGGCCATGAGGCTATCACTGCATTCTCACATGAAAGCACATCCCGTCTTTCATGTCTCACTTTTGCGTCCTGCCCATCCTGACTGCTTGATAGCGGAACCCCCTCCTCCAGTTCCTGTGGAAGACCACGTGGAATACGAGGTACGGGCCATCCTTGACTCCTGTAGAACTAGAGGGAAACTCTATTACCTGGTGGATTGGAAGGGGTATGGTCCTGAAGAACGCTCCTGGGAACCCCTTTCACATGTCCGTAGCGCCCCTGCCTTAGTTCGCGCCTTCCACGCGCGGCAACCCCTGAAACCCCGTCCTGCTATCCCTCTTTGACAACCGGGTAGGACTATTTTAGGGGTGGGTGCTGTCATGATCTCGTCCACTCCTCGCTCCCGACTGCCGGAAGCGAGGCCTTCCACGGGACGAGACTCCTCCCCTATACTGGCTTCTCACCGAGTAGCGGTCTAGAGGCTGTGATCGACTCTGCCACTGTCATTGGCCGTCCCACACTTCCGGCGGATTGTGTACTTTAAGCCGACGGACGCCCACGCCGGTGCTTCGGATTCATCCACGGAGCTTCGCCGGATACACAGGAGCGTAGCGAAGGCTCTACCAGCAACCAGACCTTCCGTCTGGACCGCGCATGGGCGCCTACAGCTGCTGTTCACCGAGACTCGGGTAGAGTCTCTATCGCCTTTTCTGTTTCCTCTCCAGCGCAGGAGCGCTATCTTCCTTGCTTCCCCGCGACTCGTGCGACGGCACGGAGTCGCCCTTACTTTGCCCCTCCTTCACTAGCGCCGGCGCGCTTCCCCCTTGAGCACCACGACTTGTGCGACGGCACGGAGTCACCCTTACTTTGCCCTTCCTCACTAGCGCAGGTGCGCTGCCACGCCAGGTCATTCACGAGCTTCCCCCCATGGACCGATTCCTGGTACCCATAGCATACAGCGCAGGAGCGTATGCTTCCGCCACGCTGAGGCCCTCTCTCGCCTCCCACCTTGAAGCGCTTGCCGACTTGTCTCATCTTTCCTGCGCAGGAGCGCCACCTTCAGGTAACACTTGCAGTGAGCGATAACCAGGGGGTTAGTGTTTACGTACCTGTGCCTCTGTTTTCATTCCCTTTCCTGGAACCGCGCTTACCCCTCTCCTCTCTGTCTAGGTGGGATTCGCGCCCGACCCAAGACCCCGGTTATTCACGAGAGACGCCCCATCCCGACACACCACCCTCACCTGCTTCGTGGCAGCCTCCCCCAGCTCCCTCTCTGTCCTGGTTAGTGCACTCGGTCCTTCCAGGAGGAAAAGGGTCCAGGAGGGGGTTGTCCTTGTCATCCCTGTGGGATTTCTCCACAACAGTAAGGTAAGAATTGTGGGGACCGGACAGTCCCCGTCTGGTCGCCCGCGGCCTGGGCCTCTGCCTGTTGCCGGGGCCCGTCCAGGGAGGGACATGAAGCCTGCTCTCGGCAGAACTCTTCTCGGGAGGGGCCCCCCTCGTGGCGCCACTGGGCTAATTCGGGCAGATCGCCGAACTCGGTGACTGGGGTGGAGTCGGAAGGCGGGGGTTCGTCACTGGCGATCGACTCCTCTGGTGGGGTAATGGGGGGACCCTCGGCTGGGACCATCCTATCTTCAGGGGTCGGGGCGTCGTCGACTTCCCTCAGGAGGGTCAGTCGGCCCGCCATGGAACGAGTGATGGCGCACACCCACTCAGGGAGGCCCATCATCCCTAGATGGGTCTTGCGCTCAACCTGTCTCCAGGGGGAACTTTCCAGGTCGTTCCCCAGGAGACAGTCGACGGGCTGGGAGGTTCTCACTGCAACCTTCAGTTTACCGACCACCCCTCCCCACTCAAAGGGCACTAGGGCTACTTTACATAGGCTTTCTGTGTTGTCGGCTGAGATGACAGGGCAAAAGACGTTGGGGAGGACCTGGTCTTCGTGTACTAAATGGCTAAGGACCCCTGTGATGCTGGCCCCGGTGTCACGGAGGGCTTCTACTTGGTGGCCATTGATCGTTACGAGCTGCCCATATTTCTTTGTGTTAGATGGTAGGAGGCTCCCCGGGACCATCTCTCTATCTCCTAGGGATACTAGTGCCATAGCGGCGGGTTCCCACTCCTCGGCCTCCTCAACCTCTTCCCCCTGGGCTACATTGGCGATCTGTCTAGCAGGGGGTGCTGCCTGGGTGGTGCGTGGGGCCATGGGGCATTCAGGGTCGTTGGCGTAATGCCCGGGTTTCTGGCAACGGAAACAAGTGATGGTTACCCGGTGCCCCCGTCTAAGGGGGGGGCCGGATACAGCAGGTGGGGGTGCCGGGAAGGGTGGAGGTTGGGACTTCGGGGGACTAGCCTGGGACTCTCTCTGCCCTCCCTGGTTTCCCCCCCCTCTCTGGCGGGGTGGTCCCTGACTGGCTCGGGGGTACTCTCCTACAGGGCTCCGGGAGACCCGGGTGTTGGTCCAGCGATCCGCCTCGACAGCCAGCTTTCTCGGGTCCGTGAGCTTGCTGTCGAGCAGATGCTGGCGGAGTTCTACAAAGCAGTTGGCCGCCAGGTGTTCCCACAACATAAGGTCGGTTAGTTCTTCCAGGGTGGTTAACTTGCTGCCCTTGATCCAACCACCGAAGGCGCGGCTGAAGAAATTCACATATTCCACCCAGGTGGTACCCGGGATCTTCCGGCAGTCCCGGAACCGCTGGCGGTACATCTCCGGGGTGAGGCCGTACCTTGTGAGGAGGGCCGCTTTCATGTGTTCATAGGACGTTTGCATGGAGGCGGGTAGGTCGAGCAGGGTGTCTCTTCCTTCGCTCAGGAATCGTCCCCATAACCCAGCCCCCCAATCTTTCTGTGGTACCCGATGGGAGGTCATGGCGACCTCGTAGGCCCGGAACCACTGCTGAATGTCATCATTTTTATAATATTCTTTGACCACATCCTTGGGGATGTGGACCTTCTGGTCCGTCGGGGCGGCCGCCTCCCGGTTCCTCGGGGGCCGCGCTTCTTCGCTCCTTGCTTTCAGTTCTATTTCCTTCAGGCTGCGTTCATGCTCCAGTTGAAGTTTCTTTCCCTCGTGTTCTCGTTGGAGTTTCTTCTCTTCCAGCTCTCCTTGTACTCGCAACTGTTCTACTGCTAGCTTTTTCTCGGCTAATTACAGCTCGCCCTCAATTTTGAGTTTCGCTAATTCGAGCTCGTGATGGCGACTTTTTTCTCTGTCTGCGAGTTCCTCCGGGGATAGGCCCCCGTCTGGTACGAAGCCTCGCACCTGGTTGTTGCTGCGTTCTCCTTGGGAGGGTCCAGCTTCGTCGTGGGGTTCCCCCGCTCCTTCTGGCCGGGAGGCCCCTGAATCCACCCAAGCTTTCAGTGCCTTTTGCATATCTTCTTTGGTGTTGAGACCAGTGGTAGCGATTCTGAGTTCCTTACAGAATTGCTTTAGTTCTCTGTGAGTGTACTCTTCCAGCTGTTCCACTTGGAACACGGTACTGGCGTCGTCTTCTACGAGAACCACGGCGTTTCCTTCTGCCATCTTTATCGGTAGTGCGTCAGCCGTTCACGGTACGATTTCTAGATTATGGGCCCGAATCCCGTCGCTTGCCACCAATGTTAGAATGCGACCTCAGAGGGGCCCGGAGGGGGCCCTGACTGCCCTGAGACCCACCCTCGAAGTATCGTAGCCGGGCACTGGCGAGAGATTCCTCCGGGAGGAACCTCGTATCTAGGATCGCACACTCGGCACCACACGACAGAGGGACACCACACGAGTAGTTCTTACGAGCAAATCTTTATCAAGTTAGAGTAGTAGGATCTTTATGATGAGCGGGACAGTCTTTGGGGATATGGATCAAATGCAGGAGCGTACCCGGCGCACAGCTCACAATCCTCGAGCTGGGGGATACGCTTGTCGTCGTGGGGTCCGGCGGGACCAAGAGAGTCTGCAGGAGCCGCGAGTCACTCAGCAAGGCTCGTATACAAGTTTGGTGGTCTTACGATCTTCGGGGAGCCGCGAGTCACTCAGCAGGGCTCAAGCACAAGTTCGGAGGTCTTACGATCTTCAGGGAGCCGCGAGTCACTCAGCAGGGCTCAGGTACCAGTTCGGAGGTCTTACGATCTTCAGGGAGCCGCGAGTCACTCAGCAGGGCTCAGGTACCAGTTCGGAGGTCTTACGATCTTCAGGGAGCCGCGAGTCACTCAGCAGGGCTCAGGTGTTCCAAGGCGAATCTGCCGGACGGTCCCCGAGCACCCCTTGTTATAGGGCGACCCCTCTTTGATGTCCGGAGTCTGTGCAGGCAGGGGTCTTGTCACCTGGGGGGTTGCTTGTTGGGGTTTCCTGCTATTGTCTTTTGATCCTTCCAGGGCCGGGTCGGGAGGAGTCCCAGACACCCAGCAGGCGTGGAGCCAGCCCTCGGGGAGGCCGGCAGGGGAACAACCTTTACAACGCAACTTTTACAACGCACTACACTTACAACGCATTTTTTACAACGCAAAATCCATTACAACGGACTACACTTACAACGCATGACACTACAACGCATTTTTAAAAACTACCTTTACAACGCATTCCATTACAACGCCTACCATTACAACGCATAATATTACACTACACTATCCAACACTTACTATCCAACACTTACCCTACTGTTGCACCCCCTGGAGTTAGAATAGTAATTTTTACCCCTATACTATCCAACACTTACCCTACTGTTGCACCCCCTGGAGTTAGAATAGTAATTTTTACCCCTATACTATCCAACACTTACCCTACTGTTGCACCCCCTGGAGTTAGAATAGTAATTTTTACCCCTATACTATCCAACACTTACCCTACTGTTGCACCCCCTGGAGTTAGAATAGTAATTTTTACCCCTATACTATCCAACACTTACCCTACTGTTGCACCCCCTGGAGTTAGAATAGTAATTTTTACCCCTATACTATCCAACACTTACCCTACTGTTGCACCCCCTGGAGTTAGAATAGTAATGTATACCCCTATACTATCCAACACTTACCCTACTGTTGCACCCCCTGGAGTTAGAATAGTAATTTTTACCCCTATACTATCTAACACTTACCCTACTGTTGCACCCCCTGGAGTTAGAATAGTAATTTTTACCCCTATACTATCCAACACTTACCCTACTGTTGCACCCCCTGGAGTTAGAATAGCAATTTTTACCCCTATACTATCCAACACTTACCCTACTGTTGTACCCCCTGGAGTTAGAATAGTAATTTTTACCCCTATACTATCCAACACTTACCCTACTGTTGCACCCCCTGGAGTTAGAATAGTAATTTTTACCCCTATACTATCCAACACTTACCCTACTGTTGCACCCCCTGGAGTTAGAATAGTAATTTTTACCCCTATACTATCCAACACTTACCCTACTGTTGCACCCCCTGGAGTTAGAATAGTACTTTTTATCCCTATACTATCCAACACTTACCCTACTGTTGCACCCCCTGGAGTTAGAATAGTAATTTTTACCCCTATACTATCCAACACTTACCCTACTGTTGCACCCCCTGGAGTTAGAAAAGTAATTTTTACCCCTATACTATCTAATACTTACCTTAAATGCAATTTAATATTATGCGTTGTAATGGTATGCGTTGTAAAGGTAGTTTTTAAAAATGCGTTGTAGTGTCATGTGTTGTAAGTGTAGTGCGTTGTAATGGATTTTGCGTTGTAAAAAATGCGTTGTAAGTGCATGCGTTGTAAAAGTGTGCGTTGTAACGACATACATCCGGCCGGCAGGTCGATCGAAACCCACCGTCCCAGGGAAGCGCAGAAGTGTGATAGAAACTGCTCCTCCCTCTCTCATCCCAAGGGGAGCGCGATGTCCTCCAGCCGGAGTGGCGCCTCTAGGCCAGGGTCGCGCTGGGGCCGGGCGGCCATCTTGGTGCATGAAGTGGGCACGCGGGCCCGGTGTGGCCGAAGGGAGGAAGGCCATGGACGGGGAAGTCCGGGTTGGGTGCGTGTGAGTTCTGGTGGGGAGGATCGGCTAGGCCGTGGGTTTGGGGGCTGGTGTGAGGTGCAGGGGTCAGGTCTAGCTATGGTACGATGGCCAGGTCTAACAGTGAGGGTCAGTAGTTTTGTTGGTATTGTCATTGGCAGTGCTGGCCGGGGCAATGGGTGGTGCAAGCTGCAGTGGCCACCTCACAAAGGCCATGGCACTTTCTTTTTATTTTTTACAAATTAAGCACTGGACTGGCTGTCCACACACTTCCTTCAGCATGTGTGGATTGATTTTAGTGCCTCAAGCATGTCTTCCAGTCCTGTCAGTTGGTCTTTGAGGATAGTGAGTGCTTTCTTGGCTTCAGCAGTGTAGTCGAAACTTTTTCGGACTCAGCACTTAATGTGTGTCTGTTTTCTGGTGATTGATACCAGTACTTATTTCTGGGCACCAGCACCGGTGCCAGCCAACCTAATGATTGTGGTGTCTTCCTTTTTGTTCTTTTTAGCAGAGCACAGCAGAAGGCTTGTTTGAAAATCCGAACTCACAGCCAATCTTTTGTGCTTATTTGCCTTGCATTGATAACGCTGCGGGTTTGTTTTTAGATTGGCAATCAATATTCATATTCAATCTTGTAATTTTTAGTCCAATAGTTAGCGGTAGGCACTGGCACTGGCATTCAGCAGCGATAGAATAGGGCCGGGGATGGCACCGTTGGCCTTGCACACATCACTTTTTTCCTTTTCAGGTCTCGCCTGACCCAGCGCTTGAGCTGGTCTGGCGAGACTTCAAGTAAGGGCTTAAAAAAATGCTACCGCCGGCTACAGCTTGCAGTGCATGTGCCCGGGCGCACGCTTGAGCAGAGGCGTCATATGGCGTGATTACTGCTGCACGCGCACCACTCGCGCACATGCACTGCAAGCTGTGGCCGGCGGTAGCATTTTCCCCCCGCCACGGCAGTCATTTCTCGAAGCTGACACTTGCTTTTTTTTTTCAGTTTATTACTTCTATGTAGTAATGGCGGCACCCGTGCTTTAGCTTAAACATCTAGGGCTAAAGTCGGGTGCTGAGATTGCTTCAAAAGTAAAGAAATAGACAATTCTTTACTTTTGAAGCAATCACGGCACCCGACTTTAGCTTAAAATGTTTAAGCTAAAGCACAGGTGCCGCCATTACTACAGAGCAGTCATAAACAGAAACAAGCATTGGCATAGCCAATATGTCTCGCTTTTGGGACCTTATAAGTATTTAGTTATGCAACTTTTGCATGGCTAAACACTTATAAGGTCTCAAAAGCGAGACCTATTGGCTATGCCAATGCTTGTTTTATATAAATTAAGCGCTGTTTGAAGACCTTGCCAACAGGCCTTGATTGTTCTCACTTCTTGTGAGTAAATATGGACCGATGCTCTAGGTTAAGGGAATGTGGACATCCAATCACCAGTGCTAGCAGAAGTGAGTCAAGCATTCCATTCCACTCATCACTTTTTGTGTTCCTCAGTGCGACGCCCATGGTGTGATGGGTGTGCTCAGACGTGTGTCTCGTGCTCACTGTGCCACTGGAACCAAGTAGCACCCTACTAAAGAGGCTCAACTAGTCCGAAACCGGTCTGCGTTGCTTGTTCAGAGGGGATCTGGGCTAACAGATCAGGGTGGATTATTCTTATTGGAGCAGGACCAAGGCTCATTTGCATACCGTGGTCCGGAGGCAGCATGGTGGGTGAAAACACAATGGACTGGGATGTGGCACCGAGTAGTTATCAATAGCGGAGGTTAGTCTCTTCTCTTCAGTGATAGAACAGTCAGATCTAATAGCTTTCTGTAACCCTTGGTAGAAGGTGCAGTGCCAAGAGTAGGCAGTGACACTACTGGGGTAGCACGTGCAGTGACACTACTGGGGTAGCACCTGCAGTGCCAAGAGTAAGCAGTGACACTTCTGGGGTAGCACCTGCAGTGCCAAGAGTAAGCAGTGACACTACTGGGGTAGCACATGCAGTGCCAAGAGTAAGCAGTGACACTACTAGGGTAGCACCTGCAGTGCCAAGAGTAAGCAGTAGCACCTGCAGTGTCAAGATAGGCAGTGACACTACAGGGGTAGCACATGGAGTGCCAAGAGTAGGCAGTGACACTAAGGAGGTAGCATGTGCAGTGCCAAGAGTAGGCAGTGACATTACTTGGGTAGCACGTGCAGTGCCAAGAGCAAGCGGTGACACTACTGGGGTAGCACGTGCAGTGCCAAGAGTAAGCAGTGACACTACTGGGGTAGCACCTGCAGTGCCAAGATAGGCAGTGACACTACTGGGGTAGCATGTGCAGTGCCAAGAGTAAGCAGTGACACTACTGGGGTAGCACCTGCAGTGCCAAGATAGGCAGTGACACTACAGGGGTAGCACATGCAGTGCCAAGAGTAGGCAGTGACACTACTGAGGTAGCATGTGCAGTGCCAAGAGTAGGCAGTGTCATTACTTGGGTAGCACGTGCAGTGCCAAGAGCAACCAGTGGCACTACTGGGGTAGCACGTGCAGTGCCAAGAGTAAGCAGTGACACTACTGGGGTAGCACCTGCAGTGCCAAGATAGGCAGTGACACTACTGGGGTAGCATGTGCAGTGCCAAGAGTAAGCAGTGACACTACTGGGGTAGCACCTGCAGTGCCAAGAGTAGGCAGTGACACTACTGAGGTAGCATGTGCAGTGCCAAGAGTAGGCAGTGACATTACTTGGGTAGCACGTGCAGTGCCAAGAGCAAGCAGTGACACTACTGGGGTAGCACGTGCAGTGCCAAGAGTAAGCAGTGACACTACTGGGGTAGCACCTGCAGTGCCAAGATAGGCAGTGACACTACTGGGGTAGCATGTGCAGTGCCAAGAGTAAGCAGTGACAATACTGGGGTAGCACCTGCAGTGCCAAGATAGGGAGTGACACTACAGGGGTAGCACATGCAGTGCCAAGAGTAGGCAGTGACACTACTGAGGTAGCATGTGCAGTGCCAAGAGTAGGCAGTGTCATTACTTGGGTAGCACGTGCAGTGCCAAGAGCAACCAGTGGCACTACTGGGGTAGCACGTGCAGTGCCAAGAGTAAGCAGTGACACAACTGGGGTAGCATGTGCAGTGCCAAGATAGGCAGTGACACTACTGGGGTAGCACGTGCAGTGCCAAGAGTAGGCAGTGACACTACTTAGGTAGCACGTGCAGTGCCAAGAGTAGGCAGTGACATTACTTGGGTAGCACGTGCAGTGCCAAGATAGGCAGTGACACTACTGGGGTAGCACATGCAGTGCCAAGAGTAGGCAGTGACACTACTTAGGTAGCACGTGCAGTGCCAAGAGTAGGTAGTGACATTACTTGGGTAGCACGTGCAGTGCCAAGAGTAAGCACTGACATTACTGGGGTAGCACATGCAGTGCCAAGACAGGCAGTGACACTACTGGGGTAGCACGTGCAGTGCCAAGAGTAAGCACTGACACTACTGGGGTAGCACATGCAGTGCCAAGATAGGCAGTGACACTACTGGGGTAGCACGTGCAGTGCCAAGAGTAGGCATTGACACTACTGAGGTAACACGTGCAGTGCCAAGATAGGCCATGACATTACTGGGGTAGCACATGCAGTGCCAAGAGTAAGCAGTGACGCTACTGGGTTAGCACGTGCAGTGCCAAGATATACAGTGACACTACTGGGGTAGCACGTGCAGTGCCAAGAGTAGGCAGTGACACTACTTGGGTAGCACATGCAGTGCCAAGAGTAAGCAGTGACACTACTGGGGTAGCACGTGCAGTGCCAAGAATAAGCAGTGATACTAATAGGGTAGCATGTGCAGTGCCAAGATATGCAGTGACACTACTGGGGTAGCACGTGCAGTGCCAAGAGTAGGCAGTGACACTATTTAGGTAGCACATGCAGTGCCAAGAGTAGGCAGTGACATTACTTGGGTAGCACGTGCAGTGCCAAGATAGGCAGTGACACTACTGGGGTAGCACGTGCAGTGCCAAGAGTAGGCAGTGACACTACTTGGGTAGTACGTGCAGTGCCAAGAGTAAGCAGTGACACTACTGGGGTAGCAGGTGCAGTGCCAAGAGTAAGCACTGACACTACTGGGGTAGCACATGCAGTGCCAAGATAGGCAGTGACACTACTGGGGTAGCACGTGCAGTGCAAAGAGTAGGCAGTGACACTACTGAGGTAACACGTGCAGTGCCAAGATAGGCCGTGACATTACTGGGGTAGCACGTGCGGTGCCAAGAGTAAGCAGTGACACTACTGGGTTAGCACGCGCAGTGCCAAGATATGCAGTGACACTACTGGGGTAGCACGTGCAGTGCCAAGAGTAGGCAGTGACACTACTTGGGTAGCACGTGCAGTGCCAAGAGTAAGCAGTGACACTACTGGGGTAGCACGTGCAGCGCCAAGAATAAGCAGTGACACTACTGGGGTAGCATATGCAGTGCCAAGAGTAAGCAGTGACACAACTGGGGTAGTACATGCAGTGCTAAGATAGGCCGTGACATTACTGGGGTAGCATGTGCAGAACCAAGAGTAAGCAGTGACACTACTTGGGTAGCACGTGCAGTGCCAAGATATGCAGTGACACTACCTGGGTAGCACGTGCAGTGCCAAGGTAGGTAGTGACACTACTGGGGTAGCACGTGCAGTGCCAAGAGTAGGCAGTGACACTACTGAGGTAGCACGTGCAGTGCCAAGATTGGCCGTGACATTACTGGGGTTGCACGTGCAGTGCCAAGAGTAAGCAGCGACACTACTGGGGTGGCACGTGCAGTGCCAAGATATGCAGTGCCACTACTGGGGTAGCACGTGCAGTGCCAAGAGTAGGCAGTGACACTACTGAGGTAGCACGTGCAGTGCCAAGATTGGCCGTGACATTACTGGGGTTGCACGTGCAGTGCCAAGAGTAAGCAGCGACACTACTGGGGTGGCACGTGCAGTGCCAAGATATGCAGTGCCACTACTGGGGTAGCACGTGCAGTGCCAAGGTAGGTAGTGACACTACTGGGGTAGCACGTGCAGTGCCAAGAGTAGGCAGTGACACTACTTGGGTAGCACGTGCAGTGCCAAGAGTAAGCAGTGACACTACTGGGGTAGCACGTGCAGTGTCAAGAGTAAGCACTGACACTACTGGGGTAGCACATGCAGTGCCAAGACAGGCAGTGACACTACTGGGGTAGCACGTGCAGTGCCAAGAGTAAGCACTGACACTACTGGGGTAGCACATGCAGTGCCAAGATAGGCAGTGACACTACTGGGGTAGCACGTGCAGTGCCAAGAGTAGGCATTGACACTACTGAGGTAACACGTGCAGTGCCAAGATAGGCCGTGACATTACTGGGGTAGCACGTGCAGTGCCAAGAGTAAGCAGTGACACTACTGGGTTAGCACGTGCAGTGCCAAGATATACAGTGACACTACTGGGGTAGCACGTGCAGTGCCAAGAGTAGGCAGTGACACTACTTGGGTAGCACATGCAGTGCCAAGAGTAAGCAGTGACACTACTGGGGTAGCATGTGCAGTGCCAAGAATAAGCAGTGATACTAATAGGGTAGCACGTGCAGTGCCAAGATATGCAGTGACACTACTGGGGTAGCACGTGCAGTGCCAAGAGTAGGCAGTGACACTATTTAGGTAGCACATGCAGTGCCAAGAGTAGGCAGTGACATTACTTGGGTAGCACGTGCAGTGCCAAGATAGGCAGTGACACTACTGGGGTAGCACGTGCAGTGCCAAGAGTAGGCAGTGACACTACTTGGGTAGTACGTGCAGTGCCAAGAGTAAGCAGTGACACTACTGGGGTAGCAGGTGCAGTGCCAAGAGTAAGCACTGACACTACTGGGGTAGCACATGCAGTGCCAAGATAGGCAGTGACACTACTGGGGTAGCACGTGCAGTGCAAAGAGTAGGCAGTGACACTACTGAGGTAACACGTGCAGTGCCAAGATAGGCCGTGACATTACTGGGGTAGCACGTGCAGTGCCAAGAGTAAGCAGTGACACTACTGGGTTAGCACGCGCAGTGCCAAGATATGCAGTGACACTACTGGGGTAGCACGTGCAGTGCCAAGAGTAGGCAGTGACACTACTTGGGTAGCACGTGCAGTGCCAAGAGTAAGCAGTGACACTACTGGGGTAGCACGTGCAGCGCCCAGAATAAGCAGTGACACTACTGGGGTAGCATATGCAGTGCCAAGAGTAAGCAGTGACACAACTGGGGTAGTACATGCAGTGCTAAGATAGGCCATGACATTACTGGGGTAGCATGTGCAGAACCAAGAGTAAGCAGTGACACTACTTGGGTAGCACGTGCAGTGCCAAGATATGCAGTGACACTACCTGGGTAGCACGTGCAGTGCCAAGGTAGGTAGTGACACTACTGGGGTAGCACGTGCAGTGCCAAGAGTAGGCAGTGACACTACTGAGGTAGCACGTGCAGTGCCAAGATTGGCCGTGACATTACTGGGGTTGCACGTGCAGTGCCAAGAGTAAGCAGTGACACTACTGGGGTGGCACGTGCAGTGCCAAGATATGCAGTGCCACTACTGGGGTAGCACGTGCAGTGCCAAGGTAGGTAGTGACACTACTGGGGTAGCACGTGCAGTGCCAAGAGTAGGCAGTGACACTACTTGGGTAGCACGTGCAGTGCCAAGAGTAAGCAGTGACACTACTGGGGTAGCACGTGCAGTGTCAAGAGTAAGCAGTGACACTACTGGGGTAGCACATGCAGTGCTAAGATAGGCAGTGACACTACTGGGGTAGCACATGCAGTGCCAAGAGTAGGCAGTGACACTATTGAGGTAGCATGTGCAGTGCCAAGACTAGGCAGTGACACTATTGAGGTAGCACGTGCAGTGCCAAGATAGGCAGTGACATTACTGGGGTAGCACGTGCAGTGCCAAGAGTAAGCAGTGACACTACTGGGGTAGCATGTGCAGTGCCAAGATAGGCAGTGACACTACTGGGGTAGCATGTGCAGTGCCAAGATAGACCGTGACACTACTGGGGTAGCACATGCAGTGCTAAGATATGCAGTGACACTACAGGGGTAGCATGTGCAGTGCCAAGAGTAAGCAGTGACACTACAGGGGTAGCACATGCAGTGCCAAGATAGGCAGTGACACTACTGGGGTAGCATGTGCAGTGCCAAGATAGGCAGTGAAAGTACTGGGGTAGCATGTGCAGTACCAAGAGTAAGCAGTGACACTACTGGGGTAGCACATGCAGTCTCAAGAGTAGGCAGTGACACTATTGAGATAGCACGTGCAGTGCCAAGATAGGCAGTGACATTACTGGAGTAGCACGTGCAGTGCCAAGATATGCAGTGACACTACTGGGGTAGCACTAGCAGTGCCAAGATAGGCAGTGACACTACTGGGGTAGCACATGCAGTGCTAAGATAGGCATTGACACTACTGGGGTAGCACGTGCAGTTGCAAGAGTAGGCAGTGACACTTTTGAGGTAGCACGTGCAGTGCCAAGATAGGCAGTGTCATTTCATGGGTAGCACGTGCAGTGCCAAGAGTAAGCAATGACACTACTGGGGTAGAACGTGCAGTGCCAAGATAGGCAGTGACACCACTGGGGTAGCACGTGCAGTGCTAAGATAGGCAGTGGCACTACTGGGGTAGCACGTGCAGTGCCAATAGTAAGCAGTGACACTACTGGGGTAGCATGTGCAGTGTCAAGATAGGTAGTGACACTACTGGGGTAGCACGTGCAGTGCCAATATAGGCAGTGACACTACTGGGGTAGCACGTGCAGTGACAAGATGGGCAGTGACACTACTGGGGTAGCACGTGCAGTGCCAAGGTAGGCAGTGACACTACTGGGGTAGCACGTGCAGTGCCAAGAGTAAGCAGTGACATTACAGGGGTAGCACATGCAGTGCCAAGATAGGCAGTGACACTACTGGGGTAGCACGTGCAGTGCCAAGATAGGCAGTGACACTACTGGGGTAGCACGTGCAGTGCCAAGAGTAGGCAGTGACACTACTGGGATAGCACGTGCAGTGCCCTTACTTCCCGGTACCAGTCCCGGCGGTAATGACGCGCCTCGTGTACCGGGCCCTTACAGTGACAGCGAGCCCGCTCGTTCTGCTTTATGAAGCTGTATTTGAATCGTTTGCCGTTCAGCGCTGTAAGAGTTTAATTGCTGGTGCCTTCAGGGGGGTCATTTCCGGTTCGTGTACACATTCGTGGATGTCGAGTGGGGGGTCACCAGAGGAAGCGGCCACCACCCCTGGCCTGCCTCTTGGCACCGTGGCACTGCGCCGTGACACCAGCACGCGTTCTGTGCATCGATGCATTCATGTCTATTTCAAGCAACACTTTTACTGCTTAAACCTTCAAATTATGCGAGAATATATCACAGTGAGAAGGATTTTTGTCTTTCTCATGTTGAATAAGACATCAGGATCTATTCAACAAACTGAACGTAGTACTGGTCATTTTTGAGTGCCAGTCTAAAGGAGTTCATACGGTCTTCTGTTTAAACATACCACATACTGCTAATACACTGGCATGCATTTTTCAGCAAGCAGTTCTGTTTAGCTAAAAGTATAAGGGCCACATGCATCAAAAGAAAAACCGGTTGCAAGCGGTAGGCCCATAGGAATGACTGGGAAGCCATTCCTTAATTGTGACTTACAATTTGCGCGTCGCAATTAAGGAATGTGTAGGAATCGCTATTTTTTTAGCGATTCCTACATGCGTAGGCTTTTGCGATTCCATAGTTGCGATTCCTTAATAATCGCAATTAAGGAATCGCAAAAGCCTACCTTGATGCATCTGCCTCTTAACACCTTTTGCACTTGAGTTGGACATATGAAAAGATTTACACATGAGCTCCAAACAGATCTAGAATATATTAACATATTTGTGAGCAGAAAGTTGTATTTTAGGAACCCTTGTTCTGCTTCTGTGAACAGAGCGAAAGAACAGTTTAATGGTATTAAATGAATGCTCCTTAGCTGCAAACTCACAGGGGAATATCCATAGGTGCCTGTATGTGCACTGCTTTTTTTCATAGCATAGTTTGTAATACAGCACATGTACTTTAAATTCCTATGCATTCGAGTACAGGCATGTCTTTCTCCCCAACAAAGACCCCCTGTCCCCCCACTGCACGTTTGTGCCAAATTCTGATAGTTGTGGTAAGTCCTACCTTGCAGATCTCAAAAAAGATATTCTTGTATTTCTCTAAGACACTGTTTTGCTTTCTCAAACAAATGATTCTTTTACATTGTGTTTTGTTCCTACTTCAGCTGCACTATTTTACAAGAGGAGTAACACAGCGAGAGGTCGAGGAAATCAATGAGTGATCCTCCCTCTAATATGTCCTAGCAGAGACAGCCCTACCGACCCCCTCAAGGCGACCCTTTACTAAACTTAGAGTATACCTATATTGAAGAAACTCCCATGCGATGGCCTTTCAGAGGTCGCAAGATGTCCCTTCCTGTGATGACATAGGCCATCAGGTCAAATGTCACATGGCATCATTTCCTGTGATACTATTAGTGTCAATGGCCACATGATGCCTATTCTTTTAATGTTATTGTATAGGGGAAGGGGCGTGGTGACCTGGGGCAACTCTGCCCCATGCTCTCTTCTTGGAGAATGTGGCTTCTGCTGTGTGTGCTGCCAGTGTTGTTGTGTAGTTGGAGTGTGCTCCCCTGGGGAGAATGCCTGTCCCTCTGTGCTGTATAGAGAGTGCACCCCCCCATGGGAGGGTTGCCCATTTGCTGTATGGAGAGTAGACCTGGGTGGTGAATTCCGCTCCATTTGCAGAGTTTTCTGCGCTCCGCAGAGCACCTAGAGTTCTGAAAAACTCCAGTCCGCGAAGTGGAGCTTTTTCCTCACTTGTGCTTGTCACCGAGGGAGTGAAAAAAATCCAATGCTAGCCCACCTCCCTGTTCTCGTTGAGAAACCATCCGTTCGCATTGAGGAAGCTGCCGCACGATTAGAACATCTACTCGAGCTTCAGAAAGAAGCAGTGCCCTCTTGCGCTGCGCATGGTCTATTCGTGCTGATTGTCCAGCGCGGAATAAACACCCGGCGCTAAAGATTATCATGAATGGCGTGACCAAACGAACTCCACCACCTGTGGAACGCACGCAGTGGAGCGGAACTCTGTTAACTCCGCCCAGGCCTAATGGAGAGCGTCTGCTCTACAGGGTGGGAAGCCTGTTGTTCTGTGCTGTGTAGAGTGCCCCCCCCCCCCCGTGGGCTGTGTATTTGCTGCAGGGAGAGTGCACGCTCCGCAGAGTGGGAGCCTGTTGTTCTGTGCTGTGTAGAGTGCACCCCCCCCCCGGGTGGGCTGTGTATTTGCTGCAGGGAGAGTGCACGCTCCGCAGAGTGGGGAGCCTGTTGTGCTGTGCCGTGTAGAGTGCACCTCCCCCCCCGGGTGGGCTGTGTATTTGCTGCAGGGAGAGTGCACGCTCCGCAGAGTGGGGAGCCTGTTGTTCTGTGCCGGGTGAGAGTGAGGACTTCCCAGGGCGGGCTGGTCTTTCTGCTGCTCTAGAACTGCTCTACAGGGACTCCCCTGAGTGTGAGCGTGTGAGCATCTCCTGTGCTCCCCGGGAGCCCCTGCAGGATGCCGGCGGGGAGCATCAAGCCGAGCAGAAATAAAAGGCACGCTCCATAAATATTCAGACTCCAGTCCTGTGGGAGAAGGACCCGTGACGACGGCCTCTGGTTATTGTCACTTCAAAGAGAAGCCGCAAAGAAAGATGTGCTGTCCACTGGGGGAGCAGAACCCCCTCTCTGGCCAGAGAAACCCACATGTAGTTTGATAAAGGCAAGAGAGCCCCGCAGATTCCTGTGCTGGGTCAGCTCAGGGCTGAGATTGGGAGGTGTCGGAAGAAACCGCGTCCTTTCTACAAACTGAAAGCTGACATGTTAAGTGCACAGTGCTTTAAATGGGCCGGTACTGTCCGGAACAGAGTACCTGCACTTCTTCCATTTGAAAGGGAGAGCACCTGCACTTCTCAGGAGATACAGATACTCTTAAGAGTGAGTAATTCCACTTGATATTTCCATTTAATACACTGAATAGGTGTGTATGTATCACCGGTTATATACATGGTGAAATCTGAATGAGTAATAACAGGGGTTGAAGCACAATATCATGTTTACAGCTGGAAACATAACGACCAATGACACTAGATTTCCTGTGGGTAACTCTGGGCCTGATGCTGAGCTTTAGGGTACACTGTTGCAAACGCCCCCCTCATTTAGAGACGGGAGGACCTCAAGCACTCCATATACAGAACCCACAGCTCTATGCACTGGCATAATGAAAGTTGAGGGGGGCCCCTTGCAAGGTACATGAATGGGCCCCCGTTCCTGATTGAATCCGGAGCTCTTAGGATTGACTATTGTGCTGAGGGGGCCCCCTGAAGCTCAGGTCCCCCACACCGCGGGGGATGTGGAGGCCTGTGTTACACCACTGGCTGTACGTCACACTTCCTTTGATGGCCCAGGAAGTAGGAGTCATCAGAGAAGGACATCACTCCTAGAAGGAACCTGGCAGTGAGGGACAGGAAAAAACAAAAATGATCTGAACACCCTGCAAGAAAACTCTAAGTGTATGTAGGTAATTCGTTTTTTAGAAGTTTGAAAATGTAAAACGTTTGGTGGACGGCCTTTAAAATAGATTGCGGCAGTCTACCACACTCTTAGTTTGTGTCTCTACATTTCCCACCACTGGCTTTCCCTGACCTAGTGTTTTTTTCCTTTTAGTTCGAGCCTGCTTGCGAGGCATGCTCTATTCAGGTAGGGACTTGAAGCTCCACCCACTCTCCACCCATATTTTTCATTGGCTTGTGTCATTGTCCACTGTAAACTGTGGCTGTTCATTGGTCAATAGGCTTGGAAGTCCCTCCTTAGTACCCCCTTGTCTCATTTTGTAACCTCCCATGGTGACACCCCCCGTTGCGTCTGTTGTTGCACGGTAAACTTTAATTACAGCCTCCAAGCACTATTTTCTCTAATAGCTTTGTCCTGCCTGCAGTCAAGCACTCTCCTAACACTTTTTTTTAAACATTATAGCACAAACGCATTTGCAATGCAATAAGTTTCGCATTTGCGAGAGTTCAAGCTATTGGCATTGTAAATGACAATGCTCTTTTTTTTTTTTTTTTTTCAGAGTTTTATATAGCGCGAACTTGACCCGAATCCAATCAGGCATCAGAGCGCTTTACATAGCACCAGTTACATTACATGAGGACACATTCATTTTTTTTTTGTTAGGTACGGGGAGACTAAGTAATTTGCCCAGAGTCACAGGATGTTCAGCGTCATTGCCGAGACTCGAACCCGGTTCCCCAGGTCCGAGGTCGAGCGCCCTAGCCGTTAGGCCAACTCCTCTCCCTCTAACTCCTCTTTTATTTATCTGTATTCAAAGCAACACATAAATAAAAGGCATTGCCATTGACAATGCCAATAGCTTGAACTGTCGTAAATGCGAGACCTCTTGCATTGCGAGTGCTTGTCCTCCTTTGTAGGTGTCTCCCTGTCTCAGTGTTTGTGGACCTCTCAATTCTAAAGTTGGTGTATTGTGACCCCAGCGTTAATGTCTTTCTGTTCTCGATGCCACTGTTGGCCTGTCACATGATGTGTGTTGCTCTGTCTCCCACAATCTGCACCTCCTTGGCCAGTTGGTGTTTGACCCCCAAGTGCATGTATCAATATTAGTGTCTCTGTGTCTCCTGTACTAATGTTAGACCTGTCAGCCCTTTGGCAGTTTCCTCCTCATTTTTTTTATTATTTATGTCCCTTTCCCCCCTCCTCATTTTTTCTGTCTACCTAACTTTTGGGTGCTGATGTAGAGGTTCTGGGCGCCTCTCCCACATCACTTGAGGGAAAGACGCAAGGTGCTCCTCTGAGGAAAATAGATGAGGAAGGTGAGATGCACAAAATGGTGGCTCCAACTGTCACTTCAGCACCTGGGCCATGACTGCCATGAGAGGTTCCGGAACCTTCTGGGCCCTTCTGGCAAGTCAGGCCCAAGGTGATAAATAGAGGTGGCAGGAGGGCAGCCATTTTAGGATAGAGGGGACTGCGTGGCAAACAGGAGGAAGGCGCCTGTGTGAGGAGGTGGTTGTGCTGGAAAAGGAACGGACAGGTTTAAGGGCCTGCATAGATTTCCACTCCTGGTGACATCACCCCTAACCGTGCGACCGGGCCCTGAACGCAGTCGGAGATATGGTGATCAGCGTTATCTGGAGATCCAGTGGCCAGACTCCTTGAAAGAGGTCCAGGAGCAGTCTGTGACCGACTCCCTATCCTCATCCCCCAGGAAATAAGAGGGTTCTGGACTCTAAACTAGCTGCACTGAAGACGTCCGGGCACCCTTAATTTGGCCCCCCCCTTTACTCTTCCTCACCACGAGACCCTACCTGAAACGATCACCGCCGCCACCCCGAGATCGGAGGGCTCCTGTTGTCCTCTGGAGGTGGCTCGCGGCTGAAGGGAGTTTGCGAAGAGGCTTCCTGTGAGGAGCGGGTGAGGAGATTCGCCTGAGAGAAGAGAGGGACGCGACAGGCTTGGAGGCCGGCATCCTCCAATCACGTGAGAAGGGCCGTAGCGCTGCCCCTCTCTGCTGCCGGTAGCTAAGGAAGGCCGCGCCCCGTTTGACACGCTGTTGTGAAGGCAGCGGGCGCCTCCCACAACTGAGTCCGGATCGACCCGGGGCCTGGCCGGCTGGCCACGCCCCCCCCGGGATGTGAGGCCCATAGTGTTGGAGAGCGTCAAGGAAAGGCCAGCGACAACGGAGGACACCCGCCCAAAGAGTAAGCGTTGTTAGAGGCACTTCGGTGGGGGTGCCTAGAGTGACGCCCTCTGCCTCTACGGCAGGATTTCCCCATCGGGTGCCGTGAGTTCAGTCACCCTGGAACAGGACCCTTCAGTGCCGGATTCAGCGCTACTACTGAGGGGACAACCAGCGCGATCACAGTAAGCGGGGCACTAGAAGGTGGGGGTGGAAAGAGAGTCCCCGGAGGGCACCTGGGAGTACGCCGCAGCGGGCAGGAGTTGTCCTGATATCCATTAGGTTCAGTTACTGGGGAACACAGGCTCTTGGCAAATAGCACGGGGAAAGAGACTTGAATTAACACGAGACTGACCATTGGGGAATACAGCCCTCCCACACGGTGTTGAGGTGAAGCAACCTCCCATCCAGTGACAGCTTGAGTTCGAATACCATGTTGATGTAAATGTTATGAGTTGTTGGTTAGGAAATAAGCAGAGTACTGTAGTCCGTCTAGAATGAACCAATGAGTTGCCAGCCACAGTGAATGTCCAAGGTAGCGCCTAAAAGGCAGAGATTGGATAAATTTGGCAGTATAAGAGTCAGGCGGTATAGTTGGGAGGGGAACCATCGGATCGAATGTTTAGAAGGGACTAAATGCTCTTTTGAAATGTGATTTGAAGCACGTCCTGTAGGAATGTAACTAGGTCTCCAGATGCAAGGCGGGAGGGGAAGCTCAGAGGGTGTTTTAGAGACTACCTTATGAAATGTATTGTTGGATTAATTCTGTCATTTGAAAAGTAAGTGTAATGCATATTTCTGTCATGTGGAACTGAGAATTTCCGTAAAAGAAGTGAATTGGAAGAATTCAAGTAAACTTTAAAACTTGATCGGTGTAGTGTCCTTACTTTTGAGTGGTGCTGCGCAAGATTGCGGGCTAAGTGGGATGAAAGCATGAGAGGCCAAGTGGAGATGTACGCCTGTTGACCTCAGCCAAGCTACCCCAAGGACAGGAGGTCCAACAGTGTTTGACCCCCAAGTGCATGTATCAATATTAGTGTCTCTGTGTCTCCTGTACTAATGTTTGGGTTTTTCGGTGTCTCACAGTCCATTTCTCCCACACTTGACGTCTCCGTGTACCGTTGTTCTGGCGTCTCTGTCTCTCATTGGCAGTGCCACTGGAGTTATACACCATGGGCAGTGGTCGAAGTGGGAAGGATTGTCAAGGCACGGTGTGCCCCGACTTATTTAACTTAATAAAATCCGTTCCCCAACTTTTTTTTATTAAAAAAATGCATCCCCGGATGGCAGAAATAGCCAAGGCCTATAAATAAAGCACGTCCATTTGCGCCTGTTCGGAGACAGGCGGAGTGTGTACAGAAGGAAAAGGTCTCTGTCTCTTCCTTCCTGCCCAGACAAGACAATGACAGTGTCCACTTCTCCTGCTCTGCTGCTGCCCCTCCCACTTTCTCATTATGTCTTCCTCTTATTCCCTCTCTTTCGGTTTCTGTCTCGCTCCACTTTTTCTGATATTTTTCTATTCCAAAGTGCAGCCTCGGGACGGAGAGAAAAAAAAGGTTCAAAACACGAAAAAATAAATAAATAACTAAATAAAGCAAGACAGAGTGGTCACAAGGTGGCCAGATTGGTTTTATTCACACCCAAACTCATTTGCGCCACTTTGCCAAGTTTGCCAGTGAAGCGCTACTTTCGTTTTCTCATCTTTCTTTGAACGGAATTGTTTTCCCCGGGTGGGGAAGTGCACCATTCTGGAGGTACTGCAATGTCTAATTGATGCGTGGAGTGGAAAATGTTTAAGGTGATCCTTTTCAGCTGTTTTCCTTATTTTAGTTTATAAAATGTGTACCACGGTTCTGTGTTCAGGGATGTGGTCTTTGTAAACCATACTGCTTACGTTTTGTAAGGATATAAGCAATGGACATTGAAATGGGTGCCTTCCGGGCCCTGCAGTCATGTCCTTAACTTTTCAGGCAAAAATGCTCATTGTTTTCTGAATAGTGAGTGTAAAAGCGTCAAGGTGGCCGTGTTGTCCCTGCTTACATTTCACATGCTTTGCTCAATCTTGCATTCCACGATTGTATCCAGGTTGCACTATGGCAATGCCTTGTACATGGGCCTCCCTGAGAAACTAATCGGCCAGCTGCAGGTGACCATGAACGATGCAGCTAGGCTGATTTTCAGGCTCCCTAGAAGGGCTCATGCCACCCCTCTGTTGCATAAGTTGCATTGGCTCCCGGTCAAGCAGAGAGCAAAGTTCTAGGGCCTCTGCATTGCCCACAAAGCCGCATATGGTCAGACTCCTGGCTATATCAAGGAGCGCCTGGTGAGTTAGGCACCGGGACGCACACTGCGCTCATCCGAGGCAGGTTTTTTGGCTCACCCTCGGGCCAAAACTGCATCTAAAGGGGGCAGAGCTTTCTCTGTCCTAATTCCCCAACTCTGGAACGAACTGCCTGTGAACCTCCGTAAGGAACCTGCCCTCCTCCCCTTCAGGAAACACCTCAAAACCATTCTGTTGAGGGACGCTCTGGACAAAGTTCTGTCTGTTTGGTGCTCATCAGGGACGCTAGAGGGTATCTGAGCTCTTTCTCCAAGCGCTAAGAGACCTGCAGGTGATTATGTGCTATATAAACTATAGTTAACATAACATAACTTTCCCTAGGAGTGTTTGCTTTTTCCAGGATGTTATCACTTTTTTTTAGGCAGCATATTACTCTTGTCTAGTGCATAATTTGAATTGATTCGCATCCAGGTGTTTATAGTGCAGCACAATTGGGTTGTAGCTGAAGGCAGTGCGTGTTTTTCTCAGTGGGGCAGTATGGTGTTCAGTGGGTGAGAGGATGTGGCACTATGGCCAGAGCTGCCGAATTTGGAACTAGGGAACAAAGTTCAACCTTCATAACCAGTCCCCCAGACCACTGTCCCGAGGGAGCACATTCCTGTGCTAGACCTTAGAAGCCCTGGTGTCTTAGCATCATCAGGTGGACCCTAGCGGTGGCAAGTGTGGGTTAACCTTGAAGGCCTGTCCATCACAATCCACAATACTGACGTTCACTGCCAGTTGTGCGGGCAGGCCTACGAAGCAGCACACCCTAGAGCAACAGTGACTCTTTCACTGAGGTCACAGTACCCTTGAGGCCAGTCCGCCTCACCCATAGGTACCTCCATTGGCCTTGTTTCAGCAGTGGTAGCTGCAACTCACCAGGGATTGTAAATGCAGGATTTGCACGCACACCAAACTCAGTTTGCAAACTTCACAGTCTCTCTGCTGCATGCACAGGCATTTTTAACATATGCTGCCTGCTTTGGGGGCACTGGAATTTTGCAGCAATGGAGGACAAAATTATGCTGCAGTGTTGACTAAATTATGCAGCAAAAAGAGGCTGCAGCGTAATGTGGTACATGTTCCGATACTTAACTATTTTTACATCTTTACACTTACTAACAGTCTCTGCAAATATTGTGCCTCATTAGTACCAGTGGAACATACAAATGCAGCAGCGAGAAAGACGACCAGTCACCCTTTCCAAAGGGCCGTCCACTTCACAGCAGCACAAGTCACATTTTTTTGTTACTTTTGATCAGTTTGAGCTACAAACAATTTATTAGTTAAAATTGTCAGATTATGCAGCAGATGTTGTAATATGTGGCAAATATGGCAGAGGCATAATTATGTGGAAAAGATTTGCAAACTAGGATATTTTGCCATTCATGTTTGAACTGCACTTGTGGAAAAAGGGAGAAGTGCTGATGACATAAACTCCATGGACCAGAGACAAATGGCTTGCGATTCCACATTTAAGGATATTTGGGACATTCTGTGATTGGAAACGTATCCACTTTTTGAATGTATTTTACTGTCAATAACTCATATTAAACCTTAAATAAACATGTGTATCTATTGATTAAATTAAATTATATAATAAGCTGTAACTAGTCAGTGAAATGACAAAAAATATCAAAAATGAGGATGTTTTGCTCTGTCTGGCTCCGCCCACTGACCCAATCCTCATTTTACTCCCGCCCTCTTATTCTCCGCCCACATTTCCTCAACTTTTTTTACCCCACTTTGACCACTGACCATGGGAGGACAAAATTATGCAGTGGGGTTGACTAAATTGTGCAGTGTAGTGCTGCACATTTTGTGTTACTATTACCTCATTCTTTTGGCATTCTTACTGCTAACACTTTCTGGGCAAGGGTTTCATCTTAGTACCACTTTGACACCCAAATATAAAAAGAAGCAACAGAAAGGGGACCAGTCAACCTTTCTGAAGGGCCCACCACTGCTCAGCAACATGTGTACAAATGTTTTGAGTAACTTTTCATCCGTTTGAGCTAGAAACAACATCTTTTTCTGAAATCTGCAGATTATACAGCAGATAATAGATTATGTGGCAAATGCAGCATATCCATAATTATGTGGAAAATTCTGCAGCTGCGACATTGCATAAAACCAGTGGGCCAGCTCATAGGCTCTGTTTCCTTCTCCGAACATTAGTGCCTTCCACAGTCGGTGTCTCCCTCCCCCTGTGTTACTGTGTCTCTCTTTCGTCTATAACCAGGCCCTCCCTGTGGTATTTCATGTCTTCTGAAAAGTGTTAAAGCGTCGATGTCTCCCCTTGCTCTTTCAGTTTTTTCTCTTACCAGTTGTTTTTCTCCCTGCAAACCATGCCTAATGTTAATACACAGAACAATCGAGACACGCGGAAAAAAAGTAATGTGCACAAGATCACATGATTTGGCTAAGTGTATATAGCACACAAACATGTTATTATCACCCAAACTGTCTATGACTTTTTGAACTGTGGTTATTTTGCTGTGTACAGCAATTATTGTCGAAATGGTTATTAGTTTTGCTAAATAAAGTGTAGCCAAAAACTGGAGTAGGGAAGCTGGGGTTGAAACCCCGGCTCTTGAACTCAACAAGTACGAACTGGACCCACGTCCCGTCCTTTGGACGCCACACCACGGAAATGATCGCTATTAACGAAAAACCGTTTGCCAGATGCATAATCCAGATAGGAAGACAGCATTTCAAAGTACTTTGACTAGACACGCCAATACAGGAGTCCCATTGGCATGCACAAAGAGGACGGTTCAGTGAAAGCGAATGGCCAGATTATTTCAATGAAAAATGGCTTTATTGTTTTTATTTTTGTGTTTTTTCATTGTTGTTTTTTGGTTTTTATTTTATATGCTTTTATTTTCATTACAAGGTCCTGTTCTATTTTGACCTGTGACTAAAGTATCTTAGATTATTCCTACATGTAACATTTCTAATCCCGGCTTCCAGGCGGGGCCATTGGCTGATCTTGGACTAATGGTTTTACGTCCAGATGCCTGAGTTCCAGTAATGGTGTTCTACCACCACCCACCATTGACTGAAGTGTGTAATGACAGTCCAGCGAGGAGAACTTCCGGGGAGCTGGTGGAGATGTCAGCAGAAAGACGCGGTCACCATCAAGGGCGTGTGGGGGTTGCCACGGGTACAGTCAAATATAAGGACCAGACATACCACACACATACCGCATTATTACGTAAATGTAATACCTTTTATACACCGCAGAATTTTTTAATTTAACAAATTTCTTAATGCTTGCAATTCTTGGCACCAAAAAAACAACTATTATTTCCAAGATCACACAATTAGTCATGGTGTGAACTATGAAGCAATAAATAGAACCCAGGATTCTGGTCCTACACGAAAACTCAGTCTGTAAAACCCCATCTGCTTGGGAAAACCCAATACAGGAATAAGAAACCCACTTGCTATAGGACACGATTCCGGAAAGAAGAAACGGGAACATAAAAGATAAGAAATTGGGATACTTTGTTTGAGAGCTTATAGTGGGGAATTGAAAGCACTTACTAGAAAGTGCCAGCTGGTAAAAAGAGAGAAAACATGCATCTAACCCATGAACTATGCTTATAATAATACCCCACAGATAGAGTCCATGAGCTGTGCGTGTTATCGAAGCCCACAGACAAGTGTGAATATTCGACAAACGGAGCAGGTTATCATTGTTCAACCCATAGAGGTGTGTAAGAAAACATTCTGTTTCATGTCATAACATAACACGTGACAGCATGTTATAACACACAGCGCTTAATTTGTAGAAGAATGAATGCCGGTGCCCCAAGCTCTGATGAGAAGCCGGCGACATTAAATGTCAGCGCATCGAATACCAAGGCTGTGTGGTCTTGAGTACACCTCAGGCCTCCTTCGTCCATTACCAGACCCCCCCCCCCCCTTTTTATCTCACTCTTGCAGGATCCTGCTTTCTCCCTCTGTGGCGGTTTTTCCATCGTTCTCTCCCTCCTTCTGTCCCCTGTGTGTGTTTTCCTTCTCTTGTTCTCGTTTGTAAAATGTCTGATGAGGAAAAGTAAGCACCGGTCTAAAAAATGAGTGCAGGTGGACCACAGGCAACCACCGGCTCAAATTAAGCACTGGTAACATAGCAGAACCAGAGGGGTAGCTAGACTAGTTGCGGCATTCGGCAGGTAAGAGTGGTAGGGGCAGGCCCCGCCCCAAAACTTGTGCCGCTCGGGGCGGGTCGACCCCCCACCCACCCTTGCTACGCCACTGAGCAGAGCACTGCGAGACACATGACATATAGAAGAGAATACACAATTACACAACACGAACCAATACAGCCTAACAACACAAACTTCAGAACAACACCTAACATGAAGCCTGGGATAAACCTACTGGACACATATCACACCCAGTGACATAACACTACACCGGACACATGTACAATAGTCAGAGACATTGGAATTATTTATGGTATAATGCGGGCACAGCTTTTTTTTCACATAATTATGGATTTGCAGCATTTGCTACATAATCCATCATTGCTGCATAATCTGCTGATTTTAACAAAAAAAATGTTTCTAGCTCAAACGAAACATTACTAAAAAGTTCTCGCCCAATGGAAGATTCCTCGAAAAGGTTACCTGGCCACCTTTCAGTTTTTACTTTTGTATTTGAATGTTATACTGGTACTAAGTGGGTGAAATCTTTGCCCAGGCGGTATTACTATGTGTAAAAATTACAAAATATATATTAAAGTAATACTATTAAAAAATGTGCCACATATTTTGCATTTTCTTGAAGCATAATTTAGTCAACCCTGCCACATAATTTGGTGTTGCCCTGCCACATAATTCCAGTGGTTCTGATAGTAGAGCCGAACACAAACATGCCGGACACAGACAGGTACCTCACAACCTGGAATAACACGGAGTAGAGCGGTACATGCGGCACAAATTAGATTATCAAAGCGTGTCCCAGACACCTACTGTCGAAACCGCATAATTTACAAAGGTGACCTATTGGACTGTTTTCATGCCCCTCCCTCCATCCCCCAAGGTTATGCGGAACTCACCTGAAGCCCCCGCCGCCTCAGGATGCTGCATTCATCCATCGCCGCGCCCGCCGCCTCTTCCTCACTCCCGGTGCGTAAGGTGCGTCGTGCACCAGTCGTGCAGTGCACGGGGGTCACTCCCTGCGCGGAGCTCACTGAGGTGCCCCTCCTGCTCACCCCTGAACGGTACTCATGAAGGCGCCTCCTCTCCAGCCCGGTACTCACTGAAACTACCAACTGCTCATCTCTGCAGGGTAGTCACTGAAGGACCTTCCTTTCCATCCCTGACCGGTACTCCCTATCACTACCTCCTTTTTATCCTGCTCGGCATTCACTGAAGGCGCCTCCGCTCCACCCCTGAATAAGAGCCTTATTCCAGGGGGTCTTCTTTCCACTCATGCCCGGTTCTCACTGAGGGTGCCACCTGTTCAGCCGTGCACGAGGGCTCGCTGTATGTGCCCCTCTCTAGCCCTGCAGGGAGCTCGCGCCAGGGCCCCGCTGCCCCTCCAGCCCCGCTCCCTCTCTGCCAGCTCACTGGGCAGCAGCGGAGTGCCTGCCAGTACCCCATCGCCCCTGGATTGGCAGCAGGCAGTCAGCTGACGCGCCTCATGAATGAGCCGCAGCGCCTGCAGCCTGGCACTGGGAGGGTGGGCGCTGGAGCTGACGGACGGCTCCGCGGACGTGCGTGTCTGGCACCAGTGTCTGCAGTGATTGGGAAGGGTGTACGTGCCGCAGACGACCCGATCTGACCCGGCAGCCAATGCACGTGCGGCGTTCACTATCAGTGCGCCTTAATTCAGGATTGTTCTTTCAAGCGCTAGGAAGCTATGCCCGTCTTCTCTTCAATGACAAAGGCGCGTGGTAGCACAGAGCTGTGACCACCCAATGGCAAGAGCTGGGTCTACGTCACCATACCGTGGTCGAAATATCGACGTACAAATGTATTCCCTGAGCATTGCCCGGCGTCGCCATATGTTGAAGATAAATATAAAGAGAGACGTATACATTCACTATTCTTTCATCCGCATCTACTCCGTGCTTAGTTTGTAAAAACATAAGTGCCAGGGCCGTTGTCCTGAGGTCACTGCAGCTTGCACCACCCATCGCCCCTTCCAGCGCTGACATAAGTTGGCAGGGTATGCTCAGACGTGAGTCCCTTGCTCACTTTGCCACTGGATTCAAGCAAGCCTGGCTGACGACGGCTGAAATGCCAGAAACCGGTCCTAGGAAGCTTGTTTCCGGTCCAGGGAAGGCATGGCTTGGCAGTTCGTGCTGGACTGTTCCCATGAGGCACAGGGTCAAGACTGATTTGCATATGGCCATGTCTGAACTGGGGTGGCAGAGTGGGCTAAAGAACGGTGATGGATCAAACCCAGATCTGTTGACTGGGTGTGAGCGTGTGATTGGTTCTGATGCTCCGTCCATCACCACCCCCTTTTGTACAGCGCTGACAATGGCAGTACCAACACAACCATTAACCATCACACTCCTAGAAATGTAATAATTCAGACTATTCCAGCCCCTCAAATCGGTAAGAATGGTCTGGACAGCAGGCGTTAGTCGCTTTAATGTATATTGAACTAATAAACAATGATTGTTGTGTTCATCTTGAAAGTAGACAAGCAGTGCCACCATGTGGCAGACTGTTATAAGTGCCATTGTTGACAATTAACTGCTGGTACCAAGCACTGGAAACCACAGGCTCAAATTAAGCACTGCGTCTCCTTACCTTGTGATTTACTATCCTTAGCTCCGCATCTACCACATACCTTTGTGATGAAGCGCTCGCTGATATTCTGAATGGGACTTTTTTGTAGTTTGGTATCACAACCACAGTATTGTGATCCCTGCCAAACAAAAATAGGTATTAGCCACTGTCCAGGGTTGAGGTCTAGTGGGCATGGTCTGATCAAAAGAGGAAGTGTCTTGTAGGAGCTCTGCACATACAAGGCCAACGCCACTGGGACGACATCACAAGTCATTAGCAGCAGCGGTGCTTCGATGGTGCCTTTGTAAGGAGCCGGTGGGCGCAATCGTTGACAGTCTCAATATAAACTCAAGTTTGCAGCCATCATGGAATCCTATTTACCAACTGGACGCATTGCGTAGGTAGGGACTGGCGCACAATGGGGCCGGTTAGATGGCGTAAATGTAAACCACCGAGAGCTTTCGTCGTCTTTGGAGATACAAGCTCACCTCAGCTCATCGGAGACTTGCCACCATGATCAAACGGACGCGGACCGATGGCTCTTCTGGTGGTGCTGGTGATAGCACCATTGATCGGTTTATCTGAGATGCTGATGGTTCCATGAGCCTGTCTTTCAAGCTCCAGAGTGGAAGTTGTGGGTCCAGCAAGGCGGCCGGAGACCAGTCTTTGAGGAATGGGTTGGGATGACATCCATTTATGAATGAGGAGAACTGATTACTTTGGACACGGGTAAAAGGGTAAAATGGCTCAACGAACTTAAGGAACTCTTATTGTCTCTGGGCCTAGCTGATGCATGGGGGAACCAAGCACAGCCATCCAAGGCTGAGCTAAAAAAGATCTATTGGAACTGGATACACCAAAGGCTCCTGTGCTACCCGAGGCATGGGAAACTATCAGAGGATTTCTTACAGCACAAACAAGTTGGCCATTTGGAACCCTATTTTGATTTCATTCGCGTCCCTATGGACAGAAAGCTGTACATACTTTTTCGGTTTGGGTCTTTGCACCTTAATGCTTCAGTCGCCCAAAGGGACCCAGCAAAAAATCTTTCTTCCTGCTGTCCGTGTTGCTATGCCCTGCATGAAACCATAGCTCACTGCCTATTTGCATGTGTCCGGCTTATCGGCAGGCCAGGATTAAATGGCTTAAACCCATTTGTGTCCAGCTAGGAACAAGGAACCATCAAGTTGCACTTCGCATTTTGAGATCTGATGCGTCCAGGCCAGTCTTTGTGTGTGGAGTTGCCAAATGTTTGGGCTGTGCTTGGATTATTCGAATGAAAGCCATTGTTAAAGCTACAAAATTAGTCAATGCTGCTATCTAGTAAATTAGAATCTACTTTTTTGTGTAAGAGGGTAAGGAATGAACTATGCCTCTGAGATTCCCTGTTGACACCAGTAATTCGTTTTTAATGGGAATTTGCCTTTTATGAATTGTTGTTTTATCGACTGGTGCCACAGTTTGTCTTTTAAACTTTTATATATCTTTTTAACTCTCAAAAATCTTGAAATGTATAATATTGATTTTATGGTTGTGAAAGCTTTTATGATAGCAATTATCGAATAAAGCTAAATTGAATTGAATTGAATTGAATTGAATTGAAAGAGGAGAGCGGCCGGCGAGGGATAAACCATGGGAAACCTTCAGCCCATGCGTGGACTTTGATTCAGCCTCAGCATCTTACTTCCGAGGCATGTCCATTTCAACGAATCCATCCCATACTGCAGCTGCCCCATCCGTAGAACGCATACTCTTAGGTGCAGTGCAGGGGCGTAGCTGCAGGGGGGTGTTTCGGGTGTCACACCCCCCTAAACAATGTATTCTGTATCATCTAGTTGGGTCCAGGTGCTTTCAGTCGGGTATGGGGATGAGCTGTTGGATTTCACCCTGGGTTTTTACAGGCACACACTGACAAAACACACACACACACACACACACACACACACACACACACACGGGTCTCTTCCTTAAAACATGGTTAGTTTGCAAACTATTGTTTTAGGTCCCCCAAACAATAGCCGCTCCCCTCTCTTTCCACCGCCTCTTAAGCCCCCCTCGTGTCCTGCTTCTCATGGTGTCTTCTAACAAGGTATGTCAAGGGGATTGTTGGGGAATCTGAAGCCCCCCCCCCCCCCCCCAATCTCAGTGACCAAACAACGCCGCCCTTGGATGCAGTCAGCTGGCCTGGGGAGCCCTTATAGATGGAGTCCTATAGAATGAAGCATGAAAGGTCGGTGGCGCCGTCCCGCCAGCTGCAGAATGAACTGTATGAATGATGTGGGAAGGAACCAATGTACTTAGAATGGGGTTGTGTGGTGCACAGAAGCTTGGTTTTAATATCTTCCTATTGGCCACGCGCTCCGGAGCCTTTCTTCCTGGGCCCCTGTCCGCAGAAACGGATGCGGAGGGGGCAAAGAGGGAACAGTGGTGGTGGGACTCTTTTCAGAGTGGCGGGAGGGGGGGGCTGATATCCATGTTGAGTCAGTGATGTCACGAGGTCTTGAAACGTCCAAGTGTTAAGCGCAGTCTAGTAACCGAGCCGAGGCTTGAGGGACTGGCGGTGGAGCGCATGCCTGGGGGTGCATATGTCTGAAGTAGGGTGTTCTAGGGTTCCGGATTTATACAGGGCACATTTACGTTGAAAAGGAATCTTGAAATGGCTCCTACATTTGCCTCAGCCATGCAATTTTACGGCTAAACCTAGGAGGCGCGACAGCAATGACGTGGAAATCGGATTTCCGACCATAGTTACGCTTGGCGCGTCATGCAAGGCAAGTGCTTGGATGGTTCTAATGTTAATTAACATGTTTGTTTCAAACACACTCCAGAATTATAATAAAAAACACAATGCCCCTCATTTGAACTTTTCTAGCTCTAATATATTTTGAAATAATTGGAAAGTTCACTACATGTATTCAAAAATGTAAAATGTGGCTGCCACCTACCCGTCACCAGGGATGCGCTCCCTTGTACAAGCCAACCCTAGATGCGCGCTCACCCCAGGCCGCCGTTAGGCGCTTTATTTCCCTCCTGCACCACTTCCGTGTTCTCTTTCAGATACAGGTGAAACCGGTTGTGTCTGCAGCAGGCAGGCGCGCAACACCCATTGGACTCACAGGGCTTCAGCCCCCCCCTCGTGTGTGGCAGCCCGGGATGAGACACCTTCCCGGGCAAAAAAGCAGCCGCACCCGAGCACTTCACAGGTCTTTAAAAGACCATTTGCATGTTAATGAGGCCTCGCTGTTGTTTCACCCCTTCTAAGAGCCCCTGCAGCTCCACTCTGCCTATTGCTTAAAGTTCAGCCCCCCCCGAAATTTTTGCTCAGCCCCCCCCCAAAATGTGGCTCTAGTTGCGCCTCTGGCAGCAGGTCTACCCACGGCTTGTTGGGAAGGGCCCGCTCTGACCTCCTAAGCTGTGGTTACCCGGTTACAGACAGCGCGACCTGGTTTAGCAGCATTGGGGTGATTGCCTCATACCAAGGGGCCCCGACTGCCAGGCACTCACTGCGACTGGCAGCCTAAAAGGCTCACGTGGACTGAGCGGGAAGGAGCCCGACCGACAGTCCGCCCATCCGTCCGTCAATCCTTCCATCCATCCGCCTGGCAGCCTGAAAGACTCAACGTGGTCTGAGACGGCAGGAGCCCGTTTGACAGTCCGTCCGTCCATCCGTCCATCGGCCCTGGCAGCCTGAAAGACTCACCGTGGACTGTGCGGGAAGGAGTCCGACTGACAACCGCCTCTGCTTGAAAGAATCAACATTAATTACCCATTCATCCAGGGAATGCTTTTATTGTCCCGCAGGGAATCAATCAACGCATTTATCCATTTAGCCCTCTATCCGCAGAGCCATCTCTTTGTGAATCTATCTCCCCATCCACCCATTTAACCCCGTCTGTCCATCCATCCATCCATCCATCCATCCATCATCCATCCATGCATTCATCCATCCACCCATCCCAGGACTCACTGAACCATTAATCCAAACTCGTCCATCCACCCACTCATCCATCCATCACCGAACCATTCATCCAAATTCATCCATCCATCCATCCGTCACAACTCGGCTTATCTCTCCATACTCTATTTAACTCAGCAAACATCCGCCTTTCCAGCCACCCACTTTATTCGCCAGCTCACTTACCACCCAAATCTCCATCTGGCCATCTCAACCATAGGACACCCATGTCTCCAAGCATCACCTTCACAGAGATCTTTCTGTCCAACCAGCTTCCTCGTATGTCACCCAACTTTCAGTCCACCCAGTTCTCCACTCGCCTACTCTCTCCATATCCACCTCTCATCCATGTAGCGGTCCAGTCGTCCATCCACCCCTCTCCTTCTGTTCCCCACCTCCCTCTCTGTCGCTCTCAGAATTCGATGGGGATGTAAACCCTGCACTGTGCACTTGAGGGGGTGCGATGAAGAAGGTGCTGTGAGGTAGGGTAAGTGTGACAGAGCACGTGTAGCATAGCTTGCACCTACTGCCTGGCTCTGATCTTTGTAGATGAGGTAGCCAGGCTCTCTCAGCCTCTGCATGTGCTTTCAAAGCATGGACTGCTTTCTTTAGTTAGCAGTGGTTGGTTCTTATTTTGCACTGCTAATGTCTCAATATAACGTCAGCTTGCTCTCTAGTACCTAAATTGTGCTGACGATGGCCTCACCAGAGCTGATGATGGCCAGCTTGGAGCTTAAGGGGCCTCTAAGGAGCTCAAAATGGCCTCCATGGAGCTGAAGATGGCCACCCTGGAGGGGAATATGGCCTCCTTGGAGCTGAAGATGGCCACCCTGGAGGGTAATATGGCATCCTTGGAGCTAAAGATGTCCTCTTTGGAGATGATGATGCCCTCCGTGGCACTGAGGTGGCTCATGGAGATGAATATGTCTTCCGTGGAGCCAAAGATGACCTCACTGGAGCAGAAGAAGGCCGCATTGGGACTGAATATGTCTTGCTTGGAGCTGAAAAGGGTCTCTTTGGAGCTCAAGATGGGCTCTTTGGAGCTGAAGGTGCCTACCTGGAGCTGAAGATGTCCTCCTTGGAGCTGAAGTGTCTTTCTTGGAGCTGAAGATGCCCTCCTTGGAGCTGAAGATGTCCTCTTGGAGCTGAAGATGTCCTCCTTGGAGCTGAAGATGTCCTCCTTGGAGTTGAAGATGCCCTTCTTGGAGTTGAAGATTTCCTCCTTGGAGCTGAAGATGTCTTCCTGGGAGTTGAAGATGCCCTCCTTGGAGCTGAGGATGTCTTCCTTGGAGCTGAAGATGTCCTCCTTGGAGCTGAGGATGTCTTCCTTGGAGCTGAAGATGCCCTCCTTGGAGCTTAAGATGTCTTCCTGGGAGTTGAAGATGCCCTTCTTGGAGCTGAAGATGTACTCATTGGAACTAAAGATGTCCTCCTTAGACCCAGTGGGACGAGGAATAATAATTATAAAAATGATTCAAAAATATCAGCAGGAAAAATTCATCACCCTTTTCATGATGGAGAAAGTGATTCATATTATCAAAATAATGCAACTTGCTATTTAAATAGTGTTTTTTTAACCAAATGATTTTTACTAACACCATTTTTGGCAGCAATTAATATCAGCCAACATAGGGCCCGATTTAGAGTTTGGCGGCAAGAGTTCTCCATTGCAGCAGTGAAGGAGTACCCTTGTCGCCAAACTATCGGCTGCCCACTCAATTTAGGGCTGGATGGACCGACAGTATGTCAAAGCGGGAGCCTACTTCGGGTCATTCACTTACATACTCCTACGACAGCCCAACAGAGTATGAGCTATCGGAGGTAAGTCCTCCGATCAGCCACCCAATTTAGAGAGGGTGCTTGGATGGCTTTTTTTTAGTGTCCGTCGCAGCCATGTAGAAAATGACCCTCCAGGAAAATACTCCCATGGTGTGGGGGTTATTAGTTTTCAATTTTTCTAAAACAAACTAATGCTTTTGGTGTCTGTTTTTGAAAAATGTGAAATGTATTAATAGTTTAGCGTAAGCGTCCATCACCAATCACGGATGCATAGTAAATTATTCAGTGGCTTTGAAATAAACAAACTTCCTTGATGGCTGTTCATAGAAAACCATAGTGTTCATCGCCGGTCAGTGTAAGGGTGGACGTAGTGGGCGTAGTGGGGCTACGTGAAGCAGCACGTAGTGTGCCCAAATCTACGCACACTACATGTGCCGCGTAGCCCCACTACGCGCCACCCACCTCCCGCCCACCCTCCTTTTAAAACATACCCTGATTGTAAATTAAATAATAGTAAAGACACTTACCTGAAGCGCGGCGTCTCTGGGGCTCCCTCTTCCTGGTTTCCAACTTCTTCTGACAAATGCGCATGCGCGGACGCCCGCGCATTTCTCGCAAGAAATGCGCGGGCGTCTGCGCATGCACATTTGTCAGAAGAAGTTGGAAACCAGGAAGAGGGAGCCCCGGAGACGCCGCGCTTCAGGTAAGAGTCTTTACTTTTATTCAAGTGACAATTAGGGTATGTTTTAAAAAGGAGGGCAGGCGGGAGGTGGGTGGTGGGTGGCAGGCAGCTGCACTTCGCCCTGGCGTGTGCGTAGCACTGCCTGCTTCGCCTACTTCGAAAACTGCGAAGCAGGCAGCGCTACGTACACTACGTGGGCGAAGCGTAGTGTCTCGCCCAGGGTTAGTAAACTCTCAGTTTGGTGGGCGGAGTAAAGGCAGGAAGGCAGACGTAAACTTCTTCCCTCACCGAATTCTTAATGGGGCCCATAGATTTTTTTACGGTAGTGGTAAACTGATTGCAGTCTAGGTCAATAGACAAACTGCTTGGTACTTCAAGAAGTTATCAAAATGTCCTAGACCAGAAACCACACCCACTCCCTCTATTATCATGGGCATCAGAGGGCTTTGACACCACTTCCTGTGATGTCATTACATAACTCAGATTCTAAGCAGTGCACCTACTTGTTCTGGTAGGACTTTTGCAAATTTGTGTCCAGTGATGCCCAGATAAGATTTGATATGATTTGATTGTTGCATTTATAAGGCGCGGGCTGTCACTCCGAAAGGAGCATCCTGGCGCTGGCCGGAGAAAGATTGAGATGAAACAGCGGGGACCCTAGATGAGGGATAGGCAGAATTCGTCTGAGGATCAGAAAATCCATGTCTCCAGTGCCTTCCTGAACTGTGTCTCTGTTTTCAGCAGCCTCAGGTGTGTTGGCAAAAGGTAAATACAAAACGATCTGCTATACCTATAATCTTTTAAATGTTGCATCTAAGTCAATTTTTGAAAAGAGAAGAACCACTCTATCTAGACCATGCATAAATCATGATGCAAAAATAATTAGAGATGTTTATCTTTTTTTATTTTGTTTTGATTTTCGAATTAATTGAAAGAAACTTACTTAATAAGTGTGCAAATTAATATTGCAAAGACAATTTAACGAACAAAGGACAAAATGGTCCTACAAAACAATAATGCCCATGGAAAGCCTAAGATATAAAATTGTTCAGTACTCTCATTCATACTCAATCACACCATAATCACATATAAAACATACATCCTAAGGGGTAAAAAAGTGAACAATTTAGAGGCCCAACGTGGTAGGCTAGTCTTATAAGGCGTGAAAACACACAAATAGTAAATTGAACATGAATATTTATACATTCAAAAATATCCAAAAATGGAAAGTAAAGAATCTGTGTGAAGAACTATTCAGTTCAAGACGCCGACGCGCGTTTCGGTGTGACACCCCCTTTCCTGGGGTAACACCTTCTTCAGGGCATGAAATTATTCAAATGCGGTTTCCATGGGACCTATCAGGTAATAGACACAGAATATGAACATAGTATACAAATTTTGAATTGTTACATTGAAGGATCTAACATTTTCAGCACTAAGACATATCAGTCATCAAATTGGATGGGCACTGGTCTAGGCAATTGAGTGGTTGAGAACAGGATACATGGTTTATATTAGAACGTTGCACACATCGAACAGATAAGTGAAAAAAATGAGAAATAGAACATATGAAGTGGGGTTTGTAAAAGAAACAATAAGAAGACAGTTTATGACAGGAGCCCAAGAGTTATTGAGGGTTGCTGCTAACATTCCTATTTCAAACAGATGACTCAGAAATAAGGTACAAATACATGCTCACCAATAAACACAGGGAAAATGTCCTCAGGTTCAGTAAGACAAGTTCAGAATTTCTTGCAGGGGACGTGAATAGCAATAGAATAAAGCTCGTCCTCTAAGGGAGTTAATAGATCTAAGAGCAAGTATGGGAGGAGATTTTGGTTTAGTTGTGGAGACTATAATAAACGGATACTGTATAACATAAGCCACAAAAATGGGATAGATCTACCTGGGGTCAGTGAGTCACAAAGTATCTTTAGTGGGTGCTTCCAGACAGGTAAGTTGAAATTCTGAGTCTAGAAAGAGAAATACAAACACTGTCGTTGAGTCGTTCAGAAAAAGACTCCAGATAGCGAACAACAAACTTAATTGTTGGGGTGAGCTACCTACTTGATGAAAAAAGGAAAGAACTTGATTCCGCTGCTTGGGTCAGACGTGAGGGCGACTTCGAGGTAGTGGGGTGGATGATGAGTGAAATGAAAATTCCTCAAGGTCTGGGAGTCAAAAAAAAATAAATAGACAAACTGCTTGGTACTTAAAGAAGTTATCAAAATGTCCTAGACCAGAAACCACACCCACTCCCTCTATTATCATGGGCATCAGAGGGCTTTGACACCACTTCCTGTGATGTCATTACATAACTCAGATTCTAAGCAGTGCACCTACTTGTTCTGGTAGGACTTTTGCAAATTTGTGTCCAGTGATGCCCAGATAAGATTTGATATGATTTGATTGTTGCATTTATAAGGCGCGGGCTGTCACTCCGAAAGGAGCATCCTGGCGCTGGCCGGAGAAAGATTGAGATGAAACAGCGGGGACCCTAGATGAGGGATAGGCAGAATTCGTCTGAGGATCAGAAAATCCATGTCTCCAGTGCCTTCCTGAACTGTGTCTCTGTTTTCAGCAGCCTCAGGTGTGTTGGCAAAAGGTTCCAGGCTTTAGTTCCTAGTGCGGCTACAGTTTTTCCTCCCTTGGTTTTGTACCTAAAGCAGGCGGTTTGATGATGAGGATCTAAGAGTCCTGGTCGTGGTGTAAGGGGTGAATCTGGCTGAGAGGTACGTTGTGCCTAAGTTTAGTGATGCTCTGAAGGTGACTAAGAGTATCTTGTAGTGGAAACCAATGGAGGTTTTTAAATGCTGCTGATGTGGAGGACCTACCTGGTAGTTTCAGGACTAGGCGCAGCATTGTGTACCACTTGTAGTCTTTTTAGTGTTTGTTTATTTGCTCCCGCCAAGAGGCTGTTGCAGTAGTCCAGGCGTGAGAGGATCAGTGCCACCGCAACTGTCTCCCTTGGAGTAAGGGGGATGAAGTGAAATAATTTTTTTAATGACTTGATAAGGTTGAAGCAGGTCCCTGCCGCTTTCAATGCGTGTGGTCGGAAGGAGAGAGAGGTGTTGAATTGCACTCCTAGTTTTTTGGCTACCTTAACAGTAGTGGGAGGTGGTGTTGCACCCTCTGGCCACCAAGCACTTGGCTGGAAGGGATTGTCTTTTCCTATCAGTAGGATCTCGGTTTTGTCTGTATTACACCTGAGGTGGTTGGCCTTCATCCACTGGATGACCTCAGCTAGACATAGTTTGAAATTGAGTTCAACGTTGGTGGAGTCTATGTCCAGGGATAGGATCAATTGTGTATCGACTACGTAGGATGTTACTTCAATATCAAAAGAAGCTATCAGGGAGATGAGAGGGGCCATGTATATGTTGAATAACAGCGGACTGACGGACGAGCCCTGTGGTACTCTTGTCGCAATGGGGCGTTCGACCGAGAGGAACGTTCCAAGAGACACTGCTTGCCTGCGATTGGTGAGAAAGGACTCTATTCATGCTAGTGCCGTCTTAGAGATGCTGCTGGATTTTAGCCTTGCAAGGTGAATAATGTGTGAGATAGTATTGAATGCGGCAGACAGGTCGAGCAAGATCAAAAATGCCTTCCTGCCTTTGTCCGCTATAATTTTTAGAGTGTCAGATATTTCCAGGAGCGCAGATTCTGTAGAATGCCTGGGGCGGAAGCCTGAATGCCGAGGGTGGAGGATCCTGGCGGTTTCAAGGAACTTAGTTAGTTCTTTGTGGACTAGTCTTTCTGTGATGTTGCCCAGTATCGGGAGGAGCGATATAGGGACGAGATTGGAGAGATTGGATGAGTCTATGTTTTGCTTTTTTTCAGTGGTTTGACTATGGCTAGCTTCCATTTGTTTGGAACTGTGCCTGAGAGTAATGAGGAATTGGCTATCTGGTTGATTACCGGGTTGACAATGTCAACACATTTCAAAACATTGCAGAACATATTCCCTTCCTATACTAAAACATATTTTAAAATATTTCAGAATATATTCCCATCCCGTCCTAAAATGACCCTTAAATTCAGACCATAGACATAGAAGAAAGTCTCAGTGCGGACTATTTTTCAAGGGATCGCTGTTTAAGACTTGGCCTTTCTTTGCCTGCCTGGGTGACGCGTCCCTCTTTCAAAGGGCGCCATTATCAGAAGAATGGCGGGATTGTGGAAGCAGCTGTTTGGGCGCTGGGCTGCTGCTTTCAAGGGTCTTTTGAATGTGTGACCATGGCAGTCAGGAGGCCACGTGACTGTTGCAGCCAGGCCCGCAGTGACACCAGAGTCCTCTGTTTGTGGGTCTGTGGCAGAACTGGGACAGGGAGAAGAAAAGGGCCTTTGTCCAGCTCACGTTGGCTCTCCGCGTGGTTTTCATCCATTTCAATTTTCTACTGTTCTGTGCATCGGGTACTTCTGTGGACAAAGATGGAAAAATGACCTACCGTGCTATAAAAATGGCTTATTTAACAAACAGCAGAACCTACACGTGACTAATATCTGGAAAATATGGGCCACTTGACTTGAACTTAAAAAACAAGGGTGCATCAAACCGACACAAAACAAACCATCAAATAAAGTGCAGAGCAAAATAAATGATTTAAAGTGTGACGTCAATGAATTTAGTCATTGACGCAATGCAGAAGACAAACAACGACCCATAGTCCAGCCAGATAGAGTCCCTCTTGAGGCAAGATACGCGACACGAGCAACCAATGGCAGGGCGAGGATATAAGAGTCATCAGCAGACCCACCTGCACCTCAGCAGCCCCAAACTAGAAGTGTGTAAAATTGGTGTAATTTCCTTTTGTGTAATTATGTGACATTTTAGGAAAACCTATGCGCAATAGAATTCCAACATTAAGTGCTATATTTTAGTGCGAAATACGTCCATGCATCCGTTTTGGACATGAGGAAACATTCCGTCCTTAAAAGATAGTGCAGCAAACAGAAGTGCTGTGAACAATAGCCGCTGGCGTTGTGGTTATTCGCATTGTTCACCGAGCTCTCAATGTAGGATTTTTGTTCAAAACTCTTTAATTACTCAACCGTTGTGAACTTTAAGGAATTCAGTTTAAGAAGCATAACTTGAAATTCTAGAGATTACTCAAAGTTACACTGGCATCATAAAAATTTAATCCGAGCCTTCCCAAAACCCACTTCTGCGTCCTCTTGATCCCATATTTAAATCCCGAGAAGGCGTGATATGTTCATTCATCATCTTTTGCCTTTCGACTTTCCTCAATATAGTCTCTTGAACCATCAGCTCATAAGGACAGGGGCAGGAGAGTAACTATCAACAGAGTGTGCCCATCATACTGAGCTTCAAGAAAGGTTGAACGATTTAATGGAACACTGAGGAATAAAGTATCTAAGAGATGTGAAGAAACAGGATTTAAATGGCCTGATGCCTTGCCCTTGAGCCTAATGTCGGTGAGTCATTCCTGACCGAAAGATTTCACTGAGACGGCATGGGATTATCACGGGTAGGTCATTGACTCTCGAGTCCATCCGTTATAGTGTTTCTAGCTTTGCTCGATTTGCACTAGTCTGATGATGTGACTTTAGAATATCGCAAACATCTGGTTTGTTGTATCGGGTATGAGATCACCAGCTCGATTGAGGCGAGCGATCGATGTACAACGACCGCACTTCCCTCCAGGTTCTCTGTAAGTACAAGGAGGACCTCATACGTTCAGTTTGCTGATTGCGTTCTAGTGTGTCCACTGACTCAACAGGGGATGTGCCCATAACCCCTGTCCTTTTTTAGCGAGAGGAGTAAAGCACTGATGCACTCCCACACACACTTCGTTTCTGAATGCCATAATTACACCACGTTCAAAAAGTTTTACTTGTTACTACCATTCTCTTAACTTCATCTGCCCATGGACTCCTTTATGAGGAAGAGAGCTGCAGCATTTCCAAGAAACAGAGCGAATGCCACGTGACTATCCCTAAATGTCCACACTCCATTCGGTTTCTGATTGTCACCCAAGTTGACATTCCCAGAACTGATGTATGTCGTTACAACGCACACTTTTACAACGCATGCACTTACAACGCATTTTTTACAACGCAACATCCACTACAATGCATTCCATTACATAGCATGACACTACAACGCATGTTTAAAAACTACCTTTACAACGTATTCCATTACATCGCATACTACCTTTACAACGCATACCATTACAACGCATAGTATAGGGGTAAAAATTACTAATCTAACTCCAGGGGGTGCAACAGTAGGGTAAGTGTTGGATTGCGTTGTAATGGTATGCGTTGTAAAGGTAGTATGCGATGTAATGGAATGCGTTGTAAAGGTAGTTTTTAAACATGCGTTGTAGTGTCATGCTATGTAACGGAATGCGTTGTAGTGGATGTTGCGTTGTAAAAATTTCGTTGTAAGTGTAGTGCGTTGTAATAGTTTCGTTGTAAAGGTTGTTCACCTTCCCAGAACTATCTTTTTCTTCTGGTGTGATGCTCTCCAACATTGGTGCCGCTCAACGAACTCAGACTCACGATGTGTATGGCTCCAAAATGAAGGGTTTGGTTTATGCTATTGCAGGTATGTGGTATCCATCATCAGAAAATACACCGCAGCCCCACCTGCCATGCGCAGAAGGAAGAAAGGACCCATTTCGGAGACTGCTGGATGCTACACCATCATTGCACCAAGCTGCGGAATGGGATCACTCATCGAAGAGATTTGACGAGTTGTTGGAAGAAGTGGCCAACTGGACTACAAACATTGCCAAGCTCATAAAAGCCACTTGGGGAAACAAAGAACTTCTATTTTACAGAACTTGATGGCTCACAACTTCATTCTAGTGGCTAAGGGTGGAGTTTGCACCCTTACTAGTGTCGAATCATGTACTTAGATCGGTGACACATCTGTGGTTTTACAAACAGATCAACAACATGTGTGATGGTGTCAAAAACCTTTAAACTCTGGACAACAGATTTGAGTGGGGGCACCTTTGATCCAGACTGCAAAGCATGTGGCGGTTGGGTGTGAAAATACTGAGGGTCGCCTTGGTCGCCGTTGTTCGCCCTTCTGATATTGAACATTCGCCTCAAAGTTTAATTCACTTCTATGAAAGGTCTTGTAGTAAGCAAAAGGGATTCCCCAACTTACACCTTATTGGTTTATGATATCAAGAGGCAGATTGACCATCAGATATGTTGTATGTTTTGTATACTCATAAACATAACCAGCAAAGCTCAGTGGCTTTACAGGTTGGCACCAGAACCATAACTCAGCTTTCAACATGTTTTTTGCAGTGTATTTAAAAATGCATATATCATGCTGCGGAGCTTTACCATTTTCTCGGCTACTAGTATTATGCAGCATGGAATAGCAAATTATGCAGCAGGGGTATTTAAATTATGCAAACAAAAATGCATACTATGCAGCATATTCTCTGGCAGCGTTGTTTTCATGCATTTGAGCTTGAAATAACATTTTATGGTAAATCTGCAAATCATGGAAACTATGGGGAAAATTATGCGGCAAATATGGAAAATCCATAACTATGCAGTAATTGTTGCAACTACAGAATCACATAATTCCTCTGGACCATACCACTGTCCATTGTTTGATCAACAATTCATTCATGGAGTGGAAAAAAAAGCTCTGAACATTCAAATTTTAACCAGTCCCAATTGTTAGTTGCTATTTGAAATAAAAACTGCTTTTCAGTATAACTACCCAAAAATAAACATACAATATAAAATAGAAACAGCTAAAATGTTATATGGTTCAAGCCACCAGAAATGTATTGTGCGCCTATGTGTCTTTGGTGTGGCCAAATTTGTTGTGTTGTGGAATGCAGTTTATTTGTGTAGAGATATATAGGGCAGGCTTCGAGATGGCCGCATGTAGGTGCCAAAATACCTGCTGGCTAAATTAATGTTTCCAGCCGCTATCTCCACCCCTTAGATAAGACTATTACAAGTCATTAGCCCTAGAATGGGGAATAACATGCCACCCTGGCTTTACTGAGTCAACAAAGACACATGCCTTCCTTGTTATGGGCCAAATAACAGGCTCTTCCCACTTCCATTTAAGCTGGTGGTAAATGTGAACAGGGACTCACTGCTGGTTTGGGGGGTGGGGGAGGGCGGACCCTGGACCAGTGGAGGATGCTGCCAGCTTGGGGAACAGACCCATGCTCTCTCGCGACGTACATGCATCAAGTCCTTACGCATTTTGTTGTGTGCACACAGGGCACAGTTCTGATGGTTTTTTTTTTATTTCCGTAATTGATTATCCTCATCAAAAGTATTTCTATTTTGATAACTGGTAAGAGGCTGGTTTGTGTGATGTTCTTATGTTTTTTGCATTTATGAGTCCATGGAATTTAATTCACAAAATTGTTAAGAAATGAGTCTCTAGTGAGCCATTTCTAGTCTGTGCCGGGACTGATGTAAAGTTCTGGATTTAGGGCAGAGGTGGGAGGGGCAGAGGGGGTAGGGGCAGAGCGGGTAGGGGCAGAGGTGGTAGGGGCAGAGATGGTTGGGCAGAAGGGGTACGGACAGAGGTGTTAGGGGCAGAGGGGGTACGGACAGAGGTGTTAGGGGCAGAGGTGGTTGGGCAGAGGTGGTAGGGGCAGAGGTGGTAGGGGCAGTGGTGGTAGGGGCAGAGGTGGTAGGGGAAGATGGGGTAGGGGCAGATGGGGCAGGGACAGGGGTGTTAGGGGCAGAGGGGTAGGGGCAGAGGTGGTAGGGGCAGAGGTGTTAGGGGCAGAGGGGTTAGGGGCAGAGGTGTTAGGGGCAGATGGGGTAGGGGCAGAGGTGTTAGGGACAGAGGTGTTAGGGGCAGAGGTGGTAGGGGCAGATGGGGTAGGGGCAGAGGTGTTAAAGGCAGAGGGGGTAGTGGCAGATGGGGTAGGGGCAGAGCGGGTAGGGGCAGAGCGGGTAGGGGCAGAGCGGGTAGGGGCAGAGGTGTTAGGGGCAGAGGGGGTAGGGGCAGAGGTGGTAGGGGCAGATGGGGTAGGGGCAGAGGTGTTAGGGGCAGAGGGGTTAGGGGCAGAGGTGGTAGGGGCAGATGGTGTAGGGGCAGAGGTGTTAGGGACAGAGGGGTTAGGGGCAGAGGTGTTAAAGGCAGAGGGGGTACGGGCAGAGGGGGTAGGGGCAGAGGTGTTAGGGGCAGAGGGGGTAGGGGCAGTGGTGTTCGGGGCAGAGGGGGTAGGGGCAGATGGGGTAGGGGGCAGTGGTGTTAGGGGCAGAGGTGGTAGGGGCAGAGGGGATAGGGGCAGAGGTGGTAGGGTCAGATGGGGTAGGGGCAGAGGTGTTAGGGGCAGAGGGAGTAGGGGCAGATGGGGTAGGGGGCAGAGGTGTTAGGGACAGAGGTGTTAGGGGCAGAGGTGGTAGGGGCAGAGGGGGTAGGGGCAGAGGTGGTAGGGGCAGAGGTGGTAGGGGCAGAGGTGGTAGGGGCAGAGGTGGTAGGGGCAGAGGGGATAGGGGAGGAGGTGGTAGGGGCAGAGGTGTTAGGGGCAGAGGTGTTAGGGGCAGAGGTGTTAGGGGCAGAGGGGGTAGGGACAGAGGTGTTAGGGCCGAGGGGGTAGGGGCAGAGGTGGTAGGGGAAGAGGTGGTAGGGGAAGAGGTGGTAGGGGAAGAGGTGGTAGGGGCAGGGGGGCGTTATTGGTGCAAGTCTCTTATTTTTCAGAACAGAGGGCAGATCTGTGCACACTGGGCGAGAAGGCGCTGCTGCTTGTGATGATAACTCGTAGCCCAGACTCCATCAGCCTGGCATCCCTTTGATGCATGAATGCATGAGCTGGCAAGGAATGAAACACAAGGGCAGCGTATAATTCATGAGGCAGGGGAATCCCCTCGCATGGCAGCCTCTCTGGCGGAGGTGTGTTGTCATGTCAGACTTATTTGGTTCCCATGAGTCTTTCCTTCCACATCGTTTTGCTGACAGTGGCAAAACAGAGTGAGTTTTCAAAGTACATTGGCAGAAACTTCTAGAAGTCCAGATCTGCAGGTTCTGGGGCTTGGGGACTGAGTGCAGTGACTGAGTGAAGTGCTTGACCACAGATCACATCCTACACTGAGCGCACACTGCACATGGAGTAAGGTGTTACTCGAATCCTTGGCTGTAGGAGGTCTGGCGACAGGGCATGGGCTTTGTGGATGACCTGTGAACAGAGCCCGGTGGACAAGGCTGAACGCCACGCCCTCTCGACTTGGGGGGCAGCAGTCTAGGGGCAGGGAAACATCAAAGACCACCACGTGTTATTAGAGACAACTGGCCCCAACTGAAGGCTGTCTGCAGTGAGATATGTATGAGGGGCACTAGGCCTAAGGCCTTTCTAGAGCTCTCTGGATTTAGATGAAAGCCACGCCCTCTGTACTCTGGGGACAGCAGTCTAGGGGCAGGGAAACATCAAAGACCACCATGTGTTATTAGAGCCAACTAGTCCCAACTAAAGGCTGTCTGCAGTGAGATATGTATGAGGGGCACTAGCCCTAAGAACTTTCTAGAGCTTTCTGGAATTGGATGAAGGCCACGCCCTCTTGACTCTGAGGACAGCAGCCTAGGGGCAGGGAAACATCAAAGCCCACTATGTGTTATTAGAGCCAACTGGTTCCAACTGAAGGCTGTCTCCAGTGAAATATGTATGAGGGGCACTAGGCCTAAGGCCTTTCTAGAGCTCTCTGGATTTAGATGAAGGCCACGCCCTCTCGACTCTGGGGACAGCAGCCTAGGGGCAGGGAAATATGAAAGCCCACCACGTGTTATTAGAGACAACTGGTCCCAACTGAGGGGTGTCTCCAGTGAGATATGTATGAGGGGCACTAGCCCTAAGGACTTTCTAGAGCTCTCTGGATTTGGATGAAGGCCACACCGCCTTCACTTTGGGGCAGTGCATGTTCAAAAGCCATGTCCTATGCCCTCTGTGCAGTAAGCATGGTTGAGTGCCATGTTCAGTGGGCGCAGTGGCAGAGGGGGTGACGAGCAGGCAGTGACTGAAGCCAACCTCATTGGGCTTTGAGATGGATGCCCCCCCCTTAAAGTCACAAATTCTATATTCTTCATACTGTATATCCATAAACACAGGCTCATTTTCCTGAGTTGATGACTAGCTGAAGGGTTTGGTCATGGCTGGCTTTCATGTCGTTACTCATCATCATGTGTTAGCGATGGCTGTTCCCGCTTGTCCTTTATTGGCACTCGCGGCACGCGCACGGTGCATGTCAGCACACCTCGCCAACGGCGCGCAAGGATCAAACCTCACTGGCCATTTTATTCTCACTTGCGTGCAGCAGCGCCTACTAACCAGCTTCAACCGGCTTCATCTGGGAAACTGTACTCACTTGTTAGGGAGCGTAGAGTGGGCCGCTCATATACATTAATAGTGAGTCAAAGGATATTGTACCAAGCTGGGGGGGGGGGGAGGGGGAGGTGGAATGTTTTGTAATACCCTTTCTTCTTGTATGAAATGTATAGTTACTCGAGTGGATAGTCCTGAGTCTGCACTTGTATTTTTTCCAATCCCTTTGACCTCTTGTTACTAATTTTGTTTTTTTAACAATAAACACTGCTTAGGAAAGTGCTAAGCTCCCCTCTCAGCCTCCCTTAGGCCATGCTTCCTTTTCTACCCTTATATGTGACATCCTTTCTGGTGCATTTAAATGTAATAAGCAAGAGTGGGGGCAAGGGGTATGTATACAATTATAAAATAATTTGCTTTAAAATGCTTTCCTGACAGTTTTCAAACCTATAGCAGTTCACAAGGACCCGCCCCCTTAGCCTCTGCCTTTTATTTTAACCCACATTTCATGGGCTGCCTGGGAGCCCCACTTTTAAGTTTCAGAAAATGGCATTAGATCCGGTTTAAAATGAGTAATAAATGCTAAAAAGTGCAGGACGCTGTCAGAGCATCAGTCCTCTAATGTGGCTGAAAATCAGGTACAAGCATTGGCAAATCCAATCGGTCTGGCTTGTATTTTGAGTTGCCATCTTTGATCAGTTAATTACAAAAATTGGCCCTCATTATTTCATTTGCGCACGCCTGTTTGGTGACTCATGCGCACACTTTTGTGATAACGCATGCACACGCCCATGACATAAAGTGTGGGCTGCGTCACCGTGCATCATGGTGCTTTTTTCCTTTGTTTTGGTTTTTCAAATTTTGTCTGATGTTGCACCGCATCGGCAAACTGCACTGGCAATGCCAATAGGTCTAAAAGTTGATACCTGTTGGCTTTGTCAATGCTTGTTTATATCCCCATGTGTGCGTGTTAACTTTGTTTGTACCACCACTTTCGCCGAACAAGCTCGGCTGGCCTATTTAAATGGTTCTCGGCAGATTGCGGCCTTGGCATCATTCTGTGACTTGAAATTCTTGAAACATACCGTGCAAAACATTTGGGGCAAACCACAGTCTGACACATTCTGAGCCTCAAAACACTGAGTTCATATAAAGTTACAAACTGCTTGTTCAGCTGAAGAACTCAGGCTGCTTCCATTGGCGAGAAAGGAGTTTTTTGTGAGCATGGCCCCTCTACATGGTCCTGTTGTTAAAACTCCATGGGCCATGGATCACCCTTGGGTTCTGAAAGCAAAGATATTCATTGTTATGCAGGGGTTGCAATTTTTTTCCCTGCTAAGGCAAAACGTCTTCCTAAATAAGTTTTTTTAGTGAAGTGTTTTAGAAACAAGTTTATGTGAAATAATTCTTATTTGTTTGCTGGTATGCTCTTTGCTGTCTTTGTGAACTTTGCACAGTTGTGCAGTTTTGAAAATGTATGTATGTATGTAGGTTACAAATGGGATTTTTCGTTGGCTAGGGCATGCGCCTCCGCCAGGCAGAAACCCCCACTCTAGTCAGGGCAAGGGAGTTACACGCTGAAGATAACCCCTGCTCACCCTCTTGGTAGCTTGGCACAAGCAGTCAGGCTTATCCCAGAGGCAATGTGTAAAGTGTTTACGCAACACACACATACAGTAGCAACACACTAGGCACATCACAAAAGAAACTTCACACAAGGTTATATAAAAAAAATAGCCTTTGTATTATTCAAAACACATTAGAATCATAATCACACAAATACACTGTGCCAACTGGCAGCAGGTCCTAATTTACAGGGGATTATACACATGACAGGGCCAATCGCACCACTGTCAGAACCTTTAGAAAGCACTAGTAGCAAATATAAAACACAACCAGTGACTACTGTACTTAGCATTAGCAACATCACCGGCAGCATAAACGCATTATGTCTGCATCACATTAGGTATAAAACACATTATGCATAAATCTCATAAGCATAAACACATTACGCAACCTCTGTAGGCATAAATACATTATGCAATAGGCATCACCAGCATAAATACATTATGCAATAATCTTCGTGCATAATTCACATTTAGCCAAAATCAGATTAGGCATAAACACATTACGCAATCCTTATAGAGCCTTGCACCCTACCCATATCACCAAAATGCCCCCGGGCCAACTGGCCTTCCTCTGGGGCTCAAAATGCCCTCTGTCCCAAATGTCAGGGCGTAAAGATAGGACCTTCCACTGGCCCTTGGGCTGCCTTGGCAGCAAAACAACTGTGCGTAATGCACTAGGGGCGGGGGGTGCACCTCACCCACACCTGTCTACCGGCCCTGGCAAGGGCTGTCCCGATTAGGAGCGTAGTCTCCTTACGCCTGGTGACTTCCTCTTCGTAGTCACGCCTGAGTCAGGCAGCTTGCCTGACTCCTGGGCCGGCTGCGCTCTTCTTCTCTGGCGCAAAAGTGCGGGGTGGGCTCCCACTTCACCAGAAGTGCAGGGTGGGCTCCCGCTCTTCAATAATGCTTCACCCCGGAGGGCACACCATGCGGGTTGGGCTCCCGCTCACAATTAAGCATGAAGGTGGGGTGGGCTCCCGCTTTCCTTCCAGCCATGCGGGGGAATCCCCACATCGGGATTCCCTCGGACGATGTCACAGCTCAGCGCTGTAGAGCCCTCGCGCTCCTCTGGGAAAGTAGATTGAGCGCCCACGAGGCGCTAAGGCCCCAACAGTTTCAGGGCAAAGGCTGGGCCCTGGCAGACCAGCTCACAGGTCCCGCCAGCAGGGAGGCTGTCCCTCGTGGCTGTTCCTCCTGGGGCCCAGCAGCAGCAAGTCACAAGGAAGCGCAAGCACAACCCAAAACATGGGGTCACAGCCCCAGTACTTATACAGCATTTTCCTTTGTTCTGCCCTGGCACAGCGCTTGGGGGCACCAGCCTCAACTGGTTCTGGGGGGTATTGGAGCACTTTGTTTACAGGGCTCCACTTCCCCTTTGTCAGGTGGGGACTCGGTCATCAGACCACCACAGGGGGGCAGAGCCAGCATTCACCGAGGCAGACACACACCTATTCAGGGTCAGGGGACTACTCCGCCCACTACTCCAAATGCAGATCCCCTATTCAGCCTAGCGCTGACTCACCCTGCGCTCCCTGGAGCCACACACACCTCACCAGCCCCTGTCCCTCCAGAGCCAGACATGCAATACACATCAGGCAGGCAGACACATAGCAACTTCTAAAAGTGCAATTTCTAAAACAGTGATAATAAATCTGCGCATACCATTGTACAGCATTTATTATTACTATTCCACACATAACAAACTTGACCACGCTGCTCCTCTCATATCAGGAATTACCACTGAAACACTTATCAGGGAATCCCCAATGCATTCCTATGAGAGGGCATTCTCACAGCACTGAGAAACCAAAATGGATGTTTGTCACTACCAGGAAATGTCACACACTTAAGGTACATGTCCTACCTTTTACCTACAATGCACCCTGCCCATAGGGCTAGCCAGGGCCTACCTTAGGGGTGAATGACATGCAGTAAAAGGGGTGTCACAGACATGGCATCCACTTTAGGTGCCACGTCAGAGTGGCAGTAACACTGCGCGCACAGGCCCTGCAATGACAGAGGCCTGAGACACTTTTGAAAGGCTACTTTGGTGGGTTGCGCAATCAGCGCTGCAAGCCCACCAGTAGCATTTAATTTACCGGCCCCTGGTATCTGTGATACCACTTTACAAGGGACTGACAGGTAAATTAAATATGCCATACAGGTGTAGACCAATCTTACCATGTTTACCACAGAGAGCACACACACTTTACACTGGACAGCAGTGCTAAAGTGCCCAGAGTCCTAGAACCACCAACACCATGTCAGAGAAAAAGCTAGGAGGAAGGCAAACAGTTCCGGAATGACCCTGCAAAAAGGGCCAAGTCCAACATAACCCTCTTCCAGCCAAAATGCAGGGCAGGTCAATCACTACCTTGATGGACTTCCCTGCTTTGGGTGATAGAACACGGACGGGGGCCCGCAACTGCGGGGGCACACTCGAGTTCTACGCCATTCTGAACCCATGTGGTTCCCTTTGTCAAAACTCCCAGGACCAACTAAGCTACCCTACGGGTACTCCCTAGTTGTCCTCGGCCAGGACTAGGCCCTAGGGCATCCAGATGTCTCTGGTCCTTGCCATTCCAAAGAGTGGCGGGCAGTAGCCCCTGGCACTTAGTAACCATTCTCCACTCTTCCTCTCATCAGTGCAGTTCTAAACTGCCACTGATCCTCCAACCTAGGGTCAGCACCCTCAGGCTGACCAGAAGTCACGGGCGAGGCTCTCTTCCCCCTACCTCTCCTTCTGGGGTCCCTCACTCTCCTCCTTGAAGAGGCACCCTCTGAACACAACTCTCCCACCAGCTCCATACTGCTCTCCAGCAACTGGTCTCCCAACCTAGGGTCCAAACCCTCAGGTTGCACCGGGGTCAGAGGCGAGGAATCCCTCCCTCTGCACCCCCTTCTATAGTTCTACACCCTCCCACCGGGATTGTTACCCCTAGAAGACAAAACGGTAGGGACAATGATTACAGATGTCATTCCCTCCATGTCAGGCAGAATCAGAACCTATTCTCCCAACCCAGGGACTAAACCCTGCGGTTGAACACTTCCCTGGCACACCAGGACTTCCGGGGGCGCACACAGCCTCCCCTGAGGGTAACACATACCTCCTGTGTTGCGTGATAGTCTGCCTGGCGCAGATCTCCCAACCCCTGTCCATCTGACAGTGCGCGAAGATACCCCAGGACAGAAGTGGTGTCACCATGATCACTCCTAGGAGACAGTCCTTCTGGCTGGCTCCTGACCCACTGGTTCTCCCACTGGGGAACACACACACCTCTCACCCCTCCATCTGGACTTCTGCACCCTCCACTTAGGAGCAGCACCGCCAGACACCAGAACCACTGGAGCTCCGTTTACAGACGCTCCAGGTTCTCCTGACACTAGGAGATCCCCCTCAAATGGCCTACTAGTACAGCCTAGTCCCCCAACCTGGTTTTCCCTTAGGGTACCCTCCAGCCCTGAGACTGGGTTTCGGGCACCTTGGGACTCAGCCCACACTCACTCTATCTCCACTGAGACAGGATGTGAGCCCCTACACCCCTCCCACTACACCCGGACCTAGCTGGGCTACTCTGAACCTCTTCCACCACTCTGGGCTGGAAGATACCTGAGCCACTCCTTTTAGGATTACTCCCAAGTGCCTCTTCAGACTCTCTGGCACTCACCCAGAGGTCTGCCTCCTATGCAAGCTCCCTGGGATCAGAGAACCCACACTCCAACAGGTGTTGGTGTAATCCCGGAAAAAATTACTGAACATGTGCTCTCAGACAAACAGCTTGAACAGCCCTTCAAAATCATTTGCCGTGCTACCCACCCAACCTTCCAGTGCATCACAACACTCATCCACAAACTCCCCCCAAGACTGGGGAGACAGTTTCCTACTGCCCCTGAACCTCAACATATACCCTTCAGCTTTTCCCTTTATATCACCGTGCTACAAGGTGGCCAATACCACTATTTGACTTGCCTACAAAAAATTAGCACACTCCTTCTCGATGTGGCCATTGCCACCTTGAGACATGAGATAAGAACGTTCTATGTGCTTTAACCCCTTCAGTGCCCATGACGAGATAGTCTCGTCATGGAGCGCGGTTGCGCTGTGCCCATGACGAGACTATCTCGTCATGAACCCCGCCCGCTAATGAAACGCCCGGCACTGGGCGTGGAAAGGGCGGGGCACAGAAGGGGTTAAGGACCCTTGAAGAAGCTCTCGGCATATATCCCTGTGCGAAACACGTGTCGGAAGAAACAGTTATAGACTACATATCAGCACCTAATAAACAGAAATTTCGATATCCGTTGAGATTGACTTGGGTTTAATTTCCCCATATTTCCTCATCATGCTGAAAGTGCGGAATTCCACAGTACCAGGAGAGATAGCGACCCCGCTGATCAGTGGAACCTCCGTCATATCTGCTAAAGTAGGTCTCAGGTAGATCCATGCATGCATAGGAACTCCGCCCACCTCCCTGTACGTCCCCACCTCAGACACGCGGTTGATCCTCATGTCTTCTGCGCTTCCACAGTCGCTGACGTACCCCCCTCCATTTCCTCTCGTGGTTATCCTGTGGCTTGACTCATGCTCACGGTGTCTTCATGCTCAGGGGATTTTTTTGTTTCATACTTTTTTGAAAAGGTTAAAACCAGCACACAGATATTCCTGTCTCACTTACCTTGTTGCATGTCACTACAAGCACGTCGTTTACCAGAAGTACAAGTGAAACGCAATGGTCTAGTTATGTTCTCACTCGAACTACCTCAAAAGGGTGAACAACGGGTTGATGCATGGCTTCCTAGTCTGGAGATGCTCATGGCATGGGATGACAATCAAAGGCACTCATGACTGGAGGAAGTCCAAGCCTGGCATCTTCTGCGATGCCGACATGTGCCGCCGAGCAGCTGGGATGACGAGGTGGCTGACGCTCCTAATGGTGGTCATCTTTCCAACAGGTAAGTGCCAGTGGGCTGAAAATAGCCCTCAAACCCCCGGTCTTAGCTCTTACTAGCATGTTGATCAACAACGTCAATTAAGAATGTATTTTGCTATGATTGCACAGTTGCTAGCACTAGTCTTATGGACAATTAAAGTAGTGGAAGGAACACTAGTAAACGTGAATTTAAAAGTCCTGTTTACCCTCTGTAGACGGCACTCCTTTCCCTGGTCCCTCAGTAGCAAAAAGGATGTTGTAGGGACAACTGTAGTACATTGGGGTGCACCCTGTTTCACTTGGGAGGGGAGAGAAGTCACGTCATTTCTGCTTCCCCTGTCATTTTGTTGAATCAACCTATATTATTTTGGTCTTACGAGTCATGCCGAGATATCTGATAACCAATCAAACTTTTGGAGAAAGGGGTGGGCTTAGCAGCAGGGCTGCAGGAAAGCAGACCTTCCACAGGTAGCGGAATTAACTAAACATGTTCCGTAAACTACTCTCATCTGTTGGTGGGTTTATTGATTATGAGAGATGATGGCTGGACTCACTCTGCATCTCAATGAATAACTGATTGATCACTACCATTAGGCACACTAAAACTAGCCTTCCAGAATGTTCTACGGTAGAGGTGCTGATGAGTTGACTACAATAGCTCCAACCAACCGAGCCAAATTCACCAAACCAACCAATAGGAAATGCCACATTAGACCCCACTCCAGACGCCTGCTTTGGCTCGCCAAGCACAAATCACCTCTAAACTGCTCATCATCACACACAAGGCCACCTATGGAGGCACCACGCAATGCATCACACACAGAACCACCTATGGAGGTGTCATACAATGCATCACACCAGAACCACCTATGGAGATTTTTTTTGGGAGGGCAGTTTTATATAGCGCAAACTCGACTCGAAGGTATCAGAGCACTTTACGTGAGCACCAGTTACATTACAGATGGATACATCCATTTTTGTTAGGCACGGGGATATTACGTGATTTCCCAGAATCACAGGATGTTGAGCGTCCCTGCCGAGACTTGAACCCGGTTCCCCAGCTTCGAGGTCGATAGCTCTAGTCGTTAGGCAAAATTCTGTCCCACAATGCATCACACCCAGAACCACCTATGGAGACGTCACACAATGTATCGCACACAAAGCCACCTATGGAGGTGTGACACAATGCATCACACATAGAAACCCCTATGGGGGTGTCACACTATGCATCACACACAGAACCACCTATGTAGATGTCATACAATGCATCACACATAGAAACACCTATGGAGGTGTCACACAATACATCACACACAGAACCACCTGTGGAGGTGTCACAAAACGCATCACACACACAACCACCTGTGGAGGTGCCACAGAACGCATCACACACAGGAACACCTATGGAGATGTCACACAATGCATCACACACACAACAACCTGTGGCGATACCATACAATGAATGACACACAGAACCGCCTATGGAGATGTCACACAATACATCACACACAGAACCACCTATGCAGATGTCACAAAATGCATCACACACAGTCCCGCCTATGGAGATGTCACACAATGCATCACACACACAACCACCTATGCAGATGGCATACAATGCATCACACACACAAACACCGGTGGAGTAGTCACACAATGCATCACACACAGAACAACCTGTGGAGATATCATACAATGCATGACACACAGAACCGCCTATGGAGATGTCACACAATGCATCACACACACAACCACCTATGCAGATGTCATACAATGCATCACACACGCAAACACCTGTGGAGGTGTCACACAATGCATCACACACAGAACAACCTGTGGAGATATCATACAATGCATGACACACAGAACCGCCTATGGAGATGTCACACAATGCATCACACACAGAACCACCTATGCAGTTGTCACAAAACACATCACACACAGAACCACCTATGGAGGTGTCACACAATGCATCACACACAGAACCACCTGTGGAGGTCTCACACAATGCATCACACATAGAAACCCCTATGGAGGTGTCACACAATGCATCACACACAGAACCACCTATGGAGGTGTCACACAATGCATCACACACAGAACAACCTGTGGAGATATCATACAATGCATGACACACAGAACTGCCTATGGAGATGTCACACAATGCATCACACACACAACCACCTATGCAGATGTCATACAATGCATCACACACAGAAACACCTATGGGGTATCACACAATGCATCACACATAGAAACATCTATGAAGGTGTCACACAATGCATCACACACAGAACCACCTATGCAGATGTCACACATTGATCCAGGGATTGATTTTTAAGCGGGATCCCTGTCCCCTCAGTGGTCCTGTGGTTCTGTCACCCCTCTTAAAGAGGGGGCACTGCCCCATCAGTGGCCTGCTTACAGCGTGATCACAGGACCACTGATGGAACAGTGATCCCACTTAGAGAGGGATCACAGAATCACTGATGAGCAGTGATTCCGCTTGCAGAGCGATTACAGAATAAGTGATGGGACAGGGATCCCGCTTACAGAGCAATCACAGAATCACTGATGAGGTGTGATCTCGCTTACAGAGCGATCACAGAATCACTGATGAGCTGTGATCCCGCTTACAGGGCGATTACAGAATAACTGATGGGGCAGGGATCCCGCTTACAGAGCAATCACTAATGAGCTGTGATCCCGCTTACAGAGCGATTACAGAATAACTGATGGGGCAGGGATCCCGCTTACAGACCGATCACAGAATCACTAATGAGCTGTGATCCCGCTTACAGAGCGATTACAGAATAACTGATGGGGCAGGGATCACGCTTACAGAGCGATCACAGAATCACTAATGAGCTGTGATCCTGCTTACAGAGCGATCACAGAATCACAGATGAGCTGTGATCCCACTTACAGAGCGATTACAGAACTGCTGATGGGACAAGGATACCGCTTACAGAGCGATCGCAGAATAACTGATGGTGCAGGGATCCCGCTAACAGAGAAGGCTCTCCCCTTGTAGGGTAATTATCAGCTCTTAAGGTCGAAGATGAGTCAAATTTATTTATATTGTTTGTAATACAACACTGCAAATATTCTGTAGATCGTGACTCTAGATCGATGAGTACAGGTATTAGGCATAGCTGACACGTGTTTCACTCCAAGCCAACAGGCTATTGAAATGTATCAAGGCAAAATGGTGTTCCTCCAAGTATGTGCCCACAATATAGTAGGCGCATTGGAAGGACTGTCTAGGGAACCAGCTATTAATTTCACACACACAAACAAAGCAGCTTGGGTAATATTATTATTATTATTTGCATAGCTAGAAGAATAATGTTTTGGAATTAACTACTCACGTACATAAATCACTTAAATGATTCTGTGAACACAGAGATCCCTTTACTCTGTCTGTGCAAAGGACAACCAATTTCCCAACGCATAAAACCAGAAAAGCGCTTCGGCACATCGACTCACACACTGAAGAGTCTACAAAGCGCTACCAAGTAGAAACACAACTTATGTTCTTACTTTTCTCCACTCTACAAAGTACTTATAAACTAATCTTGGAACATATTCTGTGCTAACCTCTCAGAATGAAGTACCACCAAACATCAGACACAACTGGTGACCCTCCTAGTTCCACTATGCAAGGTGTCCTACGATAACACGCTACAGCGCCATAGAAACGGCCGCCAGCGCTATACGAATGTAAACAACATAGCATTACTTTTTTCAGTCGCCCTGAACACATCTTTATATTCACATGCTATAGTCACAGAAGTCAGTGTAGCTATGAATATAGACTGCTTACCCGAAAAATAAACCCTTATATCATGGGCATCATTTAGAGGTCGCAGCTGCGACCCCTGCCTTGCCTTTTGCGACCCCTGGCACTGCCTTAGCGACACCTGGCCTCAGAGTTGGCAAAATCAGCTGTGGGAAGTAAAAAATATGTGTGTGTGTGTGTAAACATGTGTGTGAGTGAAAGTAAAGGTCAAATGGCGTGTGATGTCGCTTCCACTACCGCTGGCATTTTAATGAATCGACGTTCATGCATTATGTGGGTGCTTCTGAAATACACAGATTATTAAAAAAGGTGTGCCCTTTTTATTGTACCACCATCTAGGCATTTATGAAGCCATTTGTGGTTCTTCTTAAGTAGATTTAGACTCAGACCTAAAACACTCAACAGAGAGGGACGTATTTCCATTGTATGGAGCGCTTCCGGTGACGCTGCTGTCTCCGAGCACGTGTCCGCCTGCTCGGCCTCTCCTGCCCAGAGGGAGCCAGGTCTGCTTCGGAGCTCATCTGAGCGTGAGACACAAATCGGAAGTGCGTGTTGTGCAGCAGGAGATGTCAACAAGAGGGGCCAGATATGAGGAGACAGCCTGCCATTTCCTGTCTGAGGCCCCTTGTGGGAGTCCCGAGCTGCTCTTTGTTGCTGGGGGAGGCAAGGCAGACAGCGGAATTCCAGAGTCCCTGTTCACTGTGGTAAATTCAGTACTAAACATGTGTTTATAGCCGAATTTGCACTTTTTTCAGCTTGCCAGGAATTCAAAAAGAGATTCTTGGCAGGAGTAAACCCATTTACAGTGGTGGCAAACAATGGCGTAATGACACATGAGGGCACCCCCCCTGCAAGTACATATAGGGGGCCGACCCTTTTAGGCCCATCACCTGTCACTTTTGCTGAAGGGGGCCCCTGGAGCTCGGGGACCCCCTGCGCCGCAGGGGCTGCGGAGCCTTTTGTTATGCCGCTGGTGGCGAGGTTTGTCGCGAGTGTGGCGATCTTCGCAGCTATAAATATCACCCGCGGGTTGGAAAGTGGGCATTCTAAGGCGTGGCTTGCAATAGAAGTTTGGGAACGCCCACAATCATGGGTTGACCATACCTCCTCTGCCTTCCCTTTCCACCCTGGAAAGGGTATTAAATGTACCTTCCCTCCAGCATGGCCTGGGGAGCGGATCACCTCCAGGTTTGCTGGAGGTTTGAGGGAAGGGCTTTCTCCAGGGAGAAAAATATATCCCTACGACAAAAAGTGCGTGTTTGCACAGGAGATCCTGGAATCCCCGCGTGACGGTTTCCACTATCGGAATCGGATTCTGCAGGAAAATTCATCAGACCTACAGAGGAGTACACCTGGCCACCTGTGCCTGAAGCAGTCTTCCAGTCTTACTCCTGCAATGTTGGTGATTAGCAAAAAGTAGAAAATGTACATTCAGGTTGAGCTCTCCGGATGTATTTTTCCTACTTTTTTGGGGACTCACGCACTGGTCAGCTGGTGGTCAGCTGAGGACAGGGCCCTTGCATGCAGCTGACATCATATCCTCATCTGCATTTATAAGCAACAACCACAGCAGCACACGGAGAGGTTTTCAGTCTCCCCTGTGTATACTTGGAAGAGGGTCATTCAAAGTTGTAAAGGATTTTGAACATTAATAATCCACATTTGTAAAGTGCGAACAATCACCCGTAAGGGTCTCTAGGCACTGGGGGCCGTCGGGAAGATTAAGCAAGCTATTGCCCAGAGTCACATGGTGCTGGGCTAATCTGCCGCCGGGGATCGAACCGTGATCCCCAGATTCCGGAGTCAGTTGCCCTGGCAGCAGCGCCACACCTCTTCCACATTTCTTTGTATTTTTTAGTATTTCTCATTTAAATTCACTGTTTGTAAATGTATCTCTCCGTGTGTCCTGCACATATCTTCTGGAAGAGAGAGCTCGCAGTGTCGTATGTGCATTTTGTAATTTCTTTCTAATTACAGTATTTGATTCGCTAGGTAGCCTGACACACTATTGCTGTGGCTTTCTAAATAAATTACAGAATTAAACATATTTATAATTTTTAACAGATTAAGGGCAGATTTACAAATATTTTGTACACTGTTTGTTCCACAAAAGTAATGTAAACTGGTCCATAAATGTTATTTGGAGTTTACTTTCCAGAGCGAAACTTGTTTTGCGCTGGTAAGTTGCTTGAAAGTAACACAAAACAGCGTTGGGTTACTTTGCATCGGGGGTGAGGTACCACAGGTGTTACACAGGCACTCCCTTGCACCCACCCATGATTATTGACGATAAGTCCTATCTTACAAACAATAGTAGGATTTTGTTCCTAAAAGAATGACTTTTTGATACAAGTGTTAAAAAGAGATTTGCTTCACTTCTCCAAACATTTGTGACTTTGCATGCATGCCGCACCGTACAGCACACATCCAAAGTGGGAAATGTGTTAAAGTTTGTCCAGACGTGGTATTTGTACTGGAAGGGTGCCCTTTCTGTACAAAACTTTTCTAGACATGATGAAGACATCTTCTACTATGGCCTAAAGTGGTATATATGGTGCTAAGCAGCCAGTTTGTGTGCCAATGCTAGGGAGGAAGCAGGACAGCTTCACATGTAGTCCTGTCCCGCTCTCTCCCTCTCAAGCAACGCAGCACAGCAACTTCGGTCGCTGCAATGCATACGTTTTTAGTAAATCTACCAACCACTAGCTCAGACACACAGGGAATGGAGGCACACAGGATATTATGGGTGTACTACTTTACGTACACCAAAATGCCTTTGTGAATAGACTCCTGCAACTCCAAACACTCACACTTGGAAACTGGCCAGCTGGAACTTCACTGAGGGTTCTGCAGACCAGCAGGCCTGTGCGACGGACGGCAGCTCGAGGCGCTGTGAGAGAAACTAAACTACATCCCTTCTCGGGACATATCGACAGGAAGCGGAGGCCACATTCTAGACACCAGAGGCGACTTCACATAAGAGACACCGTTTTGCAGAAATGCTTCTCCTGCATCAAGTAATGAGTAGGACTGCATGCGTCAGTGCTGCGGCACACCGTCCGTCCGTCACGTCGTACCTGTGACTTCTTGCATAGGCTACAGTGTGCAACGACAGACACAGTCAGTAAATGTCGTGAATCCCACAGGCGTGGGAGACATATACGTTAATCTGCGTCTCGATGGCCCAGCATGTCAGGCTCCAGTGGGACTGAGACATCAAAAGTAAGGTGAGAGCAGTGAATGAGTGTGAGTGAGGGCTCAAGTCACACAGAGTTTACTAAAGAGTATATCCAGGGTCCCACATGAGTAATTCACAAGCAACCTCTGGTCGGGGTAAGTCTGGAGAGATACAAGAGTAAGTCACTGCTACATCTTTGTGAATCTGGCGTTTGTGTGTCTGGGTGTGTGCGCCTGAATGCACGTTTGAATCACCTTTGCAGATACACTCAAACTCCTACCACAGAGTCCATCGACTCTCGGGGTCTGACTGCTCTCACTCCACCAGCTACGCATGGAGCAGACTCTTACTCAACCATTGGGAAGAACATCGAAGCCTCTTCCTGGCATACGAGGCGCTATCCAAATAACACGACTACTCACAGTCCCTTAGAGATGTAATATGGGATGTGTTACCGCATGTATATCTGCAATGTCACCAGGCAACATGTAGCTTATGTGGGGCTGGGGAGGATCACGTGTGTGGATGGCGACTGACTCCCTCACATACTCTCGCTGCGAAGGAACCCCCAACAGTCAGTCCTCCCAGGAAAAGGAGTCGATTTGTGCCCTCTACTGAGTGCCAGACAAGTAGTGAGGCATGTGACTTGTGTAGTTGTTGTCACACAATCTTCACAGGTGGACAGTTCTCCAGCACCTATCCAACCAGACACAGAGAGGCAGGGAGCTGACCTGGGATCTAATGTAAAGAAAGTGCATGCAAACAGGCAGTGGGTGAGGACAAGAACCCCCCCACCCAAAATATGCTACGTGAAAGAGAATACATTTTGGGGAGGTTAGAAATATTTTTCCTTTTGTTGTCCTCCTGAAACCCACAGTTTTTTCTGCCAATATATTGTGCCCTTCGGGCACAGTCCCAGAAAGGCTCTTTCTCTGCTGTAATGATGATTGAGGGTGCATCAGTGTGGGGGAAGACGCAAGCCAGCTGGGGACTACTCATCCCTAAGACATACAGCGTGGATGCACAAAATGGGCAAAGAAGAAGAGGGTGGCTGGGACTGGGCGACCGGACACTTCTCGTTAGAGAGACCAGTGTCCTGGCCCTAGCAGAATGATAAGATCAGTTTCTGTTGAAGCCCCAAATTGTACCATTCAGTTGGGTTTGAGTAATCCCAATTTAGGCTAAAAAAGAAACCACAATTTAAGCAGGGTCACAATTAGGGGTAGCACGTGCAGGTAAGAGCGATGGGGCGGGGAGGGAGGGACGAGTCGACAGATGACGCAGAGGGGAAATCAAATAAATAATTTATTTCCCCATGCCGTTGTCTGACGAATCCCCGTCACTCCAACACTGCCTCACCGCTCTTACCTGCATGGGCCGCTCCTGATCCTAATTTAGTGAGGTTGGGGAGTCAGGATTTGAACCTTGGTCTAGTCTTATGTAATTTTTCCGTAAAGAGTGAAATGAGGGGATTGCGTGGGGCCGAGAGGTTGTAAGTGGCGTTGGGTGGGACCACAAACAAGTAGGAGCTGTAAACACCTTCTTTTAATTTTGCACAGATCTTCGAGCCTACCAAGAAAAAGATGGCGCAGACGGAGGTGCTAATGAATGCCGACACGGAAGCACAGGTACGAGCCATAAAATAGGTCGTAATTAAGAGGCGGTGGTTCACGGAGAGTGAGGCGGTTCAGTGGCGGCAACATCTTCTTTGGAAACTATGATGAGTATTCTTGGTTCATTTAATCAAATTTTATCATGTTGGTGTTTGGGGGTCATTTGCAGTTTGGTGGGTGATTTCGCGAATCACTGAGGCGGTGGGGGCCATGCCTTTGTTAGGCTCTTTGATGAGGCCACCCAAAGGAGAGATCCCTGCCGCATGGGTGTAAAATTTCCACCGATAGTGCTCTCATTGACACAGAAGGAGCACTTTGAGTAAAATAGTCAAAGTTTGACAGAAACAAACCCTAAAACTGGGGAAAGAACTATGAATAAGCGTTCCCTTGTTATGTCTCTACACTCTGGGGTGGCCTGCCTCTACCCCTAAGATGGTCTCCAGCCCTCTTTAAATTCGAGAAGGATCTAAGTCACCTGGTTTCCATCAGCAGGTACAACACTTGTGGTCTGACGAAAACATGCGCAGATATAATATGTTTCCTCAAAATCTCTGTTTTTCTCCTGCTGTGTATCGTCTTCTGGTTGCCATTGGTTGGAGCCATAGTTGAACTTAAAAAATACTCCAGAAAAAAATTAAATAAAAATGTCTTGTAGGGAAAGGATAAAAGGCTCTCCTCACTTTCCCACCCCAACAAGTTGACCTTTGTTAAAAAATAAACTCTGTAAGAAACTTTCTAAGTATAAAAGGGTCCTGCACAGGTTCTGGATGAGCTGCCTAAACTTGGACTCAATTGCACATGCAAAGTTTATCCCATACTGATCATTTAATGCACTATAATCTAGAAATGAGGCCATCAAGGCTGGGCAAGAATAAAGAGTCCAGAAAAGATTCTGGACTCTATTTCTGCTTGTAATCTTTCAGTTTTAGATTCATTATTGCTTAGAAGATGGAGTGTTAGGGCGCGCAGAAGTGAATATCACATGGAGCGACCTGCTGGGCGCACAGAAGATCACGGAACAAAGAATGACTAGGCACACAGAATATCACATACACATACATGGGGTTTCTCAAAACACAGATTGCCATGTGGGATAGGATGTTCTACAGCACAGAAAAACACGTGTATTGAATCTAGAAGGCAGGATAGCAAGGAAATGGAACCACTCAGAGTAAAACACAGGACTGGGTTGAATAGCGTGGAACAAGCAATAACTTAAATCATAGAATAATGAAGAAGGCAGATTATGACAGACTTGGCATTTTCCAAACAGTGCATTATCACAGTGCATGGGTAAACATCACAAACCAAAGCATACCACTGAATATTAGACACCGTGGTCTAGCTAAAGTTAGGAGTTTTGTATGCCATAACTAAGTATTTATCTCTTCCAATGATTACTTCTCATAGTAATCAATAAACAAATGGTTAACAAGTACAACTAGTGGTTGGTGAAATGTTTTTCAATCTTTCTGCTTCCATTCTGTTAAAAAAAATTCTGTTCAACAACATATTTTGGTTACCTGGTGTTTTGTTCCAAAGTTGGAGGATTTGAAAAACCTTCATTTCATTTTAACTGATCCTGCTTAATGTACATAGTGTGAGTTCATAACAATGTATGGAGCACACCTGAACATAAATCTATATGTGTATTTAACTGCATGTACCATGATGTTGGAGCCATGCATGTAGAACGCATGCCTGGATGATTGCGAGTCACACTGCAGGATCACATATAAATATATCGACTCTGTAAAATTAAGGGATTAAACAAATTGAATAACTGTAGATGCATGCCTTAGTCAGGAACCTGAAATAAATGGCTAATCTGAATGATAGGTAATTTGATTTTCTCTAGATGATGACATGGATGAATATGTGGAAAACTGTCAAGAAAATGTTGAGCAGAACCGAAGATCTACGGCAAATTGGAACAGAACAACAGGTGTGTTATCTTAATATATACAGATTTGTTCAATAATGATACTGTAAAACCACTAACAGCCTTAGCCACAGAAGTGTTGCCCTGAAGATGTTTTCTTCTTTATTTAAAAAGATCCCAATTTAGCAGAGAGCTGCCAGGATTTGAGAGTGTTCGCCAAAGAGCTCTTACGACAGTCCGTCTGTCTGCCCAGAGTTTTACCCTATCCGTACCAAAGATGATGAGTATGAGTCTGCTCTTATATAGCGCATGGCTACCCGGAGGCATCTCAGCGCTGCAGACGCGCGGTAAGGAGCAGATGGAATTTGTGGGAAAAGCCATGTCTTCGGTTGTCTGCGGAACGAGAGGTGGTTGGTTTCCTGACGGATGGGAAGAGGCAGGGAGTTCCAAAGCCTGGAGGCGTTATAGGAGAAAAGGCGTCCGCCTGTGCGGGACTTCCTGATTCTGGGGACGTTGGCCAGGTGTAATTCATTAGGCCGAAGACTCCTGGTAGCTTTGTAGGGTTTGATAAGGTTGTTGAAAATAGGAATGCACCAGACAGGGTCCTTCAGGCTTTCTCTGCATATATCTTCATTTATATGTGAAAGAAGGCATAACATCTCAGCTCCAGTTATATCCTCCTGTCTATGCTGTAGCTCTCTATGCCCTGGATCAGGGGACATAAAAGGACAGGACGGCTGGATCTACGCTGGATTCAAAATGTAAACCAAGGAGGGTGGGTTGTATTTCTCTCGGTTAGTAATGATGCAACATCATGCTATCCGCAGTATGCCAAAATGTGCCTGCGTGGAAGGGACAGAGCCACCGGGGATATGACGCAGACATTTAAATCCCTCAAGGATTGAACTGCAATGTAAGATCTGTTTTTCATGACAATGACATTGAGAATGGGGATCTTTGTAAGATTTTGTTTCAAAGAACATCTTGTGCAGAAAAAAGTGGGAGGAGCACCCGAAGATTTCCACTCTGCCCCTGAGCAGGGGGGACATCTCAGGGTCTCCTTTTCCTTAGCAGCTCTGTGTCTTATTATGCACATGTTTGTAAGGGGAACATCCATTTCAGGCACCTGCAGTGCAAAGGAAGTCACCCTGAATGCCCTTTAACCCGTGCCCTTTACATAATGAGAAATTACAACACCGGAAGTGACGATGCTAATGATGCATCATTCACTGTGTCATCATAAAAAGTATCAGTGGTATTTGTAGCCAACTTACACACAATATTAATTTAATATTACTATGTTTACATTAACGTACAGACACATTTTTCACGGAAATAGATAACAAACTCTCCAAATTAACATGCTTCCTATCACCCCACTAACCCCTAAGGTGTGTGACATGTTTTTACTTCATCCTGGCTTTCCCCGCCGGATTTCGCTGCTTTCACTTTCATATTTAAGTAGCCAGCGATACCCGATTTCCTCTTTGTTGCACGTGGTTTCTTGATATAGAGTAGATTTTCCATTTATCAAAGAGCAAAGGCTCCCTGGTACAACTTGACTCTGTCGTCACTTCCTCCTTTCCCGGTAGAACGAGGTATAAACAGAGCTCCGTGTATGCCATGCAGCAGCCGCGGTCCGTGCAGGTAACATCATCAGTAGGGCCGTGTAAGGGGTGGATTCCGAGGCACGATGCAGAGGGAAAATTTAATAAATAATTAGTTTTCCCTCTGCATCGTCCCTCGGAATCCCCCCTTACACGGCCCCAACGCTGTTACCTGCACGGACCGCGGCTACTATGCAGCTATGGTAGTGTATAATTCCTTCCCTGCCCTACACTCCACCCCTCACCTGGGGGCTTGTGTCGTTTCAGACCCCGCTACCGTGTACTCTACTCTACTAGGTTTGGGCTACGCATGTATTTTTGTTACCTGTGCGCATGCCGCCGGATGTATAAGAGCAGACATCCGTTCGAGTGAAAGGGTGTCAGACCAGATGCCACAGTATTGTAAAAGCCAGCGGTGGGGCGAGGGGGGGGGGAGGGGGGACTTTACTGTTCCTCCCCACCACATCCTCTTTTGCAGACAAACTTGCATTTCTCAGTTCTCTCTCTTCTATTCGTAGCACGGGGTTGCTCCGCTAAGTTTGCACCATGTAGGTTGCTATACATACATACATACATACATACATACATACATACATACATACATACATACATACATACAAAGGGCAGCCCATGTCTGCCCTAGTAGCAGATCTAGTTAAGGGGTTAAACCTTCAGGGAGGGCTGCCCTACAATCCTGGTAACTCTCACTGAAAAAATGCTGGGGTGCTCGGGGTATCACTGCCTCCTGTACCTGGTTCTTTTATGTTGTGTCACCTGCCATTGTACAGGGCGTCTGTCCCTCAAGCGTGGTTCAAAGCACAGCAGGCTTGTAAGGTTGGGTTGTGAGTGCCTGGAAACAGGCCTTCCATCAGCATAAAGTGCTGGTATACAAGCACTTTCAATAAATATTCCTGAAACCTTAAGTACAGAATACAAAATATTTGCAAAGGGTGGAATACAAAGACATATGGTCTTACACCTGTTCGGGGACCGCCCGCCAGGGCCCGACTAGGACCCAAAATCAATGTTGGTAGAAATGTTCAAACCAACCCTACTCCCTTCTGCATCCCACATCTCTCCCCATGAATGTGGATTCACAACAATGACACAAACACTTTTGGACCTCAATGACATCACAGGAAGCAATAACATGTGACCTTTGACCCTGAACCCCAAGAAATGGTGCCACAAGACCTTTATCCTTATGAAATCATGATAATTGGCATCATCGAAGTCTAGTGTATACCTCCAACAGAAAACATATAGCTTAGTCACAGGGAGATGCACAAATACAGATTTAAAAAACATAGTGGGCAGGAACACTAGAATTAATTCATAGGGACTGAAAATTGTATGTGAATGATGTTGTTGGCTTGATTTACTCCTTTTCATTGTTCATAAGATTGCACATCCTCGCTTGTAAGGGTGGGTTGCATGATTTTACAACGCATTCCGTTGCAACGCATGCCTTTACCACGCATGCGTTACGAGAATGCCATTAGTACGCATTACCTTTACCTCAAAAATGCCTTTACCACACATGCTTTTACAACGTTTTTCATTGTTAAACCATGCATGTTAATTGCATTTTCTTGCTAAAGGTTATCTCTCATCCCTTCCCCTTTTCCATATACTGCTCCGATTCCCACCCACAAACCCTTATTTTAAATACCCCTCCCTTTAACCCTAATATTTTATCCCTTCTCTACACATCCCCCTCATCCTTTTTTTGGTTAATTACTAATATCCCCCTTACCTCTCCAAGCTCTTCTGATGTCACGTCGCACGTCGTAAAGAGGAAACGGAGTGTCTTTCCGGTTCCTCTAACGATGCCGATTGCCTCCACATCGGGACTTTAACTGGTAAGTTTGTTTTTTTTGGGGGGGAGACCCCCCCAGCCCCCCTTCTCTCCCGTTTATTTTTTTTTGGGGGGAGACCCCTCAAGCCCCCTTACCTTTACCACACATGCTTTTACTACATATCTCGTAGTAAAGGTGTGTGTGGTAAAGGCTATCGTGGTAACCACGCATGCGTTGTAATGCATACGTGGTTACTGTTATGCGTGGAAACGGCCACGTTGTAGTGGCCGTTTCCCTCGCACTTGCAGAGCACAGACGTGAGGGTTCTGCTCAGAAACATATTTTTTCACCTTTTCTCAACAACGGACTGTGACAACAGTTTAATAAACTGAGTATTTTTGATGTTTTTTTACTAAAACGTCGTCCATGTCTCTCATTCCTTCTCTCTCTTTCTCCTCACTCACTGTCTGTTCTCTCCCTCACTCTCTTAGAGCCCCTCTCCCACCCTGTGTTTGCTGTATTTACCCGGGGAAGCTGGAGAAATTAGTGGGGTGCCATCAGCACCCCTGCCTTAAAAAAACGAACTCCTGTGGCTCCTGCCCACTGGAAAATTGCCCAGTGGAAAAAAGGGCATTCGAGGCCTGTCACCATCAAATTTATAAATCCCAGATCTCGTTTTGCCGAAAGTGCATCAACCCGTTTTGTGGAGGCTTTTTAGGCAAACCGGAATGCTGCGTCGCCGCCATGTTCTTTTGGCCTCCTCTTTTTCAGAAAAAAAGCCTCAATATGTCCCTGACACACAGGAAGTGTTCTTCTGTGTGTCGCAGACATTTCTGTCTTTTCTTGCCCCGGCACTAAACATTGTGGGGTGTCCCCATCAGATATGGTGACCTGATCTTGAGAACCAAAAACCGGGACATTTTGCAAAAATAGAAGAAGGACTACAATTTTGCATCAACGGTGCTGAGCAGAATGACAACACTTATCAACATAGGAACACAGAAGAAGCACTAAGAAGATAAATAAAATGTAATTTTTAAAACCAACATCATACCTGTTAGTTAAATTGGTTCCTTTTAACAGCTGCTAACTAGCACAGCTTTAGAATACCAAATATGTGCTTCTCACTGGGTTCAGTCGACCCCGTCTAAAAACCGGGACATGACCCAAAATTGCTGAAATCTGCCGGGACCGATGGTGAAAATCGGGGACTGTCCGGGCAAATCCGGGACGCCTGGTCACCCTACCATCAGAGAAACTCTGCCACTGTCCGAAAGTGGCCCTGTGGAGGACGGGTCGCCGGCTCAAGGATTCTATCAGCAAAGCCAGCCGAAGCCACACATGGGAACATGAAATCTCTGTCGCCTCTAAATGAGGTGTGGGAGCCACAGGTGTGGCAGGGCTGCCCACTGAAAATTCCTTTCTGCTGATGGTGTCTGCATTTCAAAAGTTCATTAGGATGTAATGCACTTGTAGTAAGGCGGACGGGCTATCCATCAGGTTTGTGACGGAGTACCCTGTTCGCCAAACTGTAAATCATGGCTACTGTTCTTTACAGAGCTTTGAAGCCGCCAGGGGTGTGAGAAGTTGGCCTGGTATATGCTGCTCACTAATTCTAGTGATCACCTTGTACCATGCCAAGCAACCCTTATGGTGGTGGTTGAAGTCAACCTTGATAGACCAGCTATCCTAGTGGTAGCGTGGACAGTGCAGTCTGCAGGCTAAAGTCTTGAGGGCATGTGAAGCCAGCTGTTTTACCATATGTAACCTCCTTGAATACCAAATGAAAGGACACCACACAGATATATATTCAAAATATATATGTATTTATTAACTAAAAGTATCCCCTATACTCTTTATGAGCACAGAAGCACATTCATTAAAACAAGGCAATGTTTAAATATACAAAAGTTGCACAATTATGGATGGGCCCGGGTGGCCCGCTCAACCATATACTAAAATAGTGGTATAAGAACCACGTATAGAAAAGTAAGAAGGCCTAGGGCCTTGACAATTGCTGGGACTACAAGGAGCTAACTGTAGTTAGTGACCAGGAGGTCCACAGGATGCGTGTGCAGTGTTGAAAGTTACACACGTGCACCTATTGGATTCAATGGGTGTGTAAAAGACAAAGTTAAAGCAAAGGGAGTCTTCTGGATGGACCAGAACCTAACAACTGGAAACCTAGACACTAGAGATGTTTCTCTACACAGGAGCACCGGAGTGCCAGCATTACCTCACCCACAGGAAGCGGGTGCATAGGGGTCAAAGTGCGTCGGGTTTCGTCGTGCAGGTCTATGGAGCCTGAAGATGAAGATGCTGCAGGCGGCCAGGCGAGAAGAGTTCCGGTGGATCCAAGGGTGGATCTGAAGAGTAGAAGACCTGAAAGCAGAGGGGACACTGTTCAGAGTCACTAGCCAGTGACCGGCGTGGAACCAGGAAGGAACCAGGCGATGTCGGGTGCCAACAGGTGAAAAACTGAAGCTTGTCTCTGCAGCCACGTGGAAGTGAAGACGTCGACGACATCCAGGAGTCACTCACAAGCTGTCCCATGAAGGCTCTAGCTGATGGCGGTGTCGGCTTCTCGATGGGAGCAAACAGGCCTTGGCTAATGCAAGCCACGCAGGAGTCGATGAAAGCTGGGTACTCTAACCAGCAAGGTCAGAGGGGCTGCTCCTTTTCACAGGAGCATGGGCCAGTTTGGAGCAACCAGACCAGCAGTGTTGTTTGTAGATTTCATCGCCAAGATGGCCACTAGCCAACGGGCCAGTAACCGGGATGACATGTCGAGTGGCAAAAAAGCAAAAGGGCCCCACGCAGATCTCGTGGATGCTGAAGGGCTGGTCTTTGGTGCAAATGCTGCTCGGTGTTGGGGCTTCTCAGGGCCCTAAGCACAACGATGAGGATGCCTCAGGTGCTGCGCAGTCAGCGTGTCGTGGACGTTTCAAGATGGCCGGTCCCACGTCTCTCGGTGCCCCCACGGGTCTCTTCTTTGCAGGGACTGTGGGTCGGGCTCTGAGATGTCTGGGAGTCTGGGTCTTGTCGGGCCCTGGGCTCGGTCTCCGGCGGGAGGCGGTGGCAAAGCAGTCGTTGAGTTGCTGGATGGTGCCTGTGTTCACAGGGTGGTCACTCCTTGACCACAAGGGAGATTCTCTTCAGTCTTCTGTGCAGCAGAACGTCGAAGTCAAGTGATTCTTCTTCTTCAAGTCGAGTTTCAGGATGATCTGAAGTCTTGGGACACAGCTCCTACTCTTATTCCAAATCTAGGGGCCGGATTACCTGCTAGGTCCCTCCTCTGGGTGGGACCAGGAAGGGGGGTGGTTACACCCCCTCTCCTTTGTTCAGTTTCGCACCAGGGCTGGGGCTGGAGAGCCCCAGCTCCGGTTTGTACTGGCATATACACAGGGACACCTTGTGTGCCCCAGGCATGTCTCAACCTATTCAGCCCTCCCTAACCCACTACAAAAAATCCTGTCTGGGGTGGTGCAAGCACCTCCCCTCGCAGGAAACCCTTTGTCCAAACCTCCCAAGCTGGAAGGACTCCCAGCAGCAGGAGGGCAGACTTGTGTCTGTGGTGGCAGCATCCATTTTGTGATGCTGAGGCTCTTTCTAACTTTACCCGGGTTTCAGGTTAGGTACATGTCGTGTCCCTCTAGAAGGGTGGAATGCTACCCCCATCTCCAGAATTGGCGAGGGGGTAGTATTCCAAATCGTATGACACCTTACTCGACATGTTTTGATAAAGCCAAACCAGAGTTAGCATTTGACCGTGAGGTTCATAATGCACTTAAGAGTATATGGTATGGCAGTATCATGGAAACAGCTAAAGGACGTTGTTCCTAAAGCTGCAGACAGGCTCAGCTCATGCCAGAGCACCATCTCACATGGAACCAAGCACTCTGCCTCCAGGATTGTTGAGGCCTGCCATAGGAGTGACTGATAGGTTACCATGTGTCCATATATGTTAGATATAGATATACTATATCTAAGTAAGAGGTGATTACACCAACTTACCCCAGCTGAGTGATCAGCCAGTTGTGTCAAATAGTGAGGCCAGGCCAGGGGTGGCATAATACATGCTGCAGCCCCTGGTAGGCCTTGCATACACCTATGCCATGGGTACCTGGGGTACACTGTTACAGGGTCTATAAGATGAACCAGTTCCAATTGGTAATGCACCTAGTGTGCAATGGCATTAATTTAGGGAGAGAACAGCAGGGCTGTGGTTCTGATTAGCAGGCTCACAGCCACACTAAGTCATAAAACCAGTGAAGCAAAAACAAAAATATGGGGTGACCATAGGATAGCAGACCCTACTCTCCTACACAATCCACCCCCAAACGCAGGGACATTAGACTAACCTTGACCAGTTGTGTCTTCATGTTCTAAGTGGAAGTACCGGGAGAGACCATCTGCATTACCATGGTCAGTCCCTGGGCGGTGCTCCACTGTAAAGTCCATCCCCTGTAGGGAAATGGACCACCTGAGTAGTTTGGGGTTTTCACCCTTCATCTTATTTAGCCATAAGAAGGGCTTATGGTCGGTCTGAATCTTGAAGTGAGTTCCAAATAAGTTTGGTCTCAACTTCTTCAGGGCCCACACCACAGCAAAGGCCTCCCTCTCAATAGCTGACCAACGTTTCTCTCTAGGGGTCAGCCTTCTGCTAATAAAAGCAATGGGCTGGTCTTGACCATCTACATTAAGTTGTGAAAGCACAGCTCCCACCCCCAACTCAGAAGCATCTGTTTGGACAATAAACTCTTTGGAGTAGTCAGGACTCTTCAGGATAGGTGCAGAGCACATGGCCTTCTTCAGGTCATCAAATGCCTTTTGACAGTTTACTGTCCACTGAACCTTTTTGGGCATCTTCTTGGATGTCAGATCATTAAGAGGAGTCACTATGGACCCATAGTTCTTAACAAACGTCCTGTAGTACCCAGTCAGGCCTAAGAAAGCTCGGACCTGAGTCTGGGTAGTTGGAGGGGACCAGTCCTTGATGGTCTGGATCTTACTCTTCAGTGGTTGAACCTGGCCTCCACCTACAAGATGGCCCAAGTATACAACTTTACTCTGCCCTATCTGGCATTTAGTAGCCTTGATAGTGAGGCCTGCCCTTTGCAGAGCCTCAAGAGCCTTCTTCAGGTGGATCAGGTGATCCTCCCAGGTGGAGCTAAAGACAGCAATGTCATCAAGATATGCTGCGCAAAAGTCATCCAACCCAGTGAGGACTTGGTTCACCAACCTTTGAAAAGTGGCAGGTGCATTCTTCAGACCAAAGGGCATCACCACAAATTGGTAATGACCTCCTGGGGTTGAGAATGCTGTTTTGGCCTTAGACTCCTCAGCTAACCTGATTTGCCAATAGCCAGGTGTCAAATCAAATGTGCTCAAAAACTTGGCAGAAGCCAGTCTATCTATGAGCTCATCTGCCCTTGGAATTGGGTGTGCATCTGTCCTGGTGACAGCATTGAGTCCTCTGTAATCCACACAGAACCTCATTTCTCTCTTTCCATCTTGTGTGTGAGGTTTAGGGACCAGAACCACTGGGCTAGCCCAGGGGCTCTCTGAAGGCGCAATGAAACCTAACTCCAGCATTTTCTGCACCTCAGTCTTTATATAGTCCCTGACATGGTCAGGTTGCCTGTAAATCTTGCTTTACACAGGAAGACTGTCACCAGTGTCCACCACATGGGTACACCAGTTAGTCTGACTGGGTGTCAAGGAGAACATATGTCTATATGACTGTAAAACTTGTCTGCAGTCATTTTGCTGATGTTCAGTGAGGCTGCCACCTAAGGCCACACCATCAACTGAGCCATCTTCAGGGTTCTGAGACAACAGGTCTGGGAGAGGGTCACTCTCTTCCTCCTGCCCCTCACCTGTAGCCATGAGCAAGCCCATGTCTGCCCTGTCAACATATGTCTTGAGTCTGTTGACATGGAGCACCCTGTGGGGGCTCCTGGGAGTTCCTAGGTCTACCAAGTAGGTAACCTCTCCCTTCTTTTCAACAATTGTATGGGGTCCAGACCATTTGTCTTGGAGTGCTGCTGGGGCCACTGGCTCCAACACCCATACCTTCTGTCCTGGCTGGTACTCAGTCAAAACAGCCTTTTGGTCATGCCAAGCTTTCTGTAATTCTTGGCTTGCCTCCAGGTTTTTAGATGCCTTCTCCATGTACTCAGCCATCCGGGAGCGAAGACCAAGTACATAGTCCACTATGTCTTGCTTAGGCTTTTTGAGAGGTAACTCCCATCCTTCCCTCACCAGACATAGGGGTCCTCTTACAGGGTGCCCAAATAACAATTCAAAGGGGCTGTAGCCAACTCCTTTTTGTGGGACCTCTCTGTAAGCAAACAGAAGGCAGGGTAGAAGGATGTCCCATCTTCGCCTTAGCTTTTCAGGTAACCCTTTGATCATACCCTTTAGGGTCTTGTTGAATCTCTCAACAAGCCCATTGCATTGTGGATGGTAAGGAGTGGTGAACTTGTAGTTGACACCACATTCCTTCCACATAGCTGTTAAGTATCCTGACATGAAGTTGGCACCTCTGTCAGATACTACCTCCTTAGGAAACCCCACTCTGGAGAAAACTCCAAGTAAGGCCCTGGCGGGGGGGCGTGGCTAGGCGCCGAGGTGAATGGCCGCCTGATCCCGGAGCTCCGCCGGGACCGTTGGTGTTCCATCAAAATCCGGACTTAATCCGCGCTGGGGGGAGTGCCCTTGGAGCTCCCCCGGCTCCCCCTGACCCGGTGCACACGGAGGCGGCTCGGCGACCCCAGGCGACACTCGCACGGCCCAGGAGGGTGGCCGCGGCGGATGACGGCGGCCGGACGCCTCGGCTCCGGAGCTCTGTTGCGGCTCCCGGCGCTACCTGAGGCCCCGGCGAGGGCCTGCCCACCGACGCGCTCAGAGTGACGCCGTCGTAGGAGAACGCGGCTGATATCGCGGCTCGGGGCCGGAGACCAGCGGATGTCTACGGAACGGGTGCGAGATCGCGACTGGGGTTGCGGCGGACTGATTCCCTGGCCGAGAAGAGGGCGCCATTTTGCGGCCACGAGAGACCAGATGGAGGCCTGTTGCTGAGGGACGCCCTGCCCTACCCTCCTGTGAGACTCCAGAGCGCGACTGGGACTGCGAACCACCTGGCTGCCCGGGGGTGAGACGGAGTGCTCTGCTTGATAGCGGGCCTGGCTGTTGGCGGCGGAGACCTTCTTCCCCCTATCGATCCCTGACAGAGAACTGTGGGCTCAAGGCTACGTCCGTCAAACCCAGCCGGATCAAGGGGCGCCTGGGTGCTGCGGAGGGGACCACCAGTCGTCCTAGGGAAGGTGCACGATCGCGACTGGGGCTGCGGCGGACTGATTCCCTGGCCTAGAAGGGGACGCCATTTTGTGGTCACAGAAGAGCAGAGGGTGGCCTGTTGCGTGGGAGCGCCCGGCCCACTCATCCGGTGAGGCCCACAAGCGCGACTGGGGACTGCGCACCGCCTGGCTGACTGGGAGTGGGACGGTGTACTGGAACTGATTTTGGGCCTCTCGTGTGGCGGCGGAGGTCTTCCTCCCTCTATCGATCCCTGAGCAACAGCGGTGGGCCCAAGGCTACGTCCGCGAACGCCGGTCGGACCACAGGACACCTCGGTGTTGCGGCGGGCGGTGTCGCATACGGCCCGCGGGGTGCCCGGACCGCCATGCGACCCAAGAGTGGAGCCGCAACGCAGGCCAACAAGCTTGACCAGTACACAGTAGCCAAGGCGCCGCCTCCGGCGGAAAGGGCTCCGAAGGATGACGCGGACCCAGCGGACCCTTCATTGAAGTCCATCATGGCCGCGATTCAAACCCTGGGCACGAACTTGGAAACCAAAATGGATAAGATCACCATTGAAGTGGCCCTGCTCCGAGCTGACCTGGGGAAAACCACTGACCGCTCCAAGGCTAATGAAGTCGATATTGAGGCCCTACAGGACTCGGAGAAGCGGCTTGAGGGTAGGGTGAATGAGCTAGTACACCAGCACCGCCTGATGGCCCTGCGGCTCGATGATCAAGAAGGGAGGGCTCGGAGAAGTAATATCCGCGTCGTGGGTGTGGCGGAAGGACTTGAAGGAGACAGTGTGGAGCTCTTCCTGGAGGACCTGATCCTACGACACCTTAAACCCAAGCGTCTCTCGAAGCTCTTCACCATTGAGCGGGCGCACAGGGCCCCTATCCCACGACCCAAGCCTGGGGCCATGCCTCGGACGATCATAGCCAAAATTCTGAATTTCCGGGACCGGGACGCAATTCTTCAGGCGGCACGACAGCACGGTGACCTACAGTATGAAGGGGCCACGATCCGGTTCTTTCCCGACTTCACGCTCCAGGTCCAACGGGAAAGGCGCTCCTTCCAAGGGGTCAAGGCGGCGCTCCGCGAGCGTGGGATCAGATATATGATGTTTTTCCCCGCCAAATTGAAAATCATCGCCGGTGGGCGATCCCTCTTCTTCACCACGCCGGAAGCGGTGCAGGAGTGGCTGGATGCGGGAGAGGTGACGCAGGATTCCAGGCGTGAAGAAGTACAGCGGCGAGACGCGGGCCTGCCCGCCACGGAGTCGGCGCCGGGACACCCTGCGGGTGGTGCGCCGAGTCAGCGGTCCTGGCGTTCCAGGTCCAACAGTCCCCGCTGGGGCTCGTCCGGAGAAGGGACGCCGCGCTGAGACCACGAGAGATAGCGCTGAGAAGACATCAGACAGTAACGTATACCACATGTGCCTTTCTTTTGGGACTAGTTGACTCTGGGGTACCCTGGCCGCCTCACTGCCTCTACGGGCCGCTTCCCTCTATGGGTGACTCCGGGACAGAGGGGCTGAACGAACTGGGACACCACGGACGGGCGACCAAAGGGGACTAGCCCACGAACTTCCCAAGTTGAGTTCCTCGGTGGGTTCACCGGGGTGGGGTGGGGCGACAGGCGCTCTGCTAATTGGGGTGGTGGGCAGTTCAAGACCCACGGAGCAGGGGGCAGGGTGGGGGGTGTTGTTTTGGGATGGGGGGGCAGGGAGGTCAGGGCCAGCTCCGGGAGGGAGGGAGTTGATTGTCCGGCTTGTTGGGTTTGTTATATTTTGTATGGTTTGTTATTGTGGGGTGGGGCTCAGGGAGGGGTGGGAGTTGGGGATCCTTTACGGTCACACACACTGTGTTCACACAATTGATGCCCGGGTGGTGGGACAAGACACCCTCTTACGACACAGCCATGGCTAGAAGGTGGGAAAAAAGCCTGAAGATTCTCAGCTGGAACGTCAACGGTATGGGGGACAGACTCAAGCGTACTATAGTTTTGCAGTTCCTCAAACGGCACCAGCCAGATGTGGTGCTTCTGCAAGAAACACACTTATTGGGGAATGTCTGTCACGCCCTGAACAGATATGGGTACACTCTAGCAGCACACTCAGGTTTCACCACTGGATCGAGAGGAGTGGGTATACTCCTGCGACGCTCGCTGCCCCTTCATGTAGATATCACCAAGACCGACCCGCAGGGCCGCTTCACGGCTGTGTCGGGGCGTTGGGAAGGCCGGGCGCTTAATCTTCTTTCAGTCTATGTCCCCCCAGGCCTACAGGCCCGGGCCTTCGCAGACCTGGGCTCATTCCTCCTATCGCTACCCGAGGGTCGGCTCGTTCTGGGAGGGGACTTGAACGCAGTGGCATCGGGAGCCCAAGACAGACTGCCACCTAGAGACCTGCCCCAGGGGCAACGGTGGCTGCCGGACTTCCTCGAGTCCTTCGGGCTGACGGACGTTTGGCGCCTACTCCACCCCACTGAAAGTAGCTTCAGCTTCTTCTCCGGGGCGCACCACTCCTTCTCACGGCTGGACTACATCCTCACCCTGCTCCAACACGACATGGCGGTACTGGAGGCCGAATTCCTCCCCAGGGGCATCTCCGACCATTCACCGGTCCTTGCACAGATTATATTCGGAAGTAGACGGGAGGAGTGCACTGCGCCAATTAATCCCTGGCACTTGAAACACGAGGCCACTAGGAACCACATATCCACTTCCATCTCGCGCTACTTCACAGAAAACGATGGGTCGGTCGCCTCCCCTGCCACCCTCTGGGAGGCGTTTAAAACTGTGGTGCGGGGCGAGGCGCTATCGGCTATCGCGGCTCAGCGACGGGAACGCAGCCAACAGACCATAGCGCTAGAGGAGCAACTTGGGGAACTAGAACGGGAGGCAACGACCAGCGGCGACCGGGAGCTTAGGCACGCGATGCAGCTAAAGGCGGCGGAGTATAGAGCGCTGGTATCCCAGGAGGCCCAGACGGTGGCTCGGCATAGAATTGGTAGAATATATGATCAAGGTGACAAAGCCGGGAAACTTATTGCCTGGCTTGAGCGGAAACAACAGGCCAGCAGGGTGGTGCCGGAGTTGCACACTGAATTGGGGAGAGTGCTCACGGAACCCCGGGAAATAGTACAACAGTTCGCCGACTATTACCAGCAGGTTTACAAGCGAGAGTCGGACCGGCCGGAGGAGGACTCCATGGACCTCCTCGCGGACATACGCTTGACCACTCTCTCGGACACAGATCGGGAGGCTCTTGACAGCCCGCTCACCGAGGCTGAGGTCCAGCAGGCGATAGGAGACCTCCGTCCTGGTAAGGCGCTCGGTCCGAACGGCATACCCATAGAGATCTACAAACTCCAGCCAGACGTCACTAGTAAGCACCTCAAACTCATGTTCGACTGCAGTAAAGCAGTAGGGCTGCTGCCCCGGGACCAGCGGTTGGCGACCATAGTGGCAATTCCGAAAGAAGGTAAACCCAAAGACTCTTGTGCATCGTACAGACCCATTTCGCTTCTCAACGCGGAACCTAAAATACTTGCCAAGACGCTGGCCAATCGGCTTAAGCCGGTGCTTTCGTCGCTAATCCACCCTGACCAATCGGGATTCATGCCCCACCGAAATACGGCCCTCAATATTAGGAGATTGCATGGGGTGCTAGGGCAGTGCCACAGTCTTCAAGAGGACGCGGTGGTGGTCTCGTTGGATGCCACCATGGCCTTCGACACCCTAGAGTGGCCCTACATGTTCGCAGTCCTGCGTAAGCTGGGCTTTGGACCCCAGTTTATCGCTTGGGTGCGATTACTGTATGCGGAACCCCTGGCGCAGGTGCTGGTAAATAATAAGGTGTCTGAAGTCTTCACGCTGGCCAGAGGAACTCGACAGGGCTGTCCCCTGTCCCCCCTTCTATTCGCCCTCTCCCTCGAACCGCTTGCGGCCTGGATAAGACAGGTTGCCACCGTGCAGGGCATAACATGGGCGGAGGGGTGGGAGGATAAGATATCTCTCTATGCCGATGACATACTTCTTTACCTCTCGAAGCCGCGTGGGTCACTGATCGCGGCGCTGAATATACTGGACAGTTTCGGTCGCAACTCTGGCTTCCGAGTCAACTGGGCCAAATCGCATCTATACGTCCTCCGTGGGGACCCTCCCAGACTCCCTGACTCTTGCCCTATTCGGGTTGCAGAGGACGGGTTTAAGTATCTCGGAGTGTATATTACTGTTAACAAGGCTCTGCTGTACGAGCACAATCTCAAGCCGCCGCTGCTTCGGCTTCAACGGGAGGCGAAATCCTGGCAGCATCTGCCCCTGTCATTGCTGGGCAGGGCAGCCTTATTCAAGATGCTCTCGCTCCCGCGGTTTCTATACGCACTCCAAAATTACCCGCACCTGGTCCCGAACAGTTACTTCCTAGCGATCGAAGCTGCGCTGCGCGACCTCCTCTGGGCCGGGCAGCCCCGAATCTCACTGGCCAAACTCACACTGGGGTGGTACGATGGTGGAATCGCTCTCCCCGATATTCGTAAGTACTACTGGGCGGCCCACCTATCCGCGATCAACCAAGGGACATACGGGGACGGGAATGACCCGGCTTACGGCATGGATAGATGGCTGCTTCCCGGAGGGAACTACGAAATAGCACTCTACTCTAGACGGGGTGTGAGCAGACTCACCGGCCCGACACTTCATTCGGTAAAGCTGTGGCACATCGCACAGAAGAAGCTCGGATGGTCCGGAGTCCTCACGATGGCCACGCCACTATGGGCCTCAGAAGCGTTGGGAAATCTGCGACGCACCAAAGGATTCCGCAATTGGGATCTTATCGGCATCTCTCAAATCAAAGACATTTGGGGACCTGCCGGGGTCCGCTCATTCGCCCAAATGCAGGACGCATACGAACTGGCAGATGCCGAATATTTCAGATACTTGCAGGTGCGCCACTCCTTGCAGGCGAACATCCCACCGGAGGTCAAGCTGCCGCCAGCCTCCCCGCTCGAAGATAGATTGCTCGATGGACTCCTCGCGGAACACGCCATATCCCTTACCTACAAAAAACTTATTAATAACCCCCAGATTTGCTTCTTCCCCTTAAAGAAAAGTGGGTCGCTGAAGGGCTGGAAATAGATGACGAGGAGTGGCTGCACGCTCTGGCTTCTCCACGTGAGGTCGCGATATCGTCCCGATTGCGGCTCATCCAATTGAAGATCCTACACAGAGTTTATATCTCTTGCACAAGACTACATATGATGGGTAGGGCGGACACAACGCTATGTAGAAGGGGGTGTGGAGGCAGTGGAACCTTTTTTCACGTGCTGTGGGACTGCCCGAAGATTCAGAGGTGCTGGAGAAGGGTGGTGCGGGATATGGAGGAGGTGTGGGAGGTGGAGATTCACCCGGAAGCCAAGAGATGCCTCCTCAACATATGGGAACCAACTGACCTGCCGCCAAAGGGGAGGCTCTGGGTGACACTCGGGCAAATGATAGCAAAAAGGAACATCGCCAGGCTCTGGGGCAGCGCTGTTCCGCCGAAACCTTCAGACTGGGCCAGCGACATGGACTGGTGCATGCTGCAGGAAAAGACAGTATATGTGGCGAGAGGGTGCCCGCGCAAGTGGGTTGAGGTGTGGTCCAAGTGGAATGATTTTAGGGGGGGAATCTGCGAGCCCCCTTCCATTGTGCAGGAAGAACCCGGAGATGTTTAGACACTTGCTATCGCGGCTCGGGGAGCCGGGAAAGGGGGGGGGAGGGTGCTGGCCAGCCAAGGGCACACATGAAAGCGCAGTGTTGACCGATGTTTCGGGAGGGAGGGGGGGGGAGTTGGAAGTTTCGGCACCTTATGCCTCCTAGGGCAGCCTGCCCCTAATTTGTGATTGTTTACTTAATTCTGAGACATGTAATATTCTTCTCTACCTCTGGGTACGTTTGCACTCCTCAACGCCGCCGTACCTCCGGGTTGACGGCTCAGGGCTGTGTGATCCGACATACATCCAAATGGGTTTCTCGCGGCCGGCCCGCAGGGTTGTAGGCTCTCTGCTGTGTACCGAAATGTTTAAATAAAGGTTTTCAAAAAGCAAAAAAAAAAAAAAAAAAAAAAAAAAAAAGTAAGGCCCTGGCCACAACAGGAGCTGTTGTGGTCCTAAGGGGAATTGCCTCTGGATACCTGGTGGCATGATCCACTACCACCAGTATAAATCTGTGCCCAGATGCTGTGGGGGGATCCAGTGGACCCACAATATCAATCCCCACTCTTTCAAAGGGAACCCCCACCACAGGTAGTGGTATTAGGGGGGCCTTTGTTGTGCCACCTGATTTGCCACTGGCTTGGCAGGTTACACAGGAGCGACAAAACTTCTTGGTATCTTCATTCATGTGAGGCCAGTGAAAGTGAGGGACAAGCCTGTCCCAAGTCTTGTTCTGGCCTAAGTGTCCTGCTAAAGGAATATCATGGGCCAAGGTAAGAAGGAAGCCCCTAAATTGCAGCGGTATAACCAACCTCTTGGTTGCACCAGGTTTTGGGTCTCTAGCCTCTGAATAAAGGAGCCCATCATCCCAATATACTTTATGGGTACCTTGAGCATTCCCAGCAGCCTCAGCAGCGGCTTGCTGTCTGAGGGGTTCAAGGGAAGAACAGTCTAACTGAGCCTGCCTTAAGTCAGCCCTAGAAGATCCCCCTGTCCCCAGAAACTCAACCTGGTCAGGTTCAAGCTCTTCAGGGACAGTTCCTTCAGGAGTCTCAAAATCAGTTTCCTGAGAAGACTGATCTTCACTTTCAGGCAGGAGGGAAGGCACAGCCTTAACCCTTCTGTTCTTCTTCTTGGTAGGTACTTGGTCCATTGTTCCAGGCTCCAAGACCTTAGGTTCAGTGAGGCACTTTTTGGCCTGTGACCTGGTCACAGCAAGGACATGTGATGAAATCCCTAACATCTCTGCATGAGTCCTGTACTCCACTTCTGACCATAGAGAGGATTCTAGGTAATTGCCCAACAGATATTCAACTGGGAGGTCTGCACTTACCGCAACCTTTTTGAGGCCAGTTACCCCTCCCCAGGAGAAATTAACAATTGCCACACTATATGCAGTAGAGATATTGCTGGCGTTGGTCACTAGGTAATTATCACCTAGCACTATCTGACCAGGGTCCACAAAGCCAGGTGTCACCATTGTGACACTGGCACAAGTGTCCCTTCATGCTTGAGCCACTTTATTGTTGATTAAAGGTGTCTGTCTGTACTTGCCCAGATTACTAGGACCCATAGTAGTGGACAAATCCATGTCCACATCACAAACCAGAACAGCCTGTGCAGGGGTTCTGACTAGGCCAGAATCTCCCTCAGTACCCAAGGTTAACCCCACTACTCCCTTAGCCTGAGGACCAACACTGCCAACTGTACTAGGGGGTGCAGGTGCCTTAGGGGCTGCAGTGATGGGGGCTCCAGTTTTCTTACACTCACTGGTCCAGTGAGAGGTGTTTTTACAGACATTACACCATGGCTTTTTCTGACCTTCTTTCTTCTTCTTCTTAGAAGTTTGGGACCCCCCTCATTATTCTGTTGGGGGCCTGGAGAAGACTTCTGTTATTTAGGTTTCTGTTCCCCACCCTTTTGGTCTGCCTTCTTTTGGTCACCACCCTGGTTCTGGTTCTTTTGCTTCACCCTGGTTCTAACCCATTTGTCTGCCTTCTTTCCCAATTCTTGGGGAGAGGTCAGATCTGAGTCAGTCAGGTGTTGATGCAACTGCTGATTCTGACAATTATTTAAGATTTGCTCTCTCATAATTACATTATACAATCCTGTGTGATCTGCAACCTTACTTCCCAGCAACCAGCCCTCCAGAGTCTTAGTGGCACACTCAACAAATTCAGACCAGTCCTGAGTCTGTGTCTTCTGGGTGTCTCTGAACATTAACCTGTACTGTTCAGTGGTTAAGCCTAACCCATCAATCAGAACACTCTTCAGGACCAGGTAGTTTCTAGCATCCTCATCACTAACGGTGAGGAGCTTGTCTCTGCCTCTACCTTCAAAGGAGAGCCACAAGATTGCTGCCCACTGCTCCTGAGGGACCTGCTGTACTCTGCAGGCCCTCTCAAGGGCAGTTATCCATTTGTGGATGTCATCCCCAGCTTTGTAGGGGGGCACCATCTTACTCAGGTTTCTATTGTCATAGGACCTGTCTTTATCCTTAGGGATATTGCTGCCACCAGTGGAATCTAATCCACTCTCTCTAGACTGTCTTGCTCTAGCAAGTTTCTCCTTAGCCAAGGCAACCTCTAGGTCTTGCCTTTGGATCCTAAGTTCAGCCTCTCTCATCTTGGCTTCATGCTCTCTTCTCTGAGGGGAAGTCATCCTTCTCTGATTAGAGGCATTGGAGCCTTTAGAGCCATTGGAATGGTCAGATCCACTTGAGCTGGATCTTCTCACCCTCTGTCTCTGGTTAAGACTGCTTGGGGGTCTGTAGGGAGGTATCCCATATCCAGTCCCATGTAAGCTTAAGTTGGCCTGGCTAAGTCTCCTGACTGGCACCTGGCTATTTCTATCATCATCTGAATCATCTTCCCCCTCATCTTCTTCTTGAGTGCTAGGGACAGGGGCATCAGTATTATCATCTTCAGATGGGTGACCTCCATCTCCAGACCCAGTAGGAGTCAGGGGCCCTTAGAGTATCAGAGTAATCTAATAGCTCTAGGAGTTGGGCTATAGTAGGGTTTTGACCCTGCTTAAGACTTCTGGTGTTACACAGTTGTCTTAACTCCTGAAAGTTTAACATAGAATATTTTGGATGGTGTCCTTTGAGGGTCACTCTCAACAGCTGGAAGCCCAGTGGCTCCTGCTGCTCCAGCCATTGTCTTAGTGAGGTGGATGTGTTGCAATCTACCTACACTGGTGTTTTCCTACTGGACCTTCTCTAGTTAGTTGTAGTCAGGGTGTGCTACTCCCTTTGCTCTACAACAACTAAGTTCAGTAGAACTTATGTATACTAGTCTTGTTTTATATGTACCTAAAGGTACCTGTATGATCTTTCAAATGATATTTTCAAAGATTACAATTGGTAAAACACAGCAAGCTCAAATCCCAACTGCTGCTCACCACTGTGAGAAGTTGGCCTGGTATATGCTGCTCACTAATTCTAGTGATCACCTTGTACCATGCCAAACAACCCTTATGGTGGTGGTTGAAGTCAACCTTGATAGACCAGCTATCCTAGTGGTAGCGTGGACAGTGCAGTCTGCAGGCTAAACTCTCGAGGGCATGTGAAGCCAGCTGTTTTACCATATGTAACCTCCTTGAATACCAAATGAAAGGACACCACACAGATATATATTCAAAATATATATGTATTTATTTTACTAAAAGTATCCCCTATACTCTTTATGAGCACAGAAGCACATTCGTTAATACAAGGCAATGTTTAAATATACAAAAGTTGCACAATTATGGATGGGCTCAACCATATACTAAAATAGTAGTATAAGAACCACGTATAGAAGAGTAAGAAGGCCTAGGGCCTTGAGAATTGCTGGGACTACAAGGAGCTAACAGTAGTTAGTGACCAGGAGGCCCACAGGATGTGTGTGCAGTGTTGAAAGTTACACGCGTGCACCTATTGGATGCAATGGGTGCGTAAAAGTCACAAAGTTAAAGCAAAGAGAGTCTTCCGGATGGACCAGAACCTAACAACTGGAAACCTAGACGCTAGAGATGTTTCTCTACACAGGAACACCGGAGTGCCAGTGTTACCTCACCCACAGGAAGCGGGTGCATAGGTGTCAAAGTGCGTCGGGTTTCGTCGTGCAGGTCTATGGAGCCTGAAGATGAAGATGCTGCAGGCGGCCAGGCAAGAAGAGATCCGGTGGATCCAAGGGTGGATCTGAAGAGTAAAAGACCTGAAAGCAGAGGGGACACTGTTCAGAGTCACTAGCCAGTGACCGGCGTGGAACCAGGATGGAACCAGGCGATGTCGGGTGCCAACAGGTGAAAAACTGAAGCTTGTCTCTGCAGCCACGTGGAAGTGAAGATGTCGACGACGTCCAGGAGTCACTCACAAGCTGTCCCACGAAGGCTCTACTTGATGGCGGCGTCGGCTTCTCGATGGGAGCAAACAGGCCTTGGCTAATGCAAGCCACGCAGGAGTCGATGAAAGCTTGGTACTCTAACCAGCAAGGTCAGAGGGGCTGCTCCTTTTCACAGGAGCAAGGGCCAGTCTGGAGCAACCAGACCAGCAGTGTTGTTTGTAGATTTCATCGCCAAGATGGACACTAGCCAACGGGCCATTAACCGGGATGACGTGTCGAGTGGCAAAAAGCAAAAGGGCCCCACGCACATCTCGTGGATGCTGGAGGGCTGGTTTTTGGTGCAAATGCTGCTCGGTGATGGGGCTTCTCAGGACCCTATGCACAACGATGAGGATGCCTCGGGTGCTGCGCAGTCAGCGTGTCGTGGACGTTTCAAGATGGCCGGTCCCACGTCTCTCGGTGCCCCCACGGGTCTCTTCTTTGCAGGGACTATGGGTCGGGTTCTGAGATGTCTGGGAGTCTGGGTCTTGTTGGGCTCTGGGCTCGGTCTCCGGCGGGAGACGGCGGCAAAGCAGTCGTTGAGTTGCTGGATGGTGCCTGTGTTCACAGGGTGGTCACTCCTTGACCACAAGGGAGATTCTCTTCAGTCTTCTGTGCAGCAGAGCGTCGAAGTCCAGTGATTCTTCTTCTTCAAGTCGAGTTTCAGGATGATCTGAAGTCCTGGGACACAGCTCCTACTCTTATTCCAAATCTAGGGGCCGGATTACCTGCTAGGTCCCTCCTCTGGGTGGGACCAGGAAGGGGGGGTGGTTACACCCCCTCTCCTTTGTTCAGTTTCGCGCCAGGGCTGGGGCTAGAGAGCCCCAGCTCCGGTTTGAACTGGCATATGCACAGGGACACCTTGTTTGCCACAGGCATGTCTCAATCTATTCAGCCCTCCCTAACCCACTACACCAAATCCTGTCTGGGGTGGTGCAAGCACCTCCCCTGACAGGAAACCCTTTGTCCAAACCTCCCAAGCTGGAAGGACTCCCAGCAGCAGGAGGGCAGACTTGTGTCTGTGGTGGCAGCATCCATTTTGTGATGCTGAGGCTCTGTCTAACTTTACCCGGGTTTCAGGTTAGGTACATGTCGTGTCCCTCTAGAAGGGTGGAATGCTACCCCCATCTCCAGAATTGGCGAGGGGGTAGTATTCCAAATCATATGATACCTTACTCGACATGTTTTGATAAATCCAAACCAGAGTTAGCATTTGACCGCGAGGTTCATAATGCACTTAAGAGTATATGGTATGGCAATATCATGGAAACAGCTAAAGGACGTTGTTCCGAAAGCTGCAGACAGGCTCAGCTCATGCCAGAGCACCATCTCACATGGAACCAAGCACTCTGCCTCCAGGATTGTTAAGGCCTGCCATAGGAGTGACTGATAGGTTACCATGTGTCCATATATGTTAGATATAGATATACTATATCTAAGTAAGAGGTGATTACACCAACTTACCCCAGCTGAGTGATCAGCCAGTTGTGTCAAATAGTGAGGCCAGGCCAGGGGTGGCATAATACATGCTGCAGCCCCTGGTAGGCCTAGGGTACACCTATGCCCTGGGTACCTGGGGTACACTGTTACAGGGCTATAAGGTGAACCAGTTCCAATTATTAATGCACCTAGTGTACATTTGCATTTATTTAGGGAGAGAACAGCAGGGCTGTGGGTCTGATTAGCAGGCTCACAGCCACACTAAGCCATAAAACCAGTGAAGCAAAAGCAAAAATATGGGGTGACCATAGGATAGCAGACCCTACTCTCCTACAAGGGGTTCCATACAGGCGCTATAAAATATCCATAGTAGATAAAACATAAAACTGCTGAACCTATAGAGTCATCACCAGGAGTTGTGGATTTGAGCCTGGTCGAGAGGGGTTATCGATACAAAAAGACAGGGGATGTGGGGAATCGTTGCCCACTGTACCAGTTGTTCAGGATAGCCTCCCGTTCTAAATGTAAACATCACACGTCTCTAGCAAGAGGAAACCACACATTTAAAGTTTGATCGTAAGAAATGCTGGTGCATGATAAACGCAAGTTTCTCAGAATACTGTGCCATACTGAAAACATCCCAGAATACTGTGCACAAAGCCACTACAAATACTGTGCAAAGAAAAAAGTCACTATGAATACTGCACCAAAAGGTAAAAGGCTAAAGAATAGTTTGCCAAGAGAACAAAGGGTCCGGAGGGCAAAGATCACAGCCTGCATGTGACCCAGAGCAGTGCAGCAGGACAAGACGTGACTCCGCTAGAGTGTGTTAACAAACAGTCCCTCCATAAGAAATAGTCCCCTGTGAACTATTGGCCAGGAGGAAAATACCAATACATGTGATCCATGGAATGCAATAATGACACACAATGTGCTCATATTTGTGCCACAAAAAATAATTGTGCTGCAGAAAATTCCCTTCATTATTTCAATAATATGTTTATGGTTGTCCAGCAGATCTCAGTTCTTGTGCCACAAAACATGAACCTCAACATGCCAAGGAATATTCCTACATGTGATGGAGGCAAGGGATGTGCGTGGCCTTGGGCAGTGCACAGCACGGGCATGCAGTCTGCGCCATGTTGGCTGCAGGGCCTGCCTGTAGCCACGCGGCCAACCATGGCCGAGCATTGGCCAAAGGCTGGACACAGCAAAGGTTGACAATAAAGTCTGTTATAAAATAAAACCCTATAAATTCAATGTAAAAACACAGTTCAAAACTGAGGGCTGCTTTAGACTTTGGTGGACTGAGTTTAGTCCATCAGGGTGGCAGAGTTTGTTTCTAAAAAACAAAACAAAACCTAATGACACACGCACCCTGAGAGTTTTCCTCAAGGCTGTTAGGAGCATTATATTTCCCATTTCTCCGCAGCAGCTGTCTCACGTGGCGATAGAAAAAACACAACATCACACCATCCATCCTAAAGAGGGCTAGCTGTGTAATGCCATCCCTTTGACGCTGCCTACTTCATCCGTCGCACCATGGGAGGAAGCTTTCCGTTGACGGCGCCAACCAGGGTGTCGATAGAAACCGTACTGTCTGCTCATCTCTAAATAAGGCGGTGAAATGAGAGTTTTGCACACGGGTACTCTGTCCGCCAAACTGTAAATCTGACCCTGAGTCATGGTTCTGACTCAAATATTCACAACCACTGAAATGCCAGTTATGGTTAGCAGGGCACATCCGCCCACCACAGCAGACAGCATGGGGAAGTAGGTCAGCCCTCTTCAGCTGTAGGCTCTCTCTACACTGCCGGCGTCTCTCTTGTGTGCATGTGCACATCCACCTCAAATGTAGTCCACTTTAGTGCCACTGCTTGTGAGTCAACATATGCCTTAATTTCATGTTTTTTTCTAATGTAATTTCATAATGATTTATTTATTTGTTTTGAATTTTTTTTGGCAAACTTGTACACACGACATTTTTACTGATGCATTTTTACTTTTTGTTAGTTTTAAATGTTCAATCTATGCATTTGCCAATAATAATAAAAAAATAAAAAGCTTGTCATGTGCTTACCTATTAGCTTTGCCAATGCTTGTTGTACTTTATGCCGCTGTCTTGCTGTGCTAACTTTCAGAGCCTTGCTCGGGCATCAGTGGTTGTGATTTCCCAGAAACTCACACATGGAACCAAGGTAGTGTTCTCAGGAAGAAGCGTCAGCGGTTTCGTTGGTGCTACATGTTAGGGCCCGTGGTAGATCATCTAACGACCTGTGCTAGGCGGAATGTCCCATATTACAATGACTGGGTGGCTCATTTTGGTCACAGTGTTAGAGTTGTTGACAGATCTCAAGTTCCCTCTAAGGAAGTCTGCTCAGTGTTCTGAAACTCACTTCTGTTGGGTGGCAGTTTGCTAACTTCTACAACTAAAGTTGGTACTTTCCAGTTGCCGCCCCGTCAACGACGAATGCTAGGAAGTGGTTAGGACTACAACGCTATCTTTACTGGCTCTTCTGAAAGAAGTAGTAGCTTCCAAGCTGGGAATGAGATTCTGGGGGAGTATCCCTCTGCTAAGACATAAAAAACAGACATTACATTGCATCAAAGGGTTTTGTGCCTGCAGAGCATAAGGTTTGCTAAATCGCAGGCTTTGCGCCTACAAAGTCCTATGTTGCAAAGTACAAACATACATTACGATTCACAAATGTCTTTTTGATACATTCTGACTCTCTAGAGGGGGCATGGAAAGGTCATACCCACTCTATAAAAATTGCAAAAAAATGTGACGCAGACCCGCAATAACAAATGCTGTTGCAAACCAATGATGACACGCCGGCTTCTCAAAGGAAGTGGTGTTGCATATGTAAAGCGAAAGCTGTCCGCGAGGAGCAGCTTCCACGTTGCGGATGCGTACGCCGTCACTGGGGGGACCTCTTGGCTTCCCTGGGGGCATCTAGATTCTCCTCCTAATGCCGGTCACATTCAGGAACAGGAACTGCAATACAAAAATGCAATTTTGCAAATATGAATGGAGTAATGTAGGTCAACTGTCTATCACAGCCTTTATTCCCACCTTTACTGGCATTCAGGGTATTTATGAATGGAGTTTCTGTCTCATCAATATTAATAAAGCACATATTTTGTGAAATGTCATTTTTGTGCCGTAACATATGTGTGCGTCTGTGGCGGCACAAAAATTATTTTTGGTTGTATTGCAAATGCTTCGCTTAAATTGCATCTGCGAAGCAGTCTGATATTACAATGTCAAGGTGTAAGTGGCGCAGTTTAAATTTTTCAAAGATTGAGCCCTGCATGAGAAGTGGGGGAAACTCACCAAAACATTTCTCAGAATACCTGAGCGGGAGGGGAGAGAAATCCCCTTTACCTTTCTGCTTTCTACTGGATCGTTTGCATGTTAATCAAAGTCCTAAATTAAAAAAAATAAATTCAGAAAATTAATTACAACACACAATTATAACAAGGTTTCTAAAATAAAAAAAAAACTTCACCCCCTCCCAATTATATGGTCAGATAATACAGCGCTGGGATTGGCGGCACTGAATGACCGTACTAGACTAAACCATCAAAGAAAGAGTCAACATTGAACATATCAAGCATGTATGCAAAATTAATATCATAATATTCACTTTCTCTCCAAAAAGTCGCACACAACCCAAAGGTCGTCTAAGCAAATACACATTACATTAATTTAAAAGTCACAGAATAAGGACATGTATCCGCGAATGCAGGAAGCCTGATTGCTCCGGCCTCAGAGGGCAGAGCTGGCCCTCAGAGATGACACATTCTAGGTTAAGTTAGATCCAGAGGCATCCTTCAGATTAAGCAGAATTCGTGTATTATGTCGTAAGCATTTAAATGTGAACATCAAGAGATATCCTTCAAAATATGTATATTTAATGTGCTAGGTGATAAGCAAATATACTCTGAAACCCAAAGGTATGTCTAAGATGACAGTTTATTACTGTGTTTATGTGTTATAGTATTCACATTTTCAGGCTATATGTTGGAATATCCCCAAATTACAATGAGGTATGCATTTTTATTGGCATTTGTAGGCTAGGATTCAGAGAGATCCCTCAGGGTCTATAGACTGAATGACATATGTATTTTTATTAGCAATTACTGGTAGTGATCTAGAGGCATCCCTCTTGAAAACCACAATTCCCCTTATCCTTTCTCAGTAGATAGTAAAAATATTAAAAATTAATCTGTTCTATGTTTCTGACTAAAGTAGCTTTGTTCGAGAGGCGCAATATTTAATGTATGCATATATGTATCACAAGTGAAGACGCCAACACTTAAGAAAATTAGTGAAACCTTTTTGGGCAAAATCTCTTATTAGGTCTTTGGCAAGTCCATCTGTGTCATCAGAATGTTATGTACAACATTAGAAAAAAACATTTATGTTCTGCTAATTAGCAAATGAGTCATTATTAGAATAAGGATCTAGCCCATAAAAATAGATTTCTATGGATTTTTTTCTTTGTATCACAGAATTAGAAACAGGTGGTCCTACAAATTTAAGCTGTTACCTTACTCGTGACTCCAGTACTGCAGTCTGCACTTGGGAAGATGCTGCATCACGAATCTATCGTTTGTACTACGCGTAAGTAGCGAAAACCATTTCATAAAGATAAATCAACATTTGAAAAAACAGAATGTGATGGATTTTGTGATAGATTTTGACACAGTAGGATGAGCACAAAGATGAGCGAAATATTACCCATTCTGGCTTGCTCCCAAATAACAACAATTATGATGTAGTGATAGCAATATTGCCATAATACCATAGTCACTCAAAGGGTTATTGAATAAGGTTTGCTCAATTTGTTTCAACTCTCATTGTGAAGTGAGTATTTTGCGCTCAGTTTCAACAATCACAAGAGTTCACTGTAACTCTGAGGTTAGAGCGGGTTGTTAGAGCTTGTAACAGGGCTAGCGTCATCTTTTGGTGGAACCCAAAATAGCTGGTTAGTGAGAACTGAAAAACTTGAAAAACCTTTAAGACCAAGCATTTATGTAAAAGTTTAGGATTTGAATGTTCTTCCAATAAATCATGCAACCTAAAATTCACAGCAGAGAACTGATCTTAGAGATAGTGTGCCATTCAATTTAGGGAGAATGTAAGAGATGGGATTTAGGATTTAAATTCTGACAACACTTGTAGAGATTATGGATCTGTATTAATTGACAATATCACCTGTAAAAGTGCCGGTTGACCCTGTTCAAATCACTTGCATGATGGCCCTGCCATTTTAGCTCAATTCTAATTATTACAAAGCACAAACAAGTCCGAACATTTTTTGAAAAATTCTCTACACTCACGACTGTTTTTTAATGGTCTTTTTTTCAGTGAGAACGATGGTGCAAGCTCCCAACGAATTTTCTCAGCAGGAAGCTCTATGCAGTGTACTATTGAAAAGGAGCACATATTCATAAAAGCATTCATTACCGTATGGGTAGAATCGTGCACGATCGGATGCTGTTATTCATCGGATAACATTACCCTGCGGCTCAATGATTCTGGTATGTCTGCCTTGGATATTTCCAATTCTATTTTTGACCTGAGAATCCTTTTGCTCACTTATTCTTCCCGTGCTCTGCTTTCATCATCGGGCTGGTGGCTTAGTGGACTAATGCGACCACTATATGGGCCTGTGTTCAACCTCATATTCACATGTTTCATTCCTCTGAGGTTGATAACATGAGTATAATTGAGTTGGGTAACAATAAACATCTGTTATTCAGCACCAAGATACCCTTGGATGAATCTGCGCTGTACAAACACACATGTTAAGTTATGCTTTTTCATCACTAATTGCCACTGTCGAAAAAATTAATTGAGTCCCTATATAAAGCACGTATGTTTAGGGCACATTATATAGTTTTGTACAGTAACATAATTATATATGTGGCAGTAATACTGTTACCAGCGTCCATGTCCATCACAAGAAACCAAGCTGTCTCTCGGCACTATTATTGGAAGGTTCTGAATGAGCAGCCAAACCCTCTATTGATGCTTTTACAAGAAGTATAATAGATAGGAATTCCGCACACATAAATTATCAGTATATATCCAATCAGTTCAATCAGCAGGTTTCATCGACGATCTGACAAATAATTTTTTTCAATCCATGTAGTATTATGTTCTTTTTTAGAAAATATTCTTTATTTGAAAGTCAGAATGCACCAAATTGATAAAATCCACACAATTCAATTAGCCGACGCGTTTCGTCCCTACAGGGACTTCTTCAAGGCTCATATATCTGTTCGAGGTGTATATTCACATAAAAGGTTTGTACGTCCACAGATAATTCTTGGACAATTTGGTAACATATGTTTATAGTCACCTCATACATCTGTCTGAGGTGTATATTCACAAAAAAGGTTTGTATGTCCACTGACAATTCTTGGACACCTTGGTAACATATGTTTATAGTCACTCGCTCACCACTGTTCGAAGAAAGTTGCACAGGTACCGAGAAGCCTGTTACAGATCCCGGCGCCCTGTTCGATCGCACACAGAAATAGCCAAGAAGTATTATGAGAAAACGAAACCCTTCTAACTTTAACGCCGAAAGGATGAAAAATCCAGCCTGGCCTTCCTGTGATCTGATCATATGAGGATGATGAAGATGGTGAAGATAATATTATTAATACTAACACTACTACTACTATCAGTATTATTATTAATAATATTGATAACAATAAGAACAACAATAATAACAAAATAACAATAATAATGATAAGAACAACAACAATCATAAGGATAATAATAATCATTATAATGATTATAATTATTAGTATTATTATTATTAATAATAATGATAACAATAAGAACAACAATAATAACAAACAAAATAACAATAATAATGAAAAAATAATGATAAGAACAACAACAATCATAAGGATAATAATAATCATTATAATGATTATTACAATTAATAGTATTATTAATAATAATAATGACAACAATAAGAACAACGATAACAAACAAAATAACAATAATAATAAAATAATAATGATAAGAACAACAACAATCATAAGGATAATAATAATCATTATAATGATTATTATAATTATTAGTATTATTATTAATAATAATGATAAGAATAAGAACAACAATAATAACAAACAAAATAACAATAATAAGAAAATAATGATAAGAAGAACAACAATCATAAGGATAATAATCATTATAATTATAATTATTAGTATGATTATTAATACTACTACCACTACCAATAATATTAATGTTATTATCATTAGTATGTAAAATCAGCAATGTTTAACTGGACGTCTTGCGGAATGAGAGTCCTCTACCCAAAGGCTCGGTATAAGAATCAAAGATATTTCTGTAGCGGATATTCTGCATCTTTCGAAAGCTCCTCAGGTTGCAGCTTTTTCAAACTTGTTCTTTTCCTAAAGTGACTTACGTTGGATATGCATCTCATTTTTACAAGCCATATATGTATATGAGAGGAGAGTCGATTGAAAGTAAAAGATTTGAAAACTATTTCCCCCAAATTCTGATGTGGATTTGAGAGGCTTTCTTAATACACAACTCAATAATAATTCCCTAAGGAGCAAAGAGATTCCAGTTAGATATTATTAAGTGCGTTGTTACTGATTCTAACGTAGGTTGGTTTCCCCTTTTGTGAAACAAATAAAAGAGGAATTTTAGACCAACACATTTGTGGGATATTGGATGGTCACAATACAGATTGCAAGAACTATCCCGTTACTTTATTGTTTTCAATTTACCTTCAATCACTCTTTTATATTTAACAGCTTAAATTCAGCTCTAAGCGGCTGCCATCTTTCTTGCTCCCGAATATCCTTTGAGACACATCAGGCGTTACTTATGTTGAAATGCTATGCACACGGTACTATGTTTCTTTATGTGAATGCGTTGGCATGTGTACTCCATGTAAAGTACCAAAGTCTCACGTGCCTCTCATCCAATTGAAATGTGTTGGAAGATAGCAAGGAGGGAGAAAGTGTTAGCTATGTAACACAATATACTTTGGAATATATAAAACGACCGGATCGTTCTGGTGTCTTGTACTGTGGTCCATTAAATGCCCCAAAACCCAACTTCCCATTTAAAACTATCTTAAGCAAATAAAAACATTAGTAAATTAGGTGCATAGAAGGCATAAGTGCAAAGCGTCTTAGAACCGTGGTGGACACCAGGTGGATTTTGCATGTGAAACGCTATTCGATATGGCATACCTTTAGATCCTGGTCCCTGCACCAGGCTGCGGGGGACCCTTTCCTGGTTTAAAGAAGCAGGTCACAGTGATTCTGCATTGACTTATGTAATTTCAGTGAAGTACGAAGCTCCGTCTATCCCTAACTTCTCCAAGTTGAACGGCACTTTGACGATGACATGGAGGCGCCAGAAGCACGTATTCTTGAAAAGAGCGCGATACAGAGAAGAAGGCAGTATTAGATGGACAGAGGTAAAATTGATAACAAACTTGTGAAAAAGACCATACAGATATGCCCTCCTTTGTTTTATTTTTTCATATTCTCTTCTTTGTTTCTAGGTTCCCATATATTTCTTTACAGACTTCCATTGTTCCGCAGAGAGTAATTTGAGTACAGTAAAATTAGGTATTAGTCGCATCTGTTATTTATAGCAGTGAGTAATTAATACCATATAAACACAGGTTTCTATTAATGTTAGTTTGCTATCTCTCCTCTTCATCTTTAACTCTATGCTCTATTTCCTGGCCTGTTCCTCTCAATGCTTTGTTTCTCTCGCTCCGCAGTCCCTCAGTTCTTTCATCTATATCCACTCATTCCCTCTCCTTCTACCTCTTCCCATCATTTACTACTTCCCTCTGGCTCTCTTTTTCTTTTTTATTCCTAGTTTAGCTCAGTCTAAATCCTCATATTTACTTCCCCGTCTCTGCGTTTTGTTCCCTTCCTTTTCTCAATACTCCCTACGTATGTTATACCTTTTTGTGATTGAATTTTCTTATCTCTTTCTTCATTTGCTTTCTTTAAAGATACAATCTCCACTTATTAAAGAACACATGGTTTGGAGCTGGCTTATGCCTGAGATTTAGAATGGGATCACAGTTCCTAGCCTCCATCTGCGGTGTGGTCAATGTATTTCCATTCTTCTTTTTTATGTAAAAATGTCAGCTGGATTTCCTTAAATCTTGACATGTCTGATTTGAGTCGTTCTTGCTTTTCATTGGCTGCTTCTTGAGGTTGCGCTAAGGCAACGCATGGACCTCGCAGCGTGTCCTGAGCCTAGACTCCCACCTGCGTTTTACACCCTCCTGTCTTGTTGGCACTATTTCACAATATACCAAGGGCGTGACTACATAAATAATGGACTAGAGCAAATGCTCTTTTGCACATGTTTGCTCCTCGCCCGATGAGTACGAGAGTTCAAAAGGTCTTCTACAGTACACATCACAGAAGAAGTTTTTCCCCAGCCCAAAAAAAAATCTTCAACCAAAACAACCTGATTTTTCAATATTTTTTTCTCTAGCTTTAAATCATAAAGGTATGCACAATTTTTTTTCTTATATGTCTAAAATGTGCGAGTGGAAACTAATACCGTTATTTAAAAGTTTGGCAGACGGGTTAGCCCATCAAAATTTGGCGGATCTCCTGTCCCTGACATTACAAGTGCCGTTGGCTTTAATGCAGTTGTTATATGACGGATGGAATGTGCACCACATTTGAGATGGAGTATTCTTTCTACCAAACTCAAAATAAGTCCCTAAGTTTGAGGAAAAGTTAGTATGCTCCATTATATCTGCTAAAACCAACCAGGAATTAGACAGCTTTTTATAAGGAGCTCTGGTTTCACTGGCAATCAGATAAGCATCCTAGATCTGCCAGACTAGTTCCTAAACCCCATCTGGCCACCATTAAGTCATCAGCTGGTAGCTACTTCTGCTCTCTAGAGGAAACATGAGTTTGTCTGATTGGCCAGTTCTATCCTCTTGTCAGCCAATGAACATCTTCATTATTGGCTCCCTAACCAGCAAGCAACCTTTCCTTAAGAGTGGGGTAGTTAGCTGGTGTTAGCAATTGACAGGAAGAGGGTAGTGACGAAAAGGGAAAGCAATGCCCTGAGTAGCAAACAGTGGATGTAAAACACACACTACTATAATTGACACTTGCTCTTACCTCAACCCTAATTGAATGTCTTTACACACAAAAAACTACAGCTGTAGCTATTAACATGTCACCACCTTCTCAATACAATCCCATAAGCAGTGATTATTTTCAGACAAATGTCTTTACTAACTAGTTGTGCAGCCAAATGCAAGAAAAAATATTTTGGAATATTGATTGGGGTGATTCAGCCTTTATACTTGTTGCACCGTTTCTGATTGTTGCAGTCAACACATGTGCCATCAGTAATTATAAATTATCCATTTATTTAGATAGATTGCAAGTCCCAAGACAGAAATCATTGGACAGAATTTGGTAAGTTTTAACTTTGACAAAAAGAAAATTCAAAGCCAAGAGTATTAATTCTGATATAAAATTAATACAGAACATTATGGTGTAAAGCGCGCCATTATCAATTTCACCTTTCACGGCTTTGGTGAGCACAGTGTGCGAGGCGGACCACGGAACACTAGACCAAGATAGGTTTAGAACATGATTTAGAGTTGAGAGGTGATCTAAACCCCTTCCGTTTCTGGAGTAAGTTCTAACTCTGAAGGGGAATTCACAGATGAAGTTTCCCCAATATAGGGAAAATTGATAGTATTTTGGGGGATATTTTGCCAGAGATTTCTCCCATTGATTTAACATTTCCTCAGAAATTGGAAGAGTTTTCATTGCCATCCAACTCCACCTCTTACCCTAACTTTGAGCTGAATCTGCAACCAGTGCTTGGGGGTAGATTTGTCTTTAGCAAACTGTTCTTCTTCAGTTGCGCAATGTAACTTTCCAGGGTTTATTCTTTCCAGAATCTTGCCGAATACAATTTGAAAAAAACTTCCCTTTCGAAATCCAAGTATGCCACAAGCGTGCAGACGTAAAAAACCTTTGGAGTGAGTGGAGCAATTCTGTCCAGGTTCCTGCCGGTAAGATACCTTTTTCTAAACTTGGAAATAAGATAAGAACCGTTCCTGGTGTCTAGTGAGCCACTTCCACTTCTTAAAGAAACTTGTGTGCGTAGATAGAAACTTTTGTTAGCACTGTACATTACATTCATGAGTTGCTATGGAACTGAAATTGTTAATAGTCTCAATAGGAATATATGACATGCATACTTGTGTAAGGGTGGGTGGATCTTGCGGAGTTTCACTCTGCAGAGTTCGGCAGACTTAAATAAAAACTCCATGAGATTCTGTGGAGTTCCGCCAACAGGCAGAAAATATGCAGCTCGAGTTGCAATTTAGCGCTGGTAGCGCGTGCAGCACTGAAAATCAGTGCAAACAACACCACACATTGCACAAAAGCACCAATTCAGTTGATTTTGCTGCCATCAGAGTAGAAAATCAACTTGAGCGGCATCAAATCTACTCGAACAGCAGCCATCTGAACGTGACCGCCCACGACCGGAGCATTAGAAAATCACGCTTGGGGACGTCAAATCTTGCTCGGGCTTGCCTGCTCACATTTTCTGGAGCCTTATGCGAGAAACATAATACCACATGGCAATTGGCGGAATTCGGCCAGAACTCTGCGGTGATGAGTAACGTGGAGCGATCATAGTTCCACCAATATTGTGGGTGGAACGTAACATTGCGTTCACCCATATACTAGTACAATTTGAGTGATGCGCAACTTAGATTGCAATTAAAGTGTAATAAAAGTATTCAAGTTTTTTTCATGAAAAAAGTAAAATAAAAAAAACATTTAGCTTGAAAATGTGTTTAAAAAGTGACATGCTGTGTGTAAAAGCTACTTTAAACCACAGAGCTTGAGGTATTTGTTTAGGGTAAATCAAAATGTTGATTTTTAATGAAAAATGAAGTTTTAAAACTGTGAAAACAAATTTAATTTTTCTTTAAAAAGATAACAGAGGGAAATCTTTTTCACATAGAAAATTGCTGGGTGCAGGGAAAAGTTGCTATTTAAGAAACTGGTGTAAATGAATTCTTTTGTTAATGAACTCATGAAGACATTCTAAACTCTTATGACTGAAACCTGAATATACAGTTTGCCCTAAAATTTCTCAATTACTGTTCTATAAACTGCTAATTTTCCTGTACACTCTAAGTTCAATTGCAGGTTTGCACATATTGTGATGTGTTTGACTTTTCAAAGGCATTTCAAATTAACCATTAAAATCAGTTTCAGTAAATATATTCTATTCAGTGAATAGGCAGATATTGCATAGTTTAAAAATAACAAAGTGATGTGAACAGATTCCATAAAAAGACAATTCACAGAGTATGCACAGAAGTGTGACCAGCCAATAGAAACTGGACTCTTTCTTGAAGCCAATTAATAAACTACTTGAGTCCACTGGCTGATTAGTCATCCCATGGATAATGGAAATGACAGCTAACATATCGAAGCCCACAGCTGGATTTGAACCACAGATACTACTGTTCTGACAAGATTGAACCAATCAGATTTGTTTAGAATGAAAAAGTGACTCAATGACAGTATTCACTGTATACTGCTCTTTCATTGGTCTGTCTTTTTCAGACAGAATCCAAATTAGGACCCTAGTGAATGACTAAGGGCCTTATGTAGGTGGGCTTGCATTTACCACTTCATAAATACCGAATCATACCGATTCGGTATTTATGAAGTGGTAAATGCAATGTAGGTAATGAGTCGGTAAATATTACCGATTCGGAAAAATTCGGTAATTACCGATTCGGTATTTACCGATTCGGTAATGAGGCATACCTTCCCATTGATGGGAAGGTATGCCTCATTACCGAATCGGTAAATACCGATTCGGTAATGGGGGAGCACATGCAAGGGTGGCAGGGTGTCACATTGACACCCTATTGCACCCCTGATTCGGCCATGTGTGCACATGTGGCGCACATACATGCCCTAAGGGCATGTATGTCTGCCACATTGCACACTTAAACGTGCACAAAAATGCTTTTTGTCACCTATTCGTCATTTACCACCAACCTTTAGTTGGTGGTAAATAACGAATCCCCACACCCACCACACACTCCCCCTACATCTCATTTCATGATTCGGTATTTACCGAATCGGTAAATTTACCGAATCGGTAATATTACCGATTCGGTAATTTTACCGATTCGGTAAATACCGAATCATGAAATTCTCCCCCTACATCTCAAAAGCCAAAATACCGGTCGGTAACGGTATAATTACCGAAAATCGGCCGTTACCGACCGGTATTTGGCTTCCTACATGAGGCCCTAAGTGAGGTAATCTTTTTATTCACTCAACCTTGATGTTAATGTTTCTAAGTGGGAGTCTTGATGTGGGTGATTCTGCGGTCTTAGTTCTCTTGGACCTAAGTGCCGCTTTTGACACTGTCTCCCATGAGATACTTCTAAACAGGATATTGGACTTAGGGGTCTGGCTCTGGCCTGGTGTCGGTCCTTCTTGGAGGGTAGATCTTTCCAGGTCCTGGTGCCACCTTTTCAGTCGCAGGAGTTTGCCTTGAAACAGGGGGTGCCTCAGGGCTCAATTCTGAGCCCCCTTCTGTTCAATATTTATATGCAACCCCTTGCGCTGGTGGCTAAAAGAAGAGGGATGTCGTTGGTGTCATATGCCGACGATACCCAATCGGTGATCGCTTTCTCTAAGAGAAGTAGTGTCAACCTGGGAAAGTTTAAGGAGGACCTGCTAGAGATTGCGGACTGGATGGCTGCAAACTGCTTGCAGTTGAATGCCAGTAAGTCCGAGGTTCTGCTGTTCGGGAAGGACCGGGATATGCGATCCGAGCAGTGTTGGCCGGTTAGTCTTAAACCGGCTCCCTTGCCCAAAGAGGCAGTAAAGAACTTGGGTGTGTGGATCGATAGTGGTCTTACCTTCGATACACAATCGAAATCTGTGGCAGGGACCTGCTTTGGGCTTCTGCGAGGCCTGAAACCTCTTCTATGTTTCTTTCGCCCCAAAGTGCGTCAAACCATTATCCAGGCGACAATTTTATCTAGACTGGATAATGGTAATTCTCTTTATCTTGGGGCCAATAAGTCCAGCATTAGGCGCCTGCAGAGAATTCAGAACGCTGCCGCACGTATTTTGGTGGCACTTCCGAAATCTTGCTCGGTTTCCCATGTTTTGCCTAAACTACATTGGTTGCCTGTTGAAAAGCGTATCCAGTTCGAAACACTTTGTGTGTCGCACAGGATTCTGACTCAACAGGCTCCTCTGGGGCTGTCCAACTTGCTACAGTTCTATGTGCCGCAGCGCACCTTAAGGTCTGCTGACCAAGCCTCGGTTAACATCACCCGTGTCTTGAGAGCTAGAGCCAGAGGCCGCTCTTTCCGCATTCTTGTGGCAAAACTCTGGAATTTGCTTCCGGTCTCGATCAGAGGGATCCAGAACCACTTTGCTTTTTGCAAAGCCATAAAGACCTAGCTTTTCCCGGTCAAACTCTAAGTTTCTTTCCTCCTTGGTCACTCTCCCTGTCTTTGGTGGCGCTGGGACGCCCCGTTGCTGGGGCAGCCATGCGCAATACAAATCCAACAAATAAATAAATAATAAGTCCCACAACATTTTAACCAAAAAACTGATGTGTCCCAATTATTTCTAACTGTAATGGCTTTTGTTCTAGAAATCGTTGATGGCCCGGAGCTGAATTACACTGTCGGAAATCTAAGTCAGAGTGGGCACCGGAAACTGGACCTCAACTGGAAGGTAGGGACCCCGTGTGGTTGCTCTTGAGAAGAAGTGGAGATGTGGCTAGTAGAAGTCTATCGGTCACCCAAGATAAAGTGTGAGGGTGGCCTCGGATGATGGTGGCTGAGATTAGGCCTGGATGGGGGCGTTGGCTCTGATAATTTCTAAATAAATGTCTTTGGAGTATGAAAATGCTCAATGGGTAATATTATTGTTTTGCTACAACCACTACCTTCTACAACCACATTACCAAACTTCTACATTCTCTTTTCATTTTTTGATTTCATCCCGTTCCTCCTTTCCATGCACCTTCATTTGTTGCTTTAATGCCCAATAAGATAGCATAAGATGTCTTTTTCCTTGTTCTACGGTAATCGAGCAAGTAGTGGTCAAAGGCTAGTACTAAAATTTCTAACCCTGATAGTGAGTGGGAAGCAAATATACCAAGCATATGGGAACAAACTAAGAATTTACACCCATCTCTAACATCATATTGAGGTTGAAGTGGAATTTTAGAGAGCCACTTTTTTAAATCTGTTTTTTGTTAGACCTGGGCCTAGTACGCAGAGTTCTGCTATGCAGAACTCCGCGAAGTGCCGGACATAAACCGCTGTGCTCTGCAGAGTTCCGCAAGTGGCGGAGTAAGGTTAGTTGCGCTGCTTGTGCTGATTTTTAGTGCCAGTAGTTTGTCCTGCGCTGTAAAACCAGTGCAAATGGCACCACGCGCAGCGCAAGAGGGCGCTGCTTCTTTCCGCCGCTCGAGTAGATGTTCTTGTACAGCAGCAGCTTCCTCAACGTGAGCGGCAGGTTTCTCAACATAAGGGGTAGCGACCTACCATGACCGCCCATGATGAGAAATCTCACTTGGATGTGGTCTAGCAAAAGATTTTCTTCACCCACGCACGCACTTCACCTTAATGTTGGAGAGCCGCACGAGAGGAAAAACTCTGCTCTGCGCCACTATGCTAGTTGTACAGTCGGTGGTAAACAATTGGCAAAATGGCACTCTAAGATCTATCACAAGTACAAATCAGTTAAAGCAGGTAATCTGGCACGGTGCATAAGGTAGGGAAAAACCACCAGATCCCCACGTGTGTGGCCAGCAGACCTCTTATGCTAAATATACAAATCCTCTGCACAAGTTCAAAAGTAAATACATAAAGTTACATAAAATATATCACAGTGATGCTTGTCTTTATATTTTCAGATGTCTTTAATTCAAGATCTTTAAGCCTTCTTAGCCAACACGTGTTTCGCCGCTGTTACAGGGGATTACCCCGGGACTTCTTCAGGGCTGAGGTCAGTTTCTAATAGTCTCTTAGTTCTGGTGATAATTCCAACCCGGAAGGGGTTCCTATACGTTCTGCTCCTGGAGAGGTAGACTGATTAGTCTAGTGTCCGGAAAGCTAAATATGCTTCCAAATGTAGGGGAGTTTCTTTTAGAAGAGCTGCCCCATCCGGCAGTATTAGGTAGAACCCTTCGGATCTCCAGGCCGTGGCGCGTTCGCCGTGCAAATCAGCAGTCTGCGCCACTACACAGAGGTTTTCATAACTCCGCGCTCTATGCGGAGTGGGCAAAACTCTGCGAGCATGGCGGAATTTTACTCCCAGGTCTATATTTTGGTGTGGAGCAGCAGTTGCCATTGGCAAAAGTGGGAAGAGATAACCTAAAGTGGTCTGGCAGCAGAGTTCTAGATTCGTTGTGGTTTTTTCGTGGTTGTTAATTATGGTCCCCTTTGACTCACCCCAAACTCATCTAACTACTATGATCCTCCATATAACCCTTTCTAGACTCTTTTCTTCTTTATCGATCCTTGACTTACCCCAAACCCCATCTAACTAACATGGTCTCCCAAACAACGCAATCTAGACTCCTCCCTCCTCTATCCTGTTCAATCAAACTTACAGACTCAAATGTCTAACCGTCAAAATAACAACTTAAATTTCCCTATCCTAAACCACCACTGATCCTTTGGGTTCCAGAGTAGCGTGCTACTCTCCAAAATGCGCTTCAACTCCTCGTCAGGAGTAGTAAGCGCTATATAAATACAATTAAAGTTGTGCCATTTCTATGGGCTGCAGATGAACTGTGATCATTAAGAAATCAATACATTCATTACTTACCCAGCATCTTCCCATTCACAAGCTACAGCAATCTATCTAGAATTTACAACAAAGTTAAGAGAGAAGCCGACAGTTTGGCCGATTTAAACACTTTAAAAGACCTGCTTCTACAAAATCTGCATGTTTCTTCCTTTTAGAGTTTGATGGGTGAAAGAGGTGTCTACATGAAACTAGGCAATGTTCCTGCCAAGTGCAGAGTTTGCTACAACAATAAAAATGTTATAACTTTCAGCTTCAAAGCCGTAACCTGTCCGCCCACCAGTGGGCATCGTTCACCTTATTGTTTTTGGGAGATTTTGCGGGGTTAGTTCATTTGATAATATTCGTGAAAATAAAAGTGAGTGCACCTATTAATTCTTAAAAAAACTTATTTCATAAAAGAAATCCATACCAATACATTTATTTCAAGTGCCAATGATTTTTGTCTTGTCCAGTTTCAATATCAGGATCATTAATTATACACGGTAAGGTAATTAAACTTGTAAAAACTAATTATTTCTCTTATAGGAGGCTAAAAGGGAAGAAGGTGATGTCAAGTACAATATCTCTATCAAAATGGTTGCCTGTCCGTGCGAAGAAAGCTCACCGCCAATCAGTGGAACAAGCCTTAGTGTGAATATATCAGAGACATCATATAATGTATCAATTTTTGCTACAAACAGCGCAGGCTCAAGCCCGACGACCTTTTACATCATCGAATCCCACCCAGAAGCAGGTTTGTCCAGACTTCTCTTCTTCTGAGCTGACAATGGAACCTGCACTGGGGACTTGTGCAATCTCAAAGTCGAATGCCTATACTATATTTGGGATCATCAGTGATGCAATATTTACATTCCATTGGTTGTTCCAGTAAAAGGTTTTGTCATATACAATTACTCGAGCATAGCATGAAACGCCTCAATTTCTTTATCACTTGGTCCCCTACGTTCTCATGTTGGTGGACACCGCGCAACGCAGCTTTGCCTTGACCATGCGGCGATACGGCAGTGCTGAAAACAACGCCCAAGTACCATAAAATATTTCTGTGTAGTAGGATAGCATGCTTGTAGGGATTGTGGATGCAATTTAATTGGGTCTAAAGATTGAGACTAGGTCTTTGTCACAGGTAGGCGTTTATCCGTCCTGTCCTGATATGCACTCGGAAATGGTTCACATTCACGTTAAAGGTGAGAGAAGATCTTGAAAAGCTCAAAAGTCTGTAAACACCCATTTTCAGGTCTCGCCTGGGCAGCGCATGCGCTGTCTGTTCGAGGAATGCTGTATCTACTCTGTGGAGACATCGCTTTCTAGTCATTACTTCATGTGACCTTCTAAAAGGCTTGCTTCCATCTGGTTCATATGTGTTCTTTGTCCTCCTTTTGATATCTTGCTCCCTCCCACGGAGCATGGCCCAACTACTAGTTTAAGAAAGGTGATAACTGACAAAACATTGGTCATATATTTAACAATGTGGCAACAACGCCATCCAGATACAGCTCTCCATTCATGCGCACTCCTCTTTTCATCTACGCATCTTGAACTTGCACCGCCTCCGGTCTGTTTTAGGATCCCTCCATTTAAAATCCCTACTTATATTCTCCTAAAGTCCCAATTCTATCTCACTTGCGCCTGAACCTGGATATTACACTCTTTGTTTAAGCTTTTGCTTTCTGCCTTTCTTGCTCAGTATAAATGTTTCCTCTTGCTCTAGCTAGATTCTCACTACAGTTTATTTACCCCACTTCCCTCCCAATACCAGTGCAGCACAATTTAGCAGGAATAATGTAATTTAATTAAGCTGCTGCTGTGTCAAAGTAGGGTCTTAATGAAAGCTGCTGAAAGGCAGCCTAACAGGTGAAGGAAATATTAACATATTTTCTTACTTTATTGCCCTCTCTTTTCTTCAAACCACTGATATTACAGGTGAAGCCTCAAAGAACAGTTATGAATATTTATATAGATCATGACATAATGCCAGTCCCCACATTTCTCCAGTTTTTATCGCCCATTGTCTACCAGTTTCTATTTCACCCCAGTATTTACAAAACCAGTAGTGTGCCAATGTCCACAGAGTCCCCAGTATTCTGCACAATATCCTCATCACTGTTAATACTGACTCCAGTTTGGAACCAGGGTGTGCATCCATGTATCCGCATTGACACCCAGTAAAGCTCACCCACAGCAGTACGCGCATTGCCTTAGTACGTAAAGCGCCAGACATATGCTTGCATTGGCATTGCCTCCGTATATAACTCATGTGCACCTATATAGCCCTAGTATAAAAAGTTTCATTGCCATGCCAATTTCTACCCATTGTGTTAAGTAGCCGATGCATCCCACTTACAACCCTGCCGCTGTCTCCTACCCACCTGCCAGTGCTTGTGAAAGACAAAAGAAGAGCCAGTGTGGGAAAGTTGCGTCTACTCCACTGTTTCTACGTGTTCCACACGTGCATTTGCTAAGGTTGCAACTTCCCATGAGAACAAGAGCCCTGGACCATCCATCTTCCAAGGGAGGCTTGGAGAATGTTGGCAGAACAGACGGCAGTTCAGGGCTGATACTGGGGCACCGTGGGGCATGACGGCTCAGTTTGCTCCAGCACTGTTAGTGGATAGCTGTCGGCATAACCGCCTGACGACTCTGTAGAAGGTTCGCATTGCCATCGTATGACTTGGTTGACGGAGTAGGATTCCACAATAAATGCACTTCTCCTAGCAGGATTTAGTTCCCAGTCATATCTGCGCTCTTCGAGGTTGATCTATATCTTAACTTTAGATCTTGAGTCATTATTTCAACGGTAGTATATTCTCCTCTTTCTCCTCAATTATTAGGACCGGCTTTTTGGAATATCAGTCTTTCTGGCACAGACAATGTCCAGGTGTGGTGGGCACTGACAAAAAGAAGCTCTTCCCACTGTGTCGAATGGCATCCGGTGTCTGAGGGAAATAACCAGAGTTTGTGCAGAATTGAAGCGTTTGAGATCAAAAACTTCACCTACAAAGGACGAGGTAAGACCTCGACTACAATACTGCCTCCTGGAACTGAGGCAAAGCTGCCCAAAAAACACAAGTTATGGTTTTATCCTGGAACACATGAGGAATTAGTTTAGCTGGTCATAGCGACTGTGGGAGATTTGGGCCTCACAAGGGCAACATACAGGTGATAGTTAAGCATACGTGCAGCTGATGAATGCTCTAGATACACCTCTGGGTACCTTAATGGACTTCTCTGACATGGTTTAGAGGATGGAGACCAGTGAAAGAAGGTAAGAAATGCCATTGATATCATAATATTAAAATGGACCACATAATGGTACCTTTGGTGCTGTCGGCCATGTTGCTATTATGTGTAGACGTACTTCTGTATATTTGCTGGACTTGCATTAAAAATGAGCACGTCAATCAAAGTCTCACTCAATAAAAGACATATCTTAGGTTTCTGTAGATCTATTGGTTGTTTAATCATAACGTATCTGTAAAAGCCGACATTTGTGCGTGATTTGTGTTGAGTTTGAATAGAGGGTGTCACATGGTCCAGATTAATCACTGCTCGACTAAATCTTCGGCTGTAATTATGACTATTTTGTAAATTACAATCAGAAAATTGAAGAGGAAGGCAAAAAACAAAGCTGGGAAAGTGGTGAACACTAGGAAAGAAATCTAGAAAACCAGATAGAACTTTATCAATTATACTCTACTAATTGTATTTCAGTTGATCCAATGACATGTTACCGGATTGCGGTTTACCGATATCGCACAACACCAAGAACCTGGAATATCCGCGAAGAAGACAAAATCTGGAAAACCCTTGGATCCATGTACTATTATAAGCGTAAGGCTAACACTAAGATATATTAGACTTGAGGTATTTCAAGAGATATTTCCCTGATTCAGCAGAGTATTGCCAAGTAATGTACCGAGGCTGTGGGGCTCCGCCTATCAGAAAATTAAACGTATCTGTGAAGAGCGAAAGCAGTCTCATATTTTGTTTAAATAACTCCAGATTGTCTACCAGTTTCCCTGTTCTGAGTTAAAATTATATTTGACAAAACAGGACATATCAAAATCTTCTTGGTCTTATGCACAGCTTTTTGATGTCTATTCCCAAGTAATGCATTGCTAAAGTCTGATCAACATATAAGAAAATCTAATTATTACTGTTCGGCAATATTCAAATCTTTGGCAAATGTGGCTGGTACTCTGTTAGGAGAACCAGGAGAACTACATCCCAAACTCAGGTTTTCTCTTTGATCTGATTTACCTTGCAAATTTTTCTATTTCACTTTGCATCTTAAATGGTAGAAATCCCCACTGTGAAGTAACATATCGAAATTTTCCAGGGGTTTTATAGAAATATGCACAGTGCGGGCAGAAAAGGCCCCAGAAAATCTTTCAGTCCAATTAAGAAAAAATGTATGCGTAGCATTTGCAATTTGGTGTGCTGCATTTCTTAAAGAGAATGTTACATAATTGACGATCTTTCACCTTGCTTTACCACCAGCTTCCAAAAAAGATGTTCCAAGAAATGTCTCTGTGACGGACATAAGAGAACACTCTGCCGTCGTGTCATGGGACCACTTCCTCAGCGGGGAATGCCATGGTGTTTTGCAGAAATACAACATCACCATCTACCCATCTCAGTCGAAAGACTCTTCTAAAGGTAGTCAGTTTGTATTTGTTCTGTTACATACATGAATAAATCTATCCCATACGTTTTAAACAAAAACTAATGCTGTAGAAGAAAAGCAGTGAGATTTGCATAGGAGTAAAATATAGTTCCCAAGTTGCAGACAATTCTATGACAGTCATAAAAATGTGAGACACTCAAGCATTATCAGACTTTTATTATTATCAAACATGTCTTTTTGGCAGTCTCACATTAAAATTACTTCATGCACTGAAAACATAACAATTACATACTTATGCACAGTGATTTTAAAGTGAATTAATTAATATAAAACTGCAAACATTCAACTCTATTTGCATAAACTTAATTTTCTGCATTCAGTATAAAGGCATTCTAGGATTACATGTCTGCATGTGTCACTCCCACCTCATGCCTCAGTGTGTCCCCTTTATCTCTAGAACTTTGTTATGTCTGCTTAGTTCAAGCTGGATTACACCATTTCCATTGGGTGGGGGGGGGGATAAAATGGCAACATGATTTTGGTAATAAGGCAACCAAGCTATTCAGCTTTATAGGATGCCATTGTAGTGCTTTCTTTTATCTCTGTTTTGACCGCTGACAGCAGCTTTACCCCAACTGTGTGCTGTGTTGCTTCGCCGCCTCTTTTTTAGCTCTAACAGCCGTGACGTTCCTAATTCTATGAAAACTTGGTTTTAAGGAATTTGTTTTCTTTCTGATTTTACAGATGAAGTTGCCATTATCTCAAGGACAGTCCACAACTTCACTAATCTGTCATCCGGGGTAGAATATACTATTGAGATCAAGGGCGTAACAGAGTTCGGTGAAGAAACAGGGATCGCTCAAATAGCTTTCAGGACCCTAAAAACAGGTAATATGGAACATTCCTACATTTCGGGACATACAAAATTAAGATTGAAGTAATTCTTGGTTGCTTGTGAGTGTTATCTTAGACCGTATGTAGAAGAAACCATCTATATGGGGACTAATATTTTGCGGCAAGCAGATGCCTTTGAAATACCAATTTGGGGCAGAAAGAGTCACTCATCTTTCTGAGATGCAAAACGTTGGTGAAGAAAGTTGAAAAATACTTCCTTTATTCTTGGATGACCATTAATTAAAGCACCTGTTTTGGGGGTAGAGTAATTGGTAGACACTCTTTCTTTCATAATTATCCTTGGCAGCAACCATCTTTTTAAAAAAATGTTTTGGCCTTATTCCAAAGATAAAGAAAGTTCCAGGGAACTTCTTCAGGCAACTATCTTTCCAAATTGGTCGCAAATGCTCATTTTTTGTGGGCCATCGAAAAACCTATTTATTTAATTGCCATAAAAACTCTTTTATTTCATTGCCATAGAAAAGCAGATGTTTTAAGCAAAGCTTAATTTTTTTATTTTTTACCTGCATGGTACTGTTTTTTCAGTCCAGTATTTGACCAGCCCCAGTTATGTTAATACACCAGTCCTTGCAGATTCTTATAGGTTTTGCACTAAAACCGGGGACCTATATGGTGTCAACATTTGTTGGCGACATATTCCTACAAATTGGGTTGTGAATATGCAGGAGTTTTGAAGCCTTATGCCTGAAGAAATTTGGAATACACTAACTCCACAATGGGAAACTTGAAATAGAGAGTGTGTATGGTTCTGGTAAACCTGTCCACAATTGTGAATTCACTGGTTGGGTGTCTAGTTGCATCTTTATCTAATGCAATAAACACACTAGGCTCATATAAGGAATCTTACAAATTCTGTACCTTCCATGATCTTCACATCAGCCTTTTCTTTGTTGACACCCTTTTCAGAGCAAACCTCTGTTTGGTACATTTGGAGTATATAGAAAGTTAAGCACAATATTTAAAGGCTAAATTCACATTTTGTGAACCCCGGAACAAGCTGAAGCAACAGCAGAGGTCATTAAACTAGCAATAGTTCAGTTATCAAAGAGTAATGAAAGTAACAAACTGATCTGCTCAATAAGGTAATTTCATTATTGCATCAATATATCAGATATTTCTATAATAGGCCATTTCATTGAACTATAGAGTCTCAGTTTTGAGAGCAAATCACTAGAAAACTAAACAAAATCAGGATTATTGCTTAACAATAATTTCATGAAGAGATGTATAAATATAAATTTGAAAGTTTAAACAAAGTTAAATTGCAACAAGAAATTCCCCCGGGGCAGATAGTGTCCTGGTCAAGCGATGACTTTAACAATCCGCTTCTTTTTCATGAACAGGGGAAACCGCAGCTCTTTGGAAGTTGCCGGTGATTTGTGTTGGTATCCTACTCGGCGTATTCAGCACTGGCGGACTCTGTTTTGTTGCTGTGAAAAGGTAAGATGATATAGGTGACCACTAACCTGGCTCACACACACACAGAATTACCGAAGGCCAATCAAATACCATGTTACTGTTACCTGAACCAATAGGAATCATTGTATTAATCTTAGAGGATGAATCTCTCACCATTCATTACCAGTGTCTTACAGAGTAATTTGGCGGCATTTGCAGACAGAGCTTAATGGAATCCTGGCACATCTTATACTGAATCTGTGATCTTTAACAGATTTCTCAGACAATGAGCTATATCCACCCCCGTAAAGTAGTATTTGAATAGGTGTGTGGATCTGGGCTCAGAAGAAGGAAATACTGTCCCACAAACTCTCAGAAAAATTGGATTCTATGTGTAGAATTCAGGAGCAATTTACACATCAGCCTTTCAAATTAGACTGTGAATAAAGTAGCGGTGTGCCAAGCTGGCAAAATACTTTTTCTCCGGCTTTGGGAAATTTTTTAATAAATGTTGCCAACTTTTATAACTTCATGTGCACGTGAAGATTTATAAATTGGGTAATCCAATCCAATCATAAGTACGTATTGAGTAGGCGAAAACCTCTTCACAACCTTATTTTTGTCAGAAGACCAATCTGGAAGCAGTGTGAAGTTGAGAAGCAGCTTCAAGGGGTTGCTCAGCGGTCAACATTGAACACCTCAGTTGGGATTTTGATTTTGCACACACCTTTGTTGATCCCAGTCTGTTCAAGTAGTATCTCAGTAGTTGCTGTTCTCAGAAGCACCAACTCTACAGCATTTAGGCCAAAGCAAACCCTTAGAATCCATTCACCAAACATAGTGCTTTCCGTGCACGTAGAGGGAGTCTAGGCACTCTAGGAATAGGTGAAAGCGCTATAGTGCACTGTGAGAAGTTGGCCTGGCATATGCTGTCCACTAGTTATAGGGGACACCTTGCACCAGTCCAATTCGACTCTTAAGGTGATAAGTTAAAAGACAACCTTTAAAGAAAGCTATCCTAGTGGTAGCTGTGGAGAGCAGCCTTAAGGCTAATTCTTAAAGGAGTGTTAAGCTTATTGTTTTACCATAGATAACCTCTTGAATAACCAAATGAAAGAGTAGTCCACACAGGTATATATATAAAATATATGTATTTATTCTAAGAATAATCCCACTAGTCTCTTTGTGAGGCTGGAGGTAAAGATACAATTCAAACAAGCATTGACAGTTACAATAAATAGCACTGGAATCATAGGGCCCCAGGGGGGGACCAAACCATATATTAAAAAATTGGTATAAGAACCACGACAATTCTACAGACAATGCCTAGGGCATTTAGGGGCGCTGGCCCCTTGTGAAACCACCCAAGGTAGTGAGGAAGGGGACCCACGGGAGAAGCATGCAGTGGTATAATTTACTGTCGGGATCTCTATTAAAGCCTATGGAGAATATCGCGGTTGAAATTTACAAGATTAAAAACACTTCTAGCAGGAGTTCAAGTTCAAGAGTTTAGAGTTAAGCTTTTGAAGGGCCCACACCCACGAGAGTACCGAGGAACCACTGTTACCTGCCCCAGGGAAGCCGGGTACATAGGTCGTTTTCGATGTCGGGTCGCGGGCTGATTTTCAATGGCAAAACGTGAAGAACTGCTGCTAGCAAGAAGCGTCGTCGATGTCGTGAAGATTGAAGAAGTAGATCTTGAAGAGAAGGACCTGAAAGCAGAGGGGACAGAGGCTGGGTCACGGCACAGTGACCAGGGGGTTCAGGGGAAAGAGCCCTTCAATGGCGGGTGCTTCCAGGTGGAAGATGGGTAGCTTGGATCATCAGCCACTGGGTCCAGGAGGCTTCAAGGAAGGCCAGCTTCTGGAGGGCAACTGTCCCACAAAGGATGAGGGTCGCTGCAGTGTTAGTGTCCAGATTGGATCCACTAAGTCTTGGCAACCGCAACCCACGCGAGAATCACAAACAGCTACTGGTGCAGACCCACAAGGTCTGAGCGAGGTCTCAGGCAAAGAGGCTGAAGAGCAGGCCTGGAGCAACCAGGGGAACTCTTGGAAGTGAAGATTGACCAACGCTAGGCCCCACCAATGGAGAGACAAGGGACCGCGGGAGGCAGCAATTTGGTGTGCGTAAAGATGCGCCCACTGGTTGCCAGAGCGGGCTAGGGCCTTGGTCTTTGGCACAGATGATGCTGAGAGGTTGGCTCAATAATGGGCCAAAGCACAACGTTCCTCCTTGTCGGGTTTGTGTGCTGTGCAAGAGGTGGCTGGTGTCCTGGGGTATTAGGGATCTCGGCACCCACATGGTCCACGGTGCTGAGCTTTGCTGTTCACACTCACTGGTCTCTGGGATGCTTGGAAACCCACCTCAAGGTAGGTAGGAGTCGTCGATGTCCGTAGGAGCAGCGAAGTTCCAACCGGGTCACTTGCAGTGGTTCAGGTACCTGCCAAACAGGGAGGTAACTCCTTTACCCCAAGGGAGATTTCTTCATTCAGCTGTGCAGCAGCAAGTCGAAGGTTCAAGTCTGTGAAGTCCAAGAATAATCTGAGGCTCTGGGGACCCTGTATTCACCTTTATCCAAAGATTAGGGGAGTGTTCAGATCAGAGCCCACCAATGAGAGTTCAGGCGGGAAAGGGTGGCTACACCCTCTCCCCTTTGTGTGTTTTACCGCCTGGGCAGGGGACAGGATACCCCTGAACCGGTTTGAGGCGGTGTATGCAGAAGTAGGCACTGGAGAAGCCTATGTGCAAGTCTGAAAGACATCCTATGGTGCACCCACCCAGTTCCAATCCACATAGTCTGTCTGGGGAGGTGGGAGCACCTCCCTGCAACAAGATCCCTATTGTCCAGCTGCCGTGGCTGGAGTTCTGCCCAGCAACAGGCAGCCAGAGTCATGTGGGTGGCGGGTAGCATCCATTTTGTACTACGTGTGCACTTTTAAATTGGTGTCTAAAATCTGCCGATTTTACCATATCGCCCCTCTAGCAGAGGGGAATCATGCCCTCACTCCCATGGTTGGATTGGGGGTATGATTCCTACATGTTTGATTCCAAACACGACATGGTTCTGTGCAGCCACTCTGAAGTTATCACGCTATCGCGATTACTTATAATGCGGTTAAGAGTATATGGTATGGCTGCACTACAAACAACCCAGCAATAGTTTTACGAAGGTTGCAGAGGGGCCCTACTCAGGTAGGGGTTCCCCATCACACATATCTCAGCACCCTGCCTTGTAGGATTAGCAAGGCCTGCCTTAGGGGTGACCTATGAGGATATATGTGTTGTATTAAGTGGGATACAGGATACCTATATCCCTGTAAGGGGTGCAAGCACCACCTTACCCAGACTACAGTAGTGGTCTGGTGGTGTCAGTTTGTATGGCTGTCCCAGGGGTGGCACAATAAGTGCTGCAGCCCCTGGTAGGCCTCTGAGGGACCCATGCCCTGGGTACCTAGGGTACCATCTACAAGGGGCTGATAGGGTGTCCTCTGTATCCAATTGGGATGTACCTAGGGTACTCACATCAGTTTAGAGAGGAAGCAGATAGGCTGGGGTCCTGGATAGCAGGATCCCAGCCAGACTAGTCAAAAACCATTCAAATACCAGGAAAAAAGTTGGGGGCAACCATATAGTCAGATTCCACCTTCCTACATGCACTATTGCTATGGAAACCAGTGACACAGATTATTACAGTGCTTTGAGACTTATGAATACATTTAGAGAGTGGCATACGTGGGAGCTAATTTGAGAATCGGAAGATATCACAATTGTGGTTCTATCACTTTATTTAGAAATGGGGACATAACACCTCCTGCATGACAGTGTCATTTATTTTCTGTTTTCAAAACAAATCCCAATTTGGAGGTTGTTCTGAAAAGCAAAAAAATGCCTTACAGGCCACTGAGCTCTCAGTGTGACAGGTGGGCTGTCCATGTGATTAACTCATTACAGCTGCATACGGAAGGCATTTTTATTATACACTTTATCATAATTATATAGGCTATATTATTATTATTATTATGGATAGGAATAATAGTTCAATACAAGTTCAAGTTGACAGATGCAGAAACTGTAAGGTCTTTGGCTGGTCTGTATTCCACTCAATGAAAGACCACGCACTAAAAGTTGTATGTAAAGTTCAGGTTGACAGATAAGGGAACTGTAAGGTGTAGACTGCTACCCTCACGCCTCTCTCCTGCGTATGTTATTTTGTCTTGGAGTTTGTCTAACAATGATCTCGCTAAATTTATTTTTACAGATTTAAGAAAATAGCATGCCCCGAGGTGCCGACTCCCGTGGACAGCGTAGCGGTAACATTTTCCCAAGACGAGATGCGACAGGTAAACTTTTGCACCACTTTTCAGCTGTGACTTTTTCATTTGTTTGCAGTTTTTGTAACTCTTTATCACGCATTAGACTTCAGATATTATGGGCCCGATCTAGAGGTTGGAAGACAGGGAACTCCTCGATAAATGCGGCTGAGATCCCTGGGAGATACCCCGTTGGTCCTGACCTAACAAAAATTACAAATTCCTCACACACCCTGGAAGAAAACTCCCACAGTGTGGTTGCCGAGCGGCTCCCCGAAACATGGCGGGTGCTCAGCAAATTTTCAGTGCCTTCAGAGGAGCCACAGTGGCAGCGTCATCAGTAAGACTAAGTGTGGAGATATGGAATCCAATAGAAGGCAAGGCCTAACTTAATGGCAGACCAGTTCTAACTGGAGGTCCAAACTATGGGGAAACAAGATGTTTCTTTCTTAATCTAGCCGAGATGATTGTATGCATCCTCTGTGGAGAGACAACTGAGTCTTTTGGCATTCTGGGTTTGATAAAAAGACAACCACTGACTGACCGTTCAGGTGTAACCAGGCGCTTTACAAAATCTGTTATTATTATTATTCTCATTATCACTTGATTTCGGTCTTAAACATGAAATGGCTAAACTAAATTTGCCCTGGCTTGCGTAACGTGAAAAACAAGTTATTATAACAAGTTGATGAATTAACATATTTTTGTGTCTTTCAGATTTGTGTTCACAAAGCATTACTGTATCGTACAAGATCTTCTGCTGAAGGAGCAGTTTTGGAGCCGGTCTACGTTGTGCCCAACATAGACTTAGAGGAGTCTTTTGAGGTTGGGCACCTGGTTGATTCAGGAGGTTCTTACACTGCAACGAGCAAGGAGGGTGAAATGGGAAAAAGGGAAAATCTCACCCGCTCCAGCCCGGATTCCGAAAGTCTCACCGAGCCAGAGGACCTGCTTTCCGCATACAAAAGGCAGCACGTTGTCCAGGGTTCCCGGCCAATCTCAATTTGTGAAACGGACCTTGATGCCGAGATCCTCCCTTTCTCTTACCAGAGGCAAATGGTCCTGGCGTCCGGGGAACAGTTTCAGGAAGGTGACGAGGAGCCCCTTGAGCTCTGCAGCGCTCAAGGCGAAGCGAACATTGACGAGCCAACGATTCTGCAACTTCTCACCATGAAAGGTCTCTTGATCGCGGGGTCGGACACGTTCAAACCAGAAGAAAAACTGAATGAGCAAAAAAACTTTCAGAATTTGGGCAAATTGAACCTGCTGTGTGATAGGCCCTGAGCAGAGGAGTCGCTGTCTTTCAAATTTAGATGACCCTGGGATTGTACAAAAGAATGGAGAGCTGTGTGTCTGTCATTCAACCTCTGTTATCTCGAAGCTCCTCGCGAAAGAAAGCTTGTGTGACTGGCGCTCAATCGGAACAGGCCATTCCAGTTCAGACTTTATGACTGGAGCTATTATCGCAAAATGATTTATTCTTTTTGGAGTATTTAAATCAGAGATTGTCAATACCATGTGTATGGTTTGAGCCAGTGGCAATGCAACGGAACCCCGCTGGATCATTTACTCTCACCAGGGAAGAAATGTATGGGAGCAACTATGCGAATTGTGTAAGTCAGAAGCTATTGTAAATTAAATGACATGAACATGAGATTTATAAAGCGCTCTACTACCCGAGGGTGTCGAGGCGCTAGAGCTCCTGCAGGACCAGGTCAGATGTGAGACAGGTATTGGACTTTTAGCTGTCCTTTAAAGAGACAATTAAATCCTGGTATGAATGATTGAGCCACTGAAGTTCGCATCACCTGGCAGCTCTCTTGTGAAACTGCATGGATTTCTCAAGCTACCATGTTGATAGAATTGTTCATTCCAAGCCACAGCCTTCTCACTTATAAATGTATTTGTGTCGCTATATGCACTTCCGTGAGGATGATTGTCACACTTAAGTGGCGATGTATTCAATGGTCACTACAATCAATGCACATGTCCCAGTCACCATGCGAGCTCAAGGGGTCTACACTGATCTAATACAGGAAGTATTACACCCCTACATAGCTTCACTGCTGTGCTCAGAGCCTGCGTTGGCTGGGAGTTTAGAGTAGCGGTGATATCTGGGATATGCATGGTCAACGTCCAAGACCCTTTCGAGACGCAAAGAAAAATAAAGTAAGCACCTTTCAGGCATTTGGCTCCAAAGTCAGTTCTAACACAGGCACCGATGACGCCACCATCAACAAACTAGGACTTCCATCTTGGCAGCCGGCCACTGTTCCGTACATTGTTGTCACACTTGCTGAGCTTGGGTGACATGGAACATACAGTCGAACACGGCTCTTCACGTGTCCCTACTATAGAACACAGAAGAACATGAATGAAAAGGATAACCTAACACTTCTTCCCACTTTAGGAACATACTAGGTAAGTTAAAAAATACACAAGAGCACCATGAGAAATGAAAAGATGACACTGCCCATGACAAACCTCTTACAACTGTACAAAAACAGAGAGTGTGTCCCAACTAGATGTAGCAAACAGTCCAAATTCAACTACTCTCACACTCAGTCACATAGCAATTCAATCCTGCCAGAAAGTACCTCAAAGGCAGGAAATGGAAGGATCCAGGGATATTTCAACCCCAATCACCCTGAAATCCAAAGTCTTGCAAAGAGTTCTCTTACACCCTTGATTGCTTGCACCCCGGCAGATGCACCGGGACGTGAGATTTGGCTTTTGAAAACTGCATTTCTAAAGTTAAAAAAAATACTTTAAAATGTAAAATTTGAGGGCCACAATGAAGTGAAAAAACATGCAAAAGAGGGAAAAAGAGGACGTGTTATTACCACCATGCGGGCCACCCGCAGACGTTCATGCTGGCTTGGTGGAATGCAGCTGCAACACAGGTTTTACAGTTTCAGTTTTTTGTTCCCAAGGGCTGCAGATCAAGGGAGGTGGCATATTTCTGCACTGATTAATATTCGTGCAATCACTGGACCCTTCTGCCAGGTCATTTTTACAAGTTTACAAACCATCACTGATGCACCCTTCTCATGCGCTCCAAATAGCTCAAAATCTATTAAGATGGTGAGTCGAAGTAAAAATGTATGGGAAATATTTACTGCACAAATAACTACAAAGGCCATAATGCAGTTGACACCAGAACTTGGGTCCGCATGCCAATATTTGTGGAGTGCCAACGAACAGTAAATTATACAAGAACAATGTAGCGGGAGATCAACGTGCGTAACCTGTGGGCAATGTTGCTGTAATTTTAGAGCGGTGCTGCGACACTTATTTTAATACACAATAAAAACTGTAATAGGTCTCTTTCAACCCATCTCATCCCAAAGTAGTGATTCTTGAACCGCATTAAACCATGAAAGTATTTTATTATTTCTTTAGCAATGCCTTATTCCATGTGCGTGATGCCATATGAACATACGTGGAAGGAAATCTAAAATGGCTTCTCTGGGCAGAACATAAGAAACAAAAGCAAAACTAATTTGGCTTTCTAAGTACAGCATTTATAAATGTAATAAGTGAGTCGCATCCAGACTCATCCAGAATAAGCGAACTGTGTCTGAATTCAATGGGGATAATTGAATTTAACAGTTAAATCTGGAATAAGTGAATAGATTCTAGATTTCTCCAGTATTAGTGATCTGTAAACTGAATCATCCAGAATGAGAAAACAGCGCCTGGATTTCACCGGGTAAAGTGAACTCTAAACAGATTCATCTGGAGCACGTGTACTCAATCTGGATTCAACCAGGATGGGTTAACTGGTTCTAGATTAATTTGAGATATATCAATTGTATCCAGATTCCTTCACGATAAGTGAACTGTAAACAAGTACATCTGGAATAAGTGAACTGTGTCCGGATTCATCCACAATAGCTTAACTGTATCTAGATTTCTCCGGGATATGTGAATTGTATCCAGATTCCTCTGGGATAAGTGAACCGTAAACAAACTCATCTGAAAGGAATGAACTGTGTCTGGATTCAACTGGGATAGGTTAACTGTATTTAGATTCTTTTGACAAATGTGAGTTGTATCCCTACGCCTCTGGGATAAGTGAACTGTAAACAAATGTATCTGCAGTAAGTGAACTGTATCCGATTTCAACCAGTATGGGTTACCTATATCGGTGTTCATTTGTGATATGTGCAGTGTAACCAGTTTCCTCTGGGGTAAGTGAACTGTAAACAAATTCATGTGAAATAAGTGAACTTTATCTGAAGTCATTCCGTATAAGTTACACTGTAAACAGATTCCTGTAGAATAAGTAAACTGTATCCGGATTCAACTAGGATAGGCTAACTGTATCTAGATTCATTCAAGACATGTGAATTGTATCAGATTCCTTTGGAGTAAGTGAATTGTAAACACATTTATTCGGAATAAGTGAACTGTATCCGGAACCAACCGGATAGGTTAACTGCTCCTAGATTCATTCAGGATATGTGAATTGATCCCAGATTGCTCTGGGATAAGTGAATTGTAAACAAATGCATCTGGAAAAAGCGAATTGTTTCCGGATTCATCCACAATAGTTTAACGGTATCTAGATTCATCCAGGATATGTGAATTGTATCTAGATTCATCCAGATTCCTCTGGGATAAGTGAACTGTAAACAAATTCAACTGAAATTTGTGAAATGTATCTGGATTCAACTGGGATAGGTTAACTGTATTTAGATTCTTTTGACAAATGTGAGTTGTATCCTGACGCCTCTGGGATAAGTGATCTGTAAACAAATGTATCTGGAGTAAGTGAACTGAATCCAATTTCAACCAGTATGGGTTAACTGTATCTGTGTTCATTTGGGATATGCGCAGTGTAACCAGATTCCTCTGGGGTAAGTGAACTGTAAATAAATTAATGTGAAATAAATTAACTGCATCTGAAGTCAATCGGTATAAGTGATCTGTAAACAGATTCATCTAGACTATGCAAACCGTATCTGGATTCAACCAGGATAGGTTAACTGTATCTAGATTCATTCAAGATATGTGAATTGTATCAGATTCCTGTGGGATAAGTGAACTGTAAACAAATTTATTTGGAAAAAGCGAACTGTATCCGGATCCAACCGGGATAGGTTAACTGCTTCTAGGTTCATTTAGGATATGTGAATTGTATCCTATTCCTGTGGGATGAGTGAACTGTAAACAAATTCATTTGGAATAAGAGAACTGTATCCGGATCCAACCGGGATAGGTTAAGTGTATCTAGGTTCATGTGGGATAAGTGAGGTGCCTCTGGATTCATCCGGGATTAGTAAACCGATTGACGCTTGGTGAAAGTTAATATTTTCTGGCACTGGGTGGTGGATACCATTAGTAATGGGGATCAAGCAATAAGTCGAGTGCCGAAGCACGTGGTGTTTTCCTCACTGATGTTAGGATTTTTATTTCTTGTATTGCACTGTGGGTGTGTGATTGGTGTTCCTGTGAGTGTAAAGATGAACTGTCTATTTTAGAAATGCTCATGTGTATCCTGCATATAAAGGTTGGCAGCCAAGGGCTTTGTGCACGAAGACCTTTGGATTCTCCGCAGCGTGGTCTGGCCGACAGGTGGGACTTCAGTGCTTTACTGAAGGCTGGCTGGTGGAATTGCTTACACTGTGTGCAGTTTGCTTGTTCCAGAGGTCTGCTCCAGGTGGGTGAAAGTAGGAGGCGGGTACTTGCTAGGGTACAGAGACAGGGTATCTCGCAGGCATTGTACGTGAGGAGAAAACCTGTAGGGCGTGAAGGTTCAAGGGAAAAGTTGCAGATGTTTCCAGAGGAGTAAAAACACAGAAATCTAGAAAGAGGTGGACCCTTGGCAAGGACACCTTTTGAAAAGTATGGCAGAAAGCTGTGCCGTGCCATGAGCTGAGATGGTGGGTTGAAAGGATTTGTAGGGGTTCTTTCTATTTGTGGAGTCCAGGTGTAAGAAGAACTGCCAAGAAGTAGAACTTCATTTTTATCTGTTTATCGTTTGAGAGGGTTTCCCCATGTTCTATGTTTTATGTGCATTAATTGTTTTAATGCCTGTTTAACATAATCAAAAATCACCACGGGCTTTGTGCATTACAGCTTTTGAATCCCATGCAACTGTGATCAGTCAACATTTGTGCAGGGGCTTCCACTGCACGGCAACACGTTGCAGTTTTTTAAAGTAACTTTTCATCTGTTTGTGCTACAAACAATTTTTGGGAGTAAAATATGCAAATTATGCAGGAGATGATGGATTTTGTTGCAAATGCGGCAAATACATAATTATATGGAAAATGCTGCAAACACAGAATCACATAATTCCAGAGGCCCTCATCTTACTCTAACATTCTACACTCCATCTTACCTGCTTACATTTTAAATACACCACAGAGAACCCCGCAGTTCCAAGAATGGATTTAGGAGGGGAAAGCTGATAAAGTCACTGCTGATCGCCCACCTACAAGAAAAGCTTGGACCCTTTCGAATAACCGTGATTCGAACCCGATCTCATGGAGTCTGCTGGGTAGTATAGGATGGTCCGCGTTATCGAAGGCTAAAGAGAGAACCAGCAGAATCTATGGGGAAAAGTCAGCCATATCCAAAGCCATCCTAATGCCACCTTGTGATGCATCTACAGCAGTTTTAGTTCTTTGGCAGGAAGGAAGGACCGCTAGAGCTCAAAACAAAGGCAGACTCCCAAAAACTGTAGGGTGGGCAGTTAACGGACCTCTATAGAGACTTTCCATGGGGTGCCCTGTATCATGCATTGCCAGGTCTCTTTCAATTCTCTGGTGCCCACCCAAAGACATGGCGCACAGTTTATTAAAAAAATGCACAATTCAGTGAAAGAGGGTGGAACCACCCTTAAATCCCCCAACAATACCCTTGTTTATAATGAAAATAAAGTGTTTTGCTATCAGACGTGAAGACAGCCCCTACTTCCTGTGGGAGAGACACATTATTTCCTGTGGCTTGAATACAAAGACAACCCCCTCAAACATTTCTCTCGTCTTCCGTTCAGGCCTCTTTGTACACACCTCTCTCCCATGACCTAGCATGCAGTGCGCCACCGCGGCGCGTGCACATTGACACTGTTTTCACATTCTCAAAAGTGAGAGCCGTGTGGTCTTGCCTACTTCAATACTGAAACCTTTCCACCGAGAGTTCACCTTGAACAAGGAAACGAAAGACACAACTGAAAGGCTTCTGTCTGTCACCCTCAGGGGCACCATGACGTAGGATTGTCATATACGCTGAGGAAGAGGGGGGCAACTTTAGTGTGAAGTGAATTGTAAATGACACTGTTTCGTCCAAAACTTTGCTTTTGAAAGCCAGCAAAAATGAGTTCATTATTAAAAAACATAAGTTCTTAATTAAGAATGCATTTGCTCCTTTAAAATGACTGTTCTTTAAAGAAATAACACATTACTGAAAAATAGATTAGGGAAAAAAGAAATGTGTTACTAAAACAAATTGAGTAAAAAAACACATAACCAGTTTGTGACTGACAACCATAGCCCAATGTGGCAATATTAAATATTAGCCTTAGAATCAACCAACTCTTTAGATTTTTACCATACACATTGTGCCAGACATGTCTGTCCAGCCCTAATTGTGTGCTTATGAGCCATTATGCATTAGCATATTTGCACCAATAAGCATGGGCACAGCCATTTGATCTGGTGTTGGCTGCCAGACTTTTGGCTTTGTCAATGCTTGTTTTGTCATGGTCTTTGTACGACTTTAGTGCTGGGGAAACTGCTGGACCCTTGACAATATTAAAGAAAACATTGGTTAAAAGCTAATTTTTTTTTGGTTTCAAAAGGGACATGTTGCCACAATAGTGTCTAACGTTAAGGGAACTACCTTGTGTGCGGTTGTGCTCCTTGTGAAAGGGCGGAATTCTGCCACTCACAGTTATGTTAACCAATGGTTAAAATGGGCTGGCCCATTGCCCCATGCTGCACGGTGTGGTGAGTGAAAGAAAAATATGAATGACGTTAACAGACAAATGGACGAGGAGGGCTGCGGTTTCGAATTTAATACACTTGCAGTCGTAGGGATATTTTTTTTACTGTTGTGAGAGAAACATTTTCTTTAGCCCTGCTCGTTTGGTCAATATCAGTGTTTCTTAGTTGGAGACGGGGCTCTTGGTAATGACAGGCTGTGGGGTGGGGTGTTTGGATTATTGAGTGGGATGGTTGGTGTAATCAATGGAAAAGGTTATTTTAAAGGGTGGGTCTGATGACCCTAAGAACACTTCAGTGCTGCCCGCACTTTGTAATGGTCAACTGCTTTCACATTTTCTCAATTTGAAATAGTGCTCAGCGCAAAGTGACGTTATAATTTTGTCTGAGACAATCACTGCAGTTTTTGCAGATAACTATGAAAAAAACCTGAAGTTGGGTTCAGTACACATTTTTGGATCAAATCCTCTCTGCTGCAGGTACTGAGCCTTAGTCATAAGATCTGCTACTACATTTTGATGAAGTGGTGTCGAAACGTGTCGAGCGGCCATTCACTATGGTTAGGTAATGTTAGTCAGCTTTTGTGCGATACCTATCATGTGGAAACCAACAACATTTGACATACTTATAGAAACACTTTCAATAGTATTCACGCATTACCCTGTACTTGGCAGACATCACATCTGAAAATTGCATATCTGATGTGACAGCGGAAGTAACTCTTTTGCCGCAGATAAAAACAGGATGTCAAACTTCCTCAGATTTCACGCTCTAAACCCCAATTACTATCTAAATGTTTGTAATATCTAATCTCAGTTTCTTCACTCATGAATGCAGAAAAATATACAGATTATCAGAGGGACTTCATCTTTTCGTCGGTGATTAAATCAAATGCATTGTGCAAGTTATACTTTTCATTTACATCTATTGAGTACAATTGGACTACAGAATCAGATTACAATATTTTCAAAAGAAAAAAAACACAACTGGAACATCCTGGGATCCTGGTGGCAATGAGTCATCTGGTACCCCACCCTTTAGGAATATATATATATATATATATATATATATATATATATATATATATATATATATATATATATATATATATATATTCACTGAAAAAACCATAGGTTTCACACATGTTATAGTTAGCTGGACATTTTACTGATAAAAAACCAATGAAATTCCCCCGTTATAGTTACTGTTGGCAACTATAACTCACGCGACCGCAATCCTCTGCTGATGCTAATACTGTATTTAGACACTTATTTGCCCATGTCTTCTTCCATTAAATTTTAGCTATACATATATTATAAATATTTTTTTTTCATAAAGACACATATGTCATCAGCAGAGGATTACGGTCGCGTGAGTTATAGTTGCCTGCACTAACTATAACGGGGGAATTTCATTGGTTTTTTATCAGTAAAATGTCCAGCTAACTATAACATGTGTGAAACCTATGGTTTTTTCAGTGAATTTGCAAGGTTTTTTAAATGCTAATTCCTAACTATAACATGTGTGAAACCTATGGTTTTTTCAGTGAATTTGTACGGTTTTTTAAATGCTAAGTTACTTTACGCCATTTGTGGCGTGCGCGCCCACTTAACGCAGTCCGTTCCGTGCGCGCACGGTGCGCTGCGCGCACAGTGAGCACGCGGTGCGCTTCGCGCACCGCGTGCCCACGTTACGCTAGATGGGCCATGAACGCACGATGCGCTTCGCGCACCGTGCGCACATGGAGGACATATGATGAGCATCGTTGTGACAGGTAAAATATATGTTTTGTTCATCTGTTATAAGCCATGCACAAATGGGGCCCTTCGGGCACCATTTGCACACGGGGTGGTGAGAATGTGGATTTTTCTTTTTTTTAAATTTTTTTTATTACCGTACGCGTACGGTAAGCGTAATCGGCGAAATTTTCGAAAAAATTAAAATTCCCTTTTTTCACTTGGGGGATCGTTGGGGACTCCCTCGACATGGCTAGGTGCTTGGGAGCTGTCTAAACAGCCCCTTTACATGGTTTTGCACTTTGTTTTTCAACCCCCTGTCAGAGTGCGAGAGAGAAAATGGCGGCCGCCGCTTCCTGGTTTCGACCGATTCGAATGTTTACTAAGATCTAACGGCCAATCACAATCGCGCTCGCGCACGTCACCGTACGCGTACGGTAAGCGCACCGTAAGCTGGCTCAGATATATATATTGATTTAAAGGCTATTTTCTCAGAATCTACTGAACAGATTTACACCAAACCTACAAAAGGCACTTCCTTGACCTGAGGACTACCTCTCTGCCAAATTTCATTAAATTCTGTTCAGCCGTTCGGGCTGTAGCTCTGTCTAAAGGTCCTATGGAAAAATGCATGGGAAAAACGCGTTTTGGGACCCCCCTTTTATCTCAGCCCCCGCTTGACGAATCCCCCCGAGACTTTCAGGGTAGGAGCGGAGCGTAGCGCCCCACCTATTTTGAAAAATTCGCAAGGATTCGTCGACCGGCGCCAAAGTTATTCAAAATAGAATGTTGCGGATTTCCTATGGAAACAGGGTCCTAACTATAACTATCTACTGGCGACCTCCAGTAGATAATATATATATATATATATATATATATATATATATATATATATATATATATATATATATATTTTACATCTTGGTTCTTTCCATACATCCAAGGAAAGAAGACGAGCCACTCCGTTGTTGCAAGAAAAAAAGTGTAAAGTTTTATTCACACCAGAAGACGCGTTTCGGCTGACAAGCAGCCTTGGTCACATGACCTCGCCTGTGAACCAGGAAGTATATATCAAACTTAGTTCCGGGCACGTCGCAGCGTGCACAAACAGAAAGTGAGAACAGACTTGGTCACAACAGGGGGATAGTTCTTTGAATTACATGAAAGTGTTCGTTTTTATAAAGACTAACTTAGTCAAAGAAAATACATGACTGGACATATGTCTCCCGAACAATGGAAACATGGTTGTAATAATTATTAAAGTTTCTTAATGTCATCATTCTTGTAACATTGTACATCGTGTTTGTGACCATAACTCTACAATATCGACATTGCATTTTCAATTCATGTTCGTTATGACAATCATTGATGTATTGTATAACCTGCAGTTGGGAAATATTTATTGTATAAAGTCAGTCACGGATAGAATAGTAGTAATTCGTGTCTATACTAAAAGGCGTAAGGTATAGTACCAAGGTAGTGCTTTTGTGTCTATATTTAAAGGAAAAAATTGCTGCTGACGACTAGTGCATGCAAATACAGGTATAGTACCCCAATCTTGCTCTAAGTCATACATATCAAGTGAAGAATGTGCGCATACCAAAGACTTAGCCAGTACATTCTATCGGTGACTATTGGTGATGAATTAATCTATTCATAGGCCCCAAGCTGCAGAGACAATAAAAGATAATATAATGTTAATATTTGGTCATTGATCAGAATGAGCAGTCACATAACAACCAATATTTCAATGAAGAGAACATGTTTCAATTGGATGGAGAGCCCATTGATTCAACATATTAACGAACATCCACCCTAAGACCAACAGAATTAGACAATCAATTACAGAAATCAAATAGGTAAATCAGAATTACATTTAAAACTGGTTACAATGACAGGGAGGGAAGCAAAAAAGGGGGGTCCAGGTCTGGTTAAAAAACAGCATATAACAATTTTTACAGATGAGAATACATTTCCTCGTCGTTATTGAGCCCTATCGGAAAAAGGCTGCCTGCTTGTAGAATGAAACGAGATTCTAGTCTCCTCAGGGACTGTACTCTATTTCCACCTCTAGGATGTCTGGGCACACTATCAAGTGCAAAGAATTTTGCTTTCGTCCAATCACTGGAGTGGTGTTCCTTGAAATGCCTGGCAGTGCTATAACTTAAATCCTGATTCGTTATTGCCCGCCAGTGCTCCAAGATGCGTTTTTTGACTGGGAATGTAGTGGACCCTACATACCATTTGGAGCAAGGGCATGTAATGGCATAGACAACATGGTCAGTATTGCAGTGGATCATTTTAGGGATCCTCCATAATTTTCCTGTTCTCTGTAGAATAACTTCTTTCACATCTTCAGAATGGCTACAGGCTTTGCATTTCCTACATCGCCTAAATCCCTTCCCTTGTTCCAGCCAAGTCCCTTTCTTAGGATTTAGGTGACTGTTCACCAACATGTCTTTTAGAGATGGATTTTTCCTAAAAGAGAATGATGGACGTGACCCGATCCTGACTGATAGGATACTGTCCTGTGTAAGGATATCCCTCCTCTTTTTCAAAATGTTTTTCAATTGATTCGTTTGGGTAGAGAAGGTGGTTACAAATCTGATAGGTGTCAAATCAGTGGGGGCGATTGTTTGTATTGTAGATGCTTTGAAAAGGGCCTCAGTTCTGCTGATACTGTCTACCTTTTTTGTCCCTTTCGCAAGCATTTTATCAGTGTAGCCCCTCTCCTTCAGCCTGCTTATCACACTCTTTTTGGTGTTTTGATATTCTTTTTCGGTGCTACAATTTCGTTTAGCTCTAAGGAATTCACCGTAGGGTAGACTCCACCTAAAGCTAGGCATGTGGCAGCTGGTAGCATGTAGAATGCTATTACCAGAGGTTTCTTTTCTGAAGAGGGTTGTAGTTAAGGTGTTATTGGTGACCATGAGTTTAATGTCTAAGAAGTTCACAGTTTGTTGGCTATGTGCCATGGTAAATCTCAAGTTCATACAATTCTCATTCAAAGCATTGTAAAATATCAGAAGTTCACTTTCACATCCCTCCCAGATGAAAAAGATGTCATCTATGTACCTTAGCCATAGGTTGACATTTTTAGTCCATCCTTCCATGTCTTAACTCCAGAGCACTTGCTTCTCCCACCAGCCCACAGTAAGATTCGCGTAGCTGGGAGCGAAGCAAGTGCCCATAGAAGTGCCCTGTGTTTGCCTATACCAGTTGCCATTAAACATAAACACATTCTCAGTTAGGCACATCTCGATCATTTGGAGGATCATCTGTGTGTGGTCAGATAGATGTGTACTTCTTGTTTTGAGAAAGTCATGGCAGGCTCTTATTCCGTCACAATGACGTATGCTCGTGTACAGACTCTCTACGTCAAGGCATACCATCCAACAGTTAGGCCCCCAATGGAGATTCTCAATTTTTGGAGGAAATCCTTGGTGTCCCTGACGTAGGAGCTGAGATCTTTAACAAAAGGGAAGAGAAAGTGATCAATATAGATGGACGTGTTCTCAAACAGACTGTTTTTGGAAGAGACTATTGGACGTCCTGGTGGGTTCACGGGGTTCTTATGCACTTTGGGCAAAAGATAAAAGGTGGGTGTGGTAGGTGTGGTGTTTATAAGAAACTTACTTTCATCCCAATTCAGAAGCTCATCTTGGGCCCATTTGTCAATCATCTGATGGTATCTTTTTTGTAGTTTGTCAAGGTAACCCTTGTCTATCCTCTCATAGAAGATACTGTCAGAGAGTTGTCTGTTCGCTTCTTTTACATACGCTTCTCTGTCCATAATTATCACGTTCCCCCCTTTGTCAGATGGCTTGATCACTATGCTATCATCTTTTTGTAAGGAAGTCACCGAATCCCACTGCTCTTTAGTGATATTTCTCCTACGTGTGTGCATATGTGTAAGTTTGTTCAAGTCACAAATAACAGCATCCTGGAAAACATCAATATTATCTCTTGGTATTTGTGGGATATATTTAGAACTAGGTCTAAAATTTGTTTTCGCGGAGTGGTCTTGGTCGTGGTTGTGTGCTGTACCTGCCTCACTTTGTGTTACTGTGTTCTCTAGTTCTGACAGACTGTTGGTGATAGGGAGAGAATGTGTCATATCAGGGTCTTCATTTGCTAGGTCATACACAGTATTCAAGAATACAAGATCATCGCTGTTAAGAGATGTGACTTCATTCGTGGTCATACTTGATATCATGGGGATAGTGTTAGACTGTTGCACTTTTTTGCGGCTAGTATGGATTTTGCATAATTTCAGTTTTCTAACAAATTTATACAAATCAATGCGTACTTGCGTGTAGTCAAGAGGACAATCTGGACAAAAAGATAAGCCTAAGCTAAGTACATTTTTATCAATTTCGGTTAAAACTCTTTTAGAAAGGTTCATTACCGTTAATGACGATGACGTGCTATTCATGTTTGCTTCTTTGCCAGTTGCCCACGTGTTCCCATGCTGACTAGTTTGTTCTTTCCTTCGACGTTGTCTCCTCTTTGTGCTCTGGTTGCGCCTCCTCGACCTCTCCCTCTTGGTCGTCCTCCTTCTGAGTGTTCCATACTCATCTGTATGAGGCGCATCTCCTCGGAAAAAGAAGTCACTTCCTGTGTATTTGATGCGTTGCTATGCACAGATTCTAAATCCGAACTCAGGTCCATGGTGGAAGCATACAGAGTTTTTCTGCTCTCCCCATGGTTTTCTCTTTTGATAGTTCATTTCTCGCTTTATCAAACTTTCATGCGAAAGTGAGAATTCTGCCCATCATATAATCACGTTCGTCACGTTCGAATTTGTTCTGTTTGCGCTTCACAATATCAGACTTAAATTTTTTCATTCTCTCTTCAATGGCTGTCAGGGTTTTGCATACCTCCTCATGATCGGTTTCTTTATTGAGGTCGTCTAGTATGGTCTGTATTTGTGTCATCAATTCCTCATGATCTTCCCATGCATTTTTTATAAGCATGTTTAGCATGTTTTTAGAGCATTCATGTGAGTTGATCATCCAATCTTTCAGCAGTTGTGGTTTAGGATTATTTAGGGTGGGTATTGTAAAAATTCGTAACCCTCTCGGAATCCTATTCACCTCAATATCTGTAACGAGGTCGCCTCCCACCATCTGCTTATTTCTCGTTTTCTAAGTTTTTCAAGCGCGTTACCTTTTTGTCTGACATTCAAACTTGTCGTCGGGCGTCCGGTTTCTCCGATTGGCTGGCTTCAATCCTCGTTCGTTTTTTTCTTAAAAATGCTGTTCGCCGAGGCCTCCCGGCCCTTTAAATATTCCGATGCCATTTAGGTGTGCAATTTCTCAGTTTGCTCTGCGGAGCAAACTTATCCCTGCAAACTGCGCCCTTGCTGCAAGTGTCGCATGGGGCGTACCCTGATGCCGTTTCTTCAATGGTGTTCACCTTGATATATATATATATATATATTACCTACTGGCGGTCGCCAGTAGGTAGTTATAGTTAGGACCACGTTTCCATAGGAAATCCGCAACATTCTATTTTGAATAACTTTGGCGCCGGTTGACGAATCCTCGCGAATTTTTCAAAATAAGTGGGGCGCTACGCTCCGCTCCTACCCTGAAAGTCTCGGGGGGATTCGTCAAGCGGGGGCTGAGATAAAAGGGGGGTCCCAAAACGCGTTTTCCCCATGCATTTTTCCATAGGACCTTTAGTCCGAGCTACAGCCCGAACGGCTGAACAGAATTACTTGAAATTTGGCAGAGAGGTAGTCCTCAGGTCAAGGAAGTGCCTTTTGTAGGTTTGGTGTAAATCTGTTCAGTAGATTCTGAAAAATAGCCTTTAAATCAATATATATATCTGAGCCAGCTTACGGTGCGCTTACGGTGCGCTTACCGTACGCGTACGGTGGCGTGCGCGAGCGCGATTCTGATTGGCCCTTAGATCTTAGTAAACATTCGAATCGGTCGAAACCAGGAAGCGGCGGCCGCCATTTTCTCTCTCGCACTCTGACAGGGGGTTTGAAAAACCAAGTGCAAAAACATGTAAAGGGGCTGTTTACACAGCTCCCAAGCACCTATCCATGTCGAAGGAGTCCCCAACGATCCCCCAAGTCAAAAAAGGCAATTTTAATTTTTTCGAAAATTTCGCCGATTACGCTTACCGTACGCGTACAGTAAGAAATAATAATAAAAAAAAAAATATATCCACATTGTCCCCACCCCGTGTGCAAAAGGTGCCTGAAGGGCACCTTTTGTGCATGGCTTATTAGAGCAAAACAAAACATATATTTTACCTGTCACAACGATGCTCATCATATGTCCTCCATGTGCGCACGGTGCGCGAAGCGCATCGTGCGTTCATTGCCCATCTAGCGTGGGCACGCGGTGCGCGAAGCGCACCGCGTGCTCACTGTGCGCGCACGGTGCGCGAAGCGCACCGTGCGCGCACGGAACGAACTGCGTTAAGTGGGCGCGCACGCCACAAATGGCGTAAAGTAACTTAGCATTTAAAAAACAGTACAAATTCACTGAAAAAACCATAGGTTTCACCCACGTTATAGTTAGGAATTAGCATTTAAAAAACCTTGCAAATTCACTGAAAAAACCATTGGTTTCACACATGTTATAGTTAGCTGGATATTTTACTGATAAAAAACCAATGAAATTCCCCCGTTATAGTTACTGTAGGCAACTATAACTCACGCGACCGTAATCCTCTGCTGATGACATATGTGTCTTTATGAAAAAAAGATATTTGTAATATATGTATAGCTAAAATTTAATGGAAGAAGACATGGGCAAATAAGTGTCTAAATACAGTATTAGCATCAGCAGAGGATTACGGTCGCGTGAGTTATAGTTGCCTACAGTAACTATAACGGGGGAATTTCATTGGTTTTTTATCAGTAAAATATCCAGCTAACTATAACATGTGTGAAACCTATGGTTTTTTCAGTGAATATATATATATATATATATATATATATATATATATATATATATATATATATATATATATATATATATATATATTCTTTCAACAATGTGATCCCTTCACTCGGCGCACTCAGCAGCTGGTGCTCCACGTAGGGGTCGGACCCAGACCCAGTGTTAATTTGATACAAAACAAAGGACGTGGCACTCAGGAACTGTATTCAAAGCAAAGCAATTTATTTCCTTAACGCAACCCCCACCAACGCGTTTCAGCCCTTGGCTTTTCTCGCGGTTAGTGAGTCCTTTGTCTCTTTCATCTATTAATACCCACTGCTGCCTTTCTGCTGCATTGTGGGATTTGTAGTAAAATAATACTAATGTGCTCAAATTAGACAGTTAGGCTTTACATTTGAGTTCTCCTGCTGATATATATTGGCGTCAGCACATTGTTCTAGTATCTTGCATGTTAGCACGTTACTTGTTAGTCCTGTACATACACGTGATGTTGGTATTTGTGCATTCATCTGTAACCTGGTATAGTACCACTTTGAAAGTCACTTTATGCACCGTTCTCACTTGATCTTCTTTGTGTACTTGACTAATTATTATTGTAGTGATTCAGGGCAATTTTGCAAGTTGTTCCTTATGTTTCTAGAGATGTATAAAGAGCTCCTCATCATTGTTGATGCCTCTCGGGGCCTTTGTTCTAAGCCTTATTATATATCTGGACTCCATCCGTCGCAGTGATCTTGTTCGGTCTCCTCCTCTTTCCAGTGCCGGTGTCATGTAGATTCCATAGTAACACATCTTTTGCCAGTCTCCAGCCTTGCATTTCTGCATGTGTTTCGCAGTGGCATATGTCATGTCTTTATTCTTTACAGCACGTATGTGTTCCAATATTCGTTTTTTTAGGGTGCATGTCGTGCTGCCAATGTACTTCATACCGCAGTCGCACTCTATCACATAGACTACGAAGTGGGAGGTACAAGGATACACTGTTCAACATTAGTGACGCTTCCGTCAACTTCATCAAAGGTTTTCATGTTTTTTCCGATTTTACAGGCTTTACACCTCCTGAATCCTTTGGTTTGATTTGCTAGCCAATTGCTTCTAGGCTTTTCCTGAAAGTGACTTGTTGTTATCATGTCTTGTAAGGACTTGGTTTTCCTGTATGTGACCACAGGTCTTTGACCCAGAATTTTTCCAATGTCTCCATCACCAGAGATAAGGTGCCAATATTTTTGTATTTTGTTTAGTATTACACCACTTTCTTTGCTGTAAGTAGTTATGAATCTCGGTGCTTGTTGTTTTCCATTCTCATATATCACATTCTTTGGAATTAGGATTTCTGTTCTTGATTTTTTATCAACCTTTTCCTTACATTTTTTCAGAGTTCTTGCGTTGTATCCACGAGTTCTTAATCTGGCCATGGTTTCCGATATTTCCTTTTCAGCATCTTCCTCTTTTGAACAATTACGCTTCATTCGTACAAATTCGCCATATGGGATGCTATTTTTCAGGGGAATTGGGTGGAAACTTGTTCCATGTAGGATACTATTGGTCGCTGTTTCTTTTCTGAACAGTGTCGTGTGTATCTGTTCGTTTTCTATGAAGACCTTGGTGTCCAGAAATGCAATCTCCTTTTTGCTGGTTACATGTGTAAAGGATAGTCCAATATTGTTAGTTGACAGTTTTTCAAAGTATTTTTGGAACTCCATTTCTGTACCATTCCAAATTAAAAACAGGTCGTCAATGAACCGGACCCACAATACAATTTGTTCCAGTTCTATTTGAAAATTTGAACACCAAGCAATTGTCTTTTCCCACCATCCCATAACAGTATTCGCATAGTTCGGTGAAAATGAGATGCCCATGGCAGTACCGCATTGCTGTTTGAATAGTTCTTTGTTGAATAGAAATATGTTGTTGGTCAAACAAATTTCTGTCATCTTTAAGAGCATCTGTGTGTGTTTCAGATCCTTTATACTTCTCTGTTTGAGGAAATAGCTACATGCTTCCATGCCTATGTCATGCCTGATAGAGGTGTATAAGGATACCACATCTATGGTAATTAGGAGGTAGTTGTTATTCCAGGTTATACCATTTAAAATTCTCAGAAAATCTCCTGTGTCCTTAATGTAGGAGCTCATATTTTGGGCTATGGGAGCCAGGAATTTGTCCACATATTTGGATAGATATATATATCTTCCCAAAGTTAGCCATGCAATAGAGACGCACTCCTCCAGCCGGTGATTTATCACAAACCTTTATTTACAGGAACAGGCATTTTCATTCCAATTCTTTCATCCTCCTGCCTGACGCGTTTCAGAGCTTCATGCTCTTTCTTCAGAGGCTTTCTGACTGCACACAATGTCTTAGGCTCCCACAGTTCCCTGCGTTTTCACCTTTTATTGGCCTCCGGTGTGCCTGCTTTGATGCATTTCATACTGATGCACGCCGGAACTTGTGGTTTGGCTCTAATTTAATTTTTACCTCCAGTGGTTTGGTGCAGTTCAAAAACAATTAAAGGATCGATAAAAGCCCTCCAGTTGGCTTCAGAAAAAAAAGTCCTGTGCCATAATCAAGAACCATCTGCGCCGATCAAGTTTCCCCAAACAATTCAGGAAAATTGGGCCCTTTTCAATTCCGAAAGGTGGTGCGTTTCTCTCACGGCTGGGCTTGCCGTGTATTAAATCTTCCCAAAGTTACCCATGCAATAGAGACACACTCCTCCAGCCGGTGATTTATCACAAACCTTTATTTACAGGAACAGGCATTTTCATTCCAATTCTTTCATCCTCCTGCCTGACGCGTTTCAGAGCTCTGAAACGCGTAAGGCAATGGACATAGCAAGTCGGAGCTGTAATCCTGTTTCTTGTCAATAAATGGTTATGAAACCGATCAGCTGGAGGAGTGCGTCTCTGTTGCAGGGCATCTTTTTGGAAGATATATATATATATATATATATATATATATATATATATATATATATATATATATATATATATATATATATATATATGAACACAAAGTTTGTAGCTGTTCCCAAGCCTCTGGTTCGGCGGGCTCACGGCTGGGGTAGCCACCCCCAAAATTCTCACACGTACAGTCCGGCGCAATCCTTCCCAAGTAGATCAAAGGAATCACACAGGAGCCGTGGCCTCTATTTCAGTGCAGATTTATTGCAGACACAAACGTCCTACACATTTCGGAGTGGAACACTCCTTCGTCACGGGCAAACTTTGTGCATTTCATCTTTGTTAATAAAGTAACATGTCACGTGATACAATCAACATAAACAAAATACTTTTTCATATTATAAATCATATGAGTATTTCCAGTTTTTAAAGTTATTTAAGGTTCTTTGTGTAAAGGGAAGGTAAATGACTAGCATATCATGAACAATGTTTTTACATGTTAAGAAATTCATAGTTTACGAATAGCGCGTTCGAATAGCGCGTTCGAGTAGCACACATTAACTTGTAACAGTTAAAAATCATCTTTCAAATGATTACTCCGTTTGTTAACTCCAAGATGGGATGAAAAGTGCTTGATTCTGGTCGACATAAAGACGGTAAAAAATAAAATACCGCATAAATAAATTAATGTCGGCCGTCCTGGGATTTGAACCCCTCATGTTCAAAAGTAAAGCAGTAGTGTATTAGCCCACAGTGGTACGGGAGTATTCTCTCATACCGCCCCGAAAGAGTGCTACTTGTGCTGGGCTGGCTTGGTGAATGGTTTGAATAAAATACTACAAACAGCCTAATTAATCAGACTGAAATCCTGCTACATTTATTATAAACGCCCCAGTGGGCATACATTTATATAGAACCATTGAATCATGGTTTTCAAGTTGTTGCTGATAACCAGTAGATTCAATAAGTGAATACTACTGATAATTCCTAAACTTCAAAAGCAAAAAACTTTATCAAACATGACCGTCACTGTTTGATGTGAACCATTCAATTTCTGAAGGAAAGCCCATGCATATACAAATATCGGCACTCGGGCTACGCGCTGTCTACATCAATATCGTAGAATCTGTCAAATACGTTTAAAGAACATGAGGGTCATGAGAGGACTCATTCACGCTAATTAGCACAGTTCAATGGCGCCCCAGTGGGCCAAATCATAATAAAAGAATTTTGCTGGAGTGCTGCCCATGTGGGCAAACTGTTCAAAGGGTAGCCAATTCATCTACTTCCCCAAGCATCTGTTACCTTAAAAAAAGACAGAATGTCTATTAAAATCTTCATATTGTAACAAAAGTTATTAAAGAGGTCACACAAAATTTCTAAAAAACAGCAAGCAGAGACAACAGCAGGTATGCATGGACATATTGAACCAAACAAGCATTTTAGTATAAATGTACTGATAACTCTTCATCCATATTCAACCCATGGGGCACCATGGTGTTGAATCTAATAATGAATTTGGATTCCAATTTTCTGAGTTCTAGCAATCTGTTGCCACCTCTTGTATTAGGAAAAACACAATCAATGGCAGCAAATTTGATAAGATTGGCATTGCTGTTGTGATTCTCTTGAAAATGCCGGGCTACTGGATATGTTTTGTCATTTTTATTGATAGCCCTCAAATGCTCTAACACTCTTTTCTTTCCTGGATGGATGGTGCTCCCTATATAGTATTTAGAACATGGACACTTGAGAATATACACCACAAATTCCGTATTGCAATTTAAATGTTTTTGTATAACCCATGGGGCCTCATTATTGTTGAATTTCACTGATTTAATACTGCTACTATATTTACAGGCCTTGCATTGGTTGCATGTAAAAAACCCTTTGACTGCATTCTCTTTTCTAGGATTGGGGATCATGTTGTTGCATAATTGGTCTCTTAATGATTTAGGTTTACGAAAGGTGAGAGATGGATAATCTCCTATACAATCCTTCAAGTCCTTATCAGTTTTGAGCACTTCCCAAAACTTTTTTAGGCTCCTCCTGACCTCCCATGCATGGGTGCTGTAGGTGGTGATAAACCTTACAGTTTCCTTGGGCTTGATGGTTGGATCAGTTTCCGTAGGAAACAGAAGTTCCTGACGATTAAGAGCTTCTACTTTATTAATCGCCTTTTTCACTGTTTTAGCACTGTAGCCACGTGCTAAGAAACGCTCTTGCATGATAGATTTTTCATTTTCAAATTTACTGATAGTGCTGCAATTTCTGCGTGCCCGCAATAGCTCCCCAAAAGGTATGCTTTGTATGAGGTTGTGTGGATGGCAACTGTCAGCATGGAGTAGACTGTTGCCAGCCGTAGATTTTCTGAATAAGGAACTTTCTATGGTGTTATTTTTTGTCTCAAGTTTAAGATCCAAGAATTCCATGGTATCTTTGCTAATTTGGTGTGTGAATTGGAGATTCATTTCGTTGGTATTAAGGGTCTCTACAAATTCAATGGCTTGTGCCTCAGTGCCACTCCACACACAAAAGATATCATCTATGTAGCGTAACCAGAGGACGGCATGGTTCTTGAAAAGTTCGATGTTGTGGACCACCTGCTCCTCCCACCAGCCCAGGTAAAGACCTGCAAAGCTGGGGGCGAAGCAGGTTCCCATGGCCGTCCCCTGGATCTGCCTGTAGATGTTCTTATCGAAAAGGAAAAAATTATTGTTCAAACACATCTCAATCATTTTGAGCAACATCTCTGTATGATGTAGAAAACTTGCTGGTCTGCTATGGAGAAAGTGTTTGCATGTTTCTAGGCCTAAAGCTTGCGGAATACTAGTATAAAGACTGCAAACATCTAGTCCTAACATGAGGTACTCTGAGGACCATTCCATGCCAGATATATGATTAAGGAAGTCACTAGTGTCACGGACATAGGATGGGAGGGATTGGACCAGGGGTTGGCGAAAGTGATCTACATATTTGGAAGTGTTCTCCAAGGCACTCCCACATGAAGAGACAATGGGCCTCCCTGGTGGCCGTTGGGCATTTTTGTGCAATTTTGGAAGCAGATATAGTACAGGTAATTTAGGGTATTTGCATGCCAGATAGGAAAATTCATCTAAGCTTATCATGCATTCATCCTTCCACTCAGTGATCTGTTTCGCCACCATAGACATTGCTTGATTGTAAATTAATCTAGTTGTTTGACAGTACCTACTGGTGTCGGATAATTGTGAAAGTCCCTCTTGTTTATACATGTCCACAGGCCAGATAACCACATTTCCCCCTTTATCACTCTGCTTTATGACAAAATCATGATTGGATTCCAGTACATTCAAAGCTTTGAGTTGATAAGGGTTTAAGTTTGTTCTTTGATATATTTTGTGGTTTTTCAGTTTTTTTAGTTCATTGACCATCCCTTTCTCAAAGCAGTTTATTGCTTCACAGTTAATCTGAGGCAAAAACACAGATTTAGGTTTAAAAGGAGTTTCAGCCGTCAGATCTACAGGAAAGGCCGTGTCCACTATTCCTGCCAGTTCTTGAGCCGCTTGGAAAGTCTCAATGTCCTTGAACATCCAATTGTACACTAGATTGTTCAATAGCCTGTTTTTTGGGCTTGTTAGAAAACCATTTCTTCAGTTTCAACTTTCTTATATAATGGAATAAGTCTATCCTACTTTCTGTATAATTGAATCTAGATGTAGGGCAAAATGATAAGCCTAACATTAAAACATCTAATTCAACATTACTTAGTTTATAGTTAGAAAGATTTACCACGGTTCGCGTCTTCATGTTTTCTTGGCAAACCTGCCCCTTGTTCTTGTTCCCACTGGGCTGTCTGATTGTATGGAATAATTTTGCTTTCTGCCTCCTCTTCCTCTTCCTCCTCTCCCACGACCTCTTGCCGGGCTGTCGCTGGTGGTCATTGTATTTGACTTGTCTATTGTCAGCAACTCGTACTCCTTTAAAAATCGGGCTTTTAATACTTCTGCTTCGTTTTCCTGCACATTGTTAGTTGTTTCAGAATCACATCGCAGGATTTGTTCCATTATTTCAGATAATCCACTGCTTGATGTCGTTGGTTCATCTCCTCCTTCTGCTCCTTGTATTGTTTTTGCAATTTGTTTGGCTTGGCTGGTCTGTTCATTTCTTAATTTCTCAAATTTCTTGCCAAAGGTCAGTATCTGGCCATTTTTATAGTCAATTTCGTCTCTCTCAAATTTGGATAATTTTTTCATTTTAATTTCTTCCTCTAGTTTTCCCAATCTTTTGTTCATTTTCTCCATTTCAGTCTCGAATTCTTCTTCGCTTAGTAGCTCTTTCAGCATCACAATTATTTCTTCACTCTCTAGAGTTAATTTTGTGCTCTCCTTTTCTGCAAATTTAATTAGTAGCTTCAACATGTTCATGGAGCATATGTGATTGTTTTCCATCCACTCCGATATCAATTCCGGATCAGGTTGCTGGAGTGTTGGGGTTATAAATATACGCAACCCCCGAGGTATGCGATTGCAGTCCACGCAGTGTTGCAAAGCCGTTGCTTCCCACCACTTGGACTGCTCTTTTTTGAGCACTTTCCACAACGTGTCCCATAGTTTTCTTTTGTCTTTTATCACATTGGGGGCGGGAATGATTTTCTGTCCACCCTCCTCAATGCGTGCCGTTTTGTCAAAAAGTTGCATCGCTGCCGCTTTACGCTTGCTGTTTCTGGTGTCCGCCATTATTTTTACGGTGTAACATACACACGTAATTCCCGATATGCTTCTCGGGCTGCACCTCTGCTGGCGCTGTGAGTAGTGTCGTTCACTCACGCGTCTATGCCGATTAACACGATATCCCTTCCGCCTAGATAGCAGCTCCCGTGGAGTGTCACTTCGACACACCCGTCAGGTCCGATATAAGAGAACACAGCTCCCTGCTTCCCTTCCTCGTAGTTCGACTGGTGTTCCGGGTAGGCACTCCTCCTGCCGCTGTGTTTCATGCGGTGTCCTTCGTGTGGGCAAGGGTTTTTTACAACATGAACACAAAGTTTGTAGCTGTTCCCAAGCCTCTGGTTCGGCGGGCTCACGGCTGGGGTAGCCACCCCCAAAATTCTCACACGTACAGTCCGGCGCAATCCTTCCCAAGTAGATCAAAGGAATCACACAGGAGCCGTGGCCTCTATTTCAGTGCAGATTTATTGCAGACACAAACGTCCTACGCGTTTCGGAGTGGAACACTCCTTCGTCACGGGCAAACTTTGTGCATTTCATCTTTGTTAATAAAGTAACATGTCACGTGATACAATCAACATAAACAAAATACTTTTTCATATTATAAATCATATGAGTATTTCCAGTTTTTAAAGTTATTTAAGGTTCTTTGTGTAAAGGGAAGGTAAATGACTAGCATATCATGAACAATGTTTTTACATGTTAAGAAATTCATAGTTTACGAATAGCGCGTTCGAATAGCGCGTTCGAGTAGTTAGCGGAAATTTTACTGATAAAAAACCAATGAAATTCCCCCGTTATAGTTAGTGCAGGCAACTATAACTCACGCGACCGCAATCCTCTGCTGATGCTAATACTGTATTTAGACACTTATTTGCCCATGTCTTCTTCCATACATTTTTAGCTATACATATATTACAAACATTTTTTTTTCATAAAGACACATATGTCATCAGCAGAAGATTGCGGTCGCGTGAGTTATAGTTGCCTGCACTAACTATAACGGGGGAATTTCATTGGTTTTTTATCAGTAAAATTTCCGCTAACTATAACATGTGTGAAACCTATGGTTTTTTCAGTGAATTTGCAAGGTTTTTTAAATGCTAATTCCTAACTATAACGTGTGTGAAACCTATGGTTTTTTCAGTGAATTTGTACGGTTTATTAAATGCTAAGTTACTTTACGCCATTCGTGGCGTGCGCGCCCACTTAACGCAGTTCGTTCCGTGCGCGCAGATGGGATTGTATTAACCTGAACAAGGCAAAAGGCATAATCCCAGAACGCGTGATTAATATTATAAAAATCATGATGTCCGGTGACACGCTTAAGGACAGAGAAGCGGCAGCTTTCAATATGTTCACCGATATAGTAGCTACGGAAGCAATGCCACAAATCAACAATGCAGAAAACAGTAGAAGTGGCAACACTCTCAATGAAAAATACAGACAGCTAGAAAAATGCATGCGCCAGGAGCAAAGCAAATTGTGGGAATCAAAATCTTTACAAGGCTACATCGATGTGGGTCGAATACCACGCGGCCTCAGAATATTTATTGCCCCAAGTTACGAGAACCCAAACCCAAAAATGATGCAGGAATGGGCACAATGCAATCTAGAATCATCCAGAAATTTGGTCCTAATTCTAATCAAATATGCTGAAATTGACCGCACCGCATTATTGGAACAGATTGACAAACTCAATGAGGAAATCTCAAATTATGAAAAAACTGAGGCAAATCAAACGCAAATTGAAAAATTTCGTAAGGAAATGTTAACACGCTTGAAAAGGGAGGAGGATAAAATAAAGGAAAGGAAAGCCTATAAATTCATAAGAGATAAGAAAGACTATGAACTGGGTCAGATCTTCACTTTCTCTAGGAAATACGATTCTCTGAGACGCACCAGAGCAAACCAAAGGGAAAAACAAACAAAAGACACAACAACAAGAGATAACCTGGTTACCCCTACATACAATTCCGATTTAAGCTCCGCAATAGACAGTGGTTCAGACTCTGAATTAAGAGACAAAACGGTGGGAATATCAGAACCGGTGCCGGAGCCAGGAGATGAGATTAATTTTTTATGTATGTACAGAAGGCAAACCTTGCGCCCACGAATCCAACCGATAGAAAATCAAGAAACTACAAACGAAGGCAGAGGCGCAAGGCGAGAATTCGGGCCATCAAATCCCAGAAGGAGAGGCAGGGGACGATGGATGAGAAAGTGAATTTAAACGACGAAACCAAGCAAACAATCATAAACTTATCTGACATTGACTTAACCAAAGCGGAGGAACAAATTCTAAGTTTAGGCCTATCTTTCTGCCCGGAGAGTAACTTCAATTATTCAAGAACCAGGATGGATATTTACAGGAGCATTAGAAAACTAAAATTAAAAAAACACTTTCTACTACAAGAAAAAGAGAAAACAAAAACAAAAAAAGTAAATCCTGAAAATCCGACAAAGACAACAGCAACCGGGGTAACTGAGGCTAATCTAGAAAATATACTACTGGATACTCTCAATGACCTATGGTGCGAGGGTAATGTACAACCCGACAATGATCTAATAACAGAGCCGGACAGCAATATCAGAAGGGAAGGAGCGGAAATTCCATCACCTTTCAAACCCAAATCCACTTTCGTACCAATTAGTCAGAGAGACTCTATTGACGTTTTTAATGAACATTTAACTGGGGCCATCAAAAAATTACATCATAGGGTACGAAATGAAAAAATGAGATATAAAAAGAGTACAGCGGATTACAATAAACTGATGTCAAAATTGAGCAATGATCCCTCCATTGTCATACGAAACTCGGATAAGGGGGGCAACATTGTAATCTGGAAGAAAACGGAGTACCACAAGGAAGCATTATCACAACTCAACGATGGAAAATGTTATACTAAAATAAATGGAGCAGATCTAAAAACAATATACCAGCAGTATAATGCAAAACTATTAAATTGGAGAATTAAAGACCTTATAATCAAGGATGAATACAACTTCCTAAAAAATGACAGCCCAATAACAGCAGCCATGTACTTTATTCCCAAGATTCATAAGAACAGAACTCAACCACCTGGCAGACCAATCATATCGGCACGTGGAAGTTTACTGGAACATACCTCACAATATGTGGACTACTACTTGCAAAGTCATGTACAAGGTTTAAAATCATACGTAAGAGACACAAGTGATTTCCTTCACAAACTGAAAGACATCCAATGGCAGGAGGACTATCTAATGATGGCATTAGATGTAACATCGCTCTACACGAGCATTAAACACTGTGATGGATTACAGGCACTCCGACATTATTTGAGTGGGGGGACGGCAAAATTAACTCACCACAGTAAAATGTTAACAGATATGGTCGAATTTTGTTTAAATAACAATGTTTTTATGTTTAACAACATGCATTATCAACAGTTAACAGGAGTAGCGATGGGAGCCAGCTTCTCTCCCAGCTACGCGTGTCTCCACATGGGCTGGTGGGAGGAGCTGGTTCTGGCCAGCGAATTCAAGGAAACTATGAAAAATAACATTATCATCTGGTTAAGATTTATAGATGATTTGTTTATAATCTGGAAGGGTGAACAATGTGAGGCAGAAAGATTTCTTAACTCAATTAACAATAACAACTTAAATCTCGAATTTACTGGCACTATTAACAACTCTGCTGTTAATTTTCTTGATACCACCATTTACATTGATAAAAACAAAATTCAAACCAAACTTTATCGCAAAAAGACAGCAGGCAATTCAACTCTGCACAATTCTAGTGCCCATCCTCGACACTTAATTAACAGCATTCCCTATGGGGAAATGCTTAGATTGAGACGTATAAATAGTGACGAGACAATCCTCAGACAGGAACAAACACTTGCCAAAAAAAGATTCCTTGCCAGAGGATATTCCCACAAAACTATAGATGGGGCAATAGCAAAATCCATGAACAGTGATCGCCTAGACTTAATTAAGCCCAAAGCAAAGTCCTTAGTAGTAAATACTATGGAGGATAGTGGCAAAGGAGAATTTCGCTTCATTGTAGACTACAACAACCAACACAAAGAGCTACGAAAAATCATAATGAACAATTGGCCACTCATTCTCAGCGACCCAGTCCTAGGTGATTCTTTGCCCACAAAAGCATCTATCACATATAGGAGAGGAATGTCTATGAGGGACAAACTTGTGACCACAAGCCCAGAAGTAATTGAATCTTGTAGTTGGCTCAAAACACATTATGGTTTTTATAGATGCAAAACGTGCAAGGCATGCCAGTTAGGCATAAACAGGACTACATACACAACACCCTTTTGTAAGGAGGAAGTTAAAATAAAAAAGTTACTTACTTGCAAGACGGAATATGTTATTTATGTTCTAATATGTCCATGTGGGCTACAATATATCGGTAGCACTAAGCTACAAGCACACAAACGGATTCTTCAACATATTAGAGCCATCAACAATCATGACAATACATATCCGGTAGCCAGACATTTCCGTGAACACCACAACTCAAGAAGTCAGGATTTAAGATTTTTCCTAATAGACTGTATTCCACCAAGTAGACGGGGTGGTAACAGAGAGGTTAAACTGAGAAAATTAGAAACCCAATACATCTTAAACCTTGACACAAAGACCCCAGGTGGTCTCAACATCACGGAAGATCTTTATACTTGCATATGAATAACCTCCTACTGGTCCAGCACGAACTCCTATAAACCAAATAATGACATTAAAACTGTATAGAATTTTATGAAATTTTATGAGGAATTTTAACATGTGTGATATTTGGACATTGTAAATATTGGTGTATATATTTGCTTATTTTTGTATTTATATATTTATATATTATATATTTATTTATATATTTATATATTTATGTTTATATTTATGTGAGCGTGATTTTGCACCATATATTTGTGATGTATGTTCGGGAACCACACTAATGTCTCTCATGTGATTTACATACATATTCACCCATGCATCTTTCTAATCTGTCAACACTGGACACTACTCAGGATACATTCCGAGTAGAATCAATTCGGAAATGAAACAGTATCCAAAAGGAAAACACCTCCAACAATGACATCGGTGAAACTCAGAGTAATATACATATACATATAAATTTGTAACAAAAAAAATTTAAAACGCACTGACACATTTTACTTTCCACTAATATAGCATTTTATAGCACTATTTGCACAATTTTGATCACAGGTCTTCTTTTTTCAAACTATTGGCATTGTATACGATGAATTAATTCTGATAAATTGCAGTTTTATTAAGATGATATTTCAAAAACGGAAACCGCATTTAAGCAATTATTAATCAACAATTTACCATGATAAAAGACGGAATTATTAACAACATGAGGAGCAATTGTTGAATTGTAGAAACATTAAATAGCGAAGTATCAATGTCAGGAAATGCATTTGGTAATATGACAATTTGAAATACCTTTTCTATGTCCATTGATTTGTGTGAACTAATCACGGAGCACGTTGTAAGTTTAAAAGTGTCTTTGCCGCTAAACAACGTTACCATGTGAACAAGACTCGCAGGAGTTGAAACGCGTTATGGTGGCATCCAAATAAAAACGATTATTGGCACTATCCTGTGGTCCGTGTCCCTGTGTTGCTGCGAAGAAAGCTGAGACGCTGTGGAAATCGTAAGATATATATATATATATATATATATATATATATTCACTGAAAAAACCATAGGTTTCACACATGTTATAGTTAGCGGAAATTTTACTGATAAAAAACCAATGAAATTCCCCCGTTATAGTTAGTGCAGGCAACTATAACTCACGCGACCGCAATCCTCTGCTGATGCTAATACTGTATTTAGACACTTATTTGCCCATGTCTTCTTCCATACATTTTTAGCTATACATATATTACAAATATTTTTTTTTCATAAAGACACATATGTCATCAGCAGAAGATTGCGGTCGCGTGAGTTATAGTTGCCTGCACTAACTATAACGGGGGAATTTCATTGGTTTTTTATCAGTAAAATTTCCGCTAACTATAACATGTGTGAAACCTATGGTTTTTTCAGTGAATTTGCAAGGTTTTTTAAATGCTAATTCCTAACTATAACGTGTGTGAAACCTATGGTTTTTTCAGTGAATTTGTACGGTTTATTAAATGCTAAGTTACTTTACGCCATTCGTGGCGTGCGCGCCCACTTAACGCAGTTCGTTCGGTGCGCTTCGCGCACCGTGCGCGCACAGTGAGCACGCGGTGCGCTTCGCGCACCGCGCGCCCACTTTACGCAGTTAGTGCCGTGCACGCAAGGTGGGCACGCACCGTGCGCACATGGAGGACATATTATGCGCTTCCTTGTGATAGGTAATCTGTTAAATGTAATTTGTAAGTGATGACAATAATATGCCATGCACAGAGAGTGTTTTTCTTTTTTTTAATTAAAATTTTTAGCGTAAGCGCACCATACGCGTACGGTAAGCGTAATCGGCGAAATTTTCAAAAAATAAAAATTTACCGTTTTTGGCCTTGGGGGATCTTTGAGGACTCAACTAACATGGCTATGTGCATGGGTGCTGTCTAAACAGCCCCTTTATATGTTTTTTGCCTTTGTTTACAGCCCCCCCCTCAGAGTGCGAGAGAGAAAATGGCGGCCGCCGCTTCCTGGTTTCGACCGATTCGAATGTTTACTTAGATGTAACAGCCAATCAGAATCGCGCTCGCGCACGCCACCGTACGCGTACGGTAAGCTTACGGTAAGCGTACCGTAAGCTGGCTCAGATATATATATTGATTTAAAGGCTATTTTCTCAGAATCTACTGAACAGATTTACACCAAACCTACAAAAGGCACTTCCTTGACCTGAGGACTACCTCTCTGCCAAATTTCTAGTAATTCTGTTCAGCCGTTCGGGCTGTAGCCCTGTCTAAAGGTCCTATGGAAAAATGCATGGGAAAAACGCGTTTTGGGACCCCCCTTTTATCTCAGCCCCCGCTTGACGAATCCCCCCGAGACTTTCAGGGTAGGAGCGGAGCGTAGCGCCCCACCTATTTTGAGAAATTCGCGAGGATTCGTCGACCGGCGCCAAAGTTATTCAAAATAGAATGTTGCGGATTTCCTATGGAAACAGGGTCCTAACTATAACTACCTACTGGCGACCGCCAGTAGGTAATATATATATATATATATATATATATATATATATATATATATATTGGTAGTATTTAGAACTTTTGATTGGTGTTCTTTTAAATATTAACTTCTCATCCAAAGACATCTCAAAGATGTCAACAAGCATTGACAGATTTCAGTGCTGTTTGCGTCTTGTGTATATGATGCGGGGAACAACATTTACAATGCAACTTTTACAACGCACTACACTTACAATGCATTTTTTACAATGCAACATCCACTACAACGCATTCCATTACATAGCATGACACTACAACGCATTTTTAAAAACTACCTTTACAACGCATTCCATTACATCGCATACTACCTTTACAACGCATATCATTACAACGCATAATATTACACTACACTATCCAACACTTACCCTACTGTTGCACCCCCTGGAGTTAGAATAGTAATTTTTACCCCTATACTATCCAACACTTACCCTACCTGGAGTTAGAATAGTAATTTTTACCCCTATACTATCCAACACTTACCCTACTGTTGCACCCCCTGGAGTTAGAATAGTAATTTTTACCCCTATACTATCCAACACTTACCCTACTGTTGCACCCCCTGGAGTTAGAATAGCAATTTTTACCCCTATACTATCCAACACTTACCCTACTGTTGCACCCCCTGGAGTTAGAATACTAACTTTTACCCCTATACTATCCAACACTTACCCTACTGTTGCACCCCCTGGAGTTAGAAAAGTAATTTTTACCCCCATACTATCTAATACTTACCTTAAATGCAATTTAATATTATGCGTTGTAATGGTATGCGTTGTAAAGGTAGTATGCGATGTAATGGAATGCGTTGTAAAGGTATTTTTTAAAAATGCGTTGTAGTGTCATGCTATGTAATGGAATGCGTTGTAGTGGATGTTGCGTTGTAAAAAATGCGTTGTAAGTGCATGCGTTGTAAAAGTGTGCGTTGTAACGACATACATCCATATGATGCAGCTGTCACAGTTTAAAGGTGCATGAAGGTGGAATGTACTCATTTTATCGCTCATGCTGTCATGTAGATTCCGGATGAGCGATCACAAGATAATGCCTACATGCATGGCGGCTGCTAAGGAACTGGGTTATTGCTCCGCCCTACCAAAGCTTTTAGAGATTAAATGATGACATGGAAGGCAGAAGAAGAAGAAGGAGAAAGGAACTGGTGAACTATTCCAATAACCCAATAAGAAGTTTATTCCCACAATGGATAGGCTGAGATCTATGGAATGAAGGCCAAAGATGACTGAGCACCTACGTTCGGATCCTGGGCAAAAACTGAGTATGACAGGCCCTCTAGTACTGCTGTCTTTTTTAGTCCATGAATCGAGGATCCATGGCGGCTATTCAGAAAAGTGTATCTACACATGTAGATTTACTCACTTGTAAACTTACCATTGAACCTAGTAGTAACGGACTCTTTTTTGTTACTCACTATTACTGATTGTAACTCAACTACTACTTGCAGACTTCTGCCTCCACTTCCTTAAAACAGGGGGTGGAGCCCGCTAGAACATAATTTATGAGTGTAAAGTTACTGCTAGTAACTTTTCACACATATGTGTAGGTTTCCACCACAGGGCAGAGATCTCCCTATGGTAAATTTTAAGGAAAAAATAACGTTTAATAATTATTATAAAAATATTTTAATGTAAATAAAAATGCAAAATAATGGTTTTCGATCTAGAACTGAAATCAATAGATGTTGCAGCATATTAACTCATCAAATGAATTGTCCAATAATTTATAAAAATAAAATGTATTAAGTAAATGTACAATTATCATTTCAAATAGTTTTTAATCCAACTCTATCATTTTTATATTAAATATTATTTAGTAACTTTTGTTCAAAGGTGTTTTTATTATTTTGAACAAAAATGTAAATACTAGTTCATTTCATTACAAACATATTTTAAAATATCCATGTGTAAGTTTGTGAATTGCATTTTGTAGTACATGAGCACCACTTTTGTCGTACCACTAAATTCACCACAAAGTTGAGTTTGTGACTTGGCCCCAACAGGTTATGAACACAGTGGGTGTGGTGGTGACAAGAACATAGACATTACAGGCAACAAGCAAGTTCAGCCGGGTACAAACCAGAAGGAGGTACGCAGAAGTTTTATGTTCAGACAAATACACCACACATATTTACAGAGGGCTGATCTTCACACAGGCCATCGCTAAAACAATCCGGGCTCTTCACAGAGATATTTTACAACTGTGAGTAAGTTAAACATACAACTTTATTTTTTACACTTTTGAGTAACTTTACTACTTTTGAATATTCACCATTTATGAGTGTAAAGTTACTCAAATGTGTAGATTTACATATCCCCTCCCACTGAATTTAGGGTGTGGAGCCTAACGTACGAGTGTAAGTTACTACTCTCAAACAGAACCAGTAGTAAGTCCAACTCCACGCATGGTCATTGACTTGAACTGGAGCGCCCTCCCGTAGAAAATAACAGCAGGGCAGGGAGGTGAAATATCATCCCTCATGAAATAAGGGTCACTCTGAAATGCACTCAACCCTACTGGAAAAATAAGTCACAAGCACCATTTTTTTTTATTCCTAAGAATTGACGCACAGAATGCATTACCTACTTGCCATCAGAGGTTGGTGGAGGCTACGCCCTCTTCTCCACTGGCAGATGACTGACTGCCCTCCTTAGAGGTCTCAGTTGCCTGGAGGGAATATCTGAACATACATTGGAGCTCCTGAGTGGGCACCATTTTTTTTTTGCTCTCCGCTTGGCATTGCTGTTTGTTTTTTGGGGGTTTTTCTAAACTCCCATCGCGGGAACTTTTCAATGAAAACCCAGAGTCGGCCCTGCCATGCAGGAAGGTTTCTCCCTGAGTGTAAGCGACATTGACATCACGAAAAATTGAGATGCAGAAGATCTGATGACATTAAATGGCTTTCTCCAAAATAAATGTACCTGCCCCGGGAGTGGTATACCCGGCATAGTGATTTCTGGCGGGGACAGTGTTTTGGAGTTCACCTCACCCTGAATGCGATGAACCAGCTGTGTCTAAGCCTGGCCACCCAGTAGTGGTCAGGCCGCTCGGTCAAGGTTCGGCGCTGGTTGGGCCAGTCTGCTCTTCAGCGGTGCAAACCGAGCAGATCCCCTGCCTATGGAAGGGGCGTGGTAATCACGAGCCTGGCGGGCAGGGGGATCCCCCATTTTAGGGTGGGAATGTTAAATACAAGAACACCAATGCATGTCAAAGGTTTTATAACAAATTTCGAATTGTAATGTTTTTTATGTTAGAATTCAATTTCAATGGTGGCAAAGAATAAACCTTCACAAAGCTTTCAATACAACTTTGGGATTTCGAATGAAAAATGTTTGCAACTCTGCGCAACCCCATGCTGAGTAGAATTTAAAAAAGGCATGTGTGTGATTATTTTGAGCAAACACAGGCTCAGGGAGTGGGTAAACACTATATTTCTGATTCACTCGCTTACCAGCTTTTCTCTCAATGTTCACTATTTCTACAAAACTGGTAAAATGATTGCTGAAGCGCCGCATTTCACCTGTCACACACTTGTGAGTTTTTAGCCTTTTGCAATTAATCATGCTTAACCACCCCACATCCCACTTAATTTGGTTCACCCTTCGGACAAGTAACACTTTCTGGATGGTTTTTGCAACATCTGCAGGCGAATAAACAAAAATTAGAATTGCTTTCATGTGTTCTCTTAATGGCCAGTAGATGTCGCTAAAGGACTTATAGTTTCAGAGCAGATCGCACTGAACCTTGCAAATATGGGGATGTAGAAATACATGTTTCATGTCGTGGGCCAAAATGAGTTATATTTATTCCTGAATGTGTCATTCCAGACCTCCTGGGATGCCAGGGCGCTTTACAGACAGACAATGAGATCACAAACGCAATGCAGCATTGGAACAGAAACACCCAGCATTCATCCTCTCTACACATCAGAGGCAATGAAGGGCTTTTTCTCAATGTAGGAGTAAGTAAAGCAGTACTCTGGTAGTACTGGAGTACTCCTACATAACTTTGTGAATTGTCTCCAAAATATCTAAAATTGGAATGAGAGGGGGTATTTTATTCAATACTATAATTAGCAGAAAAGGAAGGGGTGTGCCCGCTTTGTACTTTTATCAATAGGAAGTTGGGCATTTTCGGGCTGATTCACAAAGGCGTGTATGAGTGCGTGAAAGAGTCCTCAACCAGTACTACTCCCTGTACTCATAAATGCTTAAGTGCACAGGCCTCGTGATTCTGGGCCCTGTGAGTAGCAAGAGCGGTCAGGGGCCCTTTCAGGCCGCGACCCCGCCCACAGGCCTTGGCCCTGGCAGCATCCATTTGACAAACCTCAGAGGACCTCCACAGGGCAGCATACCCGGTCTGAGTGCGCATGATGCGGCTTCCAAAGGGGCAAAGTGTGAATCAGCAGGGAGAAGAGTCATAAAGTGCTAGTGATGAATGGGGCCCTCACAGGGAACAAGGGCCCATCATTCTAAATACCTGCATCAGAGACTCTGTGGAACCACTGGAAAGGAAAACAGACTTCAGGGCAGGTGACACTAAGACTGGAGGTGACTTGTTTATTTATAATTTTTCCCATATAGCACTCATAATGTTTCTTGGCTAGTTCAAGGCACTCAGACCCCACAATACCTACCGGGAGCACACAAGTAGTAAACAAGAGCAGGGAGGTTGCCAACAATGTATTTTCGCTGCCAGTGTGGCTGATTCGTGATCGAGGCGCCCATGTACGTCAACTCACCAAAATGCCAGAGGTAGTGGAAGTGACATTGCACGCCATTTGACCTTTACTTTGACTCACGCGCACATGCGTACAGATACTGACACATTCACACGCTCTTGCACAAGCTCTAGTGCATATAAACAAACTGTCACCCGCAAACATGCATACAACATATATTTAACAGCATTTTTTACTTACCTTAACTTCCAGATTGGGTCACATTCCATCTAACGTACTCCATTTTTATTACACTAATAGTGAATAATATTAGTCACTATTTGTATAATACAAACATTGACAGAAAACCAGGCAAGTGGAGGTCCAACCAGTGAGCATTAGGAAGAGCTGCCCCTGTGTTCCAGGCACTGATTTTTCCACCTCTGGTGCCAGGGGTCGCACAAGCAGTGCCAAGGGTCACCAGGGGTCGCAGCTGCAACCCCTGGTGACCCCTAAATGACGTTCATGGAGGTGCCTTCTTCAAGGTTTTGTAAAATGTGTTGAAGTTAAAGCAAGAAAAAGAGCGAATGAGGGATAGTTCCACAGGGGCAAGCCTTGAGTGTAGACATCTCCACCCTTCTCCTTGGCAATGTGACCCCCTGAGCACTCATTTGTTCCCCCCACCCATGTGGCTGGTTGGGTGCCAGGGCTGTTAGTTAGTTTTGCAAATAAAGCTCTGTTTTAAGCAGCATAGTTAGGCATGCTGCCTAACTACCAACTAATTCATTTGTGTGCTATACAGGTAAGAGTACAATCGATCGAGTTTGCGACTAGGAAATCAGGATTGACTTCATAGACATTGCGCTAACTGTCCTATGCACTCCTCGGACACCGCTCTGGTCACTTTACCCGGATTCTGGAACATTAACCGTGAAAGGCGCGCACTTTCCTTCTAGGCTCCTCATTTCTGAAATGATTTTCCTGCCGGTTTTAGAGCCTTTAGTAACAATCTCCAGTTTAGTAGAGGCCTCAGGGCGCGCCGCTTTCTATGGAAGAGGGGTTGGTTGACCCTCTCCTACCTTGCGTCTTCTAGCATCAGTGCAACCAAACCAGATGCAACTCAAACCAGATGCAACTCAAACCAGATGCAACCAAACCAGATGCAACTCAAACCAGATGCAACTCAAACCAGATGCAACCCAAACCAGATGCAACTCAAGTCAGATGCAACTCAAGTCAGATGCAACTCAAACCAGATGCAACCAAACCAGATGCAACTCAAACCAGATGCAACCAAACGAGATGCAACCAAACCAGATGCAACCAAACCAGATGCAACTCAAACCAGATGCAACCAAACCAGATGCAACCAAACCAGATGCAACTCAAGTCAGATGCAACTCAAACCAGATGCAACTCAAGTCAGATGCAACTCAAACCAGATGCAACTCAAACCAGATGCAACTCAAACCAGATGCAACTCAAACCAGATGCAACTCAAACCAGATGCAACTCAAGTCAGATGCAACTCAAACCAGATGCAACTCAAACCAGATGCAACTCAAACCAGATGCAACTCAAACCAGATGCAACCAAACCAGATGCAACTCAAACCAGATGCAACTCAAACCAGATGCAACCCAAACCAGATGCAACTCAAGTCAGATGCAACTCAAACCAGATGCAACTCAAACCAGATGCAACTCAAACCAGATGCAACTCAAACCAGATGCAACTCAAACCAGATGCAACTCAAGTCAGTTCAATTCAACTCAATTCAATTCAGCTCAATGAGTAAATATTTAAGCAGCTGTAAGGAATGCATAAGCATCCAGGGGTGCCCTCTGCACCTCCTGCTGACGTGGCACTTCCCTTGGTGCCTCCCTGGGTACCTCCATCCTTTCATCCTACACAACCCTCTGCCCTTACTCTTCTAGGCCTCTCCGCTGCTCTTTCCACTGGAGCACTCTGTTCGCATTTCTGCTCTTCACTCCCGTTGAATCTCTGGCCTGCCTTTTCCTGGCCCTCTTTCTTCTCCTGGTGCCATTGCTGTGTGATCTGGACTATCCATCTCTCTCACCCTTCACGTCATCGAAGTGTGTCTCAAAGGGCTCTGCCCTGGGTCTATCCTCTCCACTATATGCACCCCCACTCCGAGGAGTCTCGTGTCTTGATTTGCAAGATGCTGTCACTTGATGCTGTCGACTCACATTTCAAGGTCTCATTTCTCCAATACAGGGCTCTGCAACTTTTTCTGTAATAAAAGCAAATTATGTTCAATAAAAATCATCCTGAGCAACAAATATTTGTAGTGTTGTAGTAGTGACCACACCACACAATTGCACTACATATGTAAGATTACCAGCAGTGATCCCCTCTGTGTATCAGGCGGCGGTAATGTAAAAGCAAAAAGGCTGTTAATGTGGAATGCCTCTACATGGGCAATAATTAGCCCTCATAGCGACAATGCCCTGGCACTAAGGTAATAAAATTAGTAATAAGTCTTGCCAATGCGGATTGATTTATCAATCCAATTTCAGGAGTAAATATTTTTGGGAAATTCAGCAATTTTTCTCCAAACTTATGAGTTCTGAAAGTACCCACACATTGTCATCTCAAATACACACTTTCAATGTTGGCATACCTTCTTTATTCAAATAAGCAAACGCTTCTAATTCAGGGTCTAAGTCTGGGCTGCACACACAGGAGAGCTACTATCTGATAGCAGGAGAGCTACCAGTGGCTCACGAGCTACTCGTTGGAGAAGCCCGCTGTAATGAAGCCATCCTTGAGACAGCAGCCTGGTTCTCTTTCACCCAGGTGTGGACGGCATAGAGCTCCCCCTGAGTTACTCCATCAAAAACGGACATTCTTTGTTTTCTCCACGCTCTTTCATTTCTTGTCCCCATCTATTGCTTCCCCAGACAAAGCATGTCAGCACTTTGCAGACGGGTAGCACGCTACTCCAGTATACTCAGAGTTACTTTCTAGTTCTAGATGTAAGGGTTGCAGGAGGTCGCAGATTACACAACACTATTAAAGTTGGGATACTGTCAGGTGCATGCAGTTTCTAGCCGCTTTTTCCCTCTGCTTCACTCCCTCTGTCTTCTGCCTCTAATATGGGACAGCTCTTTTATAATGTTCTTTACTTTTTTCCACATTGTCCTCCCTTTCTCGTACCTGTTGCTTCCAGCTTTACAATCCACCTAAGATCTGGCCTTCATTTTACCACAAATCCCAGCTCCATCCTTGTATTTTGAAACGTATGATCTTGTTTAGAGTTCGACAGACAGGATTCTCAATGACAATGTCCCCCCTTATCAAGCGCCAGAGGCTTTATTGCACTTCTAATACGGCGGACAGGACATCAAACACGTATGTAACGAACCATCCATCTGCCAAACTTACACTATTACTCTTGGAGTATTAAGTATTCTCTCTCATCCAATCATATTCCACTCTTCCAATCTTGTCCATCTGTATACCTGTAGAAATAACTACATATGTAATAGACCCATATCTGCAGACACCTTCCCTGCTGATGTCCCAGACAGATACCGCCAGCCAGATGACTCGTTCAGAATCAATATTTTTCATGCAGTGCTGAATTTGGTCTATTGGTGGCGCTGTGGCGCCACTGATTAATACTCGCTAAATATTTTGCATAGAAATAGCTGCTTCTGACATGTGTCTTTACCAGTAAAGTAAGTTTAGATCATTTCCCTGCTATTTTACTGTCTGTAGTTTTTAAATATACTTCCGTGTTCAAGTACGGACATGTCCCTTTGATGCCCTGCGGGAATTTTGTTATGTAAAGCACAAACAAGGGCGTCGATTTACCAGAATGCGAGGGGTAGAGGAAGTGACGTCCCACACTGTTCGACCGTAATGATATCACAGGAAGTGACATCATATGACCCTGAATCATTATGAGGAGGGAATGCCATATGACCTTAACCCCGATTAAATCGCAATTATTAACAATGGCTATGTTAGAGACCCCTACATTACGGTGCTGACAAAATCTTTCAAAGTGGAGGGCGTGTAATACCTGCTCTGCGTTGAAGCGAGCCAGTGAAGTGAGTGAGCTAGACCTTTTGCAGGAGTGTGTGAGGGGGGGGGGAGGGGGTTCTCGTTGACAATAGTTTGAGGATGTATAGTGCATTTTAAAGTACAAGTTTTGCACACATTTGATTAAAAAAAAAAAAAAAAAAAGGCTCCGAAAGAACACTCAGTAAATACACAAATCATTTCGGGGTGCGCCAAGCCAATGAAACCTGAATCGTAGCGGAAGTCATTCATGTTGTTTTCAATATGTGTAAAGAGTTCCCCATGTGTCATAAATGGCCTCCTTTATGCTGGGTCCAACATTTTATCATAGATGTCTCCCATATGCCATGGGTGGCCCCAAAAGCCCCGCGTGCCCTGGGTATGCCACAAACATGCATTCAGTGTGCCAGTGCCAGAATGCTGCTATTAATGCCAAATACCACGAATGACCCTTGGGTCACAAATTACCTCTAATATGTCAGGGCAGGCATTTTATCAAGGTTGCCTTCTCCCATCACTTGGGATTATATATTTTAGCGCGAAATGTGTCAGCGCATCACTTTTTGATGCAAGAACATATCTTGTGCAACTAAAAGTATGAACAAAAGCCGTGCAAACAACGCCCGCCCACATTCTGTTGTTTCCTTTCATTCCTGTTAAATGTTTACAAATTACAAAAATACGCAAATGACCCCAGTGTCATTTCAATTCTGTCCAGGCCTACTGATGAAAATAATTACTTTCAAAGTGCTGCCAACATTTCGCCACAGGTGCCCCAGTGCCAAGAATGTCCACAGTAATGCCACCACCAGCATTCTTCCACAGGTGCCCCACATGCCAAGCACTACCTCTAGTGTGACAATACTAGGATTCTACCATGGGTACCCAGTTTGCCCACAAATACCTCCAGTATTCCAGTGCTAGTTCTGTTGTCACATGTGCCTGTCATACTAAGACTTTCCACCAGGGGGCAGTGCCAGTATTTCCGTCACAGGTGGCTGTGGCTGTCATGCTGAATATTACCACTAGGAGGCGAGTAACAGCATGTTTGCCACAGATGCCTCTATATACCAAGAGTTACCGTCAGTGCGCTACAGCCAACAACAGACTCGCAAGCATAACATTCCGTGCTTACTCACAGGGGCGTAGGAGACACTAAAATTCTGGGGGGGACAGGGACAACCTTGTGCACTTTCCAGTGACCCTATACAATTCACCGCCCGTTAAACAAATACAATCGCATACTTTCGCAGTGAAATATTGAGAAAAGCAGGCATGTAGTCACATTTTGCATGTATGCTTTATTGTTATTTACATTCATATAGTAATGAGACCAAATGTTTAAAAAAAACATATATATGAATCTTGCATCTTAATGCACAAAGCAAACAAAGGCTGCTGACTTAGGGTGGGGGCGTCGTGTTTGCAAGTGCATTAGGGTTTGAAAAGTACCTGCTGCTGCATTCCTGGTCTCCAGCAATTTTCAGGCAACAATAAAAATGTGAAGATAACTTTGGTGATTAATGTTCTTTTTTGGAGAGAGACCGAAGGCTTGTCTAGTGAAAGTTTTAATTCAATAGGTCAGTGAGTTACTGCTTTTGTCTGAGATATTCTTTTGGTATTTGAAGTTTATAAGTTAAAATCCTAACATTGAACAGTGAGCTATTAACCGTCATCAAAGAGCTGCATAAAAACTTCAATATATAGATTAGAACGTTATGATTTTTCCCCAGTCTTTCCCTATCCTAATGTTGGAAAATGGGTTCATTAGGATAGAAATCAATTCTGATTATTGAAGAGAACCCCCCAACGAAGGTGTTATGTTTTAAATTCTGAGTTTATGTTTCTCTAGTGTTGCAAAGCCGCCCTGGGCACTCCCCCAACTTTTTGCTGACTGGTACTGGTGGTACCTGACAGACTGACCCTGGCCTCTGCATAAACAGCCAGTGCTATTCTGAAAGAGGCACTTAAAAATACAGTGAAAACACCTACATACACTAGGGTGCACTATGGGTTAGGGTACCCCTATGATTGGCATGACCTCTCCTATAAGGCCCTAGTACATAATAGGGCCGGGGGATTAGAACTACTTTTAAGTCCCTAGAATATAATAAGGCATGGCAGTTTAGAGGCCAGCAGCCCTTTCTGCGCTTGCATGTGTGCACTGCTGAAGCCTGAGGTCAGTTTAAAAGTAGCCCTGTGTTATAGGGCTGCTTTTAAAATGCAAATTGTGCCCAAACTCGACTTTTGGGTTTGGGGAACTTACAAATTGATCAACTACAATGTTGGGGCAAAATTAAGTGGAAAAATGTTTTCCACTTAACTATGGCTGTATCATATTTGCCACATAATACATCATCTGCTGCATAATCTAACGATTTCCTCCAAAACAATTTTGTAGCTCAAACGGATCCCAAATTACTAAAAGAAATGTGACTTGTGTTGCTGTGAAGTTTAGGGCCCTTTGCAAAGGTTAGTAAAGAAAACAATTCCTCAGAAAACAATTGGTCCCAGACACTCCTAATGACACTCAAATTAATACCTGTAGGAGAGTGTAGTATGCAATCAATTCATACAACCAAAAATGTATAATGTAAAGGCACATTCAACAGGGAAAACTCATAGATAAGAGGCCAACCAAAGTCAATTAAATGGCAAACATCAATTTATTTCCCGCTGAATCATATTCATAAAATGCAAACTTAGGGGCTGACTACGATGGCAGGCGGACTTCAGTACCACCGCCATCGAATCGGGGAATGGGACCGCTGGCCTTCAAGGTGGAGGCCCCACGATAGGCATTACAATGCGACTGCCACTACGGTGTTCGCAGTGCCTATCTTTTACATTGCAGCAGGTGCTGCTGGCTGCATCATCCGCCGCAAAGTAAAAAAAAAAAAGGAACATGTTAAATATATCGGTGCCTGCCACATGGTGCACTGATATGTTGTGGGGCATCATAGATGCCCCCCAGGACCCATGTCTGAAGGCCAGGGGTAAAGGGGCCTGCTACCGGCCCCCAATGTCCCTTTCACCAGCATTTCCATGGCAGGTGAACCGCCATTGATAAGCTGGCGGGAAAGGGACATCGTAATCCCTGCTGCGGTGCATGGTAGGCACCACCAGCATTGTAGGAACCACGAGCCCCTCCACCACACCGGCGGGCTCAAGAAGCCCGTCGGGTGCGTGGTGGTTGGTCTTTCCGACCGCCAGGCAACCACCCGCCATTGTAATATGGCGGGCTGTGATGCAGTCGCCAATGGCGGTGGGACCGCCACCGACGGGGGGACGTGGCGGTCCCACTGCCATTATAATCACCCCCTAAGTTTGGTGTGCATGCGAATCCTACATTGCCAACCCCTGGCAAGTTGCACTGCTAGTGCTGGAAAAAGGCCAATGGAGGTACCAATGGGTGAGGTGGACTGGCCTCAAGGGGCTTGTGACCTCAGTGACAGATTCACTGTCGATCTAGGATGTGCTTCTTCATATGCCTGCCCGTAAGACTGGAAGTGAACTGCAGTATGGATTGTGGTGGACAGGTCCACCTGCGGGTGCTAAGACACCTGGGCTTCTAAGGTCTATCGGGCCTTCTAAGGTGTAGCATCGGAATAAGCTCTGTCAGGAGTGTGGTATGGTGAACTGGTCATGAAGGTCTGAACATGGTTCTCCAGTTCCAAATTCAGCAGCTCTGGCCAGAGTGCCACATTCTCTCCCACAATGAACACCATACTGCCCCACTGAGAGAAACTCGCACTGCCTTCAGCACAACTCAATTGTGCTGCGACTAAATTCAAATTATGCACTAAACAACAGTGAAATGCTGCCTGAAAAAAAATGAATAACACCCTGGAAAAAGCAAACACTCATAGGGAATGCAAGAATAAGCAAAGCATGTGAACTGTAATCAGAAAAAAACATGGTTACTTTAACGGTTTTAAACTCATTATTCAGAAATCAGTAAGTGATTTTGCCTGAAAAGTTCAAGACATGGCTACAGGACCAGGAAGGGACCCCTTTCAATGTCCATTGCTTATATCCTTTCAAAATGTATGCAGTTTGGTTTAAAAAAGACCACATCCCCAAACACAGAGCCGCCTTTTATAAGCTAAAATAATTAAAAAGTTGAAAACTATCATATTAAACGTTTCCACTCTACCCATCAACCAGGTATTGCAGTCCCTTTAGGAATGGCGCACTTACCCACCCCGGGAAAACAATGTTGTTCAAAGAAAGAAGATAAAAAGAAAGTCGCGCTTTCACTGGCAAACTCTGTAAAGTGGCGCTAATGTGTGTGGGTGTAAATAACAGTATGGCCTGTCTGCTGTTCACTCTGTATTGCTTTATTTAGGTATTTAACTATTTTTTCTCTCCATTCCGAGGTTTTTCTTTTCAATAGAAAACGGTCAGAAAATGAGGACATTTACAGCCAAAGTGTTCAGCCTTTTTTGGATCAATTTCACAGGGGAACAAATAAAGAAAAGGAGAGGCAAGAGAGAGTACCTTAAGAGTTGCCTCTTGAAATCAGCACGTAAGCAGGAGCGAGACAGAGACAGAAAGAGATGGAGGAATAAAGAGAGGAGGGCAGCCGCCAGAGGCAGGTCAGGAGTAGTGGACACGGTCCTTGCCATGAAGGAAAAGAGACAGCGTTTATTTTTTCTCTGTTCTCTCCCCTTCCCAGAAGGGCTGAGCCTTCCTGCAGCAGAACAAAAGGCAGAGGGCGGGTGGCCTCTGACTCCAGGCAGGTCAAGTGCAGGGCCATTAGGTAGCGCTTTCGCGTGCTAATGGCCCTGCGATAACAGAAGGGAGAGGGGAAATTCCTTTGTCCCCTCGTCCCCCCCACCCTTGTCCCCCGTGTCCCCCCCACTCCAAAATCTGGGGGGGATATATCCCCGCGTCCCCCACACTTCCTACGCCCATGCTTACTCATGCAAACTTACATTCACTCACACACTCATTCTCACTCAGTCTCACGCTTCCATTCACATTCACGTGCACTCATTCAATTTTCACTCACTCTCTCTAATGCTGTCCCACCTACTCATTCTCACTCTGATTCAATTATACATTCCCACTCACTCACACTGGCACTCACTCTTACTCTCAGTCCCTCATTCACACAAACTCACTTATTCTCAACCATTCTGGCTCACTCCTTCACACTCAGTCTCTCTCACACTCACTCTTACTCACTCATAATCACACTCAACTGCACTCACTCTTAGTCCCACTCATTCTCACTCACTCGGATTCTTTCTCGTTCACAGTTACACTCACTCACTCTTAGTCACTCATTTTCACTCAAACGTTCTTACACTCCCTCATACTCATCCTTATTCATTTTTACTCCCTTACTCACTTGCAGTCACTCTCTCACTCATCCATTCTCACTCACTTTGACTCACTAAAACCATTACCGACCCCTATCTCACTCATTCTCACACAGCACCTGTCACTGACTCTCTTTCACTCAAAGACGCTCATACAGACACATGAGCTCATAAACATGCTTGCACTCTCACACGCAAACATGCACGCTACTTATTTTAAAGGCATGTTTTACTCACCCAGCTGCCAGAAAATAATGGATTTTAATTCACTTTTAGTATGATTAGAGCCAGAAAATAATGGATTTTAATTCACTTTTAGTATGATTAGAGCCGGGCAAATAAAGGGTGGGTGACGCCGGAGCCCATAACGACCCGCCGCCCTGTGGTCTTGGTGCTGATTTTGCCATTTCCAAGGGCAGGGGTTACAAGGACAACCCAGAGGTTGCAGGGGGCAATCTAGGAGTTGCAGCTGTGACCCCTGGTGACCTTCTCAATGACGTCCATGAACACATATACTTTATTTTCTTCCGTTTGACGCCATTACTCCGTCTCGTAATTTCAAGTCTGTCCAGACGAAAATATATCACAGAACCACAAGGACAGGAGCGAGCCGACTGCGAGCGGCACTGGTGGTTTTTAGGCTAATTTTGCTGCGCCAAACACGTCCTTGCGTCAAAAATGAATATGAGGACGCATGCCTCACCAAAACATAGGAATAAATAACAGATATACATGCCATATAATTTTGGGTCAAAAATCACATAATTATGGAAAATAGAAATTACGCACATTTCGCCCACATCTTAACCCAAAGCCCTGGACCAATGCCTGATCATGACCTTACGTCAAAGGTTAAACCTAGCAATGAGGGTAAAGTTCATGTTAACCCTATGCCTGCCTCCAGCCCTGACCTGAAGCCTGGTGATGACACTCCCACACACAAACTCTGCCCTGACATTAAGACTGACGCTAACAAAGATTTGTTGTAAAAATGAGAAAGACGTCAAATGTTCTCAAAATAAAAAAAAAATATAAAATGAAAGTATTTCAAGTTTAGATCCGCGGTTGTTATGTTTTAGGGTTTTTTCCTTACTCGGATAATGACGTCACACCTGCACGGAAGGACCCTGGTGACGGTGTTTGCATGTGTTCCCACTTCCTTGGTGCCACTGAGAGCCAGCGACAGTTACAGCCTGGCACGGGGTTTCCTGCTGTGCCGGGGGCCGTGGTCCGCCGCGCGCCCCGATGACAGCGCCATATGCTTGGAATGCATCTTCCAGATTCCATACATCCCTCCCTGTCAGTAGGTCCTTGAGCCTCTCCATGTCCGAGCTCTCGGACCCGGAAGTGCCAGGCTGACAGCATAGGAAACGGACTCTGATGGGAGCGCACAGAGGGCAGCAGGGCAGAGGTCACCGCCCTGGCCAGAGAGTGGGGCTCGAAGAAAGGTGGACTTGGGAACCCATGGCAGGCCTGGGAAACGTGTAAGGCTTTCTCAAACCTTAATGAGCGCGTGAGCACACCAGCCGGCTCCTCAGGAGTACCTCAGGGCTCGAGGTATCCCCTTCATGGGCGCCCACATTTTTTTTAAAAACAGACCCAGATGGTGCGTTTTATCCCACTATTTTCCAAACCCATTAGCCTACATCTATTAGGTTTATATGCAGTGCTGAAGGGTGACTGGGGAATAATCCAAGATCAAAGATTCTCTGCTTCAGGAAATGTATGTGTCAGTAATTAAAAGGCGTGAGTCCTAATCCGAGCACTTCTAGACAACGGAGGAAAAAACCGTAAGAGACGTGTTTTCCTAAGTCACTGGAACTCACTGCAAAAACACCTAAGTAAAGCCACGTCAAGGACAACAAACCAGAAATCATACATTGTCAGGTCATAGGATCCATCACTGTTCATGGTGGGGGCAATTGTCCATCAGTGTGTGTCCGTCCATTATCCACATTGTCCTATTGTTTAAAGAGGTGGCTTCCAACCCACCCAGTGCGTGAAGCATCACGGACAGGCCTGCTCCCAGACAGGGGCGTAACACAGCCCCCCCCCTCACCTGAGCTGCAGGGGGCCCCCTCAGCACTGTACTCACGCCAGAGAGCTCCATATTAATGATCGGGGGCCCCTCTGTGTACCTTGCAGGGGGGGGCCTTCAACTTTTGTTAAGCCACTGCTCCTAGAATGTCCTCGTGAATAGAACTCCATGGCCAGGCCATGTTCACAAAACATTATCATGTCAAGCACCAAAGCCATCCCCGTTTTAATAGTGCACCATTCTGTAAAACACAGTAGTGAGGAAATATTTTCACAATCCCTATGCACGTAAAGTTCACCATACCCACATCCGTTTCCACAAGGCCCTTTCTGCAAAGCTTGAGTAGACGCACAGGGATTCCCTAATCACAACCTGTAGTTTGACAGTCGTCAAAAAAGGCATCCATGCTGCTACACAATTGTCCATGGGCAAGATTTAGAGTTTGGTGAACAGGGTACTCAGTCACAAATGTCAAGCACTCAGTCGTCCGTTCAATTATGAGTCAGGCGGACCGCCAGTTCTCCAAAGGTGGTGCCCCTGCTGGCTGTACAGTCGAAAACTTACTCTGAGAGACCAACGCAGTAGAGGTCGATGGAGAATGGTCATCAAAGCGCCTGCCATGTTCGGAGGATTGTCTGATGGCATTTCTTTTGTCATGAATAGAAAATAAATATTTCCTTCCACCCACTAGCAGAAAACCTCCAGCGAGAGGAGGCTTTTGTTTTTTTGTAAACAAAGTTGCTTTGGGATTCAAAAAGTAAAAAAATAATGATTATCACCATTTCTGGTAAGCTAGGGCACCACAAGAGCCCCAAATGAACTGCTTGTACAATACACAGGTGCCCATACTAGCTAGCAGGGGCACAGCCTGGCACGTCTTGTGCTCAGTTCACACTGCGCATGCGGCCTGTAGGTAGGTCTGGTGCACTCTGGGCACGAGGCATGGTCTTCACCAACGCCCTGACTCAGGAGCCCTACTCGCAGGACAGAGTCAAACTTGCAACTCACACGATGCCACTGAGTGTCACACGATGTCGGCTCCCTTCACGCGGTGACCCGTGGAGGAGCCGATACCTCACGGTGGTCGGGATTGGAGAGCTGAAAAAACTGCACTGAATTGATTTCCAGCTCGTCCTTCAAGGCTTTGAACAACCAATGTTCAGTAAGGGATATGAAAACACCCAGGACATGGCACCAGCCTCAGTACTTGTTTTTGGGGGGGGCAGGGGGTGTTTAGAAAGGTGCTTGATGGGGGAGAGGGGCAAAAGTGCATCTTAGGTACTTCTACAAAAACAACAGTTGATGGACAGAATGCAGAACAATGTCATACATTCACCCCAGTACAGAGATCTGGGCCTAAATCCATAGTTTTTTTGCTCACCATGCCGTTCCAGTTTGAACCCAGCCATATGCAAATCAGTCTCGACCCTGTGCCTCATGGGAACAGTCCAGCCCGAACTGCCAAGCCAGGTCCTCCCTGGACTGGAAACAAGCATCCTAGGACCGGTACTTCTAAGCACTAGATCTCTCCCACTCCTGGAGCGGTGAAATTGATTTTGCAGTCAGCAGGGCTGCAAACTGAGCATACTGCATGGCAGCGGTTCAATCGGGTGAAGTGGACCCAGTATTACTAAACACATAACTTTTGCTCAGTGCACAAGTCGAGGGTACATGAGGGTAGAGGGCCTCTACCCACCCTCAACTGGCGTCCCATTGAAGGTAGATGTATCTACAAATTGGCCTGCATCACACACAAAGCCCTTCACTCACATTCCCCCAACTGCCTAAACAGCAAACTGGTAAAAGCAGGAAAAGCCAGAACTCTGAGAAGCTCCAACTCACTTCTTCTCATCCCTCCGAAATTGAAAAGGAAAACCACTCAGTGCCGATCCTTCTCTGGTAACGTACCCGGGAGGTGGAACGCACTCCCTAGAGACCGCAGATGCAACCCCTCCATCCCCTGCTTCAAAAGGGACCTGAAACTCCTTCTCCTGAATAGATGCTTTACCTTCCAAGGCAACTAACCTAGACTTCCACACCCTCGCTGACTCCCTGCTCACTTGTCCATCAAGGATAGGTGGTTATTTGACTGTTTCAACCTCCTGAGCTTCCTCCCTTCCCTTCACTGTATGCCTAATTATAATGTTTTGCTTATATCTTTATGCATCCTTATGTCCTGCTATGTAATGCAACTTTTTTTTTCCTTTGTGTATGTAAAGCGCTCTGATACCCCCGGGTCTAGCTAGCGCTATATACAATTTATAAATAAAACTTATAGATAAATAAATAAAATAAATTTACACAGGGTGGTTACCGTCGACCCTGCCATGGGGCTGGGTCTTTACAGAAATATGGTGAACCTGACCGGTGTGATTTTCAGACACTAGGACACTTTCAGCAGGGTCTGCACCTTGTCTGCTTTCCTTCAGGGCAGCAACAGGCAGGCAGTGAGGAGGGTGGGGGGGGGGTATCAGATTCCAGCTGAGTCCATAACAAAGGCAGGAGTTCAGGGGCCATCAGGCCTCCTTGTGTTGGGGTATCCTGCCTGGGAGCTATGGGGAGCCTCCCACCTAAGTGCAACTGAGGGGAAACAAAGGCTCACAGCTTATGACTTCACAGGTACTTGAGAGAGAAATGCTTTGGACTTTGTTCAGTCCCTGTATATAGGAGACATGTGTGCACTGTAAGAATGTCATATGTGTCAATCAGTACTTACAAAAATAACAATTTCAACTCCACAATTTTGTGTAATTTAATTTATAGTGCTACTCATCCCAATGCAGGGTGTCAGAGCACTTCACATCATATGTATACATTGTACATTGCAAGTGAGACTAGGCTCTATGTTTTAACAGCAGTAACACACTTACCCTTTCACATAAAATAAAAATCTGTCATCCGTGTGTTAGGTAATGTGCTTTGCCGGAGACATATTAACCCGCTGTGCTACTTTGATTCAAAACTAGGACTAGACAAAACACAGATCTCTCCAGCAAGCACGTCATCCCCCTGAGTTATCTCACCATCATTATTGCTTGCTGAAATTTACTGGTCACACAAGGATCCCTGCAGCAGGCGCCTTAGCCCCATCAGATATTTAAAATACAGACATCCCAACCAAGTAAGTAGCACAGATTTACAGCTACGGTTCTCCTTGTTGCCAATTTCTTTGGGAGAGGGTTTTAAAAAATAAATGTATAAGTTGAGGCCCAGCTCCTGCGTCCTGGTAGTTTCACTTTTTTTGGAACTTCCCCAACGCAAAATCTAATTTGTTAAATATGGTAATGCGCTCAAATGGATTAATGATGGACATATGTGTGAGGTCTTACGATCTGATGTCACTTCTTGTGAGGTGAAGGGCTTAGATGCCACTTCCTGCGACGCCACGTGCACTGTCACACACTGTGATGTCATGCACTGGGATGTCACATGCCGTGATGTCACTTGCTTAGTGGTTAATGCCCCCCCCCCCCTTCTGTTTTCAGGGCTCTGCTTTGCTGCTCACACAGGTCTTCATTTTGTGCAGGTATATTTGTATAAAAGAGGCGACCTCCAGGAAACATGAGTTGCCCCTGCCACGCCATGGCTCACTGAGTGACCCACCCATGCTACACACCTCACCGTGGCCTGGCTGGCCTCAGGAGCACAGGGGGGGAGGGGGTCTGACCAGCCTCTGCATTGAGTTTCTATGATCTGTGCACCACCCTCTGCGTCCTGACGGAGTCTTGACTCGAACGAATTCACCGTGCGATAAAAAAGACAATAACGCGTTCCTCTGAAGTGTGATTCATCGCGGGAGCCGGAGATGAGACACCCGGGAGCTGCTGGCAGCGGCAGACACCGCTGACGGGGGTGTCTGGGGCAGGGAGTGCCTGGAAGCCCTGTGGAGGCGGTGGCTGGCAGGCAGCCATTGCATAACCTTCGCTTCGAGTCAGCTTGTCGCGATGACGTCATAGCTGCTGCCCCTGGGTATACGTGAGGTGAAGGAGGGTGCTTCCCCCGATCCGGCTCAAACCGGATCACTTCCCCTTCTCCCTGAGGTGCCACCACTCTCGGCTGCTACGTCAGCATGGAGGCGTGGTCGGGAGAGCCACCGTGGGATGGATGTTGGCATGACTTGGCGCCGAGTATGGGTCCCTGCAGGCCCTGAGTGCCCGCCCGCTGGCTGCACACACCCCCCCCTGCCTCGCCAGCATCATCCGTGATATTGGCATGACTTGACTCTGAGCATGGGTCCCTGCAGGCACTGAGCTCTCACAGGCTGCACACACTCCCACCCCTGCCTCACTGGCATCATACATGACATGCCATGACTCTTCCTTGGCATGTTCTGTAGTTGGCATGACTCTGGAATGACAACAGTTCTAGGGGTGTAATCCAGTGTTTCTTGCTCTTTTGACTTCTGTGGAACCCCCACTTAATAATTGCTGGAACTCAGGGACCCCCCCCCCCCCCCCCCACACTGAATAACGGTTGGATTCCAAGGACCTCTGCTGAGTCATTCCTGCAAGCCGAGGAACTTCCAAGCATTTTCGATGACTTCAACCGCAAAACAATACACCAAAAATACAGAAACAGGAAGTCACAAAACAAATACACAAATTATTAAATATTTTATTTAACTCACAAACAAATATATCATCTGAGACCACCCCCCGCCCATACTATATTCTGTCCGACGCACCTGCACCTCCCACAAACCAATCTGAGGAACCGGCTTAATTTTTAGCCCCCGATTTCAAATCCCTACAGATTTCCAGAACGTTTTGCAATTTTCAATTGTGTTTCTTCATTTATATACACTTCATTAATCTGTAAATATTATTTCATTTTCGGAGCAGTTGCGGAGCCCCTTTGTAGGCTTTGAGGGCCCCCGCCAGGCCCCGACCACAGGTTAAGAAACACTGCTCCTATCGGTTGACCCTACTGCTGTTTCCCTCCTGGTCGTTCCATGTCTGAAAGAGGACTTTCCGCTTCTCTACTGGCTTGCCAAGATGGCTGCCTGAGCAGACTCAGGGTTACGGAGTCTATCCTTAGGCACCCACCGTTCAAAACTGACTTGCCCATTTGGTGGCCTTTATGTATGTGTATGTATAGTGGTGGCCCCGTTTTTATTAGGATCGGCACTTGGGTCAGCATTAGCTACCTCGCCAGACTAATGGTTTTCCACAAAATTCATACCGAATGTGCTCAGAAAGAGGTGATTTTGGTCAGCGGCTTCATTCACTGGTCTGTTGAACTGTCACTCACACTTTGCTTGCGCCCACCACAGCGTACAGCACGTCAGTGGGTCGGCCCACTTCACCCGCTGGCTTCCTTCACTTTGAGTGATTTCTCAAAGCCTGTGCACATTCTTTCTGCACCTTCCCCTAAAATAGTCCCTTGCTCTTCGGTGACACATATGGTTGAAATGTATTTCATTTATTTGTTTTTGCATTCATTTCATTCATTATTGAGTCTGCCTGGACTCCGGGTGTCCAGTTAGATAAAGATTTATTTTCCATCCCCTTTTTAGGTCTCGCCTGACCAGCGCTTTAGCGCTGTTCTGGCGAGACTTATAGTAAGCGCGTTTTGGAAGTGCAAACAGTGGCTTTGCAGGCCTCCAACTACAGTGCATGTGACCCGTCCGGGCGCGCGCACCATTTGGAGTCCTGCAACCACTTGTTTGCTTTCACTTTAGCCGTGATTCATCGCACCATTTGGCAGCCTGCGTGCCCGCCCCCACTCCCCCTCCCACTCCGTCAGCTTCAGTGCGCGCTTGTTTTCTTTCTTCCTCTTTAACTTTGCATCTTCTTTCCCCGTTCTCTTTTTGTATCTTACTCCATCCTCTTTCCGTTATATTCCACTTTCTCTATTTCTTTCCTTTCTCCGTCTCACGCTTTCTCTTCATTTTGACCCCTATATTTCTTTCTTCGCTGGTATTCGTTGTTTTTCTCTTTGGTTGTATTTCACTTTCTCCATTTTACTCTTTCTTCGCTCTCTGTCTCACACTCTTTCCTTTTTCTTTGAGCTCTATATTTGTCTTACTTCCCTTGTTCTTTTTCTCCCATTCTTTTTGCATGCCTCGCTCGTTTTTTTCTCTCTTTTCACCTCCCCTTTCTACCTTGCTTTGTTTCTCTCTCTGCCCTTCTCTGTTTAACCCATCCAGGCCCCCGTTGCCTCCATCTAAGCCTCTCTCTTCCTATTTTTTAAGTTGTGCGTCGTTGCAGTATCTGACTTCTCCCACACTCGGATACATCGCCAGGTAGGAGGCAGCACGCGCCTCCCGAGGACGTCTCGTGACCATCTCTTTGTTCCATGATATAGTTGAAATTGATATGCCTACAACAGGCTTCCTGGAAATAGCATATATTTCCAAATCTTCCTGAAATAAGACGGCATCCGCCTAGGCGCTGCATTGAACTGCATTAAAATTACAGTTATGTAGCGCTTGGCACCCCTGACGAGAGGCGGCAGCGCTATATGTTGTGTTAAGTAAATGAAGCACGTGCCGTGCTGATCAGTGTTGATCAAGGTGGGATAATGGCATTTTAATGGCAGCTGGTGTGTGACAAACACCGATGTCGTGGTCCAGGTATATCCACACAGTGCGCACAGCCCGGCTGCCCGGGGGAGGGGTGAGGAGGGGGTGTGCTGAGCACGGCTCTGCAGCTGAGTTCTCCGTCTCACATTATCAGGTACAACATTAAACTAGGGGAAACCGTACATTAGTGCAGCCTACCAGCTGTCCTTAATCACGTGCGCCCCCTGCGTGCAACAATACACTGTCCCCCCCCCCCCCCCGCCCCACTGCCCTCGCGAAAAATATTTCGGAGTAAAAACCTAGCACAGTGGTCAGATTTCTATCCTTGTGATATAGATTTGCCCACGTTTAATGCACACACGAGTGAACTTTTCTTACTGACTCCTGTGGGTACGTGTAGTTTCTTCCTTCTTATGTAATCACCTCACGTGCAATATTGTATATATCTTGTTTCACATATGTTATTGGGGTATCTGTCTATTAGGAAACAACTGATTCATAAAATGATAATTTATTTTTCACTGAAACATTTTAAGTGTATTAATGAGAAGAACTAATTAACAGATATAAAAACACTCTGTGTAAGATCTAGGCAAACGCAGGCGCAGAACAAAACTCTCAGCAACACCCAGGCTTCAGACAAGTCCATACCTTTTTTTGGAGAAAACCACTCCATCCCTAAAGGTTGCACTTTCTTCCTCAGTTCCATATCTGTTCTTTTCCCCTGTCTCTGTTCCTCTGTTTCATTTCGCCTGTCCCTCCTGAAGGCTTTGAGTTAATCTTACAGAGTGCATAAAGTGCTGGGCAAACATTCAGCATAACTTAACTAAACACACACACACGCAATCACTCTCTCTTTTCGCTCCCTCCCTCCATCTTCCCTCTCTCTCTCTCGCCCTAACTCTCTCTCTCTTCTTCTTCTTGTTCTCTCTTTCTCCCTGCCTCTTCCCCCTCTCTCTCTCTCTCCCTCTTCCCACCTCTCTCCCGCCTCTCTCCCTCCCCCCCTCTCCCACTCCCCCTCCCACTGCACGCCTCACACTGCTGCATGCCGCACACTGCTGCACACCGCACGCTGCTGCACGCCGCACACTGCTACACACCACACACTGCTGCATGCCACACACTGCTGCACGCCACACACTGCTGCATGCCGCTGCACGCCACACACTGCTGCACGCCACACACTGCTGCACGCCACACACTGCTGCACGCCGCACACTGCTGCACGCCGCACACTGCTGCACGCTGCAAACTGCTACACGAAACACTGCTGCACGCCACACACTGCTGCACGCCACACACTGCTGCACGCCGCACACTGCTGCACGCCGCACACTGCTGCACGCCGCACACTGCTGCACGCCGCACACTGCTGCACACCGCACGCTGCTGCACGCCGCACACTGCTACACACCACACACTGCTGCATGCCACACACTGCTGCACGCCACACACTGCTGCATGCCGCTGCACGCCACACACTGCTGCACGCCACACACTGCTGCACGCCACACACTGCTGCACGCCGCACACTGCTGCACGCCGCACACTGCTGCACGCTGCAAACTGCTACACGAAACACTGCTGCACGCCACACACTGCTGCACGCCACACACTGCTGCATGCCACACACTGCTGCACGCCACACACTGCTGCACGCCGCACAATGCTACACGAAACACTGTTGCACGCCACACACTGCTGCACGGCACACACTGCTGCATGCTGCACACTGCTGCATGCCACACACTGCTGCACACTGCTGAATTACTCACTGCTGCATGCTGCACAACACTGCTGCACGCAGCACACTGCTGCAGCCGCACACTGCTGCACGCTGCACACTGCTGCACGCTGCTGCATGCCACACAGTGCTGCATGCCTCACATTGCTACATGAAACACTGCTGCACGCCACACACTGCTGCACACTGCACACTGCTGCACGCCACACATTGCTGCACGCCTCACACTGCTACACGAAACACTGCTGCACGCCTCACACTGCTGCACGCCTCACACTGCTGCACACCGCACACTGCTGCACGCCTCACACTGCTGCACGCCGCACACTGCTGCACGCCGCACATTGATGCACACCGCACACTGCTGCACGCCGCACACTGCTACACGCCGCACACTGCTGCACGCCGCACACTGCTGCACGCCACACACTGCTACACGAAACACTGCTGCATGCCACACACTGCTGCACACCACACACTGCTGCACGCCCCACACTGCTGCACGCCGCACAATACTACACGAAACACTGCTGCACGCCATACACTCCTGCACGGCACACACTGCTGCACGCCGCACACTGCTGCACGCCACACACTGCTGAATGCCACACACTGCTGCACACTGCTGCATTACTCACTGCTGCACGCAGCACACTGCTGCACGCCGCACCCTGCTGCACGCCGCACACTGCTGCAGGCCGCACACTGCTGCATGCTGCTGCACGCCACACAGTGCTGCATGCCTCACACTGCTACACGAAATACTGCTGCATGCCACACACTGCTGCACGCCGCACACTGCTGCACGCCACACACTGCTGCACGCCACACACTGCTGCACGCCGCACACTGTTGCACGCCGCACACTGCTGCACTCCTCACACTGCTGCATGCCGCACACTGCTGCACGCCTCACACTGCTGCACGCCTCACACTGCTGCACGCCGCACACTGCTGCACGCCACACACTGCTGCACGCCACACACTTCTGCACACCACACACTGCTACATGCCTCACACTGCTGCATGCCGCACACTGCTGCACACCTCACACTGTTGCACGCCGCACACTGCTGCACGCCGCACACTGCTGCATGCCGCACACTGCTACACGCCACACACTGCTGCACGCCACACACTGCTGCATGCCGCTGCACGCCACACACTGCTGCATGCCGCTGCACGCCACACACTGCTGCACGCCACACACTGCTGCACGCCGCACACTGCTGCACACCACACACTGCTACACGAAATACTGCTGCACGCCACACACTGCTGCACGCCACACACTGCTGCACACCACACACTGCTGCATGCCACACACTGCTACACGCCGCACACTGCTGCACGCCACACACTGCTGCACGCCGCACAATGCTACACGAAACACTGCTGCACGCCACACACTGCTGCACGCCACACACTGCTGCACGCCGCACACTGCTGCACGCCACACACTGCTTCACACTGCTGCATTACTCACTGCTGCATGCTGCACGACACTGCTGCATGCAGCACACTGCTGCACGCCGCACACTGCTGCATGCCGCACACTGCTGCATGCCGCTGCACGCCACACAGTGCTGCATGCCTCACACTGCTACATGAAACACTGCTGCACGCCACACACTGCTGCACACCGCACACTGCTGCACGCCACACACTGCTGCACGCCACACACTGCTGCACTCCTCACACTGCTACATGAAACACTGCTGCACGCCTCACACTGCTGCACGCCTCACACTGCTGTACGCCACACACTGCTGCATGCCACACACTGGTGCACGCCACACACTGCTGCACGCCTCACACTGCTGCACGCCTCACACTGCTGCACGCCTCACACTGCTGCACGCCTCACACTGCTGCATGCCTCACACTGCTGCATGCCTCACACTGCTGCACGCCACACACTGCTGCACGCCTCACACTGCTGCACGCCGCACACTGCTGCACGCCGCACACTGCTGCACGCCGCACACTGATGCAGGCCGCACACTGCTGCACGCCGCACACTGCTACACGCCACACACTGCTGCACACAAACACACTGCTGCATGCCGCTGCACGCCACACACTGCTGCACGCCACACACTGCTGCACGCAGCACACTGCTGCACGCCGCACACTGCTGCATGCCGCACACTGCTACACGAAACACTGCTGCACGCCACGCACTGTTGCACACCACACACTGCTGCACGCCACACACTGCTGCACGCCGCACAATGCTACACGATACACTGCTGCACGCCACACACTGCTGCACTGCACACACTGCTGCATGCCACACACTGCTGCACGCCACACACTGCTGCACACTGCTGCATTACTCACTGCTGCATGCTGCACGACACTGCTGCACGCAGCACACTGCTGCACGCCGCACACTGCTGCATGCCACACACTGCTGCTCGCCGCTGCACGCCACACAGTGCTGCATGCCTCACACTGCTTCACGAAACACTGCTGCACGCCACACACTGCTGCATGCCACACACTGCTGCACGCCACACACTGCTGCACGCCACACACTTCTGCACACCGCACACTGCTGCACGCCTCACACTGCTGCACGCCACACACTGCTGCACGCCGCACACTGCTGCACACCGCACACTGCTGCACGCCGCACACTGCTTTTATGCAAGTTTATGCTACTGACATTATAAATGACAATGCCTTTTATTTGTTTTAAAACCAAAACATAAATAAAAGGCATTGTAATTTTACAATGCCAATAGCTCAAACTCTTATAAATGCGAGACCTATTGCATTGCAAATGCTTGTTTAAAAGTTGTTATTACAATATGTTTTTAAAGTCTCGCCTGTGGATGCTGCTGGCTTTGTGTATGACTCGTGTCGATGCTCTGCAGCATTGACAAAAAATTGGGAAAAAAAAAGGCACAACGGCCTAACCGCTGCTGACAATTGCATTATTGCACTGTCGTGTGCACGCCTTTTGCTCACATTTTTTTTAGTGATCCAAGCTGAGGGATGGCAGTTGGATTGGTAAATAAAAAGGTATCATTTTTTAAACACAAAAGTGCAAATTACAAACAAAGAAAAGAAAAGGACTGTTTGACCGGGGTAATGGAGGAGCCAATGGGGTGAGTGAGTTGGGGCAAGGAGTGGAAAAGCATTGGACAATAGAGAGAGAAACACGGCAGGTGTGGGGCGGAAGCACATATGAAGAACACACAGTGTGTGTGTGGGGAGAGAAGAACACAAGGGGGTGGAGAAGAACACAGGAAAATGAGAAGGATACAACATTGAGAACAAAACAGGAGCAGGTCAGATACACACACATGGATGAGAACAACTTGTAGCATGAGGTGGGTGCAGAGAAATACGGACAAGATAAACACAGAGAGTGGGGTGGCCATTTGCAGGAGCACATGGGGGAAAGAAGGAGAGAGGTGAAAAACACATGCACTCTCATGAACTGCTTAACCAAAAAGAAAAAAAATCCCTAAAACTGTCCAGTGAAAGGATAGAAGACAGGCAATCAGAGAGAATGTAAAAAGGCTGGACTCCAGGGGAGGGACAAACACAAGATGGGCATGCTGGGACAAGGAAATCGATCAAATAAGAAGCAAGAAAAGGAGAGTGACAATAAAGCCAACCAATAGGAAACAATGGGCGGGCTGCAAACCCCTCTCAATTCTTGATGAGCCCACAACAGGCCATGTGCATCCAGACCTCTTGCACGGTCTGGGAGACACAACCTAACACATTGCTTTTATAAGTGTTCCCTTTAACTTAATTGTTTTGTTCGGTGTTGATTTTTTCTTCTCCCTCTCACATAATAATAAAATGCACAATACAACTGAAATGCTTGTTACAAAACATCACCCGTAAAACAGTCAGATGTTATTATTTTTAATTTCACAATATTTATTGCAAGCATATAGTGGATTGGTCAGGTAGCTGCCTGTTTTCTCTTTTTGTTTTTGTGGCGCTTGCAATAAAAAATACCCATTGCGACAGCTTGCCAAGTCCAGATACATTGGGTTTGCCAATGCTTATTTTTAGTGGCTCGGCTTCCTCTTTGCACCCCGTGGGCTGTCTCAGCTGAGGTCTCATAGTGAGACGCATGAAGTTTAAACTGCCCACTTCTAATTCAGATGTTGGCACCTCCCTAAGAATTGGTGCAAATAATGTTTGCTTCTGTGTTCAAGCAGGGAAACATCCTTTACCACGAAGGCTTTTCTACGCATTACGTTTGCAACGGTACACTTACCACGTAAACGTCTTTACAACGCATATGCCTTCCACGACTGTCTTTACCACGCAAGCTGCACTGGAACGTCTTCTTCTTCGTCCGGTTCAGTCCTTTTTAACTTTCGGCAAAGACGTGAGATAAAGGCTACAATTAGAACAAGCATTGGCATAGCCAATAGGTCTCGCCTTTGGGACCTTATAAGTGTTTAGCCATACAACAGTTGATGTTGTTGCACTAAGGATATTGTGCTGGATAACTAAACACTTATAAGGTCCCAAAGGCGAGACCTATTGGCTATGCCAATACTTGTTCTTTTAGGTGGGCATAATGTTTCGCTAATAGCTCGGTGGACTGATGCACATGCACAACGAATCTGCGAATCTTGCCTTGTCCAATCAGCCTTTCATCATTCCAAAGATGATTATCTTTGAAGAAGGCAATAAAAAACATAATATTTCTCAATAGCCTAAGAGACCACCTTGGGGCGACACTTATGACCAACAAATTCTCACGTTTTAGCTTACATTTTGCCAAGAATTGTAACCAGGGTATCTTCCCTCATTTATATTGGTAATATTGATGGTATTTTTATAGCGCACAGTTTGCCATTGGCATGGCTTCACTGAGCTTTTCTGTACATGATTTGAAACAAGTAATCCAAAAGAGCAAACATCTGAGGCCATTAGCTCAGATTGCTATAGAAATATGAAAAGAAGTCCATCTTTGAATACTTTATATAAGCCTGAATGTGGCATGTTATTATTATTTTGTTTTATATTATTTAATTTAGGCAGAACGTGTAAACACCAAGGGTTTGGTAGCGCTGAAAATTCAAACTGTGGATTTACCTACACTGACAAATGAAGAGATACGTTTGCAGCGTCTTGCTGGAAGAGACGCAAAAGGGGTGGAGGGGGGCCGCGCAGAGTATTTCACATGGAAGGAGCAAGCAGCCAGAAGGGTCACCCCCAGGCCTAGTACGTGAACACATAGTTGCAGTTCCTAGAAGTGCAGAAAATGGGTAGGTTGAATAGCCAAAGCTTATTTGGGGGGAAATTAGGGCGAAATGCCACACGCTGCAGGACGCACTGTACAGAAGGCCTCAACTGTAATGCGGCGTTGATTAGGAAGCCAATTTGAGCAAGCATTGGCCACGAAAGTCATCGCGATCATGATTGCTGTGAAAGCTAAAGTGATCGCGATGGCGAGCTAAAACATGCAAGGGATGCGCGCGCAATCGCGCCTGCTTGTTGTGCGTTCTAGCAAGCTGGCTAAAAAGTTGGAGAAAAAAATGCTACCGCCGGCCACAGCTTGCACGCGCCCATGCACATGCACTGCAAGCTGTAGCCGGCGGTGGCATTTTTTGAAGCCCTCACTTACTAAAGTCTCTCCGAGCAGCGCATGCGCGCTGACTCAGCGAGACCTAAAACGGGGGCTTGGGGGTCTCCACCGAACAATAAAAAATAAAAAAGTGAGAAAAAAAGGGGGGCTTGGGGGCGTCTTCCCCCCCCACCCCAAAAAAAGAACCTGTTGTAACGTCGGGAAGTGGAGGCAATCGGCCTCGTTTTAGAGGAAACGGAATGACGCTTCATCTTTGAGACGTACGACGTCACCAAGGAAGATCAAGGAGAGGAGACGACGTGAAGAGGTAAGGGGAATATACATTTAAAATATATATATATATATAGATTGAGGGTAACGGGAAGGGGTAATTATAATAAGGATTGGGGGCTGGGGGGTCACGTAAGGATACAGGGGAGGGGTATAACCTTTACCAAGAGTATGCCCTTAGCATGCATACATTTGTAACGAAAATCGTAGTAAAAGTATGCGTGGTAAAGGAATATTCGTGGTAAAGTTTATGCGTTGAAAAAGCATTCCGTTGTAATGCATGCGTGGTAAAGGCATGCGTTGCAACGGAATGCGTTGTAACGACATACAACCGTTCAAGCATAGGGCCTAAGCGGTGTGAAGCGCTAATTACACTTTGTTCACTTCCCCCATTATTGTTACCGGACCGGTAATACCGGTAGCAATAGAAAGTGCAAAAGTAAAAAAAAATGTGTAAACAATACAAAGAAAGATGACGTAAAAGACACTTAAACGTGTTTCCTTCATTTTGGGGGTTATTGATTCATTGGTTGCAAAAGCGTCTTTTAAATTATATTCACAACAAGAGACAGCAGAGGGATTCTTATCAACGTGGTCATTTAAAGGACTCTTTCATTTGCCTTTCAAAATTATTTAACTGCACAGAAATGTGAGTTTTTACCTGAATAGCATAAAAGTAAGCAAAGTATGTACATGTCGTGAACTACAATGGCGAAAAATCAGGAATGAATGGCAAATATAAAAACTACAAGTCCCATAATACCTCTGGTGAAATGAATCCCTCTGCGGGGGCCGAGCACTTTTAAATGTTGAACGAGCTGATTTGTCGGGGTAGCTCTCATGCTTTCAAGCATATGAACGTGGTGCGTCGGAGCCTTGCTTCCTGCGCGGGGGTGCGTGCGCCCCCGGAGAGGCAATTCTGCCCTTGCCCTTTGAACTGCGTCATTGTTTACACTGTGAGTAGATGCTTTTTTTGTTGACAAAGATTAAAGAAAAATCAACATATGTTTGTGAAGACTTACAGTGCTGAGAAGGAATGACTGACAATTGAGAGACTACTAATACCATGATGCAAGGCGTAAAATAAATCTAAAGGGGGCTGGACCTGCCCAACCTGAAAAGCGTGTGATCTGCAATTAATTTGCATCAATTTCATTTCTTATGTTGTCATTGGGACATCCTTCGCAGCATTACATTTAAATATAGCACCCAGAAGCGATTCAGTCTATACAGTGCTCTGTGAAACTAGAATTTCGCACTCAATGCTAACAAAGCGCAACGAGACACACAGGGAAATAAATGAATTTTAATGCAAGCTCACCCCCAGCCTCGTACCTCTGGCGCTATTACCGGACTGGTGGTCTGAGCTCCTCCTAATGTTTTTGGGCGCTATGTGTGTGCTTGGGGGTTAGGGGTCTGGCTTCGAACAGATAAGGGCAGCATTGTAAAGAACAGGAGTGACAAAGAGTGTCTGAACTGTGTTGTTTGTTTAAAAATTGTGATGTAGCGCTCGTATGCTGCCTGTCTGCTGTTTCAAAGCGCTTTGAGACACTGTAAGCATGCAGGCATGACAGGACAGGGCTCAGAGAATACAGTGATAGTGTAATATGAATGCAGGGGCACGGGCCGGGAGGTAATGTTGTCGCCTAGAGCCCCCCCACCCCCGTGGGTTCAAAGGGATCCAGCCAGCAGGATATATTCAGGTTGTCTATCTGTCCACCCCAGCTGTCAACGTGTATTAAATAAAAAAGTATGGAAACTGTGATGCTGCATGCAATGGGGCGGGGCCAGTGAGCATGGGGGCGGGGTCAAAGGAGTGGCTAAAAAACGAAACATTCCGTACTTTTAAAAATTATTTTACCATCAGGTAGCTACATATAAAATAATGCGAAGCTTAAATGAAAAATAGAGAAGTTGTTACTCCATGTGAAATGCAGAATTGCACATTATGAAACCTCTTGTGGTTAATGATGCACTGCAGAGGTCTGAGTGTAACCAGAGAGCCACATATTTTAATCCAGTTGCGTATGTTTAGTGCTACGAGGTCCCAGGCTGCAACAGAAAGCACAGTGAATATGTAAGCCATTATTTTAAACGTGCATTACACACAGGATAAGATAGGCTGGTACAAAATACGCAGAAAGATTTAAGATACAATGGTGCCTTCAAAATATAGATTTTAGTAATACCCAGACTGTACGTAACACAATTCTTTTACGTGCCTGTACCTTCGAAATCTCACCAGGGGTAGTAAGCGCTATATGAATACAATTACAATTAAAAGCACACACTTCACAGCTCAGTTGTTAACTCTTTGCACTACCTCTCAACAAAGAATAAATCTTTCTCATCACAAAGCTTCGAGGGATTCGATCAATTGAAGCCAGGAATGGCTCCCAAGCATCCTTTACATTTGCATATTACCCATTGCATTTGCATTTCTTTCAGGCAAGCAGGCACCCTGGCAGGAAGGCCTGCTTAGCTGTCAGCCCAGGTTCAGTTTTACAGCACACGACCCTGCCTTACACTTCAGCTGAAGCATTTCAACTGCGGGCATTAACCATCCCGGGGCTGTTGTCTTTTCACAAAAAAGTAGGGGAACAGTTTTAGTATGGACACCTCGTGCCACTCCAATCCCGCTCACTCCTACCTTTGGTCCACCCCTCCTCCTTCCAAATTCTGAAATAAAATCATGCACCTTGCTGTTGCTTACCTAGTTTAACCCATGTCTGATAGATCACGACTAGTTCTGTGTTAAATTCTTTTGCAGAAACTGCATTAAATTCCTTAAAAAAATAACATTATTAAAAATTGCAATATTTTTTGACTATTGTGCACTACGTTTTTTGCATGAAATGCATTCGCTCACTCACATATTGTTCATACGCATTGCTTTCGTGCCTCCCACGGAAGATTGTGTACCCAAATGGAATCCAATTAAGCCTAATGAAGGCATTTTGGGTAAGAAGCATAATGCGAAATGTGGGAAATTACACAAAATTACTCAGATGTAGACAAAATTACACCCAGGCCTAACTGCGGCCTGAACTACTCACTGGAGTAGTTACCAACTACATAGATGCCAAGTTTCCCAGGCCCATGTGTTGGCTAGGTTTTTATATCAATTCTAGGACTGTCAGTCCTGTTTTATAATGGAATAAACAAGACTACAAGACACAGAATACAAAGGGAAAACCTGGACTGGAGCAGCACATCACACATGGATCTGGGAAACTTGGCTGGGCTGGGTCTGCAACTGCATTTTGGATCTCCCGACTGTAACTTCTCGCTGTCTTTGCATATCGCAATAATCTTATTTTTTTAACAGATGTTTCGTTTCCTCTTCCTCCTCCTCTGTAAAGCAGTCCTGACCCCAGAATACCTCCTAGTTGGCAGTTTTTTTGCCCTCACGCCTCCAAAGCTCATATCTGTATTGGAAAAATATGTTCTGTGGTCAGATGGAAAAGTGCCCGCTCTGCAGAAAACACAAGTTGCGTGACTCATCAACTCTTGCTACCTTCCTTTTGCCTCAGTTGTCTTAGACCCGCTACAATATGGCGGACTTATTACCCGGTCCTGATAAACTGCTACAGGGTGACTTCTGTAACATGACTCACAGGTGACACTTCAAGCATATCTTGGTGCCTATAGAATACTACAGATGGAACCTAAAACTGTTGATGCATATTTGTATACAATAATTAGGGACATTGGAATTATGCGGCAGGAGAGAATCAAAATATGGGGTGAGAAAATGTAAGTTATACAGCGTAATGTGGCACATTTTGTGATTGTATTGCCTTCTTATTTTGTCATGTTTTTGCACAGGTTAACACGTTCTCGGCAAAGGTTCCATCTCATTAGTACCAGTTTACCACCTAAATACAGCATTAATCTACACAAATTACACAAGTCAACCTTTGCAAAGGGCCCTCCACTGTGCAGCAACATGTGTTGCTGTGTTTTTTAGTAACGTTTGATCCGTTCGAGGCAGAAATGTTTTTGTTGTTAAAATCTGCAGATTACGCAGCAGATGATGGATTATGTGGTAAATGTAGCAAATCCATAATTATGTGGAAAACACCAGAGCTGCAGTGTCGCATAACTCCTGTGGTCCTGACAATACCGTGCTCATTTAAAGAGCACGAGGATTCCAGTGCATACATTTCCACTAAAGAAGGATATATTTGTACCCAAGCCAGCTCATTGCCCACTTTTCATGCCCTATGGTAGTTAAGCCCTGCTTGGGCCCACTTCAGCCAATTAGTAGCTTTTTTTTACCACCAAACCAGGAGCTGTGGGTTCCGTTTTCTTCTTTGCATTAGTGCCCATGCCTTGGCTACCACTGAAGAAGAGAGGGCACAGACCAGCTGAAGGCCACAGGGTACCACGCGGGATGCAGCCGCCCATAGAAGGGCCATAAGTTCAGCAATAGGCTGGAGATGCAGTAAGTCGCAGAACTCAGAGGGACAGCTAGACACAAAAGTACACGTGGGCCCTCAAGCTTGCGGACCTACTCCAAGGCAGGGACAGTGGAGAGGCACACAGACCCTCGTGCGAGGTGTGCAGTCACCCGTAGAGGCAACCGTAGGTGTGGGGTACACAGGACAGTAGCCACTCACAGACATACTTTGGGCAGGGAAGGGCCTCAGTCTTTCCAGGTTTCTCTCGTCAATGAGGTTTCACAACAGAGAATACATGGTGAGCACTTGTGAAAAGTGTTGTGACTTGAGTTTTGTGCACAGTAATACATACTATGTCAGTCAGAATGAAAAATAAGGAGTAGGCGGTCACGTGGGCACGATGACCTCTGTTTGGGACACCCATTGACTGACCTCTATGTGGGACACTCATTGACTGACTGCTGTGTGGGACACCCGTTGACTGACCTCTGTGTGGGATACTCATTGACTGACCACTGTGTGGGACACCCATTGACTGACCTCTGTGTGGGACACCCATTGACTGACCTCTGTGCATTGACTGACCTCTGTGTGGGACACCCATTGACTGACCTCTGTGTGGGACACCCATTGACTGACATCTGAGCATTTACTGACCTCTGTGTGGGACACCCATTGACTGACCTCTGTGTGGGACACCCATTGACTGACCTCTGTGCATTGACTGACCTCTGTGTGGGACACCCATTGACTGACCTCTGTGTGGGACACCCATTGACTGACCTCTGTGCATTGACTGACCTCTATGTGGGACACCCATTGACTGACCACTGTGTGGGACACCCATTGACTGACCTCTATGTGGGACACCCATTGACTGACTGCTGTGTGGGACACCCATTGACTGACATCTGTGCATTGACTGACCTCTGTGTGGGACACCCATTGACTGACCTCAGTGTGGGACACCCATTGACTGACCTCTGTGTGGGACACTCATTGACTGACATCTGTGCATTGACTGACCTCTGTGTGGGACACCCATTGACTGTCCTCTGTGTGGGGCACCCATTGACTGTCCTCTGTGTGGGGCACCCATTGACTGACCTCTGTGTGGGACACCCATTGACTGACCTCTGTGTGGGGCACCCATTGACTGACCTCTGTGTGGGGCACCCATTGACTGACCTCTGTGTGGGACACCCATTGACTGACCTCTGTGTGGGACACCCATTGACTGACCTCTGTGTGGGACACTCATTGACTGACATCTGTGCATTGACTGACCTCTGTGTGGGACACCCATTGACTGACCTCTGTGTGGGGCACCCATTGACTGTCCTCTGTGTGGGGCACCCATTGACTGACCTCTGTGTGGGACACCCATTGACTGACCTCTGTGCATTGACTGACCTCTGTGTGGGACACCCATTGACTGACCGCTGTGTGGGATACCCATTGACTGACCTCTGTGCATTGACTTACCTCTATGTGGGACACCCATTGACTGACCTCTGTGTGGGACACCCATTGACTGACCTCTGTGTGGGACACCCATTGACTGACATCTGTGCATTGACTGACCTCTGTGTGGGACACCCATTGACTGACCTCTGTGTGGGACACCCATTGACTGACATCTGTGCATTGACTGACCTCTGTGTGGAGCACCCATTGACTGACCTCTGTGCATTGACTGACCTCTGTGTGAGACACCCATTGACTGACCGCTGTGTGGGACACCCATTGACTGACCTCAGTGTGGGACACCCATTGACTGACCTCTGTGTGAGACACCCATTGACTGACCTCAGTGTGGGACACCCATTGACTGACCTCAGTGTGGGACACCCATTGACTGACCTCTGTGTGGGGCACCCATTGACTGTCCTCTGTGTGGGGCACCCATTGACTGTCCTCTGTGTGGGGCACCCATTGACTGTCCTCTGTGTGGGGCACCCATTGACTGACCTCTGTGTGGGACACTCATTGACTGACATCTGTGCATTGACTGACCTCTGTGTGGGACACCCATTGACTGACCTCAGTGTGGGACACCCATTGAATGACCTCTGTGTGGGACACTCATTGACTGACATCTGTGCATTGACTGACCTCTGTGTGGGACACCCATTGACTGTCCTCTGTGTGGGACACCCATTGACTGACCTCTAGCCATTCCTAAATAATTCATAGCCTTGCCAAAAACGCCGTCCTCAATTCGCGTTCAGAATTCTTGAGACGAGATACATGCGAGTCGCAGGCTTCAAGTGGGGTGCCGCCTGTTGAATACATGTGACCGGCTTCGGTTCACGAACGTACACCATACATGCTGAAAGGTTTCGTCCTGGGGAATTTCTAACCGTTCTTGGGACAACAGTGACTCTCGAGACACGGAAATCTATCATGAGGACGGCGCTTTTGGCAAGGCTACGAATTAATTAGGAATGGCTACAGATTATTAACCCAAGAGGCCCTGCTGTTGTGAAGCCCCTGAAGAAGGGATTTCGAACAATCCCGAAATGCATTGGGCATGAACTACAACATCAACTTTGATTTCGCCAACAACTATTCTTGTAGAAGTGTTTATAACAAAGATACATGAGGCATTGATTGTTTTTTGGTAGAGTTGATTACCAATGTTTATGTTCACAGTAACGTGAAGTATTTTCATCAATTTTTGTTCACAAACTTGACAGTTTCATAATTAAAAGAGTATCTTTTCCGATAATATTCAATACAATGTGATGATCGATTATTTAATGATGACAAGTTATCGAGGTGAATTACAATAATTTGTGAAGTGTTGTCTTCAGTTTCTCAAGCTGTGCGCCCGGTACTCGGATGCTGCAGCATCTGCGCTTTGAATTGTTCCCGAGGTTGGCTGCCTTGTCCGGTTTGCACGCATAAACGTAATATTGGTTTAACATTTGTAAAAATTGTGGAAAAATAGTTTTTCATGTTTTCTTTCTCGTTGTGCACTGACTCACTATAATTATAATATGTCCCTGCCATCTAGACATGTCACACATGGGGAGAGCCATATCCCTTTCGCTGTTTAACAACATACGTCTCTCTCTCACGAGCTCACACCGGTGAGCACAGGCTCACTCTTGGCCAGTCTCAACAGACCAGTGACACCAGCAGAGCCTTCCTACTGGGACTTATTCATATTCTGTTAAAAAAAATAAAAAATACACGCAGACACAGAAATACTTTTTTTAATGTCTCCAAATGTATTTACATCTGAGCTCCAAAGAGTCATGTAGCTCCCTCTAGTATTTACATGCACCAGGGCACAAGTCCTATAACAAGAAGTGGGGGGACTGACCAGGTTAGGCAGTATGCAAGTGACATCATGACGCGTGCCATCAAAACACATGACATCACGACGCGTGAAATTCTATGTAGCATCACAGGAAGGGACCTCACTGGAAGTGACATCACAAGAAGTGACATCAGATACTAAGATCTCACACATATGTTTATCAGGAGTACATTTAAGTGCGTCATGATATTTAACAAATGAGATTTGGAGTCCGGGTTGTGTCAAAAAAGTGGGGCAATCCTGACGCAAAATCTGGACCTCGACTAATAAAAAATTTTTTAAACCCTGCCACAAAAAAAATGACAACAAGGAAGGAAAAGCACGGTAGGGGATCTGTCCTGCTTAATTGGTTGCAAAGTCTGCATTTTAAAATATTGTACGGAGTTAAGGCATCTGCTGCAGAGGTGCCCAATAAATCTATGGGATTAATATTAATAATGGTGACATAACTTTGGAGGTGAACGCGTTTGTTGGAAAGATCTGTGTTTTGTGTAGGCCCAAATTTCAATCAATGAAATATAGAAGATTAATTTGTCTCCTGCAAAACATAATCACCCACTGTCCTTGGGGGGTGGGACGGGGCGTTTGGGGATTGTTGCATCTCTGTTTTGTTGCTACCTTCCGGTTTGTTATTCAGGATATCGCAACACACGTGGTTTGCATCTTATACAATGTTGTGAGCATAAATGTACCACTTAATTAGGCAATATTGCTCTGATATGTGGATGTTATAACATATGCCAACTGAAAATGCAATAAAATATATATATATTTTTTTTAAAAGATGTCCTGCAAAGCACATCATGTAACATGCAGATGACAGATTTTTATTTTATGAAGCTAGGTAAGTGGATTACTGCTTTGAACACAGAGATTCTTTTGTTCCTTGCAGTTCATAAATTGTGATCCTCCTAGAAGACCACAGTGAGCTACGAAGGGTATTTGACTCCTACACCTTGTAGCACTCACTGTCTCATGTAACCTCTTGCACATTGATTTGCACACTTACATCATTTATTTTGAATGCATAACGCGTATGTTATGTAAAGCGCTCGGACACTCTTCATTGGGATGAGGAGCGCTATAATAGGAATAAAATAGTGCTATTTAAATTGTTATTTGTGTAAATACTGGGACAGACAAGCCCATCTGGCATTGTTGCAGTGCGTGCATCTCTTATATGCAGGGACTGAACAAAGTAAAAAGCGTCCCTCTCTTAAGTACCTGTGAAGAGATAGCAAGCTGTGTGCTTTTGTTTTCTCCCTGGTGTGTTTCCATGTGTGAGGTTCCAGGCCGCCTCCAGTCCCATACTCGATCAACACGAGGCCTGATGGCCCCTTAACTTCTGCCTTTACCTTTGGCCCAGCTGGAGGTGTAAAAACGCCCCCTGCGGCCTCCATGTTGCTGCTGGGAATGGAAAGCAGACAACCTACATGTGCTGCTGAACGTGTCCCAGTGTCTGAAAATTACACCGGACACGTTCAACATATTTCTGTGGGGCAGCTGCGGTCCGTGCAGATAACAGCGGTGGGGCCGCGTGGGGAGGGGATTTTGAGGGACGATGCAGAGGGAAAAACAATTATTTATTTAATTTTCCCTATGCATCGTCCCTCGAAATCTCCCCCACAGTCGTTACCTGCACGGACCGCGGCTGCTGTGGAGCCCAACTTCTTGGCAGGGTGGCTGCATCCACCGCCTGAAAATAGTAGGTGAACATCGTGTACCCACGTGTACCCCTGACTCGTGCCCTGACATGCACCCTGAAAGAGAAACACTGCAAGCTACCGGCGTGGAAAAAACCAGGGCTCGATCAATTACTCACAACTGACATGAGACAACTTAATTAGTAATTTTCATTGCTGTCCATTGACTAGTTGACCAATTGGACGCTATGCCCAGTAGCAGACTTCTTAGCGCCCTAAGTGTCTCGTAAACACACCCCAGAACAGTGTGCTCTTGTGCACAGCCAAGATGTACTTTAAAAACAATCAACTGATGACAGCGCGCAAGAAGACTTCATAGAGCCAGCCATTGCCCAACCTGCTCCCTGGAGGACAGATACCGGCCGCCCACACCCGAAATACATATTCATTTCGTTCTGGAGTATTTTTCCACTCCGTCGCGCTCCGTGGAAATCTCCACAGTGGTACTGTCTTCCAAAATGTCAAAGTTTGGGAGGGACTGGTCTCTGCGAGCCAGCCACGAGTCTCCGCTGACATGCAGTGTGATCTTGGGCACAAATGAATGGGGTTCCCATACAATACATGTAAATGAGTATTAACGTCGATTTCCGTGCTTAACGCATCAATATGCGCCTGTCCATGTCATTATCTGGTAGCCCCCCGCTCAACACCCCCTGCTTGCACCAGCCCCCACGATCCGCGAGCACAATCACGGAATGACAGAACCGCGTGATCCCAGAACCAATCAACGACGAAGGCGTCATAAAAGAGCGAGAATGGAAAGACCATCAAGATTGCCTGCACAGTGGTGCACTCCTCAGATGCCTTGTTTAAACACAGGAAGTGACGTCACACTCAGTCTCCTGCAACATTGACTCAAACTAGTCCACGATGAACCACCCACTGACAGTTAGTAGATAGTAGGAACCCCCTTGGCTGCTACATTACAAATGTTACTTCCAGAGTCTGAGAATGCAGCCTCACCTCCATCTTGTGAAAAAGGCCTGGATTGCTAGGGGTATCCAAAATGGATTCCTCGGGCCTCCATTACTCGAGCTCACACACATCATGTGTATACCAGCAAGGCTACGCACACAAGCATGCGCAACAAACACTTGGGGGTTTAGTGCGAGGAGTCGGGTGAGCGCATAGAAGCAGACGGTTACTCCAGTGGGCCAGTGGTGATACAGATAAAAAGTCTTGGCGCTATCATGGATTCAGAAATATGGCACATTGCCAGCATCGGCCTGTGTGCTACATCCACAGCAGGGCCAGTGGGGCTCTGTCTGCCAACGTGGGTGGGTTTTGTGCACCTCTCCAGGGCACATGACACGTCCATGACTTCACTCCTGTCAAGAGCCATGCCTTGGCCTCTGTGCACGTGCTACATTAGTGTGATGCTCGAGCCAAAATAAAAAACATGATATCACATACATGCAGTCCTGCGATATCAGATACATGCAGTCCTGCACCCAGAGCAGGGGGCATTCCTACCCCCAGCTGATGACGTACATCCTCGTCCCACCTGGCCCCTCTTTAAACTCACACTCTGCTAACCAAGCACAATGAATAGGGTAAACTCTTACTTGCACACCAGAAGGTGCTTTGAGGCCTTGTCAGCGGTATGAGGCACTATACAATTACTACAATACAAAATAAAACTCTACTGCCTGTTGCAGGTAGCACAATGGTGCTCAACTCACACATAGAAGCTGCGGCCTCTTCTCCATAGGGCTGCAGGGTAAGACATAAGCTGGGAGAAGGACATTCCGGTTTGAATTGAAAATTGAACAGGCTTTGAAAGCAAAATCCAGGCAAGTTCACCCTATCCAAGAACACATTCAGTTAAGGGTCCTGGAAGAGATGGGTCCTTTGTCCCCGGGGGTCAGCTGCAGCGACTGCTCCCAATAACACTGCTTTGGTGGCCCACTTAAACCAAGAAGGAGTAGTTAATTGTTTGAAGGGGTTGATGGAGTTTTTGGGGCACACAGTGCTGCACCCACAGGAAACCCGAAAATTGGAAAGGACATATCTATTCACCTTGCCGTAGCATACTAGAGACACCACTCGCGCTTCATAACCAACTCCCATTACCTAATAATCGAGTGGAATACATTTGTATTTTCCATTAAAAACTCCATGCTTTCACCCTCCCCTACTTCCTTCCTGATGAAGCCCCCAGCAAATAATCTAGGGTTGAAACGCATCATACACATAATGGTCAGTTTGAACAGAGAAATAGTTCTTTATACTATGTGGAGTGAACACATATAATTGATTTTTTTTCCCACCATCATTCTTTTCCTAATATTGGTCTTTGGGCTTGTTTATGTATATTATTATTATTATTATTAGGAGTTTTATATCGCCTATTTCTAGCTAATGTGGATAAAAAATATCAGGGTATCTTTTCGTACTTCAACCAACAACGCATTACAAGTTTCTTTTAACTACACCTGCAAACTCTGCTTGGATGTCAGCTCATGCCACAGCTAGAAGTAGGCTTGGGCAAGATCTTAATGTATTTTTTTGGGTAAATTTCTGAATTTCATGTTATGCACAGTATGTGAAATTTCTCAAAATTCCGCAACGTGCAAGTTTGTATAATTACGCCCCTGTGAGACTGGCTCATACAAAAAATAACTCAACAAGAGACATTTTTTGCTCTAACACATCTGCTGGCACTGTGACTTATTTTTATGTGAGGGTTCGCAAATCACTCTTGTGTGAACAAGTGCTAAAAGCTACCAGAAAATCATATTTTTCCACTGAATGCATAAGTTGGACTAAAAGGGACACAGAGAAAAAAAAATGCAATTTTGCACCCCCCAGTTATGTGCACTTTATTCAGATAATAATTTGTCCTTATACTGGGGAGCATTTATGTATTGATAACTGTATTATGTCCATTGTTTATGTTTTGAAGTTTCTGTCTGAAATGAGCTGTTTCTGACTCACTGATTGATCTACAGAAAGGGGAGTGACGAAGCATGGTTGTCTTGTGAATAACAGCATTGGTTATAACCCCCCACATGCGTTTTTAAATGTAAGTTATCCAACCTATAGCTTTCCTTTCTGTGTGCAAACACAGGAAACAGGGAGCATGTTCTAGATCACGAGGCCTCATCACGTTCCAGGAATAAGGGCTTAGGAGTCCACAAGGCAAGAAAAACAGGATGCAAGGGGGAGGAAGAAAAAACAAACCATAAAACACAATTGTTAAACATTTCCAAACTCCCGAGGGAGGACGTGATTGGTCGTTGTTTATTACCAGGGGCCCAGAAGGACACAACCATCTTTTTAAAAACAAACTGAGGAAATGCAATAACTTTCAGTCTCCTGGTCTAGTTTGGAAAAGATGTCCAGCCAGCGTTTAGGAATAACAGGTTTGAATCGGCCATGTTAGAGTCTTCGGCAGGCGGTCCTTGAATTCTTCGCCACGCCTCTGCGATCCAACCACAGGACCGCCCACCACCACATGAAGAGATTCCCTTCTCCCTAGTGGGGATTGTTTTTATCAAACATGCTCCTGTCGATACCACTTTCGGCAAAGATGGAAAGCCAGTTGGCCAACATGCCAGCATTGTTTTGGCCTTGTCGGCATAGTTTTTTTGGTTTTCAAAAATAAAGCCTCAAAGTAGGATATTATTTCTCCAATCAAAAAATGGACATGTAGGGAGGTTTCTCCCTATGGGTGGTTGCTGTTGTGTTTTTTTTTTTTTGTCCACAAGCTTCGTGGCACGGCGGTTCCGGTCACAAACATAGATGCGGGAAGGGCAGCTCTAAAGAAGGAGGGGCTTCCAAAAGAGTGACCATGGCAGCTGGGTGGGTGATGGGCCACCCACCCAGCTGTCTTGGGTGGCTGGCGTGCTCGGAAAGAGGTTTCAGGCAGCAGAGAAGGCGTGGCTTTCGCGTTTGGACAGTGGCTGTCCTTCGGCTCTCAATGAGGAGAGGGAACGGTGAGGTTGATGAGGCAGGAGAACCTCTGATTTATGGCGGTTCGCCCACTCTACCAGACTCTAAATGACTCCTATGTCCAGGTGGATTGTGAAGATAAATTAAATGTTCATATGGATTTTCTTAGGTCAAAAAGTAGAAGTCTTCCCCATAGGCCTCCTTTTAGACGGCCTGCTTGTTGGGAGGTTGGCAGCAAGCCGGGACAGCTGTAAGTCACTGGCAAACGTCTGGACCTGATGGTGCAAACTGTGGTGATGCCACAGGCGTGTGCAGCAGCACGAAGCGTGGTCGGTCAGGCTCTGCCCGCTCCGCTGCATTGCTGGAAGGTGGACAGGACACAGGTCACCATCGAAAGGGGTGCGGAAGGTGGGCCTAGCGCCATGAGCCAGAGAGCCAAAGAGTGTCCGGGGTTTAGATGCTTCAAATGTCTTATTGGGTGGTGGACAGAGATCAGACTGCAAGGCCAGTGCAAGGAGGCTCTCTCACCACTTGGTGGATACAAGAGGGAGGTCCACTTACTCCTCATCTGGACCGGCAGCAGGGGTTCCACTGCCGTCTTCCGCATTGCGGGTGCCACATCCATAGAGAGAAAAGGCCGAGTTGAGTCTTATCGAGACTAACCCTGGGTGTTACACTACGCTTCGCCCACGTAGTGTACGTAGGGCTGCCTGCTTCGCAGTTTTCGAAGTAGGCGAAGCAGGCAAGTGCTACGCACATGCCAGAGCGAAGCGTAGCTGCCTGCCGCCCGCCACCCGCCTCCCGCCCGCCCTCCTTTTAAATCATATCTTGCATGTTAAATAATTAAGAGTAAAGAGACTTACCTGAAGCACGGCGTCTCCGGGGCTCCCTCTTCCTCGTTTTCAACTTCTTGTGACAAATGCGCATGCGCGGATGCCCGCGCATGAGCATTTCTTGCGAAAAATGCGCATGCGCGGGCGTCTGCGCATGCGCATTTGTCACTAGAAGTTGGAAACGAGGAAGAGGGAGCCCCGGAGACGCCGCGCTTCAGGTAAGTCTCTTTACTCTTAATTATTTAACATGCAGGGTATTATTTAAAAGGAGGGTGGGCGGGAGGTGGGCGGCGCGTAGTGGGGCTACGTGGAGCGCGCGAGTGTGCGTAGATTTGGGCACACTACATGCTGCTTCACGTAGCCCCACTACGCCCACTACGCCCACTACGCCCACCCTTATGAGACCTGACTATAACCCTGGATGAGGAGAAACCGGTCTTTCTTCTTCCTAAGGTTTGGTTGCAGAATACCTTTGCCAGAATTTTGTCTTCCATAAATATCTTGTCTTAAGTAACATTTACAAAACTTTTGTCCCATTGGAAATAATAATAGAAAGCCTAAATGATATTTTTGTGAATGACATTTAGGAAGAGATGTTTATGTCAGGCGATACTTCTGACAGCGATACTCTAACATATATCCCTTCCTGCTGCTCCAGGTAGCAGTTCAGATGACCATCTGACTTCCAGCAGATGCAGAGACACTCTGAGACTGTAGGAGGCCCTGTGAGGCATCAGCACGTACACAGAAGGCCTCGAGTAGCCATAGTCGCCGCCGCCATGCTTGAAACGGGGTCCGCGGCTGGATAATGTCTTTGGACCTGGAATGAGTTATCTGGGTGCTGTGCTGGGAGAGATGGGGTACCCGCCTGCTCTCTGCTATACTGTCCCACCCCTACCACTCAAGACAAGCCTGGGCGGGCTAGGTTTCAGTATGTGTCTAATATATGGACATATGTAATACAGGGTGTTCAGTATTCAGACAGAAGTAGTATCGATACTTTGTTTCGGTCGCAGACCATAAAAGCAGATAAAATGATAAAATGCATCCATACAATCCACCAATGAGCTCATGGACATGCAAAGTAAAAACACTCATTCCAAAACATTTTTAAAAATACAGCAGCATGGCCCTCCCCTGTGTCGTCAAATGCCTTGCGCCTCAACACAGTGTACACATACACGCCCCACATAATTGCACAGGTCAGCCAGGTGAAATAAACGGCAAGTGCTGGATCCTATGATAGAAACAAATGAATCGCTCGTCTATATATAACTCCACATAAATGTACCATGACGATATAAATATCTTCAAGGTATGCCGATGCGGAGTTTAGAAGAGTGAAGCTATTCTTAACTCGTTGCACTTACCTTCTCGATAGTTGGATCTTCGATATTTTTGTTTCCGATATTCTGTCAGCGATCCGGATCTTTAGATCCCAATATGCCTCCGATACGCGGGGATCCAGATTCTCCGCCTCTCCGGCCCCAGGATGGATCCCAGACCAGCTCGTCTCCCTGAATGTCATGGACCGCGATAGACTCACCACAAACTCATATTTCTCAGTTTCGAGGATATTTTGTCTCACAATTGGGATCCATGGCACGTCTGACTGAAGCCTGTGCTATTTCCCATTGGTGCACAAATATTTGCACTCCAGCCCTCCAGACGTTGCAAGTCACTGGAAGCTACCAGAACAGCAAACCACAAAACCACTTTTAGGTCTGGCCTAGAGACAGCTTTAGCTCTCTTCCTACATATTGTGTTCAAATAATAAATGAAACCAATACATTTAAACATACACGGAGTGTCTTTCAATAGGCCCTCTTCATTCATTGGTCTGTTCAAGTGCCATTCACATTTTGATTCCACCCACCACAGCATACAGCTTAGGGGAGGGAGTCAGTCCACCGCATCCATTGGCTGTCTTCCACTGTGAGCGGCAGCTTTGTGCCTGATCACATGTGCAATGCTACTAGAAAAGGAGCGCACTTTTTACTTTCCTTTCCAAAATGATCCAACTTTATCACAGCAGCATCTTTATTTGTAATCTTTTGATCAAGACATAGATGCCAGTTTTGTATTTATCCACATCCAAAATGGAGGGGTACATAAAAAAATAAAATTTTACAAGCGCTAAAGCTCATTTTTAAGGTAGAAGGGCCGGTAGCAGTTCGGTGCCTGGCCTTCAAAAAATCAAATTATAAAAAAATAAGAACCGCGTTACTGAGGTGGCAGCGGAGGAGCAGGTTGAGGAAGTAAGTGGGAGGGAAGGAACAGAATGTGGGTAAGGGAATCAAATAAAAATAAAGGTAGGACAGAGAGGAGGAGAAAAAGTGATGTGGGAGAGAGCAACACAGGGTTGGGAGAGAAGCACACGAGGAAGAAAGCAACATGGAGTGCAGGTGGCGGGGAGGTTGGTGAGAGAGAACCATGCAGGAGAAAGCGCAAGCAGCAGACAAGGGAGAGAGTAACATGGTGGGCGGGATTTGGCGGCATCGAGAAGCACAAAAGGGAGAGAGCTGTAATACGCTGGCAGTCTCGCGGACTGCTAGTCTAACCAAAAAGGAAGAAAGTTTTTTCAAAAATGAGCAGTGTAAGGATACAATTCAGCTAATCACAGTGGCGTAGGAAAGGTGGGGTGGTCTGCCCCGGGCAGCATGAGCTTTAGGGGCAGTGGCCTCACCCCCTCTCTTCCATTTGATTTCTGCGGGGCGGCAATTGCGGGAATATCGCCAGCAGCCCCCACTCATCCATATGGCTGCCGCGGGGCAGCAAAGACAGGGACCGCCACGGGCAACAAAGTGGCTAGCTATGCCACTGGCTAATCAAAAGGATGGTAAAGAGGCTGTGCTCCAGGTGAAAGACCAATGCAAGAAGAGGAAGCATCCAATAAGAAAGAGGCAGATGAGAGTGACATATAGCCAGCCAATGGCGAGCAATGGGCAGACTCTATGCCCACTGCGGGTTTTTGCTAAGCTCACAAAGGGTTTTTCGTAGGCAAGGCTTAAAAAATAAGTGTCTCCTGTGTTGCAGTGGGGGAATCACCATAGCAACACAGAGCCCTTATTGCACCTCCACATTTGTATGCATATTTTAAACTTTATCAAATCTGTGATTCGCCTCTTCCACAACTTTGCCTCGCCTCTATTGGTGAATAGATCTTTTATCCCACTCGCCACATCTACGAGAAGCTAAAGTAAATTGGCTGTCCCCCAAAAAATAATGGGGTACTGATGTTTGTACAGTGTCTGCTCCTAATAAACTCAATGGTAGTGATTTTATTGACCTCAAAAGGATGTGTGGCTGGATAAGCCCTATTGGGATTCAAACCTGTGACTGCAAGTAACCTATAGGTCCCTATAGCACGCACCGAGTTATCTCACCTGTGACGCAGGCGTTGGAGGGCGAAACCTGTTTTTCTTAGATCGCCTGCCCACTGGCCTTATCTACGGAACCTGCGGTTGACGTCCATAGCTGGTGGCTATCTCGGGCAGCAGCGGTGCCAACTTTCCAGGGCGCAGGGCTGGGAGGCACCTTCCTTTCTTCCTTCAGTGCCTGCCTCTCTTAGTTTATTCAGTCACCCGCATGAAATAATAGCTGGAAGTGGCAGTGGTGCAAACAGGGCCATTAGAGAGTTCCTGCGTCAAAGGTCGCGCCCTTTCAAGGTGGACTTCAACCTGCAGTGATCTGAGGCTTGGGTACTTCCCAAGAAAAGCAGGAATCTGATTCACATTTCCACTTCTGTTCCAGAAATATCCAGCAGAAAGGCAAAATTAGTTTTGGATAAATGACCAGACCACTTCCATGCGAGTTCTCATAAAAGTCCACATTTATTGTGTTTCGGGACTTCCATGGCAAGAAAGTGTGCAAATATAAAGAGCTCATGTTATTCCACGCTAGGTCGGAGCAGATAATCCAGTCCTGGTTCGTTCTTTGCATTCTGGAACTTGTAGTCCGTAATCTATAAAGGGTGAATCAAAACTACAACTGCATAATCCTGCAGATAGTAGGGCCTGTCAGGCCTTCTGAAGAGATTCTAGCAAGAATTATTACAGTACAAATCTTCTACCTCGTGGGTTTGCCAAACAGGGTAACCAACACCAAATCCATTCCTACTAAGGTAGTATGCGAGATTCCAGTGAACAAAAAACCTGTCTAGTGCTTATAGCACGGCACAGTAGCAATCCACTGTTAAAGGCCTATTGGCTTTAACAAACACGTTTAATTGTAAGGCAGCCAGGCAAAGTTCCTTTGTCGTACCTTCTCATAATAAACAGATGACACTTTGACGCAATTTATCCTAGTGAAGTAATCAAGCCCACCGTCTTGATCATCGGCTTGTCACCATAACCAACTCAGCCATACTGTACTGATCATAAGCTTTCCCACAAGGCAACCATCAGGCATACAGTGAAAGATTCCATAATGCATACAAAATTACACTTGACAAAATACAATTCTGTCTCTCGTAGGAGATCAAACCAGAGATTATCACAGTGCAAATTTCTATCCCTGCAGTTTGTGAAGGGACAGGGAAAACAACACCAAAAACCTCCTTTTCTGTGGTAATCTGCACGATTCCGTGTAACAAAATACCTTTCTGGGGGCTTTAATGCAAAGTAATAAAAATACAACTTCAACCTTAAATGTCTATTGACTTTAACATATGCTTTTCACTACGAATATGTCGGGCCTACTTCCTTTATCATAACTTTTCGTATTAATCACATCACGACAGTCGCCCTGATCATTGGCTTGCACCATAACCACCACGGTCCCGCGGTATAATTTGAGAATAAGCAAATACCCAATGCAAAAACTGCAATGCAAGCACTACTTTTCAGTGGAAGCACACAACTTCTGCCTATCAAATGCTGCACTCAAGGCAAGCAAAGAGTAGGTGGAACCTTAGTCCTCTCTCAGTGTTTGTGAGAACTCTTTTTCTGTTGATCCCATAAGTTCTGTCAACACCTGCGTTGTCAATCCAGACCTAAAACCATGAGGCTTGTGTCCAATCGTACCTCTCTGAAAACCGGGACATGTGCTAAAACTATAATGTATAGAGGTGGTGCAATTCTGGGCCTGCCATCATTTTTTGTTTTTGTTTAAATATCTTTATTGGTATTTTTCCTTTTTTGGATCGTGTTACAAATTAACATTTGCAAAAATAGCACATCTACACTTACGAATGGGCCTGCCATCATGACCAGAAGATTGACTTGTAAATATTGTCATGGTGGAGGTAACTATAGTAAATCCACGCGTACCCTGAGGATATTTCAGGGGTTGATCCGATGTATGTGTAGGACAATATTTTTGGGGTCTAAACCGTGACATAGAGTTCAAACACCTTTGTGGATTTCAGAAGGTCCCTCTAATGGGGTCCACCAGTTTTGGTGCAGGAGTCATCAGTTTTTGTTGGTATTAAACGAGCGGGCTTTGGGGCAGGAAGCTTGCATGCTGCCCACTCACTGAGACCACTGCCCTGCGGTGCATGTTGACTCAGTGAGCCCAGCCATTGATTCTGTTTTATGCAAATCAACCATCAACAAGAAATGAAAAGTTTCATTGGGCCTTTAGTGGCAGAAAAAAAATCTTTGTAGGTTAAAGCACACCTGAGTATGTCAGTCATTCAACCCAAACATCTAAAGATAAAATAAACTGCATTTATGGGTTTTTTGAGGTGAAATAACAACTGGAAAATGGGAAGAGAGGAAATGTACTAGTATCTGTCCCTTGGACCATAAAACCTGCAGATAGGAAGGAACATTGTGTTATGAACAGTGACAGTCAATCTGAAAGAATGCTGTTTTTGTACACATCTTGTTATGAGTTTCATCATCATGACAATTACATTTAATGTATATGGAATAATGGTGCATGCTGTCTCCAGCAATATTTAAATGAGATGGTTAAAAATATGCAGCATTTGGGTTGGGCGGTGCTTGTTTTATGTGCTACCGAAGCCCACGTGCCGCACACGCCTTTTGTATTAGTTTCTATGAGAAGTAAGGCGCGTCTCTGTATTTTGGCATGCAAAGGATACGCGATTCAGGGACATAATGTGATTTGCCCAAGATCACACAGTGTCACCAAGAGGTGCTGTGTCAATTTTAGAAAGACCTCAGGCCTGCAAGGAAAGCGTGAGATTTCACAGCACGTAGGTACCTATGAAAAGATGCTGGGACTGCAGCACAGTCAATCATAAGGGCTGGCCTGACAGGTGTCTGCGACCCAGCCCTACTGGCCTCTGTGTGTGGTTCAGTCCACCTTTTAATAAAAGAGTGAGTGCACGGAAAAACTTCTGAGGTTGTGACTTGGATGCACATGTATGTTACATATACTGCTTCACATGAACATAAGCCAGTGAGTAAGAGGGCTCAGTAAGATAGCTCAGTGAGTTAAGCACTTACTGCTGAGGCTAAAAGGTGTTTTCGTTCGCAGTGGTGAAGCTACACCTACTGCCACCCGAGGAGGACCCTAAGTTTGCCGTCTGGTGCAGGTATAGGCGAGGGTGGGGTGTGACAGCAGATAGTCGACTTGTTCCGGTGGGGGAGAGCACGGGGCCGGGGTGATGGTGGTAGTCAACAGACACGACTTGCTCATCTCTGCTGCCCCCAAAAACAGTGCAGCCTGGGGCAAACCACTCCCCTCAGCTATGGCACTGTTTGTTTGTAACAAAACTTCTAAATGGCGACAGCAAGCCATAAGAACAAGAGCAGACCCTCTTTTTAACATTAAGAACAGGGCTTAATTTGAGCCGGTGGTTTCCGGTGCTCAGTAGCGGCACTGAATTGTCAACACCGGCACTTGTGACAACCTGCCACAAGGTGGTGCTGTTTGGTTCATCTAGAGATGACCATTACTACAGTTAATTATTTATTCAATGTACATTTACCGTGACTATTGCGCTGCCCAAGCCATTCTTATAGCTTTGGAGGCTTGAAATAGTCTGAATTGTCACACCTTTGTAGTTGTGTTGTAACTATCATCTGCAGCATGGCAGGGGCAATGTGTGGTGCACGCTGCAGTGGCCTCTTGACGAGAGCCCTGGCATTTATTATTTTACAAATTAAGCACTGATGAGAAGCTCTGGTTTTAGTAACTATGTTGTCTGTATTTATTAAAAGGTGATGTCAAGAACATCCCTTCCCACTAGGTGTTTTCTGGTGGAGTATAAATAGTAGTCTGTGCCCAGATACTGCAGCATCTCGAATCTATCCCATGTTTGCCTCCTAAGTTGTGGTTCAGAGATCTTTTGTCTTTCAAAGGAAGACCTCGCCCCCACCACCCCACTCAAGTTCCCAAAAAAACCCTCTTCCTCCATTCAGACCCTGCACAACTGCACGGATTTCGCAACAACCGCCTGTGTGACAGCTGAACTCCAGCCCTGCACTACATTTATTTATTTTTTGCTACTTTTCTGTATCACTCAAGGATGTAAAAAGATGAAAAACTTTCCCCAGATAACTTTGTGAAATGTTTTTCACATCCTTGCACCATTGCTGAAGATTTACTGGAAATCATTAGGCCTGGGCGGAACTCGCGGGATTTCTCTGTGGAATAATACGGAGTTACATAAAAACTCGGCGAGGTTCTGCAAAGTTTCGCCAAAAGCTAGAAAATGCAACTCACACAGTTCGCTCTCTGATTTTAGCACCGGTAGCATGTCACGTGCTGAAAAATCAGCGCAAACTGCAACACGCTACTTTTGAGTTGATTTTGCAGCTGCTCGAGTAGAAAATCTACCTTGGAAGCAGTCCTCTGACAGCTCGCGACCACTGCCTTCGTAAAAGCTTGCCAGAAGTCCTCCTAGTGGCTGTAAATCGCGCAGCGGATGCCGCATCCTGCTCCTGCTCCGCAGCTTGCATTCCGAAGCCTTGCATTGTTTGTTGTCATTGCGTGCTCGAACAGGAAAAAACTTCTGCCACACAGCAATAGGTGGATTTTGGCGCGAAATCCACGTTACGATAATAACATGGAGTCGCCAATATTCTCCAATTCCATCTGAGGAATTAAAATTCTACCCGGGCCTAGAAATAATCCCACAAAAGAAGATTTTCAGGGAAAAAACTTCTTGCAAAAGCAGTTTTAACTGAAGTTTAAGCTCAAAGATTCATCACCAAAAATATTTTTGAACAAATTTTCCACTGTAGCTGAAGACTTGCAAAGATGTTGAATTACATAATTTTCGTGAAGTAGGAAACTTGTCTTGTTTGCAAACCTCATGCTCAGACTAAGGGACCATAGATTGCTAGATTTCCTGGTGATACTTGTTCTCTATGTCCTGCACGTCTAGCTACCAGCAAAAAGCACATCCGCTGTGTGATGCCAGTTATGCCATGGTAACTGTGGACTGGTCCTATTGGCAGAGGCGTAGCTAGAGCTTGTGGCGCCCGGGGCTATCCCTCAGATTGCCGCCCCTGGGGGGAGGGGTGCTGGGGAAAAAGGACGGCAAGCACTTGAAAGAGGACCGAGAGACACGTAGCCGCCGCTAATAGTTACCTCGATCATGCAAGTTACATGCACATACATGACACGGTCCAAGGCTACACAGTTGAATACACCAGTGACTGGCAGTACAAAAGAGAACACACAGACTGCATGATCTATCTGGGGACTCAGAAAAACTGCATGTGACATCCATCAGAGAGCTGCGTGAACAATTACCTGGTAATCCCCTCAGCCCAATGCAAACATGCACATACATGACACTGTTCAGGGATCCATCATCTACAGCTGACATTAAATGACCATTCATCATGGTCCCCCCATTAAAGCAGTGCACTTTGTGATCTGCATGGTACATGTTCTTTGCAGCAGGCATATTAACCCTCTGTGCTACCTTTCCAGGAGTCAACCCTTCCACTAGACAAAACTCGGATCTCTCTCTAGGACGAACGTTAATCACCGAAGTTATCATGACATTTTTATTGTTTCTGAAAATTGCCGGAGGCCAGGAAGGTGGCAGCAAGTTTTTTTTAAAAGCATAATATACTTGCAAACACTACGCACCCACCCGAAATAGATACCCAGTGCGGTCACACCGTTTGCACCGCCCTAACCTGCTCAAGGTTCATGTGACCTCAGTGACAGAGTCACAGTGACTGGATCACTGTTGCTCTAGGGTGTGCTGCTTCGTAGGCCTGCCCGCAAGACTGGAGATGAACTTCAGTATGGATTGTGGTGGACAGGCCTTCAAGGTTAACTCACAATTGACACCACTAGGATACACCTGCTTGTGCTAAGACATCAAGCCTTCTAAGGTCTAGTGGGGCCTTGTAAGGTCTAGCATGGGAATATGCTCCCTCAGTAGAGGGGTCTGGTCGACTGGTCATGAAGGCTGAACCCAGTTCCCCAGTTCCAAATTCGACAGCTCTGGCCATAGTGCCACATCCTCTCCCCCATTGAGAACCATACTGCCCCAATGAGAGAAACCTGCACTGCCTTCAGCTACAACCTAATTGTGCCCGCTATAAACACTTGGATGTGGCTCAATTCAAATTATGCACTTGATAAGAGTAATATACTGCCTAAAACAAAAAGTAAAGGCAAACACTCATAGGGAATGCAAGATTAAGTAAAGCATGTGGAATGTAAGCAGAAACAACATGGTTACCTTAACGATCTCTCACTCACTATTCAGAAATCAGCGAGTGGTTTTACCTGAAAAGTTAAGGACATGACTAGAGGGCCATGAAGGGAACCGATTCAATGTCCATTTGGTTATATCCTTAATAAACGTAAGCAGTATGGTTTAAAAAGACCACATCCATAAACAGAGCCATGGTACACATTTTGTTTTCCAATTTATCCATGAACCAGGTATTGCGGTACCTCCATGAATTGTGCACTTCCCCACCTGGGGACAACAATGCTGTTCAAAGAAAGACGAGAAAACAAAAGTAGCGCTTCACTGGCAAACTCTGTAAAGTGAGGCTGATGTGTTTGGATGTGAATAAAACCAATCTGGCCACTTTGCAACCACTCTGTCTTGCTTTATTTAGTTATGTATTTATTTTTCATATTTAAAACCTTCTATTTCTCTCCATCCCCCTGCACTTTGGAATAGAAAAATGTCAGAAAAAGGGCATTTCCCGCGAGCGTTTTTCTTTTTTGGATCCATTTCACAGGGAAGCAACTAAATGAAAGAAGGAAAGAGGTTGTGAACCGTTTCTTCAAGTCACAGTTTTCAGTAAGTGAGGAGCAAGAGAGAAAGAGAGGGAATAATAGAAGAGAGGGGGGGGGCAGCGGCCAGCACAAAAAGAAGAGGACATTGCCCGAGTCCGATTCCTTCTCTGCCCGTCCCCAAACGTCCACGAAAGCCAGCCGAGTCTTATCTGAATACCTTTGTCCGCCCCCAAAATAGTGCCGCCTGGGGCGGACCGCCCCCACCGCCCCCCCCCCCAGCTACGCCACTGCCTATTGGATACTATGCTGCGACAGAATGAACTGAACTATGCGGGGCCAGTTCTGCAGAGGTGGTAATATCCCATTGACTGCTCTATGTTTACGATACCATGTTCACTCTCGCGATAGAAATGCCATGTCAACTCTGCCCGTCACCTGCAATAAGGCAGTTTATGTCGCATATGCCTATGCCATTATTCTAATAAGCAAAAATGTGTCAAATTTCCCACGTAATCCATCATCTTTTGCATTAATCAGCCGCTGTCCATACAGGTAACAGAGGTGGGGCAGTGGGGCCAGGTAAGGGGGGATTTCGAGGGACGATGACGAGGGAAAATTATTTATTTATTTAATTTTCGATCTGCCTCCTCCCCTGGAATCCCCCCTCACCCGGCCCCACCGCCCCACTGCTGTTACCTACATGGACCGCGGCTGCCATTAATTGCACATTTAAAAAAAAATAATAATTCTAGCGCCAGCGGAGCAAAAGTTACTAAAAACACTGCAACACGTGTTGCTGCACAGTGTCACGTTACGCTGCACAATTTCCCTTTTCTTGTCACATGATTTAGTCAAGCCTGTTGCATAATTTGGTGGTCCCCTGACGCATAATCCCAGTGGCACTGGATTTGATGCACCAGTATAATACAATGGATTGGTGGCAACAAGAATATTTTTACTAAAAATGTTTAGGCTCACGTAGCAGCATTAAATATTGTTTGAAGCCACCCGTGTTATCCCGTGCGGGCACTGGTTTAGTGCACGCGGACCTAATCGCCATGGTGCATTACTCCTAAGCACAATATGCACACTTATTTCACTTTATCAACCTTCACTTTGGGCAGAGAATCCTAATGTGTGATAATGCCCTGATCACCCGGTGTCACTGTAAGCCTGTGGGGCTGGAGCAGAGTCAGTCACACGTCACGCAAACCTCATGAAGTATTGTCTAGACCTGCATATGTGACAGTATTAAGTACTAGGCCTAGATGAGTTTGTTGTTACGCTGGTGTAATCTTACGTAATTTTAGACACTTCATGTTATGCTTATAATGCAAACTGCCGAAAATTACACCATTACAACACATTATGCAATTTTCTGTCCATTCAGGAAATAATCCTGTCATGGAAGAGAGGGGGAAAAAAATGAGCGACCAGAACACGAGTGGATGCTAATTGCTTTGTGCGCAGGTAGCGTTTTTTTTTAGCACAAAATGCGTCCTCATTTTAGGCAAAATATTGTGCAAAAACCTGGGTTTGAAGTTCACGTAATTTTCAAAGTGCACATGTGGGGCTGGCCGTCACAGGATGGCCGGCCAAAGGGACATGCGCACTTTGAAAAGTGCACAATCAGCCCGCCCTCCTCCCTGCTGCTGTCATTCAGCAGCGCCCCGCCCCCTTCTTGACGCTCCCTTCAGGACAGAAGTATGAAAAATAAAGTTGTAATTAATTTCCATTGTATTTTTCATCTTTGGGGGTAATTTAAGTGGGGCAGTCCCTGCGGGCGGGTTCATATGTCACACTACCCCTGCACACACGCGTGCACTGTCGTGGTTCCCCTACCACGCTCAGCTGTGAAAGCAGAACAGGGCTGAGGTCACTTCCGGTAGGGCCGGATGTCGTCGGCTCCCAGATGGCCCAGCCCTGTCGGCAGACACAGGGTACCACCCCCTGCCTAAAAATAATAACGTAAACAGACTTAGGCTACTGGAAGGCGTCTGGGGCCGGCTGACCCATAATTAAACGCTTGGCACGAACTCCCGTGAGCTGATGTTTCCATTTTCATGGAAAACCTGTCCTCATTTCCTTTCACAAACTGCCCTTTTCACCGGTTTGACGAGTGTGCTGGGTTTTCACTTCGATTTGTTAACTTTGTAAAAAAAAATACTATTTTAAGTTAATGTTATACTTAATAAAGGTCCCCATTCATGAAACGTCTTCTGTGACTATGTGCAGAGTGATATCTGAAAATACTGTAAATTGTGCACATTCCACGTAGACAGAAGGGTCTAAGTTACACACGAGGAAACTAAAGACAGTGTCTGTGGAAGTGCACACCGCAAAAAACGGCGCTAAGGGGCCACACGGATTGCAGATGTGAGCTATACAAATGCTGTTAAGACGAGATACAATTGGTTGTGGTGAAAATGTGTGGTGAGCAAGGTGCTGGGGGTACAGGTGCAATAATGCACCAGTAAGACCACTAGATGTGTACTGGTTTACACGTGCTAATTGTGATCCTACCATTCACACACTTGTGCACCTCACATCACACAATAATGATGGGTTTACACTGCCCTCTTGCAGCCATGAGGGAGAAGAGACAGGCTATCCATAGGCCACCAAGTCATGTGACAGAGACCCCACAACACGACACCATGGTGCAAATTTATAAAGAGTTCATGGCATACAGCGCGCCAAAGATGCTGTGCTGCGTTGCATGAAAGGGAGAGAGCAGAACAGGACCATATCTATTAAGGCACGTTTTTCTTTCCCTGCGTTAGCCTAGTGCACACACAACTTGCACCATAGTGCGAGGGTGTGTGCGTCATGCCCAGGATAGGTTTGTCCTGGTAGAGTGCCCTTCCATTACAAAATAGTACGATCTAGTTTAACACTTTCATGCTTTGAACGTGAACTGTACAGTACAGCAGACACACAATTTCAGAAAAGTTTGAGAAAAGAAAACTTCTTTCTAACATTACACATGCCTGGAGGAGATGTAAATGTTTGACCCAAAACCCCTGTGTTAGTAGATAGGGACTTGCACCCACGTACTACCCTTGGTGAGCTCCCTTGACACAAAGTACTACAGCGTAGCCGATACCCTACTTTGCGTTACCTGAGGGCTACTTTCCAGCACAAATCTTGTTTTCCTCTGTAAACCCTAAAATCCGTTCTTTGTGACACAAATTGAGTGCAAAGTGTTGATAAATGTAGCTCCTTGAGACAATGAAACTCAGTATTGATGGCTCATGATCTGGGTTACCTTACAACCAGTCACCCAGAAATGTTTTAATGGTGTGCCCAAATATTGGCCAATCCATGAGCCCTCCTGGAGTATCTCCCTAGCCTATGAAATGCAAGGCTCCCTTAATGTACCCAGCTTGAGAGAGCTGGGCTGCGCCATGGGCCCCGGGAATAGACAGTCCCGGTGTCACTGTCTTCACTCTTGGAGAGATGTCCTGTCTCGAGCTCCGCTTCACGTGGGAAACGAGTGGATCCCGGAGTGACCTACAGGGATTTGCGTCATCCCGCGACACTGGTCGGCCTTGCCACATTCCACCGCCCTGCAGCAGACAGAGGACTCCAGACCATAGCAATGCAATGACATGGACAGTATTAGCAGGGGACTTTCTTTGGCGCCTTTCATCCATCTTGGTCCAGTTTAGAAGAAAAAAAAAATGCCTAAGAATATTTGTGGGAATGTATCTCAGCTAGCCTGCAGGGTGCCTGGCGTCAGTGTAGCCTCTTCAAACAGAGGTGGGCCAAGCTTCCGCCAGTGTGAGAGGAGAACCAAAGAAAGCAAGGGTGGAGAATGGATTTATTTACATTTATTGATTTAATGCATTTCTATAAAGCACCAACTTTACCCGAACGTGTCAGAGCATTTTACAATAGAACCAGTTACATGACACAAGGACTTCAGCGTACATGAATTACATAAAAGATACAAACAGAAAAACTCTAAATTCACATAAGAATGGTAGTAAGTACAAAATCTACTACAGATACCAGAGGTTAGAGTTACATAAATACAATTTGCAGATTCACTCGAGGAAAAATACAAACAGATACACTCTAATGGACAAGGCATTGGCAAAGTCGATAAGTCTCGACATTTTTCACCTATTGTCTTTGTGAGTGCTTTTAGCCCATGCTTTGTAGCATCGGCAAAAAACAATGACCTAACAGTGTAGCCATTGTTGAGGGCTGTGCCATTCCTTCGGCATACAAAAATGTGACGAGGTATGCGATCACATACGTCATCGTGCAGGAATGGTGCGGGTCCAGCAGGAATGGTGAGGGTCCTTTTTTTGTTTGGTTCATTTACTCCCCCAAGATGGCCGACAGACCATATTTGGATACGTAAATAAATAATCGTGCAATTGTGGTTGTGGGGAAGTGCTCTTTGTGTGAGTGTGATAGGACCGCCTGGTATGCAGTGAAGGGCACAAGGCCTATAAAAAGAAGTGGGGGACTGACCAAGTTAGGCAGTATGCATGGGACATAATGATGGGCCATCACAGCACATGATGTCACGACGTGTGACATTCTACGTGCCATCACAGGAAGTTACCTCACTGGAAGTGATATCAGAAGAAGTGACATCAGATACTAAGATCTCACACATATGTTTATCTGGATTACATTTAAGTGCGTCATGATATTTAACAAATGAGATTTGGAGTCCGGGTTGTGCCAAAAAAGTGGTGCAATCCTGGTGCAAAATCGGGACCTCGACTAATACATTTTTTTTTAACCCTGCAACAAAGAAATTGGCAACAAAGAAAAGCACGGCAGTAGATCTGTTCTGCTTAATTGGTTGTAAAGTCTGCATTTTTCAATATTTTATGGGGTTAAGGCATCTGCTGCAGAGGTGCCCAATAAATCTATGGGATTAATATTAATAATGGTGACATAACTTTGGAGGTGAGCGCGTTTGTTGGAAAGATCTGTGTTTTGTGTAGGCCCAAATTTCAATCAAAGAAATATAGAAGATTCATTTGTCTCCTACAAAACATTAGCAACCACTGTCCTTGGGGGGTGGGATGGGGCGTTTGGGGATTGTTGAATCTCTGTTTTGTTGCTACCTTCGGGTTTGTTATTCATGTTATCGCAACACCGATGGGGTGCATCTTATACAATGTTGTGAGCATAAATGTACCACTTAATTAGGCAATACTGCGCTGATATGTGGCTGTTATAACATTTGCCAACTGAAAACACAATAAAATATTGAAATAAGGAAGATGATTTGGCGTAGCAAAGATGAAGGTATTTATTGGGGGTTGTACAGAAAGACGTCCCAACTGGCACCGCCAATCCTAGTTCTACTTCTGCCCGCATGACATCACCACAAGTAAGTTTTAAAAAAAGTTGTCTCCTGCAAAGCACATCATGTAGCATGCAGATCGCACATTTTTATTTTATGGAGATAGGTAAGTGGATTACTGCTTTGAACACAGAGATCCATTTCATTTCATTTCATAAGGCTTTATTCGAACATTAAACAAGTTCATAAAAGCACAACATTAAAACAAAATTCGTTATAATACAGAGGCAGAATAATTAATCGACATAAAATATTTTAAAAAGCATACTTTTCCTGGCATTAATGGATTTAAGAAGGAAAGTAGCCGTATAAAAACATACTACCGGATGATGTAAATTAAAAAGTAAACACATACAGTCACGTATTGTTCTGACCTCAAATTTTAAAAACAGGGGTTTCAGATAAGCAGTCTGGAGATGTTTATACAACTGACAAAGCAGAAGAAAGTGCACAGTGCTTTGGGAGGTAGAGTTATCACATGGACATGGACCAACAGGATGCAAATTCAAAGAGGGGAAGGCAACAAGGTTGTGGACAACTCCCATTCTAAATCTAGTCAACACAAACCGATGTGCCTTCCAAGTTACTTGAGACAGATATGGTTGAAAGCCCACAACTTCATTTAAATCATGATAAAAGGTATAAGATGAAAGATTGGAGCTGTTCTGATGTCTCTTAATTGCGGCCTGGTATAAGAGGCACTGCTTAAGATCAGTTTTAGACAACATATCTGCCCCATGATGGTCCGCTATAATGTCAATGTTAAAGGTCACCCGAAAGTTATCAATAACGTACTTCAACCATGGGATCTTTGTAAAGTGGTCCATGGTAAAACAGTCAGAAATGATAGCTCTACACAAAGAGGTCTCTTCTTTAGTCCAAATGGTGCGCCATAGGATCAGAGGTCTAAGAAGAATCAAATCGGAGAGATGGTGAATACCCGATTCGTTATGCACTAAGGCATTGGAAACAGAGCTTGGCAGGCACAAAAGCTTTTTCAGAAATACGTTCTCCTCGACCTGAAGAGAACCTGCCGGGGCATAGCCCCATATACCAGCTCCGTACAAGGCGATTGAGACACACCGTGATTGATAAATTTTCAGCATGTCATTTATCCGCCTATCTCCCAATTTTGTAGCCATAGTGAAAATTCCAAAGGCACTCCTGGCCATTTTAGACCGTACATTCTTGTGTTCATTAGCCCAGGTGTTTTTATTTCAAGTAACCCCCAAATATGAAAAGTTATCAACAACCTGGACCTTTTGACCCTCTATAAAAAAGGAGGGGTGTTTCTTTCCAATCCTACGTCCACATTCCATGACATAAGTTTTGGATTTATTTAAAACTAACTTTCTGCTTTTAATAAATTGCATAAAACCATCCAGCAGCTGTTGAAGACCGTATGGTGTACGTGAAATTAAAACCGCGTCATCCGCGTAAAGTAGCACAGGGACATATTCATTATTAATTTTGGGAGCATCCACTGCCAAAGATTTAAGAAAGAATTCAATCTCGTTAATAAAAAGTTTAAAAAGCAATGGGGCTAGCACACAACCCTGGCGTATTCCACGCCCAATCTTAAACATGGGTGTACATTCACCTTGTGACCCAAAACGGACACAAGCTCTCAATTTGGTGTATAGGCGGGCTAAAAAGAAGACGATACCCTCTGGGGCCCCCATTTGTAACAACTTTTCCCAGAGAATGCCGTGGTCCACCAGATCAAAGGCACTACTTAAATCCGCAAAGCAGAGGTAAATAGTGCCAGTCTTAGCCAAGGTGTATTTGCCGACGAGCAATTCTAAATTTAAACATTGCTCTATCGTTCCACGACCCTTCCTAAAGCCAAACTGGCTCTCGGCTAAGATACCATTTTCCTCAGCCCATTCCTCCAATCTCACCAAGAGCACTCGACTCATAACTTTAACAGAAGAATCCAACAGGGAGATTGGTCGATAATTCTTGGCTTCCCCACGATTGCCTTTCTTGAATATTGGGATTAAGATGGATTCTTCCCAGGTCGGGGGCATCTCATTATTGACAGCTGCATTAAAAATATTTGTAAGCAGAGGCCCCCATATTTCTGGGACCAGTTTATACACATCAATTGGAACCCCATCTGGGCCTTGTGCTTTCCCCCCTTTACTGTCCCGTATGCTATCTAAAACCTCTTGTACCGTAAAATTGAATGGGATGTGCGGCCATTGATTCCCTGGAACTTGAGGTCCACCTTCTGAGTGGAAAATTTTAGAAAAATGCGAGATCCACTCTGCCTGCATGACATAGGAAGTTAATTCTGGAATTTTGTCGTCTTTAAGAAATGAGGAATTGACCGTTTTCCAGAATAAGGAACAATTATTCAATTCAGCAGCCTTAGTCAAATTGTCCCAAGCCTCCTGCCGAAGTTCCATTTTCCTATTTTTAAGGGTTTCATTGTATCTGGCTCTTAGATCTATAACCAGTCCCTTATCTCTAGGTTTGGCTGATAGAGCAGATTTCAGCTCCCTCAGGGCCGAGGTGCAAGATGAGTTGAACCAACCCCGCGGTTGATCCTCCTTATGTTTGCAGGTACCTGTAAGTTTTAGGTTGATGGCCGCATTTATACTAATAAAATGCTCAATAGAGCAAGAAGTACCTAAATTATCTTCAAGGATCGCGATAATATGTGCCAGGGAACTGGTGATAATAGAGTCAGACGTAATGTCCGCCTTGTCCCCCTTCCATCTCAGTCTTGTGCCGTTGGGGCGCTCAGCCTCAATACTATTAATAATGCGGCCCGGGATACTAACATCATCCTTTTCCCACAACTTAGCCTTTACTACCAGGCAGTTATGGTCACTAAGTTGAATATCTATTACTTTTGGGGCCGTAAGCAAGGCCTCAAGGCCCGGGGAAATACAAATAAAATCTATTACAGAATTCGTTCCCCGCCCTATAAATGTTGGACAAATATCCCCCTTAGTGTTTTTCTCATTGTCCATGATATACAAGTTATATGAGGCAAGAAAGTTATTTAGGGCATCTCCATAATAATTGTGATGGAAATGGAGAATCCCGTCCTCGTTAGCGTCCACCAATCCGCAAACATTAGCCTCTGAGAGAGGACAAGTGGTAATATTAAGATCCCCAGCGAAGATCATATCAAAGACTACGTCAGAGTTCTTTAAAAAGTCTTCCAGTGCCTTTGAAAGATCTTTAACCGGCTGATCCCTGAGGTCAGTAAAACGATTATTATAAAAATTAATTAAAAGAATGTTTCTACCTCCTCTTATGTGTAGCCATAAAATCTGGGAATTATCCCCAACTTGCACATATTTAATAACCGATAAAGGGGCTTTAACTGAGATCAAAACAAGTAAACCCCCCTTGGCTCTACCCGATACGGAACCAATAGCGGGAAGCTGGTATGAGTTAAAACCATTGTAGCCTTTGAAATCAGTACACCATGTTTCCTGTAAGCAAATAATGTCAAAAAGATCCAAAAATTCCGACCACCCCAGACTATCTGCTTTTGATCGAATCCCAGCAATATTCCAACTTGCAATGTAACAACCAGATGAGACGTGGATACCTGTCCCCAAATTTGTACCGTTGCTAACCTGTTGAGAAGGGACAACATTGAAAGTCTCCCCATCGGACATGGGGTTACCCAATGTATCTCCCTCCTCGCCTGGGGGCAAACCAACTACAGGGATTTCCACCTCCAACCTAGGTACACATATATTAGGCCCTCTTGCCAACATGTCTTGGTTCCCTGAAAATTCCGTACTGACGGCGGGGGAACCCATCTTATCCATTAATATGGGATCTTCTGTTGAGCCTAAGGCGGCACCCATCTCCTGTCAGTCATTTTGGTCCAACCCACTCAGGCATTGATAACGGTTAACAGTAGCTACCTGGGTGTTTGTCGAACTTAGCCCCTCTACTCCCCGCAGTCTCCCTCCCCCCAGGTGCACTGGGAAGTGCTCGATATGTTGACTATAGAAAAAGCCAAGGGGACGGAGTACGATACCCTGGTCTATGCTGGGACGGGACGTAGCACGAATTAGAGCCGTTGTTGCTAGGTGGGGGGTACTAAAATTGATAATGACACAATCACCAGGAATATTTTTAGGGGACGTTCCAATCCAGTTGGTTCTGGTGGTGACCAAAATCTGGTCCGCCATAGCCACAGGAAAGCCGCATTCGCGGTTAAGCCATGCCACGGTTTTATTTTTGAGGGAATCATGTGATTCCACAGGACGGTTGGGCCCGTCCTCTCTAATGGGTGGCACGTTGGTCAAAACTGCTACAAAAGGTGCGCAATCAGGTGGCAGATTAGGTTGGGGGAGGCGACAATTATTAAACCTCCCTCTTCTTAAGGTCCTATTCATGTTTCCCGTATCATGGATAACTATATTAGAAGGGGTGCCGTTAGTGCAGGAAGGCTTAGCTGGAGTAGCACTAGATATATCCCCAAGAACGGGTCTTGTTAGATTACCAACAGACCCCCGCCGGTCGTAGATGGGATTGATCCTACTCGTTGGCTGTGAGGGAAAAGTAGAACCCGCGCATATATGTCCAGTGGTTAATAAATCATTGGGTTGTTGGACATGGTTGCCCAACAAACCCGCAGTCTCTCCTACCACAGCAATCGGTTGGGGGCTGTCTTGAGAATTAAGTCCAGATTGCACCAATTCACCCAGTCTGTTCACTTCCCTGGATATAGCCTCAAGTTTATCTAAAAGAGGTATGATAATTTTATCTAACTTGCTATCAATCATGCCAATTAACATCTCGAGCTGATCTGGTGCCAATATCAGTTGGGTAGGGTTATCACCATTATTTAAACAGGTATGCTCAGGGGAGCCTACGTTAGAGACCGTATTCTTTTTACTTTTGCGGCCCCCCTTTTTGGGTGGAACAAATCTGTTAAGGTGTAAACCTGATCTAAGAACTCTGTGCGTTTTGGGTAACACAGGGGTCGAGACTACAGTAGCATTGGGAGACTTACTAATATCAGAATCCTTAAACAGATCAGTATCGGGCAGGGGAACCAGAGTGGGCTCAATTGCGCATACACCCACCCTCGCTGGAGAAACTATAGAAGCCGATACTTGACTATCGTCAGATGAATGGATCTCAACGGAGACTAATTGGCTCGTAATCTCTGGGCCACAGTTACTGGTCAGACCTAGGGATAGTCTACATTCCTTGTTGATCTTGTCTACAACTTTAACTAAATAGTTATCAAGTGTAGACACAGTTGAACGAGGGGTCCCAGTAAATTTAGACATACTGCCTTAAGATACAAAATGAAAGTATAATAAAACAATAACAACCAGTTAAAATAGCACTTACTATGAAATGATACCACCAATATCAACAATGAATATAGATTAAAAATGATTATATATCATAGTGAAAACACCTTAGATTTAAACACTTATTAGCAAATACTGTATTCCTTAGTCCTTAGTGTGCAGAGTACAAAGACCAACTACACACCACAGGAACACAGGAGCACGTATATAACAAACGCAGGCACAGACCTGATCGGCGTAAAATAACACCTCAAAGACCACCGCATACAGCTAGGTGTAAATAATCCATGAAAATGAATGTCATCGGTGTCTTTAACGAAGTCCAGATGTTGACCACTTAGGGGGGTAGCCCTGCCCGGCCTCCGTTGGCCCCGGATGGCCACAGACGGCCCGCCCTCTGCCCGGGCTCAGCCCGGCGCCGCCCGCGCGCGTCCCGCGACGCGGAGGGAGCCTCAGGTTAAGTAGCGCCTCCGGGCGCGCTGGTGTCCGGCAGGAAGTCCGGTGGAGAGCAGGGAATGGCGGGAGTTGTAGTTCCCTTCTACTGCGGCCAGTGCTGGTGGCTGACGGCTGGCGGCGAGGGGAGCAACAGCGTGAGTGTCCCGTGTCCCGTGGACTGCCTGATTCTGCAGGTACGTCCGCTATCCTTCAGAGAAACCCCCCTTTTGTAATATACAGTTCATAAATTGTAATCCTCCAAGAAGTCCACAGTGAGCTATGAAAGACATTTGACTCCTACACCTTGTAACCCTGACTGTCTCATGTAACACATCTTGAACGTTGATTTTCACACTTCCATGATTTATTTTGAATGGATAATGTGTATGTTATGTAAAGCGCTCGGACACTCTGTATTGGAATGAGTAGCGCTATCAAAGAAATAAAATACTGCTATGTAAATTGTTACTTGTGTAGATACTGGGACAGACAAGCCCATCTGGCATTCTTACAGTGCGTGCATCTCTTATATGCAGGGACTGAACAAAGTAACAAGCATTGGCATAGCCAATAGGTCTCGCCTTTGGGACCTTATAAGTGTTTAGCCATGCAACAGTTGCATAACTTAATACTTATAAGGTCCCAAAAGCGAGACCTATTGGCTATGCCAAGCGGCAGCGAAAGTGATCGTGATCAAGCATCAAAGCGGCCGCGAAAGTGAAAGTAATCGCGGTCAAGCAGGGCGCGCGTTCCGCGCACATGCACTGTAGCTCTAAGCTAGCCTGGTAGCACTTTTTTTGAGCCCTCTCAATAAGTCTCGCCAGACCAGCGCATGCGCTGGGTCAGACGAGACCTAAAAACCGGGACATTTCCCAAAAATAGAAGAAGGACTACAATTTTACTTCAACCCAGCGCACAGAATGACAGCGCTTCTTAGCAGAGAATTACAGAAAAGGCAGTAAGAAGATAAATAAAATGCAATTTTTAAAGCTAGTAGTTTGCCTGTAAACCAAATTGCTTTCTCATAACAGCTGCTAACTACCCCTGCTTTGCAAAACATAAAAAGATTCCTTCCACCGTTTTCAGTCGACCCTCTCTAAAAACCGGGACATGCGCTTAATTTCCTGAAATCTGCCGGGACAGCTGGCGAAAAACTGGGACTGTCCGGGCAAATACAGGACGCCTGGTCACCCCAAGTGTGTATTATGATCAAGCCTATTGGATCAGGAATGCATTATCTTCGTTTACAGCAGCAAGGAAAGAAAGCAGGGTGATGTTAAGGACTTTGGTTACATTCAATTGGATACTGTGTATCACATATCTTGTGGATCTTTTCACATTATTCATGAGTATTGAAGTTTTTTATCAGCTTTGGTCTGGGCCTGCTGATTAAAACAATTGACAGAAACAAGCATAATCACCGCCTAACTCTCTTCAATAAAATTACAATTTTCAGAAATGAAAACTAGCAATTTCTACATTAGAGTCCCATGGAAAACTTACTGTTATAATTATTTCAAACATTTATAATGTCGCCTTTTCCATTAAGCTTAGAAAATATTTTTCATATTTAGTGAACAACGAGAAGTACAACACAAGCATTTGCAATGCAATAGGTCTCGCATTTACTCGAGTTTAAGCTATTGGCATTATAAATGACAATGTGTTTTATTTATGTTCCAAAACCAAAACATAAATAAAAGGCATTGTCATTTACAATGCCAACAGCTCAAACTCACGTAAATGCGAGACCTGTTGCATTGCAATCAGAAAAATGAAAAAATGAAATTTCAAATTATAAAATAACAATACAACTGTAGAAACGTGGAGTTAAAAGTTTAATCTTCTCGCCACGTAAAAAAGTTAATTAGATTTCACATCGGGTAAGACAGATCTACAAAGGCAAGCTAATAGTGCTGTAAACCTACTGTATTTTCTTTCACGCTGTGCGGATTGTCAACATACGTGGTCATAATAGGCACTTTAAAGATGGTGGACGAAGAGCCATACCCTTGTAGTACTGAATCAACAAAAGGGATCTCATTTTGAATAAATCACACTAAACACTGTGAAGGCTTACGCCAAGTTTTTCAAAGATTTGTAAACAGGGCAGAGGAGAATCTGTACAGGGAACACTTTGGGCATGCACACCCTGCCTCCTAGGCAACAACTCCTCTCAGACGTCATCCAGTGGGATATATAGTTTTCCTGTATACAAGTGCTTTAACACGTCATCGTGCTTTCAGAGGCGTGATATACTGAGGGCACTCATGGTCACAAAAACACTGACTGATAAGACCTTACAAAACTGCATATTGTGAAAGCTGGCCTATAACTTGTTACCTCATCTCGTCAACCAAGATTATCCCAGTTTCTCGTATAGTCCATGGGCCTAATTCGCCCTCCCTGTCAAATCATTATTTTTTGTATGCAATTTTATATAACGCAAACACGACCCAAAGGGGTTCTAGGGCTTTACATGAGCACCGGCTACATTACACAAGGTCATAGTAGTCTCTTTTATACACTGAATTGTGCAGGATCACAGAATGTTAAGCCAATACTGCTGAGACTCAAACATGGTTCACCAGTTTTAAAGTTGGTAACTCTGGCCCTAGCGCATTCCAAGTCAACAGCAATTTAAAGCCTGGATTTATCTACTACATGGGACATATTTCATTATCTTTACAAAGCATAAAGGTTTAAAACCTTTAAGATTGGCATTTCTGGGGCCCTGAAGCTCTGTGATCACCAAGGGTGAATATAAGTTTTTCAAAGACAGATCAATGTGAACGAGGGAAGGTCCCGATCCCACAGAGCCGGGACCAGTCATCCAAGTTGATCTCGTGGGAGAATTCCTTTGGGCTCATCCATTTGTGTGTGTATATTTCTTCCCTCACATGAATTAGCCACATTGACAAACTAGCAGCATCTTTCCAAAAAAGTAAACAGATCCAGGGCAGACTTCAATACGCACATTAGGCGCACCAACAACAGCTTACAACAGGAGAATGTCTAGTAATGAGGGTAAACAATTTGTGACAAACAGAAGAATTAATTAGAAATATATATGTGATGAAGGCAGCTGTAGAGAGCCCTCCATGCAATATATAAAAAGTGGGATTTAAAAAAAAAAAGTGCCAGAGCCTAATCCAATTCACATGTAGCTAATACCATTTTCCCAAAAAATGATAGGGACACGATAACTATCTGTTTGGATCCCACATTGTTTTTTTAATTTGATTATAATGATTAGTACCATTTATAGTGCACTTTAGTGTCCAGAGCATGTACTCACCTTTCGCGCAGATGAAGAGTGAAGTTATTTCTGCACTCTAAATGCATAATTTGGGAGGCTCGTACATTGTGTTTGGAGAAACTAAATGGGAAACTGATGCAAGTAGCTGTCGCCACGGATATAACTTAGCCAACATCTGTTTTCGTAGCTTGAATTATTAAGATTTGCTTTGGTGCACAGATAGCGGAATACGGGTTACTTTGATCCCATTGTAGCTAGGACGGAATTCACTTGTGTAATATGCCAAAACATGTCTTAGAAAACAGATGGTCAACTGTCGAACATTCTGAAGAAAACGTGCCATTTGGACGTGTCAGGTTCGTTCATGAAAGGTTCTCACCTCCATAAAATAGATGACATTCACTCGAGGGGAACGTCCAGGTACTGCATAAATTAGATGGTTGCGTTACATTAATCCAAATTCTTCTCGTTTATGTGTCTCTCAAAAATATACAGCTGACTGTAAAACGGGACGCATTTAATTGGTTCGATTCGGCTTCAGGCTGCGTCTCAGGGGGTAATTTTTGTTGGGGCAGAGTTGCTTGTGTGTGCTGCACTGCGTGCTCAATTCATCACCTCTGCAGCCTCTGGCTAAACTTACAGTCTGAGGTAACCCTCGCCCCCCCTAACTCCAGTCCTCTCCCCTCCCGGCCCCAGGAGCCCCCGGCGCGGTCATTAATGGCTGCAGGGACAGCCTTGCCGAAGAATTCAAGCAGAGGCTGGGGCAGCTGCTGACAGGCAGCAGAGGGGGAGAGGCAAAGAGGAGACAAGTTAGGACTATTGGCTTTGTCAATCGTTGTTAGTTGCATAAGATAAATTAGCAGTAACTGTGGCTTGTATATAATATTGAAAAAGCATCCACTTGAAGCCCTAGTGACACCACGACAATGTTACTGCTCCTGAGTTTCAAAAAGAGGCACAAGAATCCAGAGCAGACATGGCGAGTAAGTTGGCTGAAGAGGTGGGGGTGGCAAATGGTGTTCACGGGCGCTTTGATGTCCTCAGTGGCCGCGCGGCTCACTGAAAACATCAAAGCGCCCGCGAAATGTAAGTGATCGCAATCGCGATCACACTTCAAAGCGCGGCTGTGTGACAGGCGAAAGTGAAAGACAACGAGTGCTTTCAGGCTGCCAAATGGTGCGCGCGCCCGGCACACATGCACAGTAGTTGGCGGCCTGAAAGCACTCGTTTGCACTTCCAAAAGTGCTTACTATAAGTCTCGCCAGAACAGCGCTAAAGCGCTGTCTCAGGCGAGACCTAAAAAGGGTGCCTCTCTTAAGTACCTGTGAAGAGATAGCAGGCTGTGTGCTTTTGTTTCCTCTCCCTTACATTTGCATTTAAATGTGTTTCCTCTAGTCCAATACTCGATAAAAAGGTGGCCTGATGGCCCCTTAACTTCTGCCTTTGACTTTCGCCCAGCTGGAGGTGTAAAAAAAGCCCCGCCCGCCTGCACGTTGCTGCTGGGAATGGAAAGCAGACAATGTGCAGGAGCTGTTGAATGTGTCCCGGTGTCTGAAAATTACCCTGGGACAAGTATTTCTGTGGGCCCTACTGTGAAAACAGTGGGTGGACGCCGTGTACCCGCGTGTACCCCCGACTCGTGCCCTGTATGCAGGGGAAAGGGGGGGCAGTGCGATGGGATGCAATGGGGAATGGACGGAAGTGGGTGAGAGAGGAACCGTGGCTCTGGAGACTCGACCCAGGGAAGGCAAAAAAACTAACAATAAAAAGGAAAAGCAGGGAGGGCTGGGGAGCAATGGACATGCTTCTTTGAGAGAACAATACAGAGTGTTATGTTATGTGAAAATCATTTGTAGAGCGCACTTACACCAGGCGGTTTCATGGCGCTGTGTGGCGGCAGGTGTTTTGGTGGGGAGCAGCGCACGAGGGATAGAGGTTCAAAGCACATGCACTGTCAAGGGGCCTTGTTCAGCTGGTATATTATCAAATTTTTCTTTGTTTTATATTTGCGGAATGCGGTTGCCACAAAAGGTTTTTAGCACCACAAAAACTCCAGCAATGGAGAGAAGATCTTTCTCTGTAAATATGTGATCTATATTTGGCCAACCATAATCGCTTCAACTTTTCTTAAAATGTAACCTTGAGCGATTTGCAACTTGTAAATATGTAACTCTAACCACTAGTATCTGTAGTAGAACATATGTACTTACTACCATTCCTATGTGAGTTTAGAGTTTCTCTTTCGTATCTTTTATGTAATTCATGTACTCTGAAGTCCTTATGGTTCTATTGTAAAGAGCACCGACACCTTCGGATAAGGTTTGCGCTATATAAAAACGCATAAATAAATGAATTTACAGACTAACCAATGCAGCAGCTTGCCCAGGCAGACCTATTGGATTTGCCAATGCTTGTTGATAGTGGGGAGCGCTCTCATGGCAAAATGTTATTTTGTGTGGTTGGCCCAACACCCCTACCCCCTTACGCTGCTCACGAGTAGGTATGGTTACCAGATGACTCCATGTCTTAGTTCCAACTTCAGCCTTTTGTAATGCAGAACTTTAGTCACTGAGGCGAACCAGGACTAAAACTCACAGAATGCATTGCGCTATAAAAGGAGAGGTGGGAACAAGTGTTTCCTTATGGCACAGGGCTGCCCAGTCACCTTAAATTTGGGCCACTGTTCTTCCCTTCCACCGGAAGCAGCCGGAAGCTCTCAGCTGATAAAAGGCAAACAGGGCAAGAGCCACTTCCTGCTGGCTGGGATGACGTCAGCGCCCTGTGGTCACCGCCCTGGATGTGAAACAGGACAGCTCCCCTCGCAAAAACACGTAAAGTAAACAGTCCTGTACTCGGCTGTGGGGCGTGCCTGGGGCAGGTTGAGCACATCCGGTGCTTTCATAGTAGTGCCAAGTGTCTTCCGGCAGAGGCCCACGCTTTACATAATATTTACCGAAATAAAAAATAATAATTTACATAATGAAGCTGATTGCTGCCCAGTGGGCAGGACCGCTTCTATCACAGTTTATTACCGGCCTTAGAATGACGTAAGCAGAAGAAAAATATTAGTTCATGGTGGTTTTCCCTCTCATTAGATCTTGTTTTATTTGAAGAGTGTTTTCGCCAAAGTGTCCAACAATAATCAAGATGTTATGGCTATTTGTAGAGCGCACATCTCACCCTGGAGGGTATCCAGGCGCTAGACTATAAAAGAACATGCTAGAGGCCAGGCTCAAAACAATCTCAAACCTAAAAAACACAAACTTCATGGTTCTGGGAAATGAGCAGGGAAGCCAAAAAAGGAAATTAGCGTTTGGAAAAATATTCTGACAAATTTCAAAACCAGTGAAATTCGCTCTTTATCTGCCTATGGTCAGGGCCACTGGAATTATACGATTGTGCGGCTTCAGCGATTTTCACATGATTATAGATTTGCTGCATGTGCCACATAATTCATCATCTGCTGCATTTAACAAAAAACAAAAATTGTTTTTTGCTCAAATGGTTCAAAATGTACTAAAAATGCAGGGACACGTGTTGCCGCACAGTGTAAGGCCCTTTGCACAGCTTGACCGGTTGCCTTTCTGTTGCTTATTTCTATATATTTGGGTGCTAAACTGATACTAAGGAAGTACGCCCAATGCCCAGATAGTGTTAACAAGTATAAAAAGTACTAAATAATGAATTAATAATATCAAAAAATGTGCGGCAATACGCTGCATAATTTGCCCTTTCTTGCTGCACAATTCACTCAACCCTGCCGCATAATTTAGCCCTCCCTGCCGCATAATTCCAGTGGCCTGGCCTATGGTGATAAACAAAAAAAAAAAAGGGTTGCTCTGTGGGTGGGAAAAATACAACAATATAGTCCGTTTTAGGAGCTCTGTGAGGTGCTGGGCAACTTATTTACCAGGGTGTTAATTGAATTAAGGTGAATATAGTGCTTTGATAACTAACAGTGCCTTGAAACCGACTTCCAGGGCAGGGGAGCCTGTGGCAGAAACTGCCTGCAGGGCACTCCTGTTGACAGAAGTATTCCTCGTTCCGCAGGTTCCCCACTGTAAGGAACGAGGGATTCTTGAACGGCAGGAATTTCACCTGCCCCTTAAGTATTTTGATTTTTTTTAAATTGTGGACAGAAGGATACAAAAGTAGTGAAAAGTGCAGAAATGTGTGAAGTTTTACATCTTCTTTTGGGAAATTGATAAAAGGTATAAATCTCCTCTTGCAGAAGTAACAAGTTAGCAAAGTATTTTTAGCATGTCAACACTTGTGTTCTCTTCTTAAAGCCAATATTTACATTTGGATACTAAAATAAGTAAGTTGGTTTAGGACTCATGTGAGCGCTGTCAACAGTTTTCTCCATTAAACTGTAAACGCCTGGACGACGGCAACACCCTCTGCGTTGCGTATCACCTCACAGCCGCTAAACAGACTTCAGATCGTTCAGAACTCAGCGGCCAGGCTCGTCCTCGACCTCCCGTGGCGGGCCCACATCACCCCTCACCTCAGAACGCTTCACTGGCTCCCGGTCCACAAAAGATGCCAGTTCAAAATGCTAAACCACGCCTACGGGGCTCTTCACAATCAAGGAACAGCCTACATCAACCACAGGTTGAACTTCCACCAACCCCTCAGACAACTTTGCTCCACCTCCCTCGCCCACACTCCCCGCTGCCACCGAAGCAGGAGTGGCAGCCGCTCCTTCTCCCACCTAGCCGCCAAGACCTGGAACGGCCTCACCCTCCACCTCCGGACCTCCCCCACCCTGCAGGAATTCAGAAAAGGTTTAAAAACCTGGCTGTTCGACTAACTACACCCAGCAGCAACCCCCAGTGCCTGGATAGCCTCACGGGTGATAAGCCGCACTTTTTAAATCCGATTTGATGGATTTTATTGAACGGTTAAAAGTATTGTTGACATTGGAAACTCTTGTGTTGTGCGGCCCATGTGAAATAAAAAAATGTTGGGGTCACTGGAGGACATGCCGTACATCCAATGCTCTACTCATGCCAGCCCACTGCCAACTGTCCAGCCCACTCCAACGGAGCAGACAAGCAATACCTGAAGAGAAACGATACATACCGCTGGCCACCCAAGGAATTGAAGATGGTGCTCTCCGGCAGGTCCTGACTCGCTCCCAGCTGTCTACTCTCAACACTTCGTCACTTCTCGCAAAGGCTCTGATCTGAGGAGTGACTGTAATACAGACCACCCTGACAGACCCTGAGGCCAGGCCCTGCCCACCCCTGCCCAGATCCATAATCTTCTGAGTGGACAAATCAACCAGAAACTGGACTTACCAGATGGTAAGAAAATCAAAACATCATACAGGGACCTGCAAAGCTGATCACAGTTTCCACCATGGTGTGTAACCGCAAGCCACGTCTATCTTCTTCGTTCATCTCACCGCTAAGCGCTATATCCCATAAAAGGACAACCCATCTAGGCGGCCTTTGTGCATGATATACAAACACTTCCCAAAGACGAGCAGGGGCGTAGCACAGGCCCCCGCATCCCCCGCGGTGCGGGGGGGGGCCTGAGTTGCAGGGGACCCCTCAGTATAGTACACAGGGCTAATAGCTCGGATTAAATCCGGAGCGGGGGCCCCTCTGTGTGCGTGGCAGGAGGGCCTCCCTCAACTTTCATTACGCCACTGAGTAAAACAAAGACAACAAACCCTCTTCCAGCTGCACACCCTGCATGGTGTAACACGCTAGCAGTGCGGGTGAGTGCTTCAGAACCAGATATAGGGGTAGAAAGTGAGATATATATATATATATATATATATATATATATATATATATATATATATATATATAATAATTAAAATTCAATAGGAGATGTTTCTTGGTTCCTTGACTTTACTAGCGCCTTCTCGGGGCAGCTGAGAGCTGCAGAGACCTCATGAGCCGTTATGTATTTGATGAGGGTGGAGCGAGAGAGGGAGACAGAGACAGAGACAGGTAACCACAGAAAGAGATGGAGGAGAGAATGAGAGAAGTTGACAGAGACAGGAGGAGCTAGAGAGGGTGAGAAAGAGATTGAGAGAGCAAGGAGGGTCACTGTGCCTGTTTGGGGAGCCATGGGGAAGCCGGGAGTACCCGGCCCCAAACGTGAGGGATGGAGTTGTTTGCCTCTGATGTCCTGGGGTCCATCTTACCATCGATCTGCAACCAGTGCCGAGTGCAGGTCCTCCCGCACTTGGCTCTCACCGCTACTGATGGCGAGCAATCACAGCACTGTCAGGGAGGGAGTGTGGAGGTGCTTGAGCTCAGATATCAACGCTTACAAGGCAAAGTATCAAATGAATGTCCCACCTAGTGCTGGACCTTCAAGAAAGAAAAGTACTTTAATGCACATTGGAACAGGATACCTAATCTCCATATAGTAGCACCACAGTTCAGTGTCCTAACCCAGGCAGGCAGGGCAGCACAACCATCAGTTATCTCCTCGTGGTACCCTCCTCTGGTCCAGGTGGTTCCTCTTCTTAAGGATAGGGTATTAATGTGATTAAAATGTAAAAAGCCTGCCAACCAGCCAAGCTGGCAGACCCTATATATATGCGGCGTCGTATCTTGATCAATGTACTCCTCTATAGTGGGTGTACTTAACAGCTATTTTGTGCGATCAACTGTGGTGGAAGAAATCAATCACACACTTTGCTTTTGGGTATTAATGCTCAGTGCAGATCTCCCCTCTAACGTGCTTGGGCTCAGTCTCTCGCTGTTCAGTTTCTTACTACCCACGCTGGATCGTTCCTTCAGGAAGCTGCCCGGCTTCGTTCTCAGCACCCTCACCCTTGTCCTGTTTCTGGGAGGTGACACCACGTTACCAGCAATTCCACCTGAGACCTCTGCCTTGGCTCTTGGGATGTTTGCTCTGCAGATGGGGATCCGGTGGTCCTGTTTCGGCGCGGTCTCCGGTGATCTTGTGCAGTTGTTGAGTATATTGGATGGATGGTCCCGGGAGAATGCTTGATCACATGTGAATAGTTGAGCTCCACACGGGCTGGTTTTCCACCCATCTTACGGCCACTGATTCTCTGGGCTAGGTGTAGCCAGTCACAGGCCGGTTATTTCCCAGCGGTGCCACCACACACAGGCTCATTTCTTTTGGTGATATGGCTATTCAGAGGCCCCTCTTCTGATGGCAACATGGCCCACATGGGCCGATCTTCTGATGGTGATGCGGTTTTCAATTAGCAACACAGCCATGCTCGGACCAGGTTTCAATTCAGGATCACAGCCCTCACTGAGCCGAACTCATCACAGCCCGAGCATTCCCAACTCCCACCCTGAAGCTGCCTTGGAGAGACTGCAGGGCCACAGACACCAGTGTCCACCATCGCTCACCTCTGTCTTCTTTCTCTAGACATCTCACAGACAGGTGGGGCACACTGCACCCCACTCCTCATGAACAGACCCTCCTCCTGTGGGGTTAGCAGGCTCTTTCTCTCTCTCAGCAGGCAGACCGGCTCCTAAGCGCTTCTAGTCAGGAGTGCAGCTCTTCCAGCATGAGGACAGATGATAAACGTCACCACTGGGACACTGCTTGACAGCTTAACACCAGCTCTGGTCGCACAGCAGTCCTCTAGGCCATAGAAGATTTGGCACGGGAATCACAAGTGGGGTAGCGGAGTCCCACTTTTATGAAGCAAAATAAGACAAGAGCTCTGTATCAGCGGTCTGCGTCTTTAGAATCAGTTTTGAGTGGTTCTCCTTTCTAGTTCGGAGAGAATGTGGCATAACAGCTAGGGCGGTCGACCTTGGACCTGGGGAACTGGGTTTTAGTCTCGGCAGGGACGCCAACAATCTGTGATTCTGGGCAAATCACTTCATCTCCCTCTGCCTAGATATAAATGTGTCCGTCTGTAACGTAACTGGTGATCATGTAAAGCGCTCTGATACATTTCGGTCTATTTTACGCTATATAAAACTGCAGAAAAAAAAGTGTCCTTTCCAGGCTGCTCTCTAGACAGAGCCTTTACGTAGAGTGATCCCGTTACAGCACGGTGGTCTCCAGCCTGGGGCACACACAACAGATGCACAGAGAGTTGTGAGGTTTCTGTAATTGACCCTCATCTGCCACATTGAACACTAATCAGGAAAAAGACAAAAAAAGCTGGCCTGACCTATAGGGCCACTTAGGCAACACTGTGGAACAACAGAGATTGAACTCTCAACTTTTATCCCCACAACCCCCCACATGTCTGTGTGAAAGGAATGCTGAACAGCAGCTCCTTGCCAAGCAAAAGGCCAACCTGCACTTCTAAAGGAGTCAAAACTCCCCACCGCCCACTTTAGTGTTGGGGTCTTCTTCCACCAGCTTCAAGAATGTCGGCAAACACTTCCACTTTCAGAGAAAACAACCTCCTGGTCATCTTGTGCAAAAACCCAGGCCCGGGGTATCCAAAATGGATCCGCAAGGCCTCCATTACTTTGGCTCACTCACATACACCATGCATGTACCATGCAAGCTGCATGCATACCCACACACAACATACACATGGGATTCTAAGGCCTGGAGTTGGGTAAGGCCACAGACGCAGGACTTCACCGAGTGGCCAGTAGCAGTCTAGTGACAGAAACAAAGGATCTTGCTATTCACTAAACATGGTACACGGCGCAACTGGTCTATGTGCTAAACCCACGACAGGAACAGCAGTCCAATGTCTGTCCATGAGGCCACGTGTGGAGCTCTCCTGCAGGTCATTGGACAGGTCCCGGCTCTTACTCATGCCCCGGGCCAGGCCACGGCCTCGGCACACGCTACATTAGTGTGACACCGGCCCAAAATCAAAAGTCAGGATACCAGATACATGCAGTCGAGCACTCAGACAGGGGGACATGTCTGATCGCCATGCAGGGGACATTCCATTCCCGCAAGGGTTGTTGGTGAGAATGAGGTTCAGAAAGAGAGGAGAAACAGAGATGCTGAAAAAAGGAAATATGCTGTAGGCAGAGAGAAGGGCTGAAATTCAAGGAAAAAGGGAGTAAGAAAGAGCGAGAGAGGCTGAAGGAGAGAGGGGAGGGTAGATGCACAGAGAGAAAAAGAAAGCTGGAGCGAGGCGGTGGGAAAGAGAGAATAAAAGAGAAAGAAGGGAAAACAAAGAAGGAGAGAGACAGAAAGCAAGAGAAAGATGAACGAAAGTGAACAAAAGAGAGTGTGAGTGAAAAATAAAAAGAGGGCACTGAAAAAGGAGAGAGGGAGGAAGACAGAGAGAAGCAGAGCGAAGGAATAGACAGGGACCGAAAGCGATGAAGATGGGAGATAGAGGGGGTGAAAAATAGAGAAAGGGAGGAGGAATGGAAAAGGAGGGAGAGGGAAAGAAAGAGGCTTGTGGGCAGGATGGAGGGAACGAGGAAAGAGGAATAGTGGGGACCTCAACGCACCGACCAAGAAAACGTAAAAAAAAAAAATTGCAACTATATTCTAAAATGCTTCTTTAACAAACAAATGCCTGTCAGAGCGGGGTAGAACGGGAGAGAAACCGAACTGTGTTAAAAGAGACAATGTTAGACTTTTCCAGATTTGTTCATTGTCACGATAGGGGGAGGCAGCCATGTGACCCCCTCCCATCTCCCACCCTGAGTCTTCCAAACCAGACAAGTAAAACGTTATTTACTGACTGAGCTTGGAGAGTAGTTATCTGGGGAAAGGGATGGCCTTGGCACGGAGCAGTGCACTGCACTGATGGAGCTCAGAGCACTGCAGGCCCTCGGGAGCTCCCCTCGCACGAACATTGCACTGGTGCCTCTCAGTGCAGCGCTGTGCCCTTGGTAGCCTCCCTCACATGAGCACTGCACTGGTGCTGCTCAGTGCACTGCAGGCCCTCGGCAGCTCCCCTCGCACGAGCACTGCACTGTAGCAAGCTGGTCACTTCACTGGTACCTCTCAGTACACTGCAGGCCCTCTGCAGCTCCCCTCGCACGAGCACTGCACTGGTGCTGCTCAGTGCACTGCAGGCCCTCGGCAGCTCCCCTCACACAAGCACTGGTGCTGCTCAGAGCACTGCAGGCCCTCGGCAGCCCCCCTCGCTCAGCACTGCACCGGTGCTGCTCAGCCTCAGAGCACTGCAGGCCCTCGGCAGCCCCCCTCGCTCAGCACTGCACCGGTGCTGCTCAGCCTCAGAGCACTGCAGGCCCTCGGCAGCCCCCCTCGCTCAGCACTGCACCGGTGCTGCTCAGCCTCAGAGCACTGCAGGCCCTCGGCAGCCCCCCTCGCTCAGCACTGCACCGGTGCTGCTCAGCCTCAGAGCACTGCAGGCCCTCAGCAGCTCCCCTCGCACAGCACAGCACTGGTGCTGCTCAGTGCACTGCAGGCCCTCGGCAGTCCCCCTCACACAAGCACTGGTGCTGCTCAGAGCACTGCAGGCCCTCGGCAGCCCCCCTCGCTCAGCACTGCACCGGTGCTGCTCAGCCTCAGAGCACTGCAGGCCCTCAGCAGCTCCCCTCGCACAGCACAGCACTGGTGCTGCTCAGTGCACTGCAGGCCCTCGGCAGTCCCCCTCGCACAGCACTGGTGCTGCTCAGTGCACTGCAGGCCCTGGCACCGCCACAGCCGGCCTGTGGATGCTCTCGGCCTTGGCTCTGAAGGGAGCTGTTGTTGAGCACAGCCTGGACCAGTCTGCGCCGGTCCGGCCAGCCGGGAGATTCCAGAAATGCTGTTTATAGCGATCTTATTAGGGTAAAACGTTGTAACAGTTTCAATCTAGTAAACACGTTGAATCACTTCCCTCGGGGCTTCTCTAATGCCTGTTTTGTATTGCTTGTTGTGGTTTGCAGAGTTTCAGGTCTCAAAAGCCCTTGACCTTCTAGTGTTAACGGCCCTCTGCGGTGGGAACATGCCTCGGCTAAAGTTTACACATTTCACGCCCGTTAGAGTGTGTTGGAATGTGCATAGCGCTTTCCTGAACCTGACGGGTCCCAAAGCGCTTTCTGTTAGTCGAGGAAGTAGCTACTCTCTTCACATCATTTATAGATGAAAACAACCTCTCCGGATGCGGTGCCTGTGCCAGGCCGCTGTACAGAACCCAGAGGTCCCAGATTTGACCCCCGCCACCAGCGTTGGACCTGTTCAGCCATTTATCGTTCCCAGGGGATAAAACAATGACAACTGAGCTGTGTGGTAGTGACAGATGTTTCTGGAGCCGAAAAGGTTAATTGATCCCTGAAGTTATAGGGCTGTATAGGACGGAGGGGGCTGGGGGAATTCTAACCACGTTTTAGATCCAATGATTGAAAATAAAAGTGAGAAAACAGAAGGTTAAAACTTTTGGTTTACAGAGCTTGATAAATAAAAGGAGGGTTGGGGTCCAGAGAGGATGGGATGGTGGTAAATGCTAGAGGAAGAGAAGGGAAAGTCATTCCTGGAAGGATAGGGGGGGCAGTGCACAGACTTGGGTGGGTAATCGGGCAGGTTAGGGTCGGGGGGCTACAGAGGAGAGGATGTTAGAGGTGGGTGGGGATAGGGAAAGCTGTTAATCTAAGGTTCGGGCCGCGGAAAGGTCCTAGGCTAGCAGGAAGGGTGGTGCAGGCCATCTTAGGGTGGTGGGATACGAAAAGGATGAACTTAGAGGAAAAGTTATGGTTTGGGGTAGGGTACAGGAACAGACAATACCCTGGGGTTGGGTTCATTGCTAATGAGAGAAACAATTTGCCTCTATTGTAGGGTGACCAGAATTTTAAAGCCAAAAACTGGGACATTTCACAAAAATAGAAGAAGGACTACAATTTCACTTCAAGCGATGAGCGCTCCTCAGCAGAGAATTACAGAACAGGCAGTCAGAACATGCATAAGATGCAATTTTTAAACCCAATAGCTTGCCTATTAATTAAATTGCTTTCTTGAAACAACTGCTAACTATCCCCGCTTTGTAAAACATAAAAAACACCTCCCACAGTTTTCAGTCGACCCTCTCTAAAAACCAGGACATGAGATAAATTTCTTGAAATCTGCTGGGACAGCAGGTGAAAAACGGGGACCGTCCTGGCAAAATGGACACGCCTGGTCACCCTACTCTATTGCTGTATTATGGACAAGGGCACAAAGGCAAAGAGGCCATCAGAAGGCAGACTGACTGTGCATGGCAGTGAGGGGCGTTCAGTCCTAGCACCCCGAGGGCAACCCCAGCAAGGGGGAACACAGGCTCCGCAGCCCCTTCGTCAAGCCTCTGCAGTCAGGAGTAGTCATTGGCCTGTAGTGGACGTCCATTACCATTTACAGCGCAGGCTGGCTGCCGTCTGCGTTGTGAAAGAGCAGTGATGACTTCAAAGGCTACTCCACCCTTCGTTATTGCGCTGCCCCTTCGCGTGCTGTATCTCTTCTGTCTGTGACTGAAGCTTACAGTGCTGCTATCCATGTTGTATCTGTTCTGTCTGTGAGTGAAGCTTGCACTGCCACTGCTGTATCTCTTCTGTTTGTGAGTGAAGCTTACACTGCTGCTGTCCATGTTGTATCTGTTCTGTCTGTGAGTGAAGCTTGCACTGCCACTGCTGTATCTCTTCTGTTTGTGAGTGAAGCTTGCACTACCACTGCTGTAGCTCTTGTCTGAGAGTGAAGCCTGTGCTGCCCCTGCAGTATCTCTTCTGTCTGTGAGTGAAGCCTGTGCTGCCCCTACTGTATCTCTTCTGTCTGTTAGTGAAGCTTGCACTGCCCCTACTGTATCTCTTCTGTCTGTGAGTGAAGCTTGCACTGCTGCTGCCCCTGTTCTGTCTGTAAGTGATGCTTGCCCTGCTGCTGCCCTTGTTGCATCTGTTCTGTCTGTGAGTGAAGCTTGCACTGCCCCGGCCATATCTCTTCTGTCTGTGAGTGAAGCTTTCACTGCCCCTTTTGGATCTGCTCTGTCTGTAATTGAAGTTTGCGCTGCTGCTGCACTTGTTGCATCTGTTCTGTCTGTGAGTGAAGCTTGTACTCCTGCTGCCCCTGTTGTATCTGTTCTGTCTGTGAGTGAAGGTTGCACGGCTCCTGCCCCTGTTGCATCTGTTCTGTCTGTGGATAAAGTTTGCTCTGCTGCTGCCCCTGTTGCATCTGTTCTATCTGTGAGGGAAGCTTGCACCGCCCTTGCTGTATATCTTCTGTTTGTGAGTGAAGCTTGCACTGCTACTGCCCCTGCTGTATCTCTTATGTCTGTGAGTGAAGCTTGCACTGCCCGGCCGTATCTCTTCTGTTTGTAAGTGAAGCTTGCACTGCCCCTTTTGCATCTGTTCTGTCTGTAATTTATGCTTGGGCTGCTGCTGCCCATGTTGCATCTGTTCTGCTGCAAGTGAAGCTTGCGCTGCGGCTTTCCATGTTGTATCTGTTCTGTCTGTGAGTAAGCTTGCACTGCCCCTGCTGTATCTCTTCTGTGTGTGAGTGAAGGTTGCACTACCCCTTTCACATCTGTTCTGTCTGAAAGTTATGCTTGTACTGTTGCTGTCCATGTTGCATCTGTTCTGTCTGTGGGTGAAGCTTGCGCTGCTGCTGTCCATGTTGTATCTGTTCTGTCTGCGAGTGAAGGTTGCACTGCCCCTGTTGTATCTGTTCTGTCTGTGAGTGAAGCATGCACCACCCCTGTTGCATCTGTTCTGTCTGCGAGTGAAGCTTGCACTGCTGCTGCCCCTGTTGCATCTGTTCTGTCTGTGAGTGAAGTTTGCGCTGCTGCTGTCCATGTTGTATCTGTTCTGTCTGCGAGTGAAGCTTGCACTGTCCCTGTTGTATCTGTTTGTCTGCGAGTGAAGCTTGCACTGCTGCTGCCCCTGTTGCATCTGTTCTGTCTGCAAGTGAAGCTTGCACTGTCCCTGTTGTATCTGTTTGTCTGCGAGTGAAGCTTGCACTGCTGCTGTCCATGTTGTATCTGTTCTGTCTGTGAGTAAGCTCGCACTGCCCCTGCTGTATCTCTTCTGTGTGTGAGTGAAGCTTGCACTACCCCTTTTGCATCTGTTCTGTCTGAAAGTGATGCTTGTACTGTTGCTGTCCATGTTGCATCTGTTCTGTCTGTGGGTGAAGCTTGCGCTGCTGCTGTCCATGTTGTATCTGTTCTGTCTGCGAGTGAAGCTTGCACTGCCCTTGTTGTATCTGTTCTGTCTGTGAGTGAAGCATGCACCACCCCTGTTGCGTCTGTTCTGCCTGCGAGTAAAGCTTGCACTGCTGCTGCCCCTGTTGCATCTGTTCTGTCTGTGAGTGAAGCGTATGATGCTGCTGCCCATGTTGTATCTGTTCTGTCTGCAAGTGAAGCTTGCACTGCCCCTGTTGTATCTGTTCTGTGAGTGAAGCGTGCACCACCCCTGTTGTATCTGTTCTGTCTGTGAGTGAAGCTTGCACCGCTGCCGAATGTACAGTGCACCCTCTGCATGTGTGATACAGAAGCCTGTGCTGCTGCTCAACGTATGGCGCGCAGTCTGCATTTGTGGCACAGAAGCTGGCGCTGCTCATGAATGTATGGCGCACTCTCTACATGTGTGATACAGGAGCCTGCTCTGTTGCTGAACATACGGCGCACCCTCTGCATGTGTGCTGCTGATGAACATATGAGCACCGTCTGCATTTGTGACACAGAAGCCTGGGCTGATGCTGTACATAAGGCACACCGTATGCATGTGTGACACAGAAGCCTTACGCTGCTGCTGAATGTACAGTGCACCCCGTGCATGTGTGACACAGAAGCCGGCGCTGCTGATGAATGTACAGTGCACCCCCTGCATGTGTGACACAGAAGCCGGTGCTGCTGATGAATGTACAGTGCACCCCCTGCATGTGTGACACAGAAGCCGGCGCTGCTGATGAATGTAAAGTGCACCCCGTGCATGTGTGACACAGAAGCCGGCGCTGCTGATGAATGTACAGTGCACCCCGTGCATGTGTGACACAGAAGCCGGCGCTGCTGATGAATGTACAGTGCACCCCGTGCATGTGTGACACAGAAGCCGGCGCTGCTGATGAATGTACAGTGCACCCCCTGCATGTGTGACACAGAAGCCGGCGCTGCTGATGAATGTACAGTGCACCCCGTGCATGTGTGACACAGAAGCCGGCGCTGCTGATGAATGTACAGTGCACCCCGTGCATGTGTGACACAGAAGCCGGCGCTGCTGATGAATGTACAGTGCACCCCGTGCATGTGTGACACAGAAGCCGGCGCTGCTGATGAATGTACAGTGCACCCCCTGCATGTGTGACACAGAAGCCGGCGCTGCTGATGAATGTACAGTGCACCCCGTGCATGTGTGACACAGAAGCCGGCGCTGCTGATGAATGTACAGTGCACCCCGTGCATGTGTGACACAGAAGCCGGCGCTGCTGATGAATGTACAGTGCACCCCGTGCATGTGTGACACAGAAGCCTGCGCTGCTGATGAACATACGCACACCCTCTGCATGTGTGATACAGAAGCCAGCGCTGCTGATGAATGTACAGTGCACCCCCTGCATGTGTGACACAGAAGCCGGCGCTGCTGATGAATGTACAGTGCACCCCGTGCATGTGTGACACAGAAGCCGGCGCTGCTGATGAATGTACAGTGCACCCCGTGCATGTGTGACACAGAAGCCGGCGCTGCTGATGAATGTACAGTGCACCCCCTGCATGTGTGACACAGAAGCCGGCGCTGCTGATGAATGTACAGTGCACCCCGTGCATGTGTGACACAGAAGCCGGCGCTGCTGATGAATGTACAGTGCACCCCGTGCATGTGTGACACAGAAGCCGGCGCTGCTGATGAATGTACAGTGCACCCCGTGCATGTGTGACACAGAAGCCGGCGCTGCTGATGAATGTACAGTGCACCCCGTGCATGTGTGACACAGAAGCCGGCGCTGCTGATGAATGTACAGTGCACCCCCTGCATGTGTGACACAGAAGCCTGCGCTGCTGATGAACATACGCACACCCTCTGCATGTGTGACACAGAAGCCTGCGCTGCTGATGAACATACGCACACCCTCTGCATGTGTGACACAGAAGCCGGCGCTGCTGATGAACATACGCACACCCTCTGCATGTGTGACACAGAAGCCGGCGCTGCTGATGAATGTACAGTGCACCCCGTGCATGTGTGACACAGAAGCCGGCGCTGCTGATGAACATACGCACACCCTCTGCATGTGTGACACAGAAGCCGGCGTTGCTGATGAATGTACAGTGCACCCTCTGCATGTGTGACACAGAAGCCGGCGCTGCTGATGAATGTACAGTGCACCCCGTGCATGTGTGACACAGAAGCCGGCGCTGCTGATGAATGTACAGTGCACCCCGTGCATGTGTGACACAGAAGCCGGCGCTGGTGATGAACATACGCACACCCTCTGCATGTGTGACACAGAAGCCTGCGCTGCTGATGAACATACGCACACCCTCTGCATGTGTGACACAGAAGCCGGCGCTGCTGATGAATGTACAGTGCACCCCGTGCATGTGTGACACAGAAGCCGGCGCTGCTGATGAATGTACAGTGCACCCCGTGCATGTGTGACACAGAAGCCGGCGCTGCTGATGAATGTACAGTGCACCCCCTGCATGTGTGACACAGAAGCCTACGCTGCTGCTGAACGTACAGCGCACCCTCTGCATGTGTGACACAGAAGCCGGCGCTGCTGATGAATGTACAGTGCACCCCGTGCATGTGTGACACAGAAGCCGGCGCTGCTGATGAACATACGCACACCCTCTGCATGTGTGACACAGAAGCCGGCGCTGCTGATGAATGTACAGTGCACCCCGTGCATGTGTGACACAGAAGCCGGCGCTGCTGATGAACATACGCACACCCTCTGCATGTGTGACACAGAAGCCGGCGTTGCTGATGAATGTACAGTGCACCCTCTGCATGTGTGACACAGAAGCCGGCGCTGCTGATGAATGTACAGTGCACCCCGTGCATGTGTGACACAGAAGCCGGCGCTGCTGATGAATGTACAGTGCACCCCGTGCATGTGTGACACAGAAGCCGGCGCTGCTGATGAACATACGCACACCCTCTGCATGTGTGACACAGAAGCCTGCGCTGCTGATGAACATACGCACACCCTCTGCATGTGTGACACAGAAGCCGGCGCTGCTGATGAATGTACAGTGCACCCCGTGCATGTGTGACACAGAAGCCGGCGCTGCTGATGAATGTACAGTGCACCCCGTGCATGTGTGACACAGAAGCCGGCGCTGCTGATGAATGTACAGTGCACCCCCTGCATGTGTGACACAGAAGCCTACGCTGCTGCTGAACGTACAGCGCACCCTCTGCATGTGTGACACAGAAGCCGGCGCTGCTGATGAATGTACAGTGCACCCCGTGCATGTGTGACACAGAAGCCGGCGCTGCTGATGAATGTACAGTGCACCCCCTGCATGTGTGACACAGAAGCCGGCGCTGCTGATGAACATACGCACACCCTCTGCATGTGTGACACAGAAGCCGGCGCTGCTGATGAATGTACAGTGCACCCCCTGCATGTGTGACACAGAAGCCGGCGCTGCTGCTGAACGTACAGCGCACCCTCTGCATGTGTGACACAGAAGCCGGCTCTGCTGATGAATGTACAGTGCACCCCCTGCATGTGTGACACAGAAGCCGGCGCTGCTGATGAATGTACAGTGCACCCCCTGCATGTGTGACACAGAAGCCTGCGCTGCTGATGAATGTACAGTGCACCCCGTGCATGTGTAACACAGAAGCCGGCGCTGCTGATGAATGTACAGTGCACCCCCTGCATGTGTGACACAGAAGCCTGCGCTGCTGATGAACATACGCACACCCTCTGCATGTGTGACACAGAAGCCTGCGCTGCTGATGAACATACGCACACCCTCTGCATGTGTGACACAGAAGCCGGCGCTGCTGATGAATGTACATTGCACCCCGTGCATGTGTGACACAGAAGCCGGCGCTGCTGATGGACATACGCACACCCTCTGCATGTGTGACACAGAAGCCGGCGCTGCTGATGAATGTACAGTGCACCCCGTGCATGTGTGACACAGAAGCCGGCGCTGCTGATGGACATACGCACACCCTCTGCATGTGTGACACAGAAGCCGGCGCTGCTGATGAATGTACAGTGCACCCCGTGCATGTGTGACACAGAAGCCGGCGCTGCTGATGAATGTACAGTGCACCCCGTGCATGTGTGACACAGAAGCCGGCGCTGCTGATGAACATACGCACACCCCCGTGCATGTGTGACACAGAAGCCGGCGCTGCTGATGAATGTACAGTGCACCCTCTGCATGTGTGACACAGAAGCCGGCGCTGCTGATGAATGTACAGTGCACCCCGTGCATGTGTGACACAGAAGCCGGCGCTGCTGATGAATGTACAGTGCACCCTCTGCATGTGTGACACAGAAGCCGGCGCTGCTGATGAATGTACAGTGCACCCCGTGCATGTGTGACACAGAAGCCGGCGCTGCTGATGAATGTACAGTGCACCCCGTGCATGTGTGACACAGAAGCCGGCGCTGCTGATGAATGTACAGTGCACCCCGTGCATGTGTGACACAGAAGCCTGCGCTGCTGATGAACATACGCACACCCTCTGCATGTGTGACACAGAAGCCGGCGCTGCTGATGAATGTACAGTGCACCCCGTGCATGTGTGACACAGAAGCCGGCGCTGCTGCTGAACGTACAGCGCACCCTCTGCATGTGTGACACAAAACTTGTTCGTCAATTTAGAAGGCGCTATGTTCTTTCTCAGTCGGTTTCCTAATCCTAACAGTAACCCCACGACTAGCCACAATCCTAAATGTATCCTGCAAAAGCCCTAACTTTTAACAACCCCAAACCACAACCCAACCTCATTCTACTTATTCATATTAACTCTAACTCTGTAAACTATCATACCTTTAACCTTGGTCCCACATGTGCAGCTAACCATACAACGCTTATATCTTAAAAAACATGGAAAAAATGTTTCTGGTGTTTGAAGAAGCTAGAGCAACGAAAAAGTCTTTTAGAAAAATAAATATGACAAAAATAATGGAGAAAATCCATCAATGTATTTTTTTCACAAAAGGCAGGCTGAGAAAATGTTAGAAAATGCAGAATATATTTTATTACGTTACTGAACGCAAAGGTGCCAAGTTTAGGAAGGTAACCGTGGGTTGGGACAGGTTTAGGCAGAACATTGACATATGGGTCTGGTTTAGGTAGATCACTGTCAGGTGGGCCAGGTTTAGCCGGGTCATTGATGTTTGGGCCAGGGTTAGGCAAGTCACTGTGCACTGGGCCAGCTTTGGGTACTTCACTGATAGTTAGACCAGCTTTAGGCACTTCCTTGATACTTAGACCAGCTTTAGGCACTTCACTGATAACTGTGCCAGCTTTATGCACTTTGTTGATACTTAGACCAGCTTTAGGCACTTCATTGATAGTTAGGCCAGCTTTAGGCACTTCATTGATAGTTAGGCCAGCTTTAGGCACTTCATTGATAGGTGGGCCAGCTTTAGGCACTACAATGTTAGTTTGGCCAGCTTTAGGCACTTCATTGATACTTAGACCAGCTTTAGGCACTTCACTGATAATTGTGCCAGCTTTATGCACTTCGTTGATACTTAGACCAGCTTTAGACACTTCATTGATAGTTAGGCCAGCTTTAGGCACGTCATTGATAGGTGGGCCAGCTTTAGGCGCTTCATTGATAGTTAGGCCAGCTTTAGGCACTTCATTGATAGGTGGGCCAGCTTTAGGCACTACAATGTTAGTTTGGCCAGCTTTAGGCACTTCATTGATACTTAGACCAGCTTTAGGCACTTCACTGATAATTGTGCCAGCTTTATGCACTTCGTTGATACTTAGACCAGCTTTAGACACTTCATTGATAGTTAGGCCAGCTTTAGGCACGTCATTGATAGGTGGGCCAGCTTTAGGCGCTTCATTGATAGTTAGACCAGCTTTAGGCACTTCACTGATAATTGTGCCAGCTTTAGGCACTCCATTGATAGTTAGGCCAGCTTTAGGCACTTCATTGATAGTTGGGCCAGCTTTAGACACTTCATTGATACTTAGACCAGCTTTAGGCACTTCATTGATAGTTAGACCAGCTTTAGGCACTTCATTGATATTTAGACCAACTCTAGGCACTTTGTTGATAGTTGGGCCTGCTCTAGGCACTTTCTTGATAGTTGGGATAGCTTTAGGCACTTCATTGATAGTTGGGCCATTTTTTGGCACGTTATTGATAGGTGGGTTAGCTTTAGGCACTTCATTGATAGTTAGACGGGGCGGGGGAATCCTACAACATCTGTGGCCAACAAACATGGGCTTGTCATGCAATCGATGGGTACTGCTCTCCCTCCTCAGGCTACCCCTTTTGTTAATTCCAGTGTATCTTGTTGTAACCGAAAAGATTTTTCTGTGCCAAACCTTATTCTTGCGCAGAGGGAAAGTTTGGGCATATCTCAAGTACGCAATATAAATAATCCAAACTTGGCCCTAGGGAGTGCGACCTGTAACCTGCCTCAGCAGGGTACTATTGCGGCTGACCCAAGCAATGTCGTTGCAGATCACCCTAGGGATACACATGCAAGTCCTAACACCGATGTCTTGAGCCTACCACCGGCCTCTAGTCCTTATGTGCTAGTACTGGCTGGTGTTCCCAACCTTGTTGAGGGACAGAGGGAGTCCTGGCCAGATTACCGTAATAAATCCATAGATTGGCTACGCAAACACAAAGGTTTCCACCCCTCCTTAATGAACGAAATCATCATGGCCAGGAGAGTAGGGTGGGTTGGCCAATCGGATATGAACATTAACGGAGACTGTATCGTCCTTAACTTTCGTACACCCCAAATGGTTCGCCATCTACTTAGTGTTCAAGAGCAATCCCTTTTACAATGTACCGGCATTTGCGCACTCCCTTTAGGTTATTTTTATAAACCACCAGCCACACCGTTTAGGGATGTCCATGAACTACCGCTGGTAGCCAATAGGTTTCTCGCACTTTCCAATTTAGGTGCCCAGGACTGACAATCACCGTTGATGACTGACCCACAGGTTTATGAGGAGGATAAATTAGATACCATACTCCCATCTTATAATGATAAACCAGCTTTAACCAGGGCAAACAGGGAAGCCGACCTGAGCATTCTAAGTTGGAACGTAGCGGGACTTCAATCCAGGCTCAGAGAACAAGACTGGCTGCGTATAGTAAAGGAACAAGACGTAGTCATGTTCCAGGAGACCTGGTTTACTGATGACTTATATATCGAAGGGTTCCATTGCTTCAGTGTAGTTGCTCCAAGCCCTAAATCGGGTAGACCATCAGGGGGGCTATTTATTGGGATCAACGTGGCTGCTGGAGGTAGTTTTAAGGATCTCCTAACTAACAGCAAAAACTATCAAGTTGTGTTTTTTAAAAGGAGAGTTTGTTTTTACCTGGTAAATTTTTATAACAATGATTTCCATTCTGTTCCGAACAGGAACATCATTGGGCTTTTTGATTTTATTTTTAACTTAGATAGTCAGCAAAACATGGAGGGACCTACCGGGATTCTCTTGGGGGGAGATTTTAACGCTAAATTTACCGGTATGGAGCATGACGAAGGAACAAGCATTTCTGGTCCCTCGTTTCGTGGGGGTGCAGAGCTAGCACTGTTCTTAAGATCATATAATCTGACTAATGTTATGGATTTGGTGGGCAGCCTTAATGCCACCAAAAACAAATTACCAACATTTAGGGGAAGGGGATGCTCGTCAACTATTGATTTTATCTTTATTTCCCCTTGTCTTGAAGACCAACTAATGGCTGCCGAGGTCCTTGCCACGGATTATGGGGATCACAACCCCATCAAAATAGTACTGAGTTCTGTACCTCGGCCCGTGTTTTCCTCTGAATGCGGGGCAAAAAATCTAACGCCATCAACCGACAATTTAAGACTTATCTGGAAGGCGTTGATAGTGGCGAACTTTTTAAAAACATTAGTTAAGGGCCATATGCACGCAACTCTTGTTTGTCATCACAAATTGCACACACTGAGGTAGGCCAGGATTTCTCCAAATTCTGCCTGGCCATTAAAACTCTATTGTCGAAACCTGCCCCTTTGGCAGGAAACATCCCTAGATGGTTCAACCGTGAGTGTACATTGGCCAATAGGAATCTCCGCAGGGCATTGTCATCTAACCCGAGGTGTGCTACAGATGTACAAGTGGCAAGGCGGAAATATAATATAGTAATTTCAAATAGGAAGGGAGCTCTTCTAAATGAACGCTGGGAAACTTTATCACAGGCCGCTAGTATGAAAAAGGGCAATATCTTTTGGTCCGCAGTGAGCTCCGATCGACGGGCCAGCTACTAACCCCCATTAGCTGCAATATCTCAAGTGAATCTTGGGAAAATCATTTCTCAAAAATGTATGCTACCCCCCCAACCAGAGTTTGATCAATATGACTATGGCCAATTTACCACCATTGAGCTAACCATCTCTGAGGTAGAAGAGGCCATTCAACAGAGCATTGGGAATAAAGCACCTGGCCCAGACGGGCTACCAATTGATTTAATAAAATGGAAACCAGACTTCTGGGCCCCGCTACTTTTGAATGTTTTTAACAGTTTAACCCACGCCACGTTACATGATACGTGGGCTAAGAGTATCATAGTTTCAATCTTTAAAAAAGGACATCGGTCCCAGCCTAGTAACTATAGGCCGATCTCACTAATTAATAATACCCTAAAAATATTGGGAAGAGTCTTGTATAATAAAATGTTAACCTGGACGGAGGAGAATAGTATCTTAGAGCCCTGTCAGCTGGGCTTCCATAGCAAGGTGGGCACAAATGAACAATGTCTCAACCTTATTTTGGTTATTGGGAAATACAGCATTGCACGGAAGTCCCCGGTCTATTTGGCCTTTATGGACTTGTCCTCAGCGTTTGACCTTGTTAATAGGTCAAAGCTCTGGACAATCCTTCTGGCATACGGTCTGGATGAGCCTCTGGTACATTTCCTACTGCACCTTCATAAAGACCTCCAGGCGCAGGTGAGGATTGGTATGGGTGGAGAGGTTTCGGGAGCCATCAAGGTAGGAAGGGGGGTCAGACAGGGTTGTGTCTTGGCCCCCCTCCTTTTTATTATCTATATTAATTGGGCTGAACAATTCGCTTAAAACCTCGACCCATGATGTTCCCACGATTAATGGTAAAACTCTCCCCATGCAACTATACGCAGATGATGCGGTCCTCATAGGCCGCACCCCGAACTCCCTGCGTATTTTAGTACAGACTTTTGTTGGGCATATGGACAGTTTGGATCTATGTGTTAATTTTAATAAATCATTTTTAATGTCCTGTGGTCCCGGAAAGCGACAGCTAAGTTCTATTGTAGCGGGTAGCCAGAAACTGACAAGCACCCGCACATTTCCTTATCTTGGGTTGGTCTTTGCCGCGAACGGCTTCTGGACTGTGCATCTTGCTCACTCCAGGAGCAAGTTCTCCAAGGCCACCAACTCAATTCTTAGCCTTCCCCGTCCAAAGACCACTGGTGCTATTTTAGCCATTCTAAAAATGTTTATATTACAGTGCGTCCCTGTGGCCACATATGGGGCTGAGATTTGGGGTATCGCAAACAGTTCCTGCATCCAGCAGGAAGAAAATAGGTTCTGCAGGAAACTGTTGGGTATCCCAATCTCTACCCCACAATACGTTTGCCACAGAGAACGTAATCTTAATTTTATATCGGATTTTAGACGTGCCCTTCCTGCTCTCTTTTGGTTATCTGTATGGAAGAACCAGGCTGCCTCCCTTACTAGAGAGATCATTAATGACTGCCTCACGTGCGAGAAAGGGATGAAAATTCCTTGGTTGAGTGGAGTACATCAAAGCTTGCGCAGTGTCAATAAAGAAAGTATCTTCTTAAACCCAAATATAGTTGATACTGTGTCTAAAAAGGAGCTAAGGGATGTCCTCTACTCTTCATATAATACAGAAAGGATTGGTTTGGAATCCAAGAAATTTTCTGTTCTTACCTATATGTCTATTGAACAGTATCAGCATTCTCTAGCTATATATCTCACCCTACGCATGAGTCATTGGGAAAGGAGCCCATTATTCCGCTTAAGAGCAGGAACTGTCAGATTTGCACTGTGTTTCCCTCTTGGATACCACCCTAATCTTGATCATGTACCATGCCCTTGTGATGGGGTGAGTGGCCAATCAATTTTACATTTTTTTATTTTTCTGTAAGTATTCTATGAAATACACAAAGTAGCTTTTAAATCCATTTTTTAAAAAGAGAAGACCCATTAGTCTGGATAACGCCTATTTGTGCTTAGTTTCCCTGGCCGACAAAGAGTTGATTTTCCGTATAAGCACATTTTTGAGAATCGCGACTAGAGTACGTAAGACTATGCCCGATCCCTGAGTCTTTATTATGACTGACTATCTGTACAACTGCCAGTTGATATAATGTTTTATTATTAGTAAATTATGTATTTATTACCAATGAAGTTCTTTTGAACTTGTTACTTAACTTACCAAAATGTTATGGTTATATCATTGTAAATGTTTTATTATCATGTATTTCTAACCTTCCATTTGTCACTTAATTTGCTATGATGCTGTACTTTTATGGGTACTAAGCTACCCGAATAAAGTTTATGAACTGAACTGAACTGATAGTTAGACCAGCTTTAGGCACTTCATTGATAGGCGGGCCAGCTTTAGGCACTTCATTGATAGGCGGGCCAGCTTTAGGCACTTCATTGATAGTTGGGCCAGCTTTAGGCACTTCATTGATAGGCGGGCCAGCTTTAGGCACTTCATTGATAGGCGGGCCAGCTTTAGGCACTTCATTGATAGTTGGGCCAGCTTTAGGCACTTCATTGATAGGCGGGCCAGCTTTAGGCACTTCATTGATAGGCGGGCCAGCTTTAGGCACTTCATTGATAGGCGGGCCAGCTTTAGGCACTTCATTGATAGGCGGGCCAGCTTTAGGCACTTCATTGATAGGCGGGCCAGCTTTAGGCACTTCATTGATAGGCGGGCCAGCTTTAGGCACTTCATTGATAGGCGGGCCAGCTTTAGGCACTTCATTGATAGGCGGGCCAGCTTTAGGCACTTCATTGATAGTTGGGCCAGCTTTAGGCACTTCATTGATAGGCGGGCCAGCTTTAGGCACTTCATTGATAGGCGGGCCAGCTTTAGGCACTTCATTGATAGTTGGGCCAGCTTTAGGCACTTCATTGATAGGCGGGCCAGCTTTAGGCACTTCATTGATAGGCGGGCCAGCTTTAGGCACTTCATTGATAGGCGGGCCAGCTTTAGGCACTTCATTGATAGGCGGGCCAGCTTTAGGCACTTCATTGATAGGCGGGCCATCCTTAGGGGGGTTATTGACGTTTGTGACAGGGTTAAGCAGGTCACTCACACCGGGCCATGCTCATGTGGGATATTGACGGACGGACCCGGTGGTTTTGGCAGGTGATTGACGATTAGGCCTCACATTGGTTGCCAATTCATCAGGCACAGATGACCCTGAGTCCTCTGTCCAACCTCATTTCATTTATAGGCAATCTGAAGCACTGCTATGCGCGTGCCTTTTGCTCTCAGGTGAGTTTCTGTGATTGATGGAGAGTGATGCAGGAATTTCCAAGGTGGGCACATAATAATATGTGGCATGGATGAACAGGAACCAGACCCAGGATTGAGAAAGGCGTCAGAAATATCGACCTACCTTGTGTTTACTACTTGTTGAGAGAAGTGTTGGGTGAAATTGAGAAGCCAAAGTCTGAGAGCGTTCGGCACAAAAAACAAGGCAAGCTTGTTCGATTGCACGATGGGGCTTCCGTGCCAGCCGGCCAGGATGAGTTTATTCCTCGTTTTGGAGAAATGATGATCCATGGCATAAACCATCTTCCAAGAACGGAGATCAAATATACGGTGAGAGGGTGAAAGCGTGTTCTTGAAGAGCTGAAAGAGAAATAGCTGTACACCCCGCATTAGAAAACCTTGGAGTGATGGTAAAGCCTCCGATGCTTGTGAGAAAGAGTTTAGTGCAACATTGTACTAGGTTCAAGATGTATTATTCATTAAACCTTTCGGCTTCAGACACAGAAGAGGCCGGTAAACCAAGGAGCATGAAAGGTATGCCTGTTATTCCAGCAAAGGATTGGCATCTAGGTAATGGCTGAGCAAGTGTCATATGAGAGAAAGGTTTTGGTAGCCAGGAGATGATGGAAAGATTTTGTTGATTGTGAGGTTTTGCTTACCACATGGTCACTGCAAAAAGAGCTAATGGACCTGCTCTTTCTATAACATCAGCGGAAATTCCCAGTAATGTGTGGAGAACTGGTCTTTAATAAAATATTGTGCATAGTGCCTGGATGAAACATGTTGTATATTAAGCACTTGTGGATTTTTACTGAGTGAGTCGAGGTATGATTTTTGTGGAAAATTACAACTAGTGTAACATCAGTCTGGAGGATGTGTTGGGATGGGAAGCCTTACCTTAAGGACCACGAAGTGCATGTCTGCCCATGGGATGATGTAATTCTTGAGCACCAATGCCACTAAGCAACTTGAGCTCACATGATATCATCCTCAGTCAAACTATCTTGTTGAAAGTGTGAATGAACTTTTGAACAGCATCATACACTGGCAATTTCAAAAAAACAGCCAGCAGTGGTGTCTCTGGACTGCACCAGTCAAATATCCCATTCTAATAGTTCTCTTATGCCCACTCCTGGAGTTCTGACTGCATTCAAAACTCAAACCTTGGTAAATGCTTTGACAATATTAGGAGGGCAACCTAATTTCCTTGTTCACATTGAACTTTCCAATTGGAATTGCATTTAGCTGTAATCACTCTTTTGTTTTCCATTAATTTTCATATCTTGCTTTTCAATTAATTTCCTGACATTGGTGTCTTTTTCCATAAAGACATGTTTATAAAGTATCCAATTCCACACACTTAAAACAGACCCAGACATCAATATTACTAGGACACACACGCCAAAAGGCTGCTTGAAAGGAGCACAAATATTTAAACGGGAGTGGATGGAAAAGAAGAATTTTGAGACGGTGGATAAATCAAATTGCTCTGAGGAAGTCCCTATATGGGACGAAACACATTGGCTGGGTCTGTTTTAAGTGTGATGGATGCAATTTGAATTTGAAGGTTCAAGTAAACAAGGAAATTGGGTTGCCATCCTAATATTGTGAAAGCATCATACAATTGTCAGAGACAGGTGGCTTGGATTATTATGATCCAGTGCATATGGTTCATCTCTTTCTATAATTACACGACTGACGTATCTTGTGTTGGTGTGGTGATGGGAGCCAGAATGAAGAGGACTCCATCATATTTGGGATGCACTTGGAAGTGCAAGCTGACTTTGGAAGTGATTGAGAAGTTGTAAAACAGAACATGAATGAATATGTTTCATTTCTGTCTCACAAGTGGAAAGCTGGTGTTATGTATGCGAAAGCTGGCAATGTTTGTGTAGGGTTTGACACTTATAGTCCCAGGAAAGCGGAAATGACACAAGCATTTCTTTTTACCCCGGAGGATAGTAGTACTCAGAAAAAGCATACACGCTTTTGGTTGTGTTTAATTTGTACACATGGCTTGTTATAGCAAAAGACCATCAAACCAGGAGAGCTTGAAATGGCTGGAGGTTGTTTGTGCATTGTGATGTCTTGGAATGTGCGGAGGCTGCCTGTTTGACTTTTATCGCTTCCTGTCAGCGCTAGGTTGTCTGCCTGCCCACTGGTGTCACAGCCCTTCTTAAAAACGTGCTCTATACTACCCATGCCTTAGCCAACCACATGTATTTTGGCACCTAGTCTAGTTTTAGTTACTGTTTTAAAGCTATACTCAAGTCAACAACACCATTTGCACCGACCGGTAAAGCATAAACTAAGATGTGTTGGAGGTAAAGCCTTATGTCGTCGAGCACGTACAACACGCAAAGACGTATTCTCAAGGATGTGAAACTGGACTGAATCAAATGTATCTCTAGTCTAACAAGTCAGCCCATACGTAAGACGACGCATGAAATATTGTAAAATATTTTATAAGTTGACTTCATAAAATTAACTGCTTTTCCTCAACCTTCTAGAAGGCAATCAATCCCCGCTGGAGAGTAGTTCTCACGGCAATCACACCGGAAACGTGCAGGTTATGAAGAACTGCATAAAAACCTTCATATGAGGCTGGCAAAGATTTCCGTATTTATGCCTGCGCATATGACAATCAACAGCGGCGGGGCACAGACTTTATAGTGCTGGATGAAGTGACAAATTGCAACACTTCTCAATGAGTAGAGGCCCAATATTGTTACTGCTTGTAGGTTTAATTGGGTGTTCCTGGTTGGAGGTGCCAGACCGTCCTCAGGACACGTGCGATACAGTGCAGCCCCTTCGTTAATCCTGATACCACAATCACTGTGACAATACAGCTGGTTACAGTCAGGACGTCAAAATTCAATCAGTATTATATGGAGAAAGTTTAGATTTTTTTGTTAATGACTATATTGATGCTCTGTGGTGTAATGTATGTTTAATGCGGAAATTACCACATAACTCCACACAATGGGGGTCTCAACACTCTTATCCCAGGCATTTAATTTACAAACCATTGTAATTTCCCACCTTGTTCTTGCATGTTCAGAAAGATGGCATCTAACACTACAACTCATAGAATTTATTTTGGTATCTGGAAGTTATCGCCCAAGACTGGAATATGTTGCCTCTAGTACATGGGCTCCCTGACTCCACCCATCCCTTGAAGGAATTCTTTGTGTTAATTTAAGATGACATTACAATGTGGTAGCCATATTGCACGGGTTGGAAAAACTTCCGCCTGGCGGTTGATAGACAGGCTGTTCAGGAGGTCGCTATTCTAAAGTAACAGAGTTCCCCAGCCGGAACCATCAAAAAGGGAGGGCGTGTTACCGAGGGGACGCATTATTCCCCATTCCTAATCTTTTTCAGAGCCCCTTCTCATACTCCATAATATATTTAGAGTTTTTGAAGCAAGCCTGCAGGTTTATTGGTAATAAGGGAGCTAACATGGGTGATACCACTAGATGCTGCCAGTCCAAGGTGTTGATGTGTTTTCTCCTTCCCTGTAGGACATTTATTAACTTAGAAACTGGTACATATTCCTTGTGGGCTCCACATGAAGTTTTCCACCTGGGCACTGTAAGTTCTGCTGACCTGCCTGTCCACAGCCACACTACTCACATCACCTGTGTGCCATAGTTTTTGAATCTTGAGCGACTGGTGTTTTTGCGTTCGATACTAAAAGGTCCAATTGACCAGAGTCCAGGAGCGGCCGATGGTGCTTGATCTCCTGGTGTCCTGCGGTGCTTTTTTGTAGGTAATGTTGTCAGCTTTGCCTATTCTCAGAGGCTTGCCCACTTGCGGCCTGCCCTGTTGATGCTAGGATGTGCTACCTGGCACCAGCTGGTGTTATGTGGCACATTAGCACCCCTGATGGTGATTGTTGGGTCTGATCTCAGAGAAGGTCTTCGTCAAACCTGCCAGCTTCTCCTGGACTGGTCAACGAGGGGCCAAACAAAACGAAAGGAACACCAGGTAAAGGCAGCGAATTAGTAATACTGCTGGGTAGAACCTTTGTTGCAGGGAAAAGCCTCATAGAATCTGTGGAATGTATAACCTTTGACCTGGAAAGGTATCCTCAAGTAGAAATGGGCACTGTAGTATCAACTCTATACTAATCAAAGGCTGATTCTCTGGAGGACCACGGTCTTTGTTGCTATAACCTTTCACCTGGAAAGACTCCGACAAAGACCCCAAGTTTCCTTTTCCACCAACAACTCTATATGCGTCAAGAGTGCCACATGTCTTCTTCTGGGATCTATATAGCACTACAGAGTAATAGTAGTGGAACTCATCTGGTATTTGTTCCAACTCTCTGCCCTTGGGGGCCACCGTTGGATCTGCCAGGCCTAAAATCTTGAGGGGCATTGATGGTATCAGCAGCCTAGAGCTGTCATCTTGCATTTCTCATTTCACAAAACTGTGTGATCCTGGGCAGATTGCCTTGCCTCCCAGGGCCTAGAGTTCTTCATGTACCCGGAGTGGGTAGAATTTAGAGACTAACCCCTGGACGACGCGAGGTATTAGAAACCCATTTTAATGCCCACATTAAAAGTATTTCGTCCACAGTTTGTAGCCCGTTGACCTGCACTAAAAGAATAAACTCATTTACTGTTTCTTTCTGGTTGCGGCCCACTTCCTTCATGGCCCTGCACGTGCTGCTCCACGTCACGTGCGTGCCCTGGCCTTGCTGTCGGGAGCGCGCTTTCTCCTCAGCACGTCTTGTTGTTGTCGCTGCTCTCACCTTTACAAGTCTCACACCATCCCTTATCGGTAAACATCATAAACCCTTAGCTGAGGACATTATGTTTTTAAGATCCTGCCCACAGAAAACTCCACAAAGTGTTTTATCTGCTGGCCAGGTCCCCCCGGCCCTCCGAGGCGCGCCCACGTGATGTTGACGCCGTATTTCCCAACTACTGCCACTTCATTACAAACTGTCGGAAATCTGCTGGCGAACCGTTTAAAAACACATCGCTCCAATATGGAATCAAAAATTGTGCAACTTACTTTCAGAAAGGACGTAAACATAGATCTTGGACGTTTGGGGTTTTACTTTTTTCAAAGTCAGGCGTTTGTGCGATTTTTATAGGACAGAACATTGTATCTAACTTTATGGGGACTGTCTGTTCAGCACGGAGCGTAGCTAAAATCGGCCCAGACTCCCACAAAATAATCCGAATTTTGGATGTAGGCCACAAACGACGAAATCTTGAGAACATTAAGAAGAATCGAGGCCGTCTGCTCCTACGTCATGGCTTTGAGGTCCAGTAAGGGTGCACTGGTACTGTAAGTTGCAGTACTGTAAGTAGTTCTGAAGCAAACCAGACTAGTGACTGACTCTTCCCCAGCCCCACCCGACTTTCAGAAGCAATCTTAAATCACACACCGCCTCTTGGTAACACGTTACATATCCTAACTCTGCCTCTTCACGGATGCCCCTCAGACCTCAGTTCCGAAAACCAGTCCTGCTACAATGTAGTTGAGGTACTGACAGTGGACCCAGTCAATAATGCTAGTTATTGGCCCTCAAGAAACCTAGAGGCACACAGAGGGTAAGGGTCTGTTGCGCAGCTTTGTGGGTGACTGTGTTCCCCCACCCATCCCCCCTTCCCAGGCCTCGGCATCGGAGAGCAAAATGGAGGATTTCAGTGTGTCCTGTGTGTTCATCACCAGCAGATCAGGACACTTTGCTAGGATAGGACTCGCCCAGATTGACAGGTGGGTGCCAGCCCTTAAGCAACCTTTCAGCCCAAACCCTTTCTGAACACAGAAGGCTGACTGTAGCCATTTAAATGGCTGGGGCAGATCTGACCCAGGAGAGAGACGTTGTTTGCCTTGCTCGTTGCCCACTTCCCGTCATGTGGCCACCAGTGGCCTTCCGCTTGGGGACCTTTTGAAGATTCTCTGCAAACCCAAGAGACCCCACTCAGGTGTCCTCCTTGGAAATCCACGTTTCCTTGGTCGATTAGTGCGTACCTTTCCAATCCTTTCTGAAAACCATAGTAAACACACAACCATGATGCATTCCACTAGGGTTATGATTTTGTAGCCAAGTAACCTAATGTAATTAGCACTGGCAATGCCCCCACTATTAGATAAAGAGGACCCCGTTGAGCCGGCTCATCAAGAGGTTTGGAAAAGCTCTCCATCACCAGCACAGAGGGAAGTCTCAACTGGTACAGGACGGACTAGGGACTAGCCTGGAGCTCTTGCCCCATTCCCTGCCTGGAGCTAGAGGAGCTGGCCTGGCTTCTGACCAGGAGGACACGCAAGGCCCTGGGGACTGACGCATATGTGGCAGACATCTTGAGAAAACGCGGAGAGCCTTGCAGCCCAGCTAGCTACAATTAGAAAAAGCCTTTGCAATGCAATAGGTCTCGCATTTGCTAGAGTTTAAGCTATTGGCATTATAAATGACAATGGCTTTTATTTATATGGTTTGCTAATTAACATATAAATAAAAGGCATTGTCACTTAAAATCCCAATAGCTGAAACTCTTGTAAATGCGAGACCTATTTCCTTGCAAAGAAGCGGCCGCCATTGTCCTCGGCTGCTTGGAAAGTGAAAGCACGCATGGCGTGCTGAAAGCTGCAGGAAAGCATGTAGTGCCTGCAGTACGAGAAACTCATTACCCCCTTCCCCGCTCATGACGGAGCCGCTCCGTCATGAGCCACGGTTGCCGTGTGCTCATGACGGAACGGTTCCGTCATGTCACGGCCGTTGGCGGCCGCTCCGCCTACGCGGCGCTGTTTCCCCGCCTGTGCGGGGGGACAACGCAAATGGGCGGAGTCATGACGGAACCGTTCCGTCATGAGCACAGCTCAACCGTGGCTCATGACGGAGCGGCTCCGTCATGAGCACAGTGCCACCGCGCTGCCACCCCGCACCCCCCTGCGCCGCGGCGGAATTCCCGCCGCGGCGAAAGGGTTAAAGAAAATAGTGCTTACAGACTAAATAACACATACTGTTTAACAACAGAAGTAAAAGGGCCAGTCGTCATGGGACGTTAATGAAGACAAGATGGTACTAAGGAGGGACTAACAAGCCTATTAGCAAATCAGAAGCCTGCATTTACAAAGGACAATGACGCAAGAAAATAAAAAATATGGGTGGAGACTGGGCGAAGCTTCAAGTCCATACTCTAATACAGCATGCCTCGCAGAGAGCGCATGCGCTGCCCAGGCTCGTCCTGAAAAGGGCTAGACCACTCATTGTGATATGAGACAGCTAGGTCAGGGGCTGGTTTGAGGGACAGAGCTGTTGCTGGAGATGACTCACTGAGGTAGGTTAGTTATCACGTAGGCACAGGCCTCAAACTACAAATTATTCAATTTACTACACATATTGCTCATGATGCCAGTATCTGTTTTCCTCAAAATTGAACACCAAACATTGCCACCCGGCGGCTGCAGCGTGTGGCGCGCATCATCTGCTCTTCCTGCCTTCTCTTCTAGGGAGTCCTCCGGGCTGTGAGCTGCATCCGAGCGGGGGGGAGGGGCGGCGGAGGGCGGAACCAAGCACGGCCACTTCCAGGCTAACCTCTGCAGTATCTGGCGTTATACGTGTGCTCTTATATATTAGCAGAATCGCATACAAGGGCAAACAGTGGCTAAGCTGCACATCAAACGCGTGTTATGACCAGAGCTGCCGACTTTTGAACTAGGGAAGCGGGTTGGAGTCCCGGCATCAGCTCAACATCCTGTGATTCTGGGCAAATGACTTAACGCCCCTGTTCCTAAAAAACAACAAATCTTCCCTTGTGTAATGGGACTGGTGCTCTCTTAAAGCGCTACAATTCCTTCCGGTCGAGTCAGCGGCATAAGGCAGGCCCCTGCAGCCCCTGTGATGCAAGGGGGGGCCCAGTTCTTCGATGGGGCCTCCATTGGGCGCAAGACCAATGAATATCTGTGAAATATGGCGGTCACACAGGGGCCCCTAATCACATTCTACAGGGGGTGCCCATCATTTTGCGTTAGGCACTGGGTCGAGTTAGTGCTATATACCAAAAAGCGAAACGCACAGTGTGATGCTGGGCAACGGGTGTTATTGTTATTGTCCTGTGCCTACTTCCCTTATCTGCCAGAACTCGCACCTTTGGGCCATTGATATCGTGAAGTGTGGCATGTAAATAAATACATGTCTTCATTGTCGTGCCTTCCAGAGTTCTAGCGCTGAAAACCCTCTGTTGTATGAAACAGTGTTAACGTTTCTCAACTTTATTTGTATATAGACAGATGAAATATCTCCTTCTAACGCAACCAGCTGGAAAATTATGCATATCCGTTTCTCTGCAACAGAATCTGCCTTTTGGACGTGGCTGAATGCCGACGTGGGATCCGGCAGAGTATGTTTTAATAACACGTGGTTTGTACGTGCCAAACAAATCAATAACTTCGAGAGGCTGTTGTGGTTAATTGTTTCAACCCCATCGGCATCATATAAAGCGTCACTTGCATTGCAAATATAAGCTAATGAAAGTTTTGAAAGATTTCAGTTTGGGAAGACTGTGACCTTTTCACACTTCACTTTACACATGCTATCGCTCACTCATCGGACAGATCTCGTCAGTGTGGAATATACAGAAAAGGCCGGTGAGTGCAAACCATCAGCGGAGAGGGGCGCCGGGGGAGGGGAGCTTATGACTCTTGTCGCTTCGCACTGCTGATTCTGTTGCATTTCTTCCCTCTCCAGTGGTGCAGGCTGGTAGAAATGTGAGCACATATTTTTTTTCTCGGTGGCTACAGCACGTGTCTGTAGCAACAGACACCGCGTCTCTTCCCGCGGCCGGACGCAGCCGAGCCGTCTCGGGCTGCCACGCAGCAGCTGTATCGAAGCCATCAGTAATTAGCTGAAAGCTTGTGTCCCAAAGACCTTTTGAAGCCATGAAACCCCTTTCACCGGAGTGAAATTAAATTGCCCTTTATATTCAAGCGCTATTGAAATATTGAAGTCAGATTGTTGCATCTTCAATCCTTGCCCCAGAGGTTATGCAAACAGATTAGGTTCGAGTGGGGCAAGAGCTGCGCAGTATCTTAATGAAGCCCCTCCGAACTGCAGCCGGGGGTGGTGCCTGGATGCTGCATCGTGCGCTTGTTGACAATAATCTAACACCAGCCTTTTCTTCCATAATTAAGCCTCGCAGCTCCCGGAGTAGTGCCAGGTCCTGAATGTTGATGGGAGGAAGGCACGCGGGCAGCAGACATGGCGGCCCGGCCCATAACTGCCGCCGTGAGGCAAGGACACAACGTGAAGAGATGCAGCGCGCATGAGCTGCAATGCTAGGTGAGTGGGTGGGGTCTAAGGGAGACAGGGCGGTTACCAACCCCACTTCCAAAGAAAGCCGACAGAAAACCAACGACTATAGATCTCGCAAGCGAGCAGACCATGCGCTGCAGCGCAGGCGAGACCTGAAAACTAGGCTATTGGCATTACAAGATGTTAGAGGACCTGCAGGACGGCATGTGCAATGATCCCGCAACACTTTGACTCACTCCCTAGCATCTCTGACACTTTGATGTCCAGCACATCCACTTCTTATGCCAGGAATTGCCCAAAGGCTTTTACCGTTCACTCTAGGCCTTGCCACAATGCCCTTTTCTTTGAGGCCTGTCATTCTGTATTCTCAATCATTTGAGCAATTTGGCATTTACCGTTCCACCGACGTCGCGGTTTCAAGGGGACACAGTAACTAAAATCACAGTTTTGTAGTCCCTACTGGGAATAAACAGGTCAATTGGGTGCCCAGGTCCTGTGGTCTCCCTTCTCACCAGACGTTCAGGAGACCTACACCTCTATAAATTACCTTGCAAGATCTTTTCCCACTCCAGATTTAAATTTGGAGACCCATAGGAGCTGCTGGCCCGGAATCCCACGCTATCTGTCCAAAAAGTCTACAGAATGTTTTGAAGTTTTATAAAGTTATCACTCAAACAGTACTGAATGGCATTGTGAATCTTAGAAACTTTTGAAGCCCCTGAATTTCACTTTGTATAGTTCTGATTTAAAGAACATTCTATAACACACTTTTGATTCACAAATGGAATCTCATTCTCTTTGATTCCATGAATTGGGTAAGTTGCATCCATCAATATCTCTACACCATTTTGCTGCTTCATGGTTTAAAATCGATATTCCATTTGGGAGGGATCATTTGGTTTGCAGTGAGGTGTTTGTATGATCAATTTTTTCACAAAGGGAGAGGATGTGGCCTAACAGATAGAGCGGTCGACCTCTAAGCTGGTGAACCGGGTTCGAGTCTTGGCAGGGACGCTTAACATCCTGTGATTCTGGGCAAACCACTTCATCTCCCCGTGCCTAACAAAAATGAATGTGTTTATCTGTAGCACAACTGGTGCTCATGTAAAGCGCTCTGATACTTTCGAGTTGAGTTCGCGCTAAATAAAACTCCCAAAAACAAACAAAATATATAGCGATTCTACTGGCATTATATCTGTTATCCGTCTTCATACGCTTCCACAAGGTAAAGAGCTAGTCATCTTTTGACCACAACTTCGTTTATCATTCACATTATCTTTGATGGATTTACTGGGATAATTTTGTATGTTTTTACAAATATCCGGAAACTATACGTATATCGGCTTCAAGTATGTGAACAGATTTGACAAAAACAATGACTACAAATAAAATTTGCTTTACATACGGTCCTCCCGCCCTCCCCGCCTCTACTTCCTGTTTATGAGGTGGCGCAAGCTCAGTTCACTTTGGAGCTCGACACTTTTCCAACAGATACTTCAAAAATTGCGAAAGACGAAGACATTAGAGTCTGAGACATCAAAATATTCAAAATAATCTATATAAAAGTGTTATCTCTACGACTACATAAAAAAACACCAGAGTATTTGGCTCTGAGTACTAGGGCAAAGGACAACACGAGACCCCGTATCTTAGATCTCCCTAACCACAAGCAAACACATTTAGAGATGCCCTAAGATAACCAAAGACATGGGATATAAAATGATTACAAATTCTGGCAAAGTGTTCTGCAGTGAAGATATCTGATAACAAAAGGAACTGTTTGTATTAACTAAGGAAATTCATTCCTGAGTGCCTGTGGTGTTGTAACTGGATAGTTGAGTCAGAGAGGAGAGAGTTGGCTTAATACTCAATCTATGTCATCGGTATATACTGCTCCGGTTATCTCAATCCAAAATAGTGACTGTAGAACAATCGGGTGTGTGTATAGCCCTGCGGGCCTTTTTTATGTGCATAGTTGTGCGAATACTATAGGGCCTATCACAAACTGCATGTTGTAGTATGTTACGTAGTATTTTGGTAGTACTACACATATACTACAGAAAGGCATTCACAAACCTACGTGTGTAGACCTCTACTATTGGTCTTTGTGGAGCTGTCAATACTTGTAAGAGTACATTTTATTTGTAAACATGGGAGGGACAAAGAGAAGTAGATGGAGAATGGGGAATACTTACTACAAGTTGGGAGGCATTTAGGGAAAAGTAAGGAGGGTTTTTATGGAGGGGCACGCTATTACAAACCACCACCACGAAAAGAGTAAGCCCATTGCAATTCACAAACCGCACTTCTAAAGTTGATATGGCCTTGAAAGTGACAAAATATTAGTAAATGTACTCAAGCCCAACCTTGAAGTAAGTCGGGCACCAGAAATGGTCACCTATAGGTACAGCACCACACTCTCAGGGAAACATGTAAACAGGGAGTTCAAATAACACACCATAGGAAATAACGTTGCAACCCGAAGTATGGGCAAAATTAAAAATGTTGGAGAAGTGTGCACCCTTGATCACTAAGCCTTCTTGCTTGCTCCGACGCTCTCTCCAACTCCTGCCATCTCTCACTTACCTAACCTTTCCCTGTAAGGTATATGGTAAAGCTGGTCAGGCCATAACGGCTGCATCGAGTCGGGGGGATGAGAGGGAGCTCCTTGTCCGTGATACCCCATCACTGCTCCACTCTTCTTCATCCTTTCTACAGCTGAGTGAATTTCTTTGGCTGAAGCAAATTTATCAAATTTTAGTCAACGTCTCAGCAATTAGCGTATCTTCTCCACTTCATTCCAGAACCATTATCATCAAGAAAATTAACCAACAAATGAAGAATTGCATGAAAAGTAAATCTGTATCAAAAGGAATCAAGTTTAAAAAACAATTTGGCAATCACAAAATGGATGAATAATTGGGAAAAGATCAGTTTGCTAAGAAAACAAATCACCAACAATTACTGTGCGATCAACAATGTAGGAATCTCTTTCTAAAATGTTAAGTACAGGGGATATGCCCCTCTGGTTTGATGTCGATCAACAAGAGCGTTTTCTATTTCTTAATTTCAGCTTGATTGTTCATAGAAAAAGAAATATTCGTCCAATTTTAACCCTCTCTATCAGTATGCTCCCTCTACCTCATCCCAGGGTATAGTATATATCTCTGAACAGAAATATCGACTTTGTAGCAGGAGGGCAGAGAAATGGGTGGAAATTTTGCCTGGCGGTCCAGATATACCTTCTCGTCTGAAGTATTTACCTACAGTTCCAGATAATTATTTTCTAATCCTTGTTTATTTATAATTCTTCAGTTAAAAATTCAATGAGTACTGAAGTGATGACATCTGAAGGTGACTTTTCACTTAACTACCCCTCCCAAACATGATAAAATGTTTAAGAAAAACAAAATATTGATGAAAATAACCTATTTCCCCTGCCAGACTATTCTTTTTTTTATATAAGGGAGGAAATACTTGTAGGTAGACCTAAGCCTCATTGTTGTAAATATGATTTGGTTTTTTAATTTCCATGCTTTCTGCCGAGGAAATACAGTCAACTGGCTGTTAGGCGGCTGCCACCACTCCGATAACCAACCTCACTACAACCTTGGAGAAGAGATGAAAGGAACCAATCACCAGACGGCAAGGTCTCACCAACCAATCAGGCAGACAACAAGATTCCCACAGAACCCCTCTTAGCAAAAGTTTTATCTCTATGACTACATAAAGAAACACTAGAATATTTAGCCCCGAGTACTAGGGCAAAGGGCAACACACGGCCCATATCTTAGATCTCCTAAACCACAAGGAAAGAAATTTTGAGATGCCCAAAGATAACCAAGGGCCTGGGATATAAAAAGATTCCAAATTCTTGCAAAATGTTCTGCAGTGAAGATATCTGATAATAAACAGAACTGTTTGTATTAACTAGAGAAATCCGTTCCCATGTGCTGTGATGTTGTAATGGCTAGTTGAGTTATCGATGAGAGAGACGGATTAATTAGTACTGAGTTTATGTTATCCGTATAAACTGCTCGGGTCGATCTCAACCCTAAGTGGTGATTAGATAACAACTTGGTGCATATGTGTAGCTCTGTCTGTTTGGTTTTGTGTGTATAGTTATACAAATACTATGGGGCCTATAATAATCTGCTTGTTGTAGTAGGCGAAGTAGTACGACGGTCGTACTACTCACTTAGTACTCACCTACTACAGAAGGCCAATCACGAACCTACATGTGGAGGCCTAACCTCTCTTATTTGCTTTTTGTGGAGATCTCTGCACTTATAAGACTACATTTTAGTTGTAAATGTGGGAGGGACAAAGAGAAGTAGATGGAGAAAGGTGAATACTTACTACAAAATGGGAGGCATTTAGGGACAAGCAAGGGGGGTTTTAAGGAGGGACACACTTCTACAAGCTCCCATTGCTAAAAGAGAAAGCCCATTGCTATTTGCAAACTGCACTTCTAAACTTAGTATGAACTTAAAGGTCACAAATCATTGGTAAATGTACTCAACCCCAACCTTGAAGTAAGTCAAGCACCACAAATGGCCACCCATAGGTACTGCACCACACTCCCATGGACAACAATGGAAAAACAGGGAGTTAAAATAACATACTCATTGTTGAATAAATAAAATAGTTTTGACTTTTAAAAAATGTATACATTTTGTTTAATGTTGAAAAATTGTATGCAGTTATTAAATAATAAATTTATTATTTAAAAATGTAATAATACAACAAATTAAAAAATAAAATAAAAGAAAGTTTTCAAATTATTATCAAAACATAAAGTTAATTTAAATTAATTTTGCAGACAAATTGTTACCAACCTGTCATTCACACTAAATAAAAATAAAAAGTTACTTTGGGTGGGATTAGTTTGAAATCATATTTTTGCAAAAATAGCCTTTATAAATTAAACAAATATATCTTAATTAATTAAGTATTTAATACACATTAAATGTAATTAATTTTATTTTAAACAAATATATATGGAAGTCTACGACCCCTACATTAAACACCTTATTCTAATTTTCTTTGTTGTGCTCACTAGATTCAAAGCGTAGTCACTGCTCAGATATTAAATATTTTCACTCCTCTTTTGCCGCAGTAGTGAAGACCCAGGGTCTGAATCGGGTCCTTTGGTGGATGTTGATCTGAACTTTTCCCCAGGACACCGAGCATTACTACTTATAGGCAGGCGTGGGGAGAAGAGGTTAAGAGGTATATGGCACAACACCCGGCATATGGATTTTTTATGTAAAGCACGCTGCTGTTGTCTTTATGATGTCACTTGGAAGCCTTTGGTGGAATATTACCCAATTATTGACAGGCGCCCTGCTGGTGACATCACTATTCAAGTGTAAGGAGCAGCACCTGACATCATTCCAATCATATACCTCTCTTCTCCTGTTCTTTCTTCTTCCCTCCCCAGCTTGTATTTCATCTCTGCTCCGCGTCCTCCAGTCTCATTCCTTCAGTTTTCCGATTTCATCAACCACCTTCCTTAAGAGTTTTTTTTAGATTGTATTTAATTGCATAATGTCAATGTTTAGCACCACAGTTCTGCGGCCAGTTAGGGGTACAAACGTGGGAACTCAAATTATTGGTAAGATTACAAATGGCGGAGAATGGTGCACCCTAGATCACTAACCCTCCTTGTTTGTTCAGCCGCTCTCTCCAACTCTCACTTTGATGTTCTCTTCCCTTCCTGATCCTAATCTTTCATTGTTAAGATTATGGTAAAGATGGGCACGCCATAACAGTTGCATTGCGTCGTGGGGAGTGGGGGGGTGGGCAGCCCCTAGTCCCCGATGACACAACATTGTTCCACTTTTCTCCATCCTTCCTAGACCTGAATGAATTTATTTGGCAGAAACAAATTGGTCAAATACTAATCAACTTCTTAGCAATTAGCATATCTGTCCCACTTCGCCCCAGAACCATTATCATCAAGAAAATAAAAGAACAAATCAAGATTTACATGAAAAATAAATCTGCAGCAAAAGAAATCAAGTTTAAAAAACAATTAGTCAATCACAAAATGGATGACAAATTGGGAAAAAATCAATTGCCAGGGAAAACCAATCAGCAACAATTTCTTCGCCTACAATAATATAGGGGAACCATCTTAAAATATTAGAGGGATATGTCCCTCTCATTCATTGTTGATGGGCAAAAATCTTTTTCAGGTTTCTAATTTTTGGTGCATAATTCATGGAAAAAAATAAAGTGTCCCCCAGTTTTGACCCGCTCTTCCCGGGGTGTAGTACCCATCCGTAGAGAACAGGAATATTGGCTTTCTTGCGGGAGGGCAGAGTAAGTGGCAGCAAGTTCGCCTGTAGTCCATGTATACCTTCTAGTCTGAAGAGTTTACCCATGGTCTCCTGACAAATATTCTTTTGCATTACTTGTTTATTTTTTATTCTGCAGTTAACACTTCAACGAGGAATGAAGTTAGGGCATCTGGAGTTGACCTTTCACCCCATTACCCTTCCCTAACATTATGAAATATTGAAGTAAAACCAGATATTGATTAAAATACCCTGAAAATGTCGCCTGCTGGAAACACTTGTAACTAGAGCTGAACCTCCTTGTTGCATGGCTGAACATTTTTTCTAATTTCCGGGCCAGGAAATGCACTTAGCTGGCTTTCAGACTGTAACCACCACTCAGTTTACCAACCTGCCCTCAACACTGAAGCACAGATGAAATGAACCAATCACCAGATGGCAAAGTCTCGGCAACCAATCAGGCAGACAACAAGATTCCCACGGAACCCCTCTTAGCAACAGCAGCGGATTGGAGCATCTGAGGCAGCCAATAGCAAGTCTGGGATGTCAGCAACACTAGACAGTTGTTTCCTTTCTCACAAGGCAGCTGCTGTGCGACAGCTGACGTCACTCTTGTGGTTCTGCATTTCCTCAATGATAGAAGCATGAAACGCAGAAGTGAAACCTACAGTAAGCGGCCGCTTATTTGCATCGCCGCCTCTGGGAAGAGGGCATGCCTAAACCAACCCTTGTTTGGTCTTTACGATAAATCTCATATCCCCCCTGCATCTTTGGGGCATTGAGCTGGGTGGATGAGGCTTCTGGAACAATCCTCTTGTACATTGAAAAGGAAAAATCATTTACCCAAATTGTAGTAGGGTGCTGCACAACCATCCACCAAAGGGCACTGCGACATTTAGCTAACGGGGGTGCAAGAACAACACAACTAATTTGTATAACATGTTTCTTTAGAAAGTAGTCCTAGAGAACCACAGTGAGCCATCTGGGCAACCAAATCCCAGCTATCATTTCAATTTCTTCCAAGAACTATTCCAAAACTTTTCAGGACATAAGAAGACCAGACTAAGCTGGAAATGTCTGCTTTAGGACTGTTACATCTCACAGAGCAAGAATGAACATGCGTAGAAAGGTACGCAAGATATCCGCGGTGGGATACATCCTGGTGAGGACACGATGCTCAATCAATTAGAACCTAATGCTGCTCGAAAGGCAGTTAATTCATTGTCTGAATCATATAATTCGCTATTTTAATTACATATTTAATTATTTGTCTCCCAAAAATAATGAAGGCACTAACAACATAATTTTAAAGTATTTGCATAAATATGAATCTTAGAGCAGAAATTGTGGTTTATGTTGGGGAGCGTGTGAAGAGCATGCCATGAACAACATAAAAGTTAAAATAACATAAAAGTATAACCTATATAAATACGTTTGGGCACACAATAGGAATTCAGATAACTAGGCATAACGTCATCCAAATGCACATTGACAGCAGTCGTTATTTTCTTGATTCCTATATTAAATTCATCCAGACTCATTAAAGCAAACATGTTTCGGCTGGTAATGTAAGTACTGGTGGATATAATGAATCTGTTAATTTTGTATGAGCTGGTTAACCCTCAAGCAGTAGATTGAAAATGATAATGTCACTAGTCAGATTTAAAGCATCGTTTTTGTTTTTAATTATTATTATTTTTTTTTAATCATGTTTTATGGAATTGGACTGCTGCCAAACAAGAAGTTTGGGAAAAATAACACAAGGGTGATTTAGAGAGAAAAACAAGAAAGTACTTCAGAGAAGGGGGAACAATGCAAACAATGCAGACAGGCCGGACGAGCAACAAGCAAACCCGCATTACCGAAGAGTAAAGGGCTTTTGTCTAATTATAGCACCGTGGGAGGATCAAGCAACCACTGAGTATCTCTTCAGTGGACCTCACACATGGGTTCAGCAGTCGTAGCCTTTTGTAGGTTCTTAAGTGTATGTGTTTTTTCCTGTCTGTGTGCATCTGTTTGCAGCTCACCATATCCCCCGCTGAGGTGCAGGGGGGGGACACATGAAAAAAATACTGTGAATGAGATACAGACTCTTAATCCTAAAAAATATAGTCTGGTTTCATTTGAGGGTACAAATATAAAATGAGTAATAGATTTGTAGCATGTACACGATTTCCCATGAGATATATAAAATTAGTTTATTTATAGAAATTACATCTTTGTAAGAATTGTTAGCAAGTCCCAGGTTGTAGAAGGTTGGTTCAAAGAGGACATTTGATGGTCTGCACTGTCGGTTACCAACGCTTCTATATAGTACGCCTTCATGAAATTTGAGTACTTCCTTGGTGTTTCTTGATTTAAGGAATCAGTGGATGAGCACTTGATTGTTACTTGCAACAACAGCTTGGAGGATTTGAGTAGATCTAAGGAATTTACTCCCAGTTGATGGCTTTGTGTTTGTACCCTGTTGTGGCCTCGTCAGCTTCGGTGGTGCAATTGGTTAACGAGGTTGGATGCCGAAGGTCCACATTGCCTCAATCTGGGCCCGCTGCTGTGACCTCTGTTTGGGGTCTCCAGCATTGGTGGGATCAAGCCTGATTTTCAGGATAACTGCTCACTAAGTAAATAATTTGCTTTTAGTCAATTGTTTGTAAATGTATCGCTGATGGATATCCTAAAAATCTGGTGTAGACCCCGCCCTCGTCTACCTAGCTTTCATATCTGACCTACATGGTTACGTAGATTATAAAGAAACCTGTGACTCACGTTGAAATGATAGTCTTGCACCCGGCTTTTATGGAGAGCTGGCACTGCAAGGAATTTTCTATGAAGAGTACAGAGATCTTTGCTCTTGTTCGTCTGTGGAGTTAGTCTATCGCCACACAGCGTGGTTGTAGCCAAGAAAAAGAAGTAACCCTTTTAGAGGTTGTGGGATTATTGGTGTGTGTGCGCGAATTGCAAGACTTCCCTTAAGCTCTTTAAACCTCAGGACACTTTGGCAGGAACTTCATCAAATTTGTGAAACTTCCTGAAATAGGTTCACGAGTACGTCTGGGAAAATAAGTATAAAGAAGCAAGAAGAAAATGAGTATAAACAAATAAGGCGGCAAAACCATGAATGACATCGGCCACCTCTTCTGGACCGCTCTGAATCCCACCTTGAGGTCGCAGCCCTAGTAACAGATTCGGGAGAGGCTGTCTACAAATTAATGCATTTTTGGAGTTGTCGTTGTGGATCAACTGTTCTCTACCAAACACTTTATGGTCAATGATCGTGACGTGCAAAGGCAAAACCCAGGACTGGAGTTCTGGTGGTCCAGTTATACGGAATCATGTCTCTTGATCCAAGCATGGGTTCCTTCTGCAGTGTTTGATCTAAAGTTTCAGAAAATGTATTTAAGTTGAAAAATACCTGCTCTTCAAAGCATGGAGTAAAAAAGACCTTAGCATGAACAAAAGTGTATTGTCAATGAGTTCACCCCAGCTGTGTCAGCGTTACCAATATTATGTATTGGTTCAAAGTCACTAAAAGTCACAGAACTCATTGCAAAGTGTTGATTTTGTATTTACTTTCCAATTGAAAACATGGTTTGCATTGAAACGTTGCCAAAATATTAATATACACTACTGTGCTGCAGCTTGCAATAAGGGGTGTCCCATGGGTAGTGTACGAGTGTTCCCAAACAGTCACCCATGGTCTTTGAAGCAAAGCCTGTTCTACTAAAATGTGTAGATAGAACTGATACAATGAGGATGAAGACTCCAAGAAGGTAAGAGTAATGTCCTTTATTCCTGACTCCTCTCTCCACCAGCATACATTTGCCTCACCAACATTCTAATGTCGCCTTCAGGGACTTGGGACAAACCATTTACAGTAGGGGTGATTTAGGGACATATAATTTGGCACATATACTGGTCAGTAACATGGCACGACTAGGAAAAACACATCGTAACAAGAACCTTGCACTAAAATACACCTCCATGAGTCTGGCTTTAATTTGGAGAAAAGTTTTCTATTCTCCAAACGTTTTCCTAGTTTGTATGTATGCAGCCTGCACTGAACATTACTCATTCAAAGTGGTAAACATTTGAAAGTTAGGCTTGCCTGAATATTTTGCCCGGAAGGGTATACGCTCAATACACAGTAAAGCGCTCTGATACTCCCAGGTCTTGCTAGCGCTATATAAAAATCTTGAAATAAAAATAAAATAAATAAATAAAATACCTCCTTTGCAGCTAGAATTGCTTATAAATATTATGATTCTTTTTACCATGAGAATAATCGTACTGCTTTATGCTACATGATGCTTGTTCTGCAGGCTTTAAGCGCAGTAAGTGAAAGACGCTGCTATTAACAAACTTAATGGTACTCAATTTGCTGCCCATCCATAGGGCGGAAGGTTGAGTTTAACCAGGGCCGAGGTCTTCCCGCTGAGCGGGCTGGAGGCGCTGTGTTTAGAAATAACTTATGGTTTTAAAAACACATGCTGTATAGTTTCTTGCATGTCCAGCAGTTTTCAGGCAACAATAAAAATGTCAGGTTAACTCTGGTGATTTATGTTCCTACTGGAGAGAGATCAAGATTTTTTTAGTGGCAGTTTTTGCTCATCATAGAATCACACTGTATTTTATGTGGATAGCTCAGTGGGTTACTGCTTTTGTCGCTGACAAACTTCTGTTGCTTTTAGTTCATAAGGTACAATCCTAATATAGCACAGTGAGTTATAAATAGTCATCAAAGAGCTGCATTCAAACTACATGGTACAAGTTAGAAAGGTATGCTTTTTCCCGGTCTTTTATTATCCTAATGTTGCTTAAAAGGGTTTACTTGTGATGTAATACATTATTTTTTGTAAATCCAACCCCAACCATTGTGGTGCATTTGAAATCTTGAATTTGTGGTTTTCCAGACCAAACACTCTTAACCTATACCGCCTACTATGAAGGATGAGATGTGATTCCTACACCTTGTAATCCACATTGTCATACTTTTCCTATAGACTGATTTAAACATGTATGATTTATTATCTCTGTATAATGTGTGTGTGATGCAAAGTGCTCTGACACGCTACACTGATACGAGAAGCGCTATAAAACAAATTAAATGCACTTAAAAGAGGTTCTATGGCGAGATGAGGGGCACTGTTGGAGGGTGGTAGTTAAGGAATCTGTGTAGAAAGAGGTCACCGGAGGAGGAGAGGGGGTGCCAACAAAGATTGTTGCACTGGGCGCCACCAGCGCTAAAGCCAGCCAGAGTTTAACCTGTAGGTATCTGAGCTCAGACCTCCCTGTCACAAATGTCGATGAGCATTTAACTCACTGAGCTATCTTGCTGACGTCTAACAATGATCCTCTTTAGGTCAGGTGCCAGTAGCACCAGATCTCCCCCCTCATTGCCGTTCATTGTAATTGAAAGAGCAGTGCTTGTGCCTAAGCTCTGCAATCCATGACTCACCAGTTGTGTCAGAAACAAAAGCTGAAGTAGGTGGATTTAGGACTCACCTACAGATACTTTAGCTTCCTGTTGTTGAAGGCTTATGTGGACAATACTTACAGTGGGCTCTGTACCTGCCATTGGCTTACCATTGGTTGGAGTTTTTGTCAATCTCATTTGTTTGCTTGTTATTGGATGGCTTTCCTTCCTCTTCTTGTGTTTGTCCCTCCCCTGGAGCACAGCTTCTTTACTATACGTTTGATTGGGCGACTTGTATTCTCTTCCACATCTCACGTTCATGAAACGGCTTTTTCCTTTTTCTTTCAGCCCATCATTGGAGGGCATGTGTTTTCCTACTATGTCCCACGCATGCCTCTTCCCCCTGAAATACCCGCCCCCACGTGCTCTGTGTTGCTCTCTCCTTCCCAGCTCATTTGTTGCTCTCCCCACCCTTGCCTATCTGGCTTTTTTTCTTTCATTTTCTTATTTTTCTCATCCCTCCTGAGTCAAGCTTCTCCATTGCTCCATGCTCCTCTTCTAGACTTTATCCCCTACCTGCCCCTCATTGCTTCCCCGCTCCTCCAGTCACTATCTTCGTGTTCTTTACTAACAAGACTTTTCTAAAAAAAAAATATTTTGAAAGGACCCAGCTGCTGCAATTTGCTGCTGGGACCCACCCCGCTGTCCTTTTTCAAAATATTCTTTACAAGCAATTGAAAAAAGAAAAAATGTTGTTTACTACTTCAGGATTGGCCTCCGCCATCCCAGAATAGCACATTAAAAATCCGCAATGGGGTCTACTTCTTGCCATAAATATGCAGGGTAACTTGTGAGTGCACGTGCATCGTCTTTTGTTTTGCATATGCTTCACAGCGCAGGCAAAAGGCGTTTTTTGTTCTCTTTCTGCCGACGCTAAACAGCATCGGCAAATATGCACTGCCAAAGCTAACAGGACTGCTTTAGAAGCCAAAATCTGCACATTTTTGTTTTGCCAATGCTTGTTGCTTTAAGCATTGACAATAGGAGTAAGTGAGATCATGTAGCCCTGTGTTTAGATTCTGCTGGGAGGGGCAGACAAGGTGATACAGTTGTAAACAGGTTGCGGCCTATAGTACAGGCTAACCTCCTGAACTCTTTCTTGAGAATGTTTGGATTGTTCACAGCTTGTTCTGAAGTTTATTTTTATGATGACCTCTGTTAAACCACCCAACCCAACAGATGATATCTTAATAATGGGCACATGCTGGCAGGGGTGCCCTCATGCACACATACTGGCATCTCTCCAGGAGGCCTTCAAGAGATAAAATGGCAGATATGGCTCCTTGCCTCCAGGGTTGTGCAACTCTCCATAAATAGAAAGATGGTGCCCCCAAAAGGGCGGGACTCTCAAAACGCGATCACGAGTATTTGCTACAGTGGAAAATGCATAACGCGCCAGCTCCATTTTACAAACCGATACGGGGCTTTTCTGGAGATCACTGGTTTTGAACATTTTTTTGCTTCCTTGTGGTGCTACATTCACAGTCTTGAAGATGGGTCTGGAGGTGTGGTACCCAGTCCCTGAGCTGCCCTGTCTCATTTTTGATACTTTGATCCCATCACACAGGAAGTCTCTGCCAGTCTCTTCCATGTTGCTTCTCACAGGAAGTCTTTACCCGCTAAGGTCCACCATTAACATGCCTTGACACACCACCAAGCACTGCACCACACAACACTACATTAGCTAGTTCGCAAGACTAATAGGTCTTGTGTTGGCTGCCAGCCTTTTGGCTCTGTCAATGCTTGTTTTGCCATGTTTTTTTTTTTACAAAACTTTATTGTTGGGGAAGCTGTCAGGTTCCCCATCAATCAAAAAAAATGTGGCCAAAAGCAAAATATATTTTATGATCTCATAAAGCACATATTGCCGTAGTAGTCCCTGGAACTGAAGGGGACTACTTTGCGTGTGGATACGCTCCGTAAGAGAGGGCAGAATGATGTCACGCACAGTGAAGTAGCCAATGGCTGGAGTGGACCGATGTGCTGTCCAATGCTTTGTGCTGCAGTGGGCAGATGAAAAATGGGAATGACACAACTAGAGCCCAATGGTGAAGAGGGCTACCTGACAGTCCCCGTAAGTATATTATACATATCATTTAGGTAAAATCAAAAGGCCTTGGCTAACACCAGACCTGAAAAAATAGGAGCGGTGACAAATGGCGAAAAGCATTGTAGAGTATTTTAGAAGGTCAGGAGGCACTCTGCTGGATTCAACTAGCGAGAAGAAGCCAAAACGGGCCTAGTAGCTGATTCCCGTCGTAGTGCTACTGAAGCGCAATGGAAGCGGTGCGAGTGTATCCGTGTGTTCATCGGAGCATGCGTATGCTGAGGTTTGCGGCTTCCTACTCACTATGACATTTTTACGCTATTGCCTAGAATGATGGCCATGTTGGATGCTTTTAGAAGCTATCGGATGCCCCTCTCCTGGCGATAACGTTGCCTAAAATCCACAAAAATAACTCGCCTCGTCTTCCCAAACTGCCCAGTTCAATATATAATGCAAGAGCCCTTCAGCGATAGTCATAGCCTAAAATTAATTCTCACAGGAGCACTCATATTCCAAACGCGGTCCATGCTTGCGTTGAGATTCACAATATTTATTAAGAATAGAAATGCTCTTTTGTGCATTGCAAATTCAGACTTTGCACTGACTTCACAAATGGAAATTCTCTGTATTCGAAGAGTGAGCACCCTGAATTTCGAAACCAAAACACAGATGGTACAAAATATGGAGGGCAAAGATATCGAAACCAGGTAAGTCTATATTTTCTATACCCAACTCCACATATATGTGCCTTTGCATTATTTTCTATATCCAGCTTCACAAATATGTTCCTGTGTGGTACATATATCTTCAATGTGCTTAGGAGTAGTAAATCCGTACTTCCCTATATGCACTTACATTTTGATATATATTAACTCTCGATATTCATCTTTTGATATTACGGGGGTGTATATGCAGTAGTACAACCATTTAATCGCACGTGTATCTCGCTGACATTTAAAAAGCCTAGCGATGGCTCTCTTGGGAGGGGGGAGTTCGGGTAGATCTCCTGCGTGTTATTCTCACTTCACCGCGGTCACGGGTGTGTTTGCACGTCTCGTTGCCTGGCCTCCGTCCATGTATGTATCTCTGGCACAGTTTAAGTTGTTTGAAATGGCGGAGGACGCAATGAATCAGTGTTACCGTGTTAAGGGTAAATAAAGCGTATATAAAATGAGAAAACACAAGTAATTGTTTCCAGCTGTGCCCCGCCTCCAGGTCATCAGGGTTCTTGGACGGACACTGACGTCAGCAGAGGCCTGGCCTATCCGGAAGTCTGTACATTTCCCACCAAGCTGAATGAGACATGTCTCTTGCAGCCCAATAGCACTGGGTGGGGAAGAGACGCTGGTAAAACATGAGTCCTTTATTTGCCCCGGGGCCAGAGGTCTTTAAGAGGTGCCTGTCTGGTTGATAAAAGTAAAAACCAAAGGAAATGTTGGACGGAGTGTTGAACATGGCAAGCACTCACCCCCAGTCAACTGATCTGGGTTTAATCCATCACCGTTCTTTAGCCCAATCTGCCACCCCAGTTCAGACATGGCCATATGCAAATCAGTCTGACCCTGTGCCTCATGGGAACAGTCCAGCCCTTGCTCACTTTGCCACTGGATTCAAGGCAGTTTGGGCTGGACTGTTCGCATGAGGCACAGGGTCAGACTGATTTGCATATGGCGGGTGCAAAGCATCATCATTGGGCACTGCTCCTCGTGGGGGTGGCGCTGCAGTCCCTCACGGGCCCTACTAGAGGGCACTCTGTTGGAGATCTTTTTAGGAGTTGCCGCAGTTGTACATGTGGGTCAAGTGGGGGTAGTGAGTGACAATAAAGTGACCTGTTGGTACCCTTGTATGTTTATTTGTGGGTCCTCTGGGGCAGGTTAAAATAAAGCGGGGATGGAGGTGCAAATTATGCAAAGATGAGAGGGGAGAGGAAAAGATGTTTTCCCGCTGCTCTCAAACCGTATGTGAGTATAAAATAAGGTTTTTATAAGTGGTGGGTAGTCGACATGTTTCGCGCTATCCGTGGTCCCTAAAGGATCCCTTAGCGCTTCAGTAGGACCGTGACAAGGAAAACGAATAAAGGGGGAATCAGGGAGGAAGTGACTGCAGTTTTACCCTCATGTTTATAAAAATAATACTGTTATGGAGGGAGATCCAATCGGTTTCTTCATCAGGGTGTGTAAGGGCTTCATGAAGTGACCCCTGACTTGGCCTCACTCGTTTGGTTGGCCCATGAGCGCGACTTATGAAGGGTGAGAGGGTCCCTGGGGTGAACTTCGTGAGTTTGCACTTCCACAGTGCCTGAAATATGGCGGGATCTGAGGCTCCCCCACCATAACAAGGGACCCCTTTGTACTTCCTTATCCCCCTGCAAGGTGCTGAGTGTCATCAGACCCAGGGTCATAGCTACTAATGGTGCAGCGGGTGCAGTGCACCGGGTCCCTAGAGTCCTAAGGGCCCAATGAACCCTGTGTATGGTATTTTAGTAGCCGCCCAGCAGTAAAGGGCACCCTTTGCCTTGCTTGGCCTGGGCCCATGGCACTCTTGCCACGCCGCTGCCCACCCAGGCAAAGAGTGGCACACATGCTCGCTCTGGGACCCTAGCGAGCCTCCATAAGTTCATACAGTTTTATAAACTTAAGTTCAAAGGATGGGTTAGTTCCTTTAGGGTGAGCCTTCCCCTCTTTGTTTCTGCATGGGGGCACTGGCTGCCACCACGGTGAGATGCTTGCACTGAAACTGTGATTCACCGATTGCCCGGGTAAGAGCCCAACTTCTGCCAAGTTTTGACATCGCCGGGCTATCTTTGGGTTTACGGGAGGCTGATTGTTTGGACAGCGTGTGACTCACCGCCACATGAGCGAAATAAACAAACTGCCCTGTCAACGAGGCGGTGGGCATCCCTCGAGCTGGCAAGCCTTCCTCCATGTGCCACCACGAGGCTTCCCCCTGCTGCTGAGAGTCAGACCTAGCATCCTTTCCGGCCTGATCCGGTCCTTTCTCCTTCTTCCTTGTGGACTGATTGAGCCGAAGATCAGGTAACAGATTACAGGCCCCGGCTCTGCCTTGACCCAGTCTTAGAAGCACTGAGCAAAGAATACTTCTGTCCGTCCGTCCATCCGTCCGTCCGTCCATCCGTCCATCCATATCTCTCTCTCTCTCTATCTCTCTATCACATGACGATGCAGATTCTAATTTCCTATTTATTACATTGATGAGTATAAAGATGGGGGCCTTGATTCACAAGAGTCCAATCCTCTAGTAACTGGTCATGATGAATCTCCACTCCCCCAACTTCCCACCAATGGTATTAAACAGCATATTACACACTGTGCATTTCCATATATGGTCTAAGCCATGGCATTGTTATGTGTATTTATTTTTTTTAAGATATTTTATGAAAACCAGGATCAAAGGGGTAAAATCAGTGAGTAGTCAGTGTTGCATACAATCTGCAAGGTAGTAAATGGTGTCTTTCTTATCTCAGTTTGGAAGTGCCGCAGTAATAAATGCGTGGATGTTAGTACAGTTACTCTTAATAAGGTGTTAGAAGGACATTATTCCCACTATCATGGCATTATATATAACAGTATCCTTTAAATGCCAACCATTTTGCATTTATGGGGTGTGCAACACTGACAGAGGATATACTATAACAAGGCGGAACAAGTTGGAAGACAGGCCTCAACCTCGTTCTCCCATTCTCAGTAGCGTGGTCTCCGGGTCAGATCCCCAGTAGCCGCACAGCCGCATGGTCCTTGGAGTAGGCAATGAATTGGGCACACCGGACGGGGTTGGCGATCAGTACCTGATGCCACATTCTAGATTCTTAGGTCTTTTTCCCCTCATCGATGCCAGGCCGTGGTTGGTGCACATACTCATGATGAAGCGATAGGGCTCGTCCAATCAATAGTTGGGGATGAACCTCTCAGATGGAAAGGCACAACCCTATTCATGATATTTTGTGTCCATTGAAGGTCACCTATTCAAGGTCAGTTGCTCTCACTGATACACACACCCCGGAAGCACCCTCTGCAGCTTACAGAAATGTTGACTTCCTCCTCTTCCTCCCTGGATCCTGACAGCCTTTGAACATGTCCCTTTGACCAAGTCCAGGATGTTTCCCAAGTTGATTCATGGGCTGTTTGGACAGAACGTGCACTGGTGGATTCCACCTGCCGAGCCCTTGGGGTTGAGACAGGCTCCAGGAATGCTGAGTCATCAAAGATAAAGTGCCTTGTGATAGCAGAGCTTAGTGACTAACAATTCAAGCAGGTTTTAGGACAATGGAATACTGTCCAAGGAGCAGGCCAGGCATTGGATGTTTGGTTTCAGGAAGTGCCTCTGCCTGTCCTTATGTAAGGACCGAAACAGGTCTCTCGCCAGTTGTGCATTCTAAGTGATGCAAAGGTTTGCCCGTAGATGTGTGAGATGGAAGAGAGAAGGTCATAGCTGTAATGTTGACCCCTTAGAACTTGAAGGGTAAAGTTTTTTCCTAAACTGATAAGGACAAGGGCCGGCTTTAGTGATGGTGGCGCCCGGTGCAACAGCCTTTTTTGGCACCCTCCCTCCTCCAATGACCTCCTCCTCCACGGATTCCCTCTCTACCACCCTCCAACAGTGCTCCTCATCTCTCCATGGTCCCTCTCTCGCATGCATTTCATTTTTTATAGTGCTACATAGTTCACTCACCCTCAGTTCTGGGATCTGCATGGTACACGTTTTGTACAGAAGGAACATTATCCCTCTGCGCTAATTCATGATGAGTTAAAACTGCCATGAAAGAAAACTCAGATCTTTCTCCAGCAGGAAAATGAACCACCAGAGTTATCTTGACATTTTTATTGTTGCCTGAAAACTGCTGGACACACAAGCATCTCTGCAAGATGCGCTTTTCATCTATAATTTATTTTTAATTTTTAAACAGCTCCCCCTACTCCCAGGTCAGCACCAGGTGCGGCTGCACCAGTCACACCATCCTGAAGCAGGCCCTGGCAAGGACCAATCAGACACTGGAACTAGTGACCCTGTCTTGTGCCCCACTCACAGCATTTCAGGGGTCCCTCTGAAATCCAGATGTCCATCTGCTTACCTACCCATTTGCAACTGGATTGCGGGCCAGGGTGTTTCTGAATTTGGGATTGACCATTCACAATAGAATTCCATTTTAGCCATGAGAATTTCAAATACCCAATCAGCCTGTCTTGGATTCCCAATTAACAGGATTTGGAAAATTCCAAATATTAGCATTTTCTCTGGTGCTTTATGTGCATTGTTTGCTCTTCCTCCTCGTCTTGAATTCCACTAGAAGCTGAAGACCCGGCTTTTCAGTTAACCAACCTGCCAGGGCTAGGCACGCACACCCGCTCAGTGCCAGGGTACCCTCACGGAGGATAGCAAGCTCTAAAAATACACATACCATTCCTAAGGATTGTGAATAACACTCACTATTTCCCAACTGAATTCTACTCAATGTGCCAGACAACTCCCCAGACAGTGCCACTCTCTTACCACTCATTTCATCTAGAGTGCACAGCACCCCACGTGGCACAACTTCTAAACCCCGTGCCTGTCTAGGAAGGGTATTGTCCACAGTGTGTTATTGTTTTCCTGGTCTAAGATGGCCTCCGTATATAGAAATAGAATATCGGCCATCTTGGAACAGTACAGCAGTGATACAGTCAATACCATTGCACGATGCCCATTTGTTTAAACCTTCTTTTTAATTGGAAGCACATACCTGCCACATTTATGTGGCAGCATTTGTTTATACTTTTATTCTTTTAGTTAACTTGCATATGCTTGTTTGTGTGTGTGAATGCATGTATGAGTCAGTGGGTGGATGAATAGATGAATGAGTGCAAGGATGAGTAAGAGGGTGCATGCAGAATAAAGTATTGACCACCTTAACTCAACAATTATGAAAGAAGCACTCTCGGTTATAAGTTGAGCCTATCGGCATTGCCAGTGCTTGTTTCTTTGTGTCACAATACTTGTAGTCCTGTTTATTCCACAATACATATCCTATCACCAGTACCAGAATGTAAAATAATTCCTGGACCGGGCGAGCTACTCGCTCGTGGAACACAGGACGTCAGAGCTTTGCGCATAGTTTCACAACGCCCACAAGGTTTGTGTGGGAGATTTGTCCAGAAGTTGAGGTTCAACAAGAGAATGTGACTTATTGTGCAGCAATTTGTGTTGTCATGCATAAACAGTATTTCATTTGTAAAAATGCAAGTGAATGGGCCCACAGCTTTCTTAGGAGCCCTTCACCGCTGCTACCAGCTGCAGAGGCTGCTGACCACCGAGGCTGCCTGGTCTTGATTCCACCTCATGCCTCTTTCTTTCTTCCACCGCCCTACACTTCCTGTCTCTTTATCTCATGAACTTCAAGGCTGCCTGGTCTTGATTCCACCTCATGCCTCTTTCTTTCACCACCTTCCACTTCCATCTCTTTATCTCATGAACACCGAGGCTGCCTGGTCTTGATTCCACCTCATGCCTCTTTCTTCCACCCCCTACACTTCCCATCTCTTTATTTCATAAACACCGAGGCTGCCTGGTCTTGATTCCACCCCACTCCTCTTTCTTCCACCACCCTACACTTCCTGTCTCTTTATCTCATGAATACCGAGGCTGCCTGGTCTTGATGCCACCTCATGCCTCTTTCTTCCACCGCCCTACACTTCCTGTCTCTTTATCTCATGAATACCGAGGCTGCCTGGTCTTGATTCCACCTCATGCCTCTTTCTTCCACCCCCTACACTTCCCATCTCTTTATTTCATAAACACCGAGGCTGCCTGGTCTTGATTCCACCCCACTCCTCTTTCTTCCACCACCCTACACTTCCTGTCTCTTTATCTCATGAATACCGAGGCTGCCTAGTATTAATTCCACCTCCTGCCTCTTTCTTCCACCCCCTACACTTCCCATCTCTTTATCTCATGAATACCGAGGCTGCCTGGTCTTGATTCCACCTCTCGCCTCTTTCTTCCCCCTACACTTCCTGTCTCTTTATCTCATGAATACAGAAGCTGTCTGGTTTTGATTCCCCCCTCATACCTCTTTCTCCCCCCCCTACACATCCTGTCTCTTCATTTCACTCTTGCAGATTCCTTTTCATCTCTGCATTCCCCTATTGTAGGTGTTTTGTTATCTTTTTCCCCCCACCTTTCTCTCTTTTCTGCCTTTCGTCTCTCTCATGCTCTTGGTCAAAGTCTTTTGATGAAAAATAGGTCCTGGTCCCCAAAAGATAAGTGTCAGGCCCCACCAGCAGCGGCTCACCTCTGTTGTTACATCTCTGTGTCCGTGGGGCAAAACAACCTAATGCGAAACAGAAATATTATGAATGAATAGTTTGCTGTGGTTGAGTGTCAAGATGCTCTGATTCTGGGGCAAGAGAGGAGGGCCTAGTTTTACCTCTCTTGTTCCTGCGAACTAGATTCATAACAAGCATTGACAAAACCAATAGGGTTGGCCTTTAACAGGCTAGTGCCTAAGCTCTGGTTTTGCCAATGCTTTTTTGGCATGGGACAGAGGGATGATAATGCTTGCCTGGTGCTTTGAGGGTACAGGAGTGCCCTGCAACAGCATAGGGCAAGGGGCATTACAGTACTTGCTGGGTCGGCCGCAGGTTTGGATGCTGCACTCCGTGGTTGTGGAAACCCCATATAGGGCTACTGGAATTATGCGGCAAGTGGAGGGTCAAAATATGAAGTGTGGAGAAAATTATGCACCAAGAAAAGGCAAACTATGCAGCGTAATGCGCACATTTTGTGATAGTCTTACTTCATTATTTCGTCATTTTTACACTCATTAACATTGGCTGGATAGTGAGTGCACCTCATTAATGCAAGTTCAACACCCAAATATAGCAATAAGCAACAGAAAGGTGACCGGTCAAGCTTTGCAAAGGGCCTTCCAAGGCGCAGTACCACATTCCGCTGCTGTTTTAGTAACTTTTGAACCATCTGAGCTAGAAACTTTTTGGTGGAATCTACAGATTATGCAGCAGATGATGAATTATGCGGCAAATTCCGCAAATGTCGATTTACGCGAAAAATGCAGCGGCCCCTGATCAAAAAAAAAATATATATATATACACACACACATGTATATATATATATATGTGTGTGTATATATATATATATATATATATATATATATATATATTTATATATATATATATATATATCTAGAGGCCTAACCGAAGGTCTAAAAACTATTTCCTGAAACTGTATGCATGTGTATATGTATTGTGTGTGTGCGTGTGTATGTGGGGGGGCTATTGTCGGACACCTTTCATCACTTGAGCTCTGGCAGGGGCAGTACGTGCGAGGCCCTCGCGGGTCACTCAATCCTCTATTGCAAGGTTACCGAGATCTTCAGAACATCACAGTCGGGAACGATTCGAACGCACCTTCCCAGGGGGCACCGGGCCAAGAGTTGGCGGGAAACATGTGAAGCTTCGCCCAGCGTGCTACTCCGAGATAGCCAGGGCTCCGGAATGTTGTGTTGTGGGATATCAAAGAAAAGCGGGCTGTTTTTTGTATCCATTTTTGTTGCAAATTGTATGGAGAAAGTGTTTCCAAGGAGGACAAGCTACAACCAGACTTGACCGGTCCATTTTAAACAAAAAAAAAAAATACAAAATAAACCGTCTCGTCTCCTAAGGCATCAAATATGTGTGAAACAATTACAAAACTTTACTTTAAAGTGAGTAAATATACTATGTGTTGTTCACAGCACCTCAAAACAACAGAAGTGCAGTATAAAGCGATGTACAGAAAACATCCTATTATGATCTGGGCTGCGGCACTAAAGCGTAGGTGGGTTGTAGTTTAAAAACAGTGGCAGAGGAGAGGAGGGAAGTTCTTCTGACGTCTTGGAGCTACATGGAGGGTTGCATCTGTGATTATATTTCTTGCAATAAAATATCATATAATGGCGTTGCATTCACCATCATGGTGACCACTTACTCTGCCAGGAATGCAAAAAGGTTTACCGATATGAAACATGGCCGCATCCATCGTAAAGGTAATCTACACCCCCTTTTTACTATACTACACAGCACCGCAATAGATAATTTTCCAAATAGTCCCACTTTTAGCACATAAGTGACTAAGACACAAGAAGACCACGTGATGTGCCAGAGATCACACAATGTATTTCAGTATCAAGGCCAGATGTAGAACTTTGATCTCCTGTTACTTACGTTGGAGAATTCCCCACTATGTGCCTCAGCTCTGCTGCATGAAACAAAGTTTTAATAGCAGCAGCATCCATGTAAAAGGCGTTTAAGAGAGTTCAAGGGGGTGGTACTAATGGAAGCATGCAACATTTTATTTTGCCTAACTAGCAATTTCACCCAATTAGGAAACATTTGAATCTTAGAGAAGTTTTACAACATAGTCATTGACTTAGCTGCTCCAAAATAGGTGAGTGGGTTTGTTCCCATTAAGTGCACTGACCTGTGGCAAGCTGGGTACGTCCAGGATCTGTACATTTAGAGCAGGGCTCTCCAACCTTTTCTGTACTGAGAGCTACTCATGTTCAATGAAACGCATTGAGAGCTATTAGACCTCTCTCCACATGAACAAAACCCCAAAACTAATGAACAATCACAAAAATGTAGAGGAGAACCTTGAACCCTGACTGAGTAAGTCTCGCATTTGGATGTGTTTGCAAAGGATGTTGTCACCTTCCGGCAGTCAACGAGACATGATCTCATAAAAAGATGACTTCCATCAACAGCTACCGCGCCTAGGCAGGTTGGCACCATTGACTCACTGTTGTTGTGTCGGAAGTGTGGGCATGTTGATGTTGAGGACAATCCCTCCGTCCCCAGGATCCAGCTCACCCCCATGAATTAGGTCAAGAATAGGAAAGACAAAACCAAGGCCAAGGGGGAAAGGGTTTAGAAGGGGGAGAGAGAGGAAGAGAGAGGGAGAGAGAGAGAGTGAGAGATACACTTCTGCAGGTTGGTCGTCAGAAGATCTGGATATTAATTACTAAGGGGTCACACAACAGAAGAGAACTAAGACATGTAAGTAACACAGTCCAGCAAGTAGCAGGTTCAAGCTGATGGTTCGCTGTAACTAGCCCCGCCCCGTTAACCGCAAAACCAACTCAGAAACCGAAGATGAAGACCACCGTAGCGCCGAGAAGGGGGGCTCTTGGACGGGCAATAAAAGTTTACAAAATGGGTGCAAATCACCAATCATAGCAGGTGAAGAATCAGAATGGCTGCGGGGATTCAACCATCAGGGAAAAAACAATAAAGGAACAAGTTAATCTGGTTGTGAACTTATGCAAATAGCGAACATTCCGAACAAGTGAGTCCAATATTAATCAGTATTGAGTATAACACATTGTACCTCCCATTGTCCTGTGTGCCACCTCTTACATGTTTGCCGTCTCTCGTACCTCACAGTGTATTGTGACCTGACACTTATATGCTGAGAAGTGGCCTCTTGACAAAGCGCTATAGGTGTTTCTGGTTTCATAAATGTTTATATGCTCGATTGTTAAAAAAATCTGTTCTTAAATTACACTCAACTATTGTTTATATGATCTTACTGAGAGAAAAAGATTGAGATACAAATGGCTTGGCTTCAGGCTGAAGAAGGCTAAAAGTACACCGATGTGAAGGTCGAAACGTTTGCCAACTTTCACGCCAGTTGACATTTCTGGAACCCATGATATCTTCGTTGAAAGAAAGGTTCAGTAGATTGAGGACATTTGTGGAAAGATGCATTTGTTAATACAAAAAGACATTAATTACCTTTGCCCGAAGGACTGGAGGACATTTTGTTTAATTGATTTTTTAATATGAAAGATAGTCGGTTCCACGTATGTATGTAAAAGTATTGTGTGCAATATTTCCCCACTGATGATACTGTAAACTTTGGTCCGGGTGAGATGCTTTACATACGGAGTACTGTAAACACTTGTCTGGGTAAGAGTCTTTACATACAGAGTACTGTAAACACTGGTCTGGGTGAGACGCTTTACATACAGAGTACTGTAAACACTGGTCTGGGTAAGAGTCTTTACAGATAGATTACTGAGAACACTAGTCTGGGTAAGATGCTTTACACACAGAGTACTGTAAACACTTGTCTGGGTAAGAGTCTTTACATATGCTTAAATTAGAAAGTCCTGGAAACAGTAGGCTGGGCACGGTGCTTTACTTAATGCTGTAATGTGTTTATTACTGTCCTGACTATGGTAATTTAAGTGTCCTGGACATTGTGAAAGCTGCCCAGGCTCTGGTGCTTTTCATACTTGGGCAATGCTGGCACTGAGACTGCGGTGGTTTACACACTGGGGCATGGCATAAACTGATTCAGATGTGGTGCTTTCCCAGGTGGTGCCTTAGATAAGCTGGCATGGCTGTGGCATACTGGCCAGTGTGGACAATGGCACAAGGGTTTAGCTACTGCAGATGTCTGTAGGACCAGTCATTTGAGGTGACTAAATGATTCTGATCCACACTGGACACAAAAAGCAGCTGGCATCCAGAGTGGGTTCCTCCTGTGCCCAGGGAGGCCAAAGGGCCAGTGATCCCAGGTATGGAGGCTGAGACGCCCAAAGCACAAAGCTGCTTCTAGGCACTCCATGTTGTAAAGGGGAGCCCCTGGGTGGATGTAACTAGGGATGCATGTAAAAAGCTCTGTGCCCCAGGACTATTGATTCAGCCTCCAGCCTCCACACCGCTGTCTTCGGGGGCAGTAAGTACCCTTTACGAAGGCTGCGGGTAATCCTGGGTACATCGCTGTTCAACACCCTGGCACTCTGCTGATGGAACAGCCTGCAGCGCCCTCAGTGGAGTTCCATGAGTGTCACTCACACTGATGGAAGATCACAAAGGACTGGACAGAAGCGTTCAGACTGGCATGGGGTGGCACGGCTTGCCTGATCTTGCCAGGTCCTTCAGTCTTTCATTCGGTGCCAATGAAGGAATGCAATGACTTGAGGGCTTGGCTCTGAAAGGCTCATCTTGAGGGACTGAGAGCCCAGTCATTGAAGTCTGATGTTTCTGTGTATCAGAAGCATGGCACACAGAATGACTGCCAGGGTGCCAGCACGCTCGTGCAGTTTCTGCAGCCATGCCCCCCACATGACCCCAGAGTGGTTGAGTGTGCCCATGTTATGAGTAAAATGAGATGTACTGGGCCAACACAGCACTGAGGGCTTCATGCCCATCTATGTGGGGCACAGGGCAGCTTTGCCATGCAGATCTAGCACAGGCTGGCAAGGGTGTGGTCCTACTGGCACTAATGCACTAGGGCATCACTGACTGTTGCCATCTCTCCAGTTAAGAAAGAATACAGAGCAAGCAGTGGCTGTCACAGTGGGTGCCATAAAAAGCATTAGTTGACGTTTTATAATAGGAAAAGACCTACAGAAACCACTGTAACTCGGGCCGTCAGTCCACGGGAGGAAAGAAAGACTAAAGCTCGCAGAATGCATGAGTGTGCGATGTGGATGCTCAGAACAGGGAATGCTGTTCCCGTCACATGGACCTAGCAGATCTCTTAACAACTATGCCGGACTCCAGAAAAGTATCCAAAGAGTGATGGATCGGATGCTTGAATTATTCCAGCCACTGGCAATCACTCAGGCCGCATCCCAATGTATTGTTATTTTGCACACCATGCCACCTCAGTTTGGACCTAGCCATATGCCAAACAGTCTTGACCATGTACCAAAGGGATCAGCCCACCCCGAACTGACACTCCAGGTCCTCCCTGAACTGTAACACAAGCAACCCAGGCCCGGTGTCACCGTAGTTAGAGCTCATCAGCCGGGTATATCTTGACTCCAGTGACATAGTGTGTACGAGACCCATTTCTGGGTATACCCATCCCATTTAGGGCAACACACTAAAGTAAACACAAAGTGATGGATGGAAAGCTTGAATTAATCTCAGCCACTGACAGAGGCAAAGAGAGAGGCATTCAGAAAGAGAGAAAGAACAAAAGAGATCGAGATAGAGAGACATTCGGATAAATGTACTATTGAATATGAGCCCCCCGAATATCACGGTACAAGAATATCGGGACATACTATCAATCCACAAAATATCGAAAAATAAGGGCATATAGGGAAGTGGATATTTACTATTCCTAACTCCACATCTGTGTACCTTGAAGATATATGTAGCGTGTAGACATATATGTGGATCTAGGTATAAAACAATTTGACTTGCTTACCTGTCAACATGTTTTTTCAATATGTTATCCACAATATTGCGTCCAATCGGTATTTCAAGGTTGATATTAAGGGTGGGCACCCATTCAGAGAGAGAGAGAAAGAGTGCAGGAGAAAGAGACCAAGATAGACGGCTAGGGAAGAGAGACAGTTGCGGACAGAGACAGACAGAGATAGCGAGACATTCGTGGAGAGAGAGAGGGCACTGGGCTCCTTGTCCTCGTTGCATCAGAGTCGAAGGTTTCTAGTGAGTTCAGGATCAGGTGCTTCTGGAGTCAATGCCGGACGACTGGCCGCAGTAAACTGGCTGAGACTGGAATGTTTCCGCTGTTAGAGAGAGGTGAATGTGATGAAACCATATGTTTTGATAGAGACTGTAACTTTGTTAAGGTGAGGAGAGATCAGAACATATCAACTCAACCCTGGCTCAAAGAACTGTAAGGGATGTACTCTTGGGTTCCTTGACGCTTCCGGTTAACTTACCTTTGGCACGTCGTCAGGTGAGACATGGGCGTCAACCTACTAAGTGTGTCCTGTGGAAGCCGGTAGCCATTCAATTACCTAATTGTTAATTGCATGGTATTGAACTCAGCTACGTGTTGTCGTGCCAAGATCCACATTGTCGAAAGGAAGTGGAACTTATCCAAATATTTTTCAACGGGAGGGTTACGTATTCTTCGGATTCTTGGAATCGGAGCTTGTCATAAGCACAAGCCACTCCTCCTGGCTTCCACCGTAGGACAATTATTGAGTTTGGCCATTTAAGTGCCTCGCCTGTGAGACTGCTCAGCACCAAGAAGCCATGGGGTTTGTTATGCTTAAGAAATACTATATAACATAACAGAACCAGTTTAGCAGAAGTCAAATGGGCAAAAGTGAGTCATAAATGACTCCACATTTATCAAGATATAAGACCTGCCAAAAAGATTTCATTAATAGCAACAGATGGGTGTTTGTGAAAACTCTTGCAAACTTTGAGTTTCCATTGATGAAGGCTGAACATCTTCAGCAGATTTTGTGTCTACAAATACATTTGGAGGGGATGCACAGACTAATGGACGGCTCCACACTGGGAAAAGTGTTTATGGTTTTTTAGACCTTGGTGAAATTTAAATTACACTTGCATTATTCACGTCATTTCTGAAAGTTAATGTTACGCTTCTTATGCGAAATGCCCAAATTTACACTATACCGCCACTTCACATGATTATGCACCATTTACTGTAAACATTTACTGTGAATGGCACAATTCACGGAAATTTTGGGTACGAATTTACAGCGATTCATGGGAGCAACAGAACATGAGCAGCTGTTCACAGTGTGCTTGCTTAAATGCATACTTGAATCACAAATTGACACAGGATGCAATTCATACTAAGATATTGCAGGAAATGACAGATTTGCATTTTGTGTAGTTTCGCATAATTATAGGAAATCAAATTACTCCAGTATCACAGACCCCTAGTTTTTTTGTCATCTTTTTTCATCCATCTTATTTCTTCCCACTTTTTCCTAGTCCTTTGATAAGGATTTGTATTTTGCAATATGTTAAGATTGATATATTATGTACTTTTGTGTTAATGTTGAATTTGCTTCTGTGCAATACTAGGTTAAATGCTGATAAACAAATTTCTTTAAAAAAAATCTAAAATATAATTATTCTGGACATCTATTGAAAAGAAAACCCAAGGTAGCTCTAATGAAGAGGAAAAGCAGTCTTTTTTTTATTCTTTACTTATATTCTGAACTCAATAATAGGACCCAACACACATTTTGAAGTTCAACATCAGAAGAACCCTCAACTCTGTGACACATGCTATGACATGCTAAGAGCATCTCCTGAACATACTAAGTGGATAAATAAACACACAGTCCCAATACTGTCTTCTTAATGCTAATGTGGTGGCATTTAAACTCCTACTGGGCTGCGCTGACCGCTGCTCCATCAACCACATTATTCATGAAACTGATCTTCTCAAACAGCAAAACAATTGGATGGATGATTTATAAAAATAATTCTAAGAACATAGCCATAAACTGCACACTGAGGTGAGGTCCACACCACCCTAGAGAATTCATGGACCCCCTGCCAGGGTCTAGAACTCCTCCAAACTCTATTTCTGATGATAAAAAATAAATTAGAACCCACCATCTGCACTGTGACCTTCTAGGGTATACTTGAGACTAAACATTTACGCTGCATCTAATAATTAGCAATAAAAAAAACATATGTAATTGTTAGCTCTGTTGTGCACTAAATTCCCACATTGGAATGCCTACATCCTGTGCTATATTGTTCTGTTGAAAGAATATTGGTTTCCTAATACGGAAGACCGCACACCTTTACGGGTTGGCTCTACTGAAGGTGTCCTCTGAGTTTCACACCTCCGGGGTAAACTTCCCGTCACTCAATTCTACAAGGAATCCTAGCATCAGACAACGACCTCTCCACACCCTGGAATCCAACCCCTGTCTCAGCCAGTTCTGAGCAGCTCTTTTTACATGCCATCGTGAAGTTAGACGCAATCCTATCTTCCAAAATATTCAATTCCATTCAAAGTCAACGTTATCACCGAGGAGTGGTTGTCGGCCACGCTGGGATGAGTTCATTAATGATCCTCTTCTAGAACTGTCCTACCAACCCTAGTTGTTATCGTTCTCACAGATGACCACGAGGCAGAAAACTGGCTGGTTCCAGTAAGATTTGGAGATTGACGGCAAACCCGTTTAACCTGTCGCAAGAAGCCTCAGGTGATGAAATCAGACTGCAACGAGTCTCGAAAACAACTCCATTTCCAAGAACGGGACGATCGTGAGGTTTTGAGTCACTTGTTAGCTATTATTCAAGGGCCTGGCTCTGAGTTTGCCCATTGGGCTCTGTAAGGTTCAATACCAACTCCATCGTGCCAACTGGCGGTTTCATTGTAGCGCTTCCTAAATGGTAAATTAGCTCCTTGTGATTAATTTATTCACAAAAGTTGATTCGGTTCCAACCGCCTGGCAAAGGACGCTTTTTCTCAGAACATCCTCTGAAGCTTGTTCTCAACCCTCAAGCGCTTTCTTTCCTGAAAAGGGAGAGTGAAGTTGCCCAAGCTCCATCTCGTGTTGCCGCCTGGTATTGAGTTCTCACTTACTTCCAGGAAATGGAAGTTATCTTGTCAGATGACATTTTGAAGCCAAGTTACCTAAGGAAATACACATTTCCTGCTTCTGCAAGTGGACTATGCGTCATTTATTCAATTCAATTCAATTTTGTATTATTTTGATTTGGAACTCCAACGGAGGTTCACAAAAGTACACAGAATAAAAAAGAGATACTTTATGTACAATACAAAATTCTTCCATATTCAACCATCAGATAATGTACAAAAATAGCATTTAAAAATTATCTAATAAGTAGCCAGAAAAGTTTTATAAAATTGATATATCTTGAAACATACCATTCCATTTGGAGGGAAGAAGACAAATGAGCGGGCCTCCTGGGCGGAATAAATATTATATTTGATGAATACAGGTCTTAAAAACATATACCTGGCCCGTCGTAACTTCGTGCAAACAAATAACACCTGATTAAGATCTTGAATTTGCGTGTGAAACATTTCACAGATTATCTCCTCACTAGGAATTTTGCCCCCCCCCGTACCAGTGACATCTCTTAAGGGCAACACATTAATTATTAATAAAAGAATTAGCCTTCTAATTCTGTTGGTAAGGTTCCAGGTTCAATAAAGCTGAGGTCTGTTCCCCAAAGCACTCCCACAAACTACCTCATTGCGAGACTTGGACTGACTTAAGCCAGTGTCTCTAGCCAAGCTGATAGAGGGTGCAAACCTCTCTATAAACAGCTTTAATGCAGTTTTTGGCATGGGTGAATCAATATTCAAGGTAAGCCCAAATGAGTCATTTACTTGTACAAAGGACCTAAAAAGTTTTGAATGTTCTTTCAATTTCTATTCTTAAGGGTGCCCTCATCTCCCCAACACAAAGAATTACCCCACCTCTAGACCGCAGCCAAGGATAAAATACATGAAGAAACTAAACTAAATTCCAGACGTAAGACATGTACGGCAGCCTGAGGATTTAGGTTGCAAATTTGACGAAAGATGTGTCTTCAGCCCTACCAAAAGAAAGCAAATATTTCATATCCAATACCTCAGCAGCGGATATTAATGAGGGGGGAATTTTTACCTTAAAAACTGACAGAACATGACTGAAATGGCGTTTCCCACAGATTTTGTAGAATCTGTTTAAAGCCCCAGCCTGGGAGACAGCCTTGCTAGCACAAAGATTAATGTGCTTTAGACCTCGCCCTGTTTTTGCAAAAACCTTCCCCAGATATAAGTAGGAATCAACCAATTCCAGTTCTTCAGACCCCAGTGACCATTTGAAACATCTCTTTATTTTATGTCCTCTCTTGCGGAAGACCAAAATTTTGCTTTTAGCAATATTCATTTTCAAAAAGTGGGCTTCTGCATATTTGCTTAGGGCATCCAGACGACGTTGAGACCAATGGGTGTTAAGTCAAAAACTGCGACGTCATCCGCATATAATAAAGAGCCAACGGACATTATGCCAATCTTGGGGGCATCCCCCCGCACTGAATTCAAAGCAGCGGGGAGATCAGATATATACAAAGAGAACAATAGAGGGGCCAACAGGCAGCCATGCTCTAACCTATTGTGCGTTTTAATCGTACGTGATAGCCTCAACGCACCTCCCGTCAAGGCTTGACACCAGGTATCTGTGTGTAATTCAATAACAAGACCCAAAAGATGCTGTGGTATACCAAGTTGGGTAAACTTTCTCCACAGCGTTTGGCGATCTAGAAATTGAAGGAACATGTGTGAATGCAGGAGTCTTAAGACTATCACTCCTGGTGGACATATAGAACTATAGATGGGTAGCAGTGAGTAACGGGATGTTTTTCTGAGGGGACCAGCGTGTCGTCAAGTAGACAACAAAAGAAAATCTCAGGATTCTAAGCTGTCACTCAGAAATCAGAGGTGAAAAGCATCCCCGTTATTACCTCTTGCTCTTCTTCTTCTTGCTCTTCTGCAAATGCTTCATGTACAGGCCCCCGACGCATCCACCCCTGCTTTCAACAGCTACGCAAGATGGACTGGCCGATGAAGCTGCTGGTCTGCCTTTCACAATGCAAGTCGCACCCACCTTCACATCACGGGGGGACAGAGATTCCCCAGCAGCCAGGGGCAGTGAATGACTGCACCTGCCAGCAGGGGATATCTGAGAGGAGTCCAGGGAACCCCATTTATTGGGAAAGATCCATTACAACGTAGGCATTACAACGCAATGCCTTTACAATGCGGTCAATACAATGCAAGTTCCATTACAACGCATGCCATTACAACGCATATCCCTCACTGACCAGCACCTTCCCTGAGGAAAGCACCAGGCGGTGTTAGAATAGTAATTTCTGTTGTAATGGAACATGCGTTGTAATGGCATGCGATGTAATGGAAGTTGCGTTGTAAAAAACGCATTGTAAAGGTATGCCTTGTAATAGTTTGCATTGTAACGTCATACGTCCCCCTTTATTCCCTTTAGATGGTTCTTCTCATAAGCCACACTGACAATGTGCCACTTCTTTGCGGTGCACAATCAATGATGCTCCTAGCTGCCTCTTTGCCTCTGTTGCTGCAGCCACGATCCACCGCGGGCGCAGTGGCAAAGTGCCTTCCTCATTTTCAGGAGGCCACACGCCCATGTATAAATGAGGGAATGCCCTCTTATGATGGAGCCAGTGCTATCTGTATTACAGAAGGGGCCACACAAGGGTCTGCGGCCCAGTTTGTAATACTAGAGTGCATCTGTGGTGCAGAAAATGGATGCACGCACCCACTGAGCATTCAGGCACTGCCTGTGATATGGACCCTTAAGAGAAAATGTCCATGGATGTCCCACTCAAGCTGGGGAAAATTCCAGACTCTTAGAGGACATTATATATATATTTTTTCTGAAGCTCACCGCAAAATAACATACGTGTGGACAGAGTTGCCATGTTGACTTGGCATGGCGGACGTGCTATCACTGTTTTTCCCCTGAATCGGCTCCTGTCTAGGAGGCAGAAGAGGCTTCAAGGAAAAATGTCCTCACAAAAGAGACAGGTCCCAATTTTTCAAGCCGGCCATGGCTGTAGTGGAAGAGGCGGTGCACCCTAAACTTTTAATCATGCCATAACTTTATGTCCGATTTGTATGTTCCGAAAGAACATGTTTCGTCTGTGCTGTGATTCGTTACACACTCTCTGATGTTCAACGGTACCTTTAGGTTTAAACCTGTACTTTGAACTAGGCCAGCGCAAAATTGTAATTATGTTTGCAAAATGTGTGAATTTTGCATTTTGCAAAATGTGTAACATTTCTAAAATATCCCCTCATATGATTTATTGTATTTTTTTCCCAGGATAGACTGGTGCAAGAGGAAGATGTCTGGGTGCGTGATATTTTCTGCTCAAACCGGTCTCCTAACCATATCCCACCTGACTTTTTAGGTCTCGCCTGGCGTAGGCTGCGCACATGCGCAGTCTCGCTGGCGAGATTTCATGTTTTTGGGTATTTTCTGTAAAGGGCATTAAGCCCCGCCCCTCTTTTCCATTGGCTGGCGTCACCGTTTATGCTAAACGGTGGCCAGCCATTGGAAAAGAGTTGGTAGTGATGTTTTCGTTGGTAGTTGGTAGTGATGTTTTTTGATGTTTTTGAGCCGTCCCATTTGGACGGGCTCGTCTGCCTACCTTGCGTCGCAAAAGGTTTCTTATCTTTATGGGGCCAAACACATGGCCCCATAAAGATAAGAAAACCTTTTAGCAGGCGAGGCCATCCAAGTGGGACGGCAGAAAAAGCCAAATGAAAACGTCATGTCGAGAGCTTGTTTGCAGTTTAGAGGGGGATTGTGGAGTGCTTTCACATTTAAGCGTCACAGCGACTTGCAAGGTACTTTCTCTCGCCTGTGTGGAGCGGTGCGAGAGTGAAGCGAGGGCAGAGCAAAGAGAGACAGGCAAGCAGCGTCTGCCGCATTTGAGCATTATGGCGTGGCGCTTAGAGCTCATGATCGAAGCCGGCCGAACCCGGTGAGGCTGCAGTTTCCTTGCGCAGGCTGGCCCCTCCAGAGTGGAGGAATCAGGAGGAAATGATCAGAGAAAGTCACGCAGATAGGGAAGGAGACGTGGAAGGTGCCGTCGCTTTGAGCATATGAAACCCAGTGACGAGAGCCTGGAGTCTCTGGTAGTTGAAGTACGCAGCTTGGGGCTAAAGCAGTGAGAGTAGGGAGAGTGAGAAGAGCTTGGGGGTGGGTTCGCCTGTGTGGATCGGTGCGAGAGTGAAGCGAGGGCAGAGCAAAGAGAGGCAGGCAAACAGCGTCTGCTGCATGTGAGCATTACGGCGTGGCGCTTAGAGCCCATGATCAAATCCGTCCGAACCCGGTGAGGCTGCAGTTTCCTTGCGCAGGCTGGCCCCTCCAGAGTGGAGGAATCAGGAGGAAATCATCAGAGAAAGACGCGCAGATAGGGAAGGGGACGTGGAGGGTGCCGTCGCTTTGAGCATATGAAACCCAGTGACAAGAGCCTGGAGTCTCTGATAGTTGAAGTACGCAGCTTGGGGCTAAAGCAGTGAGGGTAGGGAGAGCAAGGAGAGCTTGGGGGCGGGTTCGCCTGTGTGGAGCGGTGCGAGAGTGAAGCGAGGGCGGAGCAAAGAGCGAGGAGAGCTTGGGGGCGGGTGAGAACACTAGGCCTTGACTGGGCAGCCCCATTGGTGCTGCTTAATACTGGTTGAATATTACCTGGGGTACGCCAGTCAGGGCTTTGCTCTTTGCATGTTTAGACCCTGTTCCCCCTCCAGAGTGCCTCCTGTCCACTTGCCTAGCCCCTCCCTTACTTTAAATGTTTACTCCAGAGCCGCGTCATTCGACATAAACCCCAGCCAAGGCACAGTTGTGCTCAGTGAAAGAATAGCCACCCCCCCATCTCCTCCCAAATCCATTAAGCAACCCTGCCCCTCCCTTTTTTGTCCTTGCTGTGCTTTCACTTCCACTCTTTTCTTTTAGAGCTGCTGCCCTGGGGCAGTGACACAGATGTCCCTGAGAGACAGAGGCGTGGTTTCATCTTCAGAGCCTGTTTCTCTCTATCTACCTCTCTACTACTCACTCTCTACTACTCACTCTACTGCTCTCTACTACTCACACTCTACTACTCTCTACTACTCACTCTCTTCTACTCACTCTCTACTACTCACTCTCTACTACTCACTCTACTACTCTCTACTACTCACTCTTTGCTACTCTCTACTACTCACTCTCTACTACTCTCTCTCTACTACTCTCTACTACTCATTCTCTACTACTCTCTCTCTATTACTCTCGCCTACTCACTCTCTACTACTCACTCTCTACTACTCTCTACTACTCACTCTCTACTACTCACTCTCTACTGCTCACTCTCTATTCTCTACTACTCACTCTCTACTTCTCACTCTCTACCTCTCTGTCACGATCGTACTGGATACCTGCGCCGAGTGTCGAGTCCGTCAGAAACCCGGAAGAACTACAAATCCCAGACTCCCCGGCAGTCCACAAGTCACGCAGTGGGTGTGCCGCGGGAAGTACAAAAACACGACACGCCCTCACGACCAGGCCGATTATTCCCGGACGTATCCAGCCTTGCTGCAGCAGTACGGAGTCTCCTGTGAACTCGCCTTTGTGCCCTGCAGACTGGGATACGACGCTTCGGCTTTTGAATCTCCCGCATTTCCCGAAGTCCGCGACGTTCCACGGAATCGACCGCGGAACGGTTTCCTGTTCTCCGCTCCCGTCTCCTCCGAGAGTCCGGAGAGGAGGCAACCATCTTTGTCCTTCGTCACCCGCGGAGTAGCGGAACAGGTACTTCCGTCTTGGCTCTCCTCACCTCCCGGCTCCTCCGCGAGACGAGGCGCAGCGCCAAGAGATCCCCAGCGCCCAAGGATTCCGGGCGGAACAACAGAGAGGTAATACTTGTCAGCAGACCTGCCCCAGGATTTCCGGGCTTCCTCAGTCCATGGGTATCGCGCTCCTCGGCTCAAGGATTCGGAGCCTGGCAGTAGTAGCGCCATCATCTACCTATCAGGGCTACCGCGCCTATTGGGCGCCATTGCGTTGAGAGAGGAAGGCCTGCTCCTGGGGCTTACCCTAGACCTCTTTGGTCCCGCTCACCGCTCCCGAAGAACATTCACCTACCCTGGGGGGTGCACCCGCTAGGCGGAACTCACCGGACTCCCGTGTTGGAGATACCTAGCCAGCGCAGCGCCCCTTCACTTCACAGCCCCCACACCTCAGTTAGGTGGGAGGAGACGTCAGGTAAGCGACTCACTCTATAGGGGAAACACAGAGGGAGGCTCGAACAAGTCGGCTATCACTCATAGTGTGTTTGTTTCCCTTTAGATCTCGTCCCAACCGTTCCTGTCTCACTTCCCTCGCTCACCTGCCTCCTCCATCCGAGTGTGTAATACATCCTCCGGACTAGGGGCAGATGGGAGGTGGACCCAATTTAGCATCAGCGTCATTCTGAGGAGAGGAAACCAGCGGGTACGCGACAGAATAATCGGCCCACGAACATATCTCCTCCCGATCACGCTGATCAGGTCATGGCTACTTTAGGAGACGTGTTAGCCTCGCTAGCCCTGATGCAGGCGGAGTTAGCCGCTTCCCGGTCAGAAACGGCCGCCTTACACGCACGTATGGATAGAATGCAACGAAACCCCTTCGATGCAGGGGCCCCGTTTTCCTCACAGACCCCTCCGGTAGTGGTAGAAATGCCTGCCCATGTCCCGTTGGCCCCCCCTGAAAGGTTTCATGGGGACGTACACAAGGTACAGGTTTTCATGACGCAAGTCATGCTGCACTTTCACTGTAAGCCTAAACTGTTTCTCACCAATCAGGCCCGGGTGGCCTTCCTGATTTCCTACCTGGCAGGAGACGCGGCTCAATGGGCCGTTCCCATCGTTCGCAGGGACGAAGCCTTACTGTATGATTGGGACGCTTTCCGCAGCGCATTCGAAGGAACCTTCGATCGCCGGGCAGACACCTTTGCGGCTGACCGCGACCTGCTAGCTCTCCGGCAAAAACCAAATGACTTTCTAGGCTATATGAATAGCTTTCGTCGGTTGGTGGCAGAAACCGACTGGCCTGAAACCAAGCAGTCGGCTATCTTTTACCAAGGGCTCACGGACGAGCTGAAAGATGTCATCGCCCAGATTGATCCTCAACCCCAGACCTGCGCCGCTATGGTAGAACTGGCCTCCAGGTTGGAGCATCGTCTTCGTGAACGAAAAGGGGATCCCAAAAGGAGAGAGAAGACGTCCGTCTCCTATGAAAACAACCGATCTCCTGATCACGCAAGTTCCAGAGCGGACCCTATGGAAATAGGAACCGTGAGAGCCTCATTGACACTAAGTGAACGCGACCATCGACGAAAACAGGGACTCTGTCTTTACTGTGGAAAAAAGGGCCACTTCCTACGCGAGTGTCCGGTTAGGCCTAAGACGAACAGACCACGGTCCGGACAAGCCGCCCTCGCCATAGACGAAGGGGCAACGGGAAACGACAGAGCTTGAAGGACCAAGGAGGGAAGCCTTCAAGCCCTCACTTCATCCCATCAATGGAATCCACCCTAGATCAAGAGCCGGATCACTTCTTTATCTCGCTGACCGCCATCATCAACCAACGGAAAAGAACCATACGAGCCATGATAGACTCCGGAGCCACTGGGTGTTTTTTGGATAAGGAAGAAGCCGACCGACTCGAAATCCAGCTCACCCGCAAGGAGCCTCCTGAGCTCGTGTACGCTGTGGATGGGAAAGAACTGGAGTTGGGGCCCATAAGATATGTGACTCCGTTTCTTTGGATATCCATAGGAAACGACCATGGAGAGCGGCTGCAGTTCAACATCATACAAGCCCCGCGATGCCGACTCATCCTAGGGCTACCCTGGTTACGGAAGCATGAACCAACGATAGAATGGTCCACCAATACCATCTCGTTCCACTCGGCCTTTTGTAACCACCACTGTATCCAAACGGCCCACCATCAACTCACCGGCCCAACTACCGCTCAACACATCGCCACAGCCGCAGAGAAGGACGTTAAACTTCCAACCTGGTACACGTCCTATCAAGATGTGTTCAGCGTCCAAAAGGCTGAAGAGCTACCCCCCCACCGAGAGTACGACTGCCGCATTGACTTGGTACCTGGTGCGGTGATTCCGTGTGGCCGCATCTACGCCCTCACAGGGCCGGAAACCACCCACCTGCGAGAATATCTGGACACATACTTGAAGTTGGGGTTCATACGTCACTCGCGATCCCCGGCAGCGTCGCCCCTCTTCTTTATTCCGAAAACTAACGGCGAACTACGCTGTTGCATTGATTACCGCGCCCTCAACGCCTTAACGATAAAAAACAGGTACCCGTTACCCTTGATCCCGGTCTTGTTGGAACAAGTACGGGAGGCCCGTTTGTATACCAAGTTGGATCTCCGAGGGGCGTACCATCTGGTCAGAATGAAGGATGGCGACGAGTGGAAGACCGCCTTTAGAACACGGTTTGGGCTTTATGAATACATGGTGATGCCCTTTGGCCTTTGTAACGCCCCGGCGGCCTTCCAGTTTTTCCTCAATGAGGTGCTACGAGACTTTCTGGATAGGTTCGTCGTGGTATACATCGACGACATCCTGATCTTTTCCAACAACCAGGAAGACCATGTCGTCCATGTGGGGCGGGTATTGCAAGCCTTGCGGAACCACAGACTGTACTGTAAACTCACAAAATGTGAGTTCCATGTTACCACCGTGGAGTTCCTCGGAGTCCATCTAACTCCCACAGGACAGGTGATGTCCACCCGAAAGGTACAGGCGGTACAACAATGGCCACCACCTCGGACCATCAAGGAGATCCAGAGCTTCCTAGGCTTTGCGAACTTTTACCGCCGGTTCATTCACCACTTTTCCCAGATGGTTTCACCTCTCACCAGATTGACGCGGAAGAACGTGTCGTTCCACTGGTCGTCCGAAGCCCAAAGGTCCTTCGACCAACTCAAGGAGGCCTTCACGTCAGCTCCCATCCTGCGACACGCCAATCCCGACCTTCCCTTCTCAGTGGAGACCGATGCCTCCGATATAGCCGTAGGGGCGGTTCTTTCTCAACGACATCCAGATACGGGTTGTCTTCACCCAGTGGCCTACATGACCCGGAAGCTGAGCACCGCCGAACAAAACTACGCGGTTTCCGAAAAAGAACTCCTCGCCATTAGGGAAGCTTTCCTAGAATGGCGACACTGGCTACTGGGGGCGCAACACCAAGTCACTGTCTTCACCGACCACAGAAACCTCCAGTTCCTGAGATCAGCGAGACACCTCACTCCTCGGCAGAGACGATGGATGCTTTTCTTCGCCGAATACCACTTCATCGTGACCTACCTTCCCGGCTCGCAAAACAGAAAGGCCGACGCCTTGTCACGACAAGATGTGCACTGGCTCCCGGCGGTGGAACCCAAGCAGGCGATCCTGTCTCCCGGGCAAGTCATTGGACTAACAGAATCGGAGTCCTTCCTACGCGACGTAAAGCGAGGGGTCTCCTCGTATTCCTGGATCGCCTGGTTGAAGAGACACCAGGACTGGCGCCTACGAAGCGGCATCCCAATGCGTGGCTCGCAGGTTCTGGTCCCCTCTCACAAGTTACGGCAACTCGTTTTTCGGTGGTGTCACGAACTACCTAGTGCCGGGCACATGGGAGGAACAAAGACCCTGGAGAAAGTTCTTAGACACTTCTGGTGGCCCTCGGTCAGACCGGACGTTCTGCTATGGGTCAGTCATTGCACCGTTTGCTCCCAAATGAAGGCCGATCATCGCAAACAGCAGGGCCTCTTGCGTCCACTGCCAACCCTCTGTAATCCCTGGGAGAGAATATCGGTAGATTTCATCGTGGGTCTACCTAAGGACCAGAATTGCACCGCCATCGTGGTAGTGGTGGACTACCTTACCAAAATGGGGCACTTCCTAGCCTGTAAGCAAATCCCGACCGCTGGAGCCCTTGCAAAACTTCTGTTGGTCAACGTCGTCAGGCTACATGGCCTTCCGCTTGGTATAGTGTCGGACAGGGGGTCTCAGTTTACGGCACGGTTTTGGAAGGTATGGTGTGCCGAACTTGGAATCCAATCCTCCTTATCCACCAGCTTCCATCCCCAGACCGATGGACAGACCGAGAGGCTCAACCAGACACTGAAGCAGTATCTCCGGTGTTATGTGGACCAAGCATCCAACGCTTGGGTGGACTGGTTGTGGGTCGCAGAGGTGGCATATAATGATTCCATGCATGCATCCACACAACAAACCCCTTTCTTTCTTTCCGCAGGGTTCCATCCTAGGTTCACACCTTTCTTGCTTCCGCACACTAATCTCAGCGTCCCTGACGTACAAGACAGGCTATCCTCTATACGTTCAACCCTCACCCAGGCCCGCAAAACACTTCTCGTAGCCAAATCTAGATACAAACATCAGGCAGATAAACGTCGTAGACCCAATCCAGTGTACCACAAGGGGGATAGAGTATGTCTGTCCACGAAATACATCAGATTCAGGCGCCCTAGTGTCTTTAACCCCAAGTTCATAGGCCCGTATCCAGTTGTCAGACACGTGAACCCCGTGGCCGTCCAACTGAAGCTCCCGGCACGTTTACGCATCCACCCGGTGTTCCACGTCTCCTTGCTCAACCCCTCCCTTGGCCCCATCAGGAGGCGGCCGGTTCCTGTGTGGGTCCACCACGAGCGGGAGTACGTGGTTCAAAGGGTGTTGGACTCCAAGAAGGTGCGAGGAAAACTCTGGTATCTCCTGGCCTGGAAAGGGTATGGGCCGGAAGAAAACTCCTGGGAACCCGCGACGGCGCTCCACGCGGACGTCTGGTGGCGGCTTTCCATCGCCGGTGTCCGGACAAACCTGGTCCCCCACTCAGCGCCCATTGATGGGTGAGAGGGGATGTGCTGTCACGATCGTACTGGATACCTGCGCCGAGTGTCGAGTCCGTCAGAAACCAGGAAGAACTACAAATCCCAGACTCCCCGGCAGTCCACAAGTCACGCAGTGGGTGTGCCGCGGGAAGTACAAAAACACGACACGCCCTCACGACCGGGCCGATTATTCCCGGACGTATCCAGCCTTGCTGCAGCAGTACGGAGTCTCCTGTGAACTCGCCTTTGTGCCCTGCAGACTGGGATACGACGCTTCGGCTTTTGAATCTCCCGCATTTCCCGAAGTCCGCGACATTCCACGGAACCGACCGCGGAACGGTTTCCTGTCCTCCGCTCCCGTCTCCTCCGAGAGTCCGGAGAGGAGGCAACCATCTTTGTCCTTCGTCACCCGCGGAGTACCGGAACAGGTACTTCCGTCTTGGCTCTCCTCACCTCCCGGCTCCTCCGCGAGACGAGGCGCAGCGCCAAGAGATCCCCAGCGCCCAAGGATTCCGGGCGGAACAACAGAGAGGTAATACTTGTCAGCAGACCTGCCCCAGGATTTCCGGGCTTCCTCAGTCCATGGGTATCGCGCTCCTCGGCTCAAGGATTCGGAGCCTGGCAGTAGTAGCGCCATCATCTACCTATAAGGGCTACCGCGCCTATTGGGCGCCATTGCGTTGAGAGAGGAAGGCCTGCTCCTGGGGCTTACCCTAGACCTCTTTGGTCCCGCTCACCGCTCCCGAAGAACATTCACCTACCCTGGGGGGTGCACCCGCTAGGCGGAACTCACCGGACTCCAGTGTTGGAGATACCTAGCCAGCGCAGCGCCCCTTCAGTTCACAGCCCCCACACCTCAGTTAGGTGGGAGGAGACGTCAGGTAAGCGACTCACTCTATAGGGGAAACACAGAGGGAGGCTCGAACAAGTCGGCTATCACTCATAGTGTGTTTGTTTCCCTTTAGATCTCGTCCCAGCCGTTCCTGACTCACTTCCCTCGCTCACCTGCCTCCTCCGTCCGAGTGTGTAATACATCCTCCGGACTAGGGGCAGATGGGAAGTGGACCCAATTTAGCATCAGCGTCATTCTGAGGAGAGGAAACCAGCGGGTACGCGACACTCTCTCTCTAAAAACTCTCTTACCTCTACCTCTCTACCTCTATACCAATACCTCTACCTCTCTCTACCTCTCTCTACGCGCACACATATGCATATTATATATATATATATATATATATATATATATATATATACATACATACATATATATGCATTTATATATATGTATGTGTATATATACAAACATAGATATACATCTGCATATCTATATAAATACAAATATAAATGCATGCATACATATATGCATACATATACAGGTTATGTACATGAAAGTTTGAAAAACACTAATAAAAGCAAAGCTAAAAAGCCACCTAATTACAAACAGAATTGCTTAAACGTAGACGAGGACGAGACCTATTGCATTTTCAATGCTTGTTAAGCAGGGTACCAGGTTTCAAGCCAAATGTGTAATTTGGTGCAATATTTGCAAATCTCTGTGAAATTTAGCAGGAAAGAAATGCAAACCTTTTCATTCATCTGCTTTAAAACTTCTTATCACAAGAACTCTATTCTGAAATCTTTAACTTGATACATGCAAAAAAATTCTTGTTTTGACAGAATCTTAACTTCCTAAATTTTGCAGAACAACACAAAAACTGAATGATTGTAACACAAGGCGTGTTTGTTTTCTACAGCTCAGCGGGTGAAATTCCCATCAGAGAGTTGCAGTTCAAACTTTATTAAGTGCTGGGGGTACCTGCTGTGTGTGCTCGGCAGCCATGTTTAGAAGGAAGTCTGGTACCAGATGATGGGCGCTCCACCCTCTGGAAGTCATCCGCAGGTCCAGAGCTGCTCCTCATGCACGCGGTTGTGCAACTGGACACTGCCACAACTTCCATCAATTTCCATTCCTTTTCTAAGCGATCATTGTCCCTAAGGTGTGGTGGGTGGTATAAGGTAATTTGCATTCCTTTGTAAATACCAAAAAAGGATTTAGCATCGAGTCCGCATCAAAAAAGCGATGAAAACCGGACTCAAAATCTTTGTAGATCTATGTCCTCGATTTATTGTCCAGACAAATGGCCAAGGCAGCAGAAAACCAGCTGGTTCCAGTGTGATCTGGAATGGGAAGTGTATTCTTTTAACCTGCAGCAAGAACCCTCAGGTGATGAAATTGGATTGGAATTAGATCTTAAAAATAGCTCAATTTCCACGAAGCGGGAGATGGTGATCTTTTGAGTCAGGCCTTTACTTTTTATTGTTCGAGGGCCTGATTCATCTTCAACAGGGCACACGACGCATGAGTCTCCTGCCAACAGATGACTTCATTGCTACTTTTCCAAGAAGGCCATTGTGAGATTTGTGACTAATTTATTCACAAGATTTGAATCCGCTCCAATAACCTGGCAAAGGACGATTTCTCGCAGTACTGCTCGCGGAGCTCGTTGGTGCACCTATATCACCTCTCCTCTTAAAAAAAGCTTTTGTGCTCCCTTTTGTCTTTACTTGCAGGGTTTAGTTGTAATTTTCTACCAGGAAATGGAACTGATCCCAATGGAAGGCGTGTTGGAAATCTGCTGCCGGACGATGCTCAAATTTCTCGCCTCTGAAATGGGTTCCCTGTTTCCGAGAGGTGGCAGTAGTCAAGACGTCTTCTAGAAATTGAATCAACGTGGTTGCAGTAATCTTGGCTCCTTGCTGATGTTACATGTGATCTTGGGCCAAGTTGATTTGTTAATATGTTGGGAGAGGAAATCCTTTAAAAACTCTACTGCTTTAAGAAAGTCAAGTGAGAGCAACAAGCTGATGCAGATTCACTTTTGGGACTCAAGCGTTCACAAAGGTTAATTTGCAAAAAATGAAAAAAATGCCGGGGGCTTCACGTTTTTCGTAAGAGCCCATGCCTGGTGCTGCTGAATGCCTAGGTTGCCCAATTCCAAGACTGCCTGGTCTTAATTCCACCTCACAGTCTTTCTTACCCCACCCTACACTTCCTGTCTCTTTCTCTCATAAATACTGAGGCTGCCTGGTCTTGATTCCACCTCATGCCTCTTTCTTCCACCACCTTATGCTTCCTACATCTTTAGCTCACTTTTACAGGCTCTTCCTATCCCTGCCTTCTCCGTTTATCACTGTTTCGCAGTCCGTCTCTTTCTTTTTTCTATCTCTCTTTTCTGCCTTACTTTCTCTTCCTTTGGGTCAAAATCTGATGGTGAAAAACAAGCCCCTACCCCAAGAATGGAGGCCATCACCCGCATCGGTATGCACAACCTTTCTGAGACTCTTATGTTCGCTGCCAACCACATCACAACTCTCTGTGTCCATATAGGACAGATCAGCTGGTTGTCCATAAAACTATATATGGTTTGTTTATCTGGAACATCTGCTCCAGTCATGGGGGTTTCCTTGGTGAAAAGGGCCCTGACTATTTCGAGGTGAACTCCATCACCTCGTGTAAGTGTGTGCAATGACAATCTACATTTTTGGTGGCAATTGTCAATTCTACTAATGAATACCCTTATATTTTGAATTTCAACAAAAGGTACTCAGATTTGAAATCTGAGATCTCAACCAACACCTCGTCTGGGGTTGCTGAAAAAACACAGATGGGGGCTTCCAGACGCTACGAGGGGAACGATTTTCTGAGTTGAAAACCCCCTGATGGCTTCTCAAGCATTGTTAGGGCCGAGCTCTCCTACAAAAAGCCAGACTTTAATCTTTCTGCACGCTGAGGCCGTCTTTCATGTGATGAACACCAGGGGGCAGTATTAAGAAATGTTCCCCAGGGGCGCATCAGGTATGTGCACCAACTTTCTAACCCCTCACAGGAGCACTTTGGTATTAAAGAAGTGGCGTTGGCGCATGTGCTACTCCTTCTGTAGTACAGATAGCCCTGGTGCATATGTAGTGCCGGCACTTACCCTAAAGGAGACTTCCCTCATTTGCATGTGGGTGTGACCCCCATGGAAATGAAGGAAAGACTTTGCCTCTACATCCGTGGCGTATTATGAGTGTGATAAACAGTAGACAATTTTTAATGATGCGGTAAGGGTATCCGCTACCTAGTGCTACTTACGTGGAGTATTAAAAGCAGCAACCAATGATATGTACAAAACAATATATATATACATATATATATATATATATATATACACACCCCCAATAATTTACTACAGATGGCGTACTTCATGATATACTAATCCGAGTTGTGATTTATTTAATGACCATCAAATTACGTAGTCACGCATTATCCCGCTGTCGTACAGAGGTCATCAACAGATTCTTGTAGTCCCAACCAGGATCCTGTGACAAACTGGGGACCACCCAACCCTTCTCTCCTCCTTGTTGTAAGATTTCCTTGAAGAAGGGCTTGCGAGTTCGATTATGGTGGCCAATCCATCGATGTTCCGTCTCCAATTGTCTAAGAAGACCCCGAGACCATCCTCAGGACGAAACGTGTAATTTTACATAAGAATATAAGATCCTATGAATGCCATAATACAATGAACAAAACTCCAAACAATGGGGGCCACAGAGACAGGACCCTCCAAACTATCCGACCCCCGTCTGGATACGAATTATAACAGAAAACCTCCATATCTAGTCAGCCTAAAAGGCACAACAGCCAACAAATGGCAAACAGATCCTCAAAGATCCCTCGTGTAGACAAATGCCATGGGGAACATAGCAGCAAATGCCGTGTGAACGTGGACGCTGAGGCAAAAAGGGCGTTAGGAAGTGCACTGACTGTTGCCTTAAAAAAGTGGCACATGTTCAATGCATCTCCGGAGGGTAACCCTCCGGGTGGCCGATTGGGGGTCTCATGGATTCTCACAGACCTCTGCCTGCTGGCAGGTGCAGTCACTCACTGCACCCTCCCGCAGGGGGATCTCAGACCCCCCCGCACCCCTTTTTAAATACAGGTCTATGTCACCTGCACCCCGAAAGGCTCAATGGGCCGGTCCGTCTTCCCTAAAGTGCTGTCTGGGTGACGGCACAAGCTCGCAGTTGCCCAAGGAGCAACGCATTATCAGTAATAGGGTGCACTGTCCCTGTTTGCACCCAGCACGTCTGGTTAAAGGAGTGCAGGAGCACAAGCAGTGACAGCGTATCCTTACAGTAATCGGGGACTCACTTTCCACCCTCCTGAGGGCTGACCATGGGAGGCCAGCTGACAGCACGCCACCTCCTTGTAGCGCACAATCTGAGCGCCTCCTGACGCCCTCTTTGCCTCTCCGCCTCTGTCCATCATACGGCATACAGGAAATTGGTTTGACTCTTTAGTATCGAGGGGGCGTTACATGTGCACCAGCGCTATCTGTATTAGAGAAGGCGCTGTGAAAGTGTTGACTACCCCTTCTGTAAAACCAAAGTGCCCCTTGGGCACAGAAAGCAGATGCATGCGGCATTTCACCCCCGGGACCCGTTACGTAATACGGCCACAGATCTCTTGTCGTTAGATGATTGTAGCACCACAGAAGAGGGAGATGAGATGGAAATTTACAAGCAGGAGCTGGTAGTAGTGAGTGAGTCACATAATATATTCAGGTATTGGCAGGTCCATCCTCCACGTGCCGACATGTTTCTCTCCCTCGTTTACGTAATACGTTGGTTGATGACAGGTGATTGGCATGCAGCACTGCAGAATGGATCCACCTGGCACAGCAACCAAAATGTCTTATGTGGGAAATTTATGAAAGCTGGTCGCCATGAGTTATATGCAGTAACGTAGGGCCATCTAACCTCGGTGCACAGACGTCAGAGGTCCAGCGAGGCATATTCTGGTAGGCTTGGTGTGTCAGGCAATGGCCATTTTGTGGACCAGGAAAATTGGAGGTTGGATTCCTGTCTTGAATGATCTCTTCTCAAACATGGACCTTCTCCTTTGACCGGGTGATCCGGGATAGCTCCATAACAGAAACCGTGATGGGGTACGTGGTGGGAAATTGGGAAGAGTGGAGTAGAATGCTGATTGGCTGGAGGTGAGCTTTCCATGCTCTCCCTGTGCCTTGCCGGGGTCCGGGCGGCGGGTACCGGTGCAATACAGCCCTTCCCCAGAATGATTTTATAGGCTGATTCTCTGGCTGCTAGAATCGGGTCTGACAACCCGCACGAGGAAAATTCAGTTGATGGAACACTGGACCACAGATAACTCTGCGGTATAGAACTCCACATGGGAATTCAGCTCTGCACAACTTGTAATCGATGTTAGAGTTGCCACCTGGCTAGTTTTTAATTAGCATGACCAGTATTTTAATGTCCCGGCCAGTTCAAAACTTAAGAAAATCACTCAAAGTCGGTATTTTTTCGACTGATTGCGGCAAATTTAAGATGAAAGTACTTTAAAATGTGTTCCACAGCTGCCTGACTGATCCCTGACTGATAATTTAAGTAAACAAAGACAGAAAGACCATGTTATAAATTAATAAAGGATTTTATACAAAGCTGTATTGAAGAATCATGTCCTGGCCTTTGCAGAATCTTACACATAAGCAAATGACCAGCATTTTTCTCTAGGAAAGGTGATAAGCTTAAACCCAGGCCAGGGTGTCTGAGTCAGAACAGGATATACACCCCGAAACTTCTGAGTTCCAGTCCCAGCATATTTGGGCCCAGACCAAATTCTCTGTCACCTGCTGTAAAAAAAGAGATGAGAGAACATGCCAACAAAATCTAATAAAAAATAGGAAGGGAATCAAAAATGCTTCATGTATAACGTTACGAGGCGACTCGTTCCCTTTGGGGACTCCATGCTCAAGATCTTGGCTTCAATTTAATAGCCCAATGCATTCTGGTAGTAGTAGTCCTAACATAATTGTAGCAATTTGGTGAACGTGGCAGGTTGACGATGATCTGTACACGAAAAGCCCAGGACTGTGGGAGCTCTGACCTCGTGCGAATGCCACAAGGATTAACGCGTTTGTACAAGTGTAAGCAGAGCGTGCTGTACTAATGCGCACACGTCATAGCAGATAAGAGGCGGGGCGTAAGGCCGCTGTACGCTGCTCTGCTTCCGGTGGTGGGAGGTCCACGTTTCTTGGGAGAGAGGGAACAGGGTCACTTGAGTGGGTGTTTTTGGCTGGCCCGTGAGCGGTTACAAAGTGTACTGCAGATTAATGTGTTATCCAGAACAGCTAGAAACAGCTGAAATGTGACATTTAAAAAACATAAACGGTACATAAACGAACTATAACTGGTATCTCCGATTCATGCAAAATCTTCCCCTGGACTGGCCCCACAGTGATTAATTAAGACCTCTTATCTGAGTATTGAGCGCTGAAAAGATTTACAGCTAGATCCGACAGCAGAGACGTGGCCAGTTCCTGTCGTGCTCACTAGAAGACATTGGTTCGAATTCCGAGTTCCTGCATGGTGTGATCTTGGGCAGAAAAAGTTAACCGGTGAGGATATCAACTTCCTTATTTGCAAAAGCAGGGAGTGCTGGCAAACAGGTTCATCTTTCGGTATTCGTCACAATGTTAACAGTCTATGTTTACAAGATGCTGGATTGCTTTTACCTGTTAATATGGCAATGAATGAGGCTTCTCGGATACCTCTGCAAGGACGAGTCTGTGCTTACGTGCTACATTTCATACATGTATTGGAGACTGTGTTTTATAGTGCTTAGTAGTACATCATTGTATTACTGTATTGGTAGTGTGAGAATAAATATTACAATTTCCGGTTCCAGTAATGCTTTGCTGCAGAGGCACAAGATTGACCTGACTAGCAAGAGGCAAGTCTGTGGCTTGCTGTTCGTACTCACCCCTCTGCAGCAGGGCCAATGACCAGCTAAGCTATCTCACCCGCTTCCTCACAGAGTTTTCTGTGATCTGCTGTTTGTACTCACCCCTCTGCAGCAGAGCCAATACCCAGCTAAGCTATCTCACCCGCTTCCTCACAGATTTTTCTGTAATCTGCTGTTTGTACTCACCCCTCTGCAGCAGGGCCAATAACCAGCTAAGCTATCTCACCCGCTTCCTCACAGATTTTTCTGTGATCTGCTGTTTGTACTCACCCCTCTGCAGCAGGGCCAATAACCAGCTAAGCTATCTCACCCGCTTACTTACAGAGCTTTCTGTGATTTGTTTTTTGTACTCGCCCCTCTGCAGCAGGGCCAATAACCAGCTAAGCTATCTCACCCGCTTCCTCACAGATTTTTCTGTAATCTGCTGTTTGTACTCACCCCTCTGCAGCACGGCCAATAACCAGTTAAGCTATCTCACCCGCTTACTTACAGAGCTTTCTGTGATCTGCTGTTTGTACTCACCCCTCTGCAGCAGGGGCAATAACCAGCTAAGCTATCTCACCCGCTTCCTCACAGATTTTTCTGTGATCTGCTGTTTGTACTCACCCCTCTGCAGCAGGGCCAATGACCAGTTAAGCTATCTCACCCGCTTCCTCGCAGAGTTTTCTGTGATTTGTTTTTTGTACTCGCCCCTCTGCAGCAGGGCCAATAACCAGCTAAGCTATCTCACCCGCTTCCTCACAGAGTTTTCTGTTTGAGAGTGCTAGGGTGGACATCCAGATGGCTTGCGTGAAGTGCCCTGAGCTGCCACTCCAGAGCCTCGGGTTTGCAGACCCCTATCCCATAATTTCCAGAGAGCGGGATGCTTCCAAGTGGTGCTGTCTATCAGAAGGAGGGTCCTCGGTGACATGTGTGACCTTGGAGCAGAGAGTGAGCTTCTATGACCTTCATTCCATGCTGCTCTCCATTTCCCCAAGACATGTAGATCAGGTGTTGCACAATGTCTCAATGAAGCCTTCTTTTTCAAGTTATCTCATGTGAGTACATGATGTCTCTATCTGGTCCTTGTAGGTTTTTGTGAATTTCGGAACTAGGATTTATAAGATGCAAAAGTAAAACAGGACTGAAGAGCTGCTCAGATCTGATATGGGGATGCGAACATCGTGAAGCATCTAAAATATTGCATTCAGCAAAGCACCACCTTACGTGTATCCCAGAAGGCTGTCACTCCTCCATGGTGCAGACACTATGTCTGTCTTGCCTGATTGAGTACTCACACCATGAGATGAGATGTCCCTTTTCTGCCTCTGTAGTGAGGAAACCATCTTGAATTGGATCAGGGACATTGTATTGTCGCCTGTGTCCCATGAGGTGTGTCACTGTTCTACCACAATACAGATGAAGACATCTTAGATTGATAGAGGGAAATCATGCTGACCTTTATCCCATGAGGTGGGAGTCACCTCTTTACCACCTTAGCAGGGAGGACATTTTGGATTGGGAAACAGGAATTGTACTGTGGCTTCTAACCCATGAGGTTGGATATCACTTTTTTATCATCGAAGTGAGGAAGACATCTTGGTTTGGGAGATGGAAGTCTTGGCTGGACAATAACAGTTTAAAAACACCTTTCTGTCTCCCTACATTTTGAATTGCATATGGGGGGTTCAATATCCGTTAAGATGTCATCTTTCCCCGTCTCTTGAACTTTGATCGTGGTGAAGCATTAATACTTTGGGCACAAAAGGGTAGGCTTTGTTGAAGGCCACTAAGCGTAGCAGGAAAATACCCCAGTCTTGGCATTTTTGTTTCTATTAAGCTCGTTGCTCAACACTAACGTCTGTTTTTGTTGGATGTTTTTGCCATTGACGGGTGCCAAGGAGCCTGGCTCACCAATGGTATGCATTTAAAAGAGCTATATTTAGGGATGCAGAGTTCGAAAATAAATGGATGCAACCTTTCCTTAGAATCCACCTCCAATTGTGTTTATCAGCCGAAGCAAATCATCGCATTACCTTCACTTCAATGCCATGACGCAGCAACTTGATCCGGGCTTCTCCGTGTGGTGATTGCTCATGGGTGTGATGCGTAGCGGAATGGTATGACCTGCACGTGTCGCACGTACACAGGTAACACTTCCTGTAGGAGAGTGGACATCCCTTCTTCCATGGGAAATAGATGCAGCCTGGTAGATGATTGAGGATTTAGGAGAAGTTTCACTTCTCAGATATAGCCCTGACAAGACCTTTACATTCAGCGAAACACCTCAATTATACTTTCAAATTTGTCAATAAACCTGTTGGGTGAGCCTATGCTCGATACGCTGTTAAGGTATGGCCGTCATGGGAAAGGAAGAAGTATTGAATGTTTATCGGCATTGATTTTCACAGTAAGGTCAAAATCGCATCAATTGTACGGCTTGATTTAGAGTTTGGTGGGCGGGCTCCTCTGTTACAAGCACCAGGGATATCTAGTCCCCCGTATTAAAAGTGTATTTGAGACTTTGCACTTGTAGTATTGTGGAGGGAATAGCGGTCACGTTTGGATGGAGTACCGCTTACACCAACCTCTTAAAACAAGCATTTGCAATGCATTAGGTCTCGCATTTACGCGAGTTTGAGCTATTGACATTGCAAATAACAATGCCTATTGGCATTGCCATTTACAATGCCAATAGCTCAAACTCGCGTAAACGCGAGACCTAATGCATTGCAAATGCTTGTTAAGGATACTTATGGCAAGGAACGACTGTTCCAGTTTGGATAGATGTTTTGATTTAATTCAACCTTAAAAGTCAGCAGGGTGTGTTTCTTTTTAAAGTAGTTTTTTAGAACTTCACCTACATGTTTACCAAATGACATTAAATACGTGCTGTTGTGCCTTCTGTTGAAAGCCAGATACCAAATTGCAGTGCATGTTGTTTATTATGGCACCACAGATGTTTGTATAACAAGGAAAAGGAAAATTGCGACCTTCTGTAAGAAGTTACAGAACGCTGTGGTTGTTTAAGGAAGTTTCTAGATTATTACCGTGCACAAAAAGGAATCATTTCTGACGTGTATGGGGCAGTTTGTATATTACTGCTTTGTTCTTTTCTCATACACGGTACTGAAATGTCACTCATAAAAAATTAAATCCGAGTAAATTGGCACACATAAGCAAATAAAAATTAGCAGCAATACAGCTACTTACAGGGACCATCCGTGATTCAAGCCTCATGTCCGTAGCTGATCGTTAACGCATGCTATTGGTTCGTAACGTAGGTACTTCCGGTCGTTTAACGGATTCTGAGGGTAATCTGGAGGGGGCGGTACTGCTAATGTGTAAAGTGGCTCAGGATTGGTGCATTGGAGACATTCAGCCACTATTAGCGCATCACAGTCCCGTAGAGCTGATAGGCTGTAGAGTCTGCATGGGCCTTTTGGTTGGACAGACCAGGGTGTACTGCTGCCGCCTGCTATTGGGGTGGAAGGAGGATTTGGCACCCAGTGATAATAGTGAGCGATAAATTTGTCTTTGAATTCTTTACGTGGGCATGTGCACCCAGCTGAGAGTTTGTAAACTTTAAAACAAGCAGGAAGGGGGTGGCATATGGTGTTCACGGGCGCTTTGATGTCCTCAGTGGCCGCGCGGCTCACTGAAAACATCAAAGCGCCCGCGAAATGTAAGTGATCGCAATCGCGATCACACTTCAAAGCGCGGCTGTGTGACAGGCGAAAGTGAAAGAAAACGAGTGCTTTCAGGCCTCCAAATGGTGCGCGCGCCCGGCACACATGCACTGTATTTGGAGGCCTGAAAGCACTCGTTTGCACTTCCAAAACTCGCTTACTATAAGTCTCGCCAGAGCAGCGCTAAAGCGCTGTCTCAGGCGAGACCTAAAGAAAGATAGCAAAGGCATTGAATTAACTTTGGACTTTGTTTTATAAAAAATAAAGGATAAAAAAAACAGTGTGCCACTATGTCTGGAGTGGCCTAACAGTTTAAATTGTTTAGGAATCTGCTGTGAAAGGAAACAGCAATCCTACAATAAACTGAAAGTTAGCCTCCTAATTAAGATAGTTATCAGTGTTGCCGTGGCACCCTTTCAGCTGAATGTGTTTGAAAAGCGTTCACACCTTGGTATCGGAAGAAGACCGAATGATGCGCCAAGAAGTCTGGAGTGGTGTGAAACGTTTGAATAGTTTGTAGATGTGTTTGATGTGTGGTCTGCAGTGGTACAATAAAGAGAAACGTCGCCTCCTGGTTAAGATCGTTATCACTGGTAGGAGCTGTATATGCGGCTTTCATCAACTTGTACATATTGATGGAAACAACAAGGTGGGAAGTTTCCAACTGAGACCAGAATGTTGTTTTAGAGTTCCCTTTCCGTTCCCGCTCTATGGTTCAGCAGATTTGCGCATACTGGGAACCAGTGCTGCAGTCGTTTATCTTACGACTAACTTTGGGCTATGTGCTTTATCTTAAATGCAGTAACACGTGGGTTCAAGTGAATGCCCAGAACACACAAGCTCTTCTCAGCAGTGTACAGATTGACACAACTGCTGCAAATGTAAGCCCTAAAAATGTGTTTCCATACCACATATATCCCTAGTCCTTTCTTTAAAATTGTATTCTGAAATTTTGCAGTAAGAGCTTGAGGCTTTGCACAAACCTTGTTCTGTTTACAATTCAGACTAGTAGCTCGGCACTAGATGGATTTTGCAACTTCTAGTGAACCTGCACTCGCGGGACTAAATGAAGATGTAACATTTGCACGTTTGCCACAGAATGTAGAAAATCCTATTAAACACGTTCAGAATGTAGTATTTTATACATCTATATAGTCACTCCTGAGGATGAACCATTGATAATTATGAATATTTGCACACGACGCAGTCCATTCCTATGATACGTTCATTTTTTAGATAACGAATGCCACTCTGCATTCGCTTTTAGCCAAGAGAGGCTAGTAAGAATTGCTGAAGTGGAATTGTGCAACGTATTGTACTTGCCAGCAGGGTGGCTCATTGAGCTTAAAGCTTGCCATTAACATCCGCTGAGATATGGGTTCACACGGTCGATTTCCAGCAGGGTCAATTGAACCTTCCATTTTTCTGTTGTCCTTAAACTGTGCAATAGGAACAACTAATTTTAAAGCGCCTAGAAATTGTATTATTGCAGTATAAAGTACAATTAATAAACACATTATTTGTGTTGTAAACTGTTAGGCATATTTACCACGCAATCTATGGTTTTCTGCTGTGCTGTCTTATTCCTGCAGCAACAGTTTTAAATTAGTGCCTGTATATGGTGGTCTCTTTAGGCAGACATCTCAGCTGACGGTGATTTGCTTAAAAAACATTGGCACTAAGGAGAAGGAGTCAGAGTACGTTCCCATGCACTTCAGCACCGGAGAGCAAGAGTGGGGGCAATGGGTGGACGTGAAAATTTTCGTCTCGCGAAAACAGCCAGTCATAGGAGTTGCACAGATCCTTCACTTTCTTGCTTATTTTCGGTTAATGCTTTGACGAAGCGGGTTAACTAAAAGCACCCCAAGCGTTTTATAGGAAGCAGTAACCGAGGCAAGGGGTGCTGTTCTTTGTGTGTTGCGGGTGCACCTAATAGACACGAAAACACTGTGCTAGAAAATCGAGTATTGCAAGCGCTTTGAGTGTTCATGGGTGGGTAAGCGCTACACAAATACACTACAACCGACATCTAATGCACGGCATTTAATACAGCGCATTGCACTTGCAATCATAAGTGTGTGGCTAATGTTCCACGTGGGCTTCTGCTGAGTAAACGATAGTGGTACGCGCATTCGCCAAAGGTAACTGGGCGAGCACATGCAGCGCTTTAAACGGAAAAAAACACTAAGTACTCCCACTTTTGGCATTTAAAGTGGCGTACCGCCACTTCTCAGCAAGGGTTCGATTCTTTGGGAAAGTACCAGCATTTCTTGGTACTTTGGGATAACGATGCTTCTGTATTTACATTTCCAGCACTGATCACGTGCATAGAGTGAGCACTCGTGCTGCATTGGGTAAAGTGAGCGATAAACCCACCTACAACCTGTGCAAAGTACGCAAACCATCCTGAGTAAAAAACGCAGGTGAAAACGTGCATCACAATGCTGAGTAAAGCACAGCACCGGCCACATGTACCCCGCCGAGAAACCACGTGACAAGTATGTGCAGGAAAATGAGAATGTGCACATCTGTACATTTATGCGCCATAATGCGGCACTCAACGCTCACTTTAAATGTTGCCTTTCTCTGTAGCTTGTAAACACATCACGTGGCACTTACAGAATTAGCCAAATAATAGGTTTGGAAGTAAAGGTGAGCTTGCAAGGCCAATGGGGAGGGAGAGGAGAAAACCGAAAATAGGAAGTGGAGAATGGAAGGGCAGGTATGGAAGACAAGCGCGCACTGAAGTTGACGAGGAGGGAGTGGGAGGGGGGAGTGGGGGCGGGCACAGTGGTGCGGCCGCAGTTGTAAAAGGCAGGGAGAGGGTGAGATTGAGAAAGGGAAAGATAGGGATCAAAGGAAACAATAACAAGCAGGAAGGGGGTGGCAAATGGTGTGCACTTTGATGTCCTCAGTGGCCGTGCGGCTCACTGAGGACATCAAAGGGGCCGCGAAAGTGAAAGCAAAGGAGTGCTTTCAGGCCTCCAAATGGTGCGCGCGCCCGGACGGCGCACATGCACTGTATTTGGAGGCCTGAAAAGCCACTGTTTGCACTTCCAAAACTCGCTTACTATAAGTCTCGCCAGAGCAGCGCTAAAGCGCTGTCTCAGCCGAGACCTAAAAAGGCCCCAAGTGTCCTTCAAATTACCAATGATGGCACTCTTAAATATCACACAGAAATTGTCATTTTATGGCACAAATGGACCATGTGTGATCAATTGAAAAATAACCAGTGCATTTTGATCTATATTAGATTTAACCTCTATATTCTTCGGAAGAGAACTCATTAAAGCTGAAAAGATAGTGATTGCTTTCTCCTTAATCAAATTTAAATTTCTGGAAAAATTGCAATTTTCACATCAATTTTAACCTCAACAAATTTCTGTATGAAGAAATTGAAAAGGCTGAAAAGTATGTCTGGGTTTATAGCCTTATAAAACAAGAGTTTTCTCATCTTGCTTTATAATCACATATTGCATATCATTAGAGCGATGTAACATGTGAATGTGTCGATATTGAGAATAGAACACCACTGTTGAATTATACGAGGATGAATTATACATGTTCAGCTTCAGTAATCCTCACATATCCATAAATTCCTATTCTCGATGAAAGCTCTAAGACAATATCAAAATTGTAAACAACACAATGGCAGGCGCTGATTTAAACATCTACCTGCAGACAGGCATAAAAATGTCAATTTGCCGCTGAGCACAATGTTTGGTGGTGTGTATCTTATACGAATATATATTCGTCGATGCGTATTACTTTCTGTGGATATTAAATGGCCACTTTTAATATTTCATCCTCAGCAGCTTTTTGACAATCAGAAAGTACAGATCTCTCTTCTCTCACAAGTTCAGAAAAGACATTCTCCTTTTGGTGATTTTAAAAAACAAAGGCTAAATTGAATTTCCCAGTTCCTTATAAACATACAGCACAAGTTATCTGTTACCAGTGCCAAATTTGGTAAAGTTCTTTTAGGCCCATTTTTGAATTACACTGTCCCTTTTACTTCCTATGGGAGATTTAACTGGAACAAATCTAAAATACCTTTTTCTTACCACACCGCTTTTATAACTTCCCCTATACCTCTAATAGTTGACTTAAAAATAGGCAAAAACATCAAAAAAGAGGCAAACCGGTTGCCCCTAACATCATCTGAGATATTGATTATTGGTGGTCAATGTACATAGAGAACATTGTCTCTCTCTTTCTGTTAATATACACACAACCGTGACCCATGCAGGTAAGAGCGGTATGGCCGGGTTGGGGGGGATTTCGACAGACGACCACAAGGGAAAATTAAATAAATAATTTCCCCTCATTGTCGAAACCCCCCCCCCCTCCCGCCCCCACCTGGCTGTACCGCCCCACTGCTGTTACCAGCACAGACCGCGGCTGTATACACATTTACGTAACTATATTACCTTTGGGTTGGGTCTACGGGTTGATTAACCCCTTCGCTGCTGCGGACATTCCGCTGCAGCGCTGGGGGGGGCAGGGGGGCAGCGCGGCGGGCCTGTGCTCATGACGGAGCCGCTCCGTCATGAGCCACAGTTGAGCTGTGCTCATGACGGAACGGTTCCGTCATGACTCCGCCCATTTGCGTTGTCGCCCCGCACAGGCGGGGAAACAGCGCCGCGCAGGCGGAGCGGCCGCCGACAGGATTGTCATGACGGAACCGTTCCGTCATGAGCACACGGCAACCGTGGCTCATGACGGAACGGTTCCGTCATGAGCAGGGAAGGGGTTAAATTAATACATATTCATTTTCAGTTCGGTACAAAGTCTTTGCGACACCGAATACTATGTGTCAATTTCAAGTCAGCCTATACGAAGATCACTGTGTCTCTCTGTTCATATGTACAGTTAACTACATTGTAATCTCCTCACGTTTGCTCCACGGGTTCATTAAAATTATGCATATTCATTTTTATTTTAGCACGGTGTCATTGACGCATAATAAATGATATGTCAATTTTTACTCGGGTTCGATTGGCAACATTTTCAGAAATGAATCAACTATTGATCCTTTAACATGTACCGTGGCTAGTGCATATTTCTGTTTGGCAAGCCCATAAATGCTGCTAAACCTAATTCCATTCCAGGAACTTTCCTTGGAAAGTGCCAGATATTTTCCAAACGGCATTCACTGTGTCGTTGGCAAAGGGTGTCTCTCTTGTTTGTTTGTTGAGTTACATAAACTTGCAAGATATTTTGATTTGTTTCTGTGGCATAAGTTTGCTTTTCAGGGTAACCGCATCTTTTGGGGTGGCCTTGACTCCCAAGAACACTTCCTTAATGTAAGGGAGTGTGAAGTGTGCATTTGTGTAATAGCACAAAATTGTGGGAAAAAGAATGCAAAATTACAGGCAATTCCATGAAATCCAAGGGGAAGCATTTCACGCTATAAAATTAAAGAAAAAACACATAAGCTGCAAACAGCAACCACAGACATTCTTGTCAGTCGCGTGGCTTCTATGCGGTTGCACTAAATTTTACCATCCCAATGGCATGTACTTACATGATGTAGCACAATAGTGTTGTTTTGGGAATTTGTAATGTGGAAATTCTGAAATTGTTAAGAAATCATGCCAGTGTAACAATTTTTGCCAGGGCCTAGTTTGATGTTTCCTTTGCCCCCCTCATGAAGATGCCAGCAGATCTGAAGGCAATCCTTTGTACTCACTGGTTTCTGTGGGCTCCGCCGTCTGCCCTCCACTCCCTCTGAGGGCGCCTCTCTGGGCATGCAGGCAAAAGATGAAGAGGTTCAGTCTGAAATCCTAGAATGACTTCCCTGCTTCGAGCTGGTGAGACACTTGTGCAAGGATCCCTTCCACGTTCTCCCCTCACATCCATCCTTCAACCACATCTCTTCCTTTTAGGGCAACTTAAATGCACCCCTTCCACACAATCCCTCATGGACATCCTGGTCCCATAACATCACCCCATCAATAGACGCCACTAATGAAGCTCTTGGGTGGACCCTAAAAACCTATGTGACGGGGCATCTGTTAACGGCTCGGACCACTCCTCTGCCGCTTCTAGTGACCTCCTAAGACCATATTGTTGGTTGTATAATGTTTACTCCGAGAGGTTGCCTGCTGCCACTTAACGGTGTACTATTTCAGCCAATACATCATGGCTGGGTATTTAATGGCCATTAAGATGGACTTCTCGTCTGCCACTCCTTGGTGGACTACGCATCCAATACATCATGGCTGGTTGCGTACTGGCCATTATGTTGGGGTACTTCTCTGCTACTGCTTTTTGGACCCACAGAAGACAGAAAATAATTACTTTTACAACCAATCATACTGTCTCCCCAAAGTGGACCAATCAGAGAATATACTGGGGCAAATTGTACAATGCCCCGTCTTGTGGGTTTCTCCACCGCCCCCCTCGCGTGGACTCCAGAGGGCATGCTACAGTTTATAAAAGATGGTTCCTTCCGAGGGTCCCACTTTGACATGCATTGTTTTTCAAATCTGCTAGACTGACCTCTATTGAATGTTTTCTGAAAGGTAGGCAGGAGATAGCCTGGTGTGGCAATGTTGTCTAACTTAGTTAGCGTTGTCTAGGGAATGAGAGACCTAAAGGCTTGAACACAACAATTTCTTGGAGTTTGAGGAACACTTAACACCGTCGCGACCTATCCTAAGCGGCCTGCGCCTCCAGTTGTCTTAGCTGCTATGGTTCATCATCTTGTTACCCACACCTCACCGACCTGAGGCAGTCTTCCAGCTTACCTCCGGTGTGCTAGGAGTATGCCTTGGGGTGATGGCCGAGAAGAGTGGAATGACCGATACGTGTCCCATCGCAGACGTGACCCACGTCCACACAGCTGGCACAGGCTTTTAAAGAGGAAAGTGAACACCCCTTAATTCGAAGAAATTTGATGCCACCTAATCCTTGATTGAGACATCAGGAGTTGTGTACACTTCTCAGAATTGTCCTAACATGATCTTTCACTAGAGCTGGGCATCCAAATTATACTTTCAAATCTGCCAAACATGGCTCCAGGGCAGCTGTAAGCACAAAAAAATTAATTCAATTATGTGTGAAGCACAGAAACTATTAATCCTTTCACACTTTGATTTTTTTAGTGAGGGATCTGTCACACAACAGCTAAACAGCCCAAAAAAAAATATACATTTTGCATGAATCTTTGCAGGCCTTAGCATAAACTCACAAGAAATAGTAGATACAGCAGGTTGAAGCTTCATTAGATGGAATTTTCTAGATCATAGCTCAGCATACAGACATTTAATGGAAAACAAATGCTTCTGATTTTAGCAAAAATTTAGATATTTTATAGAGGGCCCTATTATATATGTCATATTCAGAAATATTGTACAACATAAATATCATGTACTACACATTGTTTACAAAACAAGTTTCCCATTGGGGGTAGTTTTTTCACTTATTAACCATAATGTGGTAATAAGTTTCTAACAGATAGTTACAACACTTCATATTTGTACTATGGTCTTTTAGCTGCAAAATTCTGGGTCAGTACGCGGACTTGATTTGTGATAATTAAATCCCTCTCCAGAAGTATGCTTAGTGAATTTCAGGTGTACAAGAAGTTTATCACACCGGGCGCCAAGCCCTCGAGGCTGACGGCAAGGAGATGGGTTTCACCCGGAGTCAGATTGAAAGAAAAGCCACGGACAGAGATGGCTGGAGAGCCCTAGCTGACAGCCTGTACCCCATGAGGGGTAGTAGGCATAAGTAAGTATGTAGGAAGTGTACATGTCTGATCTGACTCCAACCTGTGAATCCTGCACCTAAGGTTTGCAGGATTCGCAATTTTTAGAAAAACCCAGCATCGGGGGTTTCTTGGAGTTCTCCATATGAATGGCGTCTGCCATGAATTTAGAAGTATTTTTTATTTTCTGTATTAGAAATAGAAATACCAGCATTTGTAAAGCGCTCAGCTACCTCCGGAGAGGTGTCCCGGCGCTAGTGGCCGTTGTGAAGATTAAGCGAGCTATTGCCCAGAGTCACAATCTACATATTACACGTGTGCAAATTAGGATCTGCAGCGTCAAAATGCCAACCGTTGGGAATATTTGAGCAGTTATTAAGCAAACCGAAAGTAAAGCTATCACGTCCAGCATGTGGTCAGTAGTGATATCTACTATGGTGGAATAGTTTAGAAAAAGACTGGGACACATCGGTGTAAGCAATGACTTCTAACAAAGTTGATCAAGTTCTCAACATCTGTTTTTAGGTCTGGCTTGACAGTGCTGCTGCTTGCATACCTATTGCTATCAGTTCTTTAAAATATACATAGAGTGGATCTGGGCTCCTACCCAGAAGAGATTGCTATCTCATCTCACCTTTGGCTATCGGCTATTTGATATATCTGTCTCCTATTGCAAGTTCATTGCAATGCACAAGGGACTGTTTTACATCTCAAAACCACACTGAATTAACATACATAAAATTCTTTATCTCATAGGCGCATCACGTCCAGAAGGAAATTAGTTTTTGTTTTTAATATCGCTGCGGCAAGCATTTTTAAAAAGTTTTATTCAGGATGTAAAAGGCAAGCGCAATGTCTTGGGTTTGTTAATGGTTGTTGAATGAAGCAATCCCTTTGTAGATTTTATCTGAAACAAATAAAAAAATATACGTAATTGCCCATCTACTTTTGTACAATATTGCCAATTTGACTGAAAAAGGGTAACAGCGTGCAGAGAGCCGAACAAGTGTTAGGGAAAGTTTTGTTTGGGTGGGTCACAAAGCTGTAAACGACACAAGGTTCCACCATCAGTCGGAAGATATGTTCTGGGCTGTAACCTTTAGGAGAGAACACTACGTCCTTTTCTTTTAATATATGATTTAAGGTAGTGTTCAGTAAAATAACACATTCATTTGCGTTGTGACACATAAAATTTTTTGCAACACATTTAATTATAAATCAATATTAACTGAGGTGTAAATTGCTTTCTTATCAGATTGCATTTTAACATATGGCAATGAACCATTACACCTTGAGTAGACATTGCAACGGAGGCTTATTCTTCTATTCTTGCCTACACCTGCCAGACAACATTGACACTTTATTCATCATTTATTTTTAATGTCATAAATGCTGCTAAACCCAATTTCAGCCTGATACCTTCATCAGGAATTGAATTTATAGGCCGATATGGAATTCAAATAATGCCTGTTTTTAGGTCTGGCATAGAGACAGCTGTTGATTGGGAAAGACCAGTTGTGGAACATATTCGTACTTACAGCGGGGTTTGGGGCCGCCCCTTGCTTTCTACTCATTGGCTTTCTTGTCACTCTCTTTTTCTTGCTTCTTGTCCAATGGTGTACCTTCCTCTTCCTCAGGTAGCCCCTCCCCAGAGCATAGATATTTTTACCATCCTTTTTATTGGATGACCATGTATCCTTCCACTGCTCACATTCAGGGAACTACTTTTTTTAATGTTCTCTTTAGTGCTCCACGGGGTAAAACATCCTTTACGACTAATGCGTTACAACGCATGCCATTACCCTACATTTTTACGCCCCAAAATCTTTTACAACGCAGGGCTTCACACCGCAAACCATTACTACGCATTCCCCAAAGCAATTCCCCGGTGTAGTTGTGATTGTAAATTGCATTGTAATGGGGAATGCGTTGTAATGGATTGCGTTGTAAAGCCCTGCGTGGTAAGAGATTTTGCGGTGTAAAAAATGCAGAGTAATGGCACGCTTTGTAAACACGTGCGGAGTAAAGTGTCCTATTCTTCCACGGGTGACCATGCGTTTTCTTACTATATCTCCAATGTGCTGCTTTCCCCCTTCACATCATTGCACATCTGCCCTCCATTTCAAAGCTCACGGTTACTTCCATCCCACCACTAGCCTATTTGGCTTTTGGTAGCATCTTTTTCAAAATTTTTAACAATATTTTTATTTTTTTAAATTCTTAAATAAATTTAAGTCCCCAAACTCCTAATCTGCTCTCTCCATCCTGATCCTTGCTAATCTCGCTTCCGAGACGTGTTTACTTAACCCCATCACCTGTTTCTCCCCAACCTTCAAAGCTGTGTCTTGTTTTTATTTCCTTTTTTTGAAGGGCCTGGCATCTGCAATTTGCTGCCTGGCTGCTCCTTTTTGAAAACACACTTTTGCACGTTTAACGTTTTTTTAATTTACCTATCCAATATTGGTGTCTGCCATCTTGGCAAGGTAGCTAAAAAAAAATGGCGGCCACATCACACTTTATGTGCATGCCCAGATTGTGACGCATGCATGTATACATCATCACGTTGAGACGTTGTAGCGTCATGATGTATACACGTGCAAGAGTGATGGCATGTGCGCATGTACACGTCTTGGTGCTTCTTTTTTTTGGTGCAAATTCTGTACAGCATTGACAATTTTTTTGTTCTTCTGTTTTTGCCGATGCTACACAGCATTTGATCGAAGTGTCGGCAAAACTGATAGGCCTACTTTGTGAGCCCAAAGGCTAAGCGTCTTCGGGTTGACAGCGCTTGTTTGTTGAGCTACAGAAATTGGAAAAATAATCTGAAAAGACAATTTTTATTTTGATTTGAAACATTTTCCCTAAACCACATCACAATTTCGCGCAAATTTGTCAAAAGGCAAAAACAAATCAAGATATTGTAATTTCATATAATAGAAGGGGATTTACGTGCATAGGCATGTTGCGTGCCCTTTGCACCGATAGAGTGCAAATTTGCACCAACATTTGTATCAACCAGGTACATGGAAAACAAAAATAAAACACAGGAAAAACGAATGGCTCAGTATCACCAATGATGCCAAACTGAATTTCTTGGCTTCCGTTTAACAACTTAATGCATTCTGGGAGTTGTAGTTTTGACTTGCTCAAATGAACCAATTGGACCACAGTAACAGAATACAACAAGCTGTAACAAACAACACCTGATGTGGAGAGCTGTGTAGCATGCATAATAGGGCATGTTCACAAAGGTTTATTTGGGCGTGAACACAAGTTTACAACCACGTTTACAATTCATATTCATGTCTTGAATTCACATATGGATTCCTGGCAGGCATTAATGGTTTTACAAGTTCAGACTCCTCCCCATTCCAAGGCACTGTTAGCCTAAAGACTTTGAGAACACCCACAAACCTGTACATATGTGGGCATTTCCAAACTTCAATATGATCCTTTGGTGCCCTAGAAATGGGTTTATTTTATTTATAAAGTTTTTTTAGAGCGTGTACTAGACCCTAGAAAGGTATGAGCGCGCTTTACAAATGTTGCATCAAATAGATAGAGTGAGAAACTAGGAACCTATATATTAGTAGATAGCAGGAAAACATGAATGTTGTCAGTACTTGTTGTAGATCTCGGAGGGTATTCAAGAGTGCTGTAGCCATTCGTGCTTAGAATCAAGCGCAGATCCTGGTAGGTGAGCTAAGTCTAATTAGTACCCAACTCGCTCAAAAACTGAGATCAGGGTAGAATTTTGTTCATTAAAAGTAGTTTGACTACGACGTCCTCATCTACTTAGCAGACCCCGCCCGGTCCGGGCCACATTGTCTTCGTATCGTGCAATCCTTTGAACGGGCCTCGGGCCTCCGTGTGAACCCCGAAAAATCGGTCCTGGTTCCCCTACACCGCTCCTGTGAATGCTTCGACTGGCAATCCGATATACCCCTATGCCGGCAGTCCTTCAAATACCTGGGGATCTGGGTTACCTTACTAACCGAGCTTAGCTGGGCCCTCAATGTCACTCCACTGGTGAAACGAGCCAAGGCGGACCTCCAGAAGTGGCAATCACTGCCCCTTAACCCCATGGGGAGGGTGGCTGTTTTTAAGATGATGGTACTTCCCCGCTTCCTTTACATGCTTCAGAACACCCCATGTGTTTTCCCAGGACCTGGTTCCGCGAGCTCGATGGCATGGCCAGCAAGTTCTTGTGGGGGAGAGGAAGGTCCAGACTGGCGCTCAGTACTTGCAGGATCCCCTCGTTCGATGGGGGTCTGGGGATGACTCAACTTTATTTATACTATCTAGCCACGCCACTTCTCTCCATACATGACTGGTTCAACGGGAGGTGGTCCGATCCGGCCTACAGGCTCGAGCTGGAGGAGCTGGGCCTCACCAGAATCCAGTCCTTTCTGTATGGGACCCCGATTCCTTCCTTCCTGTCTGCCGGAGGTGACGCGCTTGGTGTTACTGGCCTGGTGGGCGGCATTGCGGCATACCAGATGGACGCACACACTGACCCAATGTACACCCCCGAGGCACGGGACCTGGCTCAAAGAAGTGAACAGGCTTCGGGGCTTTGGGCCTTGGGACCTCATAGGTATCACGCAATTGGGCGACGTTTGGGTGGGGGATCACATGCGCTCCTTCGGCGATCTCCAAACCAGATACTCGCTGCTCCACTCGCAATTCTTTAGATACCTACAACTACGACATGCCCTACGCTCGCACCTCACAACAGGTACACGGCTTCCGGATCATAGTCCGCCTGAAGCCCAGATTATGTTTGGGGACCTGGGGAAAGGTGGCATTTCCCGCATTTACCGTGCACTGATCAACACTACCCCGACTTCCCTGGACTGACTGCGGGCACAATGGGAGGACTGGGTGGGCCTCTTGGATGAGCAGGACTGGTGTGACGCTCTTATGGCCCCCAGAACAGTCACTGCGTCTGCCAGATTGCGCCTGGTGCAGCTCTATTATTTACATGCTGCATACCGCACCCCGGTACGCCTTCATCGGGCAGGGCTCAGTCCGTCTTCAGCCTGTACTAGGTGTGGCCATGACCCCGCTGACTTCCTTCACATGGTGTGGGCCTGCCCCAACCTGGCGGGATTCTGGAGGGACGTCGAGGAAGAACTAACCAAGGTCCTAGGGTGGGGGTTCCCCATGACACGAAACACATGATCCTGGGCATCACTGATGGGTTGGACGGGTCTCGTAACGAGTAATTGTTTTTCACTACAGCTATGGTGGTAGCTAAAAGAGACATTGCGGCCTCCTGGAGATGCCCTGAACCCCCAAGTGTGGGGCGATGGCGGACTGGGGTGGATTGGTGCACCACACAGGAGAAAGTCATGTATGTGGCATGTGGGTGCCCCAAGAAATATCATAATCTGGGGGAAGTGGTTGGGGGGAGGTCTAGTGGTAAGGGGATTGTCCGATTCCATCCCATTTTGTTTTTATTCCTGTCTGTACATTGGGTAACGAGAATTTATGCATGTAATCCTAGACTATTAAGATATGGTGCTGAATGGCTGGTGCATTCCTTTTGTAAACCAATAAAAATTTGTTTGTAAAGAAAAAAAGTAGTTTGACTACTTTTATGTGTAGAAAAATCATGATCGAAAAAAGCTATAATCTATAATCTAACAACATTTCCATCCATTCAAAATAAAACAAGTGACAATATGATCCAATTATTTGTATGGTAAATTACTCTTATCAAAAACATTATAAAAAAGGCAAGTCAAAATGAGAAGTAACAATTATACAGCGTCAGCTCCTATTCTATTTTTTTTTTTTTTTTTTAAACCGTTTATTACAATCTCAAATATATACAGGTATGGGCCTACAACCTTCCGGCCGGCCGCTAAAGTGACAGAAATAAATGACATATATACAATAAGGCACTTGGCGTTACAGAGACGCTAAAGCAGGAGGTATCAACCACGTGGGCCACATGACTCTGAGCCCACAATACGGTTTCGTTTTATACAACACAACAACATAAAATCACACCCGCAAGGCAACCCGAGAGCGAAAGTGACAACATATGCTCCTCAAATGGGGGGACCCCAACCATACACTAAAATCGAAGGAGGGGAAGGGGAATAGGTCCGGGACTGGGAAAACACTGTGCCCGGGATTGAGGGAGGGGGTCATCTAGGGGGACGGAGCTGGTGAAGCGGGAGGCAACAATGGCGGCTCGCAAATCCCCCCGCGGTAGGCGTTCCAGGGGCCCCACACCTTCAGCCACGCCCCAGGCTTACCCCGCGCCACATACACCACCTTCTCTCGGAACATGCACCAATCCATGTGTTCTTTCCAGGCCGACACTGCCGGGGGCCTCTGGGATCCCCACAGTTGAGCGATGTCACGTTTAGCAATCATATAACCCAGCGTCACCCATCGCGTCTGCGGAACCGAGTAATCGGTCGGTTCCCACACATTCAGCAGGCATCTCCTCGCTTCAGGCACCAGCACGACATGCGTAACCGCTCGCAGGACCTCATGCACACCACGCCAGAATCGCTCCACCCTCGGACATTCCCACAGAATATGTAAAAAAGTCGCCAATGCACCGCACCCACGCTTACACAGTCCATCCTCGACATAGCCCATACGCAGAAGCCCTGGCCCCGTCATGTACACCCGGTGAAGTATCTTAAGCTGGACGAAGCGAAGGCGAGCCGGGATGGCCACCTCCTTCGGGGAGGCCACCGCGGAAATCCAGTCCTCGTCGTCCAGCTCCAACCCATCGGCAACCCAAGCCTCGCGGAGCCCAGTCAGTAAGCCCGAGCGGTCATTAATCAACTTCTTGTAGATGAGGGAGATCGTGCTGTCCGGAACGTGGCCATCTAGCACTCTATCCTCCAGTGGGGAGGACTCCGGGATGGCGGCCACGTCTGGGAAGACAGAACCCAGTGCGTGACGGACCTGCAGGTATCGAAAGTATTCACTGCCCTGCAGCTGAAACTCCGCCTGCAGTGTCTCGAATGTTTTGAATCCTCCCCTCGTCCAGAGGTCCCCCACTGTACTAATGCCTATCGTGTCCCACCTATCGAAGCCCTTCGAGGTCCATAGGGAGCCCAACCTCTCAGACGCATACAACGGTGACGCCCGGGTCAAACGGTCCTTCCATCCCATAGCTGCATTGGCCGCGTGCCATACTCGCACCATGACACGCGTGGGTCCCGTCAGGCGGGAATCGGGCACGCTAGTGTAGAGCGCTCGATTGTAATCGCCACCGGGCAGGAGCATCTTGTCCATTTCAAATGCCGGGTTTAAGGCGGGCCCGTAAAGGCCGTGATTAATTGCAGCTAGTTGGGAGGCCCAGTAATACCGCTTAATATCCGGGAGGGCAATCCCTCCGTCATACCACGGGAGCGTCAACTTTGCCAGGGCTATACGCGGCCTCCCGTCCCAGAACAGGCGGCGCTGCAAACTCTCCACCTCACGGAAGTAACGCGCCGGGACCAGGTCCATCGAGTTCTGGAGAGCGTACAGAAAGCGCGGTAATGACATCATCTTGAACAATGCCGCCCGGCCGAGCGGCGAAAGCGGCAAGCGCCGCCAGCGCGCGACGTCCTCCTTCAAGCGCTGGAGGGGGGGAAGCAAATTCCGCTCGTAGCGGGCCACCGGGTCCAGCGTAATATAGACGCCCAGGTAACGAAACCCCTGCGAGGCAATCTGGATCGAGCAGCCCCGCGGGAGAACAGGAGCCTCCCCGGAAAGCACATAGACACAGGATTTAGCCCAGTTGATGACAAGACCTGAGTTACGGCCGAAGGAGCGCAGAACATCGACCAGGACAATCAGTGATTTACGCGGGGAGGCTAAGTACAACAGGATGTCGTCGGCGTAGAGGGACACGCGGTCCTCATACTCAGGGGTCCAACGGAGACCACGGATAGAAGGGTGCCACTGCAGCCACTCCGCCAGGGGTTCCAAGGCCAGTGCAAACAGGAGCGGCGACAGGGGGCAACCCTGTCGCGTGCCCCGTCCCAGCACGAATGGGGCCGAGACTCGACCATTCACCACCACCTGCGCCAATGGGTCAGAGTACAACAATTTGACCCAGCTGATGAATCCCGGGCCAAATCCAAATTTCGCCAACATCGCCCAGATGTACGGCCACTCGAGCGTGTCAAACGCCATGGTGGCGTCCAAGGACGCCAAGATGGCCGGCTCCCGCACGAATGGAACACGCGCGAGCACCCCGTGCAAGCGCCGCAGGTTAAGGGCCGTGTTGCGATGGGGAATAAAGCCGGACTGGTCTTGGTGGACCAGATCGCCCACCACGCCGACCAGCCGGTTGGCAAGCACCTTGGCGAGGATTTTAGGCTCCGCATTCAAGAGCGAGATCGGCCGATAGGATGTAACCCGGTCTCGCGGTCTCCCCTCCTTGTGGATAACCACGATGGTAGCTAGACGCTGGTCCGGCGGGAGGGAGCCCCGCGAGTGGGCCGCAAGGAACATCGCGCGGAGGTGAGGTGCCAGTACATCCGGTCGCAGCTTATACAATTCGATAGGAAGGCCATTCGGGCCCATGGCCTTGCCCGAGGCGACCGAGCGTATGGCGAGGGCGATTTCATCCGAGGTGGGAGCGGCATCCAACGAATCCCTGTCCTCCACTGAAAGCGAGGGCAGCGCGATGTCCCGCAGCAGGGCATGGGAATCCTCCTCCGAGCAGGGAGAGACCGGAGAATGTACCTCGCGGAAATAATCCGCGAAGCAGGAAACAATGCCTTCCGGCTCAGTAATTCGTACACCATCCATCCTCTCAATCAGCGGGACCACACGACTAGCTCTCTCCTTCTTATCCAACCACGCAATCAGTTTGCCAGCCTTATCACCCACATCGTACAGTCGCCCCTGTTGCTCTCTGCTAAGGCCCCTGGCCGCCTCCGTGACGAGGGCCCTATAGGCCGCCTGTTTAAGGTGTAGAACATGCAGCGCCGCGTCAGTCACCCCACTCCCCAGACCACCCTCCAATTCAGTAATTTCAGCCTCCACCCGGGTCACCTCCTCCTGTGCGCGTCTGCGGGCATGGGAGATAAAGGAGAGGGCCTCCCCTCTGAGAACTGTTTTGAAGGCTTCCCACAGGGAGATAGCCGACGGAACGGACCCCACATTCTCCTCAAAATACCGTTGCAATGATTTAATCAGGTCAGCACGAATAGTGGGGTCACGCAGGTACCAAGCATTGATTGGGGCTACCCTGCCCTCTCCCCTCGGGAAGACACCCAAGTGCAATAGGAGCGGGGAATGATCTGAAATACCCCGCGCCAGATGGCGCACCTCTCCCACCCTCCCAGCATAGGCCGCAGGGACAAGGACATAATCAAGCCGCGAGAGGCTACCATGGGCACCCGAATGGAAGGTGTACTGCAGCTGGGTGGGATGCTTTAAACGCCAGCAGTCCACCAATCCCAGTGTGTCTAAAAGGCCCGCTAACCACGCCTGTGCCCGGGGGAGGTCCCTAGGGGGATGACGATCCATAGTCCCAGAAGCCACCGCATTGAAATCCCCCCCAACCACCAGAAGCCCCCCCGGGAGGTCAAGGAGGAGGCGTCCCAGATCTGCAAAGGTGGTGGACTGTAGCCCCGGTGGGACGTACACAGAGACAAAGACAACTACCTTGCCCTCCATCCTCCCCACCAAGACAGTGTAGCGTCCCCTCTCATCATGGCGCACCTCGTCTATTTCTAGCGGGAGCGAGGTCTTGACCATGATGCCCACCCCCCGTGAGCCTGATGTGAAGCCCGAGTGGGCCACCAAGCGAAAGCCACGGCGATTCATGGCACAAAAGGAGTTACCAATAAGGTGTGTCTCCTGCAGAAAGACCACATCAGGCGAAATCCGTTTCAGATACTGCAGGACCACACCCCGCTTGATCCTATCACCCAGTCCGTTAACATTCCAGGACAACAAAGTCAAATCCCTACCCCCCATCACATAACGAAGCCATCATTTGTCCCCCCCAGAGCATCTCAAAAACAACAATACAATAACGGGTTTGCCTTGCGGTAGAAACGAACCACACCCCACCCCAACCCACCCAACCCAACAGAACTCCCCCCACCCTGCACCCCTGCATGAGCCCAAACAGCCCCCCCAAAGTGCAGTGTGCCTGTCGCCCCAGTGATAAGAAAACTAACTAGTCCCCCAGAGGAGGAGGGAGATCCCCCAAGAGACCCCACACGACCTCCACAGGAGGGGAACTTACCCTAACAGTCAATAGTGACAACAACGCAGTCCAGAGCAAGGCCTACCATTAGTCCCTCAGTCCTGATCCGGCGGGCCCTCCCCACCAACCGCACCCCCCCACCCCCCCGGCCCCGATCTCCGGGCAAAGTGTCTAGCCAGTCCCCGGCCACCTCGGGTCGATCAAAAAAGTGCGTGTGGCCATCCACCTCCACTCTCAGCTTAGCTGGAAAAAGCATCGCATATTTGAGATTCAGGTCCCTTAGGCGACGTTTAACACCAAGAAAGCTCAGTCTCTGCTTTTGGACTGCCGGAGTGAAGTCAGGATAGAAATTGATGTCCATATTGTCAAGTTTGACCGGCCCTTGTAGCCTGGAAGTCTGTAGGATAGCGTCTCTGTCCCGAAAATTGAAGATCCGGGCGATGAGAGGCCTCGGAGGGGCTCCAACCTTAGGCCTACCCCCGGGGACCCTGTGGGCACGCTCCACCGCAAAGAATTTACTCAGCCCCCGAGGCTGGAGATGGGTGAGAACCAGGTCCTCAACAAATAGATCCGCCGCCTCCACCTCGCGTCCCTCCGGCACCCCGATAATGCGAACGTTGTTCCTCCGGGCCCGACCCTCGGAATCCTCCAGCCGACGATTCATCAGGGCGCTCGCCTGGCCAAGCCTGCGCACCTCCTGTTGGAGGGCCGCCACGTCCGTTGTGAGGCCCGTGGTAGAGTGGGCCAAAGAATCGACCCGGTCGTTGGTTTTAGACAAATCAGCCCTCACGAGGCCCACGTCCACGAGGACCGAGTCAATCTTCTGCGCCAGAGTGTCGAAGCGCTGGTCCACCGAGGCCTTCATCTCGGCGATGGCGCCCATGACGTCTCGGAGGGTCAGGTCCGTGGGCAGAGCGGAAGCATCAGTCGGGCCCGTAGGGGACCTACGCGGCGCCTCTGGGGATCCCTTCTGGAGGGTGTAGCGGTCCATACTGTTGGATTGCTGGGCCGCGCCACGGCGGGTCGATTTTATCTTAGCCCGATCGCCATCTTGTTTTGTGGCCATGGTTTCGATCCCCAAGACGAGTCAGTCTCCTCAAGAAAGGGGGGGGCCGACAATCCAGTTCAAGGGGTCCAGGGGGGAGCGACCACCGCTCCGCAGGACGGACCGCAGCTGGCGGACCGGCAGGGCACCCCAGCGAGACCACACCACCGCACACCGCCCCGCAACCCAACCTCGCCTGGCAGCAAGGAGGGCGCAAAAGCGAAAGTGAAAGTGCGGGGTACGCGAGTCACCCAGCCTTGCCCGCCGCTGTTGTTCACTTTGTGTCCGGATCGCCCCACAACTCCAGTACGGGGGGCCGGTGTGGAGAAGGCCGCAAACCTCAATCGATGCTCCTGCCGGTGTCCGAGGTCCGATTTAAAAACGGAAAACGGGCGTCACCTCTGCTCGGGCTCACAAATACAGTCCCCTCATCTGGGACAGGATTCTGTCAGGATTTATGCAGGAGGTCGCGGAGGTCCTCGGGAGCCTCGCACCTACGCGGCCATCTTGGTTGCGCGCTAGGCTCCTCCCCCCCCTATTCTATTTTTTAAGTTGTTAGTCACTGATGCAAGGTATATCAACCATCCACGATGCAATCATTTAAGAAAGACCTCCAATTTCTTGTCAATATTGAACCCATCCTTTACTGCTTACAATTTGTGGGTCTACAAAGTTTCTAACTTCTGCAAAATGGCTTTTATTTCTTAATGAAATGGACCCTGAGACAACTGTCGCTACCACTGGTCTTCACCGCCTGTTCTCCTCCCAGCGATTGAACTGAACACCACCAAATTGGCCCTGATGGGTTGGCATTACTACCCTTCCAGAGTGTGAAGGAGTGCAGATTACCACCACATTTGGTGGTGGGTGTGTAGGGGGCAGGCTTTCTACACGGGGCCTTTTTTCCCCTGTAGAGGTAAAAAAGTGTACGTTGGCACATAGGCTCCATTCCACCTATGAGTACCTCTCTGCTATGGAGAACTCAGCAGAGTGTACATTGCGGGCCAGAGGTAGTGACATTCCCAGTCAGATGCATGGAAATCTGTTGGGTGCAGCCTTCCACTTGTGTCTGTGGTAATGTACTTAGACAGTTGTAGCAGGAGTGTGCTGTGCTGTGAGTGTGAAACCCATAAAAGGTGATGGGAGGAATGCTTGCATTAAGTCTAACCACTTTCAATCGCTCGGGGTAGCATCCCAACCCATCATTCTTTTGCTCACCCTGCCACCTCAGTTTGGACCCAGCCATATGCAAATCAGTCTTGACCCTGCTCCTTGAGGGAACAGTCCAGCCCGAACTGCCAAGCCAGGTCCTCCCTCAACCAGGGAACAAGCAACTCAGGACAGGTTCTGCCCTAGTTAGGGGCTCATTAGCCGGGTTCAGCTTGGTTCCAGTTGCACAGTGAGAACGGGACCCACGTCTGGGCATATCCTTGCCACTAAAGGCAGTATGTGAAACACTCAAAAGGTGATGGGAGGCTGCTTGCAATACAACTAACCACTGGCAAATGCTCGGGGTGGCATCCAAACCCATTGTTCTTTTGCTCACCATGCCACCTCAGTTTGGACCCACCCATATGCAAATCAGTCTTGACCCTGTGCCTCATGGGAACAGTCCAGCCCGAACTGCCAAGCCAGGTCTGCCCTGAACCGGTGAGTGTGGGCACTTGTGTCTCCAAAGACGCCATAGTGGATAAGAAACTGTGATCAGCGTTTCTCAGTGGAGGGGAAGCCCACATTTCTTGAAATTAATGGAACAGGGCCCCCTTTGAGGGCACATCTGGGGCCCCCAAGAGCTGTTCCAATGTGAGATGCACTCATCACACCTCCCTGAAAGTCTCCACAGTCATCTCCTGTGACCTCATGATCCCCATAGTCCTCACCAATAAAAAGAAAACACAGACCGAGCTTTGAGTTCATGCCTGTGTAGATAAATGTGAAAATGCAGATGGACTTATGCTTAACTGTACTGGTGACTGGACGTGGTGGCACTGGGATTCTATTCGGAGGACTAGGCAGTGCTTAATTTGAGGAGGTGGGGGCCACCTGCACTCAGTTTCGGGGACAGGCACATATTTTTCCTCATCCGACATTTCCTGACAGAAAGAGAGGGAAAAGTGCTCAAAGGGGAAAGAAAGAGAAAGAGAAAAAAAGCCACAAAGGGAGAAAGCAGGAACCTGCAGGAGTAAGACAAAGGGGCAGGGACAGTTTGACAATTGATTAAAGAGGCATGAGATGGATTCTAGACTGCACAGCCTTGGCATTCGTTGTGCCGACATGTAATAGCACCAGCCATGGGCTTCTGGACAGAGCTTTGAACGGCAACACTTAGGGCATATTTACAATAAAAAGTCAGCGCACGGCGCTGATCTAAATTTGGCAGTGCCGCACTCTGACATTTTCAAAACGCAGGGATGAGCCATATTCATAAAAATATGGCACACCCCTGTGTTTCCCCTAGCGCTGGCACACAAAAGCTGTGTAGCGCCAGCGCAGCACCCTGCCGCCATGTTGCAAGGGTGCCTGCGCTGCACGGACAATTCTTTCTATGCAGAAAGGCACACCTTCCTGCACATAAACAATAAATAATGGAGATTTGCACCTATGTCTGCTTCAAAATGCAAAAGTGATGCTCCGGTGGCGGCGAGGGCTTGTAAGTATGCCCCTTATTCTTTTACAAATCAGGCAGTGTGCCCGGGACTTATTTTTCATCATGATACTTTGAGCCCAGAGCAAGAGAGAGAGAGAGGCAGAAAAGTTAGACAAAGGGAGAAAGCAGAAGATATGAAAACAGTGACCAGGAGAGAAAGACGGATAAAGTGAAAACTAATAATACAGCGAGTAAGGGCTAGTTGTGCGTAGCGTTTTATGGTCTCAAAAGGCCTGATTTGCAGAATCTGATCATTAAAAATCGCAAAAAGGCTTTTTTTGTATGCACAAACCACAAATTGCAATTCGGTTATCGAGTTACAATTTGGGTTCCCCCAAAAAGTCTGAATCGATATTTGGAAGGGGCGGGTTTCATGGAATCACTTCCAAATACCGATTTGCAGTGGTATGGACTAATGTTTTACAACTGAATCCAGTCGCCAAACATTAATCTTTGACCCCTACCACTTTGTGAACTTTAGCAGAAACAGTTTTTAAGAGTAGGCAGTGGTCCAGTGGCAGCCACCTGCGATGGAAGACATGAAAGGACTGCCCGAGCATGATCACACCTTGCAGAACCGTCTAGTATTTAAAAAAGCCAACTCGCGAAACCAATTCGCTTTGCTGATCTATCCTCTTGCATCCTCTTTGTGTTTGGCTTAATACCAGTTGTCCACAGAGCCAAGAATAACTGGATTGTGTTGGGAAAGGAATGTTTTAAAAGGATCATTACCCCATGGTGCAGGAGGAGCCATTCTGCCTCAGTTTCAAAGGAGGTGAGGAATATCTCCTGCATTACTTCAGTGTGAGTTGGGGAATTCCTTTGTGCAAGAGGACATCTTGAGTTCTAAGAGGGGAGTCTCAAAGGGACCACTGCACCATAGTCTATGCATCTATTTGTCACCCCTCTGCCTGAGTCTTGGGGAAGCATTGATCCTGAGAAGGCCCAATGCATGGCTTCCGGTCGAGACCAGCCGGGGGTGGAAAGAATCCGCCACTGGCTGGACAAGTTCAGTTTCTTTAGTTGACTTAAGCGTGGCTGCCCTCTGTTTATGTCAAGTGTGTTCTTAACATAGGCATTAGATTGCTATGTTGGAAGATGTTGATCTACTTAGTGAACTAAATATAGGGACTGGGAGGACCAGACAGCTCGATCTCATGTTTCTTAAAACTCGGGAGCATTTGACGCTGCCGCAGCCTACTATAGGTATGAGCTCCACCTCAAATTGTGCTTATTAGCTGAGATGAATCATCTTGTTACCTACACCTCACCGCTATGACGCAGCTCGTCAGCACGAGCTTCTGTGTGCATGCATTATCAAAGAACGTGAAGTCTTGGTGAAGCGGATGACCGGCAAGTGTCGCACCGCAGACTTGACCCAAGCGCACACACCTGGCACCAGATCCAAAGATGAAAGTGGACATCCCTGAATTCTCAGAAAAATTATACTGTCTAGTCCTCCAGGCGTATTTTCATCTCACGGTTCTACACGGACCTGACATTTGCCTTCAGATTAGCATCCCTGATTGGTACCTTCCAATTGGCCAAACATCAGTCCAGGGTAGTGATGCGCGAGAAATTAATTAGGTTACATTCGAAGAGTTCAAGCACTGATTGTTTTTAATTATTGACTCTTACTGACCGGTGAAAACCAAAGGATATCTAAATCTCCGTCCAATTTCTAAATTTGGCACCCTTTAATAAAAAGACCACGAGGTTGGGATTTTAAGCGCAATGGGACAGTTTGTGTTGGGCTACCTTAATGTTATCAGACCGTTTCTCAAGTTTGTAATATAAATATTTGTTTCTAATTTTGTCTAAACTTTAGTCTTGAATATACAGATGCAGACCACAATCAGTGGATGTGTATGGTTAAGATGAACAAGTATTTTAAGTGAAGAGTGTGCAGACCCCCTGTGATCTCAATGGGACAGGATATCGTTACAACAAAGTCGAAGGACAAATGTGGAAAGATAAGTGCTTGGAGGGAGGCATGGATGTGCTATTTTTAACCCCTTATGTATACATACCGTGAACATATATATATATTCCCAAGGTATGTATATGTGGAGTTAGGTAAACAGAAAATGTATTAGATCAATCAATCGGATTGATAAAGCACGGCTAATCACCCGTGAGGATATCCAGGCACTAACGGTTATGTTGCTATGTTGGGTTCAGTTGAACAGCGACGTCTTGCGTGCCTTCTGGATTTTTAGGAGCGAGGTGGAGGTCCGTGGTGTAGGGGGAGGTCGTTCCGGGATTTAGCTGCGAGGGGGAGAAGGCGCGTCCTCCACTGTTGCTTCGGCGTATGCAGGGGTGTGCGCGAGGGAGAGGGAGACAGTGTGCAGGTGTCTGGAAAGTTGGTGGAAGTTCAGGCAGTGGTTGATGTAGGCTGGTCCTTGGTTGTGCAGGGTGTGGATCAGCATATTTAGTTGACATCTCTTCCAGATGAGGAGCCAGTGAAGTTTCTTGAGGTGGGGGTGATATGGGTCCGTATGGGGAGGTTGAGGATGTGTCTGCCTGCCAAGTTCTGTATGGTTTGCAGTCTCTTCAGGAGGTGAGTGGTGATTCCTGTGTAGAGAGCAATGCCCTAGTCCAGGCGGCTGTGGAATAGGGTTGAGTGACTGTGCCTATGGTGTTGATGGGAAGGCATTTGAAGATTTTCTGGAGCATGCAAAAGAGTGGGGAAGCAGGCGGAAGAGACGGCATTGATTTGCATGTCATGGTGAGATTGCTGTTCAGGGTAATGCCGAGATTGCGATCATGGTCTGTGGGTGAGGCTCCCAGTTCCCAGGGCAACCAGGAGTCGTTCCACTGGGAGGTGTCGTTGCCGAAGATCAGCACTCGCATTTTGTCTGTGATGTGTTTCAGGCTGTTGTTTTTCATCCAGTCAGCGGCACTCGTCATACACCAGTGGGAGTTAGCTCTCATGGTGGTGGGGTCTTCTGAGAGTGAGAGGATGAGCTGGGTGTCGTCTGCGTAGGATATGATGTTTAATCCATACGCGCTGACGATGTTGGCCAGGGGGGTCATGTAGGTATTGAACAGAGCAGGGCTCAAGGAAGAGCCCTTAGGAGCGCTGCAGATGATGTCCTTGGGTTCCGAGGTGAACTGTGGTAGCTGGACTCTCTGGCTTCTTCTGGTGAGGAAGGATGCGATCCACTTGAGAGCATCTCCTTCGATTATGATGTGATGTGGTCTTTTGATCAGGGTTTGGTGGGATACGGTGTTGAATGCTGCTGAGAGGTCGCGGAGGATCAGGGCTGCCATTTCTCCCCAGTCGAGGAGGGTTCTGATGTCATCAGTGTTGGCGAATAGAGCAGTTTCAGTTCTGTGATTGAAACTTACCTTTCGATTTTATGTCCCTTGATATTGTTGTAACAATCTTTTGTTTCCTTGCCATTCCCAGCCTCCACCACCACAAATGTTTGTGACCAGGAAATCCTTCTGGTAATGTATTTTAAGTTACTTTCACAAGTATGGGAAAGTCTGCAGGAATGTTAGGAGTCAAAAGCTTATCTGTCTCTCCCACCGCACCGTCCAGGGTGTTACATCATGAACACCTGAGCGCTCCGTTGGCATTGGGGAATGTAGACAAGATACACCAGCTGAGATAGCAGCTTTCTGCTTGGACCAATCGAGGACTTTGCATGAGGTTCAATCAATCAATCAATCAGAGAATTTATAAAGCGCGCTACATACCCGTGAGGGTCTCAAGGCTCTGAGGGGCGGGGGGTGCCGCTACTGCTTGAAGAGCCAGGTCTTGAGAAGTCTCCTGAAAGTGAGGAGGTCTTGGGTCTGCCGTAGGTGGGTTGGGAGGGTGTTCCAGGTCTTGGTGGCGAGGTAGGAGAAGGACCTGCCGCCGGGGGTTGTTCGTTTGATGCAGGGGACAGAGGCGAGGGCGAGGTTGGCGGAGCGGAGCTGGCGGGTGGGGATGTAGAAGCTGAGATCTGCTGTTCAGGTAGGCTGGTCAGGCGTTGTGGAGTGCTTTGTGTGCATGGTTGAGGAGCTTGAAGGTGATCCTCTTGTTTACGGGGAGCCAGTGTAGGTCTCTCAGGTGGGGGGTGATGTGGCTGCGGCGGGGGACGTTGACGATTAGTCGGGTGGAGGCATTTTGGATGCGTTGTAGTCGTCGTAGGTGTTTGGCAGGGATCCCTGCGTAGAGTGCGTTGCCGTAGTCCAGCCTGCTGCTGACGAGGACCTGCGTCACCGTCCTTTTTGTTTCGGTCGGGATCCACTTGTAGATCATGCGAAGCAAGCGGAGGGTGTTGTAGCAGGAGGAGGAGACGGCGTTGACCTGCTTGGACATGGATAGGGAGGAGTCGAGGATGAATCCTAGGTTGCGTGCATGGTCGGTGGGTGTCGGTGCTGCTCCCAGTGTGGTCGGCCACCAGGAGTCGTCCCAGGCTGAGGGTGTGGGTCCGAGAATGAGGACCTCCGTCTTGTCCGAGTTCAGCTTCAGACGGCTTTTCCTCATCCAGTCAGCGACGGCCTTCATACCCTCGTTTAGGTTGGTTTTGGCGGTGTGTGGGTTCTTTGTGAGGGAGAGGATGAGCTGGGTGTCGTCGGCGTAGGAGATGATGTTGAGGTCGTGATGGCGAGCCTCTTGTGCGAGGGGGGCCATATAGATGTTGAACAGTGTTGGGCTGAGGGATGAGCCCTAGGGGACGCCGCAGATGATGTTGGTGGCTTCGGATCGGAAGGGTGGGAGGCGGACGCTCTGGGTTCTGCCGGAGAGGAAGGACGCGATCCAGTCAAGGGCCTTTTCTAGGATTCCGGCTTCTAGGAGGCGTGTCTTTAGAGTGCGATGACAGACCGTGTCGAAGGCGGCTGACAAGTCCAGGAGGATGAGGGCTGTTGTCTCACCGTTGTCTAGTTGGTACCTGATGTCGTCTGTGACGGGATGAGTGCAGTCTTGGTGCTGTGGTTTCGCCTGAATCCGGATTGGGATGGGTCCAGGATGTTGTTGTCCTCCAGGTGGTGTGTCAGCTGCATGTTGACGATTTTCTTGATGACCTTCGCCGGGAAAGGGAGCAGGGAGATGGGCCGGAAGTTCTTGAGGTCCTTGGGGTCCGCCTTGGGTTTTTTGAGGAGAGCGTTGATTTCGGCGTGCTTTCAACTTTCCAGGAATGTAGCTGTTTCGAAGGAGATGTTGATTACCTTCCGTAGTTGGGGAGCGATGGCTGCGTCTGGTTTGTTGAATAATTGGTGTGGGCACGGGTCTAACGGAGATCCTGAGTGGATGGAGTTCATGACCTTGTGTGTCTCGTCGTCGTTAACGTTGGACCAGGAGGTCAGGTGTTTGGTGTAGGTGGTGCTCCCAGAGGAGGTGGGATCTGGCGTAGGCGGGGCAGTCGTGGTGTTGAAGCTGTCGTGGATGTCAGCGATCTTGCGGTGGAAGAAGACGGCTACTGAGTCGCACAGTTCTTGTGAGGGCGGGATGTCGTTGGCGCTGGGGTTGGAGAGTTCCTTTACGATGCTGAAGAGTTCTTTGCTGCCGTGTGCGTTGTTATCCAGGCGGGTTTTGAAGGAGGATCTCTTGGCTAACCTGATGAGGTGGTGATGTCTGCGGGTGGCTTCCTTGTGGGCTGTGTGGTTGTCCGGTGTGAGTTTGTGGCGCCATATCTTCTCTAGTTTCCGGCATACGCATTTGGAGGTCTGGAGCTCGTCAGTGAACCAGGTGGCTCTCCTGTTGGCGTGGCTGTTGGAGGGTTTCTTGAGCGGGGCGAGGGTGTCGGCGCATTTGTCGATCCACTGTCTGAGATTGCGGGCTGCGGTGTCTGGGTTGGTGGGGTCGGTGAGTGGGTTCTGGGCAAGGGTGGTGATCAGCTGGTCTTCGGTGACTTTGCTTCAGCAGCGGCGAGGTATCGGTTGGATGCGGTGGTACGTGGTTGGTTTGTTGAAGGGGAAATGGACGCAGTGGTGGTCGGTCCAGTGGAGCTCGGTGGTGTGGCTGAAGGTGACGTGGGTGCCTGTGGAGAAGACGGGGTCCAGCGTGTGGCCGGCGGCATGGGTGGGTGCGGTGATAAGCTGTCTGAGGCCGAGGTTGGCGAGGTTGTCGATCAGGGTTGCTGAGTTGGCGTCGTTGTTGTTCTCGAGGTGGAAGTTCAAGGTCCCCAAGGAGGATGTAGTCCATGGAGGCGAGTGCGTGGGTGCTGGCGAGGTCGGCGATGGAGTCGCTGAACTGAGTTCGGGGTCCGGGGGGTCTGTAGATGAGTGTTCCTCTGTGGGTGGTGTTGGGGTCGGTGTGGATCCGGAAGTGCAGGTGTTCGGTGGAGTAAAGGGTGTCATCTGCGTGGGTGGTGACCTTGAGGGTGGATTTGTGGACGATGGCTATGCCTCCTCCGATTCCGTTGGCGCGATCCCTACGGGTAATTTTGTAGCCGTCCGGGATGGCTATGGCGATGTCGGGTGCCGAGGAGTCGTTCCACCAGGTCTCGGTCAGGAAGGCCACGTCTGGGGCGGAGGTGTCGAGCAGAACCCAGAGTTTGACGGCGTGTTTGCGTGCGGAGCGGGTGTTGAGGAGTATGCAGTGAAGGTGGTTGGGTTTAGTCTTAGGAGGTTTGGTGGCTCTGTCGCAGGTGAGACTGCGGGTGCGGCAGGAGAAGGGTCCGTGGGTCCGTTTCGGGGCGGCCTGGAAGCAGGTGTGGTTTCGTCCGGTGTTAAGTGCGTGGAGGGTGCTGGTGTTGTAGCGGAGTCTGGTGTTGTGGCGTTCGCGGGGTCCAGGGGTACTGGCGCTGGGCGCGGTACAGGCGCGGACGGGCGCAGATGGGCTTGCCTCTGGCGCGCCAGCGGCGAGGCCGCGCAGCAGCCTCCATAAGTAGGGAGGTGGGAAGGAGGATCAGCTGGGAGGAGGGTGGGAAACAGCCAATGGGAGCGGGGGAGGGGCCGCAGCGGTGGGAAAGGCGAAGGGAAGTGAGAGAAGGGGGCGGGGACGCAGGGGGCGGTGGCAGGAGAGGGGACGGCGAGAGTGGTAGAACGGGCAGTCACAGAGCAAAGAGCAAAACAGGCAAAGTAACAAAAAAATACAATAAAATACAAATAAAAATACAAGTGTAAACACGACAGCACCACTGTCCAGAAATACCAAGCGGCAAGCAGCAGCCCAGGGAGGTCTCGAACCCTGGGACACAGACTCTCAGCAGCGGCAGGGGCGGGTGCCGTTAGGTGGAGCTGCATGGCGTGGGGAGCGACCGGCCTCAACCAAGGTTTAGCACTCATTGCCTTTTATCCAAAAACAAAATTAACAACATTTAAAATCATACAATATACTGCAGGAATATTTGTCATAATAAAGGATCACAGTTACACATTTTCATTAACTGGCTTATCTTACGCTGGTGTTCTCCGAGTTTCAGTGTTCATAAGATAACCTGAAAAGAAACAAGATATGTGAGATTGGGGTTAATTCTTACTGAAATGTGTGCACATAAATCAACTCATAGATACAAGCATATTGTACTGGTTTTTGAGATGTTAAAAGGTTATAAACTTGGATTGTGAAAAAAGTTAATCGAAAACTGTAACTTCAAAATATCAACTACTCCCATCCAAACAAATGGAAGTAATTTTCCCCCTGCTCATGAGCTTGTAATGCAAGCAAACAAGATATGACTCAGTACTTATGTACAAAGTTCACAAATACCGACTTGAATATACCGGTCGGGCAGTTCCACAGACCTTCAAGTAACTAGTACCATGAGATCCATAAAAGGCTTTAGATCTTGAAGTTTGAACCATGACACAATGCATAATCAAAATGTATGGGAAGTATTAGTTTTCCATATTGGTGTCTCTACATACACTTGAAAATGGCCTAGTGATAGGAAATGTGATGTGATTTCATGCGCCATGTTGGATAGGGATAACCCAACCTTGCCTGTCTCAGTATGGCAGCCATCTTGAGTGGGTGTTATGTTCTATGTCAGATGCATCCAAAATATATAACAAGTAATTAAATAAAGTGAAACGGGTATCTAAAGAATGTATTAAGCTAAGAAAGTGTAGCAGAAAAAAACAACTGATCTTCCTATTCCACCTGATGTGATTAACACCCATAGCCATCGCCCTTTTACTCGTGCCCATTGTGATGTTTAGTGCGCTAACCCTTGAGTTCCTAACACAATGGTGCACTTCTGACTGAATCTGGATCCATGAATCTAGCAACAAAATTTGTGGAGCCCTTGTTTTTTTCAGAAAACTTGATATGCCTGGTCACTTTGGTGCATTTTATATACACAGGTGGGGGGCGGTGTGGTATGTGAGAGATGAGACGTGATAGTGTGTCTGTGGTGTTCCTAGTGAAAGAAGCCCGCTGTTAAATAATACAAGCACTGCTTTTTCACAATTAAATCACAGTGATCCTCAAATAAATTGTAAATTCTCATGCCCAAAAACAGCACTGACATTTGATAATATTTAAAACATCATCATAGCCAGGCTCCTATTAAATATCTTTTATTTTTGGTACACAAATATGTCAATGTTTTAGACAAACATTATATATAGAGCTATGTTTTTCTTTTCTTGTTCTGTAATTCTAAGATACAAACGAAGCATTTCAACTCCAAAATGTCCACTGTACTGAACAGTTTCACCAACATTTAGCTAACAAAAAGTGCAGTTATCCCCATCTTGAACATGATTAGCAGAAATGTTAATTTTGTGGTACTATCTCGCAAACATAGAAAGGAATGTTTTGATTTTTGCGGAAATACAAAGAGTAAGATTTGCTTTATGTCAAATTTTGTTCCAATATTTTTGATCTCACGTATTCCACCTGCACCCTGACGGGGTTTAATGGGGAGCTGTTCCGCAAAGCCTTGATCCATCATCTATAAACTTTCCACCCCATAAATAATTAAATCAAAGACGGATAAAAATATACAGAGAGCGTTAAACAATTTTTTGAAAAGGTTTGTTGTAGGTCTGTCAAGTGATTCAAAGGACAAAAGGCATGAAACATCATCTGGCGGTTGTCTTTGGGTTGTAACCATAACTAGAGAGCCCTCTGGCCCTTGTATAGAGTTTGACGACCAAGATACTCTGTCACAAACATGGCGGATGCCCCGTCTGCTATATTCCAAGCACATTAAAGCCTACAGCACCTGTAATATGGCGGGTGACATATCTATCCAGTCATGTCGCTTCCACTCTCGTACAGCTGTACCTGGAAATGCAGTGTTCCCCAGGGATGGTCGTTCGTGTTAAGGCTCTTATCGTCCGTGTCCGACCTCTGCACACCTTGTTAAGCCTTATAGTAGCTGAGCACTCTCATGTGCCCAAGATACATACATACCTGTTCGATCAAGCGCCTCCGGCCTCACTGAGGAAGCTGAGTGATTGCTTTGGAAAATTCAGGGCTGGGGTAGCCAGAATCCTCATAAGGTTAATAGTCAGAAAACAGAGCTACTGGTGGGAGGGAAGAAAAAAGGACAGAGGCGAGATTCCATCTATTCCAATACCTTTGGGTGCCCTCCCCCCACAGAGAAGATTAAATCCTTAGATGTGCTGCTGGATGAGAACTCCACTTATAAAACCCATTTTAATTGCGTATCGTCACCTTGTTCTCAAATGTGGCACACGGTTGGCAAAACTCTTCCCTTTCCTCTGAAGGGGCATCTTGCTAGAATTGACTATGTGCTCCCAAGTTTGGACTATTATGATAGTCTGTACCTATGAAGATTATCTGATCTGACTGCAACAGATCCATAGTGTTGGCGTCGAGCAAGCCACTGGATAAGAAACTATTACTTGGTTTCCACAGACAGAAGGACACCTCATTGGCTCTCCATCAGGCAGATGCCGGGTGTCTTTTATGGTGGTAAATGACCAGGACTGAAAGACACATTGCAGGAATATACTTCTACTAAGACCTTAAGGCTTAACACCTCACTGACTGATGACTCTTTCCAGGATTAAGTTGTCGGGGCAGGTGGAGGGTCGGTCAAACATCAGAGATCGAAGACTTTGAAGAGCTTCGTGAGCATAGTCACAGAACGATCTTGTGCACCGAAAAGCTTCCCGCAAAGCCTATTTGTCGATCTACCTTCTTGACTCTTCTTTGTGTTTGACTTAATACCAGTTGTCCACAGTGCCAAGAATAACTGGATTGTGTTGGGAACGGAATGTTTTAAAATGATCATTACCCCATGGTGCAGGAGGAACCATTCTGCCTCAGTTTCAAAGGAGGTGAGGAATATCTCCTGCATTACTTCAGTGTGAGTTTGGGTAATGCCTTTGTGCAGGAGGACATCTTGAGTTCTAAGAGGGGAATCTCAAAGGGACCACTGCCCCATAGTCTATGCATCTATTTGTCACCCCTCTGCCTGAGTCTTGGGGAAGCATTGATCCTGAGAAGGCCCAATGCATGGCTTCTGGTCGAGACCAGCCGGGGGTGGAAAGAATCCGCCACTGGCTGGACAAGTTCAGTTTCTTTAGTTGACTTATGCGTGGCTGCCCTCTGTTTATGTCAAGTGTGTTCTTAACATAGGCATTAGCGTGCTATGTTGGAAGAAGTTGATCTACTTAGTGAACTAAATATAGGGACTGGGAGGACCAGACATCTCGAACTCATGTTTCTTAAATCTCGGGAGCATTTAACGCTGTTGCAGCCTACTATAGGTATGAGCTCCACCTCAAATTGTGCTTATTAGCTGAGATGAATCATCTTGTTACCTACACCTCACCGCTATGACGCAGCTCGTCAGCATGAGCTTCTATGTGCATGCATTATCAAAGAACGTGAAGTCTTGGTGAAGCGGATGACCGGCAAGTGTCGCACCGCAGACGTGACCCAAGCGCACACACCTGGCACCAGATCCAAAGATGAAAGTGGACATCCCTGAATTCTTCGAAAAATTATCCAGTCTGGTCCTTTAGGCGTCTTTTCATCTCACGGTTCGACACGGACCTGACTTTTGCCTTCAGATTAGCATCCCTGATTGGTACTTTCCAATTGGCCAAACATCTGTCCAGGGTAGTGATGCGCGAGAAATTAATTAGGTTACATGCGAAGAGTACAAGCAAGTCAAGTCAAGTCAAAAAAACTTTATTTCGGCTTCAAGCCATAAAAGTTCATAAAATAGTATTTACAACAGGAAAGAATTAATTCAAGAATAAAACCATGGTGCTGAATATAAGTACAGTCCTTAATCCATAATACATAAGAGTAAAAACAGATTAAAAAGAAAGGAGAATGATTTCGAGAAAATTACCTTAATGAGGTAGTAATTGCCTTCTGATTAGCCACATAGAAAAAAGAAATTTGGAGATCGCAATAACATAAACGGGGGTCGAATCGTATTTTAACAACCTGAAAAGATCTCTATGATTCGAAACCCCTAAATTCTTAGCTAGCTGGATTATCCATTTTCTACGTGGGATTTTATATGCCGGACAGAAGATTATTGTATGAACCTCGGTTTCATCAATGGCACCGCACCCAGGACAGGATTGTGTGATTGAGCCAGCCCATTTGTTAGTTCTTGAATGGAGGGGAAGAGACCCGTATCTAAATTGTAGGTATAATTTTTGGGCAATTACCGGGTGAATCAGATCTATTGCGGGCTCAAATCGATACCCAAGCTTGGCCTCGAGAAAAACCGAGGTCAAGTTTGGAGTATTAGCCGATCGTATGATCTGAGTCAGCTTGTATTCCTCCAGGATTTTTGCCAATGCTCTTTTTGGGAGAGAGGAGCAAGTGGCCTCAGGTAAGAGCCATAGGTCTTCTCTCCCAATCTCCCTAAGAAATTTTTTAACATAGGCTAACCAGGGAATAGTGCCTGCCCTAGGTAGCAATAGAATGGACTTCAGTTCCTCCTGAAAGTTAACAAGTTCGGGAGTGCTCCATAATCGTCGCCAGTACATTACAGGTCTGGAGGAGACCATGTCCGCAATTGGTTGAATACCCAAGTCCATCCTAAGTGGCTGAATAGGAGTGCTTGTTGGTAATGCAAACAAATGTCTAAAAAAACGATTTTCTGATTTGGTTAAAATCAAAACTGGATTATGGCCCCATAGTTCAGCACCATATGCTGCCAGCCCCCTAGCCTGAGATTTGTAGATCTCTACCAGAGGGCTAATTAATTTTAGATGACTATTCTTAAACATCTTTAAAATCCCCCCTGATATCTGGACAAGTTTTAAATTTACTTTGGAGATCAAGCACTGATTGTTTATTAATTATTGAGTCTTACTGACAGGTGGAAACCAAAGGACATCTAAATCTCTGTCCAATTTCGAAATTTGGCACCCTTTAATAAAAAGACCACGAGGTTGGGATTTTAAGCGCAATGGGACAGTTTGTGTTGGGCTACCTTAATGTTATGCTAAGTTATCAGACAGTTTCTCAAGTTTGTAATATAAATAATTGTTTCTAAATTTGTCTAAACTTTAATCTTGAATATAAAGATGCAGGCCACAATCAGTGGATGTGTGTGGTTAAGTTGAACAAGTATTTTAAGTCAAGAGTGTGCAGACCCCCTGTGATCTCAATGGGACAGGATATCGTTACTGTTAGACGGCGACCTCAGAGGAGCCCGGAAAGGGGTCCTGACTTCCCTGAGTCCCACCCGTGTAGTATTGTAGCCGGGCACTGGCGCGAGATTCCCCAGGGGGAGGAATCTCGCAGCTAGGATCGTACTTCTGGCACCACACGACACAGAGAGACCACACTGGGTATTCTCAGAACAAGCTTTATCAAATAGGTATCACTGCAAATATGTACAAGGTGAGCACGGGCTCAAGGGTCTCGGAAAGGTAGGGGGTAGCGGGACTGTCTCTGGTAACGGTTCAAAGCAGGGACGTATCCGGCGCACAGCTCACAATCCTCGAGCTGGGGGATACGTGGTCGGAGTTGGGGTCCGGCGGGACCGTGAGAGTCTGGGGGAGCCGCGAGTCACTCAGCAGGGCTCAGGTACCAGTTCGGAGGTCTTACGTTCTTCAGGGAGCCGCGAGTCACTCAGCAGGGCTCAGGTACAAGTTCGGAGGTCTTACGATCTTCAGGGAGCCGCGAGTCACTCAGCAGGGCTCAGGTACAAGTTCGGAGGTCTTACGATCTTCAGGGAGCCGCGAGTCACTCAGCAGGGCTCAGGTACAAGTTCGGAGGTCTTACGATCTTCAGGGAGCCGCGAGTCACTCAGCAGGGCTCAGGTGAGTTCCAGTTCCAGGAGCCGCGACCACGTCAGCAGGCTCTCGTTGTTCCAGCGTCGAATCTGCCGGACAGTCTCAGAGCACCCCTTGTTATAGGTCGACCCTGCTTTGATGTCCGGAGTCTGCGCAGGCAGGGGTCTTGTCACCTGGGGGCCGCTTGTCTGGGTTTCCTGCTATTGTCTTTTGATCCTTTCAGGGCCGGGTCGGGAGGAGTCCCAGACACCCAGCAGGCACGGAGCCAGCCCGCAGGGAGGCCGGAGGGCCGATTGAAACCCATCGTCCCAGGGGAGTTCAGAGGTGCGATAGAAACTGCTCCTCCCTCTCTCATCCCCTGGAAGCGTGATGTCCTCCAGCCGGAGTGGCGCCTCTAGGCCCGGGTCGCGCTGGGGCCGGGCGGCCATCTTGTTGCAGGGAGTGGGCACGCGGGCCCGGGGTGGCCGAAAGGAGAGAGGCCATGGACGGGGATGTCCGGAGTTGGTGCAGGTGTCCTGGTGGGAAAGGTCGGCTGGGCCGCGTGCTAGGGCTGCAGGCACCAGGTTTCGGTGGTGCGGGGGCACGGAGGGCCATCCTACGAGGCCGGGTCCAACACGCGTCCCCCCCAGCTGAAAGCCGGAGAGAACTGCCCATCACCTTGGGGGGTTCTCTTCGCTGAGGCGGAAGAACCGGGAGAGGCCGTCCGCGTTGGCGTGGTCCGTACCAGGGCGGTGTTCTACGGTGAAGTCCATTCCCTGGAGGGAGATTGACCACCGCAGTAGCTTGGGGTTTTCTCCTCGCATCTGCATGAGCCATCGCAAGGGCCGATGGTCAGTTTGGACCCTGAAATGAGTGCCGAACAGGTAGGGTCGTAGTTTTTTGAGTGCCCAGACCACGGCAAAGGCTTCGCGCTCTATGGTGCTCCACTTCTGTTCTCGGGGTAGCAGCCGCCGACTGAGGAAGGCGACGGGCTGGTCTAGGCCTTGATCATTCACTTGGGACAGGACGGCCCCAATGCCATGCTCGGAGGCATCGGTCTGGACTATGAACTCCTTGGTGTAGTCGGGAGCCTGGAGGACGGGGGCCGTGCACATGGCCTTTTTTAGAGCATCGAAAGCTTCCTGGCAGGCAGCCGTCCATTGCACCTTCTTTGGCTGTTTTTTAGACGTGAGTTCAGTGAGAGGGCCAACCAGGCTGCCATACCCCCGAATGAATCGGCGGTAGTAGCCCGTGAGTCCCAGAAAGGCCCGGACTTCCGTTTGGGTGATGGGTGGGTCCCAGGCCAGGATGGCGTCGATCTTTGGCTGTAGAGGAGTGACCTGGCCACTCCCGACTTGGTGCCCCAGGTAGACTACGGATCCTTGCCCGATCTGGCACTTGCTGGCTTTTACGGTGAGGCCTGCCTGGCGCAGGGCGGTTAGCACTCTCCGGAGGTGTTGGAGGTGCTCACTCCACTCTGAACTGAAGACAGCGATGTCGTCCAGGTAGGCCGCGCTGAACTGTTCTAGCCCGGCCAGGACCCTATTTACCAGTCTCTGGAAAGTGGCCGGGGCATTTTTCATCCCGAAGGGCATCACGCGGAAGCGGTAGTGCCCATCGGGGGTGGAGAAAGCAGACCTCTCCTTGGCCCCTTCGGTGAGCGCAATCTGCCAGTAGCCGCAGGTGAGGTCGAAAGTGCTGAGGAACCGGGCGGCCCCTAGTCGGTCAATGAGCTCGTCAGCTCGTGGAATGGGGTGGGCATCGGCTCGGGTAACGTCATTGAGCCCCCGGTAATCCACGCAGAACCGGAGCTCGGGGGCGACACCAGGGGCTGCTGCCTTCGGAACCAGGACCACGGGGCTGGCCCAGGGACTGTCAGAGGGCTCGATCACCCCCAGGGTCAACATCTTCGAGACTTCGGCTTGAATACAGGACCGGACCCGGTCAGGAACCCGGTAGGCTCAGTGTCTCACCGGCGGGCTGTCCCCGGTGTCCACATCGTGAACACACCAGTTGGTGACCCGGGGGGTCAGGGAGAAGAGGTCAGAAAATTGTCTGAGGAGCTGGCGGCAGTCCGCTTGTTGCTGGGCAGTGAGGGCTGGGGAGAGGTTCACTCCCTCCACGGAGCCATCCTGCTCCTTGACACACAGGAGGTCCGGGAGGGGATCCGACTCATCTTCGGCCCCGTCATCGGTGGCCAGCAGGAGGCTCAGTTCTGTCCGCACGAAGTGAGGCTTGAGGCGGTTCACGTGCAGGACCCGGAGGGGATCCCGAGGCGACTGGACGTCCACCAAGTAGGTGACTTGGCTCTTCCTCAACCACTTTGTAGGGCCCAGTCCATCGGTCCTGGAGAGCGCCAGGCTTCACGGGGGCCATGACCCACACCTGCTGGCCCGGCTGGAACTCGACCAGAGTAGCATTCTGGTCGTACCAGCGCTTCATTTCTTCTTGACTCGCCTCCAGGTTGGCCTCGGCCAGTTCTCGGAACCTCCTGGTCTGGTTCCGGAGGGCCAGGACATATTGGAACACATCTCGGGGGGTGGTCTGGGGTGCTGCCTCCCACCCTTCCTTAACCAAACTGAGGGGACCTCGGACGGGGTGCCCATAGAGTAATTCAAACGGGCTGAACCCTAAGGACTTCTGGGGGACCTCCCGGTAAGCGAACAAGAGGCAGGGGAGCAGGACGTCCCACTTACGCCGGAGGGGCTCTTCTAGGCCAGCGATCATCCCTTTCAAAGTCCTATTAAACCTCTCTACTAGGCCGTTCCCTTGGGGATGGTACGGAGTGGTGAACTTATAGGACACCCCACATTGTTGCCACAGGGACGTCATATACCTGGATATAAAATTAGTTCCGCGATCGCTCACGACCTCGCGGGGGAAACCCACCCTGGAAAAGATCCCCATCAGGGCCCGGCCCACCACGGGGGCCGTAATGGTGCGCAGGGGAATAGCCTCTGGGTAGCGGGTGGCGTGGTCCACTAGGACCAAGATGAAACGGTGACCTTGGGAGGTGGGGGGGTCCAGTGGCCCCACGATGTCGATCCCGACTCGTTCGAAGGGGGTACTGACGACCGGGAAGGGTTGGAGGGGAGCCTTGCGCTTCCCCCCACTCTTCCCACTGGCTTGGCACGTGGGGCAGGACTTGCAGTGTGCCTCTACCGCTGCTTTCATCTTAGGCCAATAAAAATGGGTCACGAGACGGCTGTAGGTCTTGTCCTGACCCAGGTGACCGGCGAGGGGGACATCGTGGGCTAAGCCCAGGAGGAAATACCGGAAGCGGAGGGGTACCACCAGTACCCGTCCGGATCCCAGCTCCACTGATTTCTGCTCACTATACAGGATGTTATTCTCCCAATAGATTCGGTGCGTTCCGGTCTGGTCACCTGCGGCTGGGCCCTCGGCCTGGCGCCGCAGCCCGACCAGGGAAGGACAGGTGGCTTGCTCCCGGCAAAATTCTTCTCGGGTGGGCCCGCCCTCGTGGCGCCAATGGGCCAACTCGGGTAGATCCCCCAACTCGGGTACCGGGGCGGGGTCGGATGGTGCGGGTTCGTCGCTGGCGACGGACCCTTCCGATGGGGGAACGGGAGGACCCTCGGCGGGGACGGTGCTGGCTTCTTCGACCGGGGTGCTCTCGACTTCTCTCCGGGGAGTGAGTCGGGCTGTCATAGATCGGGTGGTGGCACACACCCACTCGGGGAGTCCCATCATTCCTAGGTGGGCCTTGCGCTCTACGTGCTTCCAGGGAGAACTCTCCAGGTCGTTCCCTAAGAGGCAGTCGACCGGCTGGGAGGTTCTTACGGCCACCTTGAGTTTACCTATCACCCCTCCCCACTCAAATGGCACCAGGGCTACCTGACACATACTTTCCCTATTGTCTGCAGATATTACGGGGCAAAAGACATTGGGGAGGATCTGCTCCTCGGGAACTAGGTGCCTGAGGACACCGGTGATACTGGCCCCGGTGTCCCGCAGGGCCTCTACCTGGTGGCCATTGATCTTGACGAGCTGCCCATATTTTTGTGTGTTGGAGGGTAGGAGGCTACCAGGGATCATTTCCCTATCTCCCAGGGATACTAGGGCCATAGCGGCGGGTTCCCACTCCTCGGCTTCCTCAACCTCCTCCCCCAGGGCTACGTTGGCTATCTGTCTCGCAGGGGTGACTTGGGTGGCCATGGGGCACTCTGGGTCATTGGCGTAGTGCCCGGGTTTCTGGCAACGAAAACATGTGACGGTCACCCGGTGTCCTCGTCTCCCAGGGGGCCCTGTTACTGGTGGGGGGGGCGCCGGGAAAGGTGGAGGTGGTGTCTTCGGGGGGCTAGGCTGGGACTCCCTCGGCCCTCCCTGGTTCCCTCCCCCTCTCTGGCGGGGTGGTCCCTGACTGGTTCGGGGGTACTCTCCTACCATGCCCCGGGAGACCCGGGTGTTGGTCCAGCGGTCGGCCTCCACAGCCAGCTTCCGGGGATCTGTGAGCTTGCTATCCAGCAGATGTTGACGTAGCTCTACGAAGCAGTTCGCAGCCAGATGTTCCCATAACATGAGGTCAGTGAGTTCGGCAAGGGTGGTGACCTTGCTGCCCTTGACCCACCCATCGAAGGCCCGACTAAAAAAGTTTACATACTCCACCCAGGTGGTGCCCGGGATCTTCCTGCAGTCCCGGAACCGTTGGCGGTACATTTCTGGGGTGAGGCCGTATCTTGTGAGGAGAGCCTCTTTCATGTGGCTGTAGGAGGTCTGCAGGGAGAGGGGTAGGTCGAGCAGGGTGTCCCTTCCTTCGCTCAGAAACCGCCCCCACAACCCCGCCCCCCAGTCCTTCTGTGGGATCCGATGGGAGGTCATGGCAACCTCGTAGGCCTGAAACCATTGCTGAATGTCATCGTTTTTATAATATTCTTTGACCACATCCTTGGGGATGTGGACCTTCTGTTCCGCTGGGGGGGCCGTCTCTCGGTTCCCCGAGGGCCTCCCGTCCTCATTTCGGGCCTTGAGCTCGAGTTCTTTTAAGCTGCGTTCGTGCTCTAGTTGGAGCTTTCTTCCTTCGTGCTCCCGTTGGAGCTTCTTTTCTTCCAGTTCGCCTTGTACGCGCATTTGCTCTACGGCTAGCTTTTTCTCCGCTAACTTCAATTCGCCCTCGATTTTGAGTTTGGCTAACTCGAGTTCATGATTGCGGCTTCTCTCTCTGTCCGCGAGCTCTTCCGGGGATAGGCCCCCGTCTGGTACGATGCCTCGCACCTGATTGCTACTGCTTTCACTTTGGGGGGGTTCGGCTTCGTCGGGGCGCTCCCCCGCGCCTTCCGGGCGGGAGGCCCCGGTCTCCACCCAAGTTTTCAGTGCTTTCTGCAAGTCTTCCTTAGTGTTGAGGCCAGTGGTAGCGATTTTAAGTTCTTTGCAAAATTGTTTTAGCTCTTTGTGTGTGTATTCTTCCAGATGCTCCACCGGAACACTCTGTTGGCGTTGGTTTCTGCGGAGCTCGTGGCGCTTCCTTCTGCCATCTTTGTTGGTCGTGCATCCGTTGTTCACTGTACGATCTCTAGGTGATGGGCCCGAATCCCGTCGCTTGCCACCAATGTTAGACGGCGACCTCAGAGGAGCCCGGAAAGGGGTCCTGACTTCCCTGAGTCCCACCCGTGTAGTATTGTAGCCGGGCACTGGCGAGAGATTCCCCAGGGGGAGGAATCTCGCAGCTAGGATCGTACTTCTGGCACCACACGACACAGAGAGACCACACTGGGTATTCTCAGAACAAGCTTTATCAAATAGGTATCACTGCAAATATGTACAAGGTGAGCACGGGCTCAAGGGTCTCGGAAAGGTAGGGGGTAGCGGGACTGTCTCTGGTAACGGTTCAAAGCAGGGACGTATCCGGCGCACAGCTCACAATCCTCGAGCTGGGGGATACGTGGTCGGAGTTGGGGTCCGGCGGGACCGTGAGAGTCTGGGGGAGCCGCGAGTCACTCAGCAGGGCTCAGGTACCAGTTCGGAGGTCTTACGTTCTTCAGGGAGCCGCGAGTCACTCAGCAGGGCTCAGGTACAAGTTCGGAGGTCTTACGATCTTCAGGGAGCCGCGAGTCACTCAGCAGGGCTCAGGTACAAGTTCGGAGGTCTTACGATCTTCAGGGAGCCGCGAGTCACTCAGCAGGGCTCAGGTGAGTTCCAGTTCCAGGAGCCGCGACCACGTCAGCAGGCTCTCGTTGTTCCAGCGTCGAATCTGCCGGACAGTCTCAGAGCACCCCTTGTTATAGGTCGACCCTGCTTTGATGTCCGGAGTCTGCGCAGGCAGGGGTCTTGTCACCTGGGGGCCGCTTGTCGGGGTTTCCTGCTATTGTCTTTTGATCCTTTCAGGGCCGGGTCGGGAGGAGTCCCAGACACCCAGCAGGCACGGAGCCAGCCCGCAGGGAGGCCGGAGGGCCGATCGAAACCCATCGTCCCAGGGGAGTTCAGAGGTGCGATAGAAACTGCTCCTCCCTCTCTCATCCCCTGGAAGCGTGATGTCCTCCAGCCGGAGTGGCGCCTCTAGGCCCGGGTCGCGCTGGGGCCGGGCGGCCATCTTGTTGCAGGGAGTGGGCACGCGGGCCCGGGGTGGCCGAAAGGAGAGAGGCCATGGACGGGGATGTCCGGAGTTGGTGCAGGTGTCCTGGTGGGAAAGGTCGGCTGGGCCGCGTGCTAGGGCTGCAGGCACCAGGTTTCGGTGGTGCGGGGGCACGGAGGGCCATCCTACGAGGCCGGGTCCAACAGTTACAACAAAGTCGAAGTACAAATGTGGAAAGATAAGTGCTCGGAGGGAGGCATGGATGTGCTATTTTTAACCCCTCATGTATACATACCGTGAAGATCTATATATTCCCAAGGTATGTATATGTGGAGTTAGGTAAACAGAAAATGTATTAGATCAATCAATCGGATTGATAAAGCACGGCTAATCACCCGTGAGGATATCCAGGCACTAACGGTTATGTTGCTATGTTGGGTTCAGTTGAACAGCGACGTCTTGCATGCCTTCTGGATTTTTAGGAGCGAGGTGGAGGTCCGTGGTGTAGGGGGAGGTCGATACGAGATTTAGCTGCGAGGGGGAGAAGGAGCGTCCTCCACTGTTGCTTCGGCGTATGCAGGGGTGTGCGCGAGGGAGAGGGAGACAGTGTGCAGGTGTCTGGAAAGTTGGTGGAAGTTCAGGCAGTGGTTGATGTAGGCTGGTCCTTGGTTGTGCAGGGTGTGGATCAGCATATTTAGTTGACATCTCTTCCAGATGAGGAGCCAGTGAAGTTTCTTGAGGTGGGGGTGATATGGGTCCGTATGGGGAGGTTGAGGATGTGTCTGGCTGCCAAGTTCTGTATGGTTTGCAGTCTCTTCAGGAGGTGAGTGGTGATTCCTGTGTAGAGAGCAATGCCCTAGTCCAGGCGGCTGGTGAATAGGGTTGAGTGACTGTGCCTGTGGTGTTGATGGGAAGGCATTTGAAGATTTTCTGGAGCATGCAAAAAGAGTGGGGAAGCAGGCAGAAGAGACTGCATTGATTTGCATTTTCATGGTGAGATTGCTGTTCAGGGTAATGCCAAGATTGCGAGCATGGTCTGTGGGTGAGGCTCCCAGTTCCCAGGGCAACCAGGAGTCGTTCCACTGGGAGGTGTCGTTGCCGAAGATCAGCACTCGCATTTTGTCTGTGATGTGTTTCAGGCAGTTGTTTTTCATCCAGTCAGCGATGCTAGTCATACACCAGTGGAATTTAGCTCTCATGGTGGTGGGTTCTTCTGAGAGCGGGAGGATGAGCTGGGTGTCGTCTGCGTAGGATATGATGTTTAATCCATACACGCTGACGATGTTGGCCAGGGGGATCATGTAGGTATTGAGCAGAGCGGGGCTCAAGGAAGAGCCCTTAATAGCGCTGCAGATGATGTCCTTGGGTTCCGAGGTGAACTGTGGTAGCTGGACTCTCTGGGTTCTTCTGGTGAGGAAGGATGCGATCCACTTGAGAGCATCTCCTTCGATTATGATGTGATGTGGTCTTTTGATCAGGGTTTGGTGGGATACAGTGTCGAATGCTGCTGAGAGGTCGCGGAGGATCAGGGCTGCCATTTCTCCCCAGTCGAGGAGGGTTCTGATGTCATCAGTGTTGGCGAATAGAGCGGTTTCAGTGCTGTGATTGAAACTTACCTTTCGATTTTATGTCCCTTGATATTGTTGTAACAATCTTTTGTTTCCTTGCCATTCCCAGCCTCCACCACCACAAATGTTTGTGACCAGGAAATCCTTCTGGTAATGTATTTTAAGTTACTTTCACAAGTATGGGAAAGTCTGCAGGAATGTTAGGAGTCAAAAGCTTATCTGTCTCTCCCACTGCACCATCCAGGGTGTTACATCATGAACACCTGAGCGCTCCATTGGCATTGGGGAATGTGGACAAGATACACCAGCTGAGATAACAGCTTTCTGCTTGGACCAATCGAGGACTTTGCATGAGGTTCAATCAATCAATCAATTAGAGAATTTGTAAAGCGCGCTACATACCCGTGAGGGTCTCAAGGCACTGAGGGGCAGTGGGGGGGTGCCGCTACTGTTCGAAGAGCCAGGTCTTGAGAAGTCTTCTGAAAGTGAGGAGGTCTTGGGTCTGCCGTAGGTGGGTGGGGAGGGTGTCCCAGGTCTTGGCGGCGAGGTAGGAGAAGGACCTGCCGCCGGGGGTTGTTCGTTTGATGCGGGGGACAGAGGCGAGGGCGAGGTTGGCGGAGCGGAGCTGGCGGGTGGGGGTGTAGAAACTGAGTCTGCTGTTCAGGTAGGCTGGTCCTGCGTTGTGGAGTGCTTTGTGTGCGTGGGTGAGGAGCTTGAAGGTGATCCTCTTGTTTACGGGAAGCCAGTGTAGGTCAGGTGGGGGGTGATGTGGCTGCGGCGGGGGACGTTGAGATTAGTCGGGCGGAGGCGTTTTGGATGCGTTGTAGTCGTCGTAGGTGTTTGGCAGGGATCCCTGCGTATAGTGCGTTGCCGTAGTCCAGCCTGCTGCTGACGAGGACGTGCGTCACCGTCCTTTTTGTTTCGGTCGGGATCTACTTGTAGATCCTGCGAAGCAAGCGGAGGGTGTTGTAGCAGGAGGAGGAGACGGCGTTGACCTGCTTGGACATGGATAGGGAGGAGTCGAGGATGAATCCTAGGTTGCGTGCATGGTCGGTGGGTGTCGGTGCTGCTCCCAGTGTGGTCGGCCACCAGGAGTCGTCCCAGGCTGAGGGTGTGGGTCCGAGGATGAGGACCTCCGTCTTGTCCGAGTTCAGCTTCACACGGCTTTTCCTCATCCAGTCAGCGACGCCCTTCATACCCTCGTGGAGGTTGGTTTTGGCGGTGTGTGGGTTCTTTGTGAGGGAGGGGATGAACTGGGTGTTGTCGGCGTAGGAGATGATGTTGAGGTCGTGATGGCGAGCCACTTGTGCGAGGGGGGCCATATAGATGTTGAACAGCGTCGGGCTGAGGGATGAGCCCTGGGGGACGCCACAGATGATATCGGTGGCTTCGTATCATAAGGGTGGGAGGCGGATGCTCTGGGTTCTGCCGGAGAGGAAGGACGTGGTCCAGTCAAGGGCCTTTTCTTGGATTCCGGCTTCTAGGAGGCGTGTCTTTAGAGTGCGATGACAGACCGTGTCGAAGGCCGCTGACAGGTCCAGGAGGATGAGGGCTGTTGTCTCGCCGTTGTCTAGTTGGTGCCTGATGTAGTCTGTGACGGCGATGAGTGCAGTCTTGGTGCTGTGGTTTCGCCTGAATCCGGATTGGGATGGGTTCAGGATGTTGTTGTCCTCCAGGTGGCGGGTCAGCTGCATGTTGAAGATTTTCTTAATGACCTTCGCCGGGAAAGGGAGCAGGGAGATGGGCCGGAAGTTCTTGAGGTCCTTGGGGTCCGCCTTGGGTTTTTTGAGGAGAGCGTTGATTTCGACGTGCTTCCAACTTTCCGGGAATGTAGCTGTTTCGAAGGAGATGTTGCTGACTTCCGTAGTTGGGGAGCGATGGCTGCGTCTGGTTTGTTGAATACGTGGTGTGGGCACGGGTCTAACAGAGATCCTGAGTGGATGGAGTTCATGACCTTGCGTGTTTCGTCGTCGTTAACGTTGGACCAGGAGGTCAGGTGTTTGGTGCAGGTGGTGCTCCCAGAGGAGGTGGGAATCTGGCGTAGGAGGGGCGGTCGTGGACTTGAAGCTGTCGTGGATGTCAGCGATCTTGCGGTGGAAGAAGACGGCTAATGAGTCGCACAGTTCTTGTGAGGGCGGGATGTCGTTGGCATTGGCGCTGGGGTTGGAGAGTTCCTTTACGATGCTGAAGAGTTCTTTGCTGTCGTGTGCGTTGTTATCCAGGCGGGTTTTGAAGGAGGATCTCTTGGCTAACCTGATGAGGTGGTGATGTCTGTGGGTGGCTTCCTTGTGGGCTGTGTGATTGTCCGGTGTGAGTTCGTGGTGCCATATCTTCTCTAGTTTCCGGCATACGCGTTTGGAGGTCTGGAGCTCGTCAGTGAACCAGGTGGCTCTCCTGTTGGCGTGGCTGTTGGAGGGTTTCTTGAGCGGGGTGAGGGTGTCGGCACATTTGTCGATCCACTGTCTGAGATTGCGGGCTGCGGTGTCTGGGTTGGTGGGGTCGGTGGGTGGGTTCTGGACGAGGGTGGTGATCAGCTGGTCTTCGGTGACTTTGCTCCAGCAGCGGCGAGGTATCGGTTGGATGCGGTGGTACGTGGTTGGTTTGTTGAAGGTGAAATGGACGCAGTGGTGGTCGGTCCAGTGGAGCTCGTGGTGTGGCTGAAGGTAACATGGGTGCCTGTGGAGAAGACGGGGTCCAGCGTGTGGCCGGCGGCGTGGGTGGGTGCGGTGATAAGCTGTCTGAGGCCGAGGTTGGCGAGGTTGGCGATCAGGGTTGCGGAGTTGGCGTTGTTGCTGTTCTCGAGGTGGAAGTTCAGGTCCCTGAGGAGGATGTAGTCCATGGAGGCGAATGCGTGGGTGCTGGCGAGGTCGGCGATGGAGTCGCTGAACTGAGTCCGGGGTCCGGGGGGTCTGTAGATGAGTGTTCCTCGGAGGGTGGTGTTGGGGTCGGTGTGGATCCGGAAGTGCAGGTGTTCGGCGGAGTAAAGGGTGTCATCTGCGTGGGTGGTGACCTTGAGGGTGGATTTGTGGACGATGGCTATGCCTCCTCCGATTCCGTTGGCGCGATCCCTACGGGTGATTTTGTAGCCGTCCGGGATGGCTACGGCGATGTCGGGTGCCGAGGAGTCTTTCCACCAGGTCTCGGTCAGGAAGGCCACGTCTGGGGCGGAGGTGTCGAGCAGAACCCAGAGTTCGACGGCGTGTTTGCGTGCAGAGCGGGTGTTGAGGAGTATGCAGCGAAGGTGGTTGGGTTTAGTCTTAGGAGGTTTGGTGGCTCTGTCGCAGGTGACGCTGCAGGTGCGGGAGGAGAAGGCTCCGTGGGTCCGTTTCGGGGCGGCCTGGAAGCAGGTGTGGTTTCGTCCGGTGTTGAGTGCGTGGAGGGTGCTGGCGTTGTAGCGGAGTCTGGTGTTGTGGCGTTCACGGGGTCCAGGGGTTCTGGCATGGGCGCGGTACAGGCGCGGACGGGCGCAGACAGGGTTGCCTCTGGTGCGCCGGGCGAGGGCGCGCAGCGGCCTCCATAAGTAGGGATGTGGGAAGGAGGATCAGCTGGGAGGAGGGTGGGAAACAGCCAATGGGAGCGGGGGGGCCGCTGCGGCAGGAAATGCGAAGGGAAGTGAGTGAAGGGGGCGGGGACGCAGGGGGTGGCGGCGGGAGAGGGACGGCGAGAGCGGTGGAACGGGCAGTCACAGAGCAAAGAGCAAAACAGGCAAAGTAACAAAAAAATACAATAAAATACAAAGAAAAATACAAGTGTAAACGCGACAGCACCATTGTCCAGAAATACCAAGCGGCAAGCAGCAGCCCAGGGAGGTCTCGAACCCTGGGCCACAGACTCTCAGCAGCGGCAGGGGCGGGCGCCGTTAGGTGGAGCTGCACGGCGTGGGGAGCGACCGGCCTCAACCAAGGTTTAGCACTCATTGCCTTTTATCCAAGAACAAAATTAACAACATTTAAAATCATACAATATACTGCAGGAATATTTGTCATAATAAAGGATCACAGTTACACATTTTCATTAACTGGCTTATCTTACGCTGGTGTTCTCCGAGTTTTAGTGTTAATAACATAACCTGAAAAGAAACAAGATGTGTGAGATTGGGGTTAATTCTTACTGAAATGTGTGCACATAAATCAACTCATAGATACAAGCATATTGTACTGGTTTTTGAGATGTTAAGAGGTTATAAACTTGGTTTGTGAAAAAAGTTAATCGAAAACTGTAACTTCAAAATATCAACTACTCCCATCCAAGCAAATGGAAGTAATTTTCCCTCTGCTCATGAGCTTGTAATGCAAGCAAACAAGATATGACTCAGTACTTATGTACAAAGTTCACAAATACCGACTTGAATATACTGGTCGGGCAGTTCCACAGACCTTCAAGTAACTAGTACCATGAGATCCATAAAAGGCTTTAGTTCTTGAAGTTTCAACCATGACACAATGCATAATCAAAATGTATGGGAAGTATTAGTTTTCCATATTGGTGTCTCTACATACACTTGAAAATGGCCTAGTAATAGGAAATGTGATGTGATTTCATGCGCCATGTTGGATAGGGATAACCCAACCTTGCCTGTCTCAGTATGGCAGCCATCTTGAGTGGGTGTTATGTTCTATGTCAGATGCATCCAAAATATAGAACAAGTAATTAAATAAAGTGAAACGGGTATCTAAAGAATGTATTAAGCTAAGAAAGTGTAGCAGAAAAAAACAACTCATCTTCCTATTCCACCTGAAGTGATTAACACCCATAGCCATCGCCCTTTTACTCGTGCCCATTGTGATGTTTAGTGCGCTAACCCTTGAGTTACTAACACAATGGTGCACTTCTGACTGAATCTGGATCCATGAATCTAGCAACAAAATTTGTGGAGCCCTTGTTTTTTTCAGAAAACTCCATATGCCTGGTCACTTTTGTGCATTTTATATACACCGGTGGGGGGTGGTGTGGTATGTGAGAGATGAGACGTGATAGTGTGTCTGTGGTGTTCCTAGTGAAAGAAGCCCGCTGTTAAATTATACAAGCACTGCTTTTTCACAATTAAATCACAGTGATCCTCAAATAAATTGTAAATTCTCATGCCCAAAAACAGCACTGACATTTGATAATATTTAAAACCTCATCATTGCCAGGCTCTTATTAAATATATTTTGTTTTTGGTACACAAATATGTCAATGTTTTAGACAAACATTATATATAGAGCTATGTTTTTCTTTTCTTGTTCTGTAATTCTAAGATACAAACGAGGCATTTCAACTACAAAATGTCCACTGTACTGAACAGTTTCACCAACATTTAGCTAACAAAAAGTGCAGTTATCCCTATTGTTAGACGGACCGGGAGGGTCGGCCGAGGACAAGGGGAGAGGTCTCCGGGGAGAGCCGTCTCCAGCGATCGTACAGACGAGTAACTTCCCCCCCACAGATGTACACCACACAAGGATAAGGTTTAACGTTCTTTATAAGCGATCTCTTAGGTACGATAGAATGGTACAAGGAGGTCTGGACTCAGGGGTCCCCTCGATTCTAGTCTCTTGGTTGGGAAAGGGGGTAGCGGGACAGTCTTGTTACCAATCTGGTAGTTGCGATGATATGATGAATAGCTCACAATCCTCGAGCTCGGTGTTCTAGATGGACGGGCCGCGGCAGCGCCAGCAGGTCCCGGTGAAGGTGGTCGTTACAACGGTCCGCGGCAGCGCCAGCAGGACCCGGTGAAGGTGGTCGTTACAACGGTCCGCGGCAGCGCCAGCAGGTCCCGACGAAGGTGGTAGTCACAACGGTCCGCGGCAGCGCCAGCAGGTCCCGACGAGGATGGAGGATGCAGAAGGCCGCGGCAGCGCCAGCAGGCAGGACGGTAGTTCACAAGGCAGGGCTACGGCAGCGCCGGTAGTCCATCAAGGATGAGTTCTTCACGGTGTCTCTCGACTCCAGGATACAACTGCCTTCCTGCTCTGGAGCTGCCCCAGTTATAGGTCTGGCGCCCCTTTGATGTCCGGACCCTCGCGCTTGGAGGTCGGGAGGTCCGGGATGAGGGAGTCCAGACACCCAGCAGGGGGGTGGAGCCAGCGCCCGGGGGAGCTGGGGGGCGATCGGCACCTGGCGGGGGAGAGCCATCGACACTTCTTTCTCCCATCGACCTGCCAAGTGGTCCGTTCACCTCCTGGGTGGATGGTGGTGCCGGGATGTCGGGGCCTGGCCAGGCCCAGGGTTAGGGTCGAGCTGAGGCCACGCGGCCTCGTGGTGCAGTGTCCAAGATGGCGGCCGGGCCGGGCGAGTGAGCCGGTAGTGGTTCGGCCCCATGATACAGAGATGTCCGGGGGCAGGAGTCCCGTCTGGAGACGGGGTGCGGGTTGTTTCTGGGGGTAACACCTGGAGGGCCGGGGCTCGGGCCCTGTCCTGCGGGGAGGGAGCAAGCCCTTCATGTGGCCTGTCCAACACCTATCTTGAACATGATTAGCAGAAATGTTAATTTTGTGGTACTATCTCGCAAACATAGAAAGGAATGTTTTGATTTTTACAGAAATACAAAGAGTAAGATTTGCTTTATGTCAAATTTTGTTCCGATATTTTTGATCTCACGTATTCCACCTGCACCCTGACGGGGTTTCAGGGGGAGCTGTTCCGCAAAGCCTTGATCCATCATCTATAAACTTTCCACCCCATAAATAATTAACTCAAAGACGGATAAAAATATACAAAGAGAGCTGAACAATTTTTTGTAAAGGTTTGTTGTAGGTCTGTCAAGAGATTCAAAGGACAAAAGGCATGAAACATCATCTGGCGGTTGTCTTTGGGTTGTAACCATAACTAGAGAGCCCTCTGGCCCTTGTATAGAGTTTGACGACCAAGATACTCTGTCACAAACATGGCGGATGCCCCGTCTGCTATATTCCAAGCTCATTAAAGCTACAGCACTTGTAATATGGCGGGTGAGATATCTATCCAATCATGTCGCTTCCACTCTCGTAGAACTGTACCTGGAAATGCAGTGTTCCCCAGGGATGGTCGTTCGTGTTAATGCTCTTATCGCCAGTGTCCGACCTCTGCACACTTTAAGTCTTATAGTAGCTGAGCACTCTCATGTGCCAAACATACATACATACTTGTTCGATCAAGCGCCTCCGGCCTCACTGATTAAGCTGAGTGATTGCTTCGCAAAATTCAGGGCTGGGGTAGCCAGAATCCTCATAAGGTTAATAGTCACAAAATAGAGCTACTGGTGGTAGGGAAGAAAAAAGGACCGTGACAAGATTCCATCAATTTCAATACCTTTGGGTGCCCTCCCCCCACAGAGCAGATTAAATCCTTGGATGTGCTGCTGGATGAGAACTCCACTTCTAAAACCCATATTAATTGCGTATCATCACCTTGTTCTCAAATGTGGCACGCGGTTGGCAAAACTCTTCCCTTTTCTCTGAACGAGTATCTTGCTAGGATTGACTATGTGCTCCCAAGTTTGGACTATTATAATAGTCTATACCTATGAAGATTATCTGATCTGATCTGACTGCAACAGATCCATAGTGTTGGCGTCGAGCAAGCCACTGGCTTAAGAAACTATTACTTGGTTTCCACAGACAGAAGGACACCTCATTGGCTCCCCATCAGGCAGAGGTTGCAGTACATGCTTGATGCCGGGTGTCTTTTATGGTGGTAAATGACCAGGACTGAAAGACACATTGCAGGAATATACTTCTACTAAGACCTTAAGGCTTAACACCTCACTGACTGATGACTCTTTCCAGGATTAAGTTGTCGGGGCAGGTGGAGGGTCGGTCAAACATCAGAGATCGAAGACTTTGAAGAGCTTCTTGAGCATAGTAACAGAACGATCTTGTGCGTCAAAGCTACCCACAAAGCCTATTTGTCGATCTACCTTCTTGACTCTTCTTTGTGTTTGACTTAATACCAGTTGTCCACAGAACCAAGAATAACTGGATTGTGTTGGGAAAGGAATGTTTTAAAAGGATCATTACCCCATGGTGCAGGAGGAGCCATTCTGCCTCAGTTTCAAAGGAGGTGAGGAATATCTCCTGCATTACTTCAGTGTGAGTTTGGGTAATGCCTTTGAGCAGGAGGACATCTTGAATTCCAAGAGGGGAGTCTCAAAGGGACCACTGCCCCATAGTCTATGCATCTATTTGTCACCCCTCTGCCTGTGCCTTGGGGAAGCATTGATCCTGAGAAGGCCCAATGCATGGCTTCTGGTCGAGACCAGCCGGGGTTGGAAAGAATCCGCCACTGGCTGGACAAGTTCAGTTTCTTTAGTCGACTTAAGCGTGGCTGCCCTTTGTTTATGTCAAGTGTGTTCTTAACATAGGCATTAGCTTGCTATCTTGGAAGAAGTTGATCTACTTAGTGAACTAAATATAGGGACTGGGAGGACCAGACATCTCGAACTCATGTTTCTTAAAACTCGGGAGCATTTAACGCTGTGGCAGCCGACTATAGGTATGAGCTCCACCTCAGATTGTGCTTATTAGCTGAGATGAATCATCTTGTTATCTACACCTCACCGCTATGACGCAGCTCCTCGGCATGAGCTTCTATGTGCATGCATTATCAAAGGACGTGAAGTGTTGGCAGAGCGGATGACCGGCAAGTGTCGCACCGCAGACGTGATCCAAATGCACACACCTGGCACCAGATCCAAAGATGAAAGTGGACATCCCTGAATTCTCAGAAAAATTATGCAGTCTGGTCCTCCAGGCGTATTTTCATCTCACGGTTCTACACGGACCTGACTTTTGCCTTCAGATTAGCTCCCGATCGGTACTTTCCAATTGCCCAAACATCTGTCCAGGGCACTGATGCGCAAGAAATTAATTAGGTTACATGCGAAGAGTACAAGCACTGATTGTTTATTAATTATTGACTCTTACTGACAGGTTGAAACCAAAGGACATCTAAATCTCCGTCCAATTTCTAAATTTGGCACCCTTTAATAAAAAGACCACGAGGTTGGGATTTTAAGCGCAATGGGACAGTTTGTGTTGGGCTACCTTAATCTTATGCTAAGTTATCAGACCGTTTCTCAAGTTTGTAATATAAATATTTGTTTCTAATTTTGTCTAAACTTTAATCTTGAATATACAGATGCAGGCCACAATCAGTGGATGTGTGTGGTTAAGTTGAACAAGTATTTTAAGTCAAGAGTGTGCAGACCCCCTGTGATCTCAATTTAGCTGCGAGGGGGAGAAGGCGCGTCGTCCACTGTTGCTTCGGCGTATGCAGGGGTGTGCGCGACGGAGAGGGAGACAGTGTGCAGGTGTCTGGAAAGTTGGTGGAAGTGCAGGCGGTGGTTGATGTAGGCTGGTCCTTGGTGGTTCAGGGTGTGGATCAGCATATTTAGTTGACATCTCTTCCAGATGAGGAGCCAGTGAAGTTTCTTGAGGTGGGGGGGTGATATGGGTCCGTATGGGGAGGTTGAGGATGTGTTTGGCTGCCAAGTTCTGTATGGTTTGCAGTCTCTTCAGGAGGTGAGTGCTGATTCCTGTGGAGAGAGCATTGCCCTAGTCCAGGCGGCTGGTGAATAGGGTTGAGTGCCTGTGCCTATGGTGTTGATGGGAAGGCATTTGAAGATTTTCTGGAGCATGCAAAGAGTGGGGAAGCAGGCGGAAGAGACGGCATTGATTTGCATTTCATGGTGAGTTTGCTGTTCAGGATGATGCCGAGTTTGCGAGCATGGTCTGTTGGTGTGGGTGAGGCTCCCAGTTCCCAGGGCAATCAGGAGTCGTTCCACGGGGAGGTGTTGTTGCCAAAGGTCAGCACTCGCATTTTGTCTGCGATGTGTTTCAGGCAGTTGTTTTTCATCTAGTCAGCGACGCTCGTCATACACCAGTGGACGTTATTGCTCATGGTTGTGGGGTCTTCTGAGAGCGAGAGGATGAGCTGGGTGTCGTCTGCGTAGGATATGATGTTTAATCCATACGCGCTGACGATGTTGGACAGGGGGGTCATGTAGGTATTGAACGGAGCGGAGCTCAAGGAAGAGCCCTTAGGAGTGCTGCAGATGATGTCCTTGGGTTCCGAGGTGAACTGTGGTAGCTGGACTCTCTGGGTTCTTCTGGTGAGGAAGGATGCGATCCACTTGAGGGCATCTCCTTCGATTATGATGTGATGTGGTCTTTTGATCAAAGTTTGGTGGAATACGGTGTTGAATGCTGCTGAGAGGTCGCGGAGGATCAGGACTGCAATTTCTCCCCAGTCGAGGAGTGTTCTGATGTCATCAGTGGTGGGAAATAGAGCGGTTTCAGTGCTGTGATTGAAACTTACCTTTTGATTTTATGTCCCTTGATATTCTTGTAACAATCTTTTGTTTCCTTGCCATTCCCAGTCTCCACCACCACAAATGTTTGTGACCAGGAAATCCTTCTGGTAATGTATTTTAAGTTACTTTCACAAGTATGGGAAAGTCTGCAGGAATGTTAGGAGTCAAAAGCTTATCTGTCTCTCCCACCGCACCGTCCAGGGTGTTACATAATGAACACCTGAGTGCTCTGTTGGCATTGGGGAATGTGGACAAGATACACCAGCTGAGATAACCGCTTTGTGCTTGGACCAATCGAGGACTTTGCATGAGGTTTAGCACTCATTGCCTTTCACCCAAGAACAAAATTAACAACATTTAAAATCATACAATATACTGCAGGAATATTTGTCATAATAAAGGATTAAAGTTACCCATTTTAATTAACTGGTTTTATCTTCAGCTGGTGTTCTCCGAGTTTTAGTGTTCATAAAATAACCTGAAAAGAAACAAGATGTGTGAGATTGGGGTCAATTGTTACTGAAATGTGTGCACATAAATCAACTCATAGATAAAAGCATATTGTACTGGTTGGTTTTTGAGATGTTCAGAGTTATAAACTTGGTTTGTGAAAAAAGTTAATAGAAAGCTGTAACTTCAAAATATCAACTACTCCCATCCAAGCAAATGGAAGTAATTTTTCCCCCTACTCATGAGTTTTAAATGAAAAGCAAGTAAACAAGATATGACTCAATACTTATGTACAAAGTTAACAAATACCGACTTGAATATACTGCTCGGGCAGTTCCACAGACCTTCAAGTACCTACTACCATGAGATCCATAATAGTCTTTAGTTCTTGAAGTTTCAACCATGACACAAAGCGCAATCAAAATGTATGGGAAGTATTTGTTTTCCAAATTGGTGCCTCTACATACACTTGAAAATGGCCTACACCATAGGAAATGTTATCTGATTTCATGCGCCATGTTGGATAGGGATAACCCAACCTTGCCTGTCTCAGTATGGCAGCCATCTTGAGTGGGTGTAATGTCCTATGTTAGATGCATCCAAAATATATAACAAGTAATTAAATAAAGTGAAACGGGTATCTAAAGAATGTATTAAGCTAAGAAAGTGTAGCAGAAAAAAACAACTGATCTACCTATTCCACCTGAAGTGATTAACACCCATAGCCATCGCCCTTTTACTCGTGCCCATTGTGATGTTTAGTGCGCTAACCCTTGAGTTACTAACACAATGGTGCACTTCTGACTGAATCTGGATCCACGAATCTAGCAACAAAATTTGTGGAGCCCTTGTTTTTTTTTCAGAAAACTCCATATGCCTGGTCACTTTTGTGCATTTTATATACACAGGTGGGGGGCGGTGTGGTATGTGAGAGATGAGACGTGATAGTGTGTCTGTGGTGTTCCTAGTGAAAGAAGCCCGCTGGTAAATTATACAAGCACTGCTTTTCTACAATTAAATCACAGTGATCCTCAAATAAATTGTAAATTCTCATGCCCAAAAACAGCACTGACATTTGATAATATTTAAAACCTCATCATTGCCAGGCTCTTATTAAATATCTTTTATTTTTGGTACACAAATATGTCAATGTTTTAGACAAACATTATATATAGAGCTATGTTTTTATTTTCTTGTTCTGTAATTCTAAGATACAAACGAGGCATTTTAACTACAAAATGTCCACTGTACTGAACAGTTTCACCAACCTTTAGCTAACAAAAAGTGGAGTTATCCCTATCTTGAACATGATTAGTAGAAATGTTAATTTTGTGGTACTATCTCGCAAACATAGAAAGGAATTTTTTGATTTTTGCGGAAATACAAAGAGTAAGATTTGCTTTATGTCAAATTTTGTTCCGATATTTTTGATCTCACGTATTCCACCTGCACCCTGACGGGGTTTCATGGGGAGCTGTTCCGCAAAGCCTTGATCCATCATCTATAAACTTTCCACCCCATAAATAATTAACTCAAAGACGGATAAAAATATACAGAGAGCGTTAAACAATTTTTTGTAAAGGTTTGTTGTAGGTCTGTCAAGAGATTCAAAGGATAAAAGGCATGAAACATCATCTGGCGGTTGTCTTTGGGTTGTAACCATAACTAGAGAGCCCTCGGGCCCTTGTATAGAGTTTGACGACCAAGATACTCTGTCACAAACATGGCGGATGCCCCGTCTGCTATATTCCAAGCTCATTAAAGCCTACAGCACCTGTAATATGGCGGGTGAGATATCTATCCAGTCATGTCGCTTCCACTCTCGTAGAGCTGTACCTGAAAATGCAGTGTTCCCCAGGGATGGTCGTTCGTGTTAATGCTCTTATCATCAGTGTCCGACCTCTGCACACCTTGTTAAGTCTTATAGTAGCGTAGCACTCTCATGTGCCAAAGATACATACCTGTTCGATCAAGCGCCTCCGGCCTCACTGATGAAGCTGAGTGAATGCTTTGGAAAATTCAGGGCTGGGGTAGCCAGAATCCTCATTAGGTTAATAGTCACAAAACAGAGCTACTGGTGGTAGGGAAGAAAAAAGGACCGTGGTGTGGTAAATATTTAAATTACCTGTACTATTTTTTTTTATGCGGTAAAGTCTAGTAAGAATAACTCAGTCAAAATAAGAGGCAGAATCCGTGGTATTAGAGGTTCTGAAAAGGACTTTATTCCTTACAAAGGAATTATGGTTCGAACCAGGCAATCATATTCCATCACCACGAAGGTTCAGGAAGGGATAGACAATACATTATTGACAAGTAATCATATATATATGAAAAGCATTACATTAAGACAGATGCAGGAGGCGTAACAGCTGATAATACAGATAAGAATACACATGCGTAATGAAAATAGGCGTAATAATAGGCGTATACTAGAAACGTCATTTAAAATGATGTCACAAGTGGGTGGATCCATAAGAGAATCCTGCAGTGTCAGCAGAAATATTTGGCAGAGATGCGCGCGCAGCCGCATGACGTGTGATTGACGTGCAACTAGAGGGTGAAGGGGAATTGACATTTAGCCCTACATGTGGAGACAGAAGTCTGGGGGGTCAGGTCAACCTAATCCCAAATCGTATCTAATATCTTTGTTTAAGGAACTGTTTTATCCAAAAGGAAAGGTCTCTCGGACGGAATCTATTCTATACTGACTGTTAGTGCATGTACAAGCGTCTATGTGTCTACATGAGATGCGAGGGGGCAGGAATCTTCCATGGTAACAGGGGCTATGAATTACTTGCATAAAGACAGCGAGGCCGGGCCCTTTGCTCGATAGCTGGAAGGATGTTTACCTAAACTACTAGACAGGAATGCATTGGATGAGGAGCGGAGCAGATAACTTGAAGGCTGAATACAGTTTTTGGCAGGCAACAGGCCGCGTCAGGCACCGTTAGCCGCGCAGGGAGTAGGACAAAGTTCATGGATACGGATGCAGGTCCAGGCTGGAACATTTCAGAGGCAGAAGCAGGAAAAGGCTTGATGGCAGAATTCAGGGCCTACTCGCCTGAACTGTAAAACATGAAAGGTGAACCATATAAAGTCGGTGGCCAATCATACTTAGAAATGGAATATTCGACCCATTCATGGCGGATCTGAAAGAGGACATGTTGACGTTGGACGCACATGTATTTGCGTCTTCATAGCTGGAACTGGAGGGAACATACATGTACTTGTAGCATGTACATGGAGTCGTTGGGGTCTAAGATAGGGGACACAATTGACCATAAAAATTCATATTTCCTCATTCCCTCCTTGTCCCCTACGGACCCTCATGAAATATCCATCTTCATCAATCCATTAATCTGTTCATATAGCATAATTTGTTCTTCTTTCTTCTTCCGGGATCTTGAATGAAAATTTGAAGGCGGGATACACGATGTGGCACACAGACCACAAATCGCTGGCCCACATTGTAGACACAAGCAGCAACTGAATAGTATGAGGAAGCCAATACCTAGGAAGGATAGGATCCTCCATCCCCAGGCTGACAACACGCTCCAGAACCAATCGGACCAAGTCCAGGTGCCTGGATTCTGGTGTATCTGGCTTACGATCTTATGAAGTCGAGTTATGGCTTTATATACTGACGGCGCGTTTTCTGGTATGAAAACACAGCAACTTGATCCGATGACCCTACAAGCTCCGCCCCTATCGGCCAGAATGACGTCAAGGACAAGACGATTTTGAAGAACAACAATCCGCATCGCAGACTGCTCCTCTGTTAAGTTGCCTAAGGCGGAAGTAGTTTCATTCACTACTGCTTCAAGGGTTCTAGTTAATCTACGTATCAACTTACTATTAGTGACTGTACCTATGTAGGGAAAGAAACCTTTATTGAAATCTGTGTATTGCTCCCATGCTGTTTCGGTGTAGTCGACAATCGGGAGATCTCTCTGCTGTCTATTGTGTACTAAATGGGTATTCCTATGGTAATCAGGCGGGGCTAGGAAAACAGGTGGCAGAAGGAATGCAATGTAACAGGTACCATCCCAATCTAGGGGTAGGCATATGTATGCGGTGTGACCACAGATGAAGTAGGAGTGACGAGAAGCTCTAAATGTAGACTTGCCTTTATCACTGAATTCTATTACAGTGGTACATTTACTATGGCCCATGTGTATTGAACCATTCTTTCTTACACATAATTCGCCTCTAACTGGAAATACTGACATAGCGGGCAAGATTGGTGTAGCTTCGGATTCAACATTCAGGATCATGAGATTAAGTGTAAAGTTACCTAATCCATATACTTCATTTTCTAGATCAGTTCCTGTTCTTTTGGGAAGTCCCTCCTTGTTAGGGTAGCAGACTTTAAGTAAAACTAGGTTCAGGTTTCCCCAAACCCAGTTGTCTTGATAAACTACTGAATTTGAATCTAGGGAATTAATCAAACTAAACCATGCTCCACAGGAGCCATTGTGTGTGAATGGATACGGAAAGAGGGGCAGAACTCCCCTGTATTTCTGATAGGGAGGGAGTCGGCCACATATCCAACAATTTGTAGCATTGCTGGTCTGATGAGAATGATGTAACATACTAATGAATGTATTGTTGCGCAGCGCAAATCTATAGGACAACTCATGCGGGGGTAATTCGCTAAAAGAATGTTCGGCAGTAGCATTGAAAGCACGCTTGGAAATAGGGTAATACATGTGTAACAATATACTGGCAATAATAATCAGAAGACTTAGAAAAAACATAATTAACAATGTCACTATGCAGTGACTACGAAGTGATTTACAGTACGCATGTTTCTTGAGCTGTTTCTGTCTATTTCTCTCTCTATTTCGGTCTAGAGGATACATGTCAGAGACAAATTCAACCGATTCACCTTGGAGAGGACTTAAACAATCAAATTGTCTGACTTGCTAGACCTTAGTTTCAGTTTATAGTTTTCTTTTTCTGGCTTATCAACCAGGGGGAGTTTTGAGTCAGTCTGTGAGGGAATGCAGGGCTGAAAATTCAAGTCGGATGATAGTCCATGAAATTTTTTGATATGGCTCGAGTGCAACCACCCTTTACGTCCCTCAATCTTCACAGCTGTCCTTGTGGTCAATAAGACGAGCTTAGGCGACTGCCAGCGAGGCTCCAGCGGGTTCCTCCTGTCGAAGTTCCTTACAAGCACAAGGTCCCCCGGAACCACGTCATGGGGCTTCACCTCAGTGTTATCGGGAAAAGCTGCAGCTACCTGTGAACGACAAGATTGTAGTGCAGACATCAAGGAAGCCAGGTAATCTGTCAGCATATTACAATCAACATCAGTTATTTTTCGAGGTATAGGCGTCCCCCACATATTTGGTGGTCTACCGAAGATCACCTCATACGGAGATAGCCCTGTTCGAGAGTGTGCTACCATTCTCATGTAAAAGAGCGCAACTGGTAAAGCTACTATCCAGTCGACACCTTTTTCTCTACATACTTTGGACAGTCTAATTTTCAAAGTTTGATTATGCCGCTCCACGAGACCTGCTGCCTCGGGATGTCGGACACAGTGGAATTTCCATTGATAGCCTAACAGAAGTGAAACATGTTTCATTAGCTCGGATGAGAATGGCTGGCCATTATCTGAGTACACGACACGGGGCAAACCATACCGTGGGAAGAATTCTCGAACTAACTGTTTGGCAGTAGTCGGGGCAGTGTAATCTGAGACGGGATACGCCTCTGTCCACCGGGAAAGAGCGCATACAACTACGAGAACATATTTGAATCCTCGACATCGTTCCATCTGGATATAATCCATCTGGAGGACTTCAAAAGGGTGATCGGGGGGTTGAAATCCACCCTGTTCTACAGGTACGCCTTTTCCTGGATTGAACTGACAACAAATCATGCAGGTACGTACTTTCTGTTTAGCTGCTGCTCGCAAGTGTTTATTGAACCAAATGTGTTGAATACTGTCTAGCATAGCTTTCTCTCCTAGGTGCGCTGGACTATGTATTGTGTTAATGATGACTTGAACCATGGAGTCAGGAAGAAACCATATAGATTTTCCCTTCGTCATCCATCCTTGATCCGTTTGGATCCCTCCTAATTCAGTCCATCTCTTTATTTCTTCTGGTGTAGCATGTGTCTGTATGTCAATTACATCAAGGGCGGGATCCTTAACTGTCATGCAGTGTGTTGGTGTCGGAACTATTGTCTTTGTCGTGTCAGTTGTATGAGTCTGATTCTGAGCAGTCTGTTTAGCTGTTCTGTCAGCTAGGTCGTTACCCTGAGAAATAATGTCAGTCACTTTTGTATGGGCTTTACACTTCATAATCGATATTGCAGTCGGCAAATGTATTGCATCTAACAGAGCTTGAATAAGGGGACCGTGCTGAATGTGGGCACCGTGAGAAGTTAAATAACCTCTCTCTCGCCAAAGCACGCCGAAGTCATGGACGACTCCGAATGCATAACGTGAATCTGTGTATATGTTGACTTTCTTATTTTTGGCTTGAATACAGGCTTGTGTCAGAGCGATGAGCTCTGCTGCTTGAGCTGACAAGGTATCGATACAATTCGTTTCAATAATTTCAGTATCTGTTGTGACTGCATAAGCGGCCACTAACTCTCCTGTATTTGTTCTCATGCATGAACCATCTACATACAATGTTAGGTCTGGATCTGATAATGGAATATCTGTCAAGTCTTGTCTGGGTTTCGTCGTAATAGTAATAACTTCAATACAATCATGTGCCAATGGGTCTGTTCCACTTAATGGCAAAAGTGTGGCAGGATTTAATGTACTACAACGTCTGATTTCTATGTGTGGCTGGAACAATGTCAATTCATAACCCGTCAGTCTTGCTATAGTCAAGTGTTGTGTTTGGGTCCGGTTCAAGAGAACCTCTACTGCGTGTGGTACTTGTACTGTCAATTGATGTCCTAACACTATGGCATCGCTTTGTCTGATTGCTAAAGCTGTTGCTGCGACTGATTTCAGGCACGCAGGAAGAGCCTGAGCTACGGGATCTAATGTACTGGAAAAATAAGCACATGGCTTGTGTGATCCTGCTTGTTCCTGCGTGAGTACTGACAAAGCAGTACCTTCACGTTCTGTAACAAAAAGTGTAAAACGTTTGCTGTAACATGGTGTTGCTAAAACAGGTGCTTGGCATAAAGCTTTCTTTAAGCTTTCAAAAGCTTGCGTATGTTCCTGAGTCCAAGGGAGGACAGTCGATGTCGCTGCCTCCTGTGTTGTCAACTGAATGAGTGGTTTCGCTAGAAATGCATATTGAGGGATCCACTGCCTACAGTACGAAGTGAGGCCTATGAATGCCCGTACCTCCTTTTGTGTCTTGGGTGGCGGCATGTTAACAATTAACTGGATACGGTCGGGTGTAAGCTGTCTTCCCCCCTTGGACAGCAAGTGCCCAAGGTACACAACTTGCTGGACACAGAATTGCAGCTTCGAAGGGGACACTTTGTGCCCCTTGTCGGCTAAGAAATGTAAAACCGTCAGTGATGCTTTTTCACATTCAGGTTCGCTTCGGGCGGTGATCAGCAGATCATCGACATATTGAAGCAGGGCAGTGTTAGCTGGCATGTGGATACTGTCAAGTTCTCTTTTCAGTGCTTGGCTATAGATGCTGGGGCTTTCTGTGAATCCTTGAGGTGCGCGTGCGAATTTAAAACTTCGTCCATTTAAACTGAATCCGAACAAATATTGGCTTTCCGGATCGATTGGGACGCTAAAGAAAGCGTTTTTGAGATCAATTACAGTAAAGAACGTTGCTTCTGAATCTATGGCTGTTAGCAATGAAGAGATATCTGGGACCACGGGGTATTGTGGTACAATGCACTTATTTAATTCTCGCAGATCAATAACTAATCGATATACTGGTGGTGCTTTTGGATCAGTTCGTTTAAGAATCGGAATTATCGGGGAATTACATACATTGGAGTCCGTTTCTACAACCACTCCTTGTGCAATGAGCTCGTCAATGATTTGCAGTAAAGCCACAACAGCATCTGGGGGTAACTTGTATTGTCGCATTCGTGGTAGTACCACTCCTGTTTTGAGTGTGACTCGATATGGTGTAATGTGCATACAACCTACATCAGTGGGGCCTTGCGCCCATAAATGTGCAGGTAGATTCTGTAACCGGTGATCCATGTCTCTAGACACGTAGTGACCTTTAAAGTCACGCAAAAACAGTCGTACTCCTTCCGGAGAACAACATATTACAGCTCCTAGAGCCTTCAATGTTTTTATACCTAACAAGTTTTCTGGACATGATTTAGTAAGCAATAGATCTGTAGTCCGTGTTAATGGACCGACTGTGAATGCAAGTGGTTGCGATACTTCGTTAATAGTGGGCTTTCCTGAAAAACCAAGGGAAATATTTTGTGAGCCTGAGAGGGGTGCCCCTGGGACTTCGCTGTGACTGATAGTTGTTCTGCTTGCCCCTGTATCGAGTAGAAACTTTCTGTCTTTCCCTAATACTTGACTCTGTACATAAGGACCCTCTTGATCTACAGGAACCTCAATAAGGGGTAGGCCAACTTCCCTCTCTAGGCTATTTCATGTGTAGCGCTGATACTCTGGATAGTCATTTTGTGCATACTGGTACATTTGTTGTGTCGTGTTTTGTGTTGCAGCAATAGGCTGTGGCTGTTGTTGTGGTTGTTGTTGTGGTTGTGGTGCGGTCTGTTGTGGAACTGGCATAGGTTGCGCATGCTGAGGGACTTGTTGTTGGATCTGATCGTGTCTAGGCGGACGTGGTCTCTCTTTCGTTATACCCGTAGAGATATTATGTTTCAGAACTGCGCAATCGTGTATATAATGACCTGGCTGCTTACAATAGTTGCATGTCCCTCTAACAGGACCCGCTGAATCAGTGGACTGTGTCATACCCTTTTTATGACCGTCAGCTGGAACTGACTGAGCAACAAGCATTTTCATTTTCGTGTCTTTCATACGTCTTTGTTCATGTTCTTGTTCTTCTCTAATTCTATTGTGATGATATTGTAACATTTGTAACATCTGTGACGGTGTGTTACCTTGCTACTTGATTCTTACTTGAACTGGACTTGAACACAATTAATACAATAAACACAATAATGAACACTCATTCATACCACAATTTTTGAACACAATAAAACATTTAACATTTAACATTTAACATTTAACGAACAATGATAATTAGAAGAAAACTAGTCACTGACATAATACTAATACTAGATAATACTGAATTATATACATGAACATACTGGATATACTGCTAAACAGTACAGATACACTGCTGAAACAGTGCAGACCGGATCTGTGTACCCAAACCCGTCATGACCGGCACAAATTAATGTGCACGTCTAACTGCCTCCCCAGCAATGGTACTCACCGGGTAGCACGGAACGGAAGGCCTCGGAACTGAACTGAACTGGACCGGACTGGACTCGACTCGACTCGGAACTTCGGAACCTGGTGGGCCTCTGTATACCTCGGATCTTGCTCTCTCAGCTAGGCTCTGGTCGGGATACTTCGCACTTCTCACCGCCTCGTCTGGGTGTTGATCGCAGCCTCAGTCACCCCCGCTTGGCCGGAGGGAGATACAGGAAATCCTGCGGGTACGCGTTTTTGTCCGTCCAGCTGTGGCAGGGGACCGGGCCTGCAACGCACCTCCGGCGCGTGAGATGAGAAAGTGTCCCTGTTCGGGCGCCAATTTATGTGGTAAATATTTAAATTACCTGTACTATTTTTTTTATGCGGTAAAGTCTAGTAAGAATAACTCAGTCAAAATAAGAGGCAGAATCCGTGGTATTAGAGGTCCTGAAAAGGACTTTATTCCTTACAAAGGAATTATGGTTCGAACCAGGCAATCATATTCCATCACCACGAAGGTTCAGGAAGGGATAGACAATACATTATTGGCAAGTAATCATATATATATGAAAAGCATTACATTAAGACAGATGCAGGAGGCGTAACAGCTGATAATACAGATAAGAATACACATGCGTAATGAAAATAGGCGTAATAATAGGCGTATACTAGAAACGTCATTTAAAAGGATGTCACAAGTGGGTGGATCCATAAGAGAATCCTGCAGTGTCAGCAGAAATATTTGGCAGAGATGCGCGCGCAGCCGCATGACGTGTGATTGACGTGCAACTAGAGGGTGAAGGGGAATTGACATTTAGCCCTACATGTGGAGACAGAAGTCTGGGGGGTCAGGTCAACCTAATCCCAAATCGTATCTAATATCTTTGTTTAAGGAACTGTTTTATCCAAAAGGAAAGGTCTCTCGGACGGAATCTATTCTATACTGACTGTTAGTGCATGTACAAGCGTCTATGTGTCTACATGAGATGCGAGGGGGCAGGAATCTTCCATGGTAACAGGGGCTATGAATTACTTGCATAAAGACAGCGAGGCCGGGCCCTTTGCTCGATAGCTGGAAGGATGTTTACCTAAACTACTAGACAGGAATGCATTGGATGAGGAGCGGAGCAGATAACTTGAAGGCTGAATACAGTTTTTGGCAGGCAACAGGCCGCGTCAGGCACCGTTAGCCGCGCAGGGAGTAGGACAAAGTTCATGGATACGGATGCAGGTCCAGGCTGGAACATTTCAGAGGCAGAAGCAGGAAAAGGCTTGATGGCAGAATTCTGTGCCTACTCGCCTGAACTGTAAAACATGAAAGGTGAACCATATAAAGTCGGTGGCCAATCATACTTAGAAATGGAATATTCGACCCATTCATGGCGGATCAGAAAGAGGACATGTTGACGTTGGACGCACATGTATTTGCGTCTTCATAGCTGGAACTGGAGGGAACATACATGTACTTGTAGCATGTACATGGAGTCGTTGGGGTCTAAGATAGGGGACACAATTGACCATAAAAATTCATATTTCCTCAGTGGCTAGATTTCATCTATTCAAATACCTTTGGGTGCCCTCCACCCACAGAGAAGATTAAATCCGTGGATGAGAACTTCACTTCTAAAACCCATATTAATTGCGTATCGTCACCTTGTTCTCAAATGTGGCACGCGGTTGGCAAATCTCTTCCCTTTCCTCTGAAAGAGCATCTTGCTAGGATTGACTATGTGCTCCCAAGTTTGGACTATTATAATAGTCTATACCTATGAAGATTATCTGATCTGACTGCAACAAATCCATAGTGTTGGTGTCGAGCAAGCCACTGGATAAGAAACTATTACTTGGTTTCCACAGACAGAAGGACACCTCATTGGCTCCCCATCAGGCAGAGGTGGCAGTTCATGCTTGATGCCGGGTTTATTTTATGATGGTAAATGACCAGGACTGAAAGACACATTGCAGGAATATACTTCTACTAAGACCTTAAGGTTTAAGACCTCACTGACTGATGACTCTTTCCAGGATTAAGTTGTCGGGGCAGGTGGAGGGTCGGTCAAACATCAGCGATCGAAGACTTTGATGAGCTTCTTGCGCATAGTCACAGAACGATCTTGTGCGTCGAAAAGCTACCCGCAAAGCCTATTTGTCGATCTACCTTCTTGACTCTTCTTTGTGTTTGGCTTAATACCAGTTGTCCACAGTGCCAAGAATAACTGGATTGTGTTGGGAACGGAATGTTTTAAAAGGATCATTACCCCATGGTGCAGGAGGAGCCATTCTGCCTCAGTTTCAAAGGAGGTGAGGAATATCTCCTGCATTACTTCAGTGTGAGTTTGGGTAATGCCTTTGAGCAGGAGGACATCTTGAATTCCAAGAGGGGAGTCTCAAAGGGACCACTGCCCCATAGTCTATGCATCTATTTGTCACCCCTCTGCCTGTGTCTTGGGGAAGCATTGATCCTGAGAAGGCCCAATGCATGGCTTCTGGTTGAGACCAGCCAGGGGTGGAAAGAATCCGCCACTGGCTGGACAAGTTCAGTTTCTTTAGTTGACTTATGCGTGGCTGACCTCTGTTTATGTCAAGTCTGTTCTTTACATAGGCATTAGCGTGCTATGTTGGAAGATGTTGATCTACTTAGTGAACTAAATATAGGGACTGGGAGGACCAGACAGCTCGATCTCATGTTTCTTAGAACTCGGGAGCATTTAACGCTGCCGCAGCCGACTATAGGTATGAGCTCCACCTCAGATTGTGCTTATTAGCTGAGATGAATCATCTTGTTACCTACACCTCACCGCTATGACACAGCTCCTCAGCATGAGCTTCTATGTGCTTGCATTATCAAAGGACATGAAGTCTTGGCAGAGCGGATGACCGGCAGGTGTCGCACCGCAGACGTGACCCAAGCGTACACACCTGGCACCAGATCCAAAGATGAAAGTGGACGTCCCTGAATTCTCAGAAAAATTATGCAGTCTAGTCCTCCAGGTGTATTTTCATCTCACGGTTCTACACGGACCTGACTTTTGCCTTCAGATTAGCATCCCTGATTGGTACCTTCCAATTGGCCAAACATCAGTCCAGGGTAGTGATGCGCGAGAAATTAATTAGGTTACATTCGAAGAGTACAAGCACAGATTGTTTATTAGGACATCTAATTGTCTATCCAAATTTTAGATTTGACACCCTTTTATTAAAAAGTAGGTTTGACTGTGAGGTTGGGATTTTATGCGCATAGGTACAGTTTGTGTTGTCTACCTTAAAGTTATGCTGAGTTATTAGACAGATAAACCATGACTGCTGAGTATTTAGTGATGGGATTCTCCTTCTATGATATATATATATATATATACTCAATGAACAACTCGATTTCTCCGCACCTCCGCATCAACGACGGGTGAACAGAGAATCCACGAACCACAGGAATCTTTGGCATAAAGATCTTTTTTTTCAATTGCTCCTCAGAACGATGCGTTTCGGGCACCACTTGCCCTTGATCTCGTTTCAAAGGAAGCTGTTCGCCATGTTTAAATCTGCTGTGCCTTCCCCCTTGTGGTATGTGAACATAGAAAACATACTAGCACTCATTTTTACTCAGTTGGTCTGTTTTTTTTGTTGTTTTTTTGTACCCTTTTTTCACTTATGTTCCCACACATTATGTGTTATGTATATATATATATATATATATATATCTCATTGCACAAAATTATTTGCAGGACTTTTAATGACTCCATAGAAATGTTAATTGAGGAATGGTGGTGGAAAGTCGAATTTTCAAGATAGGTGTTTTGATTTTCTGACTTTTAATGGAAATATCTGCTTCTGATTTTATTGAAAACATAACTCTCTAAAATATAAAACAATGTACAGATGCAGAACACAGTCAGTGTATGTGTGTGGTTAATTTAAGTAAGTACTTTAAGTGATGAATGTGGGGGCCAACGATGATTGTGATGGGGAATATCAAATTCGAACATTAACGGGACAGAATATCGTTACAACAATATCAAGGAATACAACATCGAAAGATATGTGCACAGGGGAGGTAAGGATTTACAATTCTTACCTCCACATGTTTACTTGCCTTGAAGATATATATATCACCAAGGTATGTATATGTGGAGTTTGATATGCAAGATAGGAGTTGGGTATAGAAAATCTGTTGAAACCGACCTTTCAATATTATGTCCTACAATATTGTTGTAACAATCTTCTGTTCCATCGATATTTGGGATTCGATATTCCCAGCCTACACCACCCCCAACGCTTTGTCTCTGCAATACTTCTGGTAATGTACCTTAAGCCGCTTTCAAACGTGTTGGAATGTGTTAGGACTCACCAACACTGCAGGAATGTCAGAAGCCTGAAGCTTTTCTGTCTCTCCCACCCCATGATCTAGGGATTTGTTTCATCAACACTTGAGAGCTCTAGGGTCATGGGGGAGTGGGAAAGACAGGCACTAGCTGAGAGAACAGCTTTCTTCTTGGACAAATCAAGGATTTTGCAAGTGGCTTAGCACTCCATGCCTTTAATACTAAAATAAAAAAAATGACAATAATTGGGGAGAGGAGTTGGCCTAACGGCTAGGGCGGTCGACCTCGGATCTGGGGTACTGGGTTCGAGTCTCGGCAATGACTGCTGTACATGCTGTGATTCTGGGCAAATCACTTAATCTCCCCGTGCCTAACAAAAATGAATGTATGTCCTCATGTAATGCAACTGGTGCTACGTAAAGCGCTCTGATACCCGATTCGGGTCAAGTTCACCCTACTCTGTAAAAACGAAAAAATCTAAAATTATAGACTATATTAGAGGAGTAGTTCTACATAATAATCACAGTTGTAAATTTTCATTAATTAGCTTTTACTTTCCAGTAGTGTTCTCTCTGCTGCAATGCTCCGAAGGGTCCACCAACGAAGAAGTGAATGGTTGAAAACCCAACATTTCACAAAATGGCAAAGTTTATCAACATCAGGCAAATTAAAACAGTGGAAATTCCAACCAAAAAAAAAACTTCTCCCTCAATACCTGGGCATGGGGAAATTTAGAAAAAGAATTTGGGTGATTTACTTAATTTTTTATACATTTCTCCAACTTACCGAAGCTGTTGAAATTTAACAAAAAAATTCTTCACGAAGCCGGCGGAACAAAAATTAAACCGGTTTGTACAGACCTGAAAATAACAATACTAACAAAAATGATAATATAGTCTGATGTACCGAAGAATTTTCACTATTCCGTGTCTAAGGAGGAATGTGTTAATGCACCAGCAGCTGAGTCCAGCCTGTCCACAACAGAGCGTCCCCACTCATGCACAAGCGGGTGCAACACTCTGTACACCCGCCCATCCTATTGATTATTGATTGGAAACAAAGCTGGCTGTTGCTGGGATACCTGGGTCCACATTCGTCATAGAAACACAACATATTCTTGATATCCGGAACGACCAATGGTTTGTGCGGCTCTGTTGCTGGCGACATATTTAGGTAAACAAGACGTCTCTATTTACTTGAGATAGGAGTCGGATTTTTCATTGCCGACTCATGGAGTGAAGTGTAAATGGGCCACTCCCCTCACTGTGCCAGAATGTTTCCATAGCTTTCCTACTCGCGACTCCGCCTCTGATTACCTCACCTTGCCACTGTGCGGTGGAGGTAGGATGGGAGGTGCCAAAGGCTTGCACTACACGTTCAGTTCTTGGAACCAAGAGCACATGCTACTTTTCTTAGGCCGGGTGATTGCAGGGCACATGCACTTAGACTATCTATTAGACAGGGCGTCTAGTTGGCACAAGCTCAGAGACACATGATTCATTCTCCTACCAGCTGAATGGAGCTGCCTTGACATGCAAGTGGTGTTGTGCAAAACTGAAGATGCATCTACACGGTAGAACTGGTGCACGGCTCACCGCGGAAGATGGATGCCGCTCCATAGCTTGCTTGTGGGCTTCAGATACAACAAACTCCTTCAAATCTTGGAGATGCAAGCCCTCTTGCACATAAATAGATCCTTCTAGCTTCTCTGTGTAGGATTGCCTTCTCAGTAACCACTATGCTTTCTATTACCCATGGACCAGATCCAGGAAACTCTTTCAAAATAAGTTGGAAATCCATTCTTCTAGATTTTTTCTATGTTTCTATCATATAGTCGGCTCTTTTGAGATTGACCAAATGGTAGATTTCCAGGATCTGAGGTATTGTGCCTGCGACACCGTAGTGGACAGGCCTCCGGTTACCAGTTTCAGAAGGTGGAGCTAGGCGCACCTGCGCTTCTGGTAACCTGACGGGTCACCATGTGTAAATGAGAGTGGGTAACTGCAGACTGAGCCCAGCAGAAGGGCTGCCAATTTAAGGCTTTACTCCTGCTCTAACAAGCTCTAAGTGATGCCTTAGAGAGAGGTAGAGTTTCAGCAAGGCATCATTGTCAATCTACAAACACATTTACTCCAAACCTTTTTGGAGCACACGTGCTTGTAGATTGGGGCTAGCAAACAACATTTTTGTAAATATCTACAGACATTTACATTTTTGGCTGTACGTGTGTTTTCCCCGGCTACAGAACCCTCTCTCTTTCTCTGTCCTTACCTTTGCACTTATAAGAATTGCTGGAGGATTTTTGCAATCCTGAAATTACGTTTCCTGTTTATTTGAATCAGATGGTGGAAATTAGAATTACAAATGCCTTTTTTACCCACATGTAAATCAGATTTAGATGTGCAAGTGAGGCTTGCCTCTGATCAATTTCTGTCCCAGGTAGCTAATTTTATCTGATCAGTGTATGCTTGATCAGCACAAACGTATACTGTGGCTGTCCAGGAATCTTTGCTACAAGTGCCTATGCAAGGCAATTGTATAAAAATTGGGCGGGGCCTCTGTGACGCTGGCTAAATAGTCCGAACAAATGAGGTCCCCAGAAACCCTCCATGAAGAATCCGTTCTAGATTCACTTCTTAATGTTGTTGGAAGGGTTGATGAAAGTGCTGCATGATTCACATTAGGACAAGCCTGAAAACGTCTCCCAATCTCTTTAGCCATAGTCCCTTCCTCTTATCTTTTCAACACACTTCTCCTGCCTCTCATCTTCTTCCAGCTCATTTGCTCTTTATTCATGGATTCTCTTATACATCCTTTCTATGTTCACTTCTCCAATTTATCTTAAAACACCTCTTCTTGACCCACTCCAAGAAAAGGTAATATGGGGTTCTTCTTGATGCGCTAACTTTGTATTTTTGTAAGTTCCTCGTAAAGTATCATTGAAGGCAGATGAGAGAGCGCTTTGAAGGACAGGCGTCAAACCACTGGGAGGAGGAATGCCCAAAAAACTTTACTCCTCTATCCAAAGCCAGCTTTGTGCATACCCCTGGCACCCAGAGAACATTTATTTATTTATTTAATGCGATTTTATATAGCGCGAACATTACCCGAAGGTGTCAGAGCACTTTACAAAAGAACCAGTTGCGTAACATAAGGACTTTGGATTACATGTTACATAAGAGATATAAACAGGAAAAGAATTGCAAATGTACAAGTGGAACGAAAAGAGGGAAACAATTGCAAATGTAGAAGTTGTAAAGTCACTCAAGGAAGAGATACAAACAGATAAACTCTAAAATCACATAGGAGTGGTAGTAAGTACAAAGGTCTACTACATATACTAGTGGCTAAGGATAAATATATATACAAATTGCAAATTGACTCAGAATTATATTTTAACAGCGATTAGGCTTGGGCAATTATATATTTCATATTTACAGAGCAGGAAATTCTTGCCATCGTTCAGCCAGGTGTTCAGGTGGTGTTGCATGAAAAAGATACTGTATATCATATATATAGTTCATATCCTACAAAAACAGGCACCAGAGCTGAGACAGTTGCCCAGGACCATAGGATTCCAGCACGTAGACCAGTAAGGGAAGTAGAAGTGCTCCCCGCACTTCACAAAAGGACGCCATCTTAGGGTCAGGTCATACAAGCAGTGCACACCGGAGCGAAGATCATACTGTATAACAGCGGCAGAAAATTGTACCTTAGGGAAGAGAAGTGAGGACGCCATGAACATCCAGCAACGGGCACTCGGAATGGAAATTAAGCCCTTATCTGTTTCGACGGCGATGCAGCCTGCACTGTTGTTGTTCGTCAGACATTTAAGTCCATTGCGTTTTTGAGCAGTCGCCATTTTAGGGTCAGGCTGAGTTGAAAACTGGAGCGAGCCTCTGAAACCTACCGGGCTCAGAGAAATCAAAATAGCAGAGTGCCTTGTATGGTGCATGCCCCGTTGAGTCCTGCGTTGAACTCTGGTCGAGATTCGCGCTCCAGGAGGGAAACCGGAGCCACGGTCCGCAGCAAGCTCTGCCGAAGAGCACTCTGCCATCTTGTGCTCCATTGAGATGTTGGAACACTAATTACAAAGCACATACATAAAAGTAAATCAGGGAAATCTACTTACAGTGCAAAGTGGAAATTGCAAAAATAAATGCTTCTTATGTGAATTTTGGAGCATTGAAGCTCTGTCGCCGTCTTGTCCAGTTGTAAGGGTGCACGTTGGCTGTCGGATATTTTCTTCTCTATCCGTGGGCACTTGAAATTTTTTTTCATATAAATACATTCAATGGGACTTATATTATTGGCCTAAAACTAGATAGCTCACTACATAGTTCTCTTAAATGTTCATTGTGGGATACTGAGCAAGAAGTCTTTGTTTAGTATTGGGTGGATGTTTGTGAAACCCCACATCTTTAATAAGTACTTGCCCGTCAGCGGGTCATTCGTCCCTTGCCAAGGGCCACCTTACAGTGCCTGCTGTCCGGTTGGACTTGGCGGCCCTTCATCCCAGAAGCATGCTTGGATGCTGCCCCACATCAGTAATTCACTATTCTCACGTACGTTTCTGGAGTGGCTCTAATGTGTAACTGGATAATAGCCAAATGTAACACCCCGCATTCCTGCATTTGAACCGGTTTGAGGTGGCTTACAACCATGATCTAATAAACCATGGTGGATTCTTTTAGTTGTTGGGTCAGGGAGTTCGAACGAGAAGGTTCGATTCTAAGAAATCCTGGTTACTCGTCACGCCTCCCGATGACTCCCTCGCCTTGAAAACTATTATGAAAGTCTAGCGCGGGAACGTATAATCATCTCTATGCTGGTCAAGAGAACTGTCACGTCGTCGACACTACTGGAATTCATTAAGTATGGAAGTCACATCGTTGTATAGACCCATAAAACTATTTTTTGCCCTTCCTCTATTAAATTTCTGACCCATCGAATTAATAATTAAATGTATGGTAGCCCAAAAGTGGACTAAAGCTTCGAAGACAATAAAAGGCGTGTGTGTGTTTGTTTTTGTGTGTTCGTTTTTGTTTGTTTGTTTTTGTGTGTTTGTTTTTGTGTGTTTGTTTGGGTGTGTTTGTTTGGGTGTCTTTGTTTGGGTGTGTTTGTTTTTGTGTGTTTGTTTGTTTGTGTGTGTTTGTTTGTGTGTGTTTGTTTGTTTTTGTTCTATATTTCTATATTTCTATTTTGGTCAAATGACAAAGGAGCCAGAACATTTAAAGAGTGAAATATTCCTTTCTCATGGATGCTTTGGTAACCAATGGGTGAGGAGCAAGGCTAGTTTGATTAAACTCTTTGTACGCTGAATAAACTAGAGAAAGTACTAGTTGTAAATAATTTGCTCCTAGTCTGTTGATGCTAGTGCCAATATCGGCCACACTCACCAGCCCTCCCGCAGCAACATACAGATAGCAAACATAAGCAGACAAGACAACTTTTGGTGGAGAAAATTGCTGCAGGTTTATTAGCATACCAAATAATGCTAACATGGTGGGTTATCTTACAGGCGATCCAAAGGCAAGCCGCCCCTCGCGGCCTACCACCTGATGGGCCAACTTGCATCGTGGTCTTAGCCAATCGGTGCTTAGCGGTTGTGGTGAGGGGATAGCCCCTCCCACTTCCGGTGAAACATTGGTCCACCATATAACTCAGGCCCCCCCCTACGAGGGGCGGAGCGTTCAAGCGACCCCCGGTTGTACAGGTTTCCAACCGCCCGTAGGACAGATGGGGCGCCGTCGCACCCCAGGGTCCACCGCACAGACTTTCTGGGGATATTCGGCCTCAGCACCCTTTGTGCTCCTGAAGAGGGTACCCCTGAGTACCTTTCCGCCTCTGGATCGCCATGTAACTCCGCCTGCAACACAAATAGAAAGATTAGAACATCCTTCCTCCCCTCACCCTGATCGCCGGGTAAGCGGATGGGAGGGAGTCGGCATCAGGGCGAGGGGACAAAGCGGCCGCCAGGGGGCGGGGGAGGACTATATACCTCTCCCTGACCCCCCACCGGCCGGAAGTGACGCGCAGGACCCCAGAGGGGTCTCTGGCCAAAACACTAGGCTGCCCAGTGTGCCATCTTGTGGCACTAAAGGGGCCGCCCTCTTATGAGGGTACCCTGCAGGGACTGTGTCGGTCAGCCCGCATAGTGCCAATATCGGCCACACTCACCAGCCCTCCCGCAGCAACATACAGATAGCAAACATAAGCAGACAAGACAACTTTTGGTGGAGAAATTTGCTGCAGGTTTATTAGCATACCAAATAATGCTAACATGGTGGGTTATCTTACAGGCGATCCAAAGGCAAGTCGCCCCTCGGGGCCTACCACCTGATGGGCCAACTTGCATTGTGGTCTTAGCCAATCGGTGCTTAGCGGTTGTGGTGAGGGGATAGCCCCTCCCACTTCCGGTGAAACATTGGTCCACCATATAACTCCTTACTGAACATACCCGTGGCCTGGAATGGTTTCCACTAAGCTCATCAAAGCCTCCAAATAAGTAAATACATTTTGGGTTTAAATCATTTTTATTGAAGTTATTATAATCGAACAGTGCCGTTGATAACAGAGCAGAAATAGCAATGAGACAATGCATGGCCTTTAACGAAATTACATAGTAAATTTTACAATAAGAGTCCCAACTCCCACCCTCCCCCCTGACAGGCGAAATAAAAATCAAAAGGAAAGAAGAAGGGAAATGGAACAATTCTCCTGGGTCCTATCCTGTTACGTGTCATCACTTCCTCCTCTCTACTCCTACGCACCGGCCCCCCTATCTTAGAGGCTCATCTGGCACTTTGTGGCTTCTCCGCCTCTGTTTCCGGGGCGGCGGATGGAGTAGCGTCTTGTGTGGTTTCTACAAGTCGCAGATATGTAGGGCAGGTTAGTTCCCTCATCTCTGTACTAAGTATAGATAAGAGTGGGCGCCAATAGTCTGCAAACGAGGCGCCCTGACCCTGTAGCGTGGGTGTAATGCGCTCCATGCCCACCACAGTCCGTAACCTACCCCCCCAGCCTTGGTGTGTTGGAATCCTGTCGGTGCCCAGTGGAACAGTATGTTCTGGAGTGCTGCTTCCAGCGCCAAGTAAATACATTTTAAAATCAATATGAGATGCATTGGTCAAGGATGGCTTCATTGAACCTCCCGGAGAAATATTCATCGATGACCTTAGATATTTTATTCACTGTCCTCACTTGTTCCCTTGGCAAGCAGAAGGCCACGGCTTACTCTAGTAGAAAGCAAAAAAGGACAGCAATACTTAATGCTTTCTCATAAGTCGCATACAATTTACACATATTACCTCCAGGGCTTCTCTGCTGGGCCATCCACTATCTACATGACCTGATCGCTTCTCTTCTGCATCTTTGAGGTGCCTAGGGTGCAAGCTAACCAGATCCTGATGAAAAGGGCGGCTTCATTCCAATGTCAGTAAAATTCACTTTGGGTGGAAGTGTCTAAGGTCTGCAGGCCAGTATTGCTTTCATTCAAAAGTGTCTATTCCCTAGAAAAAAGTCGCTTTTGTAATTCACATAAACTAGAAAAAAAGTAGACTTTAAGTTCTTGTTTTTAAAGTTTGAGAGCTCGCTAGCTTTTTGTTTGAGCAATGCTGCTGTACTCTGAAATATGAGCTCAATATAGGAGACTTATGGATGTTCCTTTGGCATTTAATTTATTTTAGGCATGCGGATGAATTTACTATGTGATTGAGGAGTGATTATCTGGGGCAGGTATTTGAAGAATTCCTGAGTAGTCAGTCAGCCAGAAACCTTTATTCGATTCCAGATGAATCATAAAAGTTCACAGGAAGAACATACAATCATAAAATAAGACAATATTTACAAAAGAGCATAAAAAATATCTTCGAAGGCAATCAAACACCTAATTACATACTTTTACATTGCATATCGTTTCCTTATTATAAAAACAATTTTTATAAAACTAAGCACAGAGCTGCAAATGGAGGCCTTTGTTAAGGAATGTGAATAATTAAAACCCTCTTTATGGGAGCGAAAACAGTTTTAAGAAAGTACCAGTTTGTGCATCATATGGAGCAAATTAAAGGTAACCCCGGCATATGTATTTTCCTACTATGTTGTTGCCTATAGAGCTTACAGGACAGGGCTCTTTTAAATCAGCTTTCCTCTAGGTGAGTTTTATAAATCTGGAAATTTGGAAAGCCAACGGTCTTCAATTATCAACCCATTGCTTTATACATTTTTAGCTTCATGCCACAAATTGCTAACGTGTCAATTCCCTCCTATGATTGGGTGCTGTCAGAACCAGGCCCGGGCAAAATTTAAATTATGACCTAGTAATTCACATAAATTAAGGAATTGCAAATCTTTACTTGTTAAGAGAAATTCCCAAATTCCACCATTATGCCACGTTGCTGATCACGTGCCATTCCTCGCAAAATTGTACGTGCCCAGGAATAAGCCAGAATGTGGGCAGCTATCGCATATGCCAAATATGTTTTTTTCACTATTTTTTAACAGAAAAATTAGCCCTTGTGACAAAAATTGGCATAAAACCTCATCTTGCGCCAAAATGTAGCACTAAATGATTGTGATTTCATATCATTTTCACAAAAGTTTGCATAAGTTTGTGAAATCAATTACGTGGATTTTGCACATCCCTCGTTAGAAACTATGCTGCTTCTGTTTCCACACTCCATTTTTTTTTTAGACTTTCTGGGAAACCATTGCCCTCGGTCTCTCCCGTCCTGGGTTCTTGGATTCTCCCTACGGGATCCGCTTCTTTCTTGAGGAGGAGTCAATAAGTGGTTATCTCCGTACATCTTTCTGCACATGCAGCGTGGCTGCCACCAAATGTATTTGCTTTGATCAACTAAAAGTAGTCCTGAAGTCCCCTCTGTATAAATCTTGGAGATGCATCTTTAGTGGGTGTCAAACATCTATCAGAAGTTCTCCCATCTCACATTAATTTAAGGATGCTATGCAACTCTACCGCGGGAAAGTTGCCCCCTATTGGTAAAACAAATTTGTAATGTCTAAATTCAATGGATTTATTATAGAAAGTGAGATTTTTTTTAAATTCCAGAATGTGATTGCAGAACTGCTGTTCAAACACTCGTACTCTTGCAACTGGATGGTGGTAACACTGTACTCCATGGCCACCCAGACTCCACATTGTCCCATCTCAAGGGCATGCGGCCTGCCGCAGCACATCTCATCGTTGGCATAGAGACAAGTGATCAACCCCCACCCCCTTCCCGATGAAACTCCATTGGCTCCACTTGCTGTCTCTCATCATCTTCACAACTAGCTGCATCTATATAGCTTACGAGGAGCCAGCTTATCTCGCAGACCAGCTCACCACCTCCGGCAGATCTCACCACACCAAAAGCCAAGACACCATCAGACTGGAAGCTAAGAACTGCAAAAAAGATCAAACAAGCCCGCACTTTTTTTCTATTTATACACCAAGGACCTGGAACCACAGCCCCATCTCCATCAAACTGCTCAAAATCTGATCCAATTTAGGAAAGTTTTGAATATCAACCTCTTTAAAGAACATTACATCACAATGCAGAACCACAGCACCTTTGACCCCACAACCCAGCTGTCCCTTCTGGTACTGGTTGACTGCATTCTTGTTTTTTTTGACCGTCTACGTCACTCCACTGCCTGTTGGCTGGGTTTGTGTTATACGAATGCCACATGCATGTCTGTATTTTAAATTTTAAAGATTTTTATGGGGCTTTGCACGAAGGGTTTAATAGATAGGTGCAGGAATGAAGCATGTATGTAATGAATATTAAAATAGGTGTTTAAGAAATCTCTTCAATTGTGCAACATTCTTTTTTAGGGTTTACACTGAACAAAAATCTGCAAAAGGTACATGGAAAGATGTACTTTGGGTTTACTACCTCCTAAACGGGCCATTTTTGCCTTTAATCGATGCAGTGCTGTACTTTAAACACACTTAGTTATTTTAATATGTCTCAAATTGATAACAAATACCCCTAGTTAAATTTGCTTTTGACTTAATAAACACTAGTTAGTACCAGAATGGGATTCCAACGTAGCAAGATGAGTCTGCTTGTCATTGGAGAAATAGGATAGAGCTGTCAAAGGAACCCTACGCATAGATCTTGGGTTTGCAGATAATCAGTTACACGCAGTGACATATGTAGGTGTCCATGAACTCAGTAGGTAAAGATCATATGACTTATTTCAGCCCCATGACCTGGAGTAAGGAGTGCTTTTTGGCTAATCCTCATAAGCAGCTTCGTTCTGCCCATCGTAAATTCCCTTCTATTTCGGTACGGGCAGTTGGGTTTGGCTTCTAATTCTTTGATGAGTGTCTCTTGGGAGCTAAGCTTGGGAGACTTTGTGGGGTGTCTACCGATACCGGTCTTAGGATAAAATTGCTTTCAAAGACTGGCCCAAAAAACTTGGGGTGCGTGTAAATCGCGTACGTTGCTGTAGCGTAATTGCACAAAATTACACTAGTACACAGTGTTTAGGTCTATTTCGTAGCACAAAATGCACCCTCACCTCCAAAATGGAGCAAAGGATGCATTTTGTGCCACAAAATCGAGCTAAATGCAACAGAACATGAGCAGCAGCTGCTCGCAGTGGCTAAGATCTTTGTTCCTAGAGACCTTTATCCCAAATCCATTCCTTCTTGGGTCTAGAATGTCTTCCTGTTCCATCTCTAGAAGTTAGGTGACCAGCATGGGAGTAGAAATAAGTACTCTTTGCCGGCAAGGTTATTCACTGCTTGGTGCCTTCCAAGTGCGTGAAAAGTTCCACCACAACCAAGAACCTTAGAAGACGGTAACTAGCATGTCGGCTGGAAGTCTCAACCTCTTGGCCTCATCTCACGATGGGTTTCACTCTGTTTTTGTCCATCTCAGCCGTGCCAATCTTTGCTCGGATACCTCCCCTGGGCTAAATGTTATCCTGGTTCTTCTTTGCCTCTAGTCCACAAACAGAATCCTCTTGAATGTCAGATAAGGCAGTCGTGGTCAGTCATGGTACTCGATTGTCTTATGGTTAATAGGACCACGAGAAATGTCATGGTGAAGACGCCATTTCTTTTTCCCGTTTCTACTGACCATATCATCACTCCAATTCCCCACACCATGTTTGAACAAGCGCCCCATCAGACAGCAGCTGTTGTCCTTCTGTCTGGCCCTTTCTTAGAGGTGGACTGAAATCCTCGATGAATGCAATAGGCTCCACTATGAGGAAATTAGATAAGGAGTTCAATGCAAATTTCAAATTTCGATGCGGTTCTCTGGGTCGCAACTTTCGACCGGTGTATACTATTATTCAGTTTAGCGACAGCATTTGCCGCAACACGATCCCTCCCTGTATAGTTTATGTCCGGTCAGATTGGACGGTGAATGATAAAATGTGACGAGAGGTCATGAGGACTGGTTCTGACCATAACGCTGGTTGAAGATTTTTGTAGCCTTGCGTCAGTCACCTCTTCGTTCCATAATGTTTTACCTGTCACTGTTCTTTCTAGCCATACAGCTATAAGCGCTGGTTGTGACATCATGGGGCAAAGATGGAGTGATAGAAACTGTGAGCCTCAGAAGTCTGTGTACCTTCTTTTTGGTGTTGGTGTTCTCTTTAGCTTGTAGATTGGTTCATTGCAGTTGTGTTTCCTAATGGCTCACACAGTGCCCCATGTAATAGATGAATGTCTGCGCATGGAAATATTTGCCTGGGTTTGCCACAAGCCCCCTAGCTTGCAGAATATTTATCACACACCTGTGTGACGTCACTGGTGCTCAGCCTAGGTGGAGCAATAGTTCAATCAATCAATCAATCAATCAAAGACATTTATAGAGCGCACTACATACCCGTAGGGTCTCAAGGCGCTGGGGGTGGGGGGGGTGCCGCTACTGCTCGAACAGCCAGGTCTTCAGCTTCTTCCTGAAGGAGAGGTGGTCTTGGGTCAGGCGCAGGTCGGTCGGGAGGGAGTTCCAGGTCTTGGCGGCCAGGTAGGAGAAGGACCTTCCTCCTGTAGTCGCTCTTCGGATGCGGGGGACGGCGGCGAGGGCGTGGTTGGCTGATCGGAGGTGGCGTTTGGGAGCGTAGAAGTTGATTCGGCTGTTGAGGTAGCTCGGGCCTTGGTCGTGTAGTGCTTTGTGTGCGTGGGTGAGGAGGCGGAAGGTTATTCTTTTGTTGACGGGGAGCCAGTGTAGGTCTCTCAGATGTCCGGAGATGTGGCTGGTTCGTGGGATGTCGAGGATGAGTCTGGCTGAGGCGTTCTGGATCCGCTGGAGTCTCTTCTGGAGCTTGGCGGTGGTACCGGCGTAGAGGGCGTTGCCGTAGTCCAGTCGACTGGTGACGAGGGCCTGGGTGACGGTCTTCCTGGTCTCGGTGGGGATCCACCAGAAGATCTTCCGTAGCATGCGTAGGATGTTGAAGCACGCCGAGGAGACGTTGTTGCCTTGCCTGGTCATGGAGAGGGAGGAGTCCAGGATGAAGCCCAGGTTGCGTGCATGGTCTGTCGGTTTGGGTGCGGTGCCCAGGGCGGGAGGCCACCAGGAGTCGTCCCAGGCGGAGGGTGAAGAGCCCAGGATGAGGACCTCCGTCTTGTCTGAGTTCAGTTTCAGGCGGCTGGTCGTCATCCACTCGGCTACCTCTTTCATCCCTTCGTGCAGGTTGGCTCTGGCGGCGGCGGGGTCGTTGGTCAGGGAGAGGATCAGCTGGGTGTCGTCGGCGTAGGAGATTATGCTGAGGTTGTGTTGGCGTGCGATGGCCGCGAGGGGGCTCATGTAGACGTTGAAGAGAGTAGGGCTCAGCGAGGATCCTTGAGGGACGCCACAGATGACTTCGGTGGCCTCTGACTTGTACGGAGGTAGGCGGACTCTCTGTGTTCTTCCGTCGAGGAAGGAGATGATCCATTCCAGCGCCTTGTCCTGGATTCCGATGTTGCTGAGGCGCTGTACTAGGGTGCGGTGGCAGACAGTGTCGAATGCCGCGGAGAGGTCTAGGAGGATGAGGGCCGCTGTTTCTCCGTTGTCCATCAGGGCTCGGATGTCATCGGTGGCGGCGATGAGGGCGGTCTCGGTGCTGTGGTTGGCTCGGAAGCCAGACTGTGAGGGGTCGAGGGATCCATTCGTCTCGAGGAAGGCGGCCATCTGCTTGTTGACGGTCTTTTCGATGACTTTGGCTGGAAACGGGAGGAGCGAGATGGGGCGGTAATTCTTGAGTTCGGTGGGGTCCGCTGTGGGTTTCTTGAGTAGAGCGCTGAGTTCGGCGTGCTTCCAGCTCTCAGGGAAGGTGGCGGTGTCGAAGGATGTGTTGATGATGTCTCGTAGGTGGGGTGCGATGACAGCGTCGGCCTTGTTGAAGACGTGGTGAGGGCAGGGGTCGGTCGGCGATCCGGAGTGGATGGAGTTCATCGTGCGGATGGTGTCTTCGGTGCTGATCGGGGTCCAGGCGTGGAGGGTGGTGGTGGGGGGTGGTTGTTCGGTCGTGGTGTGCGTTGGTTGGTTGTTGAAGCTGTTGTGTATGTCCGCGATCTTGTTGTGGAAGTATGAGGCGAGGGAGTTGCAGAGGTCTTGCGATGGGGTGATGTCGTTGTTTCCTGCGCTGGGGTTGGATAGCTCTTTCACGATGTTGAAGAGTTCCTTGCAGTTGTGTGCGTTGTTGTCCAGCCGGTCCTTGAATGCAGTTTTCTTGGCGGCGCGGATCAGCTGGTGGTGCTTCCGGGTGGCCAGCTTGAAGGTGGTCCTGTTGTCCGGTGTAGGTTCCCTTCTCCAGACTTTCTCGAGGACTCGGCAGTTCTTCTTGGAGCTCCTGAGTTCGTCGGTGAACCATGGGGCTTTCTTGCTGCCGGGTCTGCTGGGCGGGGTCCTCAGCGGGGCGAGCTCGTCCGCGCAGTTGCTGATCCACTTCGTGAGGTTGTCGGCGGCCTGGTTGGGGTTCGCTGAGCTGGCAGGAGGGTGCTGGCTCAAGGAGGTGGCGAGCTGGTCTGCTGTGATCTTGTTCCAGCTTCTGCGGGCAGCCTGTTGTTGGTGGTGGTGGGTCGTCGTTCTTTTGAAGGTGAAGTGGACGCAGCTGTGGTCCGTCCATTGAAGCTCTGTGGCGTGGCTGAAGTCGATGTCTGTGCTGGATGAGAAGACTGCGTCGAGTGTGTGTCCGGCGAGGTGGGTGGGGGTGGACACCAGTTGCTTGAGTCCAAGGTTGGCGAGGTTGTCGAGCAGGGTGCTGGTGTTGCGGTCGTTGTTGTTCTCCAGGTGGAAGTTGAGGTCCCCCAAGAGGATGTAGTCAGCGGAGGGGAGGGCATGCGGGCTGACGAAGTCGGCGATGTCCTCGCTGAATTGTGTGCGTGGCCCCGGGGGTCGGTAGATCAGGGTGCCTCTGAGGGTGGTGTTCGGGTCGGTGTGGATCTGGAAATGCAGGTGTTCGGCGGTGGTCAGGGTGTTGTCGGTGCTGGTCGTGAGACGGATGGTGTTCCTGTGGACGATGGCGATGCCTCCTCCCATCTGGTTGGCGGTGCGATCCCTCCGGGTGATCTTGTAGCCCTCTGGGATGGCGATGGCGATGTCGGGAGCTGAAGAGGCGTTCATCCAGGTCTCCGTGAGGAAGGCAACGTCAGGGGCTGTGGCGTCTAGGAGGTTCCAGAGTTCGATGGCATGTCTGTGGACAGAGCGGGTGTTGAGCAGGATGCACTTGAGGTGGTTGCTGCTGGTGTTCGGCTTGGCGGGTGCTGGTGCGGGGCAGGTCCAGATGCAGGTGAACTTGCAGGCGAGGCAGCTGAAGGGTCCGTGGGTGCGTCGTGGTGTGGCTTGGTGGCATCCTGGGAGTCGGCCGGTGTTGAGTGCGATGAGGTTGGCGGCGGAGTACGTCAGGCGGGTCGGTCGGGGTCTTCGTGGGCCAGGGGTCCTGGCGCTGGTCGCGATCCGGTCGCGGACGGGCGCAGACGGGCTTACCTTTGGCGCGCCTTCGGCGCACAATCGGCGCGCCCGATGCGCGTGACCGCTGCGCGTTCGCACGGTCGCCATATAAGGCGAAGTGCGCGGGTGGGCGGAGCAGCTGGGAGGCGGGAGCGGGGAGGGAACAGAAGGAAAAAAGGGGCGGGGTCTGCGGTGGAGGCGGGAAGCGGGGAGCGGGGAGGGCGTCAACAGGCGGGAAAAAAGACAGTCGATACGGCGGAACAGCAACAATGATCACAAAAAACACCAAAAAACAGGTCAACAGGCAATACGGCGGACAAACAATTATAAGCACAGAAGAGCACTAGAACGAGTCTGCACAGTGCCCCGGGGGCACAGGGAGAGGAGCGCTGAGCACGGACCACGCCGCTCGAAGGAGGGGGCGTGGTCACGAGCCGGCAGTCGGGCAGCGAGGCACAAGGAAGGAAGGGGGCACACGCAGCAGCTGGTGGCCGTGAGGCGCGGGGGTGTCCCAAAACTAGGGCACACTCACCTGCGTCGCACGGTCGCCATATAAGGCCAAGTGCGCGGGTGGGCGGAGCAGCTGGGAGGCGGGAGCGGGGAGGGAACAGAAGGAAAAAAGGGGCGGGGTCTGCGGTGGAGGCGGGAAGCGGGGAGCGGGGAGGGCGTCAACAGGCGGGAAAAAAGACAGGCGGGAAAAAAGACAGTCGATACGGCGGAACAGCAACAATGATCACAAAAAACACAAAAAAACAGGTCAACAGGCAATACGGCGGACAAACAATTATAAGCACAGAAGAGCACTAGAACGAGTCTGCACAGTGCCCCGGGGGCACAGGGAGAGGAGCGCTGAGCACGGACCACGCCGCTCGAAGGAGGGGGCGTGGTCACGAGCCGGCAGTCGGGCAGCGAGGCACAAGGAAGGAAGGGGGCACACGCAGCAGCTGGTGGCCGTGCGGCGCGGGGGTGTCCCAAAACTAGTTGATGATGTAATGTTGTATGAATGCTCTGATTTGTTCAAGATTTTGTTCACCCGCCTGTGAAACGCTGAAGGCTGACTTGCCGAACTTGAAATTGGCAGAGTCCTTGTGTTGATGAAAAGGCCACCTTCTTTCTGTCCTCTTGGTGGGACACATCTGTCAGTGCTTCCTTGTCAGGACTAACACCAACAAGTACCCTGATTTGCCTCCTATCTCATTTAGAGGGAAAACAGCCTTTACCACAAAGGCTTTTTTACGTGTTACTTTTACAACGGTACACTTACCTCGTAAACGTCTTCACAACGCGTATTGCTTTCACGACCGTCTTTATCACGCAAACAACGTCTTCACGGAACGTCTTCCACCTCGTCTGAGAAAATGCGTCAGTCCTTTTTTAGTGTCGGCGAAGACGTGAAAAAAAGGCAAAAAAAAGAAAAAAGGGGGCTTGGGGGTTCTCCCCCCCCCCCCCCCCCAAAAAAAAAGCGTGGTAAAAGCTATGCGTAGAAAAATCATTCCGTTGTAACGCATTCGTGGAAAAGGCACGGAATGCGTAGTAACGACATATATTCCATTTAGAGTGTCAAAGCACTACATAGCGGAAGTGACATTCCACTGCCACATTCGGTCTCTGGCAATCTAGACAGGATTGGATCCCTCCATCCGCTTTACAAATTCGTAAAATAAGGATAGTCCAGTTTTTTTTTTTTTAATACAGTTTTATATAGCGCAAACTTGACCCGAATTGGCTATCAGAGCGCTTTACATAGCACCAGTTGCATTACATGAGGACACATTCATTTTTTGTTAGGCATGGGGAGATTAAGTGATTTGCCCAGAATCACAGGATGTTCAGCGTCATTGCTGAGACTCGAACCCAGTTCCCCAGATTCAAGGTCGAACGCGCTTGCCGTTAGGCCAACTCCTCCCCAGTTGCTTGAGGACCTACCACGATGTGGCCATTAAACATCTTTTTAATTTTTTCTGGACCTGTTGTGATTGAATCTGATTTGATTTATGAAGAGAGAGACACACACATGTATGCATGCACATAAACACACACACACACTTGACGAATCAGCATAAAACTTTCCAAACTTAAGTCCATTCACTATGAGCTTGGAATGGCTGGTTTCATGCAGGTCTGCCAAGTTGGGATCAAACAAAAGGAGTAGGTTGTGGTCTATATCCCTTGTCCGTTCGTTACACCCTCCCCTCCCAGGCAGTCTATAGGTTGCTGTTGTACTTTGTTTGTTTATTTGGTTCAATAAAGTTGGCAATAAGTCAATAGAAAGGGTAACAACACAGGTGTGGGGTCCTCCACGTCAGACTCCTCGTCTCTCTCTCTCTCTTGCTCTCTTCACAGCTCCGTTTGGTGATAGGTGAGCGTGGACCCAAAAAAAAAAAAGAAACAGAGAACAAACTGGGTTTAGGCTTCTACCAGACTGAAGCAGCGTAAAAAAAGGGAGGGGCAAGTGTACCGTCACCAGTCCCTAGTGAATGTGTCTAACGTGGGGGAAACAATTGGTGAACTCAGTGACGTCCCCTAAAACGAGCCCACAGCCCCTGAACAAGCCCCGGCTGGATGATAGGTACTCGCCTCGAGCCACGACCCTCCGGGGCCGTGGTGTTGGGAGACCAAGCCTCCTTCCCGTCGGGGAGTGCAGTGGTCCCGGGCGCAGTGCTCCTGGAGCTGTGTTCCCTCGCTGGGTCCCCGGCGCTGGATCGGCTCCTCCGACTTCCGGCTTCTCCGCTCCTCCCGCCGTTCTCCAAATGGTTGAGCTTCCCCGGTCGTCCTGTTCGGCTTCCTCCGCGTCCTTCTCTCGCTCCGAAACTCCTGCCACCACGTTCACCTGCTGTCCGTGTCTTTTAACAGGCTCGCTCACATCGCCCTGGCTAGACGCTAGAGCGTCGACTTCATTTCCTGTTCGCTCTTCGGCGGCGGCCATCTTGGAATGGTTGGAGCCGTTTTCGAAGGAGACATCATCACAAGGTAAAAGGGACTTTTGCCATTTTAATTTCCATAGCACTCCACAGCCAAGATGAGGCACTACCACTGTCACGAAAAAGTGCAAAAAATGGGAGTAAAATATAGAAAAAAATAAGGATTTTGCAATGGTTACATTGTGATTTGTACAGCAACTCCTGGTCACACAGCAGTCATTCTGTATTTGAAAAAAGGCTAAAAAAAAGTTGATCTTTTCATAAAAATCACAAATGCCTAAATTCCACACTTCTGTAAAAATCACAAATTTAATTAGAAGAAAATCAAATTAATCAAGGATCTGGCTGGGTGAAGGTCCTGAAAGGGTAAACGGGTGGGTGGCTGAAGAGGCGGGCCACAGGGACCCACCCCCACTTCTCACGGCTGAAATTCTGTGCACATCGCGGAATCGGTACTTGGCAGAAGAATGTAGTAAATTAGAAAAAAATGTTAAAGATTAGTTATGGTTCAGCAAATACAAGCCTGAAAAATCCCTGAAATTCACAGCTGCGGTTTGCAATTCACACTATAACTCAGCCGCCTGCAGCCCGCCTCTTGCACAAAGCCTTTGCGGTTGGTCAGACGAGATTAGACCATCCAGTCGAAGCAAAAATACAGTGAGAAGGATCTAGAAGAGCAGAGGTGGAATAAAAACTAGAAGCGTCATACTCTCAATACAATATTCACTACTATTGAGACTCTGACAGGCGACCCCTAATTAAAGCTTCATTATATTGCAGGGCAGACCTGTTCTTGAGTGGGGTGTCTGAAGATCCCAGATCCACAACCAAACATGAAAAAAGGAGTGATCGGGACCCCAAAACACACTGACACCTGCTTAAAACCCAGGGAAGTGGGGATGAACATGTTTCTTAGCACTGCATTATATAAGTGGCTTTAAATGTCTTTCTTTTAGCTGTTGTGACCTGAAATAACTTGCGCTTTAAAGCTGCTCCTCGTTGTTTGGGTTTCTCCACCTATAGTCAATTATCTCTATTTCTGTCCGCGCGCCTGGCTGAGCCATATATCACTTTGTTTATAAATCTGGATTTGGCACTGCGTCTTGTAGGAGTTGCACGCCGGCTTCTACCAGTCCTAAACATAAATATGTCCATGAACGCCCAAGGATGTTGAAATGCTCTTAGGGTTCTGAGAAGTCTTATATAATGTGTTCCCGCTCCCGCCTACTGCGAAACAAGGATTCATTAAATCGTCCACGAGAGTTGTGTATCAAATAAACAGAAAATCAGGAGAATGTCATAGGAGTCAGAAGAGATGGAAATGTCCAGCAGATACGCATCTCGCCGAAAGGGCTGCTTTATATTCATGTTAGAAAAATCCTGACTATATTGTATTGCGGTAGGGCGTCTATTCCTTAAATATCGTCATAAAATCTTCCCATATCATCGCCGAGTGTCTCCAAGTGCATTTCCATAAGAAATTGTTGGCCCATAACCAGTAAAGTAGACTTCTAAGATTTTTTAGGGTAGAGAAATAAAAAGATTTTTTGAAATGCTTTGTATCTTCAAAAGGGGGTTGCTATTGTGAACCACAAGGACTGTCTGATGATGTCACTGTGACGATTAAACTCCAGAGACTACATCTCTTACAGCCAACCTGGTTAGTGCTTTTGACTTGGTTCTCAAGCTATTCTTATCCCCATCTGAACCCATCCATGATCGTTTATCTGAGGCGGAGTGGCTAATCCAGGATTTGTTTATGGCAATGAAGCTGTTCTTCTTACAAGTTTTCATAGCAATCTCCTGGTCCAATCAAAAATAAATTTTCATATAGTTCAGTGGTTAGTTCGTGCAGGTGGTTGCCACCGGTGAGTATCAACACTGGTTTTTGGGGTACAGAACCCATTATTCATCATTAGACCTTCTCCTATAGCAAGAGAAATATAAATTCCTTAATTGGAGAAAGGAGCAAGTGAAAAGTCGAAAATCAATGATAAAGTGAAAAAAGAGGGATAAAAAGCAACCTGCAAGAGTGAGTTAACGAAACATTGACATGTAGGTGTGGGTGGAAGAAAGAGGTGTGAGGTGGAATCAAGAGCAGGCAGCCCCAGTATTTATTTGATAGAGAGACAGGAAATGTAGGGTGGTGGAAGAAAGAGGCCTGAGGTGGAATCAAGACCAGGCAGCCTCAGTGCTCATGAGATAAAGAGACATGGAGTGTAGGTGGTGAAAGAAAGAGACATAAGGTGGAATCGATACCAGACAACCTCGGTGTTCATGAGATAAGGAGACAGGAAGTGTAGGGGTGGAAGCAAGGGGCATGAGGTGGAATCAAGACCAGGCAGCCTCGGTGTGCATGAGATAAAGAGACAGGAAGTGTAGGGGTGGAAGAAAGAGGCAGGAGGTGGACTCAACACCAGGCAAACTTGGTGTTGAGCCTCCCTTTATTCCCCAGCAGTTGGCTCTACAAGAAATCTTTGGGCCTCTGCCCTTTTGTTGCAACATTGAAGAAGACACAGAGCTAGTTTTATGCAGGTTTGGTATGTGGGCCCCTCTGCTACTTTCTCTGGATGAGAGCTCATCTGCTCTCGCTATCAATTAGAACTAGGAATGTTCACATTTAAATTTCACCCTTATGGGATTTCTAACATGACTTTGTGAAACTTGCAGTTAAAATGACGTTTCAGATTTTTTCATACAATTTTATTTTAAAATAACTTTTCCGCCATCCTGAATTCCACGGAGCTTCCAAAGTTTCGAATTTTGCAACATTTTCGGAAGAAAATCTTTGCTCCCTTATGAGGAATTATGGGCCATATGTATCAAGCCTTTTTCCCGTTTGCAAACGGGCAGATTCTCAGAATCGGCCCGTTTGAGAATTGGAAAAAGCCTTTTGGGATGTATCATCCCAAAAGGCCATCGCAAAATAGAGAATTGCAAAATTTGCGATTCTCTATTTTGCAAATGCAATTAAGGAATTGCAAATTGCAATTCCTTAAATGCAATTCTGGAAGCACCAGAAATTTGCTATTTGGCCTTTAGGAATTGCAAATTGCCACCAACTTCAAGTTTTTGGTAATTTGCGATTTTCTTTCAAAAAACACTTTTTTGATTTTTTTAAAAGTGCCATATGTCGCACATGCATATTTCAGGGTTGCAACAGGGTGTCCTTTTGGCACCCTTGCAACCTTGAAATTGAATTCTCAATTTGCGATTCTCTAATTGGTAATCGCAAATTGAGAATGTCTTCCCATTCATTCCTATGGGCCTCCTAGCCCATAGAAATGAATGGGAAGGTATTCCTTAATTGTGAATCTCAATTTGCGATTCGCAAATGAGGAATATGTAGGATTCGCAACATTTTTAGCAAATCCTACATACATTGCATTTTGCACTTCTCTAATTGCGATTCGCTAAAAATCGCAATTTGAGAATCGCAAAATTATTTTTTGATACATATGGCCCTATATCATTACACAGTTTTAGCATCATTAACAATACAACTGATTTAATGACTAGTAATTGCAAATATAAACTGTGAACAGTTCAGTATGACAAATGGGCGGTAACTATTTAATGCCTGTTTTTGGAAAACTTCCTATTGCTGGCGTCTTTGCAAAGTTGAGGTGTGTGGTTAGCACTTGGGCTGGTACTGGTGCAGTGGTAGCTGGTACCCTAAATATTTGGTTGAGGAAATCACTGACCAGCAGTGCCCGAGGATGGGCCGAGGTAGGAACAAGGTGTTTGAAATGGTAGAACAACGCACCCCTTTTTATTTACTAATAACCGGTGAATTACAGCGCCTGGAAACGGAAGAACTGCAACATGAAGCGCTATCTCTCACGTTTTCTCTTCATATATGTATATATAGACACGGTTAAGCAGAGGAACATTCCTGCTGGTATTGGACATTCCTAGTAAAATTGCCTCTTTACCATCCATCCTTGTTGAGTCGCTGACGCGAAACTGGTGCAGGGGCGTGACTGGAAGACATAAAAATGTGTATTGGTCCACAAGGCTTTTAAATAATTAAGAATGAACTAGAGTTGAGGATATCAAGGAGTCTGGAAAATAAAATGCTTCCAAGAAGTAGGCACACTTAATTGAGTTTGAGATACTCACTTAATTTGGCACATTACGAACAAGATCTCATAAAAATTTCAATAACGAAGCCAGTAAACCAAGAGGTGGCAGCAATTCCAGGGCTCACATACAAAGAGCAGGTAAACAGCCTCTGGTACACTGCTGTATGCCATTCATCTCTTATCGATCCAGTGGTCGAAGTGGGCGGGATCTGAGGCGCACGATGTGCCAATACTTTTTTTAATTTGAGAAAATCAGTTTCCCTTCATTTTGTGAAAAGACAACTGTCCCGGGACAATTGTTCAGATGAAGTGTAAGGCAGGGAGTCTTCTGTGCTGTGAAACCGAGGGAGGGGCAGACAGCTAAACAAGCCTTCCTGCCAAGGTGCCTGCTGCCTGAAAGAAATGTAAATGTCCACAATTGGTTAATCTGCAAATGTAAAGGGCGCCTTGAAGCCAGTATTGGCCTTAATCAATGGATTTACTTGAAGCTTCCTGATGGCACAGATTTATAATTTTTGGGAGGTATTGGAAGGGAGCGGCTAATTGAGCGGTGAGGTTTGTGCTTTTAAAGGCAGTTATAAAAATACCTTCTTCCTAATGACACACATTTATTCTTTTTGAGAGTTATTGTAAAGGAACTACCATCTAAGCTGTGAAGTTGGTGGTTTTAAAAGACAGTTTTAAAAAAACCTTCTTCTAACGACACACATTTGTTCTTTTTGAGAGTTATTGTAAAGGAACTACCAGCTAAGCTGTGAAGTTGGTGGTTTTAAAAGACAGATATAAAAAAATTAACTTTGTACAGTCTGGATAGTACTAAAATCCATATTTTGTAAGTACATTTTTATCTTAAACCTCTTTGCGCATTTTGTAGCAGCCTATCTTATACTGTGTGTAATGAAAGTTAAAAATATTGACTTTCATTTTTCCACTGCTTCCTGTCACAGACGGGGACCTCGCAGCACTAAACATACACTTTCCTCCACGGCACCAACCAGGATTCAATTCTGAGGCTCTCTGGTGCCGTGCATTAACTAATAGAGGTTTCATAATGTACAATAGTGCATTTCACCCTGATTAACATTACTTGAACTTAATTTTTATTTAAGATGCAAGTTATTTTATATGCAGTTACCTGAAGGTAAAAAAAGGTTAAAGACTATTTTGTTTTTTTTAACCATGCCTTTGACCGCGCCCCACAGGGCCGGACTGGCCATAGCGGGCACCGTGCATTTCCCCGGTGGGCCGCCAGGGTGGGGGCTGGTTTTGGGCTCCTGAGGGGTCGTTTTTTTTACCGGGGCCAGCAATATTAGTCCGCTGTAACAAAATTGTCCGAAACCACCCCTAGCAAACAGCTCAGCCGCACTCCCTCTTCCCCCCCAGGGGGGCTGGCCGAGCAGTTTGCCAGGTCCAGTTCCGGTTCCCAGTCTCGCCCTGGCGCCCCACACTCACTCACCCCGCCGCCACTGCACGCAGCTTCACATTCTCTATTCTTTTATTAATGCTGTTCGACCACTGTAAATTTATATAACGCTTATTACCCCTGACGAGGCGTTAAATCGCTCAAACTTTGTGTTCATGGGGTGTGGTTGCACTGACTCCGTGTTGGCATCTGAGTGGGGAGACTTTGCATCTACCAAGCACTAGTTGCACGTCACTGCCCTGTGCAGCTCGCGCCCGCAGGGCCCATCCGTCACTGGCCCACAATGCACAGCTTCTGCTACAGATGCAGCTTCCCACCCAGTTCAACGATTAGTTGCATCTGGCAGCATCAATGCTTTTTGCATATCTCTCGCGCCCATGGCGGCTCGTTGTACAATAAGCAAATTTTACACCACGTGGCATAGTGCACCATCAGCACCACTTGTCAAAGCAAGGATCAAAAATGGAATCTGATATCGAGGCAATAAACAAATACAGACATGTTTAATCAAATGTGACACACTATATAAGTCACTGTGCGGTGTGCAACTAATTGTTCCTTTGAAAGGAAATTTTTAAAAAGGTGAAAAAATCATGTCTTTAGGTGGAGAGTTTCTTCTTTTCAGACGGCATCCGAACACTAACACCAGATCTGGCCACCTCTAATCAGTAGGCCTGGACGGTAAATTCTGTTCCGCTCGCGGAATTTGCGGAACTTCGTGTTCCGCAGAGAAGGCGGAATTGCCCAAAATTCTGCATCCCGCGGCTTCGTGGAATTTTTTGCTTGTTCGCGTTCTTAAAATGCGTGTTCACGAGATATTACCCCCCGAGCACGCAAACAGCGATCGCGAACAGGAAAAAAGCACCGGGAACAAGCATTCCACGTGTATGCAGATTTTCTGCGTGTTTGCGGAGATTTTTTACCTTTTCGCGGACTTTTGCATAGCGTCACAACGCAAATTCCGCCAACCCCTTTAGTTCTCCATATACATTCTAGAAACTTGTGCTATTATTTACCCAACTATGGGTCTGACTTAGATCTCGGCAGACAGGTTACTCCGTCACAACAGTGACCGATATCCCGTCCGCTGAAATATAAATCCCATAAGATATAATGGGATTTATATTTCGGTGGACAGGATAATCCCATAAGATGTAATGGGATTTATATTTCGGTGGACGGGATATCCGTCACAGTTGTGAGGGAGTAACCCGTCCGCCGAGATCTTAATTAGGCCCTTTGTACTTAATATGAAGCTCTGGATGTTAACAGGAGTGATCAGCAAAACATTGTTTCATCAACACCGTCACGCCCACGTAGAGCTCTCCAAAACATTTTACAATAAAAATCCTGCTGAAGAAAATAGTAGAAAAGATGACTTAATCTCGATGAATCATTTGAAGTTCAATAATAACATAAACAAGTTAAGACACACCAAACCATGTGACACATTAAATGTGTTTTAGATTTTATACATCCATTGAGGATACATGGAATATAGGGCTGTTGTACAATAAGGACATAGGACAAAAGTGCAAACAAAACACAACAATTTTTGTGGTGGTGTAACATAAAGGAATGGGGACTTATACAGAAGTCAGAACAACAACAAACAATTTCATAGTCTATCCATCCAATTGGTTACATATATGGTTCAGGCTACCCCCGTGTTATCCTTCACACCGATTTCAAGGGTATAGTGACGTGGGACATGATGTCATTGAGCATTGACGTTTCGACCCAGGATGTATGTGTTAATTGTAATGCATCATGCGGGTCTTCTTCAGGACTGGAAAGGGTCCTAACAAGAGCCAAGAAAGAATGGACACTTATTATAGATTCTTCTTGGTTCAGAAACTTCCATCTGGAAAAAGCGAAAATGATTCATGTCCTGCGAGCAAAAATGTTGGAGTGTCTTGGTCAAAGGCTCTGGATCCTACTGGGTAGTGAGAAGGAGAAGTTCCATCAATGTGATCCTTCTTTGATTTTCTGTTGTGATTGTATTTTCTTATTTTCTTAATGAGGTCCTGGCTCGATTGCCGAGTGACCGTTCAACGCGGCGCAGTGAATCCATCAACAGCACGGCTCTGGAAACGCCGGCCCATGTCCATTCTTTCTTTGCCCGAAATAACTCATTGTAGCATATTTTCTGATATACTTAGATTCTGAGGAACACTGGGTTGCCCCATTATATTTTACGAAGAAAATAGCTTGGGGTTTTCTTTCGTTGGAGGTGCGCACGCTCAGTATTTCTGCAGCTTTCCAACTCAATTCATGCATGTAAAAATGTGCTGCTAGTGCTTTTGCACATTAGTTAGAATGCGATACTGGCACAAACGACATCCTTGCCTCTCATGTGGACCTTGGACAGTTAACAGTTTCTAACTACAAGTTTCAAACTGGTTCATGTACATCAAAATATACATTTTAAGCGTAATACCTAGTTTCTGTCCTACAGCCTGTCGGTGCTCGTTCGCATGTCTTACAAACGTTTCGTGTTAGAATTGGGGATCTCTGGTTGGCACAGGTAGGTACTTGTGACAAGCAGGGACCCTCTCCTCTAGTCAGGGTAAGGGATTACACTCCTAAAATAACCCCTGCTCACCCTCTAGGTAGCTTGGCGCGAGCAGACAAGGCGTATCTCAGAGCGTTCTAGGTTAAGCATTGTGACCACATACAGTAACCCGGTGACAACACCACAAATGAACACCACACTAGATTTATATCAAAAATAGTGATCTTTTATATAAAGACTTAGCACAAGACCAAATAACGACTAAAATGACATACACAGTTCAAGGATATGGTTTCAGAAAGAGTTCTTAGTTTAGCGACAAAATCATCCACCTTAGCGTCAATTTTAGCCAACAGTACCTTATGATGCGATAAAAAGTTCCTAGAGGCACTTCAGCGTTGAAAATCAAGGTGTAGCTTGTCCGGTAGAAATGTACACGCTAAGGCACAATGCGACAAAATTCGGCCCGCTAACGAGCGGGGCGACAATTTCATCAGCGGTTATCTTGGTTGAGTCTGCGATGATTTTCGCAGCGATAAAATTACCCACGCTAACGAGCGGTGCGATGATCTTGGCTTGTTCTGCGACGATTTCACACAGCAGCGGCAGGCTCTGCGACGAAGTTCGCTGCAATAGAATTCTTCCCGCTAACAGGCGGAGCGTGGATCTTGGGCTGGTAGCGATCAAATTCGGTCCGCTAACGAGCGGTGCGATGATTTTCCCAGCACTGATCGGGCTCAGTGGCAGCAGGCTCTGCGACGATGTTCGCAGCGATAGAATTCTGCCCGCTAACAGGCGGAGCGCGGATCTTGGGCTGGTAGCGATCAAATTCGGTCTGCTAACGAGCGGTGCGATGATTTTCCCAGCGCTGATCGGGCTCAGCGGCAGCAGGCTCTGCGACGATGTCCTCAGCGATAAAATTCTGCACGCTAACGAGCAGTGCGACGGAAATTTTCTCGCTAAGCCGGCTGTGCGCTAAAAAGTGGAGATCTTTGATTTCTTTCTTCTTGGCCAGCTTCCCAACAGCAGGCACAGCTCCCAGAGGCCCCAAAACTGGTTCCAGCACTCTAGGAGGGGCAGAACTCACACAGCAGAGTTCAGGGGGAAGCTGGGGGTGAAGTCCTTTTGTTCCTGGGACTTCTTAACAGGAGGCCAGCTCTTCTCAGGCCTTGGAGATCTTTTAAAGCACAAGTTGAAATAAAGTCTTTGTAGTCTTTCTCCTCTCCTTCAGCAGCAAGGCAACCACTGCAGGTCAATCCCCCAGGCCAGGGACAGTACTCCTCCTTACAGCTTTCCCAGTTCCTTCTCCTCAGGCAGAGGTTCTTCTTGTCAAGCAGGATCTAATTTCTTGGGAGCAGGGTCCCAATTACTTATACCCCTAAATCCTTTGGTCCTCTGGGGTAGAGGGGCCTTTACCCAGTCCAAACCAGTTCCTGAGCACTCTGTTGACATGACTCTGACTTTCTATTCAGGGTGCAGGGCAGAGACATCAGCCGCTCCACAGGAGGTGGAGCCAGCATTGTGGAGGCAGAGCACATCCCTATTCAGAGTCCAGGTGTACTCCTCCCACCCATCTGGATGTCAATCTCTCTATTCACCACCAGGCTACCTAGCCCTGCCCCTCTGGAATTCCCCAGCCCTGTCACTCACACAAACCAGACAGGCAGATACACATCATAGCAGAAGCGGGCTGAAATGGTTAGGCAAGCAAATACCAGCTTTCTAAAAGTGGCATTTGCAAACACAGAATATTAAAATAAACTTTACTAAAAGATGTATTTTATTATTCTGAGTTCAGGCATACTAAACTCGAATTTCTACCATGTTCCCTGGGTCTGTTAGGATCATAGAATGTAACAATTCTGACAGCCTATTCTGGCCTATGGAGAACAGGTAGCCTTGCAATAGTGAAAAACAAAAATGGCTGTAATTCACTATTAGGACACGCCACACACATCAGGGCTTGTCCTACCTTATGCTTACAATGCACCCTGCCCTTGGGCCTACCATAGGGGTGACTAATATGAATTTTAAGGGAAGGTTTAGGGACTGGCAAGTGGGTGCACTTGCCCAGTCAGCATGACAGTACCAGACTGCATGCAGGTTCTGCAATGGCAGACCTTAGACACATTTTACTAGGCCGCTTATGTGGGTGGCACAACCAGTGCTGCAAGCCCACCAGCAGCATTTGTATTTACACGCCCTGGGCACACCTGGTGCACTTTACTGGGGTCTGACAGTAAACTAAATAAGCCAATCATGGAATCCAACCAACATATACATTTTAAATAGGGAGCACTTGCACTGTGGCACTGGTTGGCAGTGGCACAGCGCTCTGAGCAGCTAACACCAGCAAAACCCATGAGGCACAGCGACAAAAAGTGGAAGGGAGACTCACGCCAAGGTGCCAGGTCTAACATTTCCTTTCCTACAACGATGTACAGCCAACAACTTAATGGCTTATTAAATCAACTCTAAGTACGGGGAGACTGTAATCTGTTTGGACGATGCCTTGTGACAAGCTACAGCTAGTAAGGAAGTTCAGATCTTTGGTTCAAACATGTCCGACTCCTACAACACAATATGATGCCTAAAGGACAATTGTACACTGGCATATTACGTGCATGTTACGAAGTAGGATATACACAAATTAAAATGTACTTACCCACTGCATGCGCTGGCTCGCCTCCTCCGATCCGACGGTCCCCGTGCATCAGTCCGTCAGCGCTGGTCTACAGCAATTCTCCACAACAATCCAGATGCTGCTCGCAACGTTAAGCATCATGAGAGCAGCGCCATGATTGGCGGAAGCGGGCTGCCTATACGCTTCTGCAGGCTCTGGGGGCCTGTGCCTGCTCTCCACCCAGCTGTCTAAGATGCTCTCCACCCAGCTGTCTAAAACAGCTGGGTGGAGAGGTTTGAAGTGCGCATGGCATGCACACCCTAAACTGGTAGAGTACGCATCACTCCTCTGCTGCCAGTCAGCAGCAGTGGCCCCGCCCCCAAACATGTGGAAAGGGAAAAATAAAATGCCAATAAATTCATTTTATTACCATTTTATTATTTACCGTTGTTGTAGCGTTAACAGCAGGGAGGCGACGCTCCTCCTCCCTAATGGAGGGGCCGCCACTGTACTTGTGCTCAGATCCTGGAAACCACGCCTTCTTCATGGAATGGCATTCGGAAAGACTGGAATAGCCACCGTTATACACCATCCACTCCCACCGCTGGAAGACCTACCCTCAGCGCCAAGCTTCGGAAAGCTGGGCATGGACAGTGCAAGTGTGCACTATTTGTTTTTCAATTGACGTCTTAGCATTTAGTAAAGCTGGTGTAGTTTGAACAATAATTTGGCTAAGTTGGGAAGTTTTTGTACAGAGTTGCAGGGGAGCCGACAGACAGGATAGGATAGGAAAAATAAAATAATTAAATAAAACTATTTACCTTGCGGTCGCGACATCGCCGACTCTGCATGGAGAAACTGTTGACATTAATTACGTAAAGGTGTTTGCTTTGTTTGAGGCATGAATGTTAGTACCAAGGATTTCTCTTTTGGTCTGTGTTCCTTGCCTTAGTGATGTGCTGCAGAAAAGTCTTTTTCAATTTTCTGTGCTTCAGTTAGATCATGCACATCTTTTGACTGGCATCAATTTTCCTCACTTTCCTAAAAGATTTCTACGATTGTGCTATTTTGAGTATCCAGTCCACGGCCACAGAGTGCAGTGTCCTCTGCACAACTGCTCCCCCTCTCTCCAGATATTCCCAACACATGGGTGAACATTGTCCATGTGCAGACAGGCCCCCATGGTACCACACGTCTGATTTTTAATGGGTTTGGGCTTGTGGCACTTCATTCCCCCCTTTGATGTTTCTTTGGAGCAGTAAAATTGTCATCCTTTGAAGACTCCAGATTTAGATTGTATTTTATGTAAAAGGATATAGAAGTTGAGTGTGCTTAATGCCGGTGCCGAGTCGAGCCGTATAAGCCGGTGTATCGTCCTTATGAATTATTTCCATAGTTTGTCCACAGCTGAACTCATAATAATTATAACTCATTTTTATATGGCTTTCTCCCACTCTTAGTCAAGCTTTCTAATTAAAGCTGTTGCTATTGCCCAACTATATGATATGTTAAGTCATTTTATTCTTCTGGGAATAGCGGAAGTCTAAGGTTGTGTTTCTGGTATTTGAAACTGTGAAATCTTGGCCCTGGCCACATTAAGTTTCTAGACTCTGATTCTACACCTTGTTGAGCCATATTGATTCTTATTAGTGGATTTGGGTAGCGGTCCGCTAAAATCTTTGTAAATTGCATTCATATGAAATTACGACAAAGTCATGTGAAATTACTTGTAATTATGTGAAATGCAGTTCTGTCATTTCATGCTGTATTTTAGCATTAAATGTGTATTTGCGTCAATTTTTGACACAAAAACGTATTTGAACGAATGTCTTGCGAACAGTTCTGTTATTCCTGTGTATTCGCAATCAACTTTTACCGCAAATCATGTCTTAGTGGTACATTTTTACCACAAATGGCTCGCAATTACTCAGAGTGGCGTAAAATGACGCAATTTCGAGAATATTGGATAGCAAGGGTAACATGAAATTTCGGAAATTAAGCAAAGTACACCAGCATATTTTAAATTTACATGTAGCCTGTTTTGATCACCTTGGTTTTCTTAGATACGGTAGCCTAGATATATCTTTCGATATAGCTGACATTTACGACTATGGAGAGCTCTGGGGAAATGGCAACATTGATTATTTATGGAACATACTGAAGGACTTTGAAGCAGAGGTCAACATATCTATCTATCAATCTATCTTTCTAGCTTCCTTTTTTCATTGAAAAAAAACTGTTAAAGTGTAGTTATGGTTCCAAAAACACCAAAAAACAATAAAAACAGCCAGTTATGGTTAGATAAACTCACCTCCTTGTGATCTGCTTATGCCCTTACGCAAGACATCACTCATGACATGTTAAATTACATCATTGATTATACAATTGAAGGCATCTCAAATTACGTAATTGATGATAATAGGGATTACATCATCTCTGATAGTCCCATTAATCTATATTTGATTTTTTTTTTAACCATAGGGAAACGAGCATTGCCTGATCGACGAAGGTGTTCTGGAAGAGTCTGGTGCACATAGGGAACCTTGCATGGGGTTGTTGCCCAGAGGTAGTAAGGGGTGAAGATAGGAGTCAGTCGTATTACCCTATATTCTGTCATGGCCCAGAACAGAGGCCTGGCATACAGAGTTAGGAAAAGAGCCTGGAATGGGGCTTTGAAGCGGGCTCATAGTTTAGGGCGGGGCTTTAAGTGGGATGAAAAAACTGGAGGGTCTCTCAAAGGGCGTGGCAATGTAATTAATGGCGTGGCTTAAAGACACGTAAGCTAGAAACCTGTGCTTAGCTTAGTGTGCCGACCGATTTGCTGTTTCTGTCATTGCACCTAGATATATGATACAACAAGTAACATCATACCTACAACAAGTCAGGAGTCATGGCTTTGTCAATGGTTGTTAGTTGCATAGGATAAATAAGCAGCAACTATGGCTTGTATATAATATTGAAGAAGATTCCACTTAAAGCCCTAGTGACACCACGACCATGTTGCTGCTCCTTAGTTTAAAAAAGAGAAGGGAAATCTAGAGACAAAATGACTCTCTTTAAAGGATTTCCCTTCCCTTACAACGCTCACCTGGCATGACGTCTGTAGGAAGGTGGATATCTGACTATGGTTACCCCCAAATTTTTGCCTAGTGTCTAGCTGGTTTTTCGACTTAGTTGGCCTGAGATCCTGCCATTCAGGCTCTCAGGCTATCTGCTCTCTCTGTAAAATGGACTCCATGTACCCTAGGTACATACCCAATTGGGAGGGATCACCTTATCAGCCCCTGTACAGTGTACCATAGGTACCCAGGGCATAGGTGTACCCAAGGCCTACCAGGGGCTGAAGCATGTATTATGCCACCCCTGGCCTGGCATAACAAATTTGACACAACTGGCTGATCACTCAGCTGGGGTAAGTTGGTGTAACCACCTCTTACTTAGGTGTAGTATACCTATACCTAACCTTAAATGGGACACATGTTAACCTATAAGTCACTCCTATGGCAGGCCTTAACAATCCTGAAGGCAGAGTGCTCGGTTCCATGTGAGATGGTGCTCTGGCATGACCTGAGCCTGTCTGCAGTGGTCGGAACCACTTCCTTCCACTGTTTCCAGATATCGCCATACCATATACTCTTAAGTGCATTATGAACCTCGCGGTTAAATGCTATCTTTGGTTTGGCTTTATCAAAACATGTCGAGTAAGGTGTCATACGAATTGGAATACTAGCCCCTCGCCAATTCTGGCGACGGGGTTAGCATTCCACCCTTCTAGAGGGACACGACATGTACAGTACCTGAAACCCGGGTAAAATCAGACATAGCCTCAGCTCCACAAAATGGATGCTGCCACCACAGACACAAGTCTGCCCTCCTGCTGCTGGGAGTCCTTCCAGCTTGGGAGGTGTGGACAAAGGGTTTCCTGCCAGGGGAGGTGCGAGCACCACCCCAGACAGGATTTTGTGTATTGGTCAGGTAGGGCTTGAAAGGAACCAGACATGCCTGAGGCTCATAAGGAGCCTCGGTGCATATGCCAGTTCAAACCGGTCCTGGGGCACACCAGCCCTGGACCTGGGGCGAGCTGGACAAAGGATTGGGGGTGTAACCACCCCCCTTCCTGGTCCCACCCATAGGGAGGGACCTAGCAGGTAGTCCGGCCCCTAGAATCCGAATAAAGATAGGAGCTGTGTCCTAAGACTTTAGACATCCTGGAATCAACTTGAAACTAAGAAGAAGACGGGAACTTCGACATTCTGCTGCACAGAAGACTGAAGGAAATCTCCCCTGTGGTCAGGGAGTGACCACCTTGCTAACGCAAGCACCATCCAGCGAATCAACGTCTGCTTTGCCGCCGCCTCCCGCCGGAGCCCGAGCCCAGAGACTGACAAGACCTGGACCTCCAGACCTCTCACCGCCAGATTCACAGTCCCTGAAAAGAGGAGACCCGTGGAGGCACCGAGACACGTGGAGCCAGCCATCTTGAAAAGACCACGACAAGCTGCAAGCGCAACAACCGAGGCTCCCTCCAAGTTGTGCTTTGGGATCTGAGAAGCCCAACACCCGAGCAGCATCTGCACCAAAGGTGAGCCGTCCAGCATCTCCACGATCTGCGTGGGGCCCTTCTGCATTTTGCCACTCGACGTGCCTAACCGGTTGCTGGCCCGCTGGCTAGTGGCCATCTTGGCAACAAAATTCAAGAACTACACCACTGGTCTGGTTGCTCCAGACTGGCCCTTGCTCCCCTCCAAAGGAGCAATCCCTCTGACCTTGCTGGTCAGAACCATCAGCTTATTTCGTTTTCCACAACAATTGCTTTTGCCAAGGCTTGTTTGCTTCGATCAAGTCGCCGACACCGCCGACAGCGAGAGCCTGCATGGGACAGCTCGTGAACCGACTCCTGGACGTCGTCGACCTTCAGGGACTACGTGGCTGCAGAGACAAGTTGCACCTTTCCCCCTGTTTGCACCCGACATCGCCTGGTACCCACCTGGTGCCACGCTGGTCACTGGCTAGTGACTGTGAACACTGTCCCCTCTGCTTACAGGTCTTCTACAACTTCGATCCACCCTTGGATCCACCGCATCTCTTCTGGACCGACCGCCTGCAGCATCTTTGTTTCCAGGCTCCATTGAACAGAGAGAAGAAACCCGACGCACTTCGAGACCTATACACCCGCTTCCTGTGGGTGAGGTAAAGCTGGCACTCTGGTGCCCAAGTGTAGAGAATCTTCTCTAGTGTCTGTGTTTCCAATCCTGAGTTCATAGTCCATCCGGAAGATCCTTTTTGCAGTAACTTTGTAACTTTTACGCACCCATTGAAAACCTATGGGAGCCCGCGTGTGACTATTTGCTCTGCACACGCAACCCGTGGACCTCCTGGTCACTAACTAAAGTTAGCTCCTTGTAGGCCCAGCGATTCTAGAGGCCCTAGGTCTTTTCCCTTTTCTGTTCGTGGTACTTATACCACTATTTTAGTATATGGTTTGAGCGGCCACCAGGGCCTATCCATATAAAGTGCAACTTCTGTGTATTCTAACGTATTCTTGTTTAACGATTTGTGCTCCTGTGCTCATAAAGAGTCTAGGGGATACTTTGAGAAATAAATACATATATATTTTCAATATATATCTGTGTGGTGTCCTTTCATTGGTATAAAAGGGGGTTACATTTGGTAAAACAGCCTGCTTAACACGTTTCACGAGTTTAGCCTCAAAGACTGCTTAGCCTACGCTACCACTAGGGCAGCTGGTCCGAAAAGGTTGACTTACAACCACACCATAAGGGTTGCTTGGCATGGTACAAGGTGGTCACTTTAACTAGTGAACATCATATACCAGGCCAACTTCTCACATTGGTGAGCAGCGGTTGGATTTGAGCTTGCTGTGTTTTACCTCTGTAATCTCTTTTTTACCAATTGAAAGATCATACAGGTACCTTTAGGTACATATAAAACAAGATTAGATATACTTAAGTTCTACTGAACTTAGTTGTTGTAGAGCAAAGGGAGAAGCACACCCTGACTACAACTACTAGATAGGTTTAGTAGGAAAACCCAAGTGTAGGTAGATTGCAACACATCCACCCACACTTAAGAGCAATGGCTGGGGCAGAGGGGTCCACTGTACCCATCTCTGTTGAGAGTGACCCCCAGAGGGCACCATCCATCTTTGCTACCCTAAATCAAAATGAGCTCAGGCAGTTGGCAAATATCAGGGGCCTTAAACAGCCCAAGAATCCTACTTCTGCTGAACTCAGAGAGCTTTTACAGGCTGATGAAGATCAGAAAGCTCTCAGGAAAGCCTCCCAGTTAGGCCCCTTAGGGACTGGAACAGGAGGCCCCCCTTCTGAAGATGCTACTGAAGTACCCCTTTCCAATAGTCATCCCTTAGATGAGAATCATACTACAGAGGAGGAAAGTGGTGGGGATACAGAAGGTAGTGAGGATGAAGGGAGACCTAGCCCAGTGCCAAGTGTTATACGTGGCCCAGCTAAACTAAGGCTACTGGGGACTGACAATGGGATCACCCCATTGGATCTCCCTAGTGGACTTAACCAGGGGCTTGGGAGGCAAAGGAATCACTCAGGTGACTCTAATGCTTCTCATGCCTCTAGAGGCTCTCAAGGTCACTCCAGGAGAAGGATGACCACCCCTCAGAGGAGGGAACATGAGGCCAGAATGCAAGAAGCCCAGCTGAGGATCAGGAAGCAGGAGCTAGAAGTAGCTCTGATGGAAGAGAAACTGAGTAAGGCTAGGCGACCTAAAGAGAGTGGGTCTATACCCACTGGTGGCAGCATTGTCCCTAAGGACAAAGATAGGGTCTTTGATAATAGGAACCTGTCTAAGGTTGTGCCCCCCTACAAAAGTGGGGATGACATCCACAAATGGATGACTGCTCTTGAGAGAGCCTGCAAAGTGCAGCAGGTTCCTGAAGACCAGTGGGCAGCAATCCTCTGGCTCTCCTTTGAAGGAAGAGGCAGAGAGAGACTCCTCACTGTTAGGGAGGAGGATGTCAGAAACTACAGAGTCCTGAAGAGTGTCCTAGTTGATGGGTTAGGCTTAATCACTGAACAGTACAGGTTAATGTTCAGAGACACCCAGAAGACACAGACTCAGGACTGGTCTGAATATGTTGAATGTGCCACTAAGGCTTTGGAGGGTTGGTTGCTTGGAAGTAAGGTGTCTGATTATACAGGATTGTACAATTTGATGATGAGAGAACAGATTTTAAGTAACTGTCAAAACCAGCTCCTCCATCAACACCTGGTAGACTCAGATTTGACCTCTCCCCAAGAATTTGGAAATAGGGCAGATAAATGGGTCAGGACCAGGATCAGGCCTAAGAATCAGGGTGGTGACCAAAAGAAAGATACCACCAAACCTCAAGAGAAGGGTGGGGATAAAGCAAAAGAGAAATCTTCCTCAGGGCCCCAAAACTCCACACAGGGTGGTGGGTCCCAAGCTCCCTCCTCTACCACAGGTAAAAAGCCTTACTGCCATGAGTGTAAAACTCCTGGGCATTGGAAAACTGACAGCAGTTGCCCAAAGGCTAAGAACAAGACTGTTCCTCCAATTACTCCTGTCACACCACCTATTACTGTCAGCAGTAATCCCCCATGTGGTGGGAGTGCCCCCAGAAATTTGGGTGGGTTTACTTGGGGAACACAGGGGGACCCTGGCTTAGCCAATTCCCCTACAACAGATACTCTTGTCTGTGATGGTGGCATGGGGTTTGCCAACTTCACTGCCTGTCCCAACACTTTGGGTAGGTACAGACAGGAGCCCTACATCAATGGTACAAAAGCTGAGGCCTACAGAGACACTGGAGCTAGCATCACTATGGTGGCCCATTGGCTAGTTCCCTCTGAGCAGCTTTTGCCTGGTTGCTCCTACCAGGTGACCAACATTGATGGCAAACAGAACAGTCATCCCATGGCAGAGGTATGTCTCAGCTGGGGAGGTGTCACTGGCCCTAAAAGGGTGGCAGTGTCCCCAACCTTGCCTGTAGACTGCTTACTGGGGAATGACTTAGAACTCTCAGCTTGGGCTGGAGTTGAACAACACACCCATTCTAGAATGGTAGGCCTTTCACAAAAGGGTAATGGGGTTGTGCCAGCAACAACCCCTGTCCAAGTAGATTTCCTCCCTGAAAAGGTTGGAAGGGCAGTGGTAGCCACAGCCCAGGCACAGACAGACTTCCCTATAGAGACTGGCAGAGCTGTGACAGTCACAGCTCAAACACAAACTGAGTGCCCCCCTGAAAAGGTTGGCAAGGCTGTAATGGTCTCAGCCTATACTCAGACTGACATAGGTGTAGTGAAGCCTGAGACTATGGATCACTCCACACAAACAGAGAGTAGTGGGGAGGAAGAAAAGTCTCCCTCTCCCCAGACATTAGGAAAAGGTCAGCCTCCTCAGGGATCTGACCTCACCCCTTGTGAAGGAACTGCCCCAGAGGTAGCCAGGCCTGGCCTGGCAGAGCCTCTGATGTCAGTGGCCCCTTCCAAGGTGGGACCCAGTCTGGTGCAGGTAGCCTGCCTCTCTCTACCCTGCCTCAGTCAGCCCAGGGCTGCAGAGGTCAGGGAGGCCAGTGGACCCCAAGAGGGCCCCTGTCCACAAGAACCCCCCCATCAAAAGAATGAGGATTGCTTGGCTAGTAGCCCTAGCCAGGTGATGGGTAAACACATTCCTGAGGGATCCCCTTTACAGGTAGTTAGGGACCTCCCCCAGAGGGATTCTGTTGGGCACAGGCAAACATGGGACCTTAGGGCCCCAAACCTGACCTGTCCCTCCAGTAAGCCCACAAAAGGGACCCAGCCTCCAGCTTTAGGTAGCCAGAGGCTGACCCTGAGAGCACAGTGCAACTCAGTTAAGGAAAGAAAGGCATCCATGGTGGAGGATGATTGGAGGAAGCTGAGGCCTCACTTTGAGGACACTCACTTCAGTACTCCATCTCAACACCAGCCTTTTACTTTGCAAAGACACACCAAAGGTAGAGATTCCCTATGGTGGAGACCCTCTGATACCCTTAGGGTGAGGGATTGCTTAGTGGACCATGAGACAGGGGGTAACCATGCCAGTGCTGGTTCCTCCTTATATGGCCACTTGGGCAATATAGGCTTACCTGGTGAAGGTCAGCCTTATCTCCCTTCGTTTGGGGGGGGTTGTGTAGGAAGGTGAATATCTGACTATGGTTACCCCCAAATTTTTGCCTAGTGTCTAGCTGGTTTTTCGACTTAGTTGGCCTGAGATCCTGCCATTCAGGCTCTCAGGCTATCTGCTCTCTCTGTAAAATAGACTCCATGTACCCTAGGTACATACCCAATTGGGAGGGATCACCTTATCAGCCCCTGTACAGTGTACCATAGGTACCCAGGGCATAGGTGTACCCAAGGCCTACCAGGGGCTGAAGCATGTATTATGCCACCCCAGGCCTGGCCTAACAAATTTGACACAACTGGCTGATCACTCAGCTGGGGTAAGTTGGTGTAACCACCTCTTACTTAGGTGTAGTATACCTATACCTAACCTTAAATGGGACACATGTTAACCTATAAGTCACTCCTATGGCAGGCCTTAACAATCCTGAAGGCAGAGTGCTTGGTTCCATGTGAGATGGTGCTCTGGCATGAGCTGAGCCTGTCTGCAGTGGTTGGAACCACTTCCTTCCACTGTTTCCAGATATCGTCATACCATATACTCTTAGGTGCATTATGAACCTCGCGGTTAAATGCTATCTTTGGTTTGGCTTTATCAAAACATGTCGAGTAAGGTGTCATACGAATTGGAATACTAACCCCTCGCCAATTCTGGCGACGGGGTTAGCATTCCACCCTTCTAGAGGGACACGACATGTACAGTACCTGAAACCCGGGTAAAATCAGACATAGCCTCAGCTCCACAAAATGGATGCTGCCACCACAGACACAAGTCTGCCCTCCTGCTGCTGGGAGTCCTTCCAGCTTGGGAGGTGTGGACAAAGGGTTTCCTGCCAGGGGAGGTGCGAGCACCACCCCAGACAGGATTTTGTGTATTGGTCAGGTAGGGCTTGAAAGGAACCAGACATGCCTGAGGCTCACAAGGAGCCTCGGTGCATATGCCAGTTCAAACCGGTCCTGGGGCACACCAGCCCTGGACCTGGGGCGAGCTGGACAAAGGATTGGGGGTGTAACCACCCCCCTTCCTGGTCCCACCCATAGGGAGGGACCTAGCAGGTAGTCCGGCCCCTAGAATCCGAATAAAGGTAGGAGCTGTGTCCTAAGACTTTAGGCATCCTGGAATCAACTTGAAACTAAGAAGAAGACGGGAACTTCGACATTCTGCTGCACAGAAGACTGAAGGAAATCTCCCCTGTGGTCAGGGAGTGACCACCTTGCTAACGCAAGCACCATCCAGCGAATCAATGTCTGCTTTGCCGCCGCCTCCCGCCGGAGCCCGAGCCCAGAGACTGACAAGACCTGGACCTCCAGACCTCTCACCGCCAGATCCACAGTCCCTGAAAAGAGGAGACCCGTGGAGGCACCGAGACACGTGGAGCCAGCCATCTTGAAAAGACCACGACAAGCTGCAAGCGCAACAACCGAGGCTCCCTCCAAGTTGTGCTTTGGGATCTGAGAAGCCCAACACCCGAGCAGCATCTGCACCAAAGGTGAGCCCTCCAGCGTCTCCACGATCTGCGTGGGGCCCTTCTGCATTTTTCCACTCGACGCGCCTAACCGGTTGCTGGCCCGCTGGCTAGTGGCCATCTTGGCGAGGAACTTCAAGAACTACACCGCTGGTCTGGTTGCTCCAGACTGGCCCTTGCTCCCCTCCAAAGGAGCAATCCCTCTGACCTTGCTGGTCAGAACCATCAGCTTATTTCGTTTTCCACAACAATTGCTTTTGCCAAGGCTTGTTTGCTTCGATCAAGTCGCCGATACCGCCGACAGCGAGAGCCTGCGTGGGACAGCTCGTGAACCGACTCCTGGACGTCGTCAACCTTCAGGGACCACATGGCTGCAGAGACAAGCTGCACGTTTCCTCCTGTTTGCACCCGACATCGCCTGGTCCCACCTGGTGCCACGCTGTTCACTGGCTAGTGACTGTGAACACTGTCCCCTCTGCTTACAGGTCTTCTACAACTTCGATCCACCCTTGGATCCACCACATCTCTTCTGGACCGACCGCCTGCAGCATCTTTGTCTCCAGGCTCCATTGAACAGAGAGAAGAAACCCGACGCACTTCGAGACCTATGCACCCGCTTCCTGTGGGTGAGGTAAAGCTGGCACTCCGGTGCCCAAGTGTAGAGAATCATCTCTAGTGTCTGTGTTTCCAATCCTGAGTTCATAGTCCATCCGGAAGATCCTTTTTGCAGTAACTTTGTAACTTTTACGCACCCATTGAAAACCTATGGGAGCACGTGTGTGACTATTTGCTCTGCACACGCAACCCGTGGACCTCCTGGTCACTAACTAAAGTTAGCTCCTTGTAGGCCCAGCGATTCTAGAGGCCCTAGGCCTTTTCCCTTTTCTGTTCGTGGTACTTATACCACTATTTTAGTATATGGTTTGAGCGGCCACCAGGGCCTATCCATATAAAGTGCAACTTCTGTGTATTCTAACGTATTCCTGTTTAACGATTTGTGCTCCTGTGCTCATAAAGAGTCTAGGGGATACTTTGAGAAATAAAGACATATATATTTTCAATATAGATCTGTGTGGTGTCCTTTCATTGGTATAAAAGGGGGTTACATTTGGTAAAACAGCCTGCTTAACACGTTTCACGAGTTTAGCCTCAAAGACTGCTTAGCCTACGCTACCACTAGGGCAGCTGGTCCGAAAAGGTTGACTTACAACCACACCATAAGGGTTGCTTGGCATGGTACAAGGTGGTCACTTTAACTAGTGAACATCATATACCAGGCCAACTTCTCACAACGTCATGCCGTAACTTCTCCACTAGTGAGAAGTGAGCAGTGTGAGCACGTACACATCAATGTGCCCGCTGTCACTCTAGTCCGGTAAAAAACGGACCGCCTGTGCCAGGGCACAAAACAGAGCCCCATAGAGACCCGTTTCGAGGCCCCCGTTAAAAAGCTGCCGGTGCTCAGACCCAATGGTGCTCAGACCCAAAACATACAAGATGATGGACGGAATGTTGCACATTGGCAAAACATTCACCCCCAGTCACAGATCTGGGTTTAATCCATCGTTATTTTGCTCACCACGCCACCCCAGTTCAGACATGGCCATATGCAAATCAGTCTTGACCCTGTGCCTCATGGGAACAGTCCAGCCCGAACTGCCAAGCCATGTCTTCCCTGGAACGGACGTGAGTCCCGTGCTCTCCATGCCACTGGAATCAATCTATCCTGGCTGAAGAGTGGTTTGCATATGGCTGGGTCAAAACTAGAAGGGCATGGTGAGCAAAAAAACAATGGATTTAGGGCCAGATCTCTGTACTGGGGTGAATGTGTGACATTGTTCTGCATTCTGTCCATCAACTGTTTTTTTTGCATTTGTGACCCCGAGTGGGACGGGTATGCTCAGACGTGAGTCCCGTGCTCTCCATTCCACTGGAATCAAGCTATCCTGGCTGAAGAGGGGTAAAACCCCGAAACCGGTCCTAGGATGCTTGGTTCCAGTCCAGGGAGGACCTGGCTTGGCAGTATGGGCTGGACTGTTCCCATGAGGCACAGGGTCAAGACTGATTTGCATATGGCTGGGTTCAAACTGGAACGGCATGGTGAGCAAAAAAACGATGGATTTAGGCCCAGATCTCTGTACTGTGGGAATGTATGACATTGTTCTGCATTCCGTCCATCAACAGTTCTTGGTGCTCAGACCCAGCCCACTTAAAGCCCTGGTTTAAGGAATGGTTCGTCCTGTGCTGTTGTGTGCTAGGATGTCGTTATTGGTAGCTGGGGCATTCTCCTGCACATCTGTCCTAAACTTTGATGACCCTTGTCACATGGGTCGCGAGGCAGTGCCAAGGATAGAAAGTAAACTAGACCACCCAAGGCCGTGTTCCCATTCTTGCCCCTCTGCAGCAAACGAAAGGCTTTTCAGGGACTAAATTGGGCTAAGTATCAACCTTGTGATGGTGTCTAGGGGTCATAGGGTGCATGATGTCACTAGCAGTATCTCTAGGACTTTTATGAAATGCCGCCCATGTTCATTTTGGGGGCGGGGAGTGCCAGGCGGTGGCAAAAAGGCATGCATAGGTACCAACATTTTCAGACTGGGAAGTGAGTGGTTTTGGGAAAAAATCAGGGAACGTATTTCCCCCAAATGCTTACATTAAAACAAAGGCAATATTAAGGGGGAAACCCTTAAAGCCATTTTTGCTTCAAATATTGGGAGTCTCCTGCCGGAATCGGGTGTCTTTGCAATTGTATGGGCTTGCGAAACCGCTTCCCCATTGTGAACTGTAGTGAAATATGTGTTTTTGGAGTAAGTTGCTATTAAGTATACTGAAGGATCGTGACATGCACACGGGGCAGCTTTGGCCGTGTGGGTCACACTGCTTCTCAAACCACGCCCCTACCGGATATAGTGACCGCTCAGCTGTCCCCCTGCACACCCTTCTGTAAATACTGCTAATACTGAGCCGGGAGGCGCGTGGCCGGGGAAGGATGGGGCATTCCAGCCCCACTTGGAATATTCCAGAGGCCTAGAGGGCCCGCCTTGGAGTCTGTCAGTTCATTGCACCAGACACGAGCAGACAGGAGGGAAAGTGAAAGCAGCGCGCGCGGGGAAGCCCCGGAGGGGAAGGCCGCAGAAAGCCCCGCACTTCCGCTCATCTCGCGCTGTGAGTCAGCAGGAGCTGTGCGTGCCTGGGCATGCCTGCCGCGCGGGGCCGGCTTCAGGGCGCTGCGACTGGTGCAGCAGCACTGGGTGCTGCCTGAAAGGGGGGTCGGGGGCACTGACCTTGGGGGAGATGGGGAACGCTGTGTTTAGCAATAGTTTAGATTTGAAAATCACCAGCTGCAGAGTTCCATGTGCCTCCAGCTTTCAGGCAGCAATAAAAAGGTCGATAACTCTTGTGATTTAATGTTCCTGCTAGAGAGAGCAATGGGACTTTTGAGTAGTGGCAGTTTTAACAATCTATAAAGTAGCGCAGAGGGTTAATATACCTGCTGCAAAGAACGGTTTTCTATGTTTTGTTGATAGTTGAGTGGATTAATAAAGCCAGCCTTTACCAGCACTTTAAAACTAGTGAAATATATGGGAGAGAGTGGCTATGGAGAGACGAGGGGCACTTTTGCCCGGTGGTAGTGAGGGAATCCGAGGAGGAGGTAATGGGGGATGCCAAAAAATACTGACACACCCTGCACCACCGGCACGAAAGCCAACCCTGGTGCTGGCCGTGCAAATAGTCGAGACAAAGACAATCCTTCAGAGAGGCTGCCCTTTGTTTACCTTTAATCCATCCTCGGTGCTTACCTTTAATCCATCCTCGGTGCTTGTACTGTCTACCAGTACATGGAAGGCTGCAGATTCGTGGAGTCGACTGACATGGGCTTTACAGCGCTGTCCCTTAGCGGAAAGCTTTGCGCACAAAGGTACCACCTGATATTCACTCGTAACAGAGCAAATGTGCACTTGTTACCAGGCAAACTTGCAATTTTTGCTAACCAGTACAATGTTCGATTTGCCCTGGGCGATAAACGTATAGCAATGTTAGCCCCGACTGAAAATGACATTTTGCAATGGCATTTAGTTGCAAAAACGGATGGGGAGTGTAATGTGGCCCTGCCGAGGGCCTTGGAAGCAGGACGGTAGGGTCGCGCTAGGGCGCGGGGACACTGTACATAATAGAGACCACACCAGTACTGGGATCGAAGACCGCGCCCCGAGCGGGCAGCTCCATTTATTGTACCCCGCAGGCCACGCCTGGCCTGCGGATGACGTGGAGCGGTCGTGGGACAAGAACTAGACCGTCAGATATTACATCCCTATTCAACTCGGTCAAAAACAAACACACAAATTAAACACAGTTGTAAACAGTTCAAAACCACAGAGGTGGTGGTACTTGCGTGCCCTCCGTCCGCCGCCTCTGAATGTTCTCAGCAGGCAAAGTCTTTCAGTGTTTGGCTGGGGCGAGGGTTAGGCCTCAGGCTATACCTTTGCGGCGAGCTCCGCAGTCGCGGACTGGTGGGGAGTCCGCCCTCTGAAGCAGAACTGGCCGCCGGTGCGGGGATAGTCTCGGTGGCCCCGGATACGGGTGTAGGTGTGCCTCCTGTAGGTCCTTCCATGGGCCTCACGGGGTGGCTTGGGGGCACTTCTTTGAACCATGATATGGTGCGGGACACCTCTTCTCCTCCCCTTTGTGCGGTGCCCATGGTCCCATGATTCGCGTTGACTGTCCAGGGCCCTGGTTCATAGTTCGTTTTAAACTTTCTTCCGGTGCGGCGGTCCTTTAGGAGGACTGTGGCCCCTGCGCGGAGTGTCCTTTCCATGGCCCGGCGATGGCGGCTTGCTCGTTGGTTTCGGCGGGCTCTTGTACGTCCTCGGCCTCCAACGGGGGCGGCACCCAACCTGGGCAGGTCGGGAGTAGATCTCTCCGTGGGCCATGAAGCATCAGGGCACACGGGCTCCTCTGGGCGGTGCAGTGTGGTGAGCTTCGGTACTCCCGCAGAAATTCGTGGAGCCGTTTTTCCGGGTCTGCGTGTTCTACGCTCGCGATGCGGAATACCTTGTTTAGTGTGCGCATAAAGCGTTCTACATCGGCCTGTGGCCACTGGGGGGTTATCCGCCGGTGGTGTATTCCTCTTTGCCTTAGGAAGGTGGCGAACTCAGCTCCTTGGAAGGGTGGTCCGTTGTCGCTACGGATTTACTGTGGGAGCCCGAACATGGCAAATACTCTCTCTAGTGCGGGTTCTACGTGGATGAACGCCGTGGACGCTACCAGTTCTACTATGGGATACTTTGAGAATGCATCCACCAGCACTAGGGTGTGCTTCCCTCCAGGGAAACTCCTAAAGTCTGTGCTTACCCGTGACCACAGGATAGTGCACGCGTCCTCCGTGATCACTGGCGCGGGTCGTTCCAGGCTGCCGGTCAGTTGGCACAGCGGGCATCGTCTTACATACTCTTCCACCATGCTCTCCAGCTCTGGGAACCAGACTTCCGCCCTCATTCTGGCCTTCATTTTGGTGACTCTCTGATGCCCTCCATGGGCCAACTGTGTCGCCTTGTGTCTCAACGCCTGTAGTATCACCAGTCGGGGCCCTCTGAGCAGGATCCCGTCGTTGGTGGCACTGAGTTTGTGTCTGATTTGCCACATTTTGGTTGTGTGCTCTCGCTCTTCCGGGACCCAGGAGTTGGCTTGCCGCAGATAGTGTGTCCATGGCCCCTCCTGTACGCTTTCAGCGTTTTGCTGTAGACTACGTCTGTGGTGGCCGCTTCCTTGATGTCCTCCAGGGCATGTTCAGTGGGCAGGCCGCTGTAGACCCCAAGTGTACATACTGTTCGACCTCTTCCGTGTCCTCCTGGGTATCCGTCGGAGCCGGATGTCTGGACAGAAAATCTGCCGGGTTTTTGGCTCCTGGCCGGTATACTACTTCCATCTCATAGGGTTGCAGCTGAACTGCCCATCTCTCGATGCGCGGCAGTGGGTGAGGTGCCGTCCCATTGAAGAGTGGTACGAGCGGCTGGTGGTCTGTGACCATCGTGAACGGTTGTCCTTTGAGGTACAGGTGGAAATGGTTGCAGGCCCATTTGATAGCCAGCGCTTCTCATTCGATTTGGGTGTATCGGGTTTCGGTGGGTGTGAGGGGTTTACTGGCGAACGACAGGGCCGCCCATCGACCCGGTTCCCATTCCTGAGCCAGCACCGCACCGAGCCCCACGGGGCTGGGATCCACCAGGACTTACGTCCGCTTCGTGGGATCAAAGTACGCAAGCGTGGCTTCTCTGAGGAGGGTGTCTTTTATGCCTTGGAATGCTTCTTCCTTCTTCTGTCCCCACTGCCACAGTGCGTCCGACTTCGTGAGGGCTCGGAGGGGTTCGGCTCGCGCGGCCAGTCCAGGAATGAATCTCCCGCAGTATGTTGCCATGCCTAGGAAGCTGCGCACCTCCGTCGGTGTCGTTGGCGCGGGTGCGTCTCTGATTGATTGTGACTTCCTGGGGTCTACCTGGATGCCTTCCTGGTTGAACACGTACCCAAAGAACTCCAGGGACGGTTGGAAGAACTGGCACTTGTCTCTATGTAGGGTGGCCCCGTGTTCTTGGAGGCGTGTCAGTGTGTTGCGGAGGTGTTTGTAGTGGTCCGCGGCCGTTGCCGAGTGGATGAGAATATCATCGCTTACGTTTAGCACACCGGGTAAACCTGACAGCATTTCCCGTATCGTATTTTGGAACACTTACGCCGCCGATGATATTCCAATGTTGAGTCTTTTGTACCTACGGAGTCCTAGATGGGTGCTGAAGGTGGTAATGCAGCGGCTTTCCTTGGCCAGCGGGAGCTGGTGATACCCAGCATTTAGGTCGATCTTTGAGAACCACTTTGATCCGTTTACTTCTGCGATGATATCGTTCATTGTTGGTGTAATATGACGCTCCCTTCGTATGGCTTTGTTGGGTAGTCTCATGTTGATACGGTCGTATCGCTCCTGGCTGCTTCGGCTTTTATGCGATGACCATTGGAGACACCCAGGGTGTTGGTCCTGACACCTTTTCGATGACACCTAGCTTTTCTAGGTTGTCTAATTCCTTTTCCACCAGCGGCCGCAGATGGAAGGGGACTCTTCTGTGTCTCAACGCAACTGGGACGACCGTCTTGTCAATGTGTAGCTTGACCGGGTCACATTTGATTCGTCCGAGGCCTTGAAATAACTCAGGGAACTGGTTGAGCAACTCCTCTACTTGGTGAGTCTGTACCCTTCTTGCGAAGGAGATTAGCCCCAGGTCTTCTGCGGCGTGGCTGCTTATTAGAGTGTCTGCCTCTCTGTCAATGACATGGATTGTTGTCATTACTTCCAGGTCGTCTGCCTTGACGGGAACTGTGATTTTCCCTTTTAGCGGAAGAGGGGTGTCTGCTCCATTTGCATATATTCTCATTTTGGACGGCTTCACCGGCGGGCACGGTCTTAGGCGTCGGTATTGTTGAAGGCCCATCACGTTCACTGTGGCGCCTGTATCGATGACAGCTTGCACCTCCGTCCCTGCCACGTGTACTACGCACAATGGTTGCGGCCTGCGGCGTAGCTTGAGTTCCCGCGCAAACGAGATCAGGTACACCTCCTCTTCGTCATCGTCCGATGACTCTTCACTCGTTTCCTGGTATCTCCTCCCTTTCCTCTTCGGATCTTCCGGGGCCCTCCCCTCCGTCACCGACAGTTGCCGTACTGCCTTTGTCGGGGGTCTTCGGTTTCGAAACTCACGACCTCTGGTGCGCCTCCGGCATACGGATGCAAAATGGTTGGGTATTCCGCAGTTGGTGCACATTTTCCCCTGCGTGGGGCAGTCTTTCGCGGCATGTGGCTCGTGTCCACAATACCCACACCTTTGTCTTGTCTCTTCCGGTTTTGCACTCCTCGATGAGTCTCCTCGTGGTTTGGCTCGGACTGCGTCTGCACGTTCTGTTTTGATGGTCTCGGCTCGCCCTGGGGGTTTGATAAGCGCTTGGTCCATTTCATTCGCTCTGGCTGCGGATAGGTCATGTGACCTTGCCAGTACCAGCATGTCCTCAAGCGCGATTTTCGGTTGGCGAAGGATGAGCCCCCGTAGCGTCTTATCTCGGCATCCCTGAATTAGTTGTGCGCGTATCTCTTTTGGCTGGTCGTCTTCTGTGCATGTACTGGCGAGCTCCCGCAGTCGGGCGTAGAATACGTCCATCGATTCACCTTCCCGTTGCCGGGCCTGGCGCAACTTAAACCATTCGAAATCTGGGTTTAATTGTGGGTCGAAATGGACGTCGAGGGCGGCTACCCGCCGCATTGTAATTGGCGACTGCTCCCGTGTTGGGTAGATGCTTGAATAGCTTGAATATTTCATCTCCAGCGTAGTGCAGGAGCAGGGACCTTTTTATTGCGTCATCCGTCTCCCTGGTCGCGATGAAATAGTTGTTAAGGCGTTCTATCCAGATTTTTCATCGGGGCGACGCTGTCGCCGGGTCTTCTAATTCACCGAACGGGGGTAGGACCCCCGATGCTGGGTGTTGGAACGGAATGTGGGCTGGCGCTGCCGCTTGGCCAGGTGCAGCTCCCGGGCCTGGTGCGGCCCCTTGGTCATTGTCGCCCATCGTGCGCGCTACCGGTGGCTGCCTTGGCTTTGTGGGGCAGGTGGTGTGTTCCTCCCCCGTTGGCTGGCTGTTTTGTGTCTTCTCCCCCTCCTCTCTGGGGTTTTGAGTGCTTGTATCAGAGCAGTGACAGTGAGCCTCAATCAGGGGTGTGCCGTGGGCCTGTGTACTTTTTTTTTTCCTTCTTGAATTGTCCCTTTATGCTGTCCTTGGGGCCCACCTCGAAATTTCCTTGCTCCCTCTTGGGATGTTATTTAGGGCTTCCGGGTTCTCATCTGCCTTCATATGATTTAGGCGGCAGTTGCACAGGGTGTGTCTTTGGGGCAGCACTCACCCTGTGACCGGGTCTGCTTCACCGCGGTGCCGCGTCGTTTCAGGCTTTCACTTCGGCCGGGCACACGTGCGCGTGCGTTGGTCTCCGGCGCTCCGATCTCCGTGTGCAGAGGCGCTCGACTGCTGGTGCGCGCGTCGTTGTCCGCCCCACCCTCGTCATCAGTGTAATGTGGCCCTGCCGAGGGCCTTGGAAGCAGGACGATAGGGTCGCGCTAGGGCGCGGTGACACTGTACATAATAGAGACCACACCAGCACTGGGATCGAAGACCGCGCCCCGAGCGGGCCGCTCCATTTATTGTATCCCGCAGGCCACGCCTGGCCCGCGGATGACGTGGAGCGGTGGTGGGACAAGAACTAGACCGTCAGATATTACAGGGAGCAGCGTAAAACCGGAAACACAATATTTAAAACCTGCATTGAAACTTTAGAGCTATCTAATTTACGTCTCTTAGTTTTTGTTCCTTTTATTCCATAAAAATATTTTCTTAGAAGCCTTTGAAAAGTTTTGAAAGAACTGGTTTGTTGCAGAGCACCTTTATAGACAAGCACATCCTTAGTCACGTTCCATGTCTCCTCAAATTTGGAAATGGTATGAATGTGGTTATGGGCTATAATTAGGTAACAGGCCTTTATTTAATTGTATGAAGAAAAAGTAATGTTAGATAGTAAAATATCAACCCATCTTTCCCAGCCAACCATTTATTGTGACAAGTAGAGGCTCCTACTAGATGCAATTAAATGCCCCCAGTCATCAGCGCTTTCCTTCACGGCCCAGGGTGCATCATCCTTCTTCAACCAAAGACCTCATTTGGTCCATTTGAGTGAGGGGTCCCCTCCATAGCTTCTCATTTGCATACAGTCAATAAAAAAAGGTGCTCTGTGACGCTGTTGCGGGGATCAGCGCTTGACTCCGTGCTCACGGGTTCCAACCCCTGGGTGCACACAGCCTCGACTCCCCCCGATATTGATAAAGTGAGTACCACTGAGTTGAGTAACAATTAGCATCTCTTACTCAGTGCACGATGGCCACATATGAACATGCCCTTGCACAAACACACTCTCGGGTGTGTAACTGCCTTCTGCTCGGTGGCCCAATACTTTGCTGCTCCTTTGAGGTACAGCGTCGCCCAATCCAAGTCCACATTCTTGAACCTGAGCAACATCACCTGCTTACACCTCCTCTGACAGCCTTCGGGTGAGTGCTTATTTTGTGCTGGTGGCAGGTTGTGGGTGCCGGCACTTATAGTTGGCCACTGGGACACATTTTTCATCGTCAGAATTTGACCTCCAACAAGAGAAATTTAGGTAGAAAAGGGAAGAAGATGGAGAAAGGGAAAGATAGGAAATCACTGGCAAAGAGAGAAAGCTGTGATGAAAAAGAACCCAGAGCAGAGACATAAAGAGAGAGGACTTGTAGGATGGTGGAACGGAGAGGCGAGAGATGCAATAAAGACCAGTCAAACTTGGTATTTGGTAAACTCGTCTTCCCGATCAACAGTGGGCAACCAAGAAATGCCCATTGCCATGGCTGGCACCTCTGCCGCTCCTGAGCAGCCTGTTGAATCCATACTACAGTCAGAGGAAGCATGCACCACCGCGGGTACCAGCTCGCACAGCCGGGCTTTTCCTAGCCTTATATCTCTAAAAGACCATTCACCTGTTAACGAGGCTTTGCTGTTTTTTCACCCCTTCCTAGAGCCCGTGCATCTCCACTCTGCCTATTGCTAGAAGAATTAGCCCCCGCCCCCCTGAAATCTGGCTCTAGTTGCCCCTCTGATCGAAGTGGTTTCTCTTCATGATACAGACCGCCCTTACTATAGTCGTATCATGAGCACATCTATTCTCACATTCTTCCAGACATCATGTTGGGTATGAAGTGCATTATAAACGCAACTTTATCCCTGGACCCGGAGAAGCTTCCTGGGTGCCCTTTGTAGGAGAGTAGGATCTGCTTCGTATCGTTACCCCCACTTTTTGCTGATGCTTCACTGTTTTTCGACTTTAGTCTGGCTGGGATCCTGCTATCCAGGACCCCAGCCTAGCTGCTTCCTCTCTAAATTGATTACTTGTACTTTAGGTACACCACCGATTGGATTCTGGGGTATCCTTAGAAGTCCCTAGTATATGGTATACTATATACCCAGGGTATAGGTACCCCAGAGGCCTCTCAGGGGCTGCAGCATGTATTATGCCACCCCTGGGAGACCATGCAAAATGACACCACAGGTCTGCTACAGCAGCCTGTGTAAGGTGGTGCATGCACCCCTTACTTAGATTAAGGGTGGGTGGAATTTGCGAAATTGCCTTTCGCAAAATATCGCGAAACTGCAAAAAATCTCTGCGAACACGCGAAATTTCGCTTGCTCGCGGAGATTTTGGGCTGATTTTAATGCGTTACTGAATTTGAGCTTTAAGTCAGGCACCTGCTTTATTTATATCTGTAAGTGCTTCCTGTTTGGGTTTAATTTTTGTGACAGGAGCATTGTGCCAGAATGAATCCTGCCCTGCATATTTACCCAAGAAGATGCCACCGTTTTGTGCAATACCTCTACTCAACTGGAGTACTTTCTGCTGGCTAATCATTAAGTGCTACCTCGTTGGGTGAATGTATAGTGCTTTTCCTACACTACAGCTGCGTAAAGGGCCAGAAGAGTTGTCTACAGCGACCATGTGTGCCTGTAACGTTGCCACCGCGCCGATGGGCGCCGGGGGTCCCTCGAGTGGGCTGTCCATCATAGTGGGGAAAAGGCGGGGCCAAACGGGCGGGGCTTCCATGCAGTTCACATGCCTCTTGTTTATAAAGGGCCAGAGACCGATCAGAGCAGCAGATGAGGAGACAGACCCTCCTGGTGTCAGGAACTACACGGGGATTGCGCTCGAGAAACTCATGGATGCACAGAGCTCCATCAAGGATTACAGCAAATTGTTGACTGTAGATATGGGGAGAAAAGCACACCTGCCCAGCCTCGACCGTGCTGACGAATGTTTTGTGCTGATTAATGCGTTACTGAATTTGAGCTTCAACTCAGGCACCTGCTTCAGAGACCCACGTCGCTGCCCCGTCCGATGTCAATCTGTCTTGGAGATGTAATTAATGTTTTGTATGTAGCGCTTACATTTGCCTCGCAGCATCGAAGCGCTGCATTTGTATTTATTGAGGCGCACGAGTATCTCTAAAAGAAGCAAGCGCGCGGTAAACAAAACTTCAGGGTGGCAGTAAAGGAATGGGTGTTACATACATTAATATGACCCAGACATCCCATATTATGGTTAAAAAGAAAGCATAGCAGAGGAAGGTAAAGTGTCGCACATCAACATACATATTTCGTCAGATCTCTTCCTCGGACATATAAATTAGAAACACATTTTACACGGCTTAAATTGATACTCGCAATACAAAGCACTTTTTTCAACCTCCAGATAATAAAGATTAAAAGGCTGAGGTGGTGACGTAACGCCCAAGTTATCTGCTCCCACTTTCATACGCATCTCTGCAGCAGGTGCTTTAACTCCCAGAGCTATCCCACTCGACTTAAACTTTGCAACCTGCAGAGTCCGCACACATCTCTGCAGCAGGTGCATTAACCTACCGTGTTCTGCTACAGGGATTGAAAACTGTGGGTCTCACGCATACACGTTTTACTCTGTCCGCAGGCACATTAGCCCCCAGAACTACCACACTAGAATTAACCTTTGTCACCTGCAGAGTACGCACACATCTCTGCAGCAGGTGCATTAACTCCCCCTGTTATCACACTATACTTAACCTTTGTCACCTGCAGAGTATGCACACATCTCTGCGGCAGGTGCATTAACTTCCCGTGCTATCACACTATACTTAAACTTTATCACCTGCTGATATCTGTAACTGCTTCCTGTTGAGGTTTAATTTTTGTGACAGGAGCATCGTGCCAGAATGAATCCTGCCCTCCATATTTCCGTTCCGCCGCGGATCGCGAAAGTTTCGACAGCGGAAGGGAATTTGTCGCCCAGGGTTAACTTAGATATAGGTTCACTATATCTATCCATATCACTGCACATATAAACCTATCAGTCACCCCTATAGCAGGCCTTATCATTCCTGAAGGCAGTGTGCTGGGTTTTATGTGAGAGGGTGCCCACGCATGAGCAGAGCCCCTCTGCAGCCTTCTGAACCTCTATTCCAGGGTTGTTTGTGATGCAGCCAACCATATACTCTTAAGTGCATTATAACCTCGCGGTAAATGCTAACTTTGGAATGGCTGCATGGAAACATGTCGTGTTTGGTGTCAAACACCTTGGAATCATACCTCCCCGCCAGTAACTGGTGTGGGAGGTACGATTCCACCCTACTAGAGGGAGAACCATGACAGCACCGGTATACCCGGTACCAGCTTTGCAAGCCCTGGCATCACAAAATGGATGCTGCCAGCCAAGAAACGAGTCTGCCCTCCTGCTGCTGGACGAAACTCCGGCAGGGGAAGGCCTGACAATAGGTTTCCTGTCACAGGAAGGTGTGACCACCTCCCAGACAGGCTTTAATGTATTGGGGCTGGGTGGGTGCATTTGATGTCTGCACTGGGGGCACCTTTGGTGTCCCTGTGCATAGTCCAGCTCAAACTGGTTGCAGTGGCTATCAGCCCCTGCTCTGGTGCGAAACTGGACAAAGGACATGGGTGTTGCCACCCCTCTGTCCTGAGCCTCCCAGAGGTGGGTCCCCAGAGTTTGACCCACCCCTTCCTTGGGTATAAAGTAGGAACCCCAGGCTACAGGACTTTAGATTTACCTGAATGAAACTCTGCTACAGAAACCAAGTACTTCAACTATCTACACGACGTTGGATGACCGAAGAATCTCCCTTGGAGTAAAGGAGTTACTCCCCTGCAAGGCAGGCACCAAAGATGCATCGGTCCGGTTTGCAACTACGCAGCTCCTGAAGGACTCTGAAGACTTTGCAACACAGGAGGTGGGTTTCCAAGCTTCCCCGAGGCCGATCCGTGCTCTCAGCAAACCTGAGATCCAAAGCTCTCGTGGGGACCGTGCAACCTGAACCCCTGGACACCGTGCACATTTGCAGCAGCATATACTTTTTGGAGCTCCCCGAGGCTGTGCTTTGGGCTACTCGTAGTCCAGACCCTGAGCAGTGATTCCACTGAAGATTACTGGCCTACACTCCTCGAGTGTTCGGTGGGTTGGTATTTAGTGAATCATCTTGAGGTCCTTTTGCGATCCCTTGTCCGTCGACTTGTGGGTCCCTGCGAAGGGTAATTTAACTTTCAGTTAGCTTACCTGGTTGCTCCAGATGTGCACTGACTCTCCATCGCTTGGGCAGTCCACAGGACCTTGCTGGTCCACACCGAAGCCTTTTTACTCTCACCGCGTGGGTTGCCGTTGCCAAGGCTTGTTGGTCTCCAATCTGGACACTGACCCCCCGGCACTCGATACCCTTCGTGGGACAGCTCGCCTGCAGACTGTGGCCATCGTCGATGTCTCCTGGTCTCCGTGGCAGTGGAGTCAAGCTTCACCTCTTTGCACTTGAAACACCCAACATTGGTGGGCATTGGTCTACCGTGCCCCTGGTCATCCTGAAGTGACCCAGACTCTGTTCCCTCTGCTTTCAGGTTCTTCACATCCCTGATCCAGGCTTGGATCACACCGGACACTTTTCCTCTTCACGGCAGCAGCACTTTGCAGCAACTCTCCATTGAAAACGACGAAGATTCCTGACACCATTTGACACCTATGCACCCGGCTTTCCTGGGTTAGGTAACACGAGTACTCCGGTGCTCACATGAGTGCTGGCCTTAGAACCTTCTAAGTTTGAAAGGGTTTTCTCCAAGTCCTCTCCTAAGTGTCCTTAATCTTTAAAATTCCAACCGCGACTTTCCCATAGGATTGTACGGAGCTCGCGGCTGTGTTCTCACACTGCACGCGTCCCCCATGGGTCCCCTGTGTCACTACCTTGGGTGGTTCCTTGGGGTCCCAGCGATTCTACGTGCTCTAGGCACTGTGTCTAGTCAAGTCATGGTTCTTATACCCCTTTCTTAATATATGGTTTGGTCTCCCCCTGGGGCCCATTGTATATTGTGCTATTTACTGTCGTTCTAGTGCTTTAATATTGTGTATCTTGTGCTCTAATCTCATAAAGAGATTAGTAGAGAATGTTTAGGAATGAATACATATATTTTCTATATATATACCTTGTGTGGTTCTCCTTTTATTTGGTCATTCAGGAGGTTATAATCTGGTAAACCAAGCTGCTTTACATCCCTTCAAGACTTAGCCTGAAGGCTGCTCTCCATAGCTACCACTAGGAAAGCTTTCAATAAAGGTTGTCTTTAAACCTATCATTAATAAGGGTTGTTTGGACTGGTGCAACGTGCCCACTAGAACTAGTGGACAGCATATGCCAGGCCAACTTCTAACACCCTTGGCCTTTATTCTGTTCAAAATATTTACAGAGCTACTAAGCTAAAAGTTAAACCTAAACATAAATAGCTATACTTAAATTTATGAATAATACCAGATATAATGTCATCGACCTTTTTTCTACCAGGAAGGTCGCTCCTCGATTGAATCATCACTTCTGTCTGGACGATGACCTTGTATGCTTACAAAATGAGGAGTTGAAATGTTGACTTGTAACTCCTTAGGACTGTATCCTGAACTATGATCAAATATGCCTGAGATGATCAGTCACTGAACGACGTAATCCCCCGGCTTAAAGATAAGGGGCTAATTTCCAATGTGGGAGAGACGATACTCCATCGCAACGTGGTACCCTCTCTGCCAAACTCGTGGTCCTGTGGTAGACTTGGGGGAACTGCTTGTTAAGGCGAGCAGAGTAAAATTTACTCCATCGGTGTAAACCTTCCTCCGATGGCCCTAGGGAGTAGGGCCTGTCAAAGGTAAAACATCCGACCGTCTGCCCTATTTACAGTGGGCAGTTGGAGGCTTTTTCTTGCTGTCTGTCACAAAAGTAACCCGCATCGTGGGAAAAAACTCCCGACGCACGTCATGGGAGAAAACCCCTTTGGTCGGAGACGATTCGTTTTATATTCCTCAAAAACAAACTCCCACGTTGGAGTTTGTTTTTGAAAAATTAAAAACTTTGGAAGAGTTAGACTGACAGGCATTGTGTCTGACTGGCCGTCTGTCAAGCTTTACCCACATTGACCGCAACCTCTGTTCCTCCCAATGTATAGAGATGTCCTAGGGGCCCTCGACATCTCTAAATTTGGCAAGTAGAGGTAAGGAAGGGCGGTGGACGTAAATTCCTCCACCACCTTGTCTGCCTTTCCTCTCTCCGCCAAACCCTAAATCAGGCAGCTAGTTGGAAATAGCCAAACGAAGCCCACCATTTTGCACTAACTGGTCACACACGTTTGCTGGGCAGTGTGTCATCACAAGTTTTGTTGCACCACATGTCACCAGTACTGAAGAAATCTATGAGTTTTTGTGCCTTTAATATCTCGTTGTCCACTTTCCTTTATGTCATTTAATGTCACTGTTTTGTAAATGATGTACATTGTGGCTAAAACAAGCTTGACTTATATTGTATTGTGGCATTTACTCCTTTAAATGACCCAGTACTAACCATTACACATCATAAATACTCCGTTTATTTTGCTATATAGGCATGTCTATTCCAATTATGCCAACCTGCAGCGTTTTCCACATAATCATGGATTTACTATGCTTGCCACATAATCTTGTGCATAATTTGCAGAATTCAAGAAAATGGTTTTCTTTCCAGCTCAAAGGGATCATTTGCTATTTTAAAATCTGCCACATATGACATATAGTGCTACGTGGTGACAGGCCTTTTTCAAAGCATAACTGGTCACCGCTTAGTTTTAGATTGCTGTTTAGGTGTTTAACTTGCATTAGTAAGCCGAAATATTTGCCCTGCAGTAGACGTGTGTGTTAAAATGACAAAATAGAAAAATAACATTGCCACAGACCGTGCCGCATTATTCCGCACAATTGCACGGCTTGATTAAAACCCCGCCCATACTAAATTATCTCCAAGTGGTTATGTTTATTTTATTTTTATTTAGTGTATTTTTATAAAGCGCAGACATTACCCAAAGGTGTCAGAGCGCTGTACAATAGAACCAGTTACGTTACATGAGAAAAGTGTTACACAATAGAACATTACAAAGATAAACAGGAGACTAAAAAAGGTAGGGTACACAAACACAGTATCCAACACAGCAAGCAAGGGTGAGGAATGTACAAGAAAAAATTACAAATTTACAATGATGAGCGAACTTCCTAGAGGGGCCTGAGAATGAAAGTATTAGTTCTGAAAGTGTCTTTGGATGGAAATATTGAGACATAAGTTTGGATATGAGGGTTCCATCAGATAACGGAGGAGATATGAGGCAAGCCTCGGATGTGGTCCGTCGGCTTAAACTGCTGACTTTGGTGCAGAAAACCAGGGTTCGAGACTCGAGGTCGCGTCCACATCCTGTGATTCTGGGCAAATCACTTAATCTCCCCGTGCCTGAATACGTAATGTAAATACGGTGCTCATGTACAGCAATACCTTCGGGTCGAGTTCGCACTATATAAAAGATGCAAAAAAAAATAATTAAGAAAATTGCTAGAAAAACAGAAACATGTCGTCTGACCTCAGAAAGTCCCCACCTCTGAGAGCCCCCACCTCCTCCTGATCCTACAGGCTGGGCATGGACCCGCCCTCAGCAGCAGCCAATCAGGAGCCTGAGGGGAATCCCGGGCTCAGTGACAGGCAGGTAGCCCCAGGGCTGCTAGTTTTAGCAACATGAGAATAGGGGGATCAGGAGGAGAATGAAACAAAACGTGTAAAAGAGTATTCCTGTCTGTTGAGTAATGCAAAGTTTGTGCAATATGGCTGCAATGAGTCAGCAGCGCCTGTAACCACTGAAACTGCCAGATCCCGATACCTATGATGTGTAGTGCGTAAACAACTCCAACCAACTTTGTTAGTTTGACACAATGTCAGACTGAATTAATGGGAAGAGACAGATCTGACACAGGCTTACTGAAAAATCAGTTTAGTCAAACATGTCCAGCCAGCCATATGCTGAATTGATTTTGCCAGGGGGGCGGGGTCGCCGTTTTTCAGGTTAGTTTTATGCCCCTATCATGGCCTGAGGTCCACTGACCTTGGTCAGGTGACCCCCAAACCCACCAGCAGCTTCATGGCCAGGGGCTGTGACCCCATGGCAAGCTTCAAAGGGTAGGGGCTGCGAACCCATGGCAAGCTTCATGGGCAGGGAATCCGTGGCAAGCCTCATGGCCAAAGACTGCGAACCCATGGCAAGCTTCATGGCCAGGGGCTGCGAACCCATGGCAAGCTTCATGGCCAGGGGCTGCAAACCCATGGCAAGCTTCATGACTAGGGGCTGCGAACCCATGGCAAGCTTCAGCAGCTGGTAACCCATGGCAAGCTTCCTGGTCAGGGGCTTCGAACCCATGGCAAGCTTCAGCAGCTGGGAACCCGTGGCAAGCTTCATGGTCAGGGGCTTCGAACCCATGGCAAGCTTCAGCAGCTGGGAACCCATGGTAAGCTTCATGGTCAGGGGCTTCGAACCCATGGCAAGCTTCAGCAGCTGGGAACCCATGGCAAGCTTCATGGTCAGGGGCTTCGAACCCATGGCAAGCTTCAGCAGCTGGGAACCCATGGCAAGCTTCATGGCAGGGGCTGCGAACCCATGGCGACATTACCTCACTGTCCCTGGACTCTCCAAAGTCAGGCAGGGGGGCAGGTCTTTCTCGGGGATGTCTGCAAAGTTTTGGAACAACTTGCCTCTCCACTTGCGCCTGCTGAACTCAGAGTAGGAGTTCAGAAAGGCGCTGAAAACCTGTCTCTTTAAGCAGCGGGAATACCTGTGCGTGTCCCTCGGCTCTGCGCCGGGACACCTCACCTGACTTAACCGCGCACTTTATAAATGCTCGTTATTATTATTGTTATTATAAGCTTCATGGGCCTATTTTAGACCGTTTGTGGTGTCTGCAGGCCCTCAGCCAGGCTTGTCGGCCCCACGTAAGGCGCAGCATAGGTCCACCCGCCAGTGAGAATTCACAAAACTTATGGCAGGGTCTTGAATCTTTAAAAAAACATGTAAAAGAAACCGGGCCTTTCTGAAGGCTCTGTGCGGTCGGTATTGGCTGCTTCTGTTGGTTTGAGTGTGCAAAACCGTTAGATTTTCTACATCATCAAAAACCACACAAAACACTGGGGGGAAAATAAATTGAAGTGCTTTTTAGGTCTCGCCTGACCCAGTGCATGCGCTGGTCTGGCGAGACTTAGTGAGAGGGCTCCAAAAAGTGCTACCAGGCCAGCCTAGAGCTACAGCGCACGTGTGCGGGCGTGCGCGCCGCGCTTTACCGCGATTACTTTCACTTTGGCGGCCGCACGGCCGCTTTGATGTTTGATCGCGATTGCGAACACTTTATAGCCAATAGGTCTCACTTTTGGGACCTTATAAGTATTTAGTTATGCAACTGTTGCATAGCTAAACACTTATAAGGTCCCAAAGGCCAGACCTCTTGGCTATGCCAATGCTTGTTAACTTTGGGTATAAGGAGGGCACTGGAATTATGCAATTCCGTTGCTGCTTAGTTTTTCACTTAATTGTGGATTTGCTGCATGTGCCACATAGTTCATTATCTCCTACATAATCTGCAGATTTTAACAAAAACAATTTGTTTCTCACTCAAACGGAAGAAAAGTTACTGAAATTGCAGAGAGCAGCGTTGTGGCACAGTGGAAGGCACCATGCAATGTTGACTGGTCATCTCTCAGTTGCTTTTACTGTATTTTGATGTTCCAAAGATTTTTATTGGCATTTATAATATCATAAGATAGTTCAAGGGTGCATAGACCTTGTGACAAACAGGATGCATAACCCAGTACAGTAAAATTTATTGTATTGCAATCCATAGATCATAATAAGAGTACAAGCGTCACATGTTGTAACACAACATAGTATAGATCAAATGGTGAAAGACGTGCATGAACAACAACGCCACTTAAGAGTACATATTTGTTTTTAATGCCTGAGTGCATGTTCTTGATAGTCAACGGAGTAGCTCAAAAATATATACAAAAGTGTTCCTATAACAAAAAGGAATAATAGTTCTGTGCCTTTGATAGATTTTTCGATTAGATCTATTTGTAGTTAAATGTGGGAACAGTCTGTAGTCCTGTACAGGGGCGGCTTCATATAGTGAGATGTATGCAAGGTGTATCAACCAACCGTGTGAAGAAACGACGTAGATAGGTGGGAAGAGGGGAGGGGGAATGGGAAATACTCCGCTTTACCCCATACACATTGTAGGGCCCGGAGAGATGTTGGCCTAACGGCTATTGCGGTCGACCTCAAATATGGGGAACCGGGTTCGAGTCTTGGCAGGAACGCGCAACATCCTGTGATTCTGGGCAAATCACTTAATGTCCGCGTGCCTAACAAAAATGAATGTGTCCTCATGTAACGCAACTGGTGCTGGTGTAAAGTGCTCCGATACCCGATACCTTCAGTTCAAGTTTGCGCTATATAAAACTCCATTCAAATGTTTTTTTAAAAATACACAAATAAAAAAAATCCAAGTTTGTGACCTATATGGCTATCATTTTCCCCCAAGAGCAGCAAACTTGTCTAAAGTGACCCAAATTGCAGGAGAGATCTGGGGGAAGGTCCATTATTTAGAATGTGAATTGTGAGCATTTCTTAGGAAGGAAACCCACGCCCACCGTGCATGGTAAGAAATGTGGTTAAACGATTTCCACTCCGATAGAATGACCATGACAGAAATGGTTAGGAGTCCATCCACTAAGGCCTTATCAGTTCTGTGTAGAGTGACCATAGCTTTAGATGCCCACAGGCCTCATATTGCTGTGGCGTCATCTAGAACTATCGGATCTTGGAAAATTGCTGTCCGTTGGGATTGGAGATGGTCCCAGAAAGACTTGAGAAGTCGGCAGCGATAGAACATAGGCTGGTGAGAGCCAGTCTCGTCTTTGCAATTCCAACATTTCTCATCTTCACAAAGCTTTCCTTTATGCAGCCTGGCTGGTGTCCCGTGCAGAAGGTTCCGAGCAAAGTATTGCGATGTTAAACTGGTACCCATTAGGTGAAATATTTGCTCTGACTGTGTTAACATTTGAAAACATCACGAAATGATGACGTAATACTATGAGAAAATGTGCCCTCTTAGGCCATATAATTTGCCATTTCTTGCTGCATAATTTAGTAAACCCTACCACATAATTTGGTCCTCCCATGCCACATAATTCCAGTGGCCTTGGATAGAAGATCAATAAATGGAACATCAAAAATCACAGTGAAATAAAATAACAATATATACTGAAACCAATATATAATACTATATTCATTGTCACCTCTTTCATAGTGTTCAGGATAACATGGTATGGAATCTCATCTGTATGGGTATTTACTGCATTTTTAATTGCATATTTCACATGACAGCGGCCACGAGCTACTGGCTTTGCCAATGCTTGTTTGAGCCAGAACCTATTGTTTGACTGATTTCATCCCAGCTCTACCAGCCTTCTAAAGTCACTAGCCTGCTGAAGAATTTTCCTCAGACAGCGCAGACAACATGGATGCCCCGGTGAACGACCTCACAGTATGCCCTGTTGCTACAATAGATGTGTCTGTAGCACTCACAGGCTTCCTGTGTTCACAGATTCAGACCAATCACAGAAGAGAGTCCAACATACAGGAAGTCGGGAGCTTTTCCAAGCACTTCCTGTTGTACCGCACCAGCTGTCAAGTAACCATGTCTTCTGAGCTTATCTGCCGCCGTCATCAAAAGCTGCCGGCTCGTGATTGTTAACAAAAACAAGGAAACTCTGGTTCTTCTGGTGGGGCCGCCTGCTCCATGCCCTGGTATGTTGATCTTTTGAACAGATTAGAGAGGGCTGACACATGCTCAGGTGGAAAGGTGAGGTGCAGGTCCCAGTTTCTGTGTCAGGGAGGTGGCCCCAATGAACCAGCAGGGGGAGACAGCCCACTCACTACACACTGAACATTCACTTGAGTTAGATTGGAAGATTCTAAATCCTCCCCCTTTTACAAGGCACCTTCATGAATGACCCACCCAACCCCCGCCCCCCTCCCTCACCCCTCTCCCTCCCTGATCACGGAGAACCTCTGTTAATGAGTCCCGACCACAGGTTGATACCTTCACCAAGCGCCAAGAAGCCAATGGTGAATAAAGCGCTGAACAAAAACCTAGGACCTTAGTATAGCATGGTGTCTCTTGACTTTCTGTGGCCACGCCTGGCCCCACCTGCCTCCTAGCTGTGTAACCTCCACCCCGTCAGGATTAAAACTCAAAAGACATGCTTTATTCCAAGAAGATTTCTGTTTCTCCCTGTTTTGCACCAGGGAGACTGTTCGCAATGGGCGTCTTGTTTCCCCGCTGCTATTGAATGTGTTGGTTTCAGTGGGCGTCTCTGTTCACGAAGGAATGTTTTCACAGAATTTGTAGACAATGATCAGTTTTCCAAGAATCTCTCCTAATCTTCCTCGCTTGTGTACTCAGTGGTCACAGACTTAAGAGGAGGTTGCGGCGCGCGGCCTGCGTTCCTTTCCACTGTCCCCATAGCAGGAAGTTTGTCTGTTTGGAAAGTTGAAGCAATCTTTCTATACATTCATTTCTTAGCAATGTGGAGAAGTGGCTCGTGAGGTTTACTCTCGAGAATGGGAGCTCACGTGCATGGTTTCTCGAAAAAACAGGCAAAATGACATTTTGCCGCTTGGGTGTTCCCCTTCTCCTCAGCACAAAAACATTTTAAAGGCCATTTGTTTAATTTTCAAGTACGAAAGTGTGAATGCCATCTGCACGGCTCCTCGCACGCCAGGCGACCATCCACTTCAGAGGTGTGAGAATCTGCAGCTCCCACAGACTTCTTAACTCCATTGCATCTTCGTCTTACCTGCCACAAGGCACGCAGCATAATGTCCACCTTCATCCCTGTGCCAGGAGGCATGCAGGTCCAGCCAGGCCGGGGCTTAATTTGTGCCGGTACCACCACTTAATTCTTAACACCAGCACATATTTATGACATGTTGCCGCCTGCACTTTAAAGAGGGCAGAGAGATCCCTTTGCAGGTGGGTGCAGTGAGTGAGTGCACTCACCTGTAAGGGGATGTCTGGGGCAGGGCCAGCGCTAGGCATGGGCAGTGTGGGCAGCTGCCCAGGGCCTCGCTCTCAGCCCACCAGCATGGGGCCTGCACCTGTGCAACACACCACCACACCTCTTGTGCCCCTGCCGATCCCATTGAAGAAAGGTTCAGTTTGCAATTGGGCTTACAGGAGGAGGCCCCTCCCTGGCCCTCTCTGGGATGATGTGGGGAGGCCTAGGGGAGGGGGACACTTCATCTTGTGCCAGTTGCAAGGAGGCATAATTGCAGGTGTGTCCTGCAATTAGGCCTCCTGCCTGGCTGCCCATTGGGAGACACTGCAGGATGCCCATTGTCCAGCACTTCACCGTCTGCACAGTTTTAACTCTCAGTCCACAAGCTATCCTCACACCTTCAGCCCAATATGAGCTGCGAAAGAGGTGCTTGTAGGTGGCAGAGATGGGATCTGAGGCCCAGTGGGAGTCTGCACAGAGAAGCTTCCAGAGCCCTGAAGTTGTCACTCATGTAAATTAGAGGCGCCTCGCACATTCCACTTCGTCTGGGGTCCCAAAAATTCTAGGACTGGCCCTGGTCTTGTACACCATTGGGAAACAGCCATTACAACACGGTCATAACCACACGTGTCCATTAAAACAAACATGCCCTTACCATGCATGTCCAATACCACGAATCCTTTGCTACGAATAGGCCTTTACAACTAAATTGGCATGCGTGGTAAAGGCATGTTTGTGGTAAAGGATTCATAACAGACCTGATGGTTTCATGGTAATGGTCATGACAGAGTTGAGATGGCGGGATACCTGTTTTTTTACGCCATTCTCTTCCGTGCAGCAGGCGGACTGCCCAGAGGGGTCTCTGCAGGCGAAGACTACAGAGACACGTGGCTGAGAAGTGGCCGGCCCGGCGAGCGCCACACTACCTGCCCCAGACTGGTAGAGACGGCGAGCGGTCCTGACCGCATTCCTTTTTGCGGTCCCCCGGCGGTGCTCGGTGAGACGGCAGGGACTTGCCTTGTGGCTACTTGGGGACGCTGCGCACCGAGGCGCTGGTTCCTGGAACTGGAACTACCTGAGAAACTGGCGGCCCCTGACTTGGGCTGCGGTGGTGAGTGCGCCACACTAAGCACTGAGGGAATTGCGGCCCATTGAGCTTGAGGCCTGAGTTTGAATTAATTCTTCCTCTCCTTGCGCTGCAGCTGGAGAACCCTTTTTTTTTTTTTTTTACAGATTAATATAGCCGAACTCGACCCGAAGGTATTGGATCGCTTTACATGAGCACCAGTTGCGTTACAGACTGACACATTCATTTTGGGTAGGCACAGGGAGATTAAGTGATTTGGCCAGAATCACAGGATGCTGAGCCGACGCTCGAACCTGGTTCCCCAGCTCTAAAGTCGGCAGCTCTGGCGGTAAGACCACATCCTCTCCCTCTTGAGGACTGGCACAAGCTTAAGGAGGGCGCCGACTCGGGCTGCTTGACCTGGGCAGCCGAGAGAGGTATATAGTTGCCGGTTCTAAAGTGTCTGAAAGTCCTATCGTGATAGACTCATAGAGGCGCTGGGTGATCATGATAGACTCATAGAGGCGCCGGGTGATCGTGATCTCCGGCAGCCTGGGAGGCGCACGCTTCGAGCCCACCACCCCTGAACTGTGGGGGGGGGCCTTGGGCGACTCGTGTCCCTGTCACTGTATGCACCGCATAGGTCTTTATCAACCATGCCTTCACAATGAAATTTTCGCGGTGACGGCTTGTGTGGTGTTGCGCCCAGAGTGCGAGCTGTCACTTAGTGACAGTCTACACCCGACTGTAAGCAGCTCTTCAGAAGCAGCAGAAAGTGATCCCTTGAACCATGGCATGCTCCCCATGTCCCAGTAAAAAAGAACCACTTTTTAGGTCTTGCCTAGCGAACGCAGTACAGCTGCTTCGCTTGGCGAGTTTCTATTGTTGTGGCTCTTCCTAGCGAAGGGAGATAAACCATGTGCGCACACGGACATCCGATGTGCACGCGCATGGTGTCTCCTCTGCTTCACACGCTCCCACCGGCGCGCCCGCATGGCGTCTCGTCTCTGGCTCCCACTGCGCGCTCACAAGCGCATCGCATGCTTTCACTTTCCGTCCCCCATCGGCTCCACGGAGACAGCTTGTTCTTTTTTGGATCCATTTCACAGGGAAGCAACTAAATGAAAGAAGGAAAGAGAGGTTGTGAACCGTTTCTTCAAGTCACGGTTTTCAGTAAGTGAGGAGCAAGACAGAAAGAGAGGGAATAATAGAAAGAGGGTGGGCCAGCTGCCAGCACAGAAAAGAAGAGGACATTGTCCGTGTCTTCGCTGGGCATGTAAGGCGCGGATGTCCGTATCGTGCCGGCTTTGCTTTACTAGTGATTACTACCTCTTGTTAGCAGACTCTTGCAGTTTAATAGCAATGTTAAAAGGCGTTTTCCACCTCGGGACAGCTTACTGGTGATACGAGAGTTTAGTGTACATTCTAGCGCTGTTCTGCTTGGGTTGTCGGATCAGATAGAACCCGCTCAACAGAGCCTCTCTAACCCAAATCAGAACGTTACCCTCTCCCTAGGGCCTATTCACAAGAACACACCTATATATATATATATATGTACCACCCAAGGACAGGGAATTCCTATTACATGAATATATATATATATATATATATACATACACATATATATATATATATATATATATATATATATATAGCAGCCTCGCGGTCTTGGACAGACCCAGGACTTCCTGCCCAGACGGCAGCCTCACCCTCGCGGTCTCAGACAGACCCAGGATTTCCTACCCAGACGGCAGTCTCAGCCTCGCGGTCTTAGACAGACCCAGGACTTCCTACCCAGACGGCAGTCTCAGCCTCGCGGTCTCAGACAGACCCAGGACTTCCTACCCAGACGGCAGTCTCAGCCTCGCGGTCTCAGACAGACCCAGGACTTCCTACCCAGACGGCAGTCTCAGCCTCGCGGTCTTAGACAGACCCAGGACTTCCTACCCAGACGGCAGTCTCAGCCTCGCGGTCTTAGACAGACCCAGGACTTCCTACCTAGACGGCAGCCTCAGCCTCGCGGTCTTAGACAGACCCAGGACTTCCTACCCAGACGGCAGCCTCAGCCTCGCGGTCTCAGACAGACCCAGGACTTCCTACCCAGACGGCAGTCTCAGCCTCGCGGTCTCAGACAGACCCAGGACTTCCTACCCAGACGGCAGTCTCAGCCTCGCGGTCTCAGACAGACCCAGGACTTCCTACCCAGACGGCAGTCTCAGCCTCGCGGTCTCAGACAGACCCAGGACTTCCTACCCAGACGGCAGTCTCAGCCTCGCGGTCTTAGTCAGACCCAGGACTTCCTACCCAGACGGCAGCCTTCACGAGTTCATCCTATGATCACTATAACATACGACAAGGGAATCAGTGTATCAGATCACACAAGAACTGCCAGTTTGAGCACAACCTGTTCTCTGGTTCGAGGGGCTCCTTTCTCCCCTATTCAGTTACCACTTACCGGATCAGGGTTAACATCTGTTCATGTTGAGTTGCAGCTGACTAAAAGAATAGGCTACCCTCTTATACAAGAACACGCAGCACATGTTGACTACAAACTGACTTTATTATATACATATATCATATACGCAAGCACATAATGTAATGTAACACATAACCTGTAAAGAAAAGTGAAAGATTAGGTTGTACACTCTAATAAGAAAGGGGTCGACATCACCTTAGTCGTGTGTAGCCTGCACTCAATGGTCATCTAGGTCCCCTTCTCGTCTGTGCCTCGGCTCGCCTGGAGATCACACCTACGTAGCTCCCTTCTCCGAGTCACTGGGACCTCTTCCTCATCGGCTACTCTCTCCTCTCTGGCAATTCTGCTAGAAGAGTAACTGTCTCTTGGTCTTTCTCTGTCCTCCAGTTTGTCATCTGTCTTCCCTGGAATAAGTAGTAGCTTTTCTGCTAACGGCTAGGTGCCGCCTATGGATTGAAAGAATAAGTGTCCGTATCTGCCTCAGGCTTTCACTAATATAGAGGTGCATTTTCTCATGGAAAATTCCAGCCCGTAACCTGCCGCCCACCAAATTCTTGTACCTCCCCGTGCCAAGGACACTTTCCCAGCCGGCCGGCCTGATGTAGCGTCTTCGGCATGAAGAAAAATACAATCCTTCGATAAGGGCCGGTCTGAACCGGTTCTCTCCAAGCGAATAACACCTCATAACTAAAACATCCCCTGTAACTTGGAAACATCTCAAGCTGCTGGAGCAGAAAGAAAGATGGAGTCTCCCCCGTTTGAGGCCTACCAGGCCTGAATTCAACACGGCTCCATGAAATACCCTCACTACAGGGCAGGTTATCCCTAAGACTAACAAATCTATCCCCTAGGATATGTGTGCAAGCCCTAATCTATGGGGAAGAACACAGGATCATGTCGAAGTGCCTAGTAAATAGACTTCATTCACTACTCTAACCCTTAGGCTTGAATGGTAATAGACTGAAGTCACCCTAATCACCCATCAACACAATAGGGCCGGGAAAATCGAGCAGTACATTTCACCCTTGACTTCAGTCTATTGTACATTCATTAAACCGAACTAACATCCGTAGAGGAATAATATGAAACAAAACTAACTGACCTATGTCTAGCACCAAGTGTGCAGAATTGAAGTAGTGAAGGGATACACTGAATAAAACAACAAATAGAAATCAAAACAGCGATGGCAAGTAGAATACCTCCTAATATTCGACGTAATAGATACAGGTCGGGTAACCAATTAAAGAGCCAGTCAAACCAGCCTTGGTCAATGTGTTTTCTCACTTCCTTCGTCAAATCATGTAACCTGTCAATGTGGGCGCGAATAGATTGTGTATGATCAGACAAGTTAAAACAACAAAGACCCTCAAAGTCAGAGCAGTCATGTCCATGTTTAAGCAAAAGATAATCAATGGCCGCTCTATTTTGCAAGATGGCTCTGCGTTCACCCTGGGCGTCTAACAGCATGTCAGACAGGACTGTAGAAGTATGATTAATGGATTTCACCATCCAGCAGGCCATTTTCCCATTAGATTTGGCATTATAAACCGCCAAAGCAGGAACACCAATAATTGAAATAGCCAAGCTAAGGTATTCAGACTTGGAATACAAATGCAAAGATGAGTCACAATCCTCCTGTAACATCACTGTATCTCGAATCACACGAGAATTGGCATTCGGATGTGACGAGAACATTAGTAAACTGAGTCTTGTAATAGCACAGGGGCCACCAGAAATATTCGCGGGGACATATGGCCAAGAAGTATTACCACATGAGAAAAGCCATCCGGCAGGTAGCAACATCGTGCGATAATGACTGGGGGTAACTACCAAACTCTTGCAAGTCATATTGTTCATGACAGAAGCACATGTTTTCGGTGTCCTTTGAAAGCACAAAGTTCGCTCATGAAAGGTGAAGGAAGTAGCACCTTTCAATTTCAGCTGTAGACATTCAGAGATTGCACTAGGATTACATGTAAGGAAAAAACATATATCACCTTGTGTGATATTATAGGTAACTATTTGGGATTGGATGGGGGGTATCCTGTCCGGAAGTTCCGTACATAAGGGGCAATACGTGTGGGTAGCAAAATCGCCCAGAAGAACATTGGGGCGAGCCTTCGAAATGTTGAAAATATTAGTTAGGGTTTCCATCGAAGCAGGGACAGCAACCAGACAGGTCGCTAGGATATCATGTACAGATCTCATCGGCGTCAAACAAAAGTGAGGGGCATCGGTCACTCTTTTCGCCAATAGTGTCCAAAAGTTCGATGACGAATCCCACGTAGCAAAGGAACGCGACACTCGAGCGCGTAGCTCATCCGGGGTTGACAGGAGTCCTCCTCCCTCGTCGAACCAACCCGAAAACAGTCCTGCGACGACACATCCTGCAGCAACAGTCCAAAGAATGATCTGAAAGAGAATCAAATACAGGCATTAATCATTCTCGTAAGTAACACTTGTCAGCCGGGACAGCTTCCCAGCTATCTTTCCCTGGTCTCATAACTAAAATGGTATTATCATGACCGGTGGCGATGACCTCTGCCTGTTCAGGGGGAGTCTTAGGCGACTGCACCCAAACCCTGGCCCCAGGGTTATCTGTGGAGCCAAAACCTTTCTGGCCTCGTACAGTTAGCAAAGTTGGGGCAGTGCCTTTTACCATCCCACCACTGAAGACAGGCATTATCAGCAATTGAGCCACTCGGTCAGTTCGATGGATCAGCAAATCAGCCTCACTGCTATTTAGCAGGAGCACCTTAATCTCTCCCTGATAATCGCTGTCAATGACCCCTCCAAGTACCTGAATGCCTTTTACGGCCAGCCCCGATCTAGGGGCGATTAATCCAAAATTCCCGGGTGGTATATGAACACCAACACCGGTCGCGATGATGACCCGATCTTTAACTTTTAGAACGGTGTCATCCATGGCATGCAAGTCTAAACCTGCTGACCCTGGGGTCGCTCTACATGGAGCCAAAGCTCCGGGAGTAATCTCCCAGTACATCACGGTCTCTCTGATTTCATTTGGTTGAGCATTAACATTCGGAGGGAACAAACGCATAAGTGGAGATTCAGCATTTAGAAAAGGACGATTATTCAAAAGTAATAGTGCTTGAGATAAAAAGTCTCGCCAATTCTTATATTTGTCATCAGTTAGTTTACGCAACTGCCCCTTCAGCAGACCATTCATTCTCTCCACAAGACCCGAGGCCTGTGGATAGTACGGGACATGAAACACCCAGTCAATATTGTTTTCCACACAGAATTCCTGTACCAATCTTCCACGAAAATGGGATGCATTATCAGATTGAATTTGGAATGGCACACCATAATACATGATAACCAATTCCAACGTTTTAATGGTATTCAATTGAGTAGCTTGCTTACAGGGAAGGGCTACCAACAAGCCACTGTATGTATCAACAATTGTGCAAACATATTGACAATTCCTGCTCATGGGAAGTGGACCAATGTAATCAATTTGCCAAATTTGAGCGGGCAGTTTCCCGCGATGTAAATGACCTTTAATAATTTGGGGCACTTTGCGCTGTCTGATATGCTGACAAATGGGACAATGTAAAATAACATTCTTGATCAAATCTAAGGGAATATAAATTCCTCGATCAGCAGCCCACCTGCTAGTGGCTTTCTCTCCAAAATGTCCTGCCTTCTGGTGGGCCCATTTCGCCAATCCCGCCATATCAGAATCTTGCCTGTCCACCACTGCCTCAGCAATTTTAGATTTCTCATCTGCAATGTTATGAAAAAAATTTGTCAAGAGAATCTATAGGGGTGTGAGCATCCACATGGAAGATTGTAACAGTACTCTGTGGGAGCATCTCCCAAATCTCTTGCCATAACTCTCTGCCCCACAACTGTTTAGAATGCAATTCCCAATTATGGGAATGCCAAGTCGGTAACCAAACTGCCAGTCCATTGGCAGTAGACCAAGAGTCAGTGAAAATATGACATGTGCCGGGTAATTCTTGTTTCAGGACTTGGTAAACAGCATACAATTCAGCGAATTGGCTGCTCTTACCTTCACCAGTTGTGCTCAGCAGTTTCTGCGTGACCGGATTATAGGACACCGCTTTCCAGTGCCGTTTCGGCCCTATGAACCTCGCTGAACCATCCGTAAACCAGACATGGTTCCTGTCCTCTACGGACAAATCATCAAAGGGTCTACCCCACTTGACAGGAGACTCCTGTACTAAAGGTACGGAACATACACTCTCCGTCTCAGTCGATGGCGCTCGCGCCACCTGCTCATGTAAAGATGCAACTCCTTTCTGTCCTACACATGCCCTGTCTTGTATATACCATTTCCATTTAATCACACTCACCTCCTGGGCGTGTCCAATGCGGTGAGTTTTTGGCGAGCTCATAACCCACTGCATAATAGGAATCTCAGGTCGCAATACTATATCATGTCCCAAAGTCAGTTGCTCGGTATCCACCAGAGCCCAATAACATGCAAGTAACTGTTTCTCAAAGGGTGTATAACGCTCACTAGCATCAGGTAATTTTTTTGGTCCAGAAACCTAACGGCACTCTACTTCTGCCTTGCTTCTGCCACAAGCTCCAATTCGCATAAAGGCCCTGTACAGACACATTTAAATCTACCTCCCCATCACGTACGGGCCATAAATCCAAAGCATGTTGAATTGCCTCTTTTGCTAGGTCGAACGCATCTTGCTGTGGTGTACCCCAATCAAACGCATTCTTTTTACGGGTGACACGGTACAAGGGGGCCAATATTTGACTCAAATGAGGAATATGCTGACGCCAAAAACCAAATAAACCAATGAAGCTTTGGGCTTCCTTCCTATTCCTTGGAACTGCAAAATCAAGAATCTTCTGTTTAACCTGAGGGATCACTTCACGGTGCCCTTCATGCCAATTAATACCCAAAAATTTCACAGCCTGGGACGGGCCTTGTAGTTTATCCGGATTGATTTCCCAACCTTTCTCACGCAGGCACTCAATGACTCTGTCCAATTGGGTCTGAACTTCCTCTTGTGTTTCGCCTTGGATCAAAACATCATCAATATAATGACACATCTGAACCCATGGATAAACTGGCACCTCAGCCAAATGCTCTGCCACCAGCCGGTGACATATAGTAGGACTATGCACATAGCCCTGAGGAAGACTCCTAAACGTCATTTGACGCCCATTCCACGTAAAACTGAACTGTTCCTGACACTCAGGGGCAATCGGAATTGAAAAGAAAGCATTAGCAATATCAATTGACGCATACCACGTACCCGGATGTGTTTGGATTCTTTCAATTAGAGTAATAACATCCGGTACTGCAACAGTCAAAGAGGGTGTGTGTTTGTTCAATTCTCGATAATCAACAGTCATACGCCAAGAATTATCACTCTTACGTACAGGCCAAACAGGATTATTCCAAGCAGAAGTAACTGGGGTTATAACACCTGCATCCACCAACTCCTGAATAGTGGTACTAATCTCCTCGTGACCACCCGGAATACGATACTGCTTCTGACAAACCACTTTTGTCGCCTGAGGAACTGTTATGGGGGGCATTCGTAAACGACCAACCCGTATAGGCCTGGACGATATATAATGCGTAGTTCCAAATTGGTAACATCCATCATCTAAATGCAAAGTCATTCCTTTCAAAATATCTATTCCAATTATGAATTCCAAGAGAGGCACCACTAGTACGGAGTATTCTTTTTTAGGGATTCTACCTATTCTCATTTCAAGTAATGTTTGAATTGCGGGAGTTTCCTTTCCACCTAATCCGGTAATTGTAAAAAACTGACCTTTAAACTTCTTTGATTTACCATGAATAAGAGTGGCCTCCGCTCCTGTATCTACCAATGCTCGGGCCCTTTGGATATTACGATGTCTCCAATAAATTTCAATATCTACATAGGGTCTATTATCTCTGTGAGCCCATCTGTGTACTGGAGCTTGACCTATTCCCTAGTCATGTTTCCCGCATTCTGCGTACCAGGATAAATCAGGATAAAGACTCTCACGTTTCTTAGGTATAGGAGCCTCCTGTTCATATCCATTCCCAGTACGAAATGGATTCGTGTCATCAGCAGTACAGCGCTGGTTTCGATCGGCCAGATTATGACGATCCTCTCTCCTCCTCAACTCAGGGGATTGATCCCTATCATCTCTACGTCTGTTGTAAATATAATCATTTTTTCCCCTCTCTCTTTCCTCTTCTCTCTCTCTGTCTCTCTCTCGACGAGGGGACATATCACGTACATAACGTCGGTCATCACGACGAACAGAGCGCCCACGGCGGTCGTCATCACCGCTACCGTCAGAACCACCGCGATCACACTCAGACATCCGAACACGCCGGGCACCCTCCTTCCGATCCAAGCCACGTTTGCGAAACAACTCCCACAAACGAGCAGTTGTCTCACCGTCAATGTCCTCCCTCCGCACACCATCGGCCAGAAGACCAGAAAAGATATCACGTCTAGTAAGCTTATTGTCACCAGGAGTACGAGTGTCAGGCCGGGACTGACGTTCAGGTTTAAACCACTCGCCTAACTCACCGAGTTGGCGTACCGATTCCAGTACTGTAGATAATACGTTACCAGTTTGATTAATCAATAAAGTCATCATGACCTGCTTATAAGCAACAGGGGAAGAACGAATAATACGATTCCGCACAGAAGATGTCAATGAACCATCAAGCAATCTGTCAGCAGTACCTAGAAAAATCGCCGTTTTCATCACCTCTTCTTTGAGACGTTGTGCAGCGTCGCACAAAGTATACCACTGTTTGTCATTCACAGGCCAATCAGACTCAGTAGGGTACTTTATATTACAACCCTCAGTCGCCAATTGAAGTAAAGAAATTTGACCACCACCATTATAGTTACGAAAATGATCCTGTACAGTAGAATCCGAGCTCAAGGAACAAAACTTCAAACAATCACCATTATCCAACATAATGCCAGCAGCGCCCAGTTCATAAAGGCGCACCATCCATGTGAGTAATGTCTCACCAGCTCGCTGCCGAAATCGCTGCAAAATATCACAAATTTCCTGTTGGGTAAAGTCCTCTAAGGAGTCTAAAGAAATACCCTGCGGAGCAGCAGGAGACTGCTGCAATTTCCGACGAAAAACTGGATGCACCGAGACCGCGGGGTGAGCATCACAAGGAGCTCGGCCAGTACACGTAGAGGAACAATCAGCGGAAGAAGCATCAACCCTGCTCGATGGAGGAGCGCAATCACGGGGTGCACCATCAGGGGTGCGAGAAGCAGGCTTACAATCATGGCGGGAGCGGGAGGACTCACATTTGACAGATTCCTCACTCGAGGAACCAGAGTCACTCGAGTTCCAGATATTACCATCCCATTCATCAGGATTCCAATCCAGTCCGGCATTTGCCACGACCAGGCGCACCTTTCGCGTCGAAACCCGGCCGCGCCGATGTTTGTATTTATAACGGGCAATTCGCACAGCCGCCCTCTCGGCAATAGTCTTATAAGTCTCAAGTTTGTCAGTAAGCAACTTATTTTGACACCGCAACAAAGTATGAGAATTCTGAGTCTCAACAAAGTGCGCTTCCACATCCTTAAGAGAGATCTGTAGCTTCAACAATCTCTCATGCAGAATTCTGTACGCAGACAGAACAATCCAACCTCTGCGCCCTAAAATGGGAATCTCCTCACCCTTCGAGATGGGTGCCTTCTGTAAACAAGTAATTACATTGGCCGGCTCCGCCAGCTCCAAAGAAGAATTCCAATTCTCACTCAAGCCAGTAGAATCAGCCCACTCCCGGGCTAAGGCTTCATAAGGCGTTGAATCCCATCCGGGAATATCAATGGGCAACTTGAGAGTAGATTTTGACTTTCTAGAAAACATAGCGAAAAAGAAAGAAGAAAAGAAGGAAAAAAAAAAGAAAGAAGAAGAAAAACTATACACACAATTATACCACAAATAATACACAAACAAAACCACGCACACGCCGAAAGCAAACACGAGACAACACGACGCACACAGGTTTCGAAAACGGTTCGTGACGCCAAATGTTCTGCTTGGGTTGTCGGATCAGATAGAACCCGCTCAACAGAGCCTCTCTAACCCAAATCAGAACGTTACCCTCTCCCTAGGGCCTATTCACAAGAACACACCTATATATATATATATATGTACCACCCAAGGACAGGGAATTCCTATTACATGAATATATATATATATATATATACATACACATATATATATAACGCGTCGTCCTTTGATTGTTAGTGCACAATAAAGTCTTTGTGCCGTTTCCTGGTGTGCCGTCTCCTTTTGTGGAAGCTTCTACTCGGAATAAGGATTGTTGTATTTAGATGGTGGCTGCTGCTGCCACCGACGGCACCAACGTCGCAGGCTGGGGACTGCTTTGGCAGCGAATCACGGAGATATATATATATATATATATATATATATATATAGCAGCCTCGCGGTCTTGGACAGACCCAGGACTTCCTGCCCAGACGGCAGCCTCACCCTCACGGTCTCAGACAGACCCAGGATTTCCTACCCAGACGGCAGTCTCAGCCTCGCGGTCTTAGACAGACCCAGGACTTCCTACCCAGACGGCAGTCTCAGCCTCGCGGTCTCAGACAGACCCAGGACTTCCTACCCAGACGGCAGTCTCAGCCTCGCGGTCTCAGACAGACCCAGGACTTCCTACCCAGACGGCAGTCTCAGCCTCGCGGTCTTAGACAGACCCAGGACTTCCTACCCAGACGGCAGTCTCAGCCTCGCGGTCTTAGACAGACCCAGGACTTCCTACCCAGACGGCAGCCTTCACGAGTTCATCCTATGATCACTATAACATACGACAAGGGAATCAGTGTATCAGATCACACAAGAACTGCCAGTTTGAGCACAACCTGTTCTCTGGTTCGAGGGGCTCCTTTCTCCCCTATTCAGTTACCACTTACCGGATCAGGGTTAACATCTGTTCATGTTGAGTTGCAGCTGACTAAAAGAATAGGCTACCCTCTTATACAAGAACACGCAGCACATGTTGACTACAAACTGACTTTATTATATACATATATCATATACGCAAGCACATAATGTAATGTAACACATAACCTGTAAAGAAAAGTGAAAGATTAGGTTGTACACTCTAATAAGAAAGGGGTCGACATCACCTTAGTCGTGTGTAGCCTGCACTCAATGGTCATCTAGGTCCCCTTCTCGTCTGTGCCTCGGCTCGCCTGGAGATCACACCTACGTAGCTCCCTTCTCCGAGTCACTGGGACCTCTTCCTCATCGGCTACTCTCTCCTCTCTGGCAATTCTGCTAGAAGAGTAACTGTCTCTTGGTCTTTCTCCGTCCTCCAGTTTGTCATCTGTCTTCCCTGGAATAAGTAGTAGCTTTTCTGCTAACGGCTAGGTGCCGCCTATGGATTGAAAGAATAAGTGTCCGTATCTGCCTCAGGCTTTCACTAATATAGAGGTGCATTTTCTCATGGAAAATTCCAGCCCGTAACCTGCCGCCCACCAAATTCTTGTACCTCCCCGTGCCAAGGACACTTTCCCAGCCGGCCGGCCTGATGTAGCGTCTTCGGCCTGAAGAAAAATACAATCCTACGATAAGGGCCGGTCTGAACCGGTTCTCTCCAAGCGAATAACACCTCATAACTAAAACATCCCCTGTAACTTGGAAACATCTCAAGCTGCTGGAGCAGAAAGAAAGATGGAGTCTCCCCCGTTTGAGGCCTACCAGGCCTGAATTCAACACGGCTCCATGAAATACCCTCACTACAGGGCAGGTTATCCCTAAGACTAACAAATCTATCCCCTAGGATATGTGTGCAAGCCCTAATCTATGGGGAAGAACACAGGATCATGTCGAAGTGCCTAGTAAATAGACTTCATTCACTACTCTAACCCTTAGGCTTGAATGGTAATAGACTGAAGTCACCCTAATCACCCATCAACACAATAGGGCCGGGAAAATCGAGCAGTACAAGCGCCTGGAAGGACCAAAACCCTCGGTATAATTATTACTTTGTTGTGGGAATTCAGAATATTACGAAACTAGCTCACCCGATTCCCGTATGTTTCTCAGCTGTTTTTTCACACGGACGTTTTCGATTCTTTGCGCAGATAAACCTCTCGACTTCAAGTCGTGATATCTCCCCATGAGTGGTAATCTCAATGCAGACGGTATCTTTCGTGATCAGTAACATCGGGATTACTGCGCCACTCGCGGCCCTCAGCGGTGCTCATTTTGATGCCCTAAAAGAATGAAAGGCTGACTGAGTTAGACAATTCAAGCCTTCAATCTTCAGGCCCCTGTTTACAATAGGAGCCCTGACCACCCAGCTACCAAAACCAGCTCTACCTCTACTGGACAACACTCTCTACTGGTTTTTACGTGTGTATGCAGGTTTGTCTGTCTGTCTGTATGTATGTATGTATGTATGTATGTATGTCTATGTATGTATGTGTATATGTCTGTCTGCATGTAGGTATGTCTGTATGTATGTGTGTATGTATGTATATAGGTATGTCTGTATGTATGTCTGTATATGTGTATGTATGTAGGTATGTCTGTATGTATGTAGGTATGTCTGTATGTATGTCTGTAGGTATGTTTGTATGTATGTATGTATGTAGTATTTCTATAGCGCACATCTAGCCAAAAGCCAATGAAGATGATGTAGGCCCTAACTCACATGAACAGAAGATGCATGTATGTTACATATGTTTTACGTGTTTGTTACATTCCACCACCTTTTTGGCATTTTGCCTTGTGCAAGCAAACAAGTTCTTTGAGGGTGGGGGGGCTAAATATATGGAAACTAAGTTCCTGTTTGCATGTGGGAGGATGTAATTTTCAAATATTGAGGCTTTTTAAAACAAGCATTTGCAATGCAATAGGTCTCGCATTTGCGCGAGTTTAAGCTATTGGCATTGTAAATGACAATGCCTTTTAATTATGTTTTTTAAAAAAAGGCATTTTCATTTGCAATGCCAATAGCTTAAACTTAAGTAAATGCGAGACCTATTGCATTGCAAATGCTTGTTGTGGCTTTGCAGCGACCCTGTCCCTTCAAAAGTCGTAACGGCAATGACGACATGTTGCAAATGCATGCGCAGAGATGGAGGTCTGCTCCCCTTTACAAGTGTCAGCGACAGAATTCACTATTATGTATAAGAAGACACACAGCCAGTCCCATGAATATTATTGGGGTGACGATGCCCGATTCATTGCGCACAGTCCTTTTGGACGAGTGAATGGTTTGCTGTGCAGAGTCTGCGACTGCTGGTAGCACAAGCCGGTGCAGGGCATGCAGCCGCTATGTGAGTCAGCGCCAGCACCTTTTCACTTTTTCACTTTACTTTTTGGGAGTAGAAAAGGACTGCTTTGCCTCAGAGCATTAAAGGACAATGGAATTCTAGATAGTGCAGTCCAGGCAGAGGATTTACCTCGGTCAGCATCTTTCATTCAGTGCAAGAAGAGCTATTTTAGGTCAACCATGCCAATCCTTTCAGAAACAAATGCATTCTGGCAAAGCCAATGGGCCTGGCCCATTGGACAACTTTTGGCTTTGAGCATCGTTTTTGTCTTATACTTTATGGTTGGGTGCGCTTCCAGGCCTCACCAAAATGGATTTGAAAAAATTGGCTAAAAGCAAAAAAAATAGGTTTTGATCTCCAAAAGCAGACAATTCCATGGGCACTGAAGGGAACTACTTTGTGTGCGGGTATGCTGTATTGATAGAGCAGAATGCTGTCACTCACAGTGAAGGTAGCCAATGACTGAAGTGGGCGGACCCTTTTCTCCATGATGTGAGCTGAAGAAAAATGTGATTGCAGAACAACAGACCAATGGACGAGGAGGGCTGGGGAAAAGCTCCAAGAAGTATGTTATATGAATAATTTTAGCAAAATCAAAAGGTCTTCACTGATGCCAGACCTAAAAAGCATAAAGATAATAAGTAATGTAAATAATAAACGTGTATTGTGTACAAAATATGGTTCCGCTTGACAACTTGCGTGCCAAGCTTAATCTGAATTTCTAGAAGGAAACAAAGGCTACTTAAATTTGAGGTCAAACACGGCAATAAAGTATTTCCCAATGTTGGAGCCCACAGATGGCTATGAATTGGAGGAAGAAGGCTTATGCAAGCAAAAACATTACTGGTCTCAGTTCTGCTGTTGTGCATTTTTGAGGCAGGAAAGTTACAAGAATGCAGAAGAACTCCGCGACCTCATACTCGGCACAGCACCAATGTGAGCGAAGGTTGCTGTGGAGCAGGCGCGAATTCGATTAGGCTGGGTTGATGTTCTTGTCCATCTCTTTCACTGCACCGCCAGAATGACACCTGCATCTGGAGAGGACCTCGCCCCTTCAGGCTCAAACGTGCTCTGTTGGCCAACGGGTTGGCAATGGTTGAGTGATATCAGACCAGAGATCCCGTCACCTACCGGTACAACTCTTCCGGCTGCTAAAGGTTCGATGGGATATCTACCCATGTGGACCCGGTCTTCAGACATGTCTACCCTCACAGAGACACTGTTGAGCTGCGGTGATTTACAGCTGCCTTTAGAGGTTGTGTGTGTATGAGGATTCAGGTCTGGAGCTCACATGGCCATCAAAATCCATGTTGACCTCCAGTTAAAGAGGGGGTGTCCTTGCTTTATGAGGGAGTGTGAAGGTTCAGATTAGAGAGAGAGAATGGGCTCAGAGAGTTGAAAATGGGATTCCTTCCTGTGTGACACCCAAAATTCTGGCTTGGTGTCAGCAATATATACGTTAGATTGCGTAATGTAAGGCAGACAAGACTCTCTTTATACCACCACCATCATGGGTTGAAACTGAACCCGCAGTCAGTGCGCACATGAGCCATTCAATCAATCAATCAATCAATCAATCAGGGGTGTATAAAGCTCGCTACTCAACAGTGAGGGTCTCAAGGCGCTGGGGGGGGGGGGGGGGGGGAGCGGCCGGGATCAGTCGAAGAGCCAGGTCTTGAGGTCCTTCCTGGATGTATGCAGGGTCTGGGAGCGTCTGATGTTCACAGGGAGCTTGTTCCAGGTCTTGGCTGTGATGTAGGAGAAAACTCTTCCACCGGTTTTGTTCCTGCGGATGCAGGAGACCTCTACCAGGGCAAGGTCGGCAGAGTGGAGGTTCCTCGTGGGTACGTGGAAGGATACTCTCTCGTTGAGGTATTTGGGTCTGATGTTGTTGAGGGATTTGTAGGTGTGGGGGAGGAGTTTGAAGGTGACCCTCTTCTCGACGGGGAGCCAGTGGAGGCCTCTTAGTTGTTGGGTCATGTGCTCATGACGTGGTGTCCCGAGGACGAGTCTGGCTGCGGTGTTCCGGATGGTTTGAAGTTTGTGTAGAAGAGTTCTGTTGATTCCGGCATAGAGGGCGTGGCCGTAGTCCAGTCTGCTGGTAATGAGTGTGCGGGTGATGGTCCTTCTGCATTCCGGGGGGATCCATTTGAAGATCTTCCGGAGGATGTGAAGGCAGTTGAAACTGGTGGAGGCAACGACGTTGATCTGGCGGTTCATGGAGAGCGAGGAGTCAAGGATGATGCCGAGGTTCTGAGCGTGGTCAGTAGGGGTGGGTGGACTCCCGAGGGTGGAGGGCCACCAGGTGTTGTCCCAGGCATAGGTGCAGGGTCCGAGGTTGAGGGGTGCCATGTAGATGTTGAAGAGCGTGGGGCTGAGTTACGATCCCTGGGGTACTCCGTAGTTGATTTCCGTGGGTTCAGAGAGGAAGGGAGGGAGTCGAATCCTCTGGGTTCTGCCGGAGAGGAAGGATTGGATCCAGTCGAGGGCAGCTCGTTGTATCCCCACGTTGTGAAGTCTGGCTACGAGCGTGCGATGTGAGACGGTGTCGAAGGCTGCGGAGAGGTCTAAAAGGATGAGGGCCACAGTGTGTCCCTGGTGTTGTCGCATGCGGATGTCGTCTGTGGCAGCGAGGAGGGCGGTCTCGTGCTGTGGTTGCTGCGGAATCCAGACTGAGAGGCGTCTAGGATGGAGTTCTCTTCGATGAAGGCGGTTAGCTGGGCGTTTACAAGTCTCCCAGTGACTATCGCCGCAAAGGGGAGGAGAGAGATGGGCCTGTAGTATTTCAGATCCGTTGGGTCGGCTGTTGTCTTCTTGAGGAGGGGTTTCACCTCCGCCCGTTTCCAGTCATCAGGGCAGATGCAGGATCTGAGGGAGGTGTTGATGGTACGTCCTAGTTCGGGTGCGATGGCGGCCCTGTGGAATATGTGTGTTAGGCAGGTGTCCGTTGGGGCTCCTGAGTGAGTTTTCTTCATGGTCGTGGTGATGAGTTTGTCGGTAGCTAGTTCCCAGGACGTTATGGTCGGCTTGTCGGCAACGGTGGGTAGGGGGGTGGTGTCCGGCGCTGGTTTGCTGAAGTTGTCATAGAGGGTCTTGATCTTCAGATGAAAATAGGAGCTGAGCTTGTCGCAGAGTTCCTGGGAGGGTGTGACGTCCGTGGCTTCGCAGGTGGGTTTGGCGAACTGCTGTATGACGCTGAACAGTTCTTTGGCGTTGGTCGCGTTGGTCTTGACTTTGTCTCTTATGAAGGTCCGTTTGGTGTCTCTTATGTGCTGGTAGTATTCCTTCAGGGCGCTCCTGTGTTTGTTCCGTGTTTCAGTGGATTTCTGGTTTCGCCAGGTCTTCTCTAGGGGTCTGCCGGAGCATCTGGCTTCCTGACGTTTAGTGGTGAGCCAGGGGCCTTCAGAGGGAGTTTAGCGGGGGGCGGAGGGGTGCGAGCTTGTCGGCGTAGTAGGAGACCCAGCGGTAAAATTCCCTGGCTGCGGAGTTGGTGTTGGTCATTCAGCAACATAGCTCATTACATTCTATAAGCGGACTAGTTTGTTGAAGTAAGTTCTCATTCGTACACGCTGGAGTAAAATGAAGTACTGCTACTCTCATGGCTCCGGAGCTCATATTACAATATATGAGACCACGAGGAGCCTCCACAAACTGGAATATTTCGCAAACACTACTTTGATTCCCCCCGTAAACACTACTCTGATTTCCTACTCCAACATTACTCTGATTTCCTCCGCAAACACTACTCTGAGAAAGAATCCGGCCAATTGCCTTCATCCTGGCCTTGTGGCCATGCCCAGCTCAGGCCCACTGTACTACGCAGAAGTTTTCCAACATGGTGGTAATCAGGGAAACAGTAATAAACTTTATATAAAATTTAGGTGAGACTCCACATTGATTGATTGATTTATTTTTTATTTGCTTTTATTGAATTAAACGACAATCATGCATACAGTACCGATTAATAAATTGACTAGTTACTCATACCTTTGTACATGATACAGGGGTCAGCAAAGCATATACATTAATTGATCACATCTCTGTCAGCATTCCTGCACATTTCCAACTCCACCATTGGGGATATACATATGTGTCCGCAATAAACATTCCATTTGGACCATTTCCATCCCATTTTTTGGGGCACCCCCGGGTTATAAACAGCTCCACATTGATTTGAGAACTCTGATTGTGTATGTATACTTCAGTGTATTACTGTTTCCCTGATAATTCTGATGGTGCAAATCTTCTATCCACATGGGTTCGAGCCGCTCACCAGCACCAGACCCCTCTAGTTGTATGGTAATCTGTGAGATTCCATTTAACTACATACCTACCTACAAGCTTTGGCACATTGTAGTAACACTCTACGTTAAACAAATACTGCCTTTAATACAGGCTTTTCACAATAAGTATGTCAGCACTACTTACTTTGTCACATATTTATATAACAAATTGATCAAACCAATATTATGTGGCATAACCTTTCCCAGTGAACCAATTAGGTCCGCAGCCTTGATCACTGACTTACCACCATAACTAGCAGAGTTTTGCTGTATTGAGCACAAGCCTTCCTCATATGTACTATACAAGGACTATTTTTCAGTGGAGGCACACAACTTCTGCCCAATCAAATGCTATAACCCAGAATTATGTGGTGCAGAGGAGACAAGCCCCTGTCTCAGTGGTGCTTCATAATGTCATTTTTTCAGTTTATCACATAAGGGCTGGCAACAGTTGCACTGTCAAGCAAGACCCAAAAATAGTTGGGACACCGTTTCTGTCCCTGCGCTACATCACACCGTGGGGTAAACCACAGTGGAAGGTGCAGAGAAGAGAAAGGAGTGAAACAGGCGCACAAAAGGTACCCCATAGTATTACAACAAACATTAGCTAAGCCAAAATGTCTGGTCATGGCAAGGAAATCCAATGGCTATTTATTAAGTTTTTATTTTAACTTAATATTCAACAAACTTTAAAAAAATCATGCTGCAACATAAACACGGCCACTTTATGTTTGCAAGAAAAAAATTTAATCAAAAAAAACATTTAGTGTTGTATCCATTTTACTTGTGATGTTTTTTTTAAAATTAGACAAAGAAAAAGGAGAGAGTTTCCCAGGTATTACCAAAAGGGACCGGGTATGTATAGTAATTAAAATTAAAGACTTCCCTTTTGTATTATTCAAAAGCTCCTATAGTGAAATCATATACAGTATAATGTGAACCGAAGAAAAGAGGTATTAGGCACTGTAGCACCACGAAATTGAGATGTATTACTATTTTATTTAAAAATACCTGTATCTAAAATTGTTTACAATATTGTATCCAAAAACAATTTACACATCATAATTGACATTTACATAAAAGACAGCCATTGATGATTTTGTTTACAATGATTCTATTAACAATTACTGTCCATGATCATAAGCATTTAATAAAATCAAACATTGAATTAAATAAATTAACATAAAATTGAAAATAAAAATGAAAATAAAATTGTGTCCTCTTGTCGACACGTTTCGGTGTATTTTATAATACGTAACACCTTCTTGAGGACCCACACCAATTTTTTAAAATTAGAGCCTTTCAGCGGCCATGTTCATTTTGTTATTATCACTTCTCAAATTTCAGTCGGCTATGATGTTATAGTGTCATTTACAAGCAACTATGACGTAAAATGTATTCGCATGTCCCTCCGAAACTCCTCCTCAAAATTCCATAAATCCCTCCCCTTTAGTATTAAGTTTCCCCCATTTTCCAGCCACTCTCCCCTTGTCCCGCCCACATTTACTGTGAAAACATACCTACGTTTCAGAGATCTGCACAACCCGGATGGGGATATCTGTACAGGTAAGATAGGCGAGGAGGCGGCTGAGGTCGCGGCTGTCAGTGTGTGACTTGCATTTTGCAGTGCGTGAGTAGCACTATTGTAGTCAATGGTAAAAGTGTACAGGAGCGAGATTGGAGAACCGGAGAGAGGGGTCATGAATCGCAGCCTCTGGTGTAAAGGTAGTACTATTGTAGTGAAAAGCAAAAGTATACAGGAGCGCGATTTGAGAACTGGAGAGAGGAGTTGTGAATCTCATCCTCTGGTGTAAGGGTAGTACTACTGTAGTGAAAAGCAAAAGTATACAGGAGCGAGATTTGAGAACTGGTGAGAGGAGTCGTGAATCTCATCCTCTGGTGTAAGGGTCCTACTACTGTAGTGAAAAGCAAAAGTGTACAGGAGAAAGATTTGAAAAACGGAGAGAGGGGTCGTAAATCGCAGCCTCTGGTGTAAAGGTAGTACTACTGTAGTGAAAAGCAAAAGTATACAGGAGCGAGATTTGAGAACCGGAGAGAGGGGTCGTGAATCGCAGCCTCTGGTGTAAGGGTAGTACTACTGTAGTGAAGAGCAAAAGTATGCAGAAGCGAGATTTGAGAACCGGTGAGAGGAGTGGTGAATCTCATCCTCTGGTGTAAGGGTCCTACTACTGTAGTGAAAAGCAAAAGTGTACAGGAGCAAGATTTGAAAAACGGAGAGAGGGGTCGTAAATCGCAGCCTCTGGTGTAAAGGTAGTACTACTGTAGTGAAAAGCAAAAGTATACAGGAGCGAGATTTGAGAACCGGAGAGAGGAGTTGTGAATCTCATCCTCTGGTGTAAGGGTAGTACTACTGTAGTGAAAAGCAAACGTTTACAGGAGCGAGATTTGAGAACCGGAGAGGAGAGTCGTGAATCTCATCCTCTGGTGTAAGGCTAGTACTACTGTAGTGAGAAGCAAAAGTATACAGGAGCGATATTTGAGAACCGGAGAGAGGAGTTGTGAATCTCATCCTCTGGTGTAAGGGTAGTACTACTGTAGTGAAAAGCAAAAGTGTACAGGAGCGAGATTGGAGAACCAAAGAAAGGGGACGTGAATCGCAGCCTCTGGTGTAAGGGTAGTACTACTGTAGTGAAAAGCAAAAGTCTACAGGAGCAAGATTTGAAAAACGGAGAGTGGGGTCGTGAATTGCAGCCTCTGGTGTTAGGGTAGCACTACTGTAGTGAAACGTAAAAGTGTGAAAGAGCGAGATTTGAGAACCGGGGAGAGACGTCGGGAATCTCAGCCTCTGGTGTAAGGGTAGTACTACTGTAGTGAAAAGCAAAAGTGTACAGGAGCGAGATTTGCGAATCAAAGAAAGGGGACGTGAATCACATTCTCTAGTGTAAGGGTAGTACTACTGTAGTGAAAAGCAAAAGTGTACAGGAGCGAGATTTTAGAACCGGAGAGAGGGTTTGTGAATTGCAGCCTCTGGTGTAAGGGTTCTACTACTGTACTGAAAAGCAAAAGTGTACTGGAGCATCATTTGAAAAACGGAGAGAGAGGTCGCGAATTGCAGCCTCAGGTGTAAGGGTAGTACTACTGTAGTGAAACGCATAAGTGTACAGGAGCGAGATTTGAGAACCGGATAGAGAGAGAGAGAGGTGGTGAATTGCAGGCTCTGGTGTAAGGGTAGTACTACTGTAGGGAAAAGCAAAGGTGTACAGGAGCGAGATTTGAGAACCGGTGAGAGGGGTCGTGAATCCCAGCCTCTGGTATAAGGGTAGCACTACTGTAGTGAAAAGCAAAACTGTACAGGAGCGAGATTTGAGAACCAGAGAGAGGAGCCGTGAATCCCATCCTCTGGTGTAAGGGTAGTCCTACTGTAGTGAAAAGTAAAAGTGTACAAGAGCGAGATTTTAGAACCGGAGAGAGGAATCGTGAATCTCATCCTCTAGTGTAAGTGTAGTTAGTACTACTGTAGTGAAACGCAAAAGTGTACAGGAGCGAGATCTGAGAACTGGAGAGAAGGGTCGTGAATCTCATCCTCAGGTGTAGGGGTAGCACTACTGTAGTGAAAAGCAAAATTGTACAAGAGTGAGATTTTAGAACCGGAGAGAGGAGCCGTGAATCCCAGTCTCTGGTGTAAAGGTAGTCCTACTGTAGTGAAAAGCAAAAGTGTACAAGAGCGAGATTTTAGAACCGGAGAGAGGAATCGTGAATCTCATCCTCTAGTGTAAGGGTAGTTAGTACTACTGTAGTGAAAAGCAAAAGTGTACAGGAGCAAGATTTGAAAAACGGAGAGAGGGGTCGTGAATCGCAGTCTCTGGTGTAAGGGCAGTACTACTGTAGTGAAACGCAAAAGTGTACAGGAGCGAGATTTGAGAACCAGAGAGAAGAGTCGTGAATCTCATTCTCTGGTGTAAGGGTAGTAATACTGTAGTGAAACGCAAAAGTGTACAGGAGCGAGATTTGAGAACCGAAGACGGGGGATGTGAATCCCAGTCTCTGGTGTAAGGGTAGCACTACTGTACTGAAAAGCAAAAGTGTACAAGAGCGAGATTTTAGAACCAGAGAGAGGAATCGTGAATCTCATCCTCTAGTGTAAGGGTAGTTAGTACTACTGTAGTGAAAAGCAAAAGTGTACAGGAGCAAGATTTGAAAAACTGAGAGAGGGGTCGTGAATCGCAGCCTCTGGTGTAAGGGTAGTACTACTGTAGTGAAACGCAAAAGTGTACAGGAGCGAGATTTGAGAACTGAAGTCGGGGGATGTGAATCCCAGTCTCTGGTGTAAGGGTAGCACTACTGTACTGAAAAGCAAAAGTGTACAGGAGCGAGATTTGAGAACCAGAGAGAGAGAGAGAGGGGTCGTGAATCTCATCCTCTGGTGTAAGGGTAGTACTACTGTAGTGAAACGCAAAAGTGTACAGGAGCGAGATTTGAGAACCGGAGGGAAGGGTCGTGAGTTGTATTTTGAAGTACATGAGTGGTACTACTGTAGTCAATGTGAAAAATGAACAGGAGCGAGATTTGAGGGAGAGAGAGACAGAGATATTTTTACACTTCTGAAGGTCAGTGAGGCAATAGAACCCAGATCAGGGTGTATTTCTTCAACCAGAAGACTCCATTCCTCCTTTTGAAGTTTTTCCTAAGTTCTATTCTTCCTGTGTGTTATAACTTTTTGCTTCACGTTTGCATTCTTGTACAGTGACCCCCCCTCCCTCCCACCACCCCTCCCCCCGAGCTGGTTATCCCTGGGAGTCTTAATTGACTTACCTTAAATAAAAACAACCCTTGGTTGGGCTTGTTATCTGCTCAATTATTCAGCACTACGTAAACAAAACATGCAGGTGGAAGAGGACGCCATTTTGCAGTTCACAAGCCAGTTGTGGCCCCGCCTCCTGAAGCCACCTGGGGACAGCCAGGCGTGGGACCGCTGTGGCACTAAAAGCAGCCAGCCTTCGTTTTCCATTTTTGATAATGGGTTTCCGAAGTTTCCAGGGGGCCCCTCCTCCCAACATATGATTTGATTTCATATTCCACAATGCAAGGCTGTCAGCTGTGCTCATCATTTTTGCATGGAGTGTCATTAATTATTCAAAGGGCGGCGCTTGAGGTGACTGGGGACACATTTGCGGTGCTCACATCTGTGGAGGAGGGTCTTAGCTGCTCGTACACAAGGCACCAACCACCTGGCTGGCTGGCATCAGTGTAAATAAACTATACGTCCTTAGAGGTCTTCTTCTAGGCATCTTTCAGACCCTGGAGATATTAAAAGGTGATCTTTTCGTGAACATTGGTGTTGTTTTTTAGCATTTGTATAGTGCTTCCTACCACTCACGAGACCTTTGCGGCGCTTTCTGCATGGTTGACTAGAGAAGTACTCAGTGGTTGAAGTTAAGTTGATGTTATGTTAAGGGGCCGGTCTGGTGTTGCAAATAACATTAGCGTAATAGAAGATGAAAGTGGCGGTGAAAGAATGAATGTATGGGTGAAGGGTGGCACAACAAGTGGCATGGGGGTACCCACCCACTCACAATGATCTTTGGAAAAAGGAGAGACTCCTGGTTAAAAATTGAGGAAAAGGGTTATGGTAAAAATATATGGCTATGTACAATTCACCAGTGTTTTGGTAAAAATCCAAGTTTAGCTTCTGCATGCATAGATGCTAGTCCTGTTTGTTTCTGTTTTTTTTTTTTTGCGCTAATGCGATCATCTCCAATTTGTGTGTTGAATACAAAAGTGGCCGTGGTGTACTTAGACCCATTTGCAATGCAGGATATGCAATTTAAACAATGACTGGTTTGCAAATGGGTGTGCAGTGCGTGAGGAGATCTATGGCCTAATATTTTACATCACAAAAGGCCCAATGGCTGGATGTTACAAATCACCTCCATTATATTAATTAGGCAGGTTGCTGTTTGTGTCCCCTGTGAGTGGCTATAAATCAGGGCCACAGACATTTTCCGATTTTGCGGACGAGGCTATTTTTGCATAATTATAGATTTGCTGTATTTGCCACATAATCCATTATCTGCTGCATAATCTGCAGATTCTAACAAAAAATAATTCTTTCTCGCTCAAACGGTTCAAAAGTTTCTAAAAATGCAGTTATTCGTGTTGAAGGCCCTTTGCAAAGCGTGACTGGTCACCTTTCTGTTGCTTATTGCTAAATTTAGATGTTAGACTGGTACTAATGAGGTGCAACCAATGCCCAGACAGTGTTAACAAGTGTTGATAGTACAAAGTAATACTATTGAAAAAAAAGTGCCACATTACGCACATAATTCGGTTTTTATTGCCACATGATTTCTCAACCCTCAATGCAATGCTACTGTAAAATCTTTATTTCAGCATAATAGCCATAAAAGAGAACATATATAAAATAAACCCCAAAACTAGTTATAATATTAAAAACAGTTAAAAATGTGGAAAAGAGACTGTACATCCAGTTTAACGATTTATGCAGTTTTCAGTATTACTCGTTGCTTAAACCACATAGCAGCCAGGATTTCGTCACATCTGATTTGAGTATTCGGAATGCATACATGCAATGAGCGAACCCCAGATTTTTACACAAAGGTACGAGCCAATACCTTCTAGGCTTGCTATAAGCCGGGCAAAAAAATAGAACATGAAGTTCATTTTTATTATCACAATTGCAACCAGGACAATTCATTGGAGGAGAGGTAGACCACCTAGTCGTAAAGGCTCTAAGCGGTAGGGTTCCATATCTCCATTGCAGATACAGTTTCCTGGCTAAAATGGGGTAGATATCATCTAAAAAAAGTTCAAAATTATATACATGTTTAATCTTTAAAAAAGATTCTGTGAGAGTGCCCACCTCTTGATTATGGAGGAGAGAATAAAGCTTACTATCATAAAACAATCTAGAGAGGTGTTTGCAAGAGATCGCGTTACAACTATTCAAAGGGTCGTCCCATAAAGCAGGTATACCCAACCTACCACATTCGCTCTTGACATACATAAGCCAGGGTATTTTCCATATCTTGGGCATACATAGTATTTCTGCCAATTTCAGCCTGTAATTTAATAACTCAGGAGTTGCCCAGAGCCTACGCCAAAACCTTAAGGGTTTGACGCCAAGCTCATGGCGATCGATCTTATACCCAGATCTAACCTCAATGGGAGGAGCGGAGTGCTGGATGGTAGGGCCAATAGTTTTCTTAGGAATTTATTTTCAGTCATGCTAATGTCAGACTTGCACACATGGCACCATAGTTCACCCCCATACATCACCGCGTCCATGGCATACAACGTGTTCCTTAAATGATTGTAAGATTCAGATCCAATGAAAAATTGGATGCTGATTATACATGCGGTTGGTTATCATGCCGCTGCCGAGAACTGTGCGATCTATAGATATCCCATGACCATTGGATCTGAATCTTACGATCATTTAAGGAACACGTTGTATGCCATACGTTTAAGCCCTGAAGAAGTCTCTTTGGAGACGAAACGCGTTGGCTATGATATGTGGAATGTAAAGAAAATCTACTTGTGAAAAATAATAAAGAAGAAAATTTCACTAAGAAACATACACCCTGGAACTGGATGTTTTCTTTATGCACTATTGTTGTTGAATACTGATATGCCACGTCAATATTAATGTATATAGTGCTGAAACTCATTGCATTGAGTGTTGTTGTAGGACTAGTTCCTATTTTTTAGGGAGTATAGAGGGGAGTACTCCCTGGTTTCATGCACCATCTCATAATCAGACACAGTATTCATTTGTTGTGTGCGGATTCGATCAGTCTCTACCCTCAAGTCTTTGGTCTTTATAATTTCTCAACCCTGCTGCATAATTCGTCCCTCTCCTGCCGCATAATTCCAGTGGCCCTCCTATAAATTCACAGTCGGTTGTCTATAAAGTCACAGCAGACCACCATCCTAGCACCTGCTTTCTCAAACGGGAATCATTTTTTGGGAACGAAGCCCATGTTCATTACAGGAAGAGGTGGTGCTTTAAAAAATATATATTTCAAAACACAGCAGTGGACAGGGGAGTAGGCCAAAAGTCTACTAGACATGATTCCCAAACGGGAAGCTGTCCCTCAGGGAAAGGTTCCCCATTGTGAATCAGAGTCACCCCGACCTAGTTTGTAGCTGCTCTTGGTTTGCCACTGCAATTGCAGTCCTAAAACATTGTCAACAAATTGTGACACCCCAAAGGAGAGCAGGACACCCCTTTCATGTTCCCACCTATTTGCAATGGGTCTCAAAAGCGCTTTTATGAGTTAGAAAGACTTTTTCGACTCCTAAAAGATATTTTATACAATACAAAATAATACTGTTGTGCCGTCACAAAGCCTGTTTTTTTACATTCACAAGATTTGCGATTGCTGAAGAGTTTTGTACACGAGGCCCTTGATTAGATAATATTCACGTGGTTAGATAGGCAATATTTGTCTCTAATGCTTCTTTGCGCAAGGGTTTACTCGTTCCTCTCAGCCGCACCACAGCTTGTTTGGTCCTTTCGGTACCAATGGAAGGCTTGGGTCTCAACCGCGACTGGTGTCGAGGTGTCCAGGATGGGCTCTACCCAGTGTGCCACGTCCATCGTCAGTGGATCTGCAAGGGTTGTGTATGGGGAAGCCGGCATGATAGGCAGAGATGCTGGCTGCTGCAGGTTGCATTTAGGACTTGTGTGGTGTGTGAGTTTGGAAGGCCGCCATCTTTAAGCGGTAGTCCAATATTTAGCGACTGTGTGTTATTGCAAACTGTTGGACACCAAATGTTTATAGGTAGCTTTCATCCATCATTCCAATGGTGACAAGAACACCTGTGCATTGGCAGGAAATGGCTGAGTGCAATGGAACCAGATAGTCTCTAAACACTTCTAGACGCAGTGTGTCGATAGCTCCCCTGCAATGAAGAGCAGTGTCGCCATTGTTGTCTCTATGGCTCAATGAAAGCTTCTACCCTCTTCATCGCCATTGCTGTCTCTCTGGCCCAATAGAAGCTTCTAGAAGGTGGTGTTGTGTTCAACCCTCTTTGTCGCCATTGCTGTCTCTCTGGCACAATGGATGCGTCTAGAAAGCGTTATTGTGTTCAACCCTCTTCGTCGCCATTGCTGTCTCTCTGGCACAATGGATGCGCCTAGAAGGTGTAATTGTGTTCAACCCACTTCGTCGCCATTGCTGTCTCTCTGGCACGATGAAAGCTTCAGAAGGTGTTATTGTGTTCAACCTACTTCGTCGCCATTGCTGTCTCTCTGGCACAATGGATGCGCCTAGGAGGTGTAATTGTGTTCAACCCACTTCGTCGCCATTGCTGTCTCTCTGGCACGATGAAAGCTTCAGAAGGTGTTATTGTGTTCAACCTACTTCGTCGCCATTGCTGTCTCTGGCACGATGGAAGCTTCAGAAGGTGTTATTGTGTTCAACCTACTTCGTCGCCATTGCTGTCTCTGGCACGATGGAAGCTTCAGAAGGTGTTATTGTGTTCAACCTACTTCGTCGCCATTGCTGTCTCTGGCACGATGGAAGCTTCAGAAGGTGTTATTGTGTTCAACCCACTTTGTCGCCATTGCTGTCTCTCTGGCACGATGGAAGCTTCAGAAGGTGTTATTGTGTTCAACCCTCTTTGTCGCCATTGCTGTCTCTCTGGCAAAATGGATGCGTCTAGAAAGCGTTATTGTGTTCAACCCTCTTCGTCGCCATTGCTGTCTCTCTGGCACAATGGATGCGCCTAGAAGGTGTAATTGTGTTCAACCCTCTTTGTCGCCATTGCTGTCTCTCTGGCACGATGGAAGCTTCAGAAGGTGTTATTGTGTTCAACCCTCTTCGTCGCCATTGCTGTCTCTCTGGCACAGTGGTAGCTTCAGAAGGTGTTATTGTGTTCAACCCACTTCGTCGCCATTGCTGTCTCTCTGGCACGATGGAAGCTTCAGAAGGTGTTATTGTGTTCAACCCTCTTTGTCGCCATTGCTGTCTCTCTGGCACAGTGGAAGCTTCTAGAAGGTGTTATTGTGTTCAACTCTCTTCATCGCCATTTCTGTCTCTCTGGCACAATGGAAGCTTCTAGAAGGTGTTATTGTGTTCAACCCACTTCATCGCCATTGCTGTCTCTCTGGCACAGTGGAAGCTTCAGAAGGTGTAATTGTGTTCAACCCTCTTTGTCGCCATTGCTGTCTCTGGCACAATGGATGCGTCTAGAAGGTGTTATTGTGTTCAACCCACTTCGTCGCCATTGCTGTCTCTCTGGCACGATGGAAGCTTCAGAAGGTGTAATTGTGTTCAACCCTCTTTGTCGCCATTGCTGTCTCTGGCACAATGGATGCGTCTAGAAGGTGTTATTGTGTTCAACCCACTTCGTCGCCATTGCTCTCTCTCTGGCACGATGGAAGCTTCTAGAAGGTGTTATTGTGCTCATTGCTTCTCTGTTACATTACAGCGAATAAGCCGCATTGCCCTGGGCCTAACAACTTGTATATATAATAAAACCGCGGTCTCAAAAATGACAGATACGTGTCTGATTACAGAAATAACTACAACTTGGAAGCATGCGGTGTTGTGTTTACTGTCCACACAGCTACATATTCTGGGCTCGATGGAATGACCTCATGGCATTCCTTCCACAGACACCTATGCAATAGTTTTGCAATAGTCTCAAATTTACCAAATGCACTAAAAATGGACCCTCTGGAAAGTCCCCTTGGACCAGGGATAGTTGGTAATGTTTCAACCTGTTGAAAGCCTCCTAAACCGTAAAAGCGTTAGAAATGAACATGGTCACGACCTGCACAAATTGTAGCCACTCGCGCGTAGTGCCCATAGTACGCTTGTGAGCACAGAGTCATCCTGCGGTACGGACGACAAGAATATGGCCATGCCTAGGGCTGGACTAGCCATTCTTCTAGTCAGGATTTCTGGCTGCTTCAGGGTGGGGTGGGGCTGTTTCAGAGTGGTCAGTGCCGCTATCATGACCCTACTCTAGTCATGGCCCCCTGCAGCCAGGAGCTGGTTTGAACATTTTTTTTGTTGCCAAAGATGATTTGGTTTCCATCCCAGGCCATGCATCAGAATACCTGGCCAAAGACTTCCAGCTGTACCAGTCATGCCCTCTTATATGGCCAACCGCACAAGTTCAACTTTGACAGAGACGTTTAAGGTAAGTTTTCCCAACCCTTCAAAAGTTACAAAGGTTTTTGCTTCGTCACCTAGATGTCAAAATCATAAGGTGTGACAGTTTTTTGCCGCACATTCCTAATTTAACACGAACAACATGTTTCATCCTAGATATATTTAACAGAAACAGTGTTGTTCTCCTGTGAAATTATATTGTGTATTGAAAAGGTCTACAAAGGCTATTTTGTAAAAAAACAGTTTTGCAAAATAAAAATCAGCGTGGCTATCTTCAGTGGAGTGACAGTTATTGTGCTAAGTGCAGTAGCGGCTGCTAGGGACCAGAAGTGGTGGGGCAGCAGGGAGATTGAACAGAATAACGAAAATATCACTTACCTGTCTACGGCCGCCACCTCTCCTCCATCCTCCTCTGCTCCTGACTCCCAACTCCCGGGAGCACACAGGCTCTCAGACTCCCCTAAGTAATAGTATCACCAGCATGACAGCAGCGTTGTGATTGGTGGGAGCGGCCTGGTTTGCCGCTCGGACAGTGTCTGGGATCCTGGGATTGTTTCCCACCAGGCTGTGCAACACAGTCGGTGGAGAAATGCTAAGTGCGCATGACGGTTTGGTTGTCCTAAGACGACCGGCCAAACATTAATGCGCACTTATGGTGCCCACCAGTCCTTCTCCCTGCTGGCTGCTGCTGTCTGTCAGGATAGCACAGCCCCACCCCACCCTGGTGCCGTACTGAAAAATAAAGTGATAAAAACATAGTGTTATCGTTTTATTTTTAATTTTGCACTGCTCAGAAAGCAGTGGGGCGACGCTCCTATGCCTTAACGAAGGAGCCGCCACTGACTAAGCGTAAAATACTCATCTTGCTCCCACATCCTTAGGCTCGACACATAACAACTCACTCTCTCTACACTTCACACCGGATTTGAGAGGCTCTTTCTGAGGATTCAGTGATGTTTGGGAACACATAGGCTGCTCTCGCGCAAACAAGTCGCACAACATACCTTGCTACTACCATGTCGGTACCCGGGAACTTATGATGGTGCGGTGCCCAACCACAAGCAAGAGAATTGATTGCATCATCAGAAGTAGTCCACTGGAAGCACGTGCAACAGGAGTACGCATGGGCAGACATTTGTGAGATCAGATCAGTAGCTCCTCCCTCTCTGGTGACGCGTTGCACTAATGCATCCACCCTAGGAAACCGTGTTTGAACACAATGTCACAAGTTAAAATCCTGGCGCGTTGGCTCAACCTTTCATCTTTCTGAGGTCAATAAAAGAAGTATCACTGAATTAAATAACAATAAACATATCTGCTCTGTTGATAGCTACAGGAGACCTCCTTGTGCATGAATGTTGAGCTGTACAAATACACGTTGTGTTATGCTATAAAGCTCTCCGAAGCACCTGGAAACCTTGTATGTTGCACTTAAGAAAAGCACTAAAATTAATAAATCAGTAGTGTTGTCACCAAGCACTAAGGTCAGCAGCACCACTGCTCAGAAGGCCCTGAAACCCAGGGTGAATGTGTCACATTTGGAAAGCGTGAGCACGCCATGGTGTAGATTGCACCATCTGCTCTTGGGCAGAAAGTGCAGTCACTACTGGGCCACAGGCAGAAAGGGACGAGGGTTAAAGGGCTCATGTTCCTCTCTCAGTGGTCGCAGCACCAGCAGGAGGCGTGGCGCAGAATCCTTGAATAGGCGTGTCACCGAGTCATCTTTAAGATCCTGTTACCATGGCCTATCTCAGATGGACTGGACGAGTCTACTGTATGTAAGACTTACATCACAGCCCTTTTTGCTCAATAATTGTATGTGGTCTAAAGCTTAGTTGGCTGTGGGTCCCCCTAGTCATCTATACATTTTATATCAACTGTGAATCGATCGAAGTTATAATATGTATGTTTGCTTGCACAATCTCCTAATGTTCATTAACTGTCTATTGCACAACGTCCTGCAGAATCACGGTCCTCTCTTTGTTATTCGTATATTTTTTATATTTCTTTTGTGCAAATTGACACATTTGAATGCGTGTATACCACCTCAACCGTTTATGTTCTTATACTGTAAAGCGGTCTGATACCCTCGTGGGTCACTTTCGTGCTATATAAAACTTTATAAATAAATAATTAAATTAAAGGGGCTGTGCAGTAAATGATATCACAAATGGCCACACAACTCTAATTAGCATCACCAAACAAAGCTGCATCTCGAACTGAAGGTGATCGACTCCATGACCAAACCGACCGTGTGCTCCCCCCGGTGCCAGCGAGGCTTCTTCACGGTGGGGTCTGAATTTATGAGCTTTCTTCAGATTTATAATCAATAAGCCCTCCTCCGTTTTGGAACTCGGACATTGACTCTGGTGGAGTAGAGCTGAGCGACCTGACCCCCACACATTTGTTTTTGCACAACTTTGGAGACGTCTTGAGAGAACAAAGTCCTCGCCCCAAACTCCCACCAGGTTGTGTTAGTGCTTGTGGTTGTGTAGTCCAGAACATATTTTTGTGTTACCTTATCTCGATTTTTTTAAGCTTCAGAATTCCAAACTTATATTATAGCAGAAGTTTGTTTGAAACTTTTATGCGCTTATTCCATTTTGCTGCCCTGTCACGGTTGTTTTCATTGTGCACATCATCTCAACTTTGCTACTCCACAAACATCTAGGGCCTAATGTTAAATGTTATACAGTGAGAGTAAATGAATAAATAGCAAATATAAATTAAGTGATAGTGAATTAAGAAATAGTGAATAGCTGAGTGAGAGAGAAATTGAGCTATCGCTCACTTGTAAATGACTGAGAAGCAACCCAGCAAACACAAGGAGATGATGGACAGAGCGCTGAAACTTTTCAGTCACTCACCCCCTGGCACAGATCTGGGTTGAATCCATCATCGTTCTTTAGCTCTCCTCGCCACCTCAGTTCAGACCCAGCATTATGCAAATCAGTCTTGACTGTGTGCCCTATGGGAACAGTCCAGCCCGAACTGCCAAGCCAGGTCTTCCCTGATCCAGAAACAAGCATCCTAGGACCGGTTTCTAGGTAACACCCTTCATCAGGCAGGCTAGCTTCAATCCAGTGGCAAAGTGAGCAAGGGACCCACGTCTGGGCATACCCTGCCAACTTAGGGCAAACAAAGCACACACAAAGGGAATAATGGACTGAGTGCTGAAACTTTTCAGACACTCACCTCCAGTCACACATCTGGGTTGAATCCATCATCGTTCTTTAGCTCACTTCGCCACCTCAGTTCAGACCCAGCTATATGCAAATGAGGCTTGACCCTGTGCCTCATGGGAACAGTCCAGCCCGAACTGCCAATCCCTGTCTCAGATCAAGTTGGGTAGGTCGTGAAAATGGGTTCCAACCAGAATTTGTGCTCAAATCAACATTGCAAGTTTTAAGCAAATTTTCTACCTACCTTTTTTTTCTCCACAGTTTTTGCAAGTGATACCTGAGAAAATCTGTGAGGTGGAGAAAAACACAGGATTCCAAATTAAAAAGCAAGGACAAGGGAAAAATTTGCAGATTTGCTGCGCTATGCTCAATTTTGACTGCAGGCTCTTGTAGTGGAGAGTAGTTCTGCACCCTTCATTAGCCTCTTTTACTGTGAGCAGTTGTACTGCCTCAAACTCTGGGTCAGTCAGATTGAGTCCCCTAGACTGAACTTTTCCATTAAAAAACAGTGCGCGTATCTCCCAGCTGACATGGGACAGAGCACTCTCATTGGCCGCCAAACCACTTTATCGATAGCGCTCCGCGGCGTGACATTGACATGTTCTCTCCCTGGGTCTTAGGATACCATTGGCTCTATCCATCTACATTACACTCCTTCCAAAGCTCATTCATTCAAATATTTACTTATCCCAAAGTCATCGGTTAGTTATGAGGGACATGAATCAGCAAATTTAATTTAAGTAAAGAAAACAAAATCTTTTAGAAGCTGGGAAATAGAAAAACAACAAGGAGCGACCGATACACAGAGGCATTTTGGAGTACGTAAAGTAGCAATCCTGTAGTGGTCTTTACATGTTCTTTAGATCCCTTTCTGAATTGTCCCCAAAACATCTGAAACTGGAATCGAATGTGAATGTTTTAGGAAAGATTCATACACAACTAGTACAAACCGAAAGGACTCCGCCCTCTTTATGCTTTTACTAATGGGAAGTTGGATTTTTCGGGGCTGATTCACAGAAGCGTGTAAGAGGATGTAAATGGCCACTCTTGTAGCACTTCCTCCTTTACGCAGTCACATAAAGAGCTTCTTTTACTGTTAAGATGCTTTTAGACCTTAGTTTTCTGTTTTCAATTTAGATTTTTGTTGGAAATCATCTCAATTTATTTTGATGTGAAAGCGCCCTGTCATGGTGAGGTACCACGTCTGGACCGAGTACCCTCCCTCCGTTTATTTGGCCTCAGCGTATCCAGCTGCCATCACATGTGTACATGTCAACATGGCTCGGCCGTGGTCGGGGGAGGGGGGTGAAGTGGTATTTCATTTGTGTTGTGTTTGCCGCTTTAGTGTTGCAACATTCTGTCTTCGGGCGGTACAAAACAACCAGCCTCTTGTCCTGTCCATATTAGGAAGTAGACTTCTGAAAAATAAGATGTAGCAAGAATCCATGTGTGGGAGTCCTACAAAGTGAACTCCTTCCTTTATTTTCTTTTACATTTTTTGCAAACTTTCTTGTTTTTGTATCTGCGGGAGACAGTGTCGTTTTTGGTCATCCGATTCTTATAAGATATCTGAACGCTGGTGAGTAATGCGGACACTTATCGGGATACTTCGTTTTATTAGATGTTAATGCACTAACACGGCAGTGGCAGCGGGAGTGACATCAAACCAATGTTTTTTTTTTTTAAAGTGCCGTAGTCCAATGTGTTTTGTAGAAGCCCACCACCGGTGTTGCGTAATGCCAGAACTGCTGAACACCGAGGCTGCCTGGTCTTGATTCCACCTCATGCCTCTTTCTCCCACCCCCTACACTTCCTGTCTCTTTATCTCATGAACACCGAGGCTGCCTGGTCTTGATTCCATCTCACGCCTCTTTCTTCCACCCCCTACACTTCCTGTCTCTTTATCTTGTGAATACCGAGGCTGCCTGGACTTGATTCCACCTCATACCTATTTCTTCCTCCACCCTACACTTCCTGTCTCTTTATCTCATGAACACCGAGGCTGCCTGGTCTTGATTCCATCTCACGCCTCTTTCTTCCACCCCCTACACTTCCTGTCTCTTTATCTCATGAACACCGAGGCTGCCTGGTCTTGATTCCACCTCATGCCTATTTCTTCCTCCACCCTACACTTCCTGTCTCTTTATCTCATGGATACTGAGGCTGCCTGGTCTTGATTCCACCTCACGCCTCTTTCTTCCACCCCTACACTTCCCGTCTCTTTACCTCACGAATATCAACGGTGTTGAGTCATTATTCCTGCCTCTTTCGCCCACCCCTTACACTTCCTGTCTTTTGCTCTCTTTCCAGCAGATTCCAGGTCATTACTGGTGTCTAGCTTTGGCTTGCTTTTCCTTTTTTTTCTCTTCCTCCCACTTTCTCCCTTTTCTCCATTTTCATGTTGTGGGTTGAAATCTCTTGATAAAAAATATCTCCCAGTCACTAAAACTGAGTTCATCATTGGCACCCAACAGCATAAATAAAACCCTGAACTTAAAAAACACAATACCACTGATGAAGATCTTTCATATGAAGTGTGGCGGGGGCTTGGAATCATGGGGAAGCATTCACCCCTGAATCCTATGGAGTGACTGTGGTGTCAGACAAACAAAGGACCTTGACAAGAGGAGAACAGGGATTTAAGGACCTGCCCCTTTGTTTTCAGATAGGACGTCCAGTAATTCCGATCTGAATTAATATTTTTTTCAAAAGAATTTTGTGGTTATAATAGGGGTGTGTAAAATCTGAGTCATTTGCTTTTGCATTATTACATGGTAAAATTATGAAAAATTGCACTCAGTTATGTGAAGTACATATCCATTTCATGCAAACAAAGTGCAAAAGCACAGCGAACAGCCACTAGCGTTCTATTGTTCCTATGTGTTTGCAGTAAATCTTCACTGCGAATGCCGCGTCCATCGCAAATAGCATATAGTTAACCTCTTCAACACGCCGCGGATTACCGCGCTGTGCTGAAGGGTTCGTGCGCGGGCGGGGCCATGACGGAGCGGTTCCGTCATACGCACAGCGCAACCGATGCGCATGACGGAACCGCTCCGTCATGCTCATCGAAAGGGTTAAGTGAATGTGGCATAATGGCATAATTTCTTGAATTCTGCTTAATCAGCGTAATTCGAAATTTCCAAAATTACTCAAATTACACGGGTTTCCTGGCGCAAAAACCAGAACCGAGACATAGATGAAAACATGGTAGCAGGTTATTTGTCAAAAAGCCACGTCTGCAGGGATTTGCGGAATTGATCATAGTCAGTTTCATTGTGTAGTGCTGTAGGCAGTGCGTTGCACAGTGAGGGGCCCAGATAGGAAAAGGATCTTCCGCCCATCTGGGATAGTTTGATTTTGGGAGTGATAAATTTACCTTGGGTGGAGGAGCTGAGGTTTCGAGAGGGAAAGTAGGGACAGACCAGGGCTTGAAGATGGTGCGGGGCATTTCCTGGTTTAATTTCATGCATATAGCTCAGGGCTTTGAACTTGACTCGGTTCTCCACCCTGAGCTAGTGCAAGTTTTGTAAATGACAGGAAATGGAGGAGGCTTTCGGGACCCGGCACAGAAGCCTGGCTGCAGAATTTTGCACCATCTGCGGGTTACTTCTTTGTTAGAGCCCAAGTAAAGCACGTTTCCGTAGTCAAGCCTTGACGTAATCAAGGTATTGACCACGGTTTTCTGGGTGGTCTCTGGTAGCATACGGCAGATTTTTTTTTTTAACCATTTAAGAATGGTAAAACATGTACCTGCTACTTTAACTGCTTGAGAATGCATGTTAAGCGAGTCATCAATAGTGATGCCCAGATTTCGAGCGGGGGGTTGGGTGTGGGGAGAGCACCCATTTCACAGGGCCAGTGTTGAGGACCCCAGAGATCCTTGTTTTTACCAAATACAAGGACCTCAGTTTTCTCTCCATTTAATTTGAGGTCGTTTTGTTGCATCCATGATGCTATTTTGCTTAGACCCAGCTGCAGGGGTAAAGGATCATCTGTGTTCTTCGAGGAGAGAGAAAAAATGATTTGGGAATCGTCGGCATATGAGAATAAGGACATCCCTGATTCCTCTGCCACATCTGCTAAAGGTCTTAGATACAAATTAAAAAGTAGATGGCTGAGGATAGAGCCTTGAGGCACCCCATGGGTGAAAGAGTGAATCTCTGAGCGGGCTGTGCGTGAAAAAACTCGAAAGGTGCGGTTAGTGAGGAAAGAGGTGAGCCAATTCAGAGCTAAGCCGCGGATGCCCAGTGAACTAAGAGTTTTGATTAATACGGCATGAGACACCGTGTCGAATGCGGCATTCAGATCCAATAAGATAAGAGCCACGGTGTCTCCTGTATCCAGGTGGCGGCGTATGCTTTCCGTTACCCCTAACAGGGTGGTTTCGGTGGAGAAGCCTGCTCTGAAGTAACCCTGGGCGTAATTCGCGAAGTAGCGCTTTGCGAAGCTACGCAAAGTGCACTTCGCACTACGCGAGCTACGCGTAGCACTTCGCGAACTGCGTAGTACCTTGTTCGCACTGTGCAAGATGTCGTTTTCAATGATTGCACAGTGCGGACAAGCAACCGGCACTGTGCAATCATTGAAAATGGCATCTTGCACAGTGCGAGCTGTAGTTTTCTGCTGCTCGAGTAGATTTTTACTCGAGCGGCAGCTTTCTCAACGCGAACTGGTAGTTTCTCATCGCGAGCGGTCGCGAGCATACGCGACCACTCGCAATGAGAAACCTGACATCCTCGTGTTGGGAATCTCGCCGGGAGGTTTATTTTCCATGCTCGCGATCGCCAACTTGATGTTGCTGATCGCGAACAAGGAAAAAGTCTCGTGGTGATGTCATTTTGCTTGCTCGCGGTCGCCAACTTGACATTGAGGACCGCGAGCAGGCAAAAAATGACCGCAGCAGTACGCAACACTACGCTACGCGTGTTCGCACTGTGCTACGTGCAATTCGCGTAGTACAAAGTAGCGCAAACATCGCAAACTACGCGAGCGTAGCGTAGTGCTTTGCCCAGGCTTACTCTGAAGCCTGACTGGGAGGGATAAAGGAGTCTATGGGTTTCAACAAACAGAGTTAGATGTGAATGGGCATGCTTCTCTAGAATTTTTGAGAAGGCAGGCAGTAAGGCGATTGGTCGATAGTTAGAGGGTAGGTCGGGGTCAGCATTTGCCTTTTTAAGGAGTGGGTGTATCATGGCATGTTTCCAGTCAGGTGGGATAGAAGCTTCCTGCAGAGAGGCATTTAGAAGGTCCGTGATCACGTGCAACAAAGGTGGTTCTAAGCACAGAGATAGGTAGAGGGTCCTCGGGTGATCCTGATTTAATGTTGTTGAGGAGTTTTACTAGAGTGGCTGTATTTAACCGGGGCCAAGTATCCAAAAGGTTGTTGGACATATCCGGTGACTCAACTTGGTTGAGGTGTGTATCGTCTGTTGAGAGTGGTGTGGGTAATGCGGAAGGGGGGGAGATATTCTCATCTTGCGCGAGCACAATGTCTTGGTATATTTTATCCACTTTCTGGACAAAAAAGGAGGCCAGTGCCTCACATTTCTGTTTGTTGAGTGCTGGGGGAATAGCTGGGGTTTTGGAGCCAGCAAGCTCCTTGACCATATTAAAGAGCGTTTTAGAGCAGTTAAGGGCATCAGAGATGGTGTTGGAGACATAGTCCGATCGGGCGATTCTGCAAAGATTGATACTTTTTTAAGGTGATTTTGTAGCTGGTTTTGGATTCAGGTGTAAATGTATGTGTCTTGTAAAGCGCACTGCTGCCCTGAGGCGTCCTGGCGCTGTAGACCGCTGGGGAACCCGTCCTGGCTATCCCTGTGAGATGGTCCCTCCAGGGTATCTCCAAGGTGAAACCAGGCATCCCCGGCGAATGTGGGGGGCCGTTGTGGAGATGAGGCAAGCTAATGCCCAGAGTCGCAGAGTGTGATCCCTGGTTAGAGTAGGCACCGAAGCGAGAATTATCAAGTCCGCTGGCCCTGGTACAAGACCCTGCTGCATCGGGGATTGAACCCTGGTCCCTGGCCGTCCTCTGCTTCTGGGTCTGCTTCCTCTAACCAGTGAGCCACGCCTCTCCACTGTGTGTTGGCTTTTTCTAATTCCAGCGATTCGGTGAACCATGGTGCTGGGGGCCGGTGATTGTTTGCTCTTTGTTTTGAAAGAGGTAAGCAGGTGTCAATGGCAGTAAGAAGCCATTTCTGCACTGAGTAAGAGAGTAAGTTCACCAATTGTTTGGAGGAAGGCACGTGAGAGTTTAAAAATGTGTTTCGGGCAATGATATCTACTTTTTTCCAATTCCTAATTTGAGATTCTAGGACAGAGGAGGTTGGTGTAAGGTTTGCAGGGAGTGTTAGATTGAATCTAGTAAGAAAGTGATCCGACCAGCATATTGGAAGTGCCGGGGAGCATTTAATCTCAGCGAGGTTGGAGAAGATAAGGTCCAACAAAAGACCCGCCTCATGTGTTGGCCCCGAGTTAAGTAGATTGATATTTAAGGAGGCCAAGTCAGAGATAAAATTGGTGCTTGTTTTACATGCGGGATTCTCTAGGTGAAGAGTTAAGTCCCCCAGAAGAGAGTAGTTAGCTGTTTTCATGACCGGAGGAGTTATAAATTCGGGGAGAGAAGAAGCCCAGGGAGCAGAGGGTCCGGGTGGGCGATAAACGAGTATGCCGGAAAAGGTAAACTTTGGGGTAAGAGACAACTTAAATAGGGCTGCTTCACAGTTAGGGAACGAGATGTTCGAACTCGCATTGGAAATCCTTTTTGAAAATTATGGCTATACCACCTCCCGTTTTGGTGTTGTGATCTTTCCTGACTATTGTGTAGTTGGCTGGTAAGGCAGCGGCAATATCCAGACCTGAGCTTTCGTGGAGCCAGGTTTCCGTGAGAAAGATAGCATCGGGTTGGTCGCTGACTAACAAATCAAACAAGTCAAGTTTGTGCTTCGGGAGGGATAGACAGTTTGTACTAAGGAAGGAGAAAAAAGTGTTGTATGGAGTTAGCTGGTTAGTGCGGGTGAATTTTTTGTCTTTCTTAGTTTTAAGAATTGGTGTAAAGGAGTGCATCATATATCAAATTACAGCACTTACAGACTTGTTTGGAATAAATGCACGGAAATTGTCCCTCAGCTGCACAGATTTGCTAAAGAAAAAAAGTGACCATTTCTTCCTAATAGTTATTGCAGTACTCGGATTCATCTGAGATACAAAAGAATCAGGTCTTTCTGATCTGTCCTTTCGGAATCAATTTGGATTACGAATATTGCATTCAACCCCCAAGAGTACCCCCATGTTGTATAACTTTGGAGACACTATACCCGAATTGGACGAGGTCCTGATGAAGGTGGTCCAGTGTTGTCATTCCACCGAAACGCGCGTAGACCATATCTGCCCAGACCTACTTAGGTTGATGTCATCTGAACCCAAGACGGGAGATGTCCTTATATCTACATGCTCCTTGAACCCATTGAGTATATGTGCCTTTGTGTGAGTGTGAATGAGTCAGAGTTATGAATGTGTTTGCGTTTTGATTGTCTTCATTATTTGGGGGTTATCATTTGTATATATTATAACTATTAGTTGTGTACATATAAAAAATTCATTTGTTTTGCACAAATGTTGCTTTCACAATATGATATGAATTGTACTGTTTTATAAAATGATGAAGACTGCCTTATAGCAGTTATATGATTGTAATTATTGGTAAAATCAATCTATTTAATAAAAAAATTTTTGTGTAAAAATGAAAAATCCATGCACAGATACAATCTTATGTAAAATAATATAGGTCTTAGGGGAGTTGCCTGTTAATTGATTGTTTAATTTTCCCCTCTTGATCCCAGACCTCATACGCCTTTAGAGGGGGTCCCTTTATTTACAAGTGCAGCCACACACTAGCTACATCAGGTAGGACCACCAGCACCTAAGTGACAGGTTGTTTAAATTCAAACATTCCACCATGGAATAAAGTGATATAGTATTTACTTGATATGAAAACCTCTGTGCTTTACTAGTTGTAGACCGTGCTTGCAACTATTTTCCACATTTAAATATTCTCCAAAATTGTTATTTTATCATTAGTATTTACCCAACATCAGATGTCCTGCTAGTAACAAACAATTCTTTAGCAACTGTCAGGTTGTGCCCTCCAGACAAAATTCAGAAACATGTTTTCACAGAAGCACAAAGCAGTGTAGTTGTATAACCTCACTTTTCAAGTCAAACCCTTATCCTTTTGATGAGAAGCCAGAAGACGTGCCTTTCGATTACGACACCCGTTGCCAAGATGTACATGTCAACATGTTTGTGGGCTATTGAAAAGCTGAACTTTTTCTGAGCTGGAAAAACACTGGCGGGGTGAAGTCAGTATGTGTGAAAACTTTCCATGGTCGGAGGTGGAGCTACCTACAGTCCAAGCAAAACACCAACATATTTAAGAAAGAAGTCAACATAACATAATCAGGCAGGTAACGCCATATCCAAATATTTAATACCATTCCTCAAAAGAGTGTTTTTTTTCACATGATGAAAACAATGAGGTCTGTTTTTGAGAGGAGTTTGGTATGATAGGCGAATGTGAATGAACACCCAGACTAGGCTTGAAAATAATTTTGTAGAAGATAAGAAATTTTAATGTGGTATATTTCTAATCAATAAACTCATCTCTCTGATCGGAAGACATCCTCTTATTTATTTGGAGAAAAAGAGAAGAAAGACTAAGTACCTCATATGGAGGAGATCGTTAACAGTACAGCGTAAAAACAACGCTAACAGCCCGTCTGCTTTATAGGTCGTTCCTCGAACTCATGTCGTGGACTATCGAAGGTTGAAAGAGTATTGGGCTGAAACCACAATTTGCAGTAGCCGGTACCCCAACAAATATCTGGTGTCATCACTTCTGTGTGAGTCAATTGTGTGATTTATGGAAGTGTCCCACAAAAACTCCCAAAAGTACAGCAAATGTGCTTGAAGAAGACTTCCCGTTTTGTCAGGACTTCAGATTGTGGGTCTTCTAAATTTACCTACTAATAGGCGAGACATATCCATGGCCAGAATGAACTGAGTGGCCTGGCTACAAAGAGTCTAGGACATTGGGGAAGTGATCTAGAGCCATTAAGAAAGGCGCAGAGTCAAGAAGGCAGCGCCCACTTTGAGTGGTGGGTCTTGGGATTGTGATGGGTGAGGATGAAGCCGTTCAGAGGTTATTCACATACAGAGTCTCCCCGTGTCGGTGAAAAATACACCCACCCCCTTTGTGGCAATCCGCTTTAGATTCAACCGACCAAATGCCACCACTGCTGTGGAATCGGTCCCTCCGCAGTCGATCTCAAAGGTATAAATGATGCCTTAAATCTTGTTTTCAAAAGTTTAATGCCAACCCGGGTAAAATCTTTGATTTAAAAGCCTCAACCTTACCCCAATAAACATACAATCAGGGCTTTAAGTGAGCCAGGTCCCTCTGGGTCTCAGGCCAGGCAGTAACTATAAACGGACATTAAAACAGGCCCCTAAGGAGTCTTATATTCATGTTCTTAACCATACTGGCGAAAAACACTGATTGACTTCAAAGTAACGAATGTAAAAAACTTTAAGGGATTCCAAGTCAGGGATTTCGTTCCTGTTTATATGTCACTTTTTTCTCTATCTTGCAATCCCTAAGAGTGTTAACTATTTCCAGAAAGTTGTGTTCCTGTATTTTTTAACTTTTAACATATTACTCTTGTATAGTGCATACTTTCAACAGAGTTGCCTCGAGGAGTTTATAATGGGCCGCGATTGAGAGCTCCGGAGTTGAGGCTGAAGGCAGTGCAAGTTTCACACAATACCTGTCAGTGGATCAAAAAAATATTTGGAACACATAGTCCTCAATCTTTGGCCTCTGCAGAGCACACAGGGCAACGCCCACGTATTCCAGTTGCAATTATGATTCTGCGCAAATATTTGTGAAGGAGGCACACATTTGTTAAAAATTTGGCAAGGGGAAATAAAAAAAATAAATGGAATGCTTACAGGTGAGTGGATGAGTTGTGTGTTTGGGGGTGGTGTTGTGAAAAGGATGCAAGAAACTGCATCCAGGAGAGAGAGAAAAGAGGATGCTGAAGAGGAAAGAGACGAGGTTTAAGATGTGCAGATAGGCAAGATGTGGAGGGAGAAAAAGTGACTACATGTCTAACATAGAGTGCACATAAAGGAAGTGATTGGGACACTCTTAAGACCTCTACCCCAGGCCTTGTTTAATAGACAATCTCACACTTTCAGAATTCAAATATTTTCAATAGTATTCACAACAAAATCTTTGTTGTTACTCGTGTATCTTAAACAGCTGACAATCATTGACAAAGCCAAGAGTCCTGGCTTGTTCGACTTGCTCAGACGTGAGTCCCTTGCTCATTGCACCATCAGGATTCAGGCAAGCCGGGCCGACGAAGGCTGTGATGCCAGAAACCGGTCCCCGGAAGCTTGTTTCCTTCCCAGTATAAGAATTGGCTTGGTAGTTTGGTTTGTCCTGTTCCCATCATGCACTGGGACAGGTACAGACTAATTTGCATGTAGCCAGGTTCTGAGCTGGGATGGTGCAGTGAGCTAAAAAACGGTGATGGATTAAAACCATGATCTCTTGACTTGGTAAGAGTATTCTGCATCATTCAGAAACTCTGTCCATCACCACCCCCTTTTTCCCAAATTGTTCGACTTTGTGTACATCAGTTATGTTTTCTATCTGGATGCAATAACAGAAAGTTCGGAGAGAAACCAAAATAGTGTCCGGGTGTCACACTATGAGAACTGAAGAAATGTAGTACACTTATTTAAGCCACGCCCTTAATTACATGGGCCACGGCCCCTTCAGAGACACCCACTTTTTCATCCCACTAAAAGCCTTCCATACAGTCTAGATTTTTACAGTGTTGCTTAATTTTTAATCTCAACTTTCTTTTTTTCTTTTCTAAGTGTTTTCTATATTTTACCGGATAAGTGAACCAAGGCCGAGAGATATACAGAGATTTGCAGAGGAGCACACAAATTGATCATTGGTCTGTTAAGGAAGTCAAAATATCTACTGGTCCATTAGTGAACAAAGTAGGCCCTTATTTTTAATATATATATATATTTTTTAGAGTTTTATATAGCTCGAACTCGAAGATATTAGGTATCGGACCGCCTTACATGAGAACCAGTTTCGATGCAGATGGACACATTCATTTTTGTTAGGTGCGGGGCGATTAAGTGATTTGCGTAGAATCACAGGATGGTGAGTGCCCCTGCCGAGACTCAAACCCTCTTCTCCAGCTTTGAGGTCAACTTCTCTAGACATAAGCCTACATCCTCTCCCCGTATGTTAGTGCATTATAATGTTGGGACCTCGATTGAAGACAACGAAGAGCAATAATGGCTGGTATAAGCCTTGTGCTACGACATTCCATTGTTTGTCTTTCTGTTTCTCCCTTTCTAATTTAGAACATTCTACCCCCAGAATAGGCTCGAGCCTAGAACTCGTGTTCGGGGCCTTTAACAACCGGTATAGCCCTTGGCAATGGGATATAAGGCTATAATATTTTATCTTCATTTTAAGTAGCAAGGTGTTCTTTTAAACCAGATTGGAGGCGCTTTCCTTTGAGTGTGTATGTTCATGACATACGGAGTCACTAAAGTCACTATGAAAAAAATAGTGTCTCCTTAAACTAATAATCAAAATACCTGTCAAGCAAAAGTTCTTGTTGGTGGTAGCATTTTGGGCATGGGCCTATGGCTTGGAGTGTTGCAAGTCGTCTGCCAAGCCACAGTTTACAAGTGGACATTTTGGATTTTTGAAGGTGTGATACAGGTTTTTGTGTCAAGCCCTCAAGCGCATATTTAAGGAGTACCACAAACATTTTTTGGGTGGAAAAGTGGGCTCCCAATCGCGAGAAGTGGGTGTTCAAGATAAGAAGTTTGAAAACACCTACAAGCCTACACATTTCTGGGTATTTACAAACCATTTTGTGGACCTTCACTGCCTTGGAATCATTCAAGAAATGACTCGAGTCAAGGGCAGCTGTAAATTGATTTCTGGGACCTGAAGGGAAAAACAACATCTTCCTAAGTAGGTGGGAGGGGGAGGGGGGTAGGAGAAAGGTTTCTGCACAGGGAAAAAGAATTTGCCATAGAGAAGAAGAAACAAGGTAACAAGTGCTTGCAGTTGCTGTTTCATATCTCTTGCACAACAATTCATCTGTATTCTCAGACTGATGACAAAGCTTCTTCACCACTGTGCCTGGAAATTACGACTGGGCCATGATTCCAAGCGTAACCTGGAAACGTTTTGTGAATTTCAAATAAACATAAATATGGATCCATGCGAAGTCGAAAACCTTTGCTGCCCATTTACGACTGTTCTTCTTGGATCTACGATAGGTTAGAAACCCGCGGGTGTGGATTTACGACTGTTCTTCTTGGATCTACGATAGGTTAGAAACCCGGAGGTGTGGATTTACGACTGTTCTTCTTGGATCTACAATAGGTTAGAAACCCACGGGTGTGGATTTACGACTGTTCTTCTTGGATCTACAATAGATTAGAAACCCGCGGGTGTGGATTTACGACTGTTTTTGAGAGTGAGGTTTCCTGTGTACTTTGGATGGTTGAGATCTTGAAAACCTGTGGGTGCAGACTTATGATTGTTTTTGAGACTCAAGCACTATGTTGTTTGGAAGTTTGAGATCTGAGCGGATGATCCGGGCTGGTGTGTAGTTGGGCGTGAGACCTTTGCGCCCACAGGGTGTATGAACAGTGAAGGGAGGTTGAGGCTTCAGTTGTTTCTCAGCTCCATGGGACACTTGATGGAGGCCTTCAGGGCAATCTCTGACGTTCATGCTTCTAGACACTTAGCCCCAGCCTGTCTCCCTGACACTGCAGGCCCCTTGGTCCAGTTGATCAGCTTTCTGGTCAATGCAAGTAGGCCTGGGGCAGAGCCAATCACATGTAAGGCAGAGTCAAAGTCGAGAGCTGGAAATGGTTTCCAGTTCCAAGAAATACACCTGACTCAAAATGCATAATGGTCATGCAGGAAGTATTACAAACTAGGGTAATAGTTGGATTCCTTGAGAGTACAAAGCTAATCCTACAAACCACCACTAACCAATGATCACTTGATAAACCACTAATCCTGCGTTCCAGAGCAGCATGCTAGTCGCTGGAAAGTGCTTAAATGCCAAAGATACACAATTGATGGAGGGAATGCAGAACAAATCAAAACATTCACCCCAGTCAAGAGATCTGGGTTAAATCCATAATTCCTTTGCTCACCATGCCGCCCTAATTTAGACCTGGCCATATGCAAATCATTCTTGACCCTGCGCCTCATGGGAACAGTCCAGCCCGAACTGCCAAGTGCTTAAATGCCACCTCAGGGGAAGTAAGTGCTATATAAATGAAATTATAATGCGGTACTTGTAACCATACAAAGATGTAAATTTTAGCTTTTTACTCTTACATCTTATTCCTTTTCACTTCAACGGACACTGACGAGCATAGATAAAGCCATTACAAAACCCCAACTCTGCTCCTCATACTGACAGTGAAACACAACCCATGTAGGCCGCATGACAGACACACACCCATGCACAATACTCCTGCATAGTAGCATACTACCTGCCTGCAAATGTATTTATTTTTATTTGCCGTGCTTTTTTCTAGTGCTGCTTCTCCAAGTGGTATTAGAGCGCTTTACAAATGTGCTTTGACACTTCCTGAAGTACATGTAGGGCAATTTAAATACAACTATTACTCAACAAGCAGGCTTTCGTTGAATCAATATTCCTGTTTCTATCCCCCCCTGTAGCCTGGACTGGATAGCGCTACATACACAATTCTAGTTATGAGCAACTACGCATGCGTAAAACCGTTATTACTGCGCTTCCAAAACCACGTTAAAATGTCAGGCCACCCAGGAGCCTATTGCAGGCTCCTGCAGCCCTACAGTGCATGGTGGCCCACCTCAGGGGTTGTCAATGTCAGTGCTTAATTTGTAGGAAAATAAGTTCCGGGGCCCATATATTTTACAAGAGGCCGGTATAGATTACACCACTCTCTGCCCCTGCCCACGCTGCCAAACGTCACCACACTTCTACAAATGTGACCATTTGAAAGATTTCAGGTCTCTATATTTATTGTATATTGAACTGATAAACGCTGTGCTCATATCCTTTGTTCAACAAGGATTGGCAATGCAATAGGTCTCGCATTTACAAGAGTTTGAGCTATTGGCAATGCAATAGCTTAAACTCTCGCAAATGGGAGACCTATTGCATTGCAAATTACTAGCGCCCATGCAGCGCTTTCACATTCATGGAGGGTGTGCCCCTTTCATTAGACGAGCCACGTCTAAAGAAAGGGGCATGGCCGATATTAAAGTGAAACCGTGGCATGGAGCACTTCGACAAAAGAAAGCAACCATTTGTCAAGTTGACAAACAGATGTTTTTTTTGTAAAAGCGCCCATGCCGCTCTTTCACTTTAATAGCGACCGCACACCTTTTCTTAGACGCGGCTTGTCTAAAGAAAGGGGCGCGGCCTCCATGACCGTGAAAGCGTCGCATGGGCGCTAGTAAACAAACAATGAATAAAAATAAAAAATAAGTAAGCGCAGCCGCTATACTTAAAGTGGACCGCGCTGCTAAAATAAAGTAAGAAAGAAACGCGGCCACTATAGTTAAAGCGAACCGCCATTAGTAAATAAAATAAAAAAGTGCAAGCCTGCTGCAATGGAGTGGGTGGTATAGAGACAAATCCATAAACAAAATAGTGCTCACAGCCAAAATAAACAGACTGTGAAACAAGACTAGTAAAAGGTACAGTTGTTACGGGAGGTAACAATAGCAGACAAGGCGGTATCAAGGAAGGACTAACAAGCCTCATAACGACTCGGAAGCCAGCGTTTACGAAGGACAATGAAACAAGCCAATTAAAAATGTGGGCGGAGAGTATGCGAGCTTCAAAGCCCTACTCTAATACTGCATGCCTCGCAGCATCGCATGCCTCGCAGCATCGCATGCCTCGCAGCATCGCATGCACTGCCCAGGCTCGGTCTAAAAATAGGCTGACAGCTCCGCCATAAGGTGGACTGTCATAAACAAGTGCTGGTATTAAGAATGACGTGCCAGTGGCGAGCAACAGCAAACACCGGCAGGTATTAGGCACTGGTTGTCTTTCAGCCTAAGGCCTATGAACAGCTTTGAGATTTGCTAGTCCTCTGTGGCCGCTCACCACACTCTGTAGGGGGGCAGCCATCATTTTTTTTAGGACACTAAGGCAACCCAAGCACCATTGCGCGCGGCCTGTGCTACTACCAGTCCCTAGAGGAGGGAACATTCCGTTCCTAAAGTGTTTATTTGCACCCATCCTGCAGAGATCTGTGTGTGAGCCGCTAGGGATAAACTGCCGATTAATCACTGAATTAGTCATGTGCGTTTAATAAACAAGGCCTCGATAATGCACTTAATCCCAGTTCCCAGATGACAACCGCAGGCGGCAGGAAGAGACACGAAGCGAGGCTTCTTCAGGTGCCAAGTTTTCAATTTGAACCCTGGCCAGGCTCGGTTCTCGTGAACACAGGACTCTTCATTATGTACACTTTGCAAACAACAGCATCTCCAAAAAGCAGCACCGCGGGGCACAGTTGCCCATCCAAGTAGTTGCACTAGGCCATGAGTCTTGTGGCGGCCATTTTGCATGCACTTGTTCAAACTGGTCAGCAGATGTTCGTGCACAAACGTGAAAGAGCGGGTGTGGAAGATGAACATGGAAGGTCTGATTTAGAGTTGGGTTGGAGTGAAAAATCTTCTGACTTTAGTGCTATAGCCCGAGGAGATTTCACCAGTGGAATTTTTTCCAATCAACTAGGCCTGAGCGGTGCAGCAAGGGTGCGTACAAACGTATTTTGCTATTGTAAATGCTTTGATTTGCAAAATCGTTGTGTTTACGGAAGCAAAATAGGTTTTTAAAATATACTTAATACATTTTAGGAGTCTAAAAACGTTTTTTTTTTTAAATTATAGCACAATTTCCTTTAAGGAAAACAGGCTGCGTTTAAAAAATGTGTTTTTTTTAGTGGGAGGCCATCACAGGCTTGATGGTCCGTGGACCCTAGAAGCCCTCCATCCTTGTAATGACGTATAATTGGAGTATGTTGCAACTTGTGACCTAGCTCATGAATATTATTGAGGTGGGTTGGATTGCGACCCACTCTTAATCCTTTTTTTTTTTCACAACAACTAATTTTTGTATAAGTTGGTTTGCATAAAGTCTTTCTGGTCTCACAAATTGAGACCAGTATTGCTACTAGAAGACACAAATAAAAGCAATGAAAATTGACATTCCTGTCCCCCAGTTGGGACAGTCTAGTGGGATGCAGCCCCACTACCCTTCCTGCACTAATGAGAGCAGGGCCGCACACAACTCACGATGGATAAAACCTCCGAAGCGCATGCACTCCCGCTTAATCCAAAAACGGAGCTAAAGATAAAATCACAATTTATACGGCACTGAATAATGTCGGATCAGTCCCATTTACTACATTTCACTATTTTATCACATGGGTAATTTAGGTCAAAACTTGTAAAGGGTCTAACTGTTTAAGTTTGAAAATTGCAGTCCATGAGGTGCCGCAAACACAAAGAACATCATAAACAAACAGCAACACAATTCTAAAGGAGGTTGTGTGTCAGCCAAGCAGAGATCGAAAAATGGAAAACAGCATGTGAATGTCATACTTAGATCACAAACATGCAAGAAAGTCTGTGAGAGGATGGCCTGGTATATGATGTCAACTAATTTAAGTGGGCACCTTGCACCAGTCCAGACAACCCTTATGGTGATTTAAGAGGTCTTAGACAACCTTAGAGAGCTCTCCAAGTGGTAGCCGTGGAGAGCAGTCTTGAAGGAGTGTAAAACAGCTTGTTTTACCAGAATTAAATGTTATAGTATAGATTAAATGAAAGAGAACCACACAAGGTATTTATAAAAATATGTATTTATTATCTAACACACTAATACGTACAAATATCCCCTACCCAGAGATGTACACAATGCACACAATACTTTGCATAGAAATCAAGTTAATAACGCAGAATACACAGTGGACCCCAGGGGGGGACCAAACTTTACACTAACAAAGTGGTATAAGAACCACGACTCGTGTCAAGACAATGTCCAGAGGACGTAGAAGTGCTGAGGACCCAAGTAACCACCTAAGGTGAGTGACTAGGAGCCCCACGGAAATCATGTGCAGTGTGGGAACGTGTCAGCGTTCTCCGTACAAATCAACGTTTAAGTCATGCTTGCAATTTTAAAGGTTAACAACCCTTCCCAGTTGACCCTGAAGAAACCCCGTGGAAGATAGAGGGTTGGAGAGCCACCCCACCCGTGGATACCCTAATACCCACGTTACCTACACCAGGGAAGCCCGGGGCATAGGTGTGAAGTAGTGTCAGAAACTGCTGTTGAACCCAATGGAGGACTTCAGGAAAGTGCCACTGCTGGAGAAGGAGAAAGTGTCCGGTGGAATCTGAAGGTGGATTCAGGATGAGAAGTACCTGAAAGCAGAGGGGACAGAGTCTATGCCACTCTGGAGTGACCCAGACACCAGGAAGACGAATGCCCACCAATGTCGGGGGTTGCAGGATGGATGACGGGGACCTTGACTCTGCAGCTGTGAGGACCAGGCAATGCTGAGGAAGACCAAGAGCCGTACATGAGCTGTCCCATGTTCTATGTTGAGAGTTGAGGGGTTGGTGTCCGTCTGGAACAACAACAAGCCTTGGCAACTGCAAACAATGTAGAAGTCGAGGAAGGTGCAATGTCAGGACCAGCAATCTCCAGGGGACTCACCCCAAGGAGGGGAATCAGGCCCGAGCAATCAGGGGAGCCCAAAAGAAACAAAGTTGACCCTCAGCAGGACCCACAAGCCTGGAGACGCTGGAATCGCAAGAGGACCTCGAGCAGCTCACCTAAAGATGCAGGCCATGGTGTAAATGATGTGATGTGGCTGAAGATTCTGGTCTCACAAGGTGCTTGAGGTTGGGGCTACTCGGAGCCCGAAGATCTTGGTGGAAGGAAGCGAACAAGCCTTTGCAAAGGCAAGTCAGTGTGATGCACAGGTCCCTGCAGCTCCCACGAGGGATACTGGCCTCAAACTTGGTGATGGGACGCGGCAGGCCTTGATAGCTGTGGAGAACCACCACCTGTGTTGTTGAACCTTTCAGAGTCTGTAGGAGCTCAGGATCAGCAGACCGGTCAGCTTAGTTGCGGTGCCTGCAGATGCAGGGACATTACTCCTTCACTTCAAGGGATATTCCTTCAGGTGTCTTGGATGCCCACAGGCCTGGGAAGGTTCCTGTATGGTGCACAGGCACAGACTATGCAGAAGACAGAAAGGGGGACGAAGTCGAGCCCAAATGTAGTCCAGCAAAGTCCAGAGTGCCCAGACGGTAGAAGTTGAAGTGGTGTCTGAATTGAATCGTGTTCCACGACGGATCTAGGGACCTACACCCAGGTAAGCCCTTAAGTACCCTAAAGAAAGGGTTGGAACAATTCAAGGGGCCCTCCCAGGGTAGAGTTTGTCAGGGGGGAGGATTCTCCCATGTCCTTTGTCCACTTTCACACCAGAGCTGGAGCCAACGGCTCCCAGAGCTGGTTTGAACTGGACTATGCAAGGAGGCACCAAATGTTCCCCTCATGCAGACTGCCTGGCGCTGGCAAGCGCACCCACCCGGCCTCAATACATGAAATCCTGTCTGGGAGGTGGTCACACCTCCCTGTGACAGGATACCTGTTGTTCTACCTTCCCCTGCTCGAGCCTGGCTCAGCAGCTGGAGGGCAGAATCGTGTTTCTGGTTGGCAGTAGCCATGTTGTGCTGTCTGGGTCTAGAAGACTGGTCCCGGGAGCAGAGAGCCTCACGGAAGGCTCTTCCAGTGCTTGGAATCATACTCCCACGTTGTTTACTGTGGGGGTATGATTCCAACATGTTTTATACCAAAATTATAGGATTCGTGGCAGCCAATTTCAAGATGATCATTGCTTAATTACGTGGTGCCCCTCTACATAGTATAAAGCAGCTTCACTTCCAACCCTGGAGAATGGACTCCGAGGGGTGTGGGGGTGTCCTGCTCATGCAGGGGAACCCTCTCACTTAGAACCAGGCAACCCGCTTTCAGGATTGTAAAGGCCTGCTAAAGGGATGACTTATAGGTTTTAAGTGCAGTGACCCTAGATGTAGGAAACCTATATCTCCCATACGTGGTGACAGCACCAGCGTACACAGGCTGCAGTGGCAGGCCTGTAGTTGCATTTTGAATGGTCTCCCATGGGTGGCATAATGCATGCTTGAGCCCATGGGGGACCTCTGGGGTACCTATGCCCTGAGTACCTTAGTACCATATATTAGAGACTGATAAGGGGACCCCAGTATCCAATCTGGGATGTACCTAAGTACCGACCAGAACAATTTAAGGGAGAAAGAAGAGATACTGGGGTCCTAATTAGAAGGCTCCCAGACAGACTAGTGAAAAACAGCATTCCATCAAGCAAAAAGTGGGGGTAACCATGCAGAAGGATCCTACCTTCCTACAGAGTCCCAGCTGTGAAGTGCCAAGTCCACACTTAAAAACACAATAAACCACCCATCACAAAAACACCCATTGGAGCATCTACCCAAAGTGCCGGCCGCAGAGGAGGTGGGCACTCTCCAAGAGTCTGAATAAAAACATGAGAAAGGAAAAGACATAGTTTGTGTAGATGGTTCGAGGTGGGTGGGACAGACCCTCGTTTTTAGTCTGGCCTTAACCAAGACCTTTTAATTTTATTAAAATGACACATATAATATGCTCTCTTCCAGGGTCTAAATGCCAGCTCTCTTCATCCATTGGTCTATCAGAGTATCATTCACATTTTTGTTCCGCCCACCGCACCATACAGTATGGAGGACAAGGTCCGCCCACTTCAACCAGTAGCTTATCCTTCAGTGAGTGACGGCATTCTGCTATTGCTCGATGTACATGTATAGACAAAATGAAATCCCCGTCGGTGCCTGGGATTGCAAGGGCAAAGTGTGCTTTTTTGAGACCAAAAATAATTTGAATGTAGCCATTTTTTTTTAGCTTGATGCAGTCTTGCCAGCTTCCACAGTAGGAAATTTCTGCAAAAAGCATTACAAAAAAACCCAAACAGTGACAAAGCCAAACGTCTGGAAGAGACCTGATGCCAGATCGTTTGGCTTTAATTGCATCCATTTTCTTTTTAAGGTACACATGACTGTAATTTTGCAACATGGTGAATGGCAGTTAGGAATGGATGTCAGGGCCCCAACCTTGCATTCAAATCCATTTAGCTAGAATCATAAAGCAAATCTTATCTAATTATTATGCATGAGAGGGGGCTTTCTGCAAATCCCACCAATCCTCAGTTTTTGCGACAGATTAGTGCATCTATTGAAGCTTAAAATACTGCGTTGTAACTCAAGAATAGTACCATGGGCTCCAGCTTTTTCTTTTCCATTTGTAAATCACACTTACTTACTTACTTGTGATTAAAAGCGTTGGTGAATGTGGCCCAGAAGACAAAGTGCACAAGACCCGTTGCCTGACCTCACGTGCTTGGATCAAAATTTGCCACCATCACCCACAAATATGGACATTCGGAGCGTAAATTGCCCCGCCCTTGAGCAAGGAAATAGTGATCTTAATCCATTTATCAGTAGAATGGAGATGCTGATGTGGTCTAGTGTCTAAACTGCTGACATTGAGCCTGAAATTAACCCCACCTTGGCACTTGACTAGAAATCACGTGTTTCTGGGCAAAGTATGTCATCTCGCAGCGCCTCAAAAAGAATGTTGTTGATTATTGGAAGATGTAATTTTACGCCTCGATGTAAACAAGACTTGTGCTACATAAATACCCACCCAGGACTGCAGAGGCGGACCAAGGGTACCATGGGGCAAGGGTAAGCAGGAATTGTGGGTCCCTTGGCCGCCGGTTAGGTAGTAAAATACCGCAACAATCAGGGTTCAATGATTCTTAAGCCTCCGGGTCTCGGTGTCACTGTGCATGCTGCACCGTCGACAGCCACGCCTCTTCAGACATGTTTCATGCCTCTGATTCCACCATTACAGAAACTAGTGGTCCTGTCACACATCCCCAAGAACGGTATTGACCTGTTATCCATGATTACTAGAGCTGACATCTTTGATCACATAATTTAATATTAAAAGGCTAGACCGTCCCCTCCGATACCCTCAATCTCAGCATCCGAAACTTCACCAACTGGATCTCCACAGCCGCCGACCCCATCGCCCACCTGAAGAACACCACCCTCAGCAGACCCGCCAAACAAGCCAGATGGTTCACCCCAGAGGTACTGACCGTCAAGCACCACTCTAAGAAGCCGGAGAGACACTGGCGCTCCAACATGACCCCCGCCAACCACGACTCCTGTAGGTCCACTCTCAACAGCTATTACCACCGTCTCAGAGATACTAAAAGAGAAGTTCTCACCACCCACATCCAGGCAAGCACCAACTGCACCAAGGAAGGTTTCAGCATTGTCAGAGAATTCTCCTGCCCCATTGCCGCTGAGAACACCATCCACCTCTCCCAAGCCCTCTGCGACAGTCTCAGACTTTTTTCACCGCAAGATCTGACATCTACAGCAACTTCAACTCTCAACCCACTACCCTCAACCACTGCCGAACCCAAACCAATGCCTCGCACCCCCACCGGATCTCTGACTGGAAGCAACTCTCTACCAAGGACACCATCTCCAACACGAACTCCATTCACTACGGATTCCCCTTGGACCCCTGACCGCACCACATCTACAACTTAGGAAGAAATGTAATCGGAGGTTCCCTTACAGAACTCCTCAACAGATCCATCACAACAGCCACCGCCCCCAATGCCTGGAAGCAAGACCCACCTGAAGAATCCCGTCAACCCCTACGAACTCAAAAAATACAACCCCATCTCACTTCTCCACTTCCCCGCCGAAGTCCTGGAAAAAGCCATCAACCGATAGCTCACAGACTACCTCAAGGAAAACAACCTGCTCAATCTATCCCAATAAGGCTTCCGGCCCAACCACAGCACTGAGACTGCCCTGATCGCAGCAACAGACAACATTAGATGCCTCCTTAACCTAGGTGGAACAGCCACCCTCATCCTCCTCGACCTATCGGCAGCCTTCTACACCATCACCCACCATCCCCTTGTGACCAGACTCCACCACATCAGCATCCAGGGCAACGCACTCGACTAGATCACCTCCTTCCTTTCCGGTCGTATACAGAGGGTCCACCTTCCACCCTTGTTCTCTGCCCCCAAAAACATCATAGGTGGTGTTCCCCATGGCTCCTCCATCAACCCTACCTTCCTCAACACCTCCATGACGCCACTGGCAAACATCACCCGAACCCACAGACTTAACATCGTCTCCTTCGCCGACGACACCCAGCTCGTCCCACCCCCCACAGAAGATGCCGAAACCACAAGAGCGAACTTCCAAAACACCATGACCAACATCACCACATGAATGAAGACCAACTGACGAAAACTCGACTCGGACAAAACGAAGCTCATTATCTGCGGGAAGAAGCCCTTCCCCTAGAACGACACCTGGTGGACCCCCGCACTCGGCCTCAACCCACCATTAATTGTTGTTAATATTTTCAATATTATTATCATTAATGAAGACTTTTTCTTAGTAGTATTAGTATTATTTCTATTGCCGCTATTATTATTATGCTTATTTTTTATTGGTAATACTATTATTATTAATATGGCTAATATTATCAGCAACTGTGAGAAGTTGGCCTGGTATATGATGTTCACTAGTTAAAATGACCACCTTGTACCATGCCAAGCAACCCTTATGGTGTGGTTGTAAGTCAACCTTTTCGGACAAGCTGCCCTAGTGGTAGCGTAGGCTAAGCAGTCTTTGAGGCTAAACTCGTTAAAGCGTGTTAAGCAGGCTGTTTTACCAAATGTAACCCCCCTTTATACCAATGAAAGGACACCACACAGATATATATTCAAAATATATATGTATTTATTACTCAAAGTATCCCCTAGACTCTTTATGAGCACAGGAGCACAAATCGTTAAACAAGACAATGTTATAATATACAGAAGTTGCACTTTATATGGATGGGCCCTGGTGGCCGCTCAAACCATATACTAAAATAGTGGTATAAGTACCACGAACAGGAAAGTGAAAAGGCCTAGGTCCTCTAGAATCGCTGGGCCTACGAGGAGCTAACTTCAGTTAGTGACCAGGAGGTCCACGGGTCGCGTGTGCAGTGAGGAAAGTTACACGCGTGCTCCCATAGGTTTTCAATGGGTGCATAAAAGTTAAAAAGTTATTGCAAAAAGGGTCTTCTGGATGGACTACGATCTTAAGATTCAAAACACAGACACTAGAGATGTTTCTCTACACTTGGGCACCGGAGTGCCAGTGTTGCCTCACCCACAGGAAGCGGGTGCATAGGTCTCGAAGTGCGTCGGGTTTCTTCTATCGATTCAATGGAGCCTGATGACAAAGATGCTGCAGGCGGTCGGTCCAGAAGAGATGCGGTGGATCCAAGAGTGGATCGGAGTTGTAGAAGACCTGAAAGCAGAGGGGACAGTGTTCACAGTCACTAGCCAGTGACCGGCGTGGCACCAGGTAGGTACCAGGCGATGTCGGGTGCAAACAGGTGGTTAGGTGTAGCTTGTCTCTGCAGCCACGTGGTCCCTGAAGGTTGACGACGTCCAGGAGTCAAGTCACGAGCTGTCCCACGCAGGCTCTCGCTGTCGGCGACTCGAAAGAAGCAAACAAGCCTTGGCAAAGGCAGGAGTCGTGGAAATTCAAGAAAGCTGATTGTTCTGACCAGCAAGGTCAGAGGGGCTGCTCTTTTGGAGAGCAGCTGGGGCCAGTCTGGAGCAGCCAGACCAGCATCGTTGATTCCAAAATAGGTTGCCAAAAATGGCCACTAGCCAACGGGCCAGGGACCGGGCAGGCGCGTCGAGATGCAAAGTGCAGAGGGGCCCCACGCAGATCGTGGAGATGCTGGAGGGCTCACCTTTGGTGCAGATGCTGCTCGGTGGTTGGGCTTCTCAGGACCCAAAGCACAACTTGGAGGGAGCCTCTGTTGTTGCGCTTGCAGCTTGTCGTCGGTCTTCCAAGATGGCTGGCTCCACGTGTCTCGGTGCCTCCATGGGTTCCTTCTTTTCAGGGACTGTGGATCGGGCAGTGAGAGGTCTGGAGGTCCAGGTCTTGTCTGGCTCTGGGCTCCGGCGGGAGGCGGCAGCAAAGCAGACGTCGAATAGCCGGTTGGTGCTTGCGTTAGCAAGATGGTCACTCCCTGACCATAGGGGAGATTTCCTTCAGTCCTCTGTGCAGCAGAGCGTCGAAGTTCCCGTCTTCTTCTTTGTAGTAAGTTGATTCCAGGATGTCTGAAGTCTTAGGACACATCTCCTACCTTTAAGCGGATTCTAGGGGCCGGACTACCTGCTAGGTCCCTCCCTAAGGGTGGGACCGGGAAGGGGGGTGGTTACACCCCCAATCCTTTGTCCAGCTCGCCCCGGGTCCGGGGCTGGTGTGCCCCAGGACCGGTTTGAACTGGCACATGCACCGAGGCTCCTTGTGAGCCTCAGGCATGTCTGATTCCTTTCAAGCCCTACCTGACCAATACACAAAATCCTGTCTGGGGTGGTGCACGCACCTCCCCTGGCAGGAAACCCTTTGTCCACACCTCCCAAGCTGGAAGGACTCCCAGCAGCAGGAGGGCAGACTTGTATCTGTGGTGGCAGCATCCATTTTGTGGAGCTGAGGCTATGTCGGATTTTACCCGGGTTTCAGGTACTGTACATGTCGTGTCCCTCTAGAAGGGTGGAATGCTAACCCCGTCGCCACAATTGGCGAGGGGTTAGTATTCCAATTCGTATGACACCTTACTCGACATGTTTTGATAAAGCCAAACCAAAGATAGCATTTAACCGCGAGGTTCATAATGCACTTAAGAGTATATGGTATGACGATATCTGGAAACGGTAGAAGGAAGTTGTTCTGACCACTGCAGACAGGCTCAGCTCATGCCAGAGCACCATCTCACATGGAACCAAGCACTCTGCCTTCAGGATTGTCAAGGCCTGCCATAGGAGTGACTTATAGGTTAACATGTGTTCCATTTAAGGTTAGGTATAGGTATACTACACCTAAGTAAGAGGTGGTTACACCAACTTACCCCAGCTGAGTGATCAGCCAGTTGTGTCAAATTGTTAGGCCAGGCCAGGGGTGGCATAATACATGCTTCTGCCCCTGGTAGGCCTTAGATGCACCAATGCCCTGGGTACCTAGTGTACACTGGTACAGGGGCTCACAGGGTGATCCAATTCCAATTGGGGGTAACCATAGTCAGATATCCACCTTCCTACACAACCCCCCCCCCCCCCCCCAAACGAAGGGAGATAAGGCTGTCCTTGACCAGGTAACTTAAACAAAGGGATCCACCCGCATGTATAATATATCAAGAGACTACCGTTCATACCATGTGTGTCCCACGGTCGTGGAGAATACACATCAGTTGTTAAAATACCCCTCACACACCAAAAGGGCCCTTGGTGTCATGCTTCATCATAGGGGTCTTCCCGCCCCTCTACGGGACGGGGCGTGCTACGACCAGCGTATACGTGGGAGCACTGTTCTTGGTAGGACTACTATGTGTAGTGCAGGGGTGTGCAAGGAAGGGTCAGGAGTGAGTGGAGAGTGATTTTAAAAAATACCTGGCTCACTGGACTAGGAAAAAAATTTTATTCTGCCATCTAAGCTGGTATTAGTAAAAATGTGGGGGATGGAGGGTGTATGCCTCAATGAGCTTAACCTCCTGGTGTCGACATGTTTCGAAGCTAACCCCAAGCTTCTTCGTCAGGACCTAAGAAGATCCCTTCCAACGATGCACTGTGATGTGGTGAAAAATAGTGGGTGAAAAAATAATAAACATAGGAGGTAAGGCCCAAGGGGCCATATAAGGAAGAACCAGCACTGGCATGGTTACCCCCTGTCTCATGGTCCACTAAGCAATCCCTCACCCTAAAGGTATCATAGGGTCTCCACCATAGGGAACCTCTACCTTTGGTGTGTCTTTGCAAAGTATAAGGCTGGTGTTGAGATGGAGTACTGAAGTGAGTATCCTCAAAGTGAGGCCTCAGCTTCCTCCAATCATCCTCCACCATGGATGCCTTTCTCTCTTTCACTGAGTTGCACTGTGCTCTCAGGGTCAGCCTTTGGCTACCTAAAGCTGGAGGCTGGGTCCCTTTTGTGGGCTTACTGGAGGGACAGGTCAGGTTTGGGGCCCTAAGGTCCCAGGTTTGCCTGTGCCCAACAGAATCCCTCTGGGGGAGGTCCCTAACTACCTGTAACGGAGATCCCTCAGGAATGTGTTTAACCATCACCTGGCTAGGGCTACTAGCCAGGCAATCCTCATTCTTTTGATGGGGGGGGTTCTTGTGGGCAGGGGCCCTCTTGGGGTCCACTGGCCTCCCTGACCTCTGCAGCCCTGGGCTGACTGAGGCAGGGTAGAGAGAGGCAGGCTACCTGCACCAGACTGGGTCCCACCTTGGAAAGGTCCACTGACATCAGAGGCTCTGCCAGGCCAGGCCTGGCTACCTCTGGGGCAGTTCCTTCACAAGGGGTGGGGTCAGATCCCTGAGGAGGCTGACCATTTCCTAATGTCTGGGGAGAGGGAGACTTTTCTTCCTCCCCACTACTCTCTGTTTGTGTGGAGTGATCCATAGTCTCAGGCTTCACTATATCTATGTCAGTCTGAGTATGGGCTGAGACCATTACAGTCCTGCCAACCTTTTCAGGGGGGCACTCAGTTTGGGTTTGAGCTGTGACTGTCACAGCTCTGCCAATCTCTACAGGGAAGTCTGTCTGTGCCTGGGCTGTGGCTACCACTGCCCTTCCAACCTTTCCAGGAAGGAAATCTATTTGGACAGGGGTTGTGAATGGCACAACCCCACTATCCTTTTGTGAAAGGCCTACCATTTTAGAATGGGTGTCTTGTTCAACTCCAGCCCAAGCTGAGAGTTCTAAGTCATTCCCCAGTAAGCAGTCTACAGGCAAGGTTGGGGACACTGCCACCCTTTTAGGGCCAGTGACACCTCCCCAGCTGAGACATACCTCTGCCATGGGATGATTGTTCTGTTTGCCATCAATGTTAGTCACCTGGTAGGAGAAACCAGGCAAAAGCTGCTCAGAGGGAACTAGCCAATGGGCCACCATAGTGATGCTAGCTCCAGTGTCTCTGTAGGCCTCCGCTTTTGTACCATTGATGTAGGGCTCCTGTCTGTACCTACCCAAAGTGTTGGGACAGGCAGTGAAGTTGGCAAACCCCATGCCACCATCACAGACAAGAGAAGTTGCTGTAGGGGAATTGGCTAAGCCAGGGTCCCCCTGTGTTCCCCAAGTAAACCCACCCAGATTTCTGGGGGCACTCCCACCACCTGGGGGATTACTGCTGACAGTAATAGGTGGCGTGACAGGAGTAATTGGAGGAACAGTTTTGTTTTTAGCCTTTGGGCAACTGCTGTCAGTTTTCCAATGCCCAGGAATTTTACATTCATGACAGTAAGGCTTTTTAGCTGTGGTAGAGGAGGGAGCTTGGGACCCACCACCCTGTGTGGAGTTTTGGGGCCCTGAGGAAGATTTCTCTTTTGCTTTATCCCCACCCTTCTCTTGAGGCTTGGTGGTATCTTTCTTTTGGTCACCACCCTGGTTTTTATGCCTGATCCTGGTCCTGACCCATTTATCTGCCCTCTTTCCCAATTCTTGGGGAGAGGTCAAATCTGAGTCTACCAGGTGTTGATGGAGAAGCTGGTTTTGACAATTACTTAAAATCTGCTCCCTCATCATCAAATTGTACAATCCTGTATAATCAGACACCTTACTTCCCAGCAACCAACCCTCCAAAGCCTTAGTGGCACATTCCACATATTCAGACCAGTCCTGAGTCTGTGTCTTCTGAGTGTCTCTGAACATTAACCTGTACTGTTCAGTGGTTAAGCCTAACCCATCAACTAGGACACTCTTCAGGACTCTGTAGTTTCTGACATCCTCCTCCCTAACAGTGAGGAGTCTATCTCTGCCTCTGCCTTCAAAGGAGAGCCATAAGATTGCTGCCCACTGGTCTTCAGGAACCTGCTGCACTTTGCAGGCTCTCTCAAGAGCAGTCATCCACTTGTGGATATCATCCCCACTTTTGTAGGGGGCCACAACCTTGGACAGGTTCCTATTGTCAAAGACCCTATCTTTGTCCTTAGGGACAATGCTGCCACCAGTGGGTATAGACCCACTCTCTCTAGGTTGCCTAGCCTTGCTCAGTTTCTCTTCCATCAGGGCTACTTCTAGCTCCTGTCTCCTGATCCTCAGCTGAGCTTCCTTCATTCTGGCCTCATGCTCCCTCCTCTGAGGGCTGGTCATCCCCCTTCTGGAGCGACCTTGAGAGCCTCTAGAGGTATGAGAAGCATTAGACTCACCTGAGTGATTCCTCTGCCTCCCAAACCCCTGGTTAAGTCCACTAGGGAGATCCAATGGGATGATCCCATTGTCAGTCCCCAGTAGCCTTAAGTTAGCTGGGCCACGTATAACACTTGGCACTGGGCTAGTTCTCCCTTCATCCCCACTACCATCTGTATCAGTACCCTTATCACTTTCATCCTCTGTAGTATGATTCTCATCTAAGGGATGACCATTGGAAAGGGGTACCTCAGTGGCATCTTCAGAAGGGGGGCCTCCTGTTCCAGTCCCTAAGGGGCCTAACTGGGAGGCTTTCTTGAGAGCTCTCTGATCTTCATCAGCCTGTAAGAGTTCTCTGAGCTCAGCAGAAGTAGGGTTCTTGGGCTGTTTAAGGCCCCTGATATTTGCCAACTGCCTGAGCTCATTTTGATTTAGGGTAGCAAAGAGAGTTGGTGCCCTCTGGGGGTCACTCTCGACAGAGATGGGTACTTTGGACCCCTCTGCCCCCTCCATTGCTCTTAAGTGTGGGTGGATGTGTTGCAACTACCTACACTTGGGTTTTTCCTACTAAACCTATCTAGTAGTTGTAGTCAGGGTGTGCTACTCCCTTTGCTCTACAACAACTAAGTTCAGTAGAACTTAAGTATATCTAATCTTGTTTTATATGTACCTAAAGGTACCTGTATGATCTTTCAATTGGTAAAAAAGAGATTACAACGGTAAAACACAGCAAGCTCAAATCTCACCACTGCCACCAATGTGAGAAGTTGGCCTGGTATATGATGTTCACTAGTTAAAGTGACCACCTTGTACCATGCCAAGCAACCCTTATGGTGTGGTTGTAAGTCAACCTTTTCGGACTAGCTGCCCTAGTGGTAGCGTAGGCTAAGCAGTCTTTGAGGCTAAACTCGTTAAAGCGTGTTAAGCAGGCTGTTTTACCATATGTAACCCCCCTTTATACCAATGAAAGGACACCACACAGATATATATTCAAAATATATATGTATTTATTACTCAAAGTATCCCCTAGACTCTTTATGAGCACAGGAACACAAATCGTTAAACAAGACAATGTTATAATATACAGAAGTTGCACTTTATATGGATGGGCCCTGGTGGCCACTCAAACCATATACTAAAATAGTGGTATAAGTACCACGAACAGGAAAGTGAAAAAGCCTAGGGCTTCTAGAATCGCTGGGCCTACAAGGAGCTAACTTCAGTTAGTGACCAGGAGGTCCACGGGTCGCGTGTGCAGTGAGGAAAGTTACACGTGGGCTCCCATAGGTTTTCAATGGGTGCGTAAAAGTTTAAAAGTTACTGCAAAAAGGGTCTTCTGGATGGACTACGATCTTAAGATTCAAAACATAGACACTAGAGATGTTTCTCTACACTTGGGCACCGGAGTGCCAGCTTTACCTCACCCACAGGAAGCGGGTGCATAGGTCTCGAAGTGCGTCGGGTTTCTTCTATCGATTCAATGGAGCCTGATGACAAAGATGCTGCAGGCGGTCGGTCCAGAAGAGATGCGGTGGATCCAAGAGTGGATCGGAGTTGTAGAAGACCTGAAAGCAGAGGGGACAGTGTTCACAGTCACTAGCCAGTGACCGGCGTGGCACCAGGTAGGTACCAGGCGATATCGGGTGCAAACAGGTGGTTAGGTGTAGCTTGTCTCTGCAGCCACGTGGTCCCTGAAGGTCGACGACGTCCAGAAGTCAAGTCACAAGCTGTCCCATGCAGGCTCTCGCTGTCGGCAGTGTCGGCGACTCGAAAGAAGCAAACAAGCCTTGGCAAAGGCAGGAGTCGTGGAAATTCAAGAAAGCTGATTGTTCTGACCAGCAAGGTCAGAGGGGCTGCTCTTTTGGAGAGCAGCTGGGGCCAGTCTGGAGCAACCAGACCAGCATTGTTGATTTCAAAATAGGTCGCCAAAAATGGCCACTAGGCAACAGGCCAGGGACCGGGCAGGCGCGTCGAGATGCAAAGTGCAGAGGGGCTCCACGCAGATCGTGGAGATGCTGGAGGGCTCACCTTTGGTGCAGATGCTGCTCGGTGGTTGGGCTTCTCAGGACCCAAAGCACAACTTGGAGGGAGCCTCTGTTTTTGCGCTTGCAGCTTGTCGTCGGTCTTCCAAGATGGCTGGCTCCACGTGTCTCGGTGCCTCCACGGGTTCCTTCTTTTCAGGGACTGTGGATCGGGCGGTGAGAGGTCTGGAGGTCCAGGTCTTGTTGGGCTCTGGGCTCGGACTCCGGCGGGAGGCGGCGGCAAAGCAGACGTCGAATAGCTGGTTGGTGCTTGCGTTAGCAAGATGGTCACTCCCTGACCATAGGGGAGATTTCCTTCAGTCCTCTGTGCAGCAGAGCGTCGAAGTTCCCGTCTTCTTCTTTGTAGTAAGTTGATTCCAGGATGTCTGAAGTCTTAGGACACAGCTCCCACCTTTAAGCGGATTCTAGGGGCCGGACTACCTACAATCCTTTGTCCAGCTCGCCCCAGGTCCGGGGCTGGTGTGCCCCAGGACCGGTTTGAACTGGCACATGCACCGAGGCTCCTTGTGAGTCTCAGGCATGTCTGATTCCTTTCAAGCCCTACCTGACCAATACACAAAATCCTGTCTGGGGTGGTGCACGCACCTCCCCTGGCAGGAAACCCTTTGTCCACACCTCCCAAGCTGGAAGGACTCCCAGCAGCAGGAGGGCAGACTTGTGTCTGTGGTGGCAGCATCCATTTTGTGGAGCTGAGGCTATGTCTGATTTTACCCGGGTTTCAGGTACTGTACATGTCGTGTCTGTCTAGAAGGGTGGAATGCTAACCCCGTCGCCAGAATTGGCGAGGGGTTAGTATTCCAATTCGTATGACACCTTACTCGACATGTTTTGATAAAGCCAAACCAAAGATAGCATTTAACCGCGAGGTTCATAATGCACTTAAGAGTATATGGTATGACGATATCTGGAAACGGTAGAAGGAAGTTGTTCCGACCACTGCAGACAGGCTCAGCTCATGCCAGAGCACCATCTCACATGGAACCAAGCACTCTGCCTTCAGGATTGTCAAGGCCTGCCATAGGAGTGACTTATAGGTTAACATGTGTCCCATTTAAGGTTAGGTATAGGTATACTACACCTAAGTAAGAGGTGGTTACACCAATTTACCCCAGCTGAGTGATCAGCCAGTTGTGTCAAATTGTTAGGCCAGGCCAGGGGTGGCATAATACATGCTTCAGCCCCTGGTAGGCCTTAGATGCACCAATGCCCTGGGTACCTAGTGTACACTGGTACAGGGGCTCACAGGGTGATCCAATTCCAATTGGTTATGTACCTAGGGTACATGGAGTCCATTTTAAAGAGAGAGCAGATAGGCTGAGATCCTGAATGGCAGGATCTCAGGCCAACTAAGTCGAAAAACCAGCTAGACACTAGGCAAAAAATTGGGGGTAACCATAGTCAGATATCCACCTTCCTACAGCAACATTATGAACTATCGATAATATTATTTCTATTGGCATTAGTAATTGAAGTAATAATAATAAATATTTATGCATATGTCCAAATTAATTAGTATTTGGCTATTATTTGGTAATTGTATTTTCTGGCAAAATTTGCACGGGGAAAAACATGGGCGCAGGTTTGCCGCACGATGTGGAGATTTGTGCGCGATCCTGGTATCCCTGCCGCAGAGAGTGCGGGTCCTTGTCCCACATCTCGCGGTCCCATCCACAGCACACGCTTTACAGCTGCATGGAGGATGTCTAGAGGTAAAAACTAATTTGGATCACAAGCGACAACAATCGTGGCGGGCACGGGAGTTCAACAGACTGTTTTGTAACATTGTGGATTTGATGTTTATGGTCTTGCAGTTCATGTCCCCTTGTGAGGTGGCACCTGAGGGCTAAACACTACACCCAGTGTGAATGACTACAATGTTGACATCTAAACCTGTGACTGAGACACTCTGTTGCCAATTCTTTGCCACATTGTTTTGGGCTAAACATACTCATTATTGTGTTGTTCGCCCTCACAAGAGGGAGGCTTCTGCACTGAAGCACTTTACACAAGTGGGTGGAATTTTCCACTGCTTCTGAATTTGTGCAAATAGGTTGTGTAAGATCCCTTAGCGGTCTGTGTGTCTGCTCCACACTGCCTCAAAATTTGCTGGATTCAGTAACTGCACTGGTGTATTTTTCCCTCAAATTTGAACCGACCAGCTGACGAAAATGTTGTTTCTCCACTGGTCATTTGATTCAAATGCCATTCTTTTCACTTTTTATACAGACACAAATGACTGCTTTGGGAGTTTGTTTCTGAAAACAACAACAACTGCTGAGGAGGCTTAAAAAAAACATGGCCGACCGCTCGGCGTCACTAGTGAGTAGTGACGAGTGCGTTTGAGTGAGGAGTGGACGTGCTTTCATCACAGAAAAACGTGATCTCTAAATCTCAGGCCCGTCAGTGAGCTCCAAGCCAATGATCCCTTTTCATGATGGAGGCCATTTGCTCGCACAATGATGACGTCATCAGAAGGGGACATGATCACTGGCCACAGAGCTATCTGACTGATACATGATGTGTAATAACCGTCTGATGGGGAGATGTTTACACCACTGTAAAATGTTGGTGGAGGTAACTGTGAAGGTAGTGTCTCGCAGGGGCATCATTTGCTTAATTAGCTACAACATTAGAGTCTTAGAGGTCTGTGAGATAATTTACTGATGCATAATTATGATTTCAGAAACATTTTGTGAAACTGCATATTTATGGGAAAATAGGAACTCTAAAACACAAAATGTGTCCTCACTTCCCTTTTGGATGCGAGGACACAATTTGTGCAAAAAAACTCAAAAAAACACAAGTTGCACAAACAGTAGCCACCTGTATTCTGGTCATTCACATTGTTCCCGCCCAAACTTTTTGCCACAGGTAGCAGGTAATCAGGCAACGTGGTGCAATAGAGTAATTTTGAGGATTTAGAGTAACAAGTGTAACCCAACATTACCAATTTTTCCCAAAATTACTCTAACATAAAGGGCATTTTACTAGGGGTGGGCGGAATTTGCGAAATCCACTTTCGCAAATTATCGCGAAAATGTTTAAAATTATTGCAAACAAGCGGAAATATCGTGAAGATGCGGAATTTTTTTTCCCGCATGTTCGCGAGATTTTCTGCATGGTTGCGGGTCGCCAACTTACCCATGTGGTTGCTCGCGGGCGCGGCCATCTTGTTTTGAGTTGTCTCGCGGTGCATGATCGCGAGAAGAAAGACGTGATCGCGCAACGCATGAAGTCACTGCAGGCGCGAACTATCGCGAGACAGCGCAAATGGCTAAAAACAATCCAACATCTCATGGAGAACGCGACCGGATCAAGAAAACTTGTCGGCGAACGCAGGGATTCAGGTAAGGCGATCGCGCGCGAGAATGTATTATTTTACAGCGCGAGCAAGAAACAAATTATCGCCAAGCTGCGGAAATTTTGACATTTTCGCGCTCTCCGGGGAATGCGAAAATGTCAAATTATCGCAATTACCGCGAACGGAACGAAATTTTTGCCCAGGCCTACATTTTACCCAGGCTTTGGGTGTCGTATGTAGCCTCGACAAATCTAGTGAGGACGTGCACACTATTCCATGGTGCACTGGTGTAGGCGTCCCCACCGCGTGTTCTCTGACTGAGGTGTGTAAAATGGACACCCCCTGAACATTAGCAAGGTGTCTGATGCACCTTTATTACATCATGTAGAAATCTAAACCATAAGTAACACGTTTTGACTCCCGCAATATTGGCCATGGATTTTGTAATACTCAACAGTTTATAAACAGATTTCTATCAAAAAAACTAGGGGCCTCATCTATGGGAGTTTGGTGTAGGGCAGCGCAGCAAGGAACCTTGCTACACTGCCCTAGGGCACAGTGAAAGGGCAGGACTGCACAGTATTTGAGCAATACAGTGCATTCCTGTCCCTGCTCCCTGCGTTGGTGCCGTTTTGGCAGCCTAGTGCCAACGTAGGCACCCTTGCACCATGGTGCGAGGGCGCCTCCGTAATATGCAGGATTGTTTTTGTGCACGAAGGGGCACCTTCCCGCACAAAAACAATCCTAACAGGCGCTTCCTCTTTCTATGTGTTCCGCAGAATGCAGCATATATAGAAAGAGGAAAACTACGAGAAATACCCTATCTCTCCTTGTTACGCCTCACTATGGGAGGCGTACAGATTTGGTGCTTCCCCAGGTTTACATCACTTTGTAAATCCTGGGCAGCGTCAAAATCCATCGTGTTTGGTGTGAAAATCAATCAATCAGTCAGGGATTTAAAGAGTCCACTACTAACCTTTGAGGGTCTCAAGCTCTGAGATCATCCAAAAAGCCAGGTCTTGCGGTCCTTTCTGAAGATTTACAGTGTAGGGCTTCATCTGATGCTGATCGGGAGTTTGTTCCAGGTCTTGGCCACGATGTAGGAGAAGGATCTGCCCCCTGTTCTGGCTCTGTGGATGCGGGGACCTCAAGAAGGGCTAGGTCAGCGGAGCGGAGGTTTCTCTTGAGGGCGTAGAAAGAGCTTCTTTACTTGAGGTATTGGCGTCCGGTGTTATGGAGGGCTTTGTTGGCGTGTGTGAGCAGTTTGAAGGTTACTCTCTTTTCACCGTGGAGCCAGTGGAGGTCGTGGAGGTGCTGGGTGATATGGTCATGTCGTGCGATGTTGAGGACGAGTCTGGCGGCAGCGTTCTGGATGGTCTGAAGTTTGCAAAGCAGAGTTTTGTGACGGTCTTCCTGGAGTCTGGGGTGATCGATTTCAAGGTCTTGCGGAGTATGTGGAGGGTGTTGAAGTATGTGGAGGACACTGCATTGATCTGGCGGTTCATAGTGAGTGAGAAGTAGAGTATGATGCCCAGGTTGCGGGTGTGGTCCGTGGGGTTGGGGGGTGGGTGGGTTTCTGAGAGCGGGGGGCCGCCAGGTGTCGTCCCATGCGGAGGGGGAGATCCGAGGATGAGGACTACGTTTTTCTCTGAGGACTTCGGTTTTCTCCCAGTTGAGCTTCAGGCAGCTCAACTTCACCCACCGCAATGTCTGTGCAACAACTCCTGGTCCCAGATCACCTGACTCATGATTTGTGAGGCCACTCAAAGCCACGCATGTTGACTTAGCAGGGCCTCATAAATCGAAAATGAAAGTCCGGTGTCACTCATGTACCACTTTAAGTGACCCAGGGCTCTCATAAATGAGCCCCCACACTTGTAACAGAACAAGTGATAAGACGGCTGTAGTGGAAAACTACAGGCCGCACACAGGAATAACAAACCAGGGAATTGCGCTCCTAATCCTTGGATGGTTCCTAGAAGGAAGGCGCATGATCCACAAGGGCGGGGCAATGGCTCCCTCGGCCTCAGGTGTCTCTCCCAAGATGAAAACAACAACTAGCATTGTTTTTCTTTCTTAGAACATGTATTTAAGCAAAGGTAGAATGTGGAACCCAATACAGGAAGGCACGCCATCTCCAATGTCACGTACACAGGGATTGGGCTCAGTGCAATGTTTCTAATCCCCGAGCCTCATTCCTTTCATCTCTTCTCTCTCTCTCTCTCTTCTCCCTCTCTATCTTCTTCCCTCACACTCTGTGCCAGTTTCCTCCTTCCCTTCCAGCTTTACCAGGCCTTTCAGAATCTTTAACCACAATGCTGCAGTCAGCGTGGGAACTCAACACAATCCTAAACATAAGTGAGATCCGCGGCATAAACCGCATCTACCAGTTAATTAAAATTGCATCTTTGTGCACCTATCGCTCACACAGCTAGGTGCTGCCACCCCAAGACAAAAGCACCCCTCTGGTCACACACACATGACACCAAAACCCTCCCTACATAGGTTAACAACAACTAATACAGCACCTTTCCAAGCATGCACTCTGCAGTGGGGTAGCGTGCTACCTGTCCTATGTGCTATGAAGCTGTGCATTGTTGTAAGAGGCGCTTTAGAAATGCTTCAATACAGGACAAAAAAAAATAACGACATGTAGAAAGAAGGGAAAGACACTCATGAGAAACCTACGTTTGTGATGTTAAAGTCGTCCATTAGCATGGCCTAAATCATGTGCACGGATCCTGGTGGCCCAACCGGAGGCCTGGTGGCCACTCTGGGCATGCAACTCGGATCTTGAGTGGTGTAGGACTCATCAGTCTGGCTTAGGACTCCTCAGTCTGGCGTTGGACTCCTCAGTCTGGCGTTGGACTCCTCAGTCTGGCGTTGGGCTCCTCAGTCTGGCGTAGACTCCTCAGTCTGGCGTAGACTCCTCAGTCTGGCGTAGGACTCCTCAGTCTGGCGTTGGACTCCTCAGTCTGGCGTAGGACTCCTCAGTCTGGCGTTGGACTCCTCAGTCTGGTGTTGGACTCCTCAGTCTGACGGAGGGCTCCTCAGTAACCCTGGGCGGTCAACTATGCTACGCTCGTGACGTTTGCGTAGTTTGTGCTCCTTCGCGCTATGCGAATTGCACGTAGCACAGTGCAAAATCGCATAGCGTAGCATAGTTGGCATTTTTTGCTCGCTCGCGGTCCTCAACGTCAAGTTGGCGACCGCAAGCGAGCAAAATTACATCCCGGCGAGACTTTTTCCTCGTTCGCGATCAGCAACAACAAGTTGCCGATCCCGAGTGTGGAAAATAAACCTCCCGGCGAGATTCTCAATGCCGGGAGGTCAGGTTTCTCATTGCGAGAGGTCGCGTATGCTCGCGACTGCTCGCGATGAGAAACTACCAGTCCGCACTGAGAAAGCTGCCGCTCGAGTAAAAATCTACTAGAGCGGCAGAAAGCGTCCGCTTGCACTGTGCAAGATGCCGTTTGCAATGATTGCACAGTGCAGACAAGCATCCGGCACTGTGCAATCATCGCGAACAGCGTACTACGCAGTTTGCGTAGTGCTACATGTATCTCGCGTAGTGCGAAGTGCACTTCACGTAGCTAAGTGTAGCGCTACTACGCGAACTAAGCGCAGGGTTACAAAGTCCTCAGTCTGGCGTAGGGCTCCTCAGTCTGGCGTAGGGCTCCTCAGTCTGGCGTAGGGCTCCTCAGTCTGGCGTAGGGCTCATCAGTCTGGCGTAGGGCTCATCAGTCAGGCTTAGGGCTCATCAGTCTGGCGTAGGGCTCATCAGTCTGGCGTAGGGCTCCAAAAGTCTGGCGTAGTAATCCTCATTCTAGCGTTGGACTCCTCAGTCTGGCGTTGGACTTCTCTGTCTGGCGTTGGACTTCTCTGTCTGGCTTAGGGCTCATCAGTCTGGCGTAGGACTCCCCAGTCTGGCGTAGGACTCCCCAGTCTGGCGTAGGACTCCCCAGTCTGACGTAGGACTCCCCAGTCTGACGTAGGACTCCCCAGTCTGGCGTAGGACTCCCCAGTCTGGCGTAGGACTCCCCAGTCTGGCGTAGGGCTCCTCAGTCTGGCGTAGGACTCATCAGTCTGGCATAGGGCTCCTCAGTCTGGCGTAGGACTCATCAGTCTGGCATAGGGCTCCTCAGTCTGGCGTAGGACTCATCAGTCTGGCATAGGGCTCATCACTCTCAGTCTGGCGTAGGACTCATCAGTCTGGCGTAGGACTCATCAGTCTGGGTCTGGCGTAGGACTCATCAGTCTGGCATAGGGCTCATCACTCTCAGTCTGGCGTGGGACTCATCAGTCTGGCGTAGGACTCATCAGTCTGGGTCTGGCGTAGGACTCATCAGTCTGAGTCTGGCGTAGGGCTCATCAGTTTGGCATAAGACTCATCAGTCTGCAATAATGCTCCTCTCTCTATTGAACCCTCAACCTCTCAGGACTCATAACCATGTTCCATGTGATTAAGGAGATGGTGCTTTTGGCTGCTGGTGGAACATGGCTGATTTCCAAGATTAACCTAAAAAAGAAGGCTGCAGCTCCTAGCATGTGTCTCTTCTGTGCGGTGGGGTCCACTCTTACCACTCAGGGGCATAATGCAACCCGCAGCAAGGGTCTGTGTTACACCCTGTGGTCATGAGGTTGAATCTCGGTAGCTCTGCTCAGCCTTTCACCCTCCCTTGGTCAACAAAATGCGAAGGTTGAGCTCGCTAACGAGAGGTATTGCCTTTAGTGCACCAACATCTCTCAGGGTGCAGTTTGCAAGGACCTTTTGTGTTATTACTGTCTGTAGAGTCATTGACTGCAGTCCATTAGTGAAGGCAGAGGCTGCGGGTTCAATGGAGGTTTGCTTTATTCCAGTTACCCTTTGAATTAAGATGAAATAAATCTACCCCCCCCCCCCCCCCACAGGAGCAGTGAGTGCAGGGTGGAGTGCTCCACCAGAGATGAAGCCACCCCTGGAAAACATCTGCACGCGAGGAATCGAGGAATACTCGTGAGATCTCACCATGGGCCTTCCCGCCTCATCGCGACTCAGAGGTAGGGTTAGTAAGGCCACACAGAAGAGAAAACTGTCCTTACTGTGAACTTTGAGACAGGGGTTTAGCTATCTGTGGTGCAGCTGGTGTAGTGGCACCGGGGCTCCGAGGTATCCGGGGACCCACTTACCCCTCCTTAGTGCTATATTTTACTACATCATCTCTCCAGGGGGCAATGATCCTTTCTGGCACTAGGGCCCGCAGCATCTCTGCCTTTAGGGCCACCTCCCTTGCACTTTCATGGGGCACTTTACTAGGCCTTGAATGTGCGGACATCAGGGCTGGGGCCTGCGATAGGGACATAGAGGTTTCACACACCTGAGTTAAGCGTAGTGCTTCTCTCTGTTGATACTACGGAGTGATGTCACAGCGCTTGACATGTATGCAGGGGTGTGCATACACACACAACGAGAAGCAAAAGGACTGCAATGACTATGAAACAGGGAGAACATAAAGTTCCTTGGAGCTTATTCACCCTAAAGCAGCATGGTGTACTATGTACATTACTACAGAAGGACTGTTCATGTACTACAAAATGCTATTCACAAACCTACAGCCACAGACCTCCACCTCCTTCTTTACCATCTTTTGTCTGGCGATATCTAACACAGTGGTATTAAACTCCACATATGGAGGTATACACTTCAAAAGTAACTTTGGGAGGCAATAGGGGAGGGCTTGAAAATGTTACTCCTAAATGAAAGAGGTTTAGGTAAATGTAAAGAGAGGCTTAGGGAGGGTCATGTTAATATAGACAGACACACACAGTAGAAGTCTCCAACTGGTTTCCTCCTCAACTTGTTTAGTTTCTAGGAACCATGCAGGATTTCTGAACCTCAAGAATTTTGCAATATTTTTTATATTTTCTGGAACATTCTGCTGCAAAGTGTTTTTTAGCAGAAAGCCTCTTCCATAAGTGAAGTTTGTAAACTCTGGAAACTAAACCATTCAGGTGACATAAGTAACCTTTACCAAGCTTTCACCACCTGCTAATCATTGAATTTATGAAAAGCAAGAGCTGGCCTGTAAAACAAGCCTTTACAGTTGTACCTACACCCGATATGCCTCATTCTGTTACAAAAGCTGTTCGTACCATCGGTGTTCGGCCAACCTTGCACTAGACACAAAAACACCACAAGGACTGAATGAATCACTTCCCACAAACAACATTTATGAACCTACTGAGCAAAATCGTATGCTTACTTCAAAACAAGAAAGTACAGTGGCACGTGCTCAATCGACAACAAGAGGGGACAATAACATGTTGGTACTACGAACATGGAAGTTGTGCAATCGCGTTGTGAAAGTCATTGCCAATACTATCCAGGACAAAGCAATAGTCAACGGCGTTGTTATGTAAGAAATGTCTATGAATAGAACTGTTTTCACTGCTCTAAGGAAAGCAAAACAAAATATATAAGATATACACAAATATATATTGTCTAACATCAATTCAATATTTGTCGGATTGTAGCATTTGGACAGCACCTCATACCCTTATGAGGCCACGAACCGCTGTCTGTTGTTGGGAAAGAGCCTACTCCGATTGGCGGTCCGTGGACTTTTGTTGAGTGGTCTACGTGAGAATTGTAGGTGTTGTGCATGAGGTTGGATTGTACCAACTGTCTCGTCAAAAACTTGTGGCTTCACTTAACTATGAAGTGTAGCAAACGAATGTGATAGAGGTGGAGTCAAATTTGTGTATGTTCACCATAAGCACAATCTTTTGGCGATGTTTCCATGGCATTTTCTAAACCTAGATTCTGCAAAGATTTACAAAAAACAAATAGTTTATGGATCTTAAAGACTTGTTCTCCTGAAATAATAAATTAGGAGTGAGCAAAGTTGTTAAGACTTCCCTCTGCAGGTTGTGTGAATTTTTTCCAAACCACTGTGAGCATTTGCGAAGGTTGCATTTTTTATAAATTGCGGGAAATACATGTAACCAAATATATATTCATCAAAACTCTAAGGTAAAACAGTTTAGCACTATTAAGAGGAATTTTTTTCTTCTTTAAAAATAGCTGGGGGTGTCCGTGAGTAGATTTCATGGAAAATGTATCTTTCATAAAGTCCCTAACATTTATTAGATATTGCCATAATTTTACTCGCCTTATCACGAAGGTGTATAAATATCAAAATTAACCACTTGTAAAAAATAAAAACCGAAAAACAGGATAGGCGCTAAAATGATAAAGCAATGAGAAGAAGACTAAAAATGTATTAGACCTACATCAAGAATTTGATAGTGATATGATCAATCGGCAAATAGTCATTTTTAAAACTGGTTGGAGATGCCCCGAGCTGTGGTCAGAGTATACTTGGATTATTTCAATGTTATGCAATCAATCAATCATAGCATTTATAAAGCGCACTACATACCCGTGAGGGACTCAAGGCGCTAGGGGAGGGGGGGGGGGGACGCTGCTACTGTTCGAAGAGCCAGGTCTTGAGGAGTCTCCTGAAGGTATTATTATTAATTACCGGACACAAAAAAATAAATAGATTTCTGCAAGGACAATTTTGCTGGGCTGTCCCTCAACACCAGAAAATTGTGGACAGATGAAATCCACTTTAAATCTCACCACTGAGTCTCAGAATTCAATTTAAATCCCTCTGTACTATGCTCCGTGGCTTTCGGTAGGAATGAAAGGCTGGTTTGGATACCGAGACCCTTGCTAGCGGCCACTATTTCCAAACTAGCCATACCTTTGCGGAAGTGGCCTGGCAGCCATCTTGGCTGTTCTGCTGGAGGCTGTGTTTGTCCACTAATTTGTCACTAATGGAAGCAGCCGTGAGCTTGATTTTACTGAATATTTTAAAGCCGTCATGAATTTACCTGAGGTTTTGCGATGGTCGAACTGTTAAATTGTACATGTATTATAACTCTGGCGGTAGCTTGTGCTTTTATACCAGATGTTTTTTGTATTTCGAGATGAGTGCATAGCTGCAGGATACTTGCTTTGAAGGTGATTGGCTGAACGTGGGCTACAAAGGTGTACAGTTGTATTATTCTCGGTACATACTTCACCAGTGACCATTTCAGTGACGTGATTCGGCATGTAGCTGACCTCAGTGACGTTTTATGGATAGTTTTATAGAAGTTGTGTTAGTTGGGGAGAATATACATTATTTTCCTATCATATCTACGCCTATAATGCATGGCCGGGGTGGTTTTGCCTCCCTGGGAAGGACTTATTTGTGTAGCAAGGGCTGTTTGGTCATGAAGCTCACAGTAGGGAGCAGAGGGCAGGCTCAGTGGGTTCAGCTTCAAGAGGGCACAGGTGGGCACACATGAGCATGCGCAGTAACGCAGAGCGAGCCCTTCAGTGAAACAGACAGCTGTTCATCCTGTTGTTGTCCGCTGCACCCCATTTGATCTGACGAAACCTCTCTTGAGAACCAAACATGACACAAGGGTGAAAGGTCATGAGCCTATTGAGCCAAATCATTAGCATTTTTCAAAACATGGGCATATCACGGCAGCAGATCAATTACAAATCAGAGGCAACAAAAACATGTTATTACTACGGACAAGGAGGTTGTGCAGATAGCAAGGGGAGAGGGCACTGCCATCCATAACAAACAGGCCACGTAAAAGCAATGTCTGAGGGGACTCATTCATACTCCTGAAAGGAAGTGAGAAACATATGTTATATGTTGGTAAATCAGATAAATGTATCGAAGGCAAGAACCCTCATTACCGCAGGGACATTTGTCAAACTTTCACATCCTCGTCGCCAATGCCATGTCAGGTCTAAACAGTAGAAAATGACCATGGCTTAACTTGTGCTGGAGGATGTCGGTGGAGGGCATTGGCGCTTTTTTGGGGGACCAAGAAGAGCTTATTTTTCATCATCACAGCTTGCCAAAGAGAAAGAAAAAGAAAGAGGGTGGCAAAACAGTGACATAGGGAACAAGCATTTGCAATGCAATAGGTCTCGCATTTACGCGAGTTTGAGCTATTGACATTGCAAATGATAATGCCTTTTATTTTTGTTTTCGTTTTTAAAACCTAAATAAAAGGCATAGTCATTAGCATTTCTCAAAACATGGGCATATCACGGCAGCAGATCAATTACAAATCAGAGGCAACAAAAACATGTTATTACGACGGACAAGGAGGTTATGCAGATAGCAAGGGAAGAGGGCACTGCCATTCATAACAAACAGGCCACGTAAAAACAATGTCTGAGGGGACTCATTTATACTCCTGAAAGGAAGTGAGAAACATATTTTATATGTTGGTAAATCAGATAAATGTATCCAAAGGCAAGAACCCTCTTTCCCGCAGGGACATTTGTCAAAGTTTACACATCCTCGTCGCCAAGGCCATGTCAGGTCTAAACAGTAAAGATTGACCATGGCTTAACTTGTGCTGGAGGATGTCGGTGGTGGGCAGTGGCGCTTTTTTTGGGACCAAGAGCTTATTTTTCATCATCACAGCTTGCCCAAGACATAGAGACAGAAAAAGAAAGAGGGTGGCAAAACAGTGACATAGGGAAAAAGCAAGGATGAAAAAGAACCTGGAAAAGTAATATAAAGAGAAAGGAAGTGCACAATGTTAGAAGAAAGAGGCACAAGGTAGAATCAAAACATGGCAGCCTCCCTATTCATGCGATAAAGAGACAGGAAGTGGAAGTGTGTGGAAGAAAGAATCATGAGGTGGAATCAAGACTAGACAGGCTCGAGTTCATAAAATAAAGAGATAGGAAGTGCAGGTTGGTGGAAGAAAGAGGCATGAGGGGGAATCAAGACTGGGAAGCCTCGGTATTCATGAGATAAAGAGACAGGATGTGTAGGGGGTGGAAGAAAGAGGCATGAGGTAGAATCAAGACCAGTCAGCCTCTTTATTCATGAGCTAAAGAGGCAGGAAGTGTAGGGGGGTGGAAGAAAGAGGCATGAGGTGGAATCAAGACCAGGCAGCTTCAATATTCATGAGGTAAAGAGACAGGAAGTGTAGGGGGTGGAAGAAAGAGGCATGAGATGGAATCAAGACCAGGCAGCCTCGGTATTCATGAGATAAAGAGACAGGAAATGTAGGGGGTGGAAGAAAGAGGCATGAGGTGGAATCAAGACCAGGCAGCCTCAGTATTCTCCAAACAGCGGTATGTGAGTGTGTGATGGTGGTGGGCCCTTGTTCCTATTTTTTTGTTAGAAGCTAATCGTTTACAAAGATTTGAATCACTCATATAATAGCTATAATTAAAGTTCTGCTAAAGAGATACCTCAAAACAGTTTGCTTCAACATATTTGAACCTTTCCTCTTCCATCACTGGAAACCCCTCCCTCACAAAATCTGTGCCTGTCCCACAATTGATGACTTTAACGCCACTCTAAAGAGCTATCTCTTGTTACCAGAGAGGACGACCACCTAAAGATGGACATCATAACCAAAATGTAAACAAGTCGAAGTATCCCATATGCCATGTCTATCTCCTGTTTTGCTTCTCTGACCATCTTTCACAGATCAGCAACTGTGTGCAAATACTTCTGCCAGCTACATGGGTTTATGCTCTTTCTCTATCACAACTACATGTCATGGTGTGTACAGGTTCTGCACTTTCTGTTTGAGATGTCAATACACACTTACTTGTCAAATAACTAAAACAGGAAAAATACCTTCTCACGCAATACCCCAAAGATCTGGAATTTTCTTCCCATAGGTAAATACTGGCTCTTTCAGTGGAAAACTTGAAATGCAATCCAACAAACCTTCTTCTAAAGCGCCACTAACACACGTAGACGCAATGGCGCAGTGACTTAGTTGCGCTACGGTTTCCCGTCACTGCCCTTCCAATGAGTTCTTCTCGCTTCCAGACATAGCCGTGTGCTCTTAAAGTTGGATTTGCGGCTACCTTTTTCCGCCTCCTCATTGTCTGCGCCTTCTTCTACCGTCCTCGCCACTTCCACCTTATCATGGGCCCAGTGGGTGCTGCTGGCCTGCTCTATACTCTTTAAAAGCCCCATTACTGCGCCACTGACTGCAAATGCAAACAGCTCTGAGGTACTTGAGTGCTGTGCAGGTGCAGACTTGTACTCACTATACCTCGGGCTTCTGCTTCTTCTAAATGCCTCCTTGTGCTAAAAATTTACACAAGGATGCATTTTGTGCTAAAATATAGAGCGAAAAGGCAGAATTGTTCTTTATCCAATTATCTGTTATTTAGTGCAAAGTTTTGCCTAACTTTCAAGTAATTACGCGAAAGCACGCTATGCAAATTTCGCACAACACTAGAAAGCAACAGAGGCATCATTTGACCACCTAGCAAATATTATTTTTGTGCTACCTGGTTAGGCATGGCAGAATATTCTATAAATCTCCTCATATAACTGGTCTTCTTTTAGATTCCTGTGGCCTGCATCAAAAAGCAGAAGTCAGCCAGACTCAAAAACAACAGGGACTTGACAGCGAGGAGGTCAGGAGAAGGTCAGCACTGGGCGTAATGCCACTCACAATGCGGGACACTTGGGAGGGGGACACGTGGGGCCAAGCAGCACACACCAGAACCAGCAGGCATGGGCACAGCCCAATACTCTACATGACGTCATGAATACCCCCAAGAAGCAGTTGCCTCAAAGAGCCAGAAAACTCCACTAACTCTTGAACAGGTTACTTGAACTGTTTACCATTGACCAATCAAATTGTGTCTTTTGCAAAGAGGATAAGCTGAAAAGACAATTAAAACAAAAAAAAATTGAAAAATAAATAAGTAATGACAAGCTGAAAAGACAATTAAAACAAAAAATGAAGAAAAATAAATAAGAGAGACTAATTCAAGATAGCTGCATCTTTAAGAAAGTAACAGCTCAGTGGGTTCATGTAACTACAGCAGGGACATCTTTTGCCATGTGCGAATTCTACGTTTTAACCCAGCATGGTCCACCCAGATGTTTCCTCCTCCATACTCGATAAAGTCAGTACCATTTATTTTAAGAATACAATCTGTTCTCATAGCTTTGAGAGATGTTTTTTTTAGCTGGCAAGAACTGACAGACCCTTCATTGTCAGGTTCTAAATTAAAATATTCTGGCAGGCTGTGCTACAAGGTTTGGAAAGTTCTTGGAGCCTGCCCAGTTGGCATCAAGGGTGGCAGAGAGGCACTGGCACCGTGCCACGTTAGAAGAGCACGTGTTGGGCCAGACGGTCTTATCGCCAAGAATCAAGGGCCTGGAGGGGAGTCCAGGTGAACTGGCAGAGATACAGTCTGTGATGGATCACCAGGGAGTCCACACCATGGACCTGCTAAAGCCAAGGACGCGCACACAGCTTGGAGACCGGCATTGGACGCCCTGGTTCCAGAAATAGTCTATTATCTGGAGAAGGTAACTAGACATCACAAGATGGAAGACAACACAACCTAACCATCTAACAAGGCAACTGGCAATGGCCTTTCCTCCGGTTCTGCACGTGCCGCCGTCCAGTCCTATCCGGTTTAGATACTGTACGGGGCTTCTCGCCGTATCAAGCAAAGGAGGCAAGGGGACTTTTTAGACACACATATAAGATAGTCATTATTGTTTTTTTTTTTTTTTTCTCGCTCGTTTGAGCAATGGACACTGTAAAGAGACTATTACATGATAAGTGGTGTTTTGAAATATTCTTTAAGCCCAAGGAAATTGTGTTACTAACTCATTTTATAGTTGAAAACACTCCAATTCACTAAATTGGACTGTTTTTGGCTGCGAAATAGTTTTTTTTCTTATTCACAAGTCCCATTTTAGGAGTTGCTTCACTTTTAAACCTAAAGTGTGAATCCGAATGTTTTCCGAATCACATTTTCAAGTGCGCATCACTTCCAAATTACTATATCTCTCCATATTTCCACCGGTAATTCCAGCCGCAGACCATTGATACGTTACTGATCACCAAGTTTCCACGGTAACTCATTCCCAAAAGGAAGGAGAGCCTTTTGACCCCCTTCTCCTTTGTGAATTGTGAAAAAAGTTTCTTTGGGAATCTTTCAGAGAAACCTAAAAAAAAAAAAAGATGCTTTTTTGTCTCTAAAGAAATGCAAGGAAATCGATCTGCATAAGAAGAAAAGTTTATTTATTTCCTTTAGTTTCCTTGTTTGAAATCAATCACAGACATGGTGGTCTGCTGACCCCAGCAGGCCACCGTCCCTCTGATGGCTAGCATTCCTAATAGGTTGCAAACTGCGAACTACCAAGTTAATATTCCTAAGGTAAGTCGATTTACAACCAACTAGGAATCGCAAATTTGATAGCTTAATACATTGGAAATAGCAATTCCTTCATTGTGATTCAGAGAAAATCGCAATTTGGAGATCATTAGTCCCAGTGTTAGTCCATCCGGCCCTGTGTGAGTGGATCAGACAGAAGGTAGGTGGGCGCGTTGCTCCGTGATGCACTGTGTAGGTTGGTGTGTAGGGAAGGTAGCGATTTCTGTGGGTTCTGTGCATGAGCAGAATCCCTGCAACAGGTGAGTTGAAAAGCGACTGGGGGGGTTGGCCAGTTTGGTGTGTGAGTGATTGAAGGGGGGTGTGTGACCGTAAGTAGTCACTGGGGACTTGATCTGACTGATGGGAGGTGATAACTATGCTGATGTCATAAGAGACATCATTGGTTATGTTATTAATAATGTAGCTGGCAATGACCTCTTTGTGATGTCATCTCTGATGTCTTGTGTGATGTCATGAGCAGTGCACTGGTTGGTGGGTGGTACTAAATGGCGTAACAAAACTTGAGAGGCCCCCTGCTTCCCACCCCCGGACCTAGTCGGGAGCTCTCAGGCCAAAGGCCCGCCCCCGTTGCACAGTGGGCACCCTGGAACTCGCCCCCCCCCCCCGCACTGCAGGGGCTGCGGGGGCTAATGTTACGCCACTGTGGTTACCAGCATACAGTAACTGGCTCTAGAACGCTACCTTTAACCTCCTCTGAACAGAAATGATGAGGGAATATTTCTGCTTTACAGACTTTAAGGGCCGGGAGGGCAGAAGCGCCCAGACAACGAAAATAAATGAAACATCCTTTCTCAAACTTTTCGAAAATATGGGAGGTAAACAGGATACAGGAGGGCAGGTGTTGTGGCATGGCCGGTAAGTCCTGGTGAGACTGCTGATTAATTAAGCCTTGGTGAGAAGGGCTGATGTTTCAAGGTGGCATTTAATTAACAAGGTTCCGTTCCTGGCTGACCCCTCGTTAGTGTGCCCACGAGGTTCCAAGAAACAAGAGAGCCCGTGGAAAATTACTGTCAGACTTGGAAAGATGCTTGTTCTGTGCACGTACATGCCCCGAGCAGTGCAGATAGGACTGAGGACAAAGCGTAGTGCTACGAAGTGGCAAGGCGCCTAGAAAGGTTGAATAATGCTCTGCATAGGGTGACTCTTCCTATGAACACAATTCAATTCTATTAGTAAGGTAGCACAGTGGGTTGTTGCCTCGAAGCTTTCCCTCTACTAATGCCCCACTAATCCTGTTTGGGTTCCGGAGTAGAGTGCTTCCAGCCAAAAGCGCTTCAACACCATATCGGGGTAGCAAGCGCTATATAAATGCAAACCCTTCCCTCTTCTGTCCCTCCCCTATCCTTTTTCAATCCAAATAACAAACTCACATGTCCACCGCTCAGATTAATTTCATATTTCACTATGCGAATTCACCACTAATCCTCCTTGTAGCGTGCTACTCGCCGAAAAGTGCTTTGACGCCTCATTAGGGGTAGTAAGCACTATATAAATACAATACCATTTGTGTGTAACAAATTGTGTCAGTTTCACTTCCTCTCTTAGTGTTAAAACCACTGTTATGTGTTTAGCTACTGAGGGGCAAGGGCTGGTTGTTTGTGGGATACAATGTGTTTCTTCGAGTTTGTGACACGTGTGTCAACCTTGGTATGATCAGTGCTTTAAATATGCCAGTACTGAGTACCGGCACTTTTTTATTTTGAGAGTGGGAGTACCGGCACTTCTCAAGAGAAATGTAACACTTTTAATTGTAGAGTACCGGCACTTCTCAAGAGAAATGTAACACTTTTAATTGTAGAGTACCGGCACTTCTCAGAAACAAGCAGGTACTCTGGTACAGAGTGCCTGCACTTCTGTTTTTCCAATTCAAGCACTGGGTATAATTCCTCGGCCATCTTCATAAGCGGCGGTGTACATCCTAGAGGACCAACGCAGGGGTGTACACCACCCCGGCACAAACCAAGGAGCCTGGTTGCTCCAGGCCTGACCAGACCAGAGCCACCAGGCGTCTTGGACTGGCCCGGGCAGAGCAAAATTCATGTAGTTTGCTGTTGCACAAGTACATGAAATTTCAGCAAAACAATCTGATATTTTCCGTAGTTCCACAAGATGCTAATCTATCATTTCATGCTATATTTTAGAATGAAATACGTCCTTTTGTCAATTTTTGGTGCGAAGATGCATTTAAACAAAGCGCTGCAAATGCCAGCTGATTGTATTCTGTTGTTTGCGATGTAAATTTTTACTGCGAACGACTCGTTTCCCAGCAACGGCATACCGTTACGGAAGTGGGGTAATGGAGTATTTTGGGGAATTTCACACAGCAAGCGTAATGCAAAATTCCAAAAATGACACTAGGTCCAGTTCCCTAGGTGCCGATGCTGTCCTGGTGAAACGACTACTGGGACATCGGCCAAGGCTTAGAGCAGAAGCACAGCTTGGCCTCTGTTCATCTCCTCTAGCCCCAAGAGAGGCAGGCAACTCACCCCGACCAGCATCAACCACAAAGCCATCACGACCAGCATCCTCCCCACCTGACTGGTGAGCTCAGCACACCCAAGCAAGGACGCCTTTGGAAAGGAGAAGTGCAAAAAAGTAAAAAACAAGACAGCAGGCCTTCTCCATCTATACACCTAGGATCTGGAACAACATCTCTGTGCCCATCAGGACCTCAGGAGGTGCAAGAAGCCATCGTACAGCGCTCCGCCGCCTTTCGGCTAGGGTTATGCTCTTTAATACCACAAGCTCTTTTCCCCTCCATTGTAGTTTTCCCCTTGTTGTTTCATTTCTTTGTTCCCAAAATTTAACCATTATATCAATTTTCCACTGCAATATTTTCCACTCTACTTTTTGTTATTCGCGCAGTTATTTTGGTATGGTTAGAGATGTTTAACTGCAAACCTTATGTATGCAGAGAACTCAGTAGAAGGACACGCGAGGTAACATGTTTTAGAAACTAACTTGCAATTTTTTTCTCTTCAACAATCGAAAGCGTACAATTTTTTATGCTAACTGGTGACAAAATGATCAAAAAGAAGGTTGAAAGGGGTAGCAGGCATGTGGGGCGCGTACCTTTCTCCCACTTAACTCATTTCCATAAAACGCAGAAATGTATCCAGAGTAACCCCAACAACGTGTGTTGCAGATGGGCCAAATTTTAGACCATTCCAAAATGGCCTCTTGTTGAATGTTTGTCTTGACCTCAGGACTTAGTGACCCTGCTTCCTGATGTAATTACTCATTTCTTAGTGGCTCCCCAGGATGCAGCTCATCATTGGCCTGATTGTCACCACCCCCTGGAGTTACTGGTCCAATTCCTGAGCCCCTAGTATCGATGTCCTAAAAACCCTAACCACATGTGAGAGCGGCAGTTCGGGCACCCATAACGGGGCTTCAGCGAGCAGCAAATCATGCAGCACCCGACAAATAACGAGACCACGCAGTATGTTATTTATCAGGTGCAATAAATAACACCTATTATGAGCTAGTGGGGAATAACATGCAGATTTTGGTGTTTAACGCACCCAAATCTGTATGATACGGTAAATACAGTATGCTTTTCCCCACATTAAAATATGGCAGTTTTGACCTGATGAAATTTAAGGAACAACTTGTAATTCTGACCTGTGCAGAGCCAAGGGTTTACAGAATAAACCGTAACCATGGCCACTGTGGTGTAAATAGACGTTCTGTGTCCAATCCAGTGTCGTGGGAAGTGGGCGGATCTATTGCATGTCACGATGTTGCACTCCCACACACCTCTGACATGCCTCCTGTAGCTCTTAATACACCCAGCAGTGTGACTCGCATGGCTACTAGAGAGCAGCAAAACGCACACTACAGACCGTGGATGCAGGAATACGTCACCGATTCAACACAGCGCAGCTAGGGCCGCTGGAGAGCAGCGGCAGCTCGTGCACACTGCAAAATGGCCGCCTTTCCCACCGTGCAGTTGTAGCTCAGGCTGGTAAACACTGTGCACTCCCCGCGTGGCAATCACTGGGGTTGCGTGGAGCAGGAGCAGTTTGTGCACTCATGCTCCATAGGGATGTGCAAGAGCCGGAACGCAACCCCTGCTGCTCCGGTGGCGCAGGAGGGTCCCCAACCTTTCACGGGAACCCAATGCAGCCCAAGGACACTGAATAGCTATGATATATGGGAAACGCAGGGGCCCCTCCACACATTGTAAGGGGAGCATCGTTTTGAGTTACGCCACTGGGACTCGCAACACACACAGGTGAGAGCCAACACCAGAAGATACTGAAGGAGCAAAGGTGCTCTGGAATGTAGCTCCGGGTTTAATAATTTATTTATTGAATCCCAAAACCTCAACTAGAATACCATTATTCACCTCCGCCATTGGCTGATATCGGGTCACTTAAGCATGGTGTGCGACTATGTGTGACCTTCTCAGTCTCAGACCTACTGGGAGGTAGAAAACCCTAACCCAGCAGAAAATACACACAATTCCTGTAAGTCTCACCCAGGATGCCAGCACAAAGCTAGCTTTCGTTGCCAACTATCAGACAATGCACAGCTCCATCACAGAGCCCCGGGAGGCACAGACGACTCCTTCATGGCATGGTCATGCCAACACAAACAGGGAACTTTGTGCTGAAACAAGCTTAACAATGTCACTGTTTATTTACACAATCAGTGCCATTTCTTTCAAAGTGTTTGGGCACAAGAGAAACATCAGATAGGCCTGGGAACCCAAATAAAAGAACAGCGAGCGGTATAGAGAGAACAGCAAGGGACCACACTGGCATCTTCCACTAGCGCCTAGAAGGCGTCGCACTTTATGGAGACATATTCAGTCGTCGTATAAACATGGAGTGAAAAAGGAGAATTTTTCGCTTATCTTGTTAAAAAAAAATGTAAAAATTACTTTTTGCCGGGCCTTTTACGGCAAAGTAATTCCTGTGGCAAATTTTGCCAAACGTTTAACTGGATCACGAACATATAATGTCACCATTTCCTGCAGTTAAAAACTAGCAGTTTCACCACTTACCAGGTTCAATAAAACACATTACACTATATATTGTGATGAGGACTGTACCTCAGACACAGTTTTAGTCTCAGGGCCTGATGCTCCTGTTATAAAAAAGACAATCTCAATGCTCTGGACCTGAATAACTATCGCCTTATATCAACACTTCCCTAAGCCGCCAAGTTGGCGGAGAAAGTAATGAATCAACAACTTTCAGAGTATCTAGAGGAAAACTCTTTATTGGATGATACACAACACGGGTTCAGAAAAAAACGTAGTACAGAGTCTGCTCTGCTGGTAGCTACAGAGGATACACGGGAATTGCTTGACAGGGGAGGGGCGGCGGACCTGATCTTGCTGGATCTCTCCGCAGCGTTTGATACGGTCAGCCACGAGATCCTGGCTTGACCGTATGCGAAGTCTGGGGATAGAGAATTCAGCACTCGGTCTCCCAATCTTTTTTGGCTAATCGACAACATAATGTGACGCTGGGCAAGCTTACATCCAGGCCTTTATCCCTGCCTTGTGCAGTCCACCAAGGCTCGGCACTGAGCCCAACATTGTTTAACCTCAAAGTTACGTCACTCGAGACAACTATTAAAAATTCTGGTTTCTTTTTAGCGTCTTACGCTGACGTCACCCATATTGTGGTGTCACTAGCAGAACATGCGTGAGCAATGTAAACAAGTGGATGGATCACACCTGCCTTAAATTGAACGCCGCTAAAACTGAGGACATCATTTTTGGGAACAACCCCTCATTTTGGATGCCGGATTGGTGGCTGCCTGAGTTGGACTCACTGCCTGAACCCTCAAACAAAGTAAAAAACTTAATGTTTCTGTTAGATAAAGAACTGAAGTTTAAGGACCAAGTGAATAAAATTGCATCCGTCTCCTTTTGCTCCTTAAGACTCCTAAAGAAGATCAAAAACTTTTTGCCTCCCGAACTTCTGAAGACTGCAGCCATGGCATTGGTTCTCACAAGGATCGATTACTGCAATAGACTCCATCTTAACCCCTTCCATGCTGCGCAAATTCCGCCGCTGTGCTGACGGAATCTTGCGCTGGCGTGGTCATGACGGAACGGTTCCGTCATGAGCACAGCTCAACCGTGGCTCATGACGGAACCGTTCCGTCATGAGCACCGAAGGGGTTAATCTCGCATCGGGTCTCCTGAAGAGGCTTCAAACTTTGCAAAATGCTGCTGCTCGTTTCTTTTTTTAAATTCCCAACGATGAATGAGCTGGAGGAGCCTTCACTGGCTGCCAGTCGAACAACGACGTAGTTTCAAGGCTCTCCGTTTGGCTCATAAATCATTTCACAGGCGTTTGAAGGAGAAACTCGATTGGTACATCCCAGTGAGGACGCTTCGTTCAGGCTCTGCCATGAACCTGACTGTCCGCTCATCTAGGAGGACCACCTGGGGCGGGAAGACCTTTTTCAGGGCCACAGCTGTGCTCTGGAATAGCCCTCCACTGACACTAGAAGCTGCACCCCTCCTTACTCACCTTCAGAAGGGCCTTAAAGACCTGGCTTTTCTCACAGGATTTAAAGGCACTTGATCATTTGACCCGTATCTGACATTTCTGTAGCTATATCTGTTTTCTATAGCGCCAAGACGCCCACGGGCAGGTGTTTGCGCTTTATAAATTACATTCATTCATTGATGTTGGCAGATAGAGTAATCTCTGTTGACATGGCGGAGGACTTTAACCCGTTCCGTGCTCATGACGGAACCACGCCGTCATGAGCCACGGGCGCCGTGTGCTCATGACGGAGTGGTTCCGTCATGCTGCGGCCGTTGGCGGCCGCTCTGCCCACGCGGCGTTAATTCCCCGCCTGTGCTACTTACATCTTTGTTACATATTTTAATGCAGGTAAACACAGGCGGAATTGTTCTTATACAGTTTTATATTTTATTGCCCATTTGTATTAACGGTGGCGCTGACCGGCACAACACTAAGGCGCCGATGGCGAATTTGGAGAAATTCTACGTGCAGATGTCGGTTGTCTGGAATTTCAGATAGCGCTTGGAATCTCCACATAGAATTTCACCAATTATGGGCTTGACTCCTTGGAATGTGGAATAAACGTGCGGGCACAGAACTACCAATTGGAATTCCATGTTATTCATAATTCCAATGGGGTTTAATGCAGACATTTTTAGTCTGCGGGACCTCTGTGTATGGAGGGGCGGGGAGGGAACAGAGAGAGGCCTTCCATGGCGTTCCAGTGCCATGGGTGGGTATCCCCTGGCAGCTGGGAAATGGGGTCTGGCTGCAATGCGGCCCTTTCCCCGCCCGAGTTTACCGGCTGGATAGTCGGGTCTGGTGTTCCCTCACCCAGGAAATCCCGGACTCCCAGGAAATCCCGGTGTATGGCTACTCGACGCCTTGGAATTCCGCGAAGTGACTTTCCACACAAGAATTCTGCGCTGCACAGGCCGAAGTGGGGATCTAACTGTTTTGTTCACAATATCTTAAGTAGAAACATTTTTGGCATTAAAAACATACATGTGGCATAAATTGATGCAAAAGTCATGAGTTTTACGCGATTGGCCAGATGCAAGTCAAGGGACGATCACAAATTTTCAATAAACTCGACCATTGCAAGGCCGCAACAAAAATGTGCTCTGATATCGGGTCTAGTTTGCGCTTTTTAAAACTCGATAAATAAATAGACAGATAAAAATGCTTTGCAATGTTGCACAGCCAAGCGGCAGTTGAGAACGAGGCTTGTTTTCGTCCCGGCCAGTGGTCAGGTGGTATTTTTGGATTCCGTACGCAGAGGGCAGCTTACACGAGCAGATTCGATCCCCTTGGCACCCTGGGCACAGGGTGTCCTGACTGTGGCAGCATAACAAGAATGTGGACACAGCCGAATCTTAATTTACACAGACCCGGCCGCACACGCGGAACCCACACCACAATCTTATTGCGATATAAGGCCAGGCAGACATGTGCCGGAATATGCACAGGTGCTGGGTCAGTACAGTTACCGGTACATATTGGAATGTACAGATGCAGGGTTCAGAATGTACCAATATAGGTGGAATGTGCAGATGCAGGATTAGAATGCAACTATGTAGAAAGGGATGTGCATGTGGAGGGTCACAATGTGCAAGTATGTTTTTGGAATGTGCAGTAACATGATTGGGACATGTCAATGCAGGATCAGAATGTACAGAGAGGTTGAAATGTGTAGATGCGAGGTTAATACGTAAAGATACAAGCTGGAATGTGCAGGCACAGGTTGGATTGTGCTGATGTGGGTTTAGATGGAGAGGACAGTATGTACAGATAAGGGTTGGAATGTACATATGTAAGGGACAAAGCGTACAGATACAAGCAGGAATGTGCAGGCACAGGTTGGACTGTGCTGATGTGGGTTTAGATGGAAAGGACAGTATGTGCAGATAGGGGTTGGAATGTGCACATGCAAGGGACAAAGCGTACAGATACAAGTAGGTATGTGCAGATACAGGGTTAGAATATGCAGATGCAAGGGACAGAATCTACATATACAGGTTGTTTTCTGCATTTGCAGGTTTAGAATGTGCAGATGTAAGGGACAGAATGTGCAGAAACAGGTTGAAATGTGCTGATGTGGGTTTAGATGGAAAGGACTGGAGAAACAGATAAGGGTTGGAATGTGAGTATGCAAGGGACAAGGCTAGTATGCAAGGGACAAAGCGTACAGATACAAGTAGGAATGTGGAGATACAGGGCTAGAATGTACAGATACAGGGTTAGAATGTACGGATGCAAGGGATAGAATGTACATTTCCAGGATGTTTTCTGCAGATGCAGGTTTAGAATGTGCAGATGTATGGGATAGACGGACAAATACAAGTTCAAATGTGCAGATACAAGGTTGGAATGTGCTAATGAAAGGGATAGAATCTACAGATAGTGGTAGGAATGTGCAGATGCAAAGTTGCAATGTGCAGATGTAAGGGACAGAGTGTACAGATACAGGTAGAAATGTGCAGATACAGGGCTAGAATGTGTGGCTGCAGGGGCCAGAATGTACAGCTAGGTGTTGAAATGTGCAAGAGTATGGTTAGCATGTACAGATACAAGTTTAGGATGTACATAAGCATGAGACAGAATGTACAATATATGTTAGAATATGCACATGCAGGGTTAGAATGTTCAGATGCAAGTGACAGAATGTACAGATAGAGGTTGGAATGTCAAGTCGCAAGTTTGAAATGTACAGATGCATGGTTAGGAACTGCAGGTGCAAGAGATGAAATATACAGATATAGGTTAGAATTCTGCATGAATCAGGGTTCGAATATCCAGCTGCAGGGAGTGAAATGTACAAAAATGGGGTCAGAATGTTTAGCTAAGTGGAATGAATGCTCTGATACATTGTATCTACAGCTATAGCGCTGAAATGCAGAGACACATTGTAGAATGTGCCAATATGGGTTTTGAATATACAGTTAGAGCTTTGAATGTGTAGAGATAAGGGTTAGAATGTACTTATAGAGATTGGAATGTGCAGCCTTGTGTTTACAGCATACAGTTCGAGAACAGAATGTGCCCACATGGGTTTTGAATGTACAGAAAGAAAGAAAGGAACGGGTAACTATTTGTTTACAAAGGAACAGTTGAAGGGCAGCGTGTGCATGTATGGTATAGAATGCACTGAAAGAGGGTGGAACTGGCGGCAATATATTTACAAAGGAACAGTTAAAGGGTAGAATGTGCCCATATGGACTTAGAATGTGCAGAAAGAAGGTAGGACAACAACATGTTTACAATATACATTTGAAGGGCAGAGCGTGTCCATATGTGTTTTAGAATGTTCTGGGAGTAGAATGTCTAGGTCTGAATTTAGAATTGACAAATAGATGTTCCCATGGACTGAACTACATTTAGAATGTACAGCAAGAAAGACAAACAAGCAGATTTCAATTAAAAGTTTACAACTAGAAACTAGAATGTGTAGACGGGGATTCAGAACGCACAGCAAGAGGCTAAACTGCGTACCTTTAAGTTTAGGGAGTAAAGACAGCAAATCAAATGGACAAATTTAAGTTTACGGTGTCCAACCCTGGGCATATTGAGATGGGTCGGATCGGCAGGTACGGGTTCAGACAATACCCGTTGGAGGTAGAATGCAAGCGACAGGTACAGCTAGACGGCAGAGTGTGCAGACATTGGTTTAGAGTCTACGGATAGAGGTTAGAATCTTCAATCGCTGGTACGGAAGGTAGGGTCAGCTAGAATGTGCAGATATGGGTCTAGCGATACGTGTACAGGGTAGAATGTGTAGCCGCAGCACTTAGAATCAATACACAGAAGACAGAACTTACAAATATGGGTCTAGAATATTCAAAAAGATGTAATAATTTTTGCACTGATGCATTTTTTCTTAATGATATGGCCTGTTGATATCGGAAGCGTACAGGCGGGTATACAACACCGTATGCATTATTATACCTATTGCTCCCAGGTTAATATACAAATAGAGGGTATTTCATGTGGATACTTGTTTAGAATGTACTGAGATAGGGTGGGATGTTCACATATGGGCTTTGAATGTGCAAAACAAAAGGTATCCCAAGCAGACAAAGGTTCTGAGCGTTCTGATATTAGGAAACGCATGCAGGTGAGAGTTTAGAATGTAGAGACAATGTAAACCGTGCTGGGATAGGTTAATAATTAAGAAATAGAGTATACACCATGTGATACATATTTAGACTGTACTGATAGACGCTGCAATATTAAGATATGACTTGTGACTGTATAGACAGAAGGGAGATTCATGAGACTTTAGAATGTACAGATATTAGGTGGAACGTTCGGATATGGCTTTTGAATATATAGACAGACGTTGGAGTAGACAGGGTTTAGAATACACTAAGATAGGGTGGAATGTTCAAATATGGCTGTTGAATGTATTGCCAGAATTTAAAATGAAAAGCTGTGACTTTAGAATGCGCTGATATATGGTGGAATGTTCAGATATGACTCTTGAATGTATTGTCAGAAGGTAGAATGAACAGCTATGAGTTTTGAATATACTGATATAGAGTAGATTGTTCAGATGTGAGTTTTGAATCTATAACAGTAAGGGGAATGCACAGGGTTCAGAATGTACTGATATTGGGTGGAATGTTCAGACAGGGCTTTGAATACATAGACAGGAGATAGAATGCATAGGGTTAAAATGTCCAGGCTCATAAATTGCACATAAGCACACACTGTGCCACTAGTCCGCAAACTACAAATACAGATGCAATTGCCCGTGCTAGACCTGTGCAGTTATCCACCCTTGAGGGAGGCACTGCCCCTGCTACCAGTCAGGAGTGGAAAGAGCACACGGACGGACTTACCATTAATTTAATTCAGCTATGACTGGGGAGGCTGCACTGGACTAAGGGGTTGGAGACCTGTCACTACTGACCGCTCATCTGTGCACAGAGTAGCACAACTCTACAGATGTCAATCATGTGCACTCTTGGAACCTTAGTTACAGGTGCCATGACACACTGTGCTGCCCAGCCTGTTTACCAGGTGGCACTGAAGTGTGAGTCATTCCCTTTGGTATTCTCCCTGAGTGCTTACCCATCCGGCAAGGGGTCTGAGAGGCACACACCCTATCACAGCTGAGGGTGCTGCCCGGCCCGCCCAATCGCCACAGCCGGAGGGTATCAGAGCCGGATGTCACTGCCAGCACAGCTGACAGGTTCTGTGCCAAGGCGGATGCTTGGTAAGGGTGGGTCTGAGTGACTGGCATTCTGGGGACGCGGGCACCAACTGAGACCAGCTGTCAGTGTTTGTAACGGAGAAATACTGTGGTCTGTTCACAAACTATTTCAGTTTACACATAATTCTAGTGGCTAGTACACCGCAAAAGTGTTTTTGAGAACTTCATAACACTGCATTACGATATGTAACTGTTTTTTAATGTAGATTTTCCTACATTCTCCTAAGATCTGAAATTTGATTAAAGACCATGATACGTGTATATAATATGCAAAATATATCTTCATCACTGTACATGCAGCTGCTATAAGAGGTGAAATAATAAAGAGAAATTCTGTCACTGATAATATAAACCCTGCAGGAGGCATCGTTTTGGCTTATTGCGCGGCGAGTAGGCGAAATGTAAATTACAACCACGTAATTCGCGTAATTTCGGGGGTTTGCCCGGCATTTGATTACCCCACTGCCCATGTGATACAGTGTCCATACAGTCTACTGGGCTCTTTGTTATTTTGCACATTATATTCAACTTTTAGAATCCGTTTTTTAGGGCCAATTTTAGCAGGGAAAGCTATCCAAACACATGAAGCGGGTTTACTGTTTTAACAACGCCCCGAGTCTCCAACAAGCTGTTGCGCATTATTGAATTTTATTACTCAGATGAGGAGTTTAAACAAAAAGTATGCAGTGTGACTCAGTTATGGCGTCATGGAAAGGCAAGGTCGATGCGCCATTCAGTGATTTGTGGTTTTATTGTGTGTGAGCTGTTTATATTGTGTTTTCATCATGGGCATTTATGGCTCTTTTGACAGAGTAAAGATTATTTGAACTTGGCCTACACTACACCACTTTGAGTGATTACACACTATTTGCATTAAAAAAAAAATTGCAATTCACATTTACAGCGCATGCGCGGAACAACAGAACGAGGGCAGCTCCTGTTCACTGTGCTTTGTGTAAATGCGTCCTCGTGCCGATGATTGACACGAGGATACATTCCGCATTGTAGTATAGAGCGAAATGACGGGGTTGCATTTTGTGTAATTTCACATAAATGAGCAGACATTCTACATAATTACGCGAAAGCAATTTACCCGAATTTTGCACACTCCTCTTGCTGATATGACGGAACATTGAGAAATTAACGAAAGAGTGATATGTATCTTAAGAGCACAAGGTGGTAGAAACATACCATCAGGCCCCAGTAGGAGGGGAGCTGGAAGAGTGATCCTGCGCGGCGAAGAAGTCAAGCTGAACCAGGAAGAAACAAGCATTTGCAATGCAAAAGGTCTCGAATTTGCAAGAGTTTAAGCTATTGGCATTGTAAATGACAATGCCTTTTATTTATCTGTTTTGATAATTAACACATAAATAAAAGGCATAGTCATTTACAATGCCAATAGCTCAGACGCTTGTAAATGCGAGACCTCAGCCGCCATTGTCCCAGGCTGCCTGGAAACTGAAAGCGCGCACGGTGCGCTGAAACTTGCAGGAAACTGTCTTGACTGCAGCAGGAGAAACGCATTAAAGAAAATAGTGCTTACAGACTAAATAAGACATACCGTGTAACAGCTGTAAGTAAAAAGGCCAGTCCTCATGGGAGGATACAAATGAAGGCAAGGCGATACTAAGGAGGGACTAACAAGCCTATTAACGAATCAGAAGCCAGCATTTACCAAGGACAATGACACAAGCCAATGAAAAATATCAGTGGAGAGTGGGCGGAGCTTCAAGTCCATACTCGAATACAGCATACCTCGCAGAGAGCGCATCCGCTGCCCAGGCTCGACCTAAAGAGGAGAGAAAGTAGGAGACCAAACATAAAAGAGATAAAAACAGGCAACAAATTCAAAAGGCAGGAGGCATAACCGCAATGTAGAGACATTTGAATAGGACCCCTAGACCTGGGTTGGCAAGGAGGGATGCCATACATGGCTCATGGCTTTTAATACATTTTCAGGTTTCCCCTTCGCTGAAGCTAGTAAAACCCCCATTTTATCACAAGACAATGAGGCGCTGTCATGTGCGAGTTCAGAGCCTGGAGAGGATTTGGACTGCAATATATTCAGATGACTTATGGCGAAAGGCCCTAAAAGTTGCTGCTCAAAATCAGTCCGAGCCCTAAGGATGCCCTTGAGGCTGGAGACAGCGACACAGGCCTTCGAGCCCATAGTGCCATGAGTGGAACGGGCACCAAAGAAGGAGATGTGGATGTCGGAGGCAGCCTCAGTTAACTTGACCCGATGGTCCAGGGTGGCACCTGAGATGGATTCGTGAGGGCTCTTGAAGGAGAGGAGCTGGTCCGAGGAGTGTAGGTAAGAGGTATGAGAGATGTATGCTGAAGAAAGGAGAAAAACACAAAGAGCAGGGAGGCCGTGAAGTATGGGCAATGGACCAACCGAGAGACCATCTTGGTACGAGGCAAGATGTCAGACAGAGCCGCATGCAGGGAGAAGTGGATACCTCCTTCTCAGAGACCAGGCAAAGAGAGATGGGTCTTTTAAGGGAGGAATTTAGAAACCTAGAGGAGAGGAAAGAAAGAAATATGGAAACGTCCTAAGTAGAGTCGTAAGCGGCAGAAGAGGCCTCATAAAGCGAATGCCTTTCATGCGTTGTCAGACAAGGGTTCCTTGCTAGGGTAGAGGGCGATGAGTTGCGCTTGTGGAACAGTAGATATTTGTGGTCCTGTTTGAAATTCTAACATGATAGGGGCCAGGGATGACCGGGGTTGAAACAGAGCAGCAGGGGTTGCCTAGGGGGGTCGCAGTTGCGACCCCCAGTCAACCCCCAACAGAAGTCCAAGCATTGACATCGCCAAAGAATTTGATCGCTACTACATACCTTACAGTTATTTCATCTGCACATTTACAACATTGCTTCAGCAATACCTTTACACCACCCTAAACCTAAGCAAAGTCCTATTCCTAATACAACAAACACCAGAGACCCTAACACTGATGCTCCAATGTCAATGCACAATAAAAATGACAACATAAGCCAAGATCATCTAAAGGTACATCACACTATATGCATGAAAATTGAAATATCTTGCTATGTAGGTGTCAGTCAGTCAGTCAATTAAGCTTTATTCGACCATGAAAATTACAGTCATAAAAGCACGTATCACAATCATTAAATATTTCAAGATAAAAGTGCACAGTTAAAATATCCAAGTTAAAAGAAAGGATTAAATAGCAGAGTAAGTGTAGTAATCTAAAGCCTTACACCCCCAAACCTTTAAGGCATATTTGAACCTCGGAGCCGCCAGAGCAGATGTCTGTATGCAAGATGCTTTGTTGATGGCAGGCATTGCACATTCTGTGCTTAATAAACTGAATGAAAAGGCAAAGGGGAAGGCAAAATCTATGAAAAATATTAGGCCGTACGAAATTGCATTTGTTTTACCAGCTGCATCGTCTAAGGCTTTGAAACTGTTTTTATTTGGGCGGAGGGGTTGTGGTGGAAAAGGCACTGATTTTCCACCATTTTCTCACACTTTCTGGTGGCGCACGGTTCTCCTATCACTAGTAGAGAAGGTCAAACTGAGTAGGCACACCATTAAAGTATTTGAATATTTAATGACTGGCCCTTAACAACTCATGGCTATTTACCACATGTGTGTAAATTTACTATAAAATGCACAGTTTGGCCACCGTCTTGAAAATGTAGACCAGCCCCTCCATTGAGTACATTAGGTTTTCAAGACTCACTCATTGCAATTATGGGCTCTCTCCAGCAGGAACATCAATCACCAGAGTTATTTTGTTATTTTCTTGACTATTGCTTCCATTTTGTAAAAGCGCTACTTCCTGGAAACGGCCATATCTCTCCAATAGCCATATGTTGCGCGAGGCATCTATGCTGATTAATGGTAAGTCCCCTCCAGTGTGCACAGTGACTGCGACAGAGGCAGTCAACTCATCAGGGTCACCGAGTTAAACATTGGCTGAATATCCTGTCACCCTGCCTCATCACAGACGGCGTATAAATAGACCATGTTTGTTATCGGATCATAGCGGACAGTTTGGGACTTCCTGGAAGCCCATTTGTACAGAGAGGTCATGCTTGGTGTTTAACTCCACTGCCTGGCTAGACGTCCCTCCAAGATGGCTGCCAGGGTGCGCGGCCAAGGCCAGGCCCAGAATACCACCCGCACTCATTCCACAGAGTTCAGCCAGGCGGGCCTTGCCCCTAGGGCGGCTGACATCATCAGAATGTGACTTGTTGCTCTATAAACATGGCGTGTTGTGCAGCAGCTGACCACATCACGTGGAGTGTAAACAAGCAGGTGCGCGAGCTGAGCGTCAGAAGAGAGGCCTATATGAGCGTCTCCCGCGGGACCCCATATACCCCCTTATGTTTCCTCAAACTAAGATATTTCACAGATGACCTCAGTCCTATAAAAGGCCTTGTTTTTTATGCTGTTGTCCAGGGCTGGGAAAAATGTCTGAAAACTGTTGGCAGGCAGCCCAGCCTTCCTGGCACAGACATTCCAAGGTTAAAGGTTAACTTGCTTTGGGCACTCACATCCCAGGTACAGTGGAGATGAGCGAGGTGACCTTGAGGGTCATTCTCACCGCCTGAAGTCAAACTTTAATGGAGCTTTTCCCAGAATGCAGAAAATTATAATAAACCATGATGACAAACAGGTTTGACCATTATAATGTGAAAACCGGACAGAAAACGAATAAACAGATATATATGTGAACTTTTAGGATAAACGTGAGTGAATGTTGAAAAATACATGTATGTGAAATTAATATCCCATGATTCTGCCAAATTAAATGGATGGGAGGGGTGAAAAGTCCGTAAAGCTGGAGCCAAACCTTACTACTTCTTTTCCCGGTGTTTCTTTCTTTTTCTTTTTAAGTCCAGCATTCGTAGTGAATATGTTGTGTTCTTTACTAACTTTAAGGGGCTCTGGGACAGTCCCCTCCAGTCTATTTTAGTCCAGAACTATCACACACTGGCTTCAGACAATGTTGATCATATCTTGGAGTATTTTAGGCTCACACTTTTTCAAATGGCTGTGTGTGTGTGTGCTTCTGCCGCCACTGAAATGAATAAGGAACCATTTTGCATCTGTTCATAGTCTTTGAACCAGCCACTGATACTGGGGAGAAATCACGGATAAAATCTTATGAAAATGGGTTTCACAATAAAAAAAAGTGCAGTGTCTATTTTCCAGATGGTTTGGTTAGCGTTAGCTCCTCATTGCTGCGATGCTGCTCGCAGGCTAATTAGTAACACGGCAGCCATGTTGGAATGGTACTCTACATACTCAACTATTAAATTATTCTCTTTATTTCCATGAACGCAAAGTCAGCCAAGTGTTGCACATTCGTTCAGTGCTTACTTGGTCGCAGAGTGAACAAAATATACTCATGCAAGAGAGCAATGTTACTACAGCACCACAGGACTAGAGCGTTAGTGGGATATCGCCTCTCTATGATCCCGTTTGGCCCACTTGCCTGCACAGCCTCTTTTAATACAATAAACTATATACCTGACCGTTTGTTGACAAGCTGCCTGTATTCTTATTTTTTTGCAATTTGCTGTGAATGAATATCCCTTGTCGTGGTGTTAAGGATATAATCCAAATTACCAGGGGGAGGGGAGGGAGAGCAATGAATTCAATCACATATGTACATGCATAACTTTAAGGGTGCAAAGGCGATTTCCTGTCCTCACCCTAAGTCTAGTCTCCAACGCCTCTTTGAATCTCCTCCAAGCTCACGCTTCATCCCCTGGATTTAGGGGGGGTAAAAAGCACCTTCCGTATGCTAGAGTTACCAATCCTACATTTACATTTGAAAAAAAAATCTTATTATAAATTCAGAATATATGGTCTGCAATGACCGTGCTTTGGCTGAGTCTAACCATTGACACGGGGCCTTATTTACAAACTTTTGGCGTAGGGCAGCGCCGCAAGCCTTTCTGTTGCACTGCCCTACGGCAAAAGAAAAGGGCAGGAGTGCGACGCATCTATGAGATACTTTTACAAAAACAAGGAAACCCAAAAGGTAGATAAGGACCTTGGGTAACAGTTTAGTATTAGAACAGTGCTCCTTAAACGCAACAGTTGAGTAAATAGGATAATTATAGACTTGAATCAGTACTATAGTGCGAGTGTCCAGCCGGACAATCAATTTAATAAATCAAAAATGTCAAAGAACAAAAATACAAACGTACCAATTACGTGGGACACAATCCTGCATCCTCCATGAACACATAACAAATACATTTAGGACAAAAACATATCAGGCAAGACGGGGTAGCTTGTGGAATATTGAGCACAATTTCTAATAAGCTTAGAGAGAAACAGTAACTGCACTTTTTTTATCATGTGTGATTAACGTGCAAACTGTTTACATTAGTCGATGACGTTTCGATCCTTTAAAAACAATAATAGGGTCATCATCAGGACAGTTAAAAGGTGCAAGCCTAAATCAATGAAAATAGCCTGTGGATAAGTTGGTGAAGATATTCGGGCGTTTTTCAGCAATACGTGATAGTAAATTCAATAAATTAGCATGTGGCGATGCACAGAATGATGTAAGATCCGATGCTCAATAGCTGGGATACAGCGCATCCCTGACTTCTGTTGCTGCGCTGGTGCTCGCATTGTATGGATTATTGTTTTTGTGCAGAAAGGGGTACCTTCCTGCACAAAAACAATCAATGGAGGCGATTTCCTCTTTCTTTGTGTGCTGCTGAAGGCCGCATACATAAAAAGAGGAAAAACCCAGGAGAAATAATGTCCCCTGGGAGGTGTAGGCTTTTTGCACATTCAGCTTGTTTTTAATCCGGGAATGTGTCAAATGCTATGGGTGTTGTGTGGGAACTCCCACCGAAACGCCCACGGTGCTCCTCCCCATCGTAGTGTGAAGCAACGCAGGGACTTGCGCTGCGTGGCCTCACTCCATCTCTACAAGGCCATAAAAAGCCACGCAGGGTGGCTTTACGTGGCCTCGTGGATATGGCGAAGCCCTCTGCAACACGAGAATGCCTCAAAAAGTGAGGTTCAAGCGGTGCACAGGGCTTGTAAAAAAGCCCCAGAGTCTTTTTAAGCGGGTCTGTGGAGTGTATTGTTTCTGTTCAGACGCTAGGTTCATTTAATCACATGAGGTAATGGACTGTGGAGATAAAAATCAGAAGACCAGAAACAAATTCTCTTAACCTGCCGTCTATTATCCTACACCACAACATAAGTAAACATGTCTAAGAACAAACCCTGCACAAAGCTGCCTTCCCACAGTGAGTGGACACAGACAGAGGAGCTATTCATCAGGTGATGTCACCAGATACCTTCCCACCTCTGCAAACATTTGTCACCGGGCGAATATGCGTGTGTAGATCGGGTGATCGCGTCCCGGATCCAATCGAGATCTCTGCAGAAGCCGGGTGCACCCTCCCCTCTGTCGACGAGGAGAGCTTGATTCTGCACTGTCCAAAGTGGGGTACATCATGGTCTTTTAAACTATGCTCCACAGTCTCGGGTGTTTGAATGGCTAGTGGGGAGTTGTTGCAACAAAATGATGCTCTGGTCCTTGGGGAGCCAGGTGTGGTGGGCCGCAGCTTCCGCCGGTGTCTTCCTGCTCCCACCGTGTGTTCAAGATATTCCCTGATCCTGAGAGTGTTTTATTCTACTGGTCAGGGGTGCGCTTCCTTGTTCTCATGGTTGTGTCTCTTTAGCTTGCTGTGTGTTGCTCCTCTCCTTCTCCTGGGACTCCTGGCTTCTGTTTGATGGGTATCACCACGGATGTCTCCATGGCTTAGGTTTGTTTTTTGTGTCTTCCCACCACCCTGTGCATGCGCAGCGGGATGATGCCTGTTTGTGTCATTGTCCAATCGCGTGTTCATGAAATGTTATGTTTGTCCTACATTAATACGTCTTATCTTATGGTCGTTTCACTACATATCTGTTTACTTGACTCCTTTAAGTATGTTCTTTTTTGGATTCTACACTAGTGCATATTTGTGTCTCAATGTATAATCTTCCGTGTATATACATTCTTTCTGATCGTTGTCCATCTCTCCACAGTGCACACACGCAGGAAGAGCTGCTCCTCACCCTCTCAATTGTGAGTAGCTTGGATGCTTTGTTTTCTTCTCTTTGCAAGGACGATGAGTTGGTAGCAAGGAAAGCTCAGGGGAGCCATGAAAGTTAACCCTCCTTGTGACCTGGTGGCTACCTTGCTCCAGAGAGACCTGCCCTATGTCCTGTAGAGCTTACCTACAGGGTGTAGAGCCGAGAGTAGCCACACACCCTTAACACAGGCCAGATAGTCTGAATAGAGAGAGCTGTTGAGGGACCTTCAGACCTGGTGAGAGGCCTCAACGTCACAAGCAACAGCTCCGCTAGAAGATTTTAGAGGGAAAAGTGTCTGCCAGCCATAACAGCTCGAAGTGGTAGAGCCTTCGGACATCCCGATTCCTTGGCGGTGCAGCTATGGGCCCCCTCGCCACTGGGCCTTGCTGTTTGGGGGGAAAACCTGCATTACGTCTCACCCACCCATTTCACTCTCTTTGCATCCCTTTCCACGCTCAACCACAATTCCAGAGGCTCAATACAGTTTAATAGATAACAAAACAGAAGAACGTCTGCAGTCGCTCACCTCTAATCGCATCGAGGCGTCATCCATCCTTCCTCGGTGATGCAAATGCCTGAGGGCCAGCAGAACTTCCTGCAGACTCATGTCTATGACTAGCCCTGCAGCCAATCCCGTCAGGACAGTCAACAACTCATTGACTATATTTATTTTCCCGAAAAAACTCTAAACGCCTAACACAAAACCCTCCCTTAACCAAACAGACTTTGAGCCAAGAGATTCTTCTAACCGCTGGCCAATCACAGACTGTTTGTAGTCAAAAAGATAGAACGATTGAACGATCTGCCTCAAAACACATTCCTACATCCAAAGAAAATAACCTGCTTTAAGATTACCAAAGCCGGTTCTAGTATGTTCCGAGGCACAGAAGCAGCAGGGATTTCACCTATTACTCGAACTCGCCCTTCCCTTTGATACTGTTCACCATCCCGAGCTTCTACAGAGACTTGACGGCATAAGATTGCGGGCGCATAACAGAAGCAGATTCCATCTTTTCACTGATAGGTAATGTGGTCTTGGACCTTTGTCGAGGGGGCAGATGGGTTCTGTGCCTTACATCTATTTCTCCCACCACCCCCTTCCACCACCACAGCTGCTGATTGTGACAAGACCAGACAAGCCCCTTGCACACACATTGATGTATACAACTGACTTTCAATGAAAGCAGCGGTGTTTACTTTGAATGTTTAAATGTGACTTTGTATGTCTGTGGTGCTAGAACAATTCTCAAAGTGGGGGTGCTGCCATCAATGTTACATCACTGAAGTCACGGAGGTTGTGAAAAATCCAAGCGTCACACAAAGACCAGATGTAGAAAATGAGCCACGCCCATCAAGCAATAGTGTGGGAAGGGAGTTACTATGTACTCGATGGAGAAAGTTGGAGCAGCGTGTTGCAAATATATTACTAAATGATGGTGTATCGGTGGTAATGGACCGTCCTTTACAGATGCACATCTTCCACTGGAGTAGCAACTAAATTTGCACCAACATACAGTTTTACTGATAGAACTAGACAGCGCGCAAACAACAATGTGTGGGAATCGGGTGTCTGCAAATATGCATCCTTTGCACATCACCTTTTTAAGTCTCTTGAAATGTCTTGATTCTAATAAAACCTTTGTTTCCATCACACTTCAACATTACAAGAAAAATGCGCTTAAGTTGTGCACTTTCCAAACTGCTTATATAATTTGACATATTTGTACTGATTATTTACAAGTATTTAAATGTTCCTGTGTTGAGAAAAAAAATACAGCCTTTTCTTTCACAGTTCCTGTGCCTCAGTAAGATTGACACAAAGTTCTCTTTTCAAATTCTTCTCACTTTACAGTCAGAGAAAGAAAAGTTAACAGTGTAATGTTAAAAGAATAAGCGGCAATTTGTCAGAAGGCATAGCAGATATTTGACTGTTGTGCGTGAAAGCACAGCTAATGTGATAAGCAAAGTGCAAAGGTATCTTTATCGCCCATTCACCTTCTGCATGATTATTTTGGGGGCGTTGCAGCATCCCATCCCCCTACGCTTTATGTTTGTATATATCTAGATCTAAACATATAAAGCGATGATAACCAAACATGTAACTAAACATATGTGTGTGTGTATTTGTATCCAAAGCCTTTATCGATGACCCTATCACTTATTGGTGACCCAATTTGCGGCCACCCTAAAATTTACTTCCAGAGACTTCATTGGGGTGCGAGCTTGCTGTGACCCTCAGAGGGTTCGGAGTAGTAGGGTTTATGTATCCGACAGATACGTTGCTTCTCACACAAGCCGCTCGCCCCGCTCATAATAGATTGTTTTAAGAAAGGGTTCAGTAAGAGGTGCTAACGAAAGTACTTTGCGATGCTAAGTGTGTTATTCGGTTTGCAAACAGTATGTGGTGTCTATATGGACAAGCCGAAGCGACTCCTCCACCAATGAGGTTTCGACGCATACGCAGCCTCCCTTAGGCATAGCGCCCTCCACTCTGTCCTCTCTTCTTTGTGGTGATTGGACAAAGTTTCTTTGTGGATCAGTGGGAACTAAGGTTTTATCAAAACAACTGCATCTAATTCTCAAAGCCAAATGTGGGTACTGTGTCTAATTCTGGAGGAGACAGTCGCAGTATCGTGTCCACTTCTGAAGCGACGTCTAGAGTATTATGCTACGTTCCGATGGCGGTCCAGCACCACTGTATGAAGTTCTGGAGTCCTCTTCTGGAGTACTGTGCCCATCTTGAAGACTAGCTTGGGGTATTAAAGGTAGAACACCTATTTACATTTGTACTATGCATCTCTTTTATGGTATTTTACCGAAATAAAAAGTATGATGATGAAAAAAACCCTATCTGTAACATTGCAGAATTTATGAAAATATTTGTTCCAATTCCAGAGCCCTTCTCTGAAGGATCATGCCTTTAACAGCAGGCCTCACCTGGGAAATTGTAACCAGTTCTGATCCGCCCTCTGCAATATTACATTCATGTCTATGGGTCTTTTCTGGAGTACAGTCTTTATTTTCAGAGCCCTCATGTTGAGAGGCGTGTCCAGCCCTGAAGCTCCCACTTGGAGTATTATATATACACATCTGCGGAATATTGTCTATATTTCTAATCTGCAGTTTTCTGTCTAGCCTGAAGGCGTCATCTGACTATTAGTCCAGTCCAAAGCCATCATCCGGATGACTATGTCTAGGGCCCAATGAGGTCAAGCCCCAGAGTCTGGAACAGACTCGAGGGAAGGAGTAGGCGGGTTTCAAATTTTTAACACCAGTGTAATCTTAAATAATTTCAGAATTTCACTTAAGTTGAAGTGTAAGAAATTTGCTCCATATTGCAACATTTTACACATGCGATACTGGTTGGACTTGAAAAATCTCTCACCAAGGGAACTTTTCTCCTCAATCCATCCCTGCCATATTTTGTGTGATTTTTTTGTGGGAGGGATACCTTCTTAGAGAAAAGTTACTCGACATATCAATCAAGAGTATTTCGGGTAATCGGTCTAACGTATGTTCATTCCCTCCTCCCCACTCCCAAATTAAAATCTCAAGTGTCGCACACCCCTAGGAGGTGGAAGGTAACGGAGCCTTTCCATGTCAAGCCTGTGCCCATATAAAGTAGAGAAAGTATTTAGATACAGGATTTTTAAAGCCTATTTAATATTTTTTTTTTTATTCAGACAGGGGGCCATTGGTACTTTTTTTGGGGGGGTTTCTAGAATGGTCTTAACACTGTTGAAACATTTTTTATTATTTTCCAAATCAACAATGACTGTTCATTACGGGTCCCCGTGTTCATTAAGAGTATCTTTCCTCCCACCCCCAACTCGTCCCCTCCCCCCCCCCCACCCCCATGTCAGTGCGCCTCTGCCCCCTACTTCTCCCCCGATGTGCCCCCCCAGGGGCCATTGGTACTTTACACTAGGTAAAGCTGGAATCGTGTGTACAGCGTAAGCAGGGACAACAGGCTGAAGTTCTAGTCTGGCCATAAATTCTCCTTATAGACAAGACTCAACAAGATGAATTAAGATCAAACATTTATTAACAAAGTTACAAAACGAAAAATCACATAATACCACATTTGTGAGGAAAACAACATCTCTGTAACATTAAAGCAAAAAGTAATACAAAACAAGTGAACATAAAGGTGCTATATTTGTGTAATTCTAGCGCATATCGTACTTTTTGGAGCGTTTAGGCGCTTCAAGTAATCTGTAACGGGGCTATTAGCAAAAGGTCTTGGTACTCCATGTACCTTTCCTATGCAGCTTTCGCCTGGGTCACCGAGCTATCTTATGCACTAGGCCACACAGGGATGCTAGTAGTGCACATAATGCCCATTCCAGGCCCCTCCCCTAAGGCAGTATCTTCATAAAAACAATGGCAAACTGTTTTCATTACTGAAACATTTTAAAGGCATATTCCTTATTTTTACATAATACTGTGTGATACATTTCTGTACTCCACTTCCAGTGTACCAAGTTTTACATACTTATGCGGCACTTTGTGTTTTACACCTCCTACATTACATACACATGCGATGAGGCATTTTCAAGTTTTACACCAGTACAGTATTTCAGGTTCCTTTACAAAGTTCGTCTGAAAATCATTTACATTTTCTGCATTTTAGTTCGGAAATTGGTCCGCTGTTATTGTTTTGTAAAAAAGAATGTAATGGACACCTTCCTTGTTACGTCACAGAGGAGGGGTTCAACCTTTCCATACAAGGAGGTTCTCCACAGCTGCACAGCTCTGACCTAGCGCCCCCTCTCGGCTGGTTTTACACAGTGCAGGCTTGTGCAAATTCTTCTTGAAAAGATCTGGACTGTTCCTGTCCGAGGTTCCGCCACACCTTGCCCCGCTGGGTTCTCCCTGTCCCCTGAGCTTATATTCGCTGTTGAAGGCTGCACAATGGCGGTGCCTAGAGAGAAGCCTCTGACGTCAGCTGCACTTTTTACATCAGTGGCAGCTTTTACATCAACAGCAGTGTCTTCTATCAACAAAAGCTTCTTACGTCAACCAGTAATTCCAATAAACAATGTATACGTCACAGAGTCCGGTGCGTTCCACCTGTGTTGTGAACTGTTGGGCCCACGGTGCTACACACCCTGTCAGTCATGGCGTCAACACACCAGTCCTTGTGGTCGCCTGGGCCTGAAGGAAGAGCCGCCGCCACAGACCGCTCTACGTCTGGTAGTGGGACTCAATGCCCATGGCCGTGCTCTTCGGCTGCGCGAGGCCAGAACCCTCGTGTCTTCATTCCCAACTGGGATACTCATTCTATTTCTACGCCATCTCACCGCTGGATCGTCAGCAGGTCATGCAGCGTGGCCTCAGGGGGTTGATCGGGTTTGGGTCAACCTACGAAGGACGAAAAACAAGAGCGTTAGGAAGACCAGGAGGACATTTCACAAATTCTTAGGGATAGTTGGAAGTGTGAACCCTACAGATGTCGCTCACGGAGGAGGATGTATGGTGAAAGTAGGCGTCAAGAGTAGCGCTCACCTCGGAGTACAAGGGTGGAGGATGGTTCCGGAACTCCTGGATGTAGGCGTAGAACGGCCCCTCCAACATGCCACTGAAGTCACCGTGGAACGGAGGGGACAGGCTGTGCTCGGAGTCCTCATCGGACCCTATGGAGTAGTCCGGGGGCGCTGGAGGGCAAAACAGACCTTAGGTTAGAGGAAGAGTATCGCCAACATCCTTATCGATCAAGAACAATTCTGATATCGCTTGCATCTTTACTTTTACGACACCTACAGGACACTTTTTGTTTACTCTATATGAATAGATTTTTGGAGTAGCACTAAAACATTTATAATTTAGCTGTGGTTCCCAGGTTCAGGACAGACAGCAAACAAGCCACGATGGCGGCACAGACAATCACCAACTGGTCATTGATGGCAAAGTGGACACCATCAAGCCTTTGTTTACATATTTGGCCGTGATCAGGCCATTGTTGTTAAATCAATGACAACGAACAAGCCATAGTCTATATCATGGACGACTATTGGACCACGTTTGAAGTCATCGACTATTATTAAGCGGTCAAACAGAATCGAATAGGCAAGCAATTCTTGATTAGGTCATGGGCATTGACCAAGTCTTAGTTGATAATGTAATGGACAAAACTGAAACAGTTGTTGAGAATGATACAGAAAAAGATAAGCAATTTATGATGTCACGAATAGTGAAACCACGCCCTAATAACCCTTTTAAATAGCAGCTTCTTCTTAGATTAAAGAATTTTTAACCTAGAGAGTGAAAATAATACTTACGCTCAGGCTGCTCGGGGATGGTCATGCGTAACCAATCCAGATTGACGCTGTATTGGCTGCCGATGCTAGACGACCGACTGCCAAACGGTTGCAACGGGATTGTTCCGATCACCAGCGGTAGCTCCAAGAGTAGCTTTGAGGTACTTGGGATTTCAACACAAACCTTTATGAAACGAAGATATGGAAAAACACTCGTTATTACTCAATATCAACCGATTCAAAGAGAAACTTGACAATATTCAATGGACCCCCTTGACTACCAAATGTGATTTTAGCTGATATTCCCTCTGTTTTCTTATTTCTTCCTTTGGGGGAGTTAGAAGGGAAGGAAGGAACTCACTAAAATTGCTTGTAAGCCCTTTATAGGCCTGTCGGGTGAATGATGTCACAATAGATCACCAAACCCCAGCCGACATCAAACAGAGGAACATTCTAGAACGCAGATTGTTGGTGATTGTTAGAGATGCAGGAATGGGAGAAGAGCATTTTTCCTTTACACAGGAAGGCTCTTTTAGAAGTCCCACCACTCATGAAAATGTTAATAATTCCACTTCCACTAATGGTTAATGCGCGATGGGTCGAAACATGTCGTCCAATTTGAAGGAAAAGGCAAGCAAAGGAGGATTCTGCTGAAAGCCTATGACTGGCAAAGCCTTCTTCTCTTTAACACAACCCACCGCCTCCATCAATACCTTCAGCCTCCCATCCGGGGAGCTAATACTGAACTTACCTTAAGTGAGTACTCTACACGGACGATTCGGCACCGAGTGATGGACGGGCTGAGGGGTGGGACCTTCAGTGCTCTCCCGTGCCAGATCTCTCTCTTTCTGGGGGCCACGGCATCACCATCAAAGCTTGCCACCACAATCTTCTTCTGCTTCGTGGTCCCCCGGGCGACAAAGGTCTGCGTCTGGATAATGGCGGCCTTGGGCGCAATTGACTTGGAAGTGCCGTTGTCGATTTCAGCAAAGATTGGAATAACTTCCCCTAGGGAGGAGGAGAGAAATACTTGTGGTTAATGAAGTGCCCGTGCTGCTGAGAAGAGGATACGATGACCTACTCAGTTTGTGGGATTTTATAGCTAGGCTGGTGAAGACCTCAGGAGTGTGTATGCTTACCACGCGAACCCCATTACCACCACCACTGAACCCAACTTTGCCCACCAACCATGGTTGTAATTCCTCATTAAAATATTATTACCATTGAAATCTAAATAATCAGAATCTAAGGGATTCTGGGACATGTAAACAACTAAGAGAGCAGCCATGTTAGGCGCAAAATGTAGAGAGATAACAGAACTCATTAAACATATGAGCTGGTAGAGTTATTGAGAAAAAAAAACACTAATCACAGGGCAAACCGGAAGGGGTACATTGTGCTTAAATTACTGAATAAGACTTTTTTTTTAAGCTTTGGGCAATACAAGGAATTCTGGCAGAGATGTATGGAGCATGAGAAACCACAAGTTCTTTGGACGGGGACATTAGGTGAACAGGTGGAGTGTTTTAAGTTGAAGTTACCTGGTGCGTAGCCTTTACGGTCAATCTTGGCCGTCACAGAAACCTGCCCAAGACGGCAATACCAGGCCTGGGCATTCTTCTCCTTGGTACCCGCCTGAGGAGCCTGGAGAGGAAGAAGAGGGGCATTTAGGCACCCTGTGAGACACACTGACCCACCACAACCAGCATCCATCTGAAGAACAGCCAATGACATGTATGGAATGGACATCAATCCCTCATACGCTCTTAGAACGTTGGCGGGTACTGAACGCCTACATGGAAATTGACCGAGCTTAGTCAGTCGTTTCAGGATGGCCACAGAAAAAACTGAATGCCACCAGAAGGCCGGCAGTGGAGTTATAAAACACTGGTCTACAAAGACTGCCTTCAAGATTAACTTTTACCAAAGCCATATTTACATGGAATTGAATTGGAAATCATTTACATGGTCAGAGGTTCTCATGACAATGTGGCTTGGATCCGGCTCTCGTGGTCGATTGAGGGACATGCCTGGAGTATCGTTTCTTTCACATAGGTCAATAGTGACCGTTGTTTTTATTATTTAATCAAATCTGCCTTATTGTGACCACACCACCCCAGAGAGTCCCCCGCACTCACCAGCAGGGCGGGCGTGTTGACGTCGATGGGTTCGAGAACGGTGAGGTCCACCTTGGCTTTCTTCACTATGGCCCAGGGCCGGTGCAGCTTGGCTTGCACCCAGTACCGCACGCTGCCGTGCTTCCCTTCGAATGACGTCACCAGGGTTCTACGGAAGAAAGAAGTAAACAGAAATAAGGTTTAAACTTTGATACCGATAACTCATGTTTAACAGCGTCACTCGCTGGTGCCCTATGTGGTATCATCGCATCGTCTTGCACATATGACATTTTATTACGAACCCACCATTAAATTGTGCAAGCTATCAAAATGAAGGGTCTAAATGTAAAGTTTGGGAGAGGACACTCGGTCACAAACATGCTGAGAAGTTCTTAGGAGGCACTTTTGAACCCCACCCCGCCCCCAAGCCCCTCCTCCCAGCTTGCTGAGTCTGGTGCCGATGTCCCGGGGCATTTACACACCCCTTAATGGCAGTTCAAAGCTTCGGAAAACGAGCTGGAGAACCAGTATTTACAGTGGTTTTCACAGTGGCGGCCAGCACAGGTAAGCGCGGTGCGGTGGTGGGGCTGAGCAGAGTGCTGTGGCTGAGCAGGGTGCGGCGAGGAAGTTGACAGAATAGGTATTATTTATTTATTTAATTATACCTATTCCGTCGTCTAGACCGCCCCCCCCCCCCAACCCCGTTTACATATACCAGCCGCCACAGGGCTTTTTTTTAGCTCGTTTTCTCTGCCACCGTGTGATTTCGGCTCCTCACCAGGAGACCGTGCAATGGGGGCCGATATCGTGTGTCACACTGTGGCACCGTGTGAGTTACCAGGTATGCCAAAGTCAATTTCTAGTAGTTGACAGAACTTACTCTGGCAACTGGAAGCTGAACGGGAACTCGTGGCTTCCAGGTTGCAGGACCGTGAGGGAGTCGTTATCTGAAAAAAGAAAAAAACACAAGACACCATAAGTTGACGTCCGTGTTTGTCATCGTTTCCTGTCACGTGTTTGCTCTTCTGAGCTCAGCTGTCAGAAACGTCAATCAGTTGATTAAAGAAACTGCACAGATGCCTTTCAATCCGATTATATAACATGTGAGATAGAATCTAAAACATTTTTTTTTATTGTTTAAAAAACCGATTTTCAATAGAATGTTTGTCCATAGGTGCAAATCTGAGACCGAAATGCAGGATTTCGGCTGAACCCAAAATAAATCCATACAAAACATCTATATGGCACTGGCCTCAGGAAAATTGGCTTTGGTACCTCAATGGCAGGTGATATATAAATGTTCTAGATTTATCGACCACGAAAGGATGAACGACGCCAACTTCCCCGCTAGAAACGACACTCATTTCATCAAATTGTCAGAGGGAGGGGTTCAGTTTACATTTCGGGCTGTGGCCGATTGGTCATACAGTGTTCTGTCTATATTTCAGGTCTGTAGTGCGAGTTTCCGGTAAAGTGTGCAGAATTTTCTCAACTCTGGTGTGCGCGTGCCAGCAATGACGGACAGGCGCCCTCTCGCGCTGACTGAGGCGGGCTTCTTTCTATCTAGCACGTGCCGCATAATCCTGCGAGCAGCGCAGACCGGTCACAAGTCGAAATGTTCTCCCTGCATCACGTGTGCCCCTTCGTGCGGCACCGTCTACGTCTCGGCTCGTGGTACTGAAAATAGACCCGCTAATGCCACCTCCTATATAGTTACCCACAAGGGGCAGCGGGTCATACCAACCGCGGTGCCTTGCAAAGTTATACAAATTAATACAGTTTATAAACTGGCAGTATCAGCCAGGCAAATTTTATAGACTGTAAAGTAAGGAGCCCGGCGCCCCAATCTCCCCTTTCCCAAACGGTGTGATCCTGAACAGGTCACTTCTTTTGTTCCCCTCACTTCGCATATTTTCTTGAAATAGGAACATTTTAAAAACATTCTCAACCCTACTACAGAGTCGTATGTTAAGATTTCGTTGCACTGCGTAAATAGCTCAGGTGAGCTCGTATATTGCATCTGATCCCTAACAAACATGAGCGTGTTCACACTAGTCCTGAACAGACAGCTTTAAACCAAGTGTGGATTCTGAGGCGAGTGTTCGTGGAAACTGGATACATTTCGGACTACGCCGCAAAACATCACACCTGCAGGTTTGAGCACATTTTGTTTCTGTATGTATTCATTTATTCATTCTCTTTTTGTAATGGGCTATTGGGTGGAACATTAGCTGTGTTATGTAGTGCAGTAGAAAATATGTCATGGTGCGTTACCAATAAATGCTTTATTAAACGTCAAGGGTAGTGTTTTTGTATTCAACATTATAAGGATGAAGGGCTAAGTCAGCGCCCTGCGGCGACGCAAACGTCTGATCAGCAGTTTGCACACAGATCTCTTCCAGGGCCTCGTCAGCCTGGTGGGTGATTCCTCGGCTCTTGGTGGCCCTGACCCATGCCCACCCATGCCAACCCATGCCAGTGGGATCCCCTCTCACCTGTGTGAAGCAGCGCCTCCTGGTGGTCCAGGTACACCACCTCGTCCACGTAGTTCTGGCTATAGGCTGCGTTGGAGTTGGCGCTGCGGGACTCGGTCCAGTGGACCCGGGCCAGGCCCTGGGCGTGGAGTTTGATGGACTCCACCTTGGCCTCGGCCTCCAGTTCCAGCAGCACCCGGCCGGTCACGGTGTCCCCGCCGCTGAAGACGGGCGGGGAGTCCGGCTCCGGGCAGTCCAGGGTCAGCACGAACCGCTTCACCTTGTCAAAGATCATGTTGGCGTCGGCGGAAGCGCGGAGATCAGGCTCGTCGTTTAAGCCTCGTGGGGTTAAAGCAGCTCTTTGCAGGATTCCTCTGTGGAAAGACTGCGCTCTGAGGCAGGTGGCGGCGGCCGGGTTATTTATACTGGAGAGAGAGGGTGGAGAGACACACGCCAGGGAAAGGAGGGGGCTGACAGGAGACGGAGGGGTGGGGTGGGGCTCAGCGGGCTCCTTCCTCCCCAGGTGAGCCCTCTGTGAGACCGGAGGGCGGGGCCTACCGCTCCCCTCCCACCCCGCTAAATTCAGAAGGGAGTGCTGACAGGTAGAGGGGACAGGAACTGCCACCCGCATTAGTCGTTCAGCGGGACAGGTATGACTGTAGGCAATGCAGTGATGACACCTGTACAGCGCTCCCCATGGGATTAGCTGTTTCTGTGCACTACAAGCAGGTGATATTGCTACCGGCTGAGAAGGGGGTAATGCCTTGTTTGTGTAGCCTTAAAACCCAACGCCGGGGACCTTTTAGTGAAACAACTGACGTAGGGTGCAGATAGAGTCCTCTCTTGGGGGCGAGGGAGTGTCGGTGTGGTCAGTGCCCCCTCCGTAAATGTTCCAGCCCCCACTCTTGTTCCCCACCACCAGTGACAGCTGGCAAAACACGCACCGACTGCTCAGCCTGGGAACAGAGATGTTGTTCCCTTTTACATTTCATGGTTTACTTGATTTTGCATTTTTTTACGAGAATGTGTTTCGTCCGGGAAGTTGTTTTTCTGTAGTGTGTTTTTTTCATGCAACATATTACTCAGGCGTAGTTCGTATTACATGCTCATCCAATTTTTGGCCTCTCTGCAGAGCGCGCAGCCCGTTGGTCAGATGCGCCGGTTGTGTTTATATTCAACAGTGCGCGTGAAGGAGGCAGACAGCTGTCAAAATACTGGAAGTGTGGAGGTTAAAGAAGCCGCAGTGCTTACAGCTGAGTGGGCGTGTTGTGCGGGGGGGGGGGTGAAATTAAGGAAATGCAAGTAAAGTAGGCGCAGAAGAGTGCGAAAAGAGGGCACTGAAGGCAAAAGAGATGAGGCGTGAGACCTGCAGACCAACTGCTTCCGAAAGATGTGCCGGTAAAAAGAGCGCGGGTCCATCTGAGAGACTGCAGGGGAGAGTGGTGTGCAGAGGAGAGCAAGAGAGACAGAGACACTCTCGGCGGCATCTGTCCCTTCCACGGACCACAGTGATATAGGAATGGAGGGCAGGGGGGGGGGGAGGGAGGAGCAGAGGAGGGAGGGAGGGAGAGGAGGAGAAAAGTGACAGTCTTTTGGGTGGGGGGAGATGGACGACGAGGGGAAGAAAACAATTTGAAGAGGTAAAACAGAGAACATAATGTATTTAGGAATAAGAGAAAGAGTGAAAGAAGGGGGCAAGATGGGGGAGAGGGGTAAAGGAGAGACTGCAAGGGAAAGGAGGGAATTGAAGACAAGAAAGAAGGGGTCGAGAAACGAAGTGGGCGAGGAGGGAGATATAGAGCAAGGAACCAGTGAAGGAGAGAAGGAGAGGCAGCGAAGGAACACGGGAAGACACAAGGCTGGAAGACATAACCGTAGAATCCAATAAGAAAGACACGGAGGGAAGTAGTGAATGGATGGAGGGAACGGGAGAAGGGGGGTGGGGGAGGTGAGAAGGAAGGGGAGCAGCGAGGAGGGATTGACTGGTAGAAGTTGGGGACCCAGCATGGAAGCAGCGAAGGCCAGGGTGGATGAATGAAAGGATGAACACACATAAAGGGCAGGGGCGACGGAAAGGAGGTGTAACAAGAAGGGATGAAGGCAGGCGGGAAGAATGAAGTGTCGGAGCTCTTTGAATCTATAGCTTCAAGGCACTACTTGTCTGTGGGGAAGACCCAAGCAGTTTAACATCTGCACGCTTTGAGTATTTTTCCACAGGGGCATTTTTAAAATGTTATTTTTGCAGTTTATATAGCGCGACCCCGACCCGAGGGTATCAGAGCGCTTTACACGAGAACCAGTCGCCTTAGCGACGGGCACATTCATATCTAGGCGGGGGGAGATGAAGTGATTTGCCCAGAATCATAGGACGCTTCAGCTCCCGCCGAACTCGAACCTGGTTCCCCAGCTTCAAAGTCCGCGGCTCTGGCCCTTAAGCCACATTTGTTTATCTCCGTGCATAAGTGTCAAACAGTGCACCATGTACGTGCCGAGAAGTGCCTCCTCGTGCGTGACGTGATAAGGTTCCGGGGAGTGCTGGGCGGGACTCCTGTGCTCTGCAAGGACAGTCAGGCTGTGCTTTACTGTAACCCATGTTTCTATGTAAAGTCTCGACAAGCATTGGCTTCGTGCCAGTGAAAGGCGCGGTTTCATGCAAACTGCAAGCCGGAGTCTGCCATGGATACAGGAAGCGAGCTCCAAAAGTAGCCGCCCTGTAAGCTTCCCTCACACACAGTGGCGGCTCCTGGAGGGAGTGTTGCAGGGCAGTGCGGCGAGGCGGGGGAGGGGCAGGGTGGGGGGTAGTAGCAAGGCAGCGTGCACAATATAAGCAGGTGTTCCAAGGGTAACAGCAGTGCAAGCTTCCCTCATGCATACAGGACAGGTGTTCCCAGGGTGACAGCAGTGCAAGCTTCCCTCACACATACAGGACAGGTGTTGCAAGGGTAACTGCAGTGCAAGCTTCCCTCACACATACAGGACAGGTGAAGGGTAACAGCAATGCAAGCTTCCCTCACACATACATAATGGGAACTGCAAGAGTAGCAGCAGTGTAAGCTTCCCTCACACATACAGGACAGGTGTTGCAAGGGTAACAGCAGTGTAAGCTTCCCTCACACATACAAGACAGGTGAAGGGTAACAGCAATGCAAGCTTCCCTCACACATACATAATGGGAACTGCAAGAGTAGCAGCAGTGTAAGCTTCCCTCACACATACAGGACAGGTGTTGCAAGGGTAACAGCAGTGTAAGCTTCCCTCACACATACAGGACAAGTGATGCAAGGGTAACAGCAGTGAAAGCTCCCTTCACACATACAGAACGTGTGCTGCAAAGGAAGCATCAGTGCAAGCTTCTCTCACACATACAGGACAGGTTTTGCAAGGGTAACAGCAGCACAAGCGTCCCTCACACATACAGGACATGTGCTGCAATGGTAGCATCAGTGCAAGCTTCTCTCACACGTACAGAACACATGCTGCAAGTGTATCAGCAGTGCAAGCTTCCCTCACACATACAGAACGGGTGCTGCAAAGGCAATACCAGTGCAAGCTTCCCTCAAACATACAAGACTGATGCTGTAAGAATAACAGCAGTGCAAGCTTCCCTCACACATACAGAATAGGTACTGCAAGGGTGGCAGCAGTGCAAGCTTCCTTCACACATACAGGACAGGTGCTGCAAGGGTAGCAGCAGTGCAAGCTTCTTTCACACATAAAGCAGACATGCTGCAAGGGTAGCAGCACCGCAGGCTTCCCCCACACATAAAGGACAGGTGCTGGGGGTTGCAGCAGTGCAAGCTTCCCACACACATACAAGACAGGTGTTGGGGGTAGCAGCAGTGCAAGTTCCCCTCACACATACAAAACAGGTTCTGCAAGGGCAGTTAGTAGCAGTGCAGACTTCCCTCAAACATACAGAACACATGCTGTAAGTGTATCAGCAGTACAAGCTACCCTCACACATACAGAACGGGTTCTGCAAAGGCAATAGCAGTGCAAGCTTCCCTCAAACATACAAGACTGATGCTGCAAGAATAACAGCAGTGCAAGCTTCCCTCACACATACAGGGCGGGTGCTGTAAGGGTAGCAGCAGTGCAAGCTTCTTTCACACATAAAGAAGACATGCTGAAAGGGTAGCAGCACTGCAGGCTTCCCCCAGACATAAAGGACAGGTGTTGGGGGTAGCAGCAGTGAAGTTCCCCTCACACATACAAAACAGGTTCTGCAAGGGCAGTTAGTAGCAGTGCAGACTTCCCTCAAACATACAGAACACATGCTGCAAGTGTATCAGCAATACAAGCTTCCCTCACACATACAGAACGGGTTCTGCAAAGGAAATAGCAGTGCAAGCTTCACTCAAACATACAAGACTGATGCTGCAAGAATAACAGCAGTGCAAGCTTCCCTCACACATACAGAATAGGTGCTGCAAGGGTAGCAGCAGTGCAGCTTCCTTCACACATACAGGACAGGTGCTGCAAGCGTATCAGCAGTGCAAGATTCCCTCACACATACAGGACGGGTGCTGCAAGGGTAGCAGCAGTGCAAGCTTCTTTCACACATAAAGAAGACATGCTGCAAGGGTAGCAGCACTGCAGGCTTCCCCCACACATAAAGGACAGGTGCTGGGGGTTGCAGCAGTGCAAGCTTCCCTCACACATACAAGACAGGTGTTGGGGGTAGCAGCAGTGCAAGTTCCCCTCACACATACAAAACAGGTTCTGCAAGGGCAGTTAGTAGCAGTCCAGACTTCCCTCAAACATACAGAACATGTGCTACAAGGGTAGTAGCAGTGCAGGCTTCCTCTCACACATACAGCACATGTGCTGCAAGGGTAGTAGCAGAGCAAGCTTCCCTTGTAATACAATACATGGCACACAGGACACTCATCCAAGATGTTGGTGTTGGCATACTGATGGTGATTCTTGGCACAGGATACCAATGGGGAAAATGATGGTGCAGCATTCTGGTGGGAAGCCTTGGTGCACGGCGCCAGCGCAATCCCTCGCTCGCCTCTTTCCCTACAATTCAGGGCAAGAGTTATGCCCACCACTTGGCAAAGAGCACCAGATCCCACCGCAAGAACAGAAGGTAAACAGTGTCTTCTTGACGAGCAGTGGTTACTTTCTTCAGCTCCCATTAGAACCAGGACATTCCACTTTAGTTTTCCTAACATAAATAAATGCATTCAGAACCGCAATGCACATTCTTTTGATTAAATAAAAAGTTTAACTACAAACACATTTTTAAACTAGTTGCAGCTATGTTTCATTATTGTGACTACATGAAACATGATGTGTTGAAAAAATCTTTTACCTCTTTGCTTTGCACGAGTGATAGCGCCTTGAAATCATCATCAATCATTATGCACTAACCATAAGGAACAATCGGAGCCAATGCTATAGTTCATGATACATATTTGGTTCATTTAAATAAATGTCTGTGGCTATAACTAAGATTGTTTTCTTATCTCTTTTTTCCCCTCCTCTATAATTTATCAATACATTTCTAATTGCGGTATACATGAAGGGCGCAATAAAACACTACGCCACTGGAGTCAAGCTATCCTGGCTGAAGAGGGGTGAAACCCCAAAAGTGGTCCTAGGATGCTTGTTTCCGGGCCAGAGAGGGCCTGGCTTGGCACTAAGGGCTGGACTGTTCCCATCAGGCACAGGGTCAAGACTGATTTGCATATGGCCATGTCTGAACTGGGGTCGCGTGGTGAGCAAAATAACGATGGATTAAACCCATATCTGTGACTGGGGGTGAATGTTTTGCCAATTTGCAACATTCCATCCATCATCTTGTGTGTTTTGCTATAAAACAATACTTGTCTGTGGTATAAATCATTTCAGCTCTGAGTGCTGTGTTTTTTGTTTGGTTGTGCTATAGCCTAGTCAGGTGAACACCTCCTTTTTAATGCAATGCAAAGAGAAACGAGTCATGTTCTCCTGGCAACTCTTATCATTTCTCTATTGTAGGTGGCACTTAAATTTCACATTTCTCTGTGTTGTGTTGTTATAGGAATCACGCACTTATTATTATAGAACCGCGGTAATGTTTATTAGTTTGATATCTTCAGGGTTCAGGTCATTTGACATGATTTCCTGTGAAGATTTAAGGTCAAGAGTCTTATAACGTCACTTCCTGTGATATCATTATGGTCAAAGGGTGTGTGAGGTCACTTCCAGTACCCCTGGCCTTTTTGCTGTATCAACGTCCATGAGCACCTGGGCATCTTAGCAGTGGCGGCGGCCACAGAAAGCAAGTGGGGGGACGGGGAACGAGGGAAAAAATAATAATTGAAAAAAAAAGGAACCTGTTCCTGATGCCGACGCCCTCCTCTGTGCTTCTCTCCTACGCAGTCACTGGAAAGCACAGGTTCCCCACCCAATCCAGACGCTGCTTACATGCTATGACAACAGTGCCAGGATTGGTCTGAGCAGCCTGGTCTCCCACTCAGGCAGTGCCTGGGAGTCTGTGGCTTTTCTCCTACCCGGCTGTGTACACAGCTGGGTCAGAGAAACAGAAGTGCGCATGTCTGTTTGGCCGGCCTAAGACGGCCAGCCAAACTTACATGTGCACTTCAAAGTGCCCACCGCTCCTCCCTGTCATGGCCCCGCCCCTTCCTACACAGGCATGCCAGCCAGAGCCAGTCACAGAAAAATAAAATTTTATAAATATTTTATTTTTCTTTGACTTACTCTAACACGTAGGGCGAAGCCCCTGCATCTTAGGTGTCAGAACAAGACTCCTCGCACCCTGGAAGGCCTGGCAGCAGCTTTGAGTAAACAAGGGCGGACTCTGACGCAACTATGTGTGAAATAGCCCGAAGCGCGTATAACACCTTCTGGCCCCTCCTTTATTCATCACGGTTGAGTAAACCTAATGTTCATGGTAGCTGGCACTGTTACTGTACGGTAAGGTGTGTAGATCCAAAGGGCACATCTGGAGCAAGCTTCTAGGTCTGGAGACACATCTGGCGCATTCTATCTAGTGCTGGAGGTCTCTTCCAGAGTACGGAGTGTCTGGTTCTGGGCATATTAGCTAGAATACTGTGCTTCGCTCTGAGTATCTTGCTCTGAAGGCAACAGCTGTAGTATTTTGACTCTTCTTGAATGACATATTTGGAGTGTTGTGTTGGTTCTAGTGCCTCAGCTGGAGTATTGAGTCTACTTCTAGTGATAACAGGTAGAATCGTATGTCTGTTTCTGGTGGGTTCATCTGGCACGTTGTATCTGTTTACGGTGGCCACGTACAGACTATGGAGTTCGGTTCTGGTGGTCCCATCTACAATAATGTGTCTAGTTCTGGAGAACGCACCCAGATGTTTGTGTTTTGTTGACTTCAACTTAAATGTTGTCCAGCTCAGATGTACAGATCTGGAGACGGCTAAGCCAGATGTAGGTCTGCGGTGCCAAGCACAGTTCTGTAGTTCACATCGGAAGTCCAGATCTAAGACCATCCAATGGATAATGGGCCTAGCTCTAGAAAACGCCTTTAATTTGGAGGATTACCTGGAGAGCTGTGTCTAGCACTGGAAGCCACGCCTGTACTATTATACCTAGGATTGTCCCGGAAACCTCATCTGGAAGATGGTGGCCAGTTCTGGAAGACACTTTTGAGCATTGCGTCCTGATCCGTTTCCCTTTTCTAGAGAATTGTGCCCAATTGTAAATGCCACATACAGAGCTGCGTGTCTATTTCTGGGAAACGGTCACATCTAAAATATTGTGTCAATTAATAAACCCTTGTATGGACGAATGAGTCCTGTTCCATAGATCTCAGACGACAGTATCTCGTTCTGCAGCTCTTATAGTATATATTTCTGGAGGCCTCGTAATGGATAATGTGCCCTGTTTTGACTTCCTCACATAGAGTTTTGCTTTCGATTAGGAGGCCTCATCGCAAGTATTGTATTCATTTCTAGAAGCCTTGTATGCAGGATCTTGTCTACTTTTCCAGGCCATCGCATATCAATAAATGCAATGGCCGTATGGGAGCAGTCCAGGTTGTACTACTGAATATCGACAAAAACAATATCGAGGTACGAGAATACAGAGGAGAAAATATTGAAAGGTAAGTGCATATAGGGAAGTGTAGATTTACTGTTCCTAACGCCACAGCTACCCACCTTGAAGATATATGTACCTTCTAGGTACATATATGTTGAGTTAGGTATAGAAGATCTAGACGTACTTACCTGCTGATATGCTTCTTTTAATTGTTTTGTCAATATTCTGTTCCACTGATTTTGTGGGTTCAATATTCAGGGTGCACCCCAGCACTCCTGAGTAAGTCCAACAAAATGTCTTAGGAGTACAGTGATCTGAGGCCGCGACCCCAACCATGACAGCTGGCTCGAGGGACAGCCGGTGTGACAGGCACACTCACATAAAGGAGACAATCGCGACACAAGACACAACCACTTTTAGGTGAGAACGTATGGCTGCCACGAGGGTGCAGAATGAAACTGGGAAAGTGTACTGTATTGTATAGAGCAAGTGGAGTGAACGTGTCGGGCGCTCCAGGTGGAGAGGTGGAGAGAAGAAAGCTAATGAAAATGAGTTTATGACACAGAAAAGGTGCAGGTGAAACAGGCTGGATCTGCAGAGCCTGCGGGCTGTGTGTCAAGAAAGTAGTCAGTGAAACTGGCAGTTGGGACGGGTGTGGCACGCGCATGTGTCATCACATCCACCTCCAGGTAAGTTATGACTCAAAGTTCTGGTTTATAAAACCTTTATTTTCTAGATCATAAAACAAGCAATTGAGACATAATCTTACAGCTAAGCATAAAACAGCGGGATTGACCATAATTATTTTTAAAAAACAGTCAGACAGTGTAACGCGTTGCCTGCCAAAAACCACAACGGCTCCTTTGGTTTCAGTGCATCAAAGTTTTAGGAGCCCCACTCTTGGCCGCTTAAGGGATGCAACATTTTTTTAAATGTCTTATGTTCAAGCTTTCTCGCACCTGAGACGTGTCACTGTTGCACGAATAGTTTTGGTAGTAGCAGGCCGTACAACAACAGGTGTACTCGCGAAGCACCTAGTGCTTTTTCAGGGAATCTATGCGCTTTCCAAAGTTCAGAAGACTCACTTTCAAAAAGGATTACTGTCCATTGCAGAGGCCTCTGAAGGATGAAAGGCGCAGGCTTCCCAGCCAGCAATCAATCCTGTGGCTTAAACACAGATCGCCGCAACAAACACACTAACCCACTAAGCTATCACACTAGTAAAGGCTGATGCTCCTTCTTCATTGATAGGAAAGAGAGATTTGAATCTAATGTGCATATTCCTAGTGTAGATTAGACACATTTGTATCCTGTTCACATCAGTCCAAGTAATTATGTGCAATAAAAAACGAAAATGTAGCTCTAATGTTAGAATTTTAATTAGGACACTACATTGCCTTGTTAAATGCTTCCAACCAAGCTTGACATGTGCCCTGTTTCCAAGTAAAATGATTAACGAGCCGCACAGTGAAATACTCTGGAATGTAAACCGCGCAGACGCTTTAGTGAATGACTTAGTTAATGTATATTCAAGGTTTACATCAAGCAGAGCATTCCAAGTTTCGTCCGCAAACGTTGGCAGGGAACATTTACAGACCTCATTTATGTAAAAAAAGGACAGACACCTTCCCTTCTGCACTGCACTGGGCCAGCGGGCTTTACCACGCATTAGTACAGAACTGCACAACTCTGGCCGAGTAGCTTTACTACACATGCTTGGCGCATCTGCAATAGGGCAGTGGTACATAACACCATGTTTGTCTTCACACAGGGCCAGCCCACAACTGGTCGGTGTGTGGATGCCCCACGTGACGCACTGATAAACATCTAAATTCAAGGTAGAGTGTTTTTTTAAACATTAATTTCTGCAAAGGATGTTTTTGCCTGTGCGGGTCACTGTTCCCTTCCAGTCTTAGGCTGCCTCTCCTCTGTGAGAGAACAGAAACCTAATCTGGTTTGTACCAATTCCACTTGAAAATGTCACAATTGTTCTTTTTTGAGGTTCCACGACCTCCCCTTTTCTGGGGTTCCTCCTCTCACGCCTGCTCCTCTTCGAGGGGTCCCACATACCTTGTTAGGCATGTACTCCTGGACTTTTACGACGTCCAGTTCTTAGGTCAGCATTTTCTTCATACGGCCCCGCGCTTCTCCTGTAGCTGGGGACTTGTAGCAGCAAAGGTTGTTTGAGATCCAAGCGCCTTGTATAATGTGCACCCCCGTGAAGCAGTGGAGCGAGTCGGCCATACGTAGGGCTGCGACGCACCTGGGTGATCCTTGCCCACTCCTCCGACACTGAAGGTTGGCAGTTGTGCTGCGCCCTGTGGTGAAGTACCATCTTCGTGCCCAACAGGGCTTTTTCGATCTCTCATGACAGCATTTTTCAGTCGCGTTTTCGGCTGCTCAGGTGGCGGAGCTCAGGTGGTCGAGTGGGTGGGGGTCCACCTGCGGGAGAACACAATGAGAAGGTTAGCACAACTTTACGAGGTCCAGTTGGCCACCATGACATAGACATCGTTTCACAAATATCATAGGTGGATAGTAAAGGTGTGTTTTTCCTAAATAGTCTTGTCTCAAAAAGAAATGTGAGGATTAAAGCAAGGCCCTGAAATAATCTCTACATTTTGGAATCTGTTGTGTGTCATACGAGGACCGCTTGTACTTAGGCGACGATGAAAAAATTAGGGTATTTCTTACTTCGTGTTGAGCGTTCGACACCCCTCTCATACCCTTTTTCTATGGCCCACCCTTTGAATCTATAACCATTTGTCCCATATCTGTGTGTTCACCAATCTCTGCCCGGGTTACGCATTGTGTCCACCCACAGTCCACCATTCCTTGTCTCTGTTCACCTCTCTCTCAGGTATCACGGTTCCTCATACCTTTTCTCACCACTCTTAGTCCTGGCATTCAAGAACCACCTCATAAAAGAGTTTTAAAGACAACTTGAAGGCTTAATGTTGGGAGAACCGCAGATGAATGACACAATGGGTTGTGGATTTTAAGGTGAATTATGGGGTCTGTAATGAGGGGTGTGGAGAGAAGTACTCACCTCGGAGTAAAGCGGAGGCGGGTGGTTCCGGAATTCTTGAATGTAGGTATAGAACGGCCCTTCCAGGACACCACTGAAGTCTCTATTGGGTGGTGGAGTCATGCCGTACTCACAGTCTTCGTCAAACACAATGTTGGAGTATTCCGGAGGAGCTGAAAGTAAAAACAGCCCTTGGTTAGATGAGGAGTTTACGTTTGGCCCTTAGACAGCAGACACTGACAATCCAAAACTCATCGAGAGCAACAACATCCGTCGACTTTTTCCCAGATTTTTTCCCTCAATTCCATTAAGAGGTATCTAAAGGGCAATCTCTTTCTTTGTCTACGAGAAGCTACACAACTGCTACGGAGAACTCAACAAGTTATGGTCATTACGACTTTTCCAAGTAGTGAAATTCCCAAGGGATTACAAATTTAGACCTTTGGAATGGGGAATAGCCACAGGAATCTGTGTTCCCACAATTATTTCTGCAAGATTTCCCTCACCAACCGCCCCCCGACCCCAAAACACTTCTCTAGGATTTTCCTGTTGTAGTGGAGTTTGAAGGACAATTTGTATCCTCTGTACGCAAGAACACAGTCAAGTTATTTGTGACCAAGGGCCTTATTTAGAATTCAGCAGACGAGTTACTCCATCACAACAGTGACTAATTTCCCGGGCCCCAAAATCTAAATCCCATAATATCCTATGGGATTTATATTTCAGCGGACGTAATATCCGTCACTGTTGTGACGGAGTAACCCGTCCACCGAAATCTACATCAAGGGCCAAGAAACATATTTACTGAGCAACTTTACTACATTTGCTGTCTAAAGCCATCAATAAGATACTTACGCTCAGGCTGCTCGGGGATGGTCGTACGTAGCCATTCCAGATTGACGGAGTACTGGCTGTCGATGCTGGACGACCGATTCCCGAAGGGACGCAAAGGGATTGTTCCAATCACCAGCGGTAGCTGTAAGTACAGCATTGACGAACCCGGAATTTCAACGTAAACCTTCACAAAAACAAGATGGGGACAAAAATAACCTTTAACAAGATGCTACTTAAAATACATACTTCCTCGCTGCACTCATCCATAGCTACATTTTGTCAAACTTTCAATAGGAAATCCCTCAAATTGTCAAAACCTCCCTTTATTTCAGACCTTCACAATTTGTTTCTAATACTTGGAGTCAATAGACATCTTTAAGTAGCTGGGGTCAGGGAGTGGAGGCAGCCGTTGTTTTGAAGCACACACGTGCAAGCGAGGACTTGCGTTATCGTCCTTGGCACATACAGTTGTTGGGCCCGCCCCGGGCATGAAACAGAAAGTGCAACGTGATGGGTGCAGCTCCATAACAAGGGCGACCTCTGGTACAGTAAAAAAACTTTATTGAAATCATTATCTGTGCAGAGCTGGTGGTAACACCAGAAAGGTCACGGAGGAAGTGAGAAGAAAAGGGAGAAAGGGGAAATTCATGCTTTCAAAATGGCTGGAATTCCCTTGAAAATGGCCATGACCAAGAACCACTGATACCGGATTACCCAAATACCTGGGTTATTCAAGCATCTACACATAAGAGCCTTCTCCTAACTTCTTGAATTCCGCAAGAAACTGAAGACCTCACTATTCAAGTAGTCCCACTAGGCCCCAGGTGTGCCTAGACTCACCTGGTCAGTGCCAGGAGACCCCCCCCCCCCCGGGTGCTAGTACGCTCTACCGATCTCCATAACATATCAAAGTAAAACAAACTTCGAATTATAACTCCCGTATCTGAGATTAAAAGGGCCTTATTTGGAGTTTGCTGTAGGGGATGCTCATAGCAACTTGATGGATAGACCATCCACTGTACTACAATCCCGTTAAAGCCTATAGATGGTGGACGGGATATATGTAGTGCTTGGACAGAAAACCTCATCACCCAAAGTTTAGTTATCAATAAATCCATCACAGGTCCCCATCTGTGAATCAGAGTAATATCTACCTGTGTTCAACCTTTCGAAGCCGCGATGCTAATCCCAGACTCACCTTTAGTGCGTACTCCACGCGGATGATCCGGCATTCCATGATGGATGGGCAGAGGGGCGGGACCTTCAGCGCTTTCCCGTCCCACGTCTCCCTCTTTCTGGGGGGCACTACATCGCCCGTAAAAGTGGCCACGATGGCCGCCTTCTGCTTGGTAATTCCTCGGGCGGCGAAGGTCTGCGTCTGGATAATGGCCGCCTTGGGCACCACGGCCTTGGACGTGGCGTTGTCGATGTCAGCGAAGATCACAATGTCTTCACCTGGGAGGAGAAGGGAAAGCCTTTCTGTTAGTGAACCCTTGCAGGAACTAAGACCTGCAGACAATGCTTCACTCAGCTCACTTTGGTAGTGAATGACTGCATCCGGAATGACCATGTGCTACACATCACACCACTACTGTCAGCATTCCACCTTTAAATACCTCAACATATGAAATTAAAATAATGGATCAGTTCCTGGCATCAGCCAGTCCATCATGACAGAACTATTTAGGGGCAAGCAATATTTGGGCTGTCACCAAAAATCCTTAAATGAGAAGGCCTGGCAATCTGTTTCAATATATGTGGCAATAGGGACAATTCCATTAAAAAAAGATGTTCCACAGGCAATAATGAAGCAAAGTATTTTTGTACTATTTAGTCTACATCCAGAACATGGAAAAGGAGCAAATGTAGTTTGTGTTTTTTCTCTGATGTGGAAGGCACAGTATACAAGGTATTATACAAGTCTCTAAAAACCATGCACATTACTGGTGGGAGTTTGGGTCGTAGGTACGTTGGTGCTTCAGATAGGTAAGTTGGTGCTTCAAGTTACCTGGGGTGTAGCCTTTATGGTCAATCTTGACAGTGAGGGAGACCTGTCCGAGGTTGCAATACCAAGTGTGGGCTTTCATCTCCTTGGTACCTCTCTGCGGAGCCTGAACAGGAAGAAAAATAACAATCAGGCATTTCTGCAGGCACCTTGACCAATCAGCACACACACTCAATCTATAGAATTGGCGACGAGGCCAACGAATACCACTGACATTTTTGTAAAAAAAAAAAGTATTTTTGGGCCTGTATCTAAAATGGATAAAGACGGTCAACATCGTCTTTCTCATCCAAAGCTTAAACAATGACAGAATAATTCCACTTGACCTTTTTCTTAGGACCTAAATACAGGCCCCAGGCTTGTTCTCATAGGCAGAAACGCCAACAACATATTAGTGGCCAAGACACTTTTATCTGGACTGATTTTCACTGTCTCTTAAAGTCCTCATCCTGAAAAGCATGTTCGCTCCTTATATATCAATTTCGCTTTGAGCCACAGAACTCTCGTGTCCACATCATGTGTTTATGTAGCGCTACGACCTTCACTAAACACTAGAACTTATGTTCAGATTCACCAATTGTAATTAACCTGGCAAGTTTAGAATATATATTGTCTGGGTTTTTTTGTTTTCCAAAATTGATAATGATTATTCCCCTTTTTTAAAATGTATAGGTATCCAAAAGGGCCTTATTGTTTGCATACATTTTTTGGGTTAAACTTACTACTCTCGTAAACATGTTTTAAAAATACCATATTTTTCTACAAAGGGAATACGGAACAGAAGCACAGGGAGCTGTTTTGAGATTAGTCCAAGATCAGTCAATGCCATAAAGTGTCAGGGTTCAAATTAGCCCTCATATGTGATCTTTCCACGGGAGGCAGCTGGCTAGAAATTGTGCTGTTCAGGGGTGTATTTTAGGGTGCAACGCAGATTGGCGTTTAGCATGTCTAGCAGGTAGAAATACATTCATAGCAGGTAGAAGCTAGCACCATTTTTTGGATTTGCAGAATAATTTTAAAATCAACAATCTGGGTGGCTTGCTACCTATTGGCGCGTGACTATACAAATCTGCCTCGGTGAGGCCGCCCACCGCCAAGGGTCGCCCCCAGACTCACCAGCAGGGCCGGCGTGTTGACGTCAATGGGGTGCACGACGGTGAGGCCCACCTTGGCCTTCCTGACGGGGGCCCAGGGCCGGTGCAGCTTGGCTTTCACCCAGTAGTGCACGCTGCCGTGCTTGCCTTCGAATGACGTCACCGCGTTCCTGTAGGGGAACAAGGAGAAAAGGATGTTTGTCAGCTTCTGGTTGCAGGACCATTTTTAAAAAAAAAATAATAATAATAATTAAAAAAAAAAGTGTTTCTTTATCACAGGCCCAAGAGAACTATTATTAGAAAGGCTCTCGCCCAGTTATTTGTTGCACGTCATGGCAGGATGGCTCTCAGCTGCAGAAGAGCACATATGTGACCTGGTACCTGGTGCAGAATATACTGAAATGTGCTAAGAGGGCTCACCCCCACCCCCCTCCCGCCTTCACTATTCCCCACCGGGGGGTAATTCGGGCTCCCACCCCTCAGGGGGCGCCCCTTCAGCCTAATGTCGAATTATATCTGTGAGACAGCAGAGCCTATTGGAAACCCTTGGGAGAGGGGGTAGGTGCGGGGGGGGGGGGCGGGAGGGGATAGCTGTTGCATTGTTTTGTATTACGTCACCGCCCCCTCCCAAGCTGTATTCATATACTATCACAAAAAGAAACTTACTCTGGCAACTCGAAGCTGAAGGGGAACTCGTGTGTTCCTGGTTGCAGAACGGTGGGGGCTTCGTGGTCTGAAAAAGAGTAAAAAAACATGGCGCTATAAATTCATGCTCAGCTGTCACAAAGAAAAGAAGGAATAAAAACGTATTTTCCTAGTAGTGGACTTTAAATCCCAGGGCACCGGCTGATATGCGAGCGATTGGTTCCTGCAGGTCTGATTTATAAAAAGACAAAGAGTTGATTGTGTGCATTTTCTACCCAGCTGCTTGGTACTCCTCTTATCGACCTCTGAAGGATGAGAGGCTGCGGAGCCTCGTTGGGCTTTGAGCCAGTGACATGCATCAAGGGGTCGACAAGCAGATTTCACTGGCCCACCTTTATTCTTTAGCGGTGACGGGCAGTAAAAATGTAAAGCACCTGCTCTTGACCGCCCTGAAGAAGTCCACGCTAGTAAAAAGATACCAGTCGTGCACTGGTTTTGGCAGCGCCAAACGCTGCACCATCTTGAGCGGAAATCTAGGCGCTGCAGGAAGGCTCGCACGTTGAATCTCGCTTTCCTTGCATCATGGGTGTCCGACTGGCATGTGGCAGTGTTGACCAAGAGCCCGTGATGCAGAAAATAGAGTAGTCGATGCCACTTCCTAGAAAATGACTCAGCCCTGCTCCCATGACGCAGCACTTTCAGGGAATATTAGCTCCTTAAAATATGTAGGGCTGAGGCGGGGACAGCAGTGCAAGGTAGGAAGCGAACTCCAAGCTTACACTCGGCCAAGCAGTGGAAATATAACCCTGGCTGGCACTGGGAGGGCATTCGAGCTGGAGGAAGTTATGCTAGCGGTACTAATCTCGGCTGCTGCTCTCGGCCAAACTGTGTGATCCTAGCCAAATCCTATTACCCCGAGTGCACTGCACCCCATTCAGTCCAATGCCAATGAATATCTCTGAGATATAGGAGAGCTCAGGGGCCCCTCATCACATTCTACAGAGGACCCTATCATTTTTCCTTGTGCCACTGTTTACGGCAGGCACCCCCAATCTCACCTGTATACAGCAGCGCCTCCTGGTGGTCCAGGTACACCACCTCGTCACTGTGGTCCTGGCTGTAGGCCGCGTTGGAGTTGGTGCTGTGCAACTCACTCCAGTGGACCCGGGCCAGGCCCTGGGCGTGGAGTTTGATGGACTCCACCTTGGCCTCGGCCTCCAGTTCCAGAAGCACCCGTCCCGTCACGGTGTCTCCGCTGCTGAAGATAGGTGAGGAGCCCGGCTCCGGGCAGTCCAGGGTCAGCACGAACCGCTTCACCCTGTCAAAGATCATGTCGGCGGCGTGGAGATCAAGCTCTTCGTTTAAGCCTTGTGGGCGGACAGCAGCTCTTTGCAGGATCCCTCTGTAGGAAGACTGTGCTCTGAGGCAGGTGACGGCGGACGGTTATTTATACTGGAGAGAGGGAGGGAGGCGTTCCAGGACAGGGCGGAGGGACTGACAGGGTGGGGCCCTTTCTATGAATTACCAGCACAGGGATGTACAGGCCAGGCACTTCATGGAATCACTGTAATGATAACTGGGCGGCGGCAGGCCTGGTATTCCCACCTCGTTCTCTGAAGAGGGAGAGCCGAGGTTACCTGGCAGGGGGTGAATGAAGACAGGACTAGTACACATTACTACACGTATAGAGTGTCTTCAGCGAAGTGACGTGACCTGGTTTTGGTGACACGCGCTATTCACACCTGCAGATAAAGACTTAATGTCTCGGTAATCCAATTTGAAAGCAACCGTTCTAAACACGCTGTACCTTTCATCAGTGAGGCTGAAACCCGAGGTTGTACAGAGCAATTATTATATAGGTACCCGCCTTTAAATGTATTGGTTGTTGATACCCGGGCAAGGGGGAATACAGGTTAGTAAATAAAGAGTAAAGGAGAGGAAGGAAGCAAGGGAAGAGGAAAAGGAGTGGAGAAGGAAGGAAGGAAAAAAATAAGGGGGAGGAAAAAGAAGGGGTTGGGAGGGAAGGGAGAAGGAAGGAAAAAGGCAAGAGTGAGGGAAGGGGAAAGGGGGGTAGAGGAAAGATGTACGGAGGGATTGGATTTAGGAGTAAGGAGGCTGAAATAGAGGACAGACCGAGTGTAGGGCAGGAAGGCTATGCCCGAGGGATAGAAGATGGACGGAAGGAAGGCGAGCAGAAATGAATTAAAGAGAGAAAGTGGGAGGAACAAAACCGGGACAGTAAGGATGAAAGCGTTAGACGGAATTGTGATTTTCAGAACCAATTCCATGAGAATCTTTTTATTGACATTCCGGGCAAAACCAGACACAAATCCGCCCCATGTAGACCCATGTCCCAGGTATTGAACAATCACTATTCCCTGACGCAGGGTGTCTTTTCTAATGGAGATGTGGCAGGTGCGGCGTAGACTTTGCGATGCGCGGTCAAGTGAGGGATGGAGTACAGCTGCGGCCGTGCACACCTAAGTTTGTATGGAGTACGTCAGGAGTCCAGGATGTCCCATGACTGGACACACACCTGAGAAGAAACCTAATTGATGGATCCTACCATGGGACCTGTACAGGTGAGAGGTCTCTAGGGCAGTCATGGTAGACCTATCAGCAAGGTGTGGTTCCTGGGAGAGCGCCCTATGGACGCCCATACCTCCACAGCCAACATCACACAGCCCTTTGCAGAACAGTCTTGCCCCCTTACACCGGCTTCGTCTTTCAGGTAAGTTTATTTGTACATATTGTCGGTAGTGCCGCAATCTAGACTCCTGCGCGGTCTTTGCTGTTGGTCAGTGTTCCTACCCCGCTTGGGTTCTGTTTCATGCACAGTCCTTTCGTGAAGTTTTTTTCGCATCCGCTCAAATGAAGGATGCCCCTGTGGTCCAGCTTCAAGTGCACACAACAGCTTCAAATGGACAATGAGGCAAGCTGTTGCCAGTGCGGATACCTAAACTGGTCCCTGGCACCCCAGCACCAGGTGATGAACAAGGATCGAGCGCCACATCCCAAGAATATGGATTTTAAGGACTCGTTTCTTCAGAAGAAGAGTTAGACATGGCTTTTTCAGCGGGTTTACCCCCAGACTTTTTGCCCTACTGTGTTTGCCCCTGTTTTTGTTGGTTTTTAGAACTCTGGGCACTTTACCACTGCTGTTCAGTGCTATAGTACATATGCTCTCCATGTAAATTATGTTATGGATTGGTGTTTCCATGATTAGCATGTTTGATTTACTGGTAAGTGCCAAGTAAAGTACACCAAGTGTGCCAGGGCCTGTAAATCAAATGCTACTAGTGGGCCTGCAGCTCTGATTCTGCCACCCACATGAGTAGCCCTGAAAAGGTATCCCAGACCTGCCACTGAAGAGTTTGTGCGCAGTTTGTGACTGTCATGTCGACCTGGCAAGGGCACCCACTTGCCTGGCCCCAACCTTGCCTTTTCTTACATGTGAGTCACCCCTAAGGTAGGCCCAAGGTACCCTTGTGGGCAGGGTGCAGTGTATGTGAGAGGTAGGACATGTACTAGTGTGACATGTCCTGATACTGAAATATAGTGTATTTTGTTTTTCACTATGGAAAGGCTATCTGCCCCATAGGATGGAATAGGAGTTTACTTACACAATCTTATGAGTATACCTTCCCATTGATATGAGATAGTGAAATGGAGTTTAGTATGCCTGAACTCTGAATGTCGAAATGCATCTTTAAGGAAAGATGATTTTTATGTTCTGTGTCTGAAAATACCACTTTTAGAAAGTAGGTATTTTCTTGCTTAGCCATCCTGTGTGCCTCTGCTGGGTTGTGGCTTGACGGCCTGGCTTTGAAGTGACAGCAGCTGGGGATGTACATTCACTGTAGACAGCCACTGGGGGGGGGGGGTCGAGGTGTGTCCTGCCTTACCTGGATGAGTCAGGGCTGGCCTGAATAGCCCTGGACTGCATTCAGAGTAGTGGGAGGAGTTTCACTAAGCACCTGAATAGGCCCGGCCTGCATTTAGAGAGGCGGGAGGAGATTTCCTTTCACCTAAACAGGCCCGGTTGGTCTCCCTTGCACAATGCTGTTCTCAACTCCTGCAGGGAAGCTGAGCCAGAGCGGACAGAACTGGTTTGGACTGAACTGAGAAACTTGTGCCACAAGAGAAGAAAGGAAAATGTGGTATAAAAAGTGGGGTCCAGACCCCATAACTTTAGATTACTAATGAACTAAAGAACTTGCCAGGAAGAAGGGCTGGAAAAGCTGTCAGGGGGAACGGCCACTTTGCTGCGTGCTCTGCTGTGTTGTCCTGCCGCTTGCTGCTTCTCTCTTGGGCAGGGAAAGGACTGGGTTGTACATTTATCATTCTGCTGTTAAAGTTTTCTCCAAGGGCTTGAAGTACAACTTGCTAGCTTCAGAGAACTCTTTTGCAACCCCTGGCAGCGTACTCCGCTCCGCCAGCGGAGTTTGCGGAGTTTTACCAACTCCGCTTTCTGCTGGACACGCAGAGTTGAGGCAAACACCCCTCAGCCCCATGCGCCTCGGCCCAAAAAAAAGTAAACAAAAACCCACTTAACTTGCTTTCTCTGTCATCTGCTGGCGTCCTCGCTGCAGTGTCTCCTGGCTCTCCTCCTCGCCGTCCTCCTCCTCCCCCTACATTTTATGTCTTGCTTGAACTGCGCAGGCGCAGTTCATGCAAGATGTAAAACGTAGGGGGAGAAGGAGGACTGCGAGGAGGAGAGCCAGGAGACACTGCAGCGAGGAGGAGGGCGGCCTGCAGATAGAGAAGACAAGGTAAGTGGGATTTTAAACCTTTTGAAAAAAAAATGGTGGGGCTGGAGCGGGGCAGAGTTCCACTGAGTTTTTCTTTTTTTACTCCGTGGAACTCTGCGGAGTGCCACTCCGCATACTCTGCCCAGGGTTACTCTTTTGGACTCAGAAAGTTGCCAAGTAGAAGAGCTGGGGAAGCTGTGAGGAGGAACTACCACCTTGCTTTGTGCTTTGCTGTATTGGCCTGCAGCAGCTGCTTCTGTCTCGGGCAGAGAAAGAAATGGACTGAATTATCTGCAACTTCCTTGTTTGAGTTTCTCCTAGAGCTTGAGGTAGAGCTTCTAGCACTGGGGACTGTGTATTTGATGCTGCAACTGAAGAAAAAGCAACTCAATGCTGTCACCGATGTCGCTTCTGGCTCCGTGTCCTGAAGGCACTGCAGAGGGTACTGCCGCACTTCGCAACGCAACTCTGGTCTCATTGATAACGCCGTTTGATGCTGCCTCTGAGCCGCTGCTTGCACCATGACCTGTGGTCACTGCACTCCGCAACGCCTCACCACCCTCATCCCGCACAGCAACCATGGCCTGCCGGCACCATCAACTCCAGTTCATCAGCCAACTACAGCGCCCCAGCAACAAAGACGCAGCTGCTTAGACCGTGACCCGCTGGAACCGCATCACCTCGCACCGCAGCCCAGGTCTCACTGGCGCTGGAGGACGATCGTCACTGAGCGGCTACCTGCACCATGACCTGAGGGCACCGCATGATGCACCGCTAAACTTCGCACCGCAGCTCCTACGACTGTGCTCCTGACTTCAACCGCGAGGAGTTCGATCTGCAACCGATGCCGGCTCTTCGGAGCTCTACGAGAGGTCACAGACGCCCTGCATTTCTAAAGGTACTGTTTTGCCAGTCTCCCCAACACCGTAACTGGCCCGCGACGCCACGGTCAGTCAGAACTGGTTGGATTTGTCGTTCACGACACCGTGATAGCCCAGATGGAGCTATCGACTTCAAGGAACTGTATTTTAAGTCTACTTTTGATCATCGATATTCCTAAGAAGTGTATGGTGGATTTTTATCGTTCTTGGTCTTGTTTAAACAGATAAAATATTGGATATTTTTCTAAAACTGGAGTGGTGTCCTTTTGTAGTGTTTTCACTGTATTACTATTTTATATGCGAATGCTTTGCACACTGCCTCTGAGAGAAGCCTGACTGCTCGTGCCAAGCTACCAAGTGGGTGAGCTGTACTGTATAGACTAGAAAGAAGGGTCTCTATTTGGACAAAGGTGCAAACCATCGCCAACTAGAGAACCCCAATTCTAACAAGATACTTCAGAGAGACTGTGCATCGATTCTACTCACCCGAAGGGCCCAACTTTGCCAGAATAATTTCTCGTCTGCTTCCTTTACCGATAAGAAGGCAGATTAGAGTTTGTGAGTAAAGACATTGCCACTCCAAAGAAACCACAATATTCTGGGCAGAGGTAACTTGGTCATCCATGGGTTTTGGCATTGCTTAGAGGGCACTGGGACTGCTAACATTGAGTCAACTGGTGACCCGACATGTTCTAGCACTCTTGTAATCGACTGGGGAGATTGACATTGAAGGATCGATGTGATTGCTCAGGTTGGGAAAGTTTTGCACGCTTGGACGAGATGGTAAGCACAAGAAAGAAGTCCATATAAATAACAATTCCTCAACCCTCACCCATCTCGGAAAATTTGTTTTAATCATTCATGGTTACTTTAGTTTTTCTTCTGTTTATTGTTCTTTTCGTCTTTGAAATTTACTTTGTCTATGCATTGCGTTTTAATTTCCCACCCTTCGCCTTATGTATCATCTCTTTCATAGAGTCTATTCTCGTCGCAGAAATGTTTTATCTCGGACAGGTTTTATTTTTTGTATGATGTTTGGCACCAAAAGCTAGACAACTGAAGAGTATGAAGTAAACCTTAAAATATGGACTTCTCCAATAGAGAAGTCTTTATTAATCATTGATAAGGCTCGCTGATTGCCGTTTTTACTGATTTTTGCAGATAAATACAGGCAGACAACTATTTATTTCCTTGTCTGCATTTATTTTTAAATGAGGATAAAAACGGAAATTGGGTGATTTTTGAGTGAGTCTCAATACTCTTAGCCATGACTGCCAAGCCAATAGCTGTGTGGATTGATAGGTAAGGGGGTTAAAAAGAAAGGACGTTTAGTAAAGTGTCATAAACAGCAGTAGATGTGTACAAGGTTTATACTGAAATCTGCATATTTTCATATAAGTGCATTTTTTTTTCATTTTCGACGTTTTTATATAGCACGAACTTAACCCAAAAGTATCAGAACGCTTTACATGAGCACCAGTTGCTTTCACAAGGACACATTCATTTTTGTTAGGCAAGAGGAGATTAAGTGATTTGCCCAGAATCACAGGATGTTCAGCGTTGTTGCCGAGACTCAAAGCCGGTTCTCCAGATTGGAGGTCGATTGCCCTAGCCGTTAGGCTACACCCCCTTGATGTACCTCTGCAGGTGTTCATATCAGTGAAACCCGACAGGCATTCAAGCATGAGTAGTTATTAATCGGGTAACAACATGTGGAAATATACCAGTTTCAGCTTAAATGGTTTCATAAAACCTAAAATAAATATGAATAAATACAGATAAAATTAACAAAAAAGAAATATGGATAAATGCAAATGGAAAAGTCAAAAAACGAAATACCATAATCATTGCCCTGGCAATGCTGCCAGCAGGAACAATGTCGCGGAGAGGAAGAATTTACTCCTAAGGAAATGAAGTGATCATAAGTGTAAATGAACATCTGGAACCACTGGGTAATATCTGAAGAAAAGCATCTTTATTCATCATTAGGGCGTCCGGTTTTATGGTATTTATGTTTTCACATTTCCAACTGTATTTATCCATATTTTTTTTTTCTCATTTTATCTGTATTTATCTGTATTTATTTTTGTGGTAAGTAAAAGAAGACGCTGCAGCTAGTATTTTTTCACATTTATTTAAATAGACAATGCACGCTTTTTGCTTTTTTTTTTTATAGTGCGAGTTTGCACCAAAGGCATTGAAGAGCTTTACATGAGCAACAGTCTGATTACGCAAGGTCATTTTGTTTTTTACAGACACTGGGAAATTAAGGGATTTGGGCAGAATCACGGGATGGTGAGCCAAACCCGAGACTTGAGCCTGGTTTATGTACATTCACGTCATGGATGTTAAGTCACCCCAGTGCTATGGGCAATGGAAGTGACATCACAATCCTTTCTCCATCACAGGGGTTCGCCCCACAGAGGTCACTTAACCCCTTCGGTGCTCATGACGGAACGGTTCCGTCATGAGCCACGGTTGAGCTGTGCTCATGACGGAACCGTTCCGTCATGACCACGCCCGCGCAAGAAACCGTCAGCACAGCGGCGGAATTTGCGCAGCATGGAAGGGGTTAAATCCTGCTGTGTGGCTAAGAAAATAAAGCGATGTGAAAATCGAGGAACGTGAACAGGGCTCTTAGATTTCTTACTTCTTCCGGTTTCTCCCACAGCAGTGATGACGAGGCAAGTCGGGTGGTTCACTATATGTGCTCTTCACTAACGCTAATTGACCACAATGTTCAAGTCCTTCCCAATCTACTACTCTCATTTCCTCCACCCACCACCTTTTTGGTCGATGTATACTTTTACTCATTTATATAGCGCAACGAATCATCCCGGGGGATCTCTCGGCGCTTAGAGGAATGAGTACTAGTGGGCAGGGCTTCCTAAAACAACCACGTCTTTAACAGTTTCTTAAAGCTGGATATCTCGGTACAGGACCGGATCTTCTGTGGTAGGTTCTTCCAGCGACTGGGAGCCAGATAAGAAAATGCTCGACCCCCAATTTTCGCTTTGTTTATTCTATGTGAACACAAAAAATTACGGTTGCTAGATCTTAGTTGCCGTGTAGGTCGATACAGGGTAACTTTATTTTTGAGGTAGGTTGGGCCTTTCCCCTGTAGAGACTTGAAGACCACACATATACACCCATTGTCATATAATAAAAAAAAGAAATGTAAAGACAGATCCCACAGGTTGACACTTTAGGCCACCAAGATTCATGCACTTGTTATGGGCTCCATCTTTCTCAATACAATTAGAGATCGGGCTACAGAAATGTGGAATGCTTTTACATGCCGAGAGCTACCCCGCAGCCTCGAAAGCCAGCTGAGCTGCCCCGCTGCTTGCCCATTTCTTTGCACTTTAAACTATGCCTCTGGACAGACAGTTCCTAGGAGCTGTTGGTGAGACAACAGATGACGAACGTCATGGTGTTAACAGGATGTCTGGCGGGGGCAATAGCTGCCACATTAACCCATGGCATGGTCAATACTTGTGTGATGTATTGATAAAGGCCGATAAGCGCTCCCGGCCCGCTGCTGTCTGGGAGGTAGAGAGGGCCGCTCATTAACAGAGCAGCCTCACTTGGCAGCAGAGTGCTTAGCCTAGACTCGAGAGGGCGGGGTGATGTAGAGGGGAGAATAATCTGTTATATTTATAAATACAGACAAAGGAATACAAGTTTTCCATCTGTATTTATATGTAAAAATCAGTTTAAAAGGAAAGCCGGGAGCCTTATCTCATCATTGAGAAAGCTGGACAGGGGCCCAAGTCCAACAAGTGAGCCTAGCAGACAACAACAAAAAGAAACGTTAAAAAGAACTTGGGTCAGAAAGAAGAAAGATGGACTCATCTTTCCCATTTCTTTCATTTATTAACAGGTGCAAGTCGGCCTGACCCTGGCTCTATGACTTTGGGTCATGTGTCCACCACAGAACACATCAAATGCAGGATGTCACCGAAATGTTATGCTTTAAAATGTACTTTTTGTATCTATGTACAACATGTTTCATGCATAAGAAAATCCGGTACTTTATGGGAAATGTATTTCAATGCTTTTAACAGTATAGCTATTGTGGTCAAAGCGTTTCAACCTTTTTCATGATATTTCAGGCCTTCATCAGGATAGGAGTGCTGGACCATGATTTTGACAACTGTTTGTATAGGTTTTTAATGTGTGATGCAGCCCATCAACTCTGTTGAGACTTGGTGAATTATTTATGAATGCAGCGGTACAGCTTCATTTTAGGTGTGCGATTGCTAGAACATAAGAGTTTTGTGTAGGATGGCCTAAAGCAACAGGGAGTGCTGTTGTACAGTGAAAAGTGTACCTTTTACAGCTATATTCCGCACGACTGCTGGTTCAGGAAGCAAGTTGCTTGAATCAGTGATGAGCGAGAGCCTTGGTTGATGGGAAGTGCTTCCATAAAACCATGGCACGCTTGGAGCTATTTAACAATAAACACATGCAATATTTCAGGAGGGCCTTTACAATTAGAGGTTTCTGAGATTCAGCCTCTAATCAATGGCTGCTGCGCATGTTCAGGATTGTCAGGGTAAGCAAGACAGGAAGTCCTGGTCTCTGGGGCACTCGGGACCCGAAGTCCCAGCAAGTTCGGAAAGCTGGTCCCGTCCTTGGATTCCTTCAGATTCACTGCAGAGGCCGACAAGAAGATGTCCCCAATCTGTCCCCGTCGATCATGGATGCCTCCTCGAGCCCAGATTTGCCCTTATGGAGGGACTTGGGGGGGGGGGGGGCTGCTTCCCACAAAGTGCCTTCCTATTTAAATATGGTGCCCGTCTGTCGGTGTAAGGACTGTCCACTCCATGAAGCCATGGAACCACGGCATTTGAGACCAAAAGTCCACACCAGTTCAACCGCTGAACTGGTGCGGTGCTGTAGATGATCCTGTTCTTTTGATTCACTGGAGACCCTACAAATAGAAGGGGGGGTACCCTGTATGTCCATCTTACGCCGTCAGTAGCCTCCTCCAGCAGGGAAATGGAAATTCAAGTATTATAACCCCAGAAAGGTTTTCTTTTTTTTCTTTTTTATTCCGCTGTTCAACATCTTTGGGTCCTAATGTCTTCATCCAATCGCAGAGCAGGTCTTATTCAGGTCATTTTATTTGGGCAATGCCTGTGGAGGTATAAGAAAGAATTAGTGAACGCTCTGTGGTCCACCATGAATACATAATTTCACCATTTTTCCTTGACTATTTAAAGTGTTATTTATCCAACGAGAAGTTTTTATCCTTCCTCAAATATAAAAGAGGACAAGACATACAGCACCCTGAATAATTACACAGGCTACTATTTTTGGCAACAATGTACTACTGTCGAGCACTCCCGCCTTCCCTCAGGCCACAAAAAGAATCTTTTGTCAAGAAGGTAACAAAAAAGTTGCTATGAAAAAGTAGTTACATCAATATTGCTCCGTTGCAAAACACCCACGTTCCTGTTGTTTAATTTTTCATTGTTTTTTTAGAAAAAAATGCTTTGGGAGTGATGGCCTCTTCTCCAACTAAGGAAGTAAGCCCTTTAGAATTTTCCTATGTAATTCAGTCTTGCAGCTAAAATTGCAGCAGACTTTTAGCCTTTTCTTTGAAGGTGATATAGCCATGTTTCAATCTTAGTTTGCCAATTTTGGGCATCTTGGGTTTCATTTTTGGATTTGACACTGATGTGTACAAGACAAGCACACAGCCCTACAGCCCTTATTAAGCATGGTAACTATTTAGAATATGCACCAATGATTTTCTGGTGTGATCATTAGCTTTACAAAGTCAGAATGTCTTTATGCTCATCATTTACGCAGCCGCAAGACTTGTTTATAGGCTTTTTTTCCATCCTGATTAAGGCTCCAACAAATGTGATGATGAGCCAAAACGTGTTGACATATAGAAATTGATTGTCACCTCAGTTAGTCAGTGGTACATATTCTAAATATATACTTGATTAATTATGACAAAAAGTGAGAACACCAATCTAGAAGAAGTTGTTTCCATGCTAGTGGGTGGTATGTTTTCGTTTTGGAGCATGTTTAATCAGCTGAGCAATCTTTTGTTTTGTCACATATGATTCTGGTATCAAAGTATACAAGAAATGCAAAGAACACCGCAAAAAGCAGTTGTTTATTTTCGACAAAAACAGGGTGGTATATTCAACAAGAGGTTTAAGTAAATTTGAAAGACTCCTTTGGAACTCATTTGTGACACAAACTTCTTTTATACATAGTTGTAATAGTAACATCATTGTGCCCCCACAATATCCATTATTTGCTGCAACTACCTAGTCCTTTCATATGACATGGCAAAGATTCAACTGTTTAATTTGCAGCATTGAAAGGGGCCATCCAGTGAATGATGTCACCGTAGGTCTCAAAACTAGGGGTGGGCGGAATTTGCGTAGTCGCGCTATGCAAAGCTCCACGAAACGGTAAAAAAATCTCCGAACACGGAGAAATTCCGCGAACATGCGCAATTGCTTGATTGCGATGCTTTTTTCCTGTTCGCGATCGCTGTTTGCGTGCTCGGGAGGATATATCTTGCGAACACGCATATTGAGAACGCGAACAAGCAAAAAATTCTGCGAAGCCGCGGAATGCCGAATTTTGGGTAATTCCGCGTTCTCCACGGAACGCAAATTACCCAAATTCCGTGAGCGGAACGGAATTTACCGCCCAGGTCTACTCAAAACCCAACCAGACATCATCAAATAAGAGACCATCCCAGAATGCCTCTTGCTTTGGATTGCAAGAGATACAGGACGGGGCAAGTCCTATTTCGGTCACTTTGTTGTCACTGCAATGATTCAGGATAAAATACTGGAGGCCTCACAGGAGCAGGGTTTTAGGAGCCTGTATGGGCCTCAAGTGGTAAATGTTGGGGTATGCGCTCACCTTACATTACAGGAGTAATGCTCAGTTTCTGAATTCCTCGATGCAGGCTCAGCCTGTCCCCTCCAGGGGACGATGGATGTTGTCCGGGAGCAGAAGGGACATGCTGTGCTCACTACTTTCATCGGACACATTCACTGAGTTTGCGGAACATTCTAGAAAGAAGCAGAAAAGGTCAATTGGTTGTACCAAGTCTTCCTGCGTACTACATTCATCGGGCACACGTAAAGTATTTTAAAACCTACGACACGCACTGCTAGCCAACGATCGTCTTAAGGAACACAATCTATTTATTCCGTTGTGGAGCACCCAGAGACGCCCTGGATTGGCCATGCTAATTCTTGAAATAGGCCTTGTGTATAACTAAATATAGTGTAGCATTTGTCTCTGCTTTTTTGTCATGGCTATAAAAGACAGAAGTAACACAATGCCTTTTTAAGGAGACCTTGAACAACAATCAAGGCACTGTTCATGATCCTACAATGAGGAAACTCCTCAGATGATGTCATAAGGAAAGATCAAGGCTTGGTTCATTACATCATTGGCAACAGTCAAGGCATTGTTCATGATCCTGCAATGAGGAAACTCCTCGGATGATGTCATAAGGAAAGATCAAGGCTTGGTTCATTACATCATTGGCAACAGTCAAGGCATTGTTCATGATGCTACAGTGATGAAACTACTCCTGATGATGTCATAAGGAAAGATCAAGGCTTGGTTCATTACATCATTGGCAACAGTCAAGGCATTGTTCATGATGCTACAGTGATGAAACTACTTCCGATGATGTCATAGGGACAGAGCAAGCTGTGGTTGAGTATGTCATTGACAACAATTAAGCTGTAGTTATTGGTGTCGTGAGTAGCAATCGATCCAGTGTTTTGATGTCGTGGACCATGATAACGCTCTTGCTGATGATGGTGCAGGATTTACTACTAGAATATTGAAAACCAAAGCAAAACAGCGTGACAGACTTATTGGATAGCACCTCACTTTACTGCTGCAAATACGTCTTTGAGAGTCGTGCACAACTCCTCCAGCACTTGTCACCCTTCAGTGCCGCTGAGTACAGATTGCGATGGTTGTTGAACAGGAGGAGGTGCACTGAAAAAAATAAATTTAGTCCCTAGTTATTTCTTCAAAAATGTTCTTTATTTTAAATCAGAAAAAACGACCAACACGTTTCGTTCCCAAAATGAAACTGTGGAACTTCATCAAAACGTTTTCATAATCCTACAGATCCACAGAAGGAGACTCCTCACACTTATCAAGCTGTCAAGCTGTAAAATTGAAGCATACCGCTATCAAAAGGCAAAAATTTACTTTTAAGGTGTATCCTCATGGCACATTAGAACTTTTCCTTATTAAGCCCTGATGAAGTTCCACACTTTCATTTGGGGAACAAAACACGCTGGCTGTTTTTTGTGATTTAAAATAAAGAACATTTTTTAAGAAATGACTATGGACTAAATTCATTTTTTTCGGTGCACCTCTTTACAATATCAGAATGTTGTCTACAGAAAAATCATCTGACATAGATATTGTATCATAAATATTGTGCAAAATTATTATGTACAGATTTTTTATATAACTCCGGGGCAATATTTTTGTAGACTATATTTAGGGCACAATCTTTAAATCTGGCGATATTCTGACTATGCACGACCTCTTTATTGATCCATTTTAGCTAGAGTCATAACACATCAGTCACTGACGACAGAAGCCATGGAGGTGATACTCACCCTCAGACTGTTCAGGGCCGGCCACGTGTTTGAAGTCCAAATTGGCGCTGTCCTGACTGCTAACGCTGGATGCTCGGCTCATGGTTGGACCCAAATGGACTGTCCCAATGACAATGGGCAAATCAAATTCTGCCCTCACTAGACACTGTAGCTTAACACTAATCTGCCCAGGGGGCACGCATGAGAGGAAACACAATTGTTAATAAAAATTAGATGATTCTAATGCAATGAATTACACATTTATTTCCCATTCTAAACGGACATGCAGGGAATGCTTAACATGTTTAAAGCAGGATTTCCACCAAAAATATTCTCATTTAAAGTTCCGAAAAGACTCAAAAGAAAAGCGGTTCTTCGAACCGTTCTCTTAGATGTGTTTGTAAAACCCTGTCTGGAGGTGAGAGCAGTTGGCACTCCCAGTACAACTTGCAAAGGTAAACCTTCCCCTTAAGGACACCTCCCAAAATATCCCCCTTCTGATATTTATTCCGGATACCACACACGAACACTCCCTTCCAATCACATCTTTATACTCAAACATGTAATAACTAAATCTTTTTGGTTACCAACACCATGTGTGAACTAACCCTGGGCGTAGTTTGCGAAGTAGCGCTACGCGTAGCTACGCAAAGTGCACTTAGCAAGCTACGCGTAGCACTTTGCGAACTGCTTAGTACCCTGTTTGCACTGTGCTACGTGCAATTCGCGTAGTGCGAAGTAGCGCAAACTTTGCAAACTACGCGAGTGTAGCGTAGTGCTTTGCCCAGGCTTAGTGTGAACTCAAGCTTGGTTTCTCTCAGCCAAGCACCGTCCGCCACAGACCGCCGTCTTGGTTCCACCCATCTCACTTTTCAACCATCATGCTTTATTTTCTACTAGTCATCCCATAATTTGTTGTGTGTTCTACTACACACACGTGTCCTCCCACATTTTTATCCCTCAACTTCACAGACTCTCGTCACTCTATGGTTGTGAAATGAGAAGTGAAAAAAATTACAAAACTATAACCATACCACAGCAGATGTGGAACATGGAGCCATGCGCCAATGAAAATGCCCCCACAGCCTCCATTCAATTTCCGCTTTCTCCTAGTGGTATTTGTGAGCCTTCCTTTATTTATTGTTAGTGATTCCATCTTTATATCTACACATGGTGCCGTTTAAAAGATACTAACATCCTTAAATTATCGGTCCCACTTTTCTAGGTATCCCCTGTTTTTTTTCACTACCAACTCTTTCACTTCCTCCCTCACCGGAAGCACTTCTTCTCCACCATGAATTCCAAAGCTAGAGTTGTAGTTCTGTGACTCATAACTTTATATCTGCAGCCAGAAGTCAACACCTGTACAGGCCCTGATCCCAGTGTGGCCAACAAGCCTAAAATATTGAGTGCGACTGTGAGCCGAGCTCCGCCCATGTCCTCATCTTCTGTTGACACCTCCAACTGTTACGTATGGTCTTACTTATAGTCGTTTAGAAATTGGACGTAAAAAATAAAATTCGCTTTCCTCACCTCTGTGTTCGCTTGTTACATTTACAGTGTGAAGTAAGGTTGTGTCTCTGGAAAACACTACACCTTACTTGATTAATGCACCTGGCTTTGCTTTTTGGGAAGTTCTCTGTCTGTTCTAGCTTGTGCCGCTGTCACAAGATGGCTGCTTGCCAGAGTTTGCATGTTTGACCAAGGAGTGCAACGGACTAATGTTGCAGGGGGCCCGGCATGGCCTCTGGAGCTTTGCAGGTTGTCTGCATTGGGCAAGACAGGAAAAGGTGGGCACAGACTGGAAGGCAGCAATTGGTTGCATCTCTGTGTCACTCATCTGACCTATTACTCTGTTTGTTACATGGTGCCTTGTACCGGGGAAAGTGCACTGGCGGCCGGCACAAACAAAAAGTGGTTTGGGAGCTGGAGGGGCTGCAGGGGTGAGCACAGGAGGGGGACTGCAAGGGGGTGTTAATAATAAACAAAAATAAGACTTACCAGCTGACGCCCGCCTCGTGCCTCGGTGTTCCTCTGCTTCCTGCTCCCAGCAGACACAGGAGCAGCAGCAGTTGGAAAAACTGCGCATGTCTGTTTGGCCGGCCTAAGGCGGCCAGCCAAACAGACATTCGCATTTAGAAGTGCACACACCACTCCATTCTTCCTCCCTCCCATGGCTCGGCCCCGTCCCTCCCTACACATGCTGGCTCAGACAGGTGCTGAAAAGTAAAACAATAATTAAATATATATTTTTCTTTTTCAGCAGCTGGCTCTGAGTCATTGGGGGGACTCTCCCCTGCTATTGTGGAGGGGCCGCTGATGGTAAAGTGTTTGCTTCTTGGCGCCAATAACACATCTTGCACTCGCGGGAATGTCTGGCTCCGGGAGTCCTTGCAGCAAGAAGCTTGCTTTTAATAGAAGCATGCTTTTAATTCTTATTAAGCACAGAAGCTGAGCAGGAAAGGTCTCCGCTGCTGCTGGCCTGAATGACCCGGCAAAAGTGTAACCAACAAAATGTTTGGTTTCTTTAACTTTAGTATTATTGGAGAAAAATCCCCTAGCCACAGATATCTGGATAATTCTTACACCTTCAAAGACCATTTGAAAATGTGTTTGAGTATATGTGTCTTAAAACCTCATTAAACAGATCAACATAACCGACTGTTTCCACTGGCAGCAGGGTCAAGACTGATTTGCCTAAGGCTAGGTCCAAAATGGTTCAGCATGGTGAGCAAAACAATGATGGATTTAGGCCCAGATCTCTGCACTGGGGATGAACGTTTGACATTGTTCAGCATTCCGTCCATCAATTGTTCTTTTTGCATTGGTCTGCCAAGGAAGCAAGTGCCCCCTGGCAGAAAACAAATTTCCAACCCCCACCATATGCGTGGAGAACACTTCCCGAGCGTCTGGGATATTAATATTTTGCATTGCAAATACAAGATACCCTTTGGGGGTTTGATTCTATAATACAAAAAGCCAAACAGCACCCAGGACATGTTGGCGAGCTGGCATCTGCTGTGTTGGGCACTTTTGCTGAAATGATTCTCGCCAAGCGCTGGGTGGTCCTCCATGAGGCGGGCACTTCTGGGTAGTGGGCCCTGCCACAGCACAAATAACTCTCTTAAATTATAAATCCATTCGCTTGACCGTGTTTAGAGTTCTCCGGATTAAGGGCTGGGCATATCGATGAGCCAATATCACCACAGCAAAAAGCTGGGATTACAGGTTATTTCTCTCGTAATGAGGAATAACACGAGGACCCTGGAATATCAGATCCAAATGGTTCTGGGAACTATAAAGGGTATTAATGGTGTCTTTCCATTTCCCACCCCCCCCCCGCCCCCAACGTCCATTCCTCTATGTAGGGTAGCTTGTCCAAGTCTCACCATTAATTTGTACTCCAAACTGATGGGCAAACAACGACGAGTAGACGGAGCGAGGGGCGGTACTTGAAGGCCACACCAGTGCCACGTCCCACTCGTTCCAGGGGCCACACGTTCACACTTCATGGTTGCCACTACTGTTCCTGCACTGCCATGAAACGTAGAGGTATAGAAGTTCTTGATCTGTACAAGGGACACTTTGGGCCGAGCCACCTTGGAAGTGAGATTATCGATGTCTGCGACAATGTGGATAATGTCACCTAGACAAAAAGAGTGAAAACGTGTTACTGAGCATTAGCAGCTGTCGAGCTTTACATATAGCGCTTCACGTAAGGTGGCCATACGGCCTAAAGAAGACATGTTATACAAAAAGAGCCTTGATTTAGGAACTCATTGGTCTCACACATTGTGTGTGAATGAATGCAGTCTGATCTAAGATCTCATAACTTAAAACATAATATCATGGAATATTACCAACACGATCATGCACGTTGTAGGTGTTTACATTGAATCGACTACATCGCGGGGCATTATATTGTCTCAAGTGGAGAACTCATGCGCACCCCTTTATTTTTACATTTAGATTTCTGTTTACATTCAAGTTACTCTTAACAATTTTAATTAACTCTTATTCTTAAATTGTAACTAGATTTACAGATAAGGAAATCTTTTTTATCAAATCCAAGTCTCATTGCTCTGCCCATTTCATTATAGAGCTCCGCTGTTTTGGTCTTCGCGGGATGCGGGTTTTATTTTAGCAATCAACGGCAGGGAGCACGAACAGTGGTTATCTTAGAGATACACTTTGATTACTTGCTCAAATAAATTTACACATCTGGGAAAAATCAATCAGCCTGATTACACAGCTACAAATATTTCAGGATATCTAGCAGCTGGTGTGAGGAATGTGTGTGATTTTGTATTTTGAGCAAACATTAATAAAAATGTAGGCAGCGCTCTACGATTCCATCAGGTACATAAAGGCGTAAAACTAACAAAAGATAATTTGAGTACATTAATTACATGTATTTACAGCTTGTACAATAGGAACAAGCCTTCAGATGATATTTCACTAATTGTTTTTCCATAATTAATCTTATTTGTTTTCAAAGTTCGCATAGCAACTTATAATTAGGCCTGGGCGGTAAATTCCGTTCCGCTTGCGGAATTTGGGTAATTTTGCGTTCCGTGGAGAACGCAAAATTGCCCAAAATTCTGCGTTCCGCAGCTTTGCAGAATTGTTTGTTTGTTCGCATTCTCAAAATGCGTGTTCACAAGATATTTCTCCCCGAGCACGCAAACAGCGTTCGCAAACAGGGAAAAAACTTCGCGAACAAGCAATTCCGCGTGTTCGCGGAATTTCTGCGGGCTCGCGGAGATTTTTTACCATTTCGCGTAGCTTTGTGTAGCGCGACTACACAAATTCCGCCCGCCCCTATATAATTATGTTACTGTTCCTTGTCAACATCTTTTGCTTCTAGGTGTTCAAATACGATTTGAGCAATTTTTGCATAGATGAAAATGTGAATAAACAAACATTATAATATTAATTGTTTTCAACTATGTATTGCTTCATAGTGTCTTAGCATCAATTTAGAAGATGCTTTGTAGCATGTGTCCACCCACAATATACCTAATCATATCCTAACTAAACACGTCTTACATAACTTAACACAACATAACACGACATATCATACTAGTTGTATCTGTAGAGCTCTTGCTTACGAGCTATCATGTCGCTATTGACAGACACCAGACTATTGTGTGTTATATTCCACACACAAAAATGCTCCATATACAAAATAGATCACTTTTGCCCTTCAAAAATCCTTGTCACTAAAGATTGGTTCATGGTGGAAAGGATAGGTAAAACTTTCAAGGCAGCCACATGGACTTCGGGATATACCAGTAAACTCTTCTCATCAACAGCGGGACTGCGGATGCATGTATGTCGGTGCTTCACAGTACCTGGGACGTAGCCTTTACGGTCAATCCTAGCAGTCACGGAAAGCTCTCCACTGTAGCAACACATGGGCTTTCTGGTCTGTCTATCGTGCCGCGGTTTCTGCAGAGGAAGAGGATAAGCGTTGTTCAATGCCGTAGGAGTCACAAACGCATCAGCCGAAAACATCAGTCCAAAGATGGCTAAAGCTATTTAATGAATGTAAATATAGTCATAGTACAAAAGTAGTAATACAAAACATTCTAATAGTAGTAATAATCCAAAGTAAGTAGAAAAACTTTGGTGGCTGCATTTGCTTTGCCCTTTATCTACGGCTGTTGCTGAATATTTCGGCCCGATTAAGATTTTGGTGGAGAGAGTGCTCTGTCGCTTCATTTAGAGTCGGGCGGACCTTCAGTATGTAGACACCTCTGACAGAGTACGAGAAATCAGAGGTTCAGCCATTTCACCACCCACATGAGTTGGAGTGGGCAGTCAAATGGCCAGTTTTCACTGCCCGTTACCTCTGTGCGGAGCACTGAAAATTGTAAAATGTCCTACACATTATGGGAGACCACTCCCATGGTGCGGGGTTAATTTGTTTTTTTATTTTCAAATACTAAATCCTGGTTTCCGATTTTGATATTGAATGTAAAGCAAAACAGGTCAAAAGTTTGATGGAGAGTTCCGTTGTATTGACAGAGCCGCCCTTCACACTTTTTTGTGTGCATTTTTTTTATACCGCGAACACAACCCAAAGGCTTTGGAGCACCTTACATCAGCACCAATTACATTACAGAAAGACACATTCATTGTTTTTTCAGGCACGGGAAGATTAAGTTGCCCAGAATCACAGGATGTGCAGCCAGCGCTGAGACCCGAACCTGGTTACCTAGTCCCCTGTTGCAAAGTCTGCAGCTCTGGCCGCAACACCACATCCTCTCTTTTAAAACATTGACAAGAACCGCTGTGATGGCAGTTCATGCCAATGTATGGGATGCCTGAGAGACCAGCGGGCATCTCTGGAGTTGGAGGACGGGTACGCTGTCAGGACCACGGAGTATTTTACTCCATCGCCCTAACGGAGTCATACTCATCCTCCGGGGTGTAAATCAGCTGCCTAGTCTTGCATCCAGTTGAACTTGGGGAACGGCCAAGAACCTTTTCAGCACCAATCTCAGGGCATATCGGATTGATGCAATAGGAGCAGACTCTGAACAATCATTTGAACCCACAAAATATTAGGGTGCATTTCTTTCCACTAAGCAACATTGTTGTTTGCCACTGAATGCCAAAATAGGGCGATATATCAACAGTGCAAGGGACAAGCGCCCTTAAAATGTGATTGCCTGGGTATGATGTAACACCCTTATATAATGGTGTTTCCTGATTTATTCACTCAGAATATTGAGTATTAAACATTGCACTACAAAAATATTCGGTGCCAGGATATTTACTGCAAAAATATTATTCTTTTAAGTATTTACAGGTAAGTATAAACTCACACAAAAATATAGATTACCATACTTTACTCCGGATTATTGTGGAGTTGCGAATAGAAAATCAATATTTGTTATGTTTTATAATTTTGTAGAATGCATAATCGCCTATAAGGTTTCCTGGCACAGGAAAGGGATGGACAGCAACAAGTTGGATATGAGCGAGTGATTTAAGTACTGGGAAACAGATTTAAATTTTTTGCAGAAGAAAAAAAATCTGGATTCTGCTCTCAAATGTAGGGGGATGGCATTCTGGAGTTTATCAGATGTAACAGAAAAGATGCAGGCTCGACCTTGGTCCAGTGAAATCAGGGTACAACCAGAAGTCTGGTTGTAGGAGACCTCAGGTCCCAAGAGTGGTATAAAGCTTGGATGTCTGTGCTTACCTATAACTTACCTTCTATATTCAATTATAATTTCTTCGTACCTCGATAAGTACAGCAGTATCCCAAAAGGGCGTTTTATGGGTGCTGGTTTAATTCTTTAGATGTGGTGTGAGCATCATATGGCGCGTCTTCAAAAGTAGGAGTGGCCATCCAGAGTTTGTGTTTGGTGAAAGATGGATTTTTATCTGACTGCTATCCAAGGAAAAATTGAAATTCCTATAGACTGACATTTGGTGTGTGTCTGGTCTGTCGAATGGGAGACAGTGCTAGCAAAATGTATTCCTGTTTAATCACCCATGTACGATTTGGCCCTCGAAGACTCACCAGTAGGTACGGTTTGTTGACATCAACAGTTTCTATTATTTCAAAGTTGATCTTGGAGTTCTTGGTCAAGGCCCACGGCCGGTGCAGCTTGGCTTCCATCCAGTAACTAATACTCCCATAGGTCCCTAGAATGGAGCTGGCCAGGTTCCTAGGGAAGAAGAAAATGGAGAAACGTACGAGAAACGGGAAAAGTGTCTCTGTCCTAACATAATAGACTAGTGTTAATCCTTACTACTTTTTTTTCAAAACAAGCCATGAGCCATTTTCAGTAGTATTTATTAATACATACGTTTTTAGGTCGAGCATTCGAGACCTCTTGTAAATACTTTAGTATATACTTATTATATACTTATATGTATGTACTTTGTGGGTTCTGGAGATCAGCCCTAGGACTTGTCTTCTTCCGCTTGGGGACTTTTTTTTTTGTTCAACTGCCTCTATTTAACTTTCTTGATAGAAAAAGACCAGCAGAGGTCAGTAAAATACAAGAATCTCTTTAGCATTCTCTGGATTGCAGTCCATTGAAATTGTCTTCACGAGCAACCGTAGTCAATAATATTTTTTTCCAATCTTGTATTTTCAGTGATATGACCACCAAAGGCTCTGATTTTATATTAAAAACAGAGCTTTGGACTATACCATTTCGCCCTGAAAGGCAATATTTCTCTCCATGTGTTCCCATAGCTGGCGTGTCACGCAGTTTGGTGCGTTCTTTACTTCCATGTTAAAGAACAGTAGATGTTTCAGCACGCAGGCTAATGTGCTGCATAGCTAAATACATATAAGGTCCCAAAGACGAGACCAATTGCATTGCAAATGCTTGTTTACTAAGGGCCTGATTTAGATTTTGGTGTACGAGATACTCTGTCACAAACCTCATGGATATTTCGCACGCCGTATTACAAGTGCATTATATCCGATGGCACTTGTTATACGGTGCAAAGCTACCTAAAAGCGATTATGGTGCTTTGCAGAGAGGGGGTAGCTATTGGCTGCCCGAAAGAACAATCGCAGAAAGGTGGAAAGTTTAACAAAAGAAATAAGTTCTAAGTTCTTTTCTAAATGCCGAATGATATTAATTTTCTCAAACTAAGAGGCGAGCTAGTGACAAGAGAGTCCTTTGGCATGGTTACTCGTAACGCGCTGGAAGCACGGAAGATGCCGGTTCTCCAAGCCCAGAGAAGGGGAAAGGAGGCTTGTTGACAGAAGAATGAAGATGTCCAATGTTGTGTGCCCATAAGACACTCTTGGGTCCTCATTGCAAGTGGACCAGCACTTTGCAATAAGTATGATAAGTCCTATTACTGCACATATTGGAATTATGAGTTTTGCAGATTGAATCCCACTTGATAAATACGAGATGCAAAAAAACACCTCCCTTGGCTACATTTTGGCAGATCAGACCTGCCAGAATTTAAAAAGAGGAGAAGGGCCTGGAAAATACCCGTGCATGCCGCAAAACAGTGCAGAATCCTCCGAACCACCAAACATGAGTGAACTTCAAGCAGTTTCAGGTCACCCTAATCACGATGTACCGCACCTAATGTAGAACTGCTAGTGAGTAAACAGACCCATCCAAATACAGGTACTGCAGGCGTCCATCTTGAAGGGAACACATGCACTGACCTGCATATTAAATTCTACCTCTTGATCTAAAGACTAACCCTGGGCATAGTTCGCGTAGTAGCACTACGCATAGCTACGCAAAGTGCACATCGCACTACGCGAGATACGCGTAGCACTACGCGTAGTGCGCTGTTCGCCATTATTGCACAGTGCCAGATGCTTGTCTGCACTGTGCAATCATTGAAAATGGCATCTTGCACAGTGTGAGCTGTCGTTTTCTGCTGCTCTAGTACATTTTTACTCGAGCGGCAGCTTTCTCAACACGGACTGGTAGTTTCTCATCGCGAGCGGTCGTAAGCATACGCGACCACTCGCAATGAGAAACCTGACCACCCCGCGTTGAGAATTTCGCCGGGAGGTTTATTTTCCATGCTTGCGATCGACAACTTGATGTTGCTGATCGCGAACGAGGAAAAAGTCTCGCCGGGATGTCATTTTGCTTGCTCGCGGTCGCCAACTTGACGTTGAGGACCTAAAGCAAGCAAAAAATGCCAACTACGCTACGCGATTTTACACTGTGCTACGTGCAATTCACGTAGCGCGAAGTAGCACAAACTACGCAAACTTCACGAGCGTAGCGTAGTTGCCCACCCAGGGTTACTGAAGACCCCCCAGAGACTTGGCTTTAGGAACAGGAGTCAGGGTGCCCTCATACAGGAACGGCACAGGGCACCGTCCCATTAGTTCCATCCCCTGGGTAAGATCTTACAGAACACGTGTCCATTGAAGGATTGGGGATGAAGTAGGCCTGTGAAAATGTTCATTACACCAACATCATTTCCTGCATTTCAAATAACACTTGTTACGTGAAATTCCTAAAATTATGTCATTTCGGCAGACCAAGCATTTAAACGCTATTTGGATAAAAATTCTATTGCTGGAGCACGAAACCACCAGAAAGCAAGCAGCAACTGTTCCTGGCACTTGTGTTTCTTGCATTATGTTTTTTTTTGTACTAAATGCGCCACGACATATTTCACACTAAAGTCCAGGACTAAATCCTGGATGTCCATTTCACATAATTGTGCATAATTTTTTCAAAATCTTTTCATACTTGCACAAAAAGAAATGTATGTGAATTTCACACATCCCTAGAAGGGAGCCACGTTGCCTGTCTGTCTCTTTCTACTTTTTCGATGCATTACAGGAGAATACATACTTTCAAAATAAACCAAGAAACAGATAAAATAATAGAGGTGTCCTGTTTGTAAAATAAATACTGAAAACATTAGGCCTTGGCAGATTTTCAATTACACCAGAGTAATCAGAGAAATTTCGGCAGTTCCTTGTTACTCTTTGATGTGGAATTACTGATAATTACGCAATTATTCCTGCTTGCATAATTAAGTGTAATCTGAGAGTGCAAGGGGTTGCTAGTGCGCGCTAGTCATGTTCCGTTGCACTTAGCACTATTTCTAAGTGCAAAACGCATCCTTGCGTCCATTTTGGATGCAAAGGGGAATTTTTGCAGTAAGAAAGTGTGCTGAATGCAGAATTACTGTTCTTGCGTAATTCAAGCGTAATCTTAGGAAATTCCCTATGATCACACTTCACGGAAGTATGCAAGTTACGCCCACCCCTAGTAAACATGTTTCTGCAGTACTGAGTCTTTCTAGCCATACATTAGTACACTTCTATATACTCCAGGCATGTGTTTCCTTCTATGTCTATGTAAGGTTTGCCACCTTCATGGTTTTTGACAGGGGACCCCTATTTGCATTTCAGATTCTTGTTGCCCAATTTTCTGTGCTAATCTGGAGTTACTAACAATTTTTTAAGAAACAGTGGCTGTAAATTGATAAAATACAGAATACAGGTTGTCTGTTCCTTTGTGTAATTGCTGTATCTGGTGTGTGTCAGTGCATTAAGAGTGGTTAGTTTTCTTTTTGGAAGTAGGTGTGAGAGGGGAAATCTCTAAGCTCTTAATTTTCTTAAAAGTATCAATTCATGAGGATATAAATAACATAACATAATGCAGCATGTATTTGTAAAGCACACATTCAGGTCTTTGGGGCACTTTGGCACAGAATAATATATGTTTATTGTATATCTTAGCTACACTATTTGTGATTCACTTTTAAATGCATATTTTTCTAAAGCACCCTGCAGAGGTGACAGCATGGAGTAATTTACTGTAATGATCAACTGTAGTATATTTTCCATCAAGCTTCAGTCAGCTGCAAACTGCAAACAACTCAGCTCTCTGCTCCTTCTGAAAAATCCTTATTAAACGTCATCATTTCAAGGGCTCAGACTCCATCAATGGCTTTCTTCAGGGGGTCACTTTTCATTTGCTAATTTGAATAACCTCTTAAGACTTCAATGAAATGTAACATACTCTGACACCACATGAGATTATGAGCAGTGCTGTATTCAAAATATGTGGATAGATGGATAGATGGATAGATAGATAGATGGATGGATGGATGGATGGATGGATCAGAGTTATTTTTTCCTTTAAATATGTAGATGGATGGATAGATAGATAGATAGATAGATAGATAGATAGATAGATAGATAGATAGATAGATAGATAGATAGATCAGAGTTTCCGTAGGAAGAGTGTTTTTTTTCTTATTGCTCGGGTTCATGGGTCACTCACAGGAACGAGCGATGCGATTGGTCGCCTCAACGTGAAGAAAAATGTTGTGCGTGCCATTACAGGACTCAGGGTCTTGGCACCCGAGTACTGATTTTTTATTTATTTATCTATATACCCTGACCCTCTATCCATTCTGTGGGGGTCCAGGAAGGCGCTCTAAGGGAAGACATTTTTTTTTTTATGTTGGCTTGCTACAGAGACCTGCGGGAACCAGTGGCCACCTGTGCACATCAGGAATGAAAAAAAATCACTAAAAAGTGAGGTGGGAGAACTGTGCCGTCGGGGCTGCTCGTGCGGGGGTTGTCCACCACCGGACGCTCGGTTGCATGGCCAGGCCCACTCAACCACCATGATGCACCGCTTAGGGTCTCACATATTACATCACTGATGCCATCTGACATCTGCTGCGTGGCAAATTTTACTTATGTCAGTTATGTATCATTGGTGAATTCCCCCAAAATGTTACCTTTTTAGGTCTCGCCTGACCATGCGCTGGTCTGGCGAGACTTTTTGAGAGGGCTCCAAAAAGTGCTACCAGGCCAGCCTAGAGCTACAGTGCATGTGCGCGGGCGCGCGCGCCTCGCTTGACCGCGATTACTTTCACTTTCGCGGCTGCATGGCCGCTTTGATGTTTGATCACGATCACTTTCGCGGCCGCTTGGCATAGCCAATAGGTCTCGCTTTTGGGAACTTATAAGTATTTAGTTATGCAACTGTTGCATAGCTAAACACTTATAAGGTCCCAAAGGCAAGACCTATTGGCTATGCCAATGCTTGTTTGGATATACTATTAAGTCCATGTCAGGCAATCTGCTGTCAGATTTTTCCATCTGCTTCTCTACTAAATTTAAAGTTTAATATCCCTTAGATGGCAAAATATATTTTATTTAAGTGGAAGAAAACTGCAGAAAGAATGGAGTCATGTCCTGTAAATTCTAATTACTCCCTGTAGCACCCCATAATGTTAATTTACCTATATTAATTTTCAAAATGACTAATTAAACTACATTTCTGATACGTCACCTTAGTTCGGGCACATTATTCACAAGTCATTAAAAGTAGCTCATAACATTTGCAATGTAAAACCCCAATTTACAATCGGGTTTGTTTTCTGGACAAAACTTTTCAAGTCAGCACTTAAGCGTAAGATCCGGGAAGCGTATTATACTTGTATTGTAATTGTAAATTAAGTCAAATCCGTTTTTGTAGCTCTTGGAGGCCTTACACTTAATATCTCTCCTTCTATATGATTGACAGCATCTATCCAAGTGCTGCTGAGATGGGTACTCAAGAAGGTTCCTCCAGAGAGCTGACTCCCTTTTAGAGGTTTAAGGGTGATACCCCCAGCCCTCACAGACTTACAACTAGGGGTGGGCGGAATTTGCGTAATCGCGTTACGCAAATCTCCGCGAAACGGTGAAAAATCTCCGCGAACATGCAGAAATTCCGCGAACACGCGGAATTGCTTGTTCGCGATACTTTTTTCCTGTTCGCGATCGCTGTTTGCGTGCTCGGGGTGAAATATCTCGCGAACACGCATTTGAGAACGCGAACAAGCAAAAAATTTCGCGAAGTTGCGGAACGTAGATTTTTGTGCAATTTCGCGTTCTCCGCGGAACGCGAAATTACCCAAATTTCGCAAATTCCGCGAACGGAATTTACCGCCCAGGCCTACTTACAACCAGGCTTTATGTGTATGGCTGCTAAGTTAATCAAAGCCTGTCCTTAGTTTAGTTTCCCGGGTGAAATAATAAGCCATGTAAGCCTATTTGTATTTACAGATTACAGAGCACGGGAGATCTCTGAATGCCCACCGGGCGATTCATTTGGCACAACTCCTCGCTGATTAATCTTGCCCCAGCCCTGCCAGCCTTTCACTATAGCGAGGAACCAGACGCAAGCTAACATCTAGAGAATAAAGTTGACATAACTTTACTTCAATTTCTCTGGTAGATCCAATTTCTCCTGCACCCCCCTCATGCCCACAGATTTTTATTTTCCATCACAGTAACTTACGTTGGCATCTGGAAACTGAAGGGGAATTCATATTCTCCTGGTTGCAAAACTTTAAAATCCAAAACATCTGAGGAATAAAAAAAAACAAGGCACTGAAGGGTTGGTGCTCTGAGGTTATGCCACATTCCCTGTCTTGTGCGTGCTCTTCGCTCAGATGCCTTTATTTTCCTCAAATTGGTCAACAGCCAGCGAGAGACACACTCACCGGGACAGAGACCCCGAAACCGAGGCGGTGAACGCACACTAGAACAACTTCTCTACTCTGTACCCCATTGCATGGACAACACGACTGCAAGAGATTGGATTGTTATTTTGGGGGGGTGGCTACCCACCTCAAGGAATAATCACTACCCTTGTCAGAGGGAACCCTCAAAGTCACGAATTGAAGCCGCATAGCCACATAGCAGATAGGCCGAGCGTAGAGGCACTGGCTATAGTAATTACACAGTACTAAACAGGAATAAAGCCAAAATGCAAAACAATTTCCAAAGAAGTCTCGAAATGAATTGTAAGACTAGGGTAACCTTTTATAAACAAAATGACACCAAAGTGACAAAAATCCAATAAGGAGAACTAAAGATATCCATGTCTGCATTTTTAAGTAGGAATAGCGCTAAGAAGCTCAAAGTGCCAATGACAGTCAACGGTCAATGGTCATCTCACACCAGGACCTAGGTGCAATTTGAGGCTGACCACAATGGAGCGTGGGTCGGATACACAAACCAGCTCTGACCTGGTCAAAAATGTTAACTTTTGATTTTAGTCTTTTAAATCCCAATCCACCCCCGGGGGGCACCTCTCAAACCCCTCGGGGACCTCAGGGGAGGCACTCAGAGACTCACAGGGTGGCAAGCAGAGTCCGGGAAACAGAGGCACTAGGACAGAAAGAGGGGGCAGCGGGAGGGTGAAGCAGTCACTAGGCCAGTGATGAAAGAGTACGGGACAGGGCGACTTGACCACTCAAAAAGAACAGAGGCAAGGACACCGCGACACGGACCCACAGACCGAGCAACTATGCCCATATACTATACGCAGATACAACTAGAACAGGGCGCACAGTCACGGCACAGGGGAAGACATACTCCGGCATGGAAACCAAGACATGGCTGGTGGGACAGGAAAATGTATTAATGGGACAGAGTGACATGGACAGAGGTCAGGAAACAGAGGCGGGTACACAAAATAGGGGGTGGAGTAACACATGTAGTAAGAAAGGAAGGCACAGACATGGCAGCCGGGGCAGGGAAATGCACACAATGGGACAGGCTAGTTGTACACGTGATGTGAAGGTTGTGGGCTGGCAATCTTGGCTTTCCTAATCACATTGTTTGATCTTGGGAAAATCATATCCTTCCAGGGTCTCTCTACCCTAACCTGGCCCGATGTAGGAAGTGAGCGCCAAGGTCGTACTACCAGGGCAAGCCACAAAGTGGCCTGCCTTTCATATTTTAATATCAAAATGTTTACACTTGGCGAGCCCAGTAGCTCTTCCGATTTAAATATTTAAAGAGACTCGGTGCCAGATTTAGAAAAGTTTAGTATGGACAAAAAAGAACGACAGCCCCAAGTAAATGTCTTGTGAGGGCGCCATGTGTGTAAAGTGTGTTAGGGGCGGTGCCCTCAAAGGGCTCATGGAAAGCTGGCCGCGCTCGAAGCCTGTAGAAGGAGTTGGCGGAGAGAGAAACACATTTATAGGGTGACCAGCTAACTACAGGTCGTTAGGGACGCTGCTTCCAGTTCGGAAGTTTTCACCTACAAATCAATGATTTTGGGTGTATTGGGAGTAATTTTAATTACGCCGGCGTAATTTCGGTAATGTTTAGCGCTAGTTTCTTAGTGCAAAATTCATCCCAGAATTCATTAGGCCCTGAACAGAAGGCCAGGACTAGACACAATGTCTGTAATAACTTGGGGGTAGGGTGGTCTATATTCTAGCAGGGACACCATTATGGGTCATGCGACAGGGAAAAAGATAGACTGGGGCAGATGGACATGACACTTTCACCAAAAGTCTGACTGGTTAAATTCCAGTCATTAGCGGCTGTAGCGGGCTACTTGTTAAAAAGCACCTTGACACCACGTATGGGGTAGTAAGCGCTATATAAATACAATTACAATACAAAACAACTGTCCTCCAGTTGTGTCAGGAACCACGCATGGGGGCGTGGCCTCCTCTCACCTGGCTGGAGTAGCGTCTCTTGGTAGATATGGTACTGCCTCATGGAAGTTTCGGTGCGGGTGGTGTTATATCCTACATCTTCCGTCAGCGTGGCATGGGCCCAACCTGTCACCTTCAGCTTGATGGACTTGATCTTGGCCTCGGCCACCAGCTCCAGGCGCACCCGGCCAGTCACGGTTTCCCCGCCGGTGAAGAGGGGCGCGGACTCCGGTCCTGGGTTGTCCAGGATCAGACGGAACTTCCGCACCTTGAAGAAAATCATCTCTGCCCTCAGGAGCTAGCAAGTTGAAGACAGATGAACTTCAGTAGAGGTTTGTGAACAGCGGCTGAGCTGGGACGAGAAGTGAACTTTGCCTTGTATTTACACTCCAGGGAGGGGCGGACTCTAGGAGGAAGTAACAGAGGGGGAGTGAGTCACTGGAGGGAGGTGGACTGATGGAAGAGGAAGAAGGGCTGTTATGATAGGCAATGAGAGACCTCTCAGCTGCTCTGGTTCCCAGGGTAGATGCTAGACTTCCTCTGGAAGGTTAGCGCCAAGAGGGCATTGAGACTAACAATACATGTCTGGGTTGGGAGAAGCAAGCGATGCCTGGTCTTAAATCTTTTTTTTTTAAGTGAACACACTAGGGGCACTGTTATTGTTAGTGCAGCAGGTGCAGTGCACAGGGGTCAGCGATCAGTGGCGTCACTAGAATTGAATTTTAGCAGAGCCGCACCAGTGGGAAAAAGTGTGTAGTATATGTATATATCTTCAAGGTATGTAAATGTGAAGTTAAGAATAATACATATATGTATATAGACTGGTTGTTATTTTGATTGTCACTAATTTGTGCTACAATATTTTGGTAGTTCTGTATTTAGAATTTCTGTTCTGACATACAACCGTACACAGGCATGTGAACATAGAACATATAATTGGGGAGACTTTCACGGATGCACCATGACAGGGACATAGTACAGTGACAGAGAAATTAGCACTGTAACATTACACAGGCTCACGAACATAGACCCAGCAACACCTAATCTGGTAGATGAAGAAAAGGTGCACTGTTACAGGAACTAAGAACTAGGAAATTGACTAGTAAGTATTTGCTTAGGGAGAGGAACAGAGGGGCAGTCACATTCAGAGAGTAACAGCTGTCACGAACACTGGGAGACGGACACTAGGACACGGTGCCCAGTGCACTCACAGACGCTAGCACACTGGGGCATTATGTGGTCACACGTAAACCCGATAACGGACACAGCAACATACAATCAGCTACACTGAGAAACATACAATCACACTGACAAACGATGGTTCTGGGCACTGAGATCACTGACTAGGAATATGCAAAGTTACGAACTGTAGCTCTCGTGAACTTCTGTAATTTTCACTGATAGTGCCTTTACTGCTGTTAGATTTCCACGTTTCTGCACGTGGTTGTTCATAGTTTAATCGGGACTTAGGTCCTCCTTTTAGGTTGTTTGATGAAAAACGCTCACTAACACCCAACTAGTTTTAGAGTCCCAAGGGAGAGAAACGGGTAACTCTCAGTAATATTGCACATCACTTTTAAGCACCAACTAGCACTTGTGAGAAAATATGACCAGTGTGTGGGGAAAAGCATACCGAGGCCTAGATGTAGAAAACAACCCATAAGCTTGTGGAAACCGACCATACCCTCAAGACAAACCGGCTGGTACAATCCAGGGCTTCGAACCACCAAGCGTAACTATCTCCGACTCAAGAAGCAGTGACGCATCGCCAAGTACCCAGCCAAAGGAGCACAAAATAGCCCTCAGCGGCTATCACTGGCACATTAAGGAGGTCAAAAGAGCGGCCCGCTCCGACCGTATCCACACCGCAGCAAACCACACTTAGGAACTTTACAAAATCATCAAAGAATTCTCCAACCCGGTAGCCACAGAAAACATTTGCCACCCCTCCCAACAACTCTACGACACCCTTTCCGACTACTTCCACTGCAAGATTGCCACCATCTACAACAAAGCCGATCCCCCAACCCACCACAATCCGCCTTAACAACCTCATCCAAAAGGCAAACATCAGCCCAGCCATAACAACATAGGTGTAACTCGACATCCAGACCACCATCATGTCCTCCATCCACTTCGGGGCACCCACCGACCCCCTGCCCCCACCACCTCTTCAATCTCAGAGCCAACCCAATTGGCACTGAACTGACCAACATCCTCATCACCGCCATCTCCACAGCAACTCTCCCAGACAGAGGGAAACATGCAGAGGTCAGACCCCTTCCAAAGAAGCCCTCGGCCGACCCCAGCAAACTCAAATCTACTGACCGATCTCCCATACCCAACCAAAGTTCACAAGGAAGCCACCAACCAACAGCTCACCAACTACCTTGAACAAAACCACCCACTCAACACCTAACAATTTGGATTCCCAGCCAACCACAGCACTGAAACTGAACTGATAGCCGCCTCAGACAATATCAGAATCCTCCCCGAGCAAAGAAACGGTGGCCCTGATCCTCCTCGTCCTCTCTGCAGCATTCAACACAATCTCCCACCCCACCCTCATCGACATCCAACAACACGGCCTCACGTGGATCCTCTCATTCCTCTCAGGACGCACTCAGAGCATCCGGCTACCACCCATCACCTCCGCCCCAAGAACATCATATGTGGCGTACCCCAAGATTCATCCCTCAGTCCCACCCTGTTCAACATCTGCATGTCCCCCCTCCCAGACACCATCGGAGCCTGCGAACTCAACATTATCTCCTGTGCCGACAACACCCAGCTCATTTTATCACCCACCAAGGACCCCTCCAATGCCAGAACTAACTGACAGATGCCTCAAACTCAACTCCAACAAAACGTAAGAACTAATCTATGGGAAGAACACCTATGCATGGGACCACAGCTGGTGGCCAGAAAAGCTAGGACCTACACCCACACCGACCAAGCAAGCACGCAACCTCGGCATCATCCTTACAGCCAACTGGCCATAAACGACAAATGAACTCAGTTGTCTCTTCCTGCTTCCTCATCATTTGCATACTGCGCCGAATCTACAAATGGATTCCAGTAAGCTCCAGAAAGACCATCATACAGGCCCTCATAACCAGCCACCTCGACTACGGCAACGCCCTCTATGCCGGAATCCCCACCCAGCTCGTCAGAAGACTCCAGGCCATACAGAACACTGCCGCCAGACTAATTCTGGGCCTTCAGAAACTGACCCACATCTCTCATCACCTCTGAAACCTTCACTGGTCCCCCATACAGAAAAGGTGCCAGTTCAAGATAGTCACACATGCCTGCAAGGCTCTTCACAACCAAAAACCTTCCTACCTCAACCACCGACTGAACTTCCATCTACGCTCGAGACACCTGCGCTTCGCCTCACTCACCCTCGCACATTCCCCGCATTCTTTGCAGCTGGAATGGCGGCCGCTCCTTCTCCCACATTGCCACCCAGACCTGGAACGGCCTCCACCGCCAAACAGCCCCCTCCCTGACAGATTTCAGAAAGCAATTCAAGACCTGGCTTTTCGAAGCGGACATTGCAACCTTAGTGCCCAGATAACCCTAGTGGTGATAGTTCTGCGCTATATAGATAACTGATTGATTGATTGACGGCCAAGAAGCCAGAGACTGGCATCCTGGGCCTTTTCATGTATGGAGGTAGGGCGACCAGTACAGGTGTGACAAAGTAAATACAGGAACCCATAATCGACGAAATAGGTACAAGCTAAACCAGTGCTTAATTTGAGCCGGCGGTTTCCAGTGCACGGCACCGGCACTTATTGTCAACACCAGCGCTTGGGACATTCTTCCACAAGGTGCCGCTATTATCTAATACAGAGATCGGTACGATAACAGCTGTTTATTAATTTTGACATTAAATGGTGCAAGCCTCTGCGACCTCAGTTTGTTTGTGTGTTTTTCTATACAAATTAAGCACTGTCCAGGCCCTGAATGGATGATACGGAAATGCTTACATGAATACAGGCTTAGTGAGAGGGTTAAAGGGACACTGACCAATGGCAATTGCCACTGGGAAGGGGGGGGTCCCTAACCAGGAATCTTAAAGGAAGCACTTGGGCTGTGCTCTGAAAAGAGGTGCCTTCACAGAGGGATGGAAATCATGCAGGGGAACTGAGAGTCAGAAATGGACCACGAGACAAAACATTGGACCCTACATACGAGATTGTGGGAGGCTATGGAGATTCTCATCGCTCCGTAGCTCAGGTGTGACCCCGTCCCCCAGAGGAGGAGACTGTGGCTGACCCGGTGATGGCGATGGCGCGAGTAATGGCGGTGGCGTCGGCGCGCTGAGAGATACGAGCACCATACGAGGATAGAAGGAAAGGAGATTTGCAGCGTTTGCTCACCGGTGCCTAACGTGTAACGGGTAATTTTCGGCGAAATTGGAGAAATGTTTAGATGGCTTAGAACCTCGTTAGATGCTGCCTATTCCGGATGCTTAACACGCAAATATTGACAGCTGCTGCTGCCTGAGGCTGCCCGAGGCCCAGGTTTCTGTGTCCTCTGATGCTTTGTGGCTGCAGGAAAATAAGGAACTTCCATAGGCTTCCACTGGCTGTTACTGGCTGCCCTGTTTGGCTTTGCTCTGAGCCCCTAGCTATGTGTGTATAGCGAAGTGGGGAATATCTGCTGTGAGCTCGGAATGGTATGGCATTCAATGGACTTGATTAAGGACCGACAGCGGATTACTGCACTGTGGAAGGCGATTAATGGTGATCAATGAGGTGAGCAGCCCTTATACTATGTTCTCACGCAAGGGTAGGGTGCAGCTAGGTAACGGCGATTAAATAAAGATCGTAGTCTTATATCAAATAATTTATTTAGACGCCGATATATTCAAGCAAAGTAAAAGGACTTCGATGCTCGATGGGAAGGCACTTAAGACAGATGAGCGCGGTGGCCAGGGTGGAGACAGCAACAGGATCAAAAGCTAAAAAACGTAATATGCTGGCTAAGGGAGTTGTAGCCCAGGCAAAGGTCCCAAGCGCCGGAAATCGCTCAGGAGCAATTTCAAGTTCAGAAAGTTCCATAGAAGAGCTGGCTGTGACACAAGGATTACAGGAGGAGGCGGAAGAAGTCGTCCTAGAACCCGTAAAGGTTCTTGAGGGATCTAGCAAGCCCCTTATGCCCCTTATGCAAGCAAATAAAATTGAGATAAGAAATTGTAAAGATTTTCCATTGTTTGTAAAAAAAAATATTCAGCCTACACAACCTTATTCAACCTTATCTCCCTTAGAGCCAATTGAATCACTTCCTGTAACATTGGATGAGGTAGTAACAATCGATTTTTTTGCAAAGTTGCATATTTCTCCCCTCCTCTCGAGGTTTCATCTCCGGTTCCGGCATTTTCTGGTTTTTCCAATATTAGAGGGGAGAATACATCATCGTCTTCCGTGCTGATTCAACCTACGGAAGGGGGTGTACTATTGCAAAATCCTCCAGTAACCATCAGCTCAGAACAGCAGCTTGAATGTATGCAGCAGCCACAGGAACTCTCGGAGAACGCCCAGATATTACTAGATCAGTCTGATAACAATAATGGGAACAAAAATGACCAAGAGAAGCCGCAAGAAAATCCGGAACTGACACCCTCAAGGGTTAACTTACAACAAATGAAAGTAAAAGATCTGCTTAACCTTATATTAGAAGAAATAAGGGAAATGAAAAAGTCCCCGACTCAAGAGATAGCCATTCTCCATCTGAGGCTTGAAAAGATTGAGGAATCCATCTCAGGCACTCCCTCAAGGCTCGAGGAAGCAGAATCAAGAATAGCTCAGTTGGAAGACCAGATGAGCTCCACAGTACAGAAAATCAATGAGGTAACGGCTGATAAGCTCGCCTTAGAGACTAAGGTAGAAGAGTTGGAAAATAATTCACGCCGTTCAAATCTTCGCATCGTGGGAGTGCCGGAGGGGACAGATGGTACTAATACCTTGAGCTGGGCTGAAACATTTATTAAGCAAAAAGTACTTCCGGATTTTACGGGAGATCTGACACTAACCAGGGCCCATCGGGTACCAGCGCATCCTATACCTAACTCTAAATATCCTCGTACTATCTTAATAAATTTCTTTGATTATAGAATAAAGGAAAAGGTGTTAAATAAGGCAATTCAACAGAGACAATTTGTTATTGATGAGGGTGCCAAATGATGTTTTTTTCCCAGACATGTCGGCAACAGCAGCCCGTAGACGCAAAGAATTTGTTAAGCTTTTGTTTCTATTCAAGGCACAAGGGGCTCAGGCGTCTATCGCACAACAATCAAAGTTAAGGGAACTGGTTAAAGGCAAATTTCACATGCTCTCTCGGTTAGAAGAATCTCAAGAGTTGCTGAGAGATATCGCTACCGGCAAATAAATTGATATTGATATTGACGGAATTTATGTAAGTTATAATACATAATGTGTGAAGGGCCTTTTTTTCTCTTTCTTTTTTACTTTTTCTTCACCAGTTTTTTTGGGTCTGGGGGTTGGGGGACTCACCTAGGGTGCAGATTCAAAGCGCCCCATATAGTGAGAGTTAGGGTAAAATGTGGTTGGTGGGCTTAGCTGAGACCACATTTTGCGGGTGGGAAATGATTGAGTGATGGGGTTGGGGGGGGGTTTGGGGCTATTTAAAAGCAGGGAAAAATGAGCAGGGAAAACAAATACGAGTTGTTGATTTTATAGAATTTTCTTTTTTTGATACAGATTATCCTAATGGGATTGTTCAAATCTATAGTTAGATGGCTCAATTGCAGACTGTGAAAATTGTTTCCTGTAATGCTAACGGATTACTTAACCCACGAAAAAGAGCGGCCTTCTTAAACTGGGTTATGTCTCTTTCTCCTGAGATTGTGTTTCTACAAGAAACTTATTTTAGATCTGATAATCCTAAAATAGCATTTCCCAAAAGGTATAAACAGACATTTTTTTCTTCTGCCAATTTAGCTGTTCGAGTGGTAGGGATTCTAATTGGTAATACACTTAACTGACAAGTCAAAGAAGTTCTGCGAGATGGGAAAGGTAGATGGCTATGGGTGAAGGTTAAACTAAATGAAACAATGCTGAATTTGGTAAATTATTATGGCCCTATTCAGGACGACATTTCGGCACTTACTCAAATTTACCAATTAGTAATCCGCATGGAAGGTTTTGTAGTTTTGGGTGGTGACTTTAATTTTATCCAGAATTTAGTTCTGGATTCTTCGAATAAAGCAAAGCGTCAACAGAAACCCAAAACTGCAAAGATAATTAGCAGCCTTATAAGCGATTTTTCTTTGGTCGATCCCTGGAGATTAGCTAACCCTACTCTCTCGCAATATACCTGCTATTCGGGCAGATTCAGATCAGCTTCACAAATGGACTATTTTTTAGTCGACAAATCAGCCGGTAGAAATTGTGACTAATTCTTTTTCAGATCACTCTCAAGTCTCTTTTTCTTTATTGTTAAATAAAGGTGCGAAAAACAGACCTAGATGGCAATTCGATAAAACTCTTTTACAAGATATGACTTGGTTAGTAGAAACAAGACGGTTTGTAGAGGAGTTTTTTTAAAACAATCTAAACACGGCCCCATTATTTTCGGTATGGTAAGCCTTTAAAGCCACGTTTCCACGTTTAGAGGGCATGTTATCTCCTATAAGGCAAGAATTAATTACTCACGGAGATATAAGATTGCCACACTTCAAGCTGCCGTTGAAGAGGCGAGGCGAAAAGTAATTCTTGCAGATTCTTCAGCGCCTATAATAAAGGCACAGCAAAAGGAGGTAGCCATGGCAATGGAGAATCTAAAAGATTTTTTTTTTAACAGAGGAAATTGCAGGTAGCAGGGCCTACCAACAAAAAATATACGAGGAGAGCCAGCAGATTGATACATTTCTGGCCAGGTCCACAAAATCACAGAAGGTGGCACATTTAATCTCTCAAATAAAAAATCAAGTAACTGGCTATTTAGTTGAGGGTAAGCAGGGTATAGGTGAGGTGTTTAGTTCATATTTTAAGCATATTTATGGAGAAACGCAGGGAGTGGATGAGGTAGCTCTTGAGAGATATTTTGATTTATTGGACTTACCTTTGTTATCAGAACAATCCTCTAATATACTATGTTCGCAAATTGGAATCCCTGAAGCACAGGTAGTACTAAAGAGTATGGCGAATGCCAAAGCTAGTGGACCAGACGGGATTCCTGTAGAAATTTATAAGCTATTTCAGGTAGAACTGCTTCCTTTTTTAGTAGAATTGTTTAACAATGGTATAGATACTCCTACGAGTTTTAAGGAATCGGTTGTAATAGTTTTTCTTAAAAAAGATAAGGACCCTGCCGTTCCAAGTTCTTACCGCCCTATTAGTCTGTTAAATACAGATTACAAATTTTTTATGAAAATTTGGGCTAAAAGGATCGCTCCCTGTGCACAACAGTTGGTTCATAGCGTTCAAAATGGTTTCATTCCGGGGCGTTTATTGGCATCAAATACTCATTTTCTAACCGAAGCCATTGATTATTTTTCTATTAACCAGACAGATGCGGTGATTATGATGATGGATGCTGAAAAAGCTTTCGATTTGGTGGATTGGACTGCGTTATTTTTTGTTTTCCACAACAACTTACTAAAATGCTGATTAAAATATATAGAGGTGCAGAAGCTACAATTTTGACCAATGGCGTAGCAAATGGTAAAATTACTATCAAGCGAGGCACCCGTCAGGGATGCCCGTTGTCTCCTCTTTTATTTTCGTTGTGTATTGAACCCCTGGCTCAGAAGATTCGGAAGAACATAAATATCGTCCCCCCTATAGAGGGAATGACTAAAATCAAGCTTTATGCAGACGATATTATTTTATATTTGAAGCCTGGGGTAGATAACTTACAGAACCTACTAGATGAAATTCAAAATTTTACTCAAGTGGGTGGATATAAAGTTAATCATGCAAAAACCGAAATTTTGACATTTAACCCCTTTGCCGTGGCACGAATTTTGCCGCGGCGCTGGGGGGGGGTGAGGGGTGAGCGCGGCGCCACCATGCTCGTGACGGAACCACTCCGTCATGAGCCACGGGCGAGCTGTGCTCATGACGGAGTGGTTCCGTCATGACTCCGCCCACTCGCGCTAATCGCCCGCACAGGCGGGGAATCAGCGCCGCGTGGGCGGAGCGGCCGCCAACGGCCGCAGCATGACGGAACCACTCCGTCATGAGCACACGGCGCCCGTGGCTCATGATGGAGTGGTTCCGTCATGAGCAGCGATGCGGTTAATACGACTCCTTTAGATTTTCCACCTACGATCCATCTGAAACCCCTGCATCCAATCAGATATTTGGGAATTTATGTTACAAATGATTATGCACAATTATTTTTTATGAATTATGTAAGTTTGCTTACTAAAGTTAAAAAGTTATTGGATAGTTGCTCTTTGCTGCAATTATCCTTGGTAGGAAGAATATCAATGATTAAAATGACGGTACTTCCACTGTTCCTGTTTTTATTCATTAACCTCCCTATGAAAATCCCAAGTTACTATTTTAAGGAGCTGGACCAATTAATAAGGAGGTTTGTATGGAATAATAAACAACCTAGGGTTAGGCTCTCTATATTACAACTGGATGTAATCTCAGGAGGATTGGCACTCCCACATTTTCTAACATACTATCAAGTTTCTTTACTCGATTTGTTTTCTCAACTGGGTAAGGAAAATTTTGCTTTCGACACATTTGTTTTGATACACATGTTAAAAGAAAGCCATTGGACTTCCGGCTTTTCTACGCTTGGCAAAACTTCCCAAAAAAACGTGTTATAAGGTTATTTTTACTCTAGCAGATAGAATGCAGCTATTTTTTTAAATCTCGGAGCATCCCTTTATTTCATGCATATACCCCATTACAGGACGGAGCATCTGGAGGTTTTAAACTTTCCAATCGGATTTGTCAGCAATGGCAAGAACAGGGATATTTTCAGTTGGGGGATTTTTATAATCTAGATTGTTTATTTACATGGGAGGCTGTTTGTCTTCATGCCAATACGCCAAATACTGCGCTGGCCCTGAGTTTTCCACAAATATCTAATTTTCTAAAGAATAACTATGCAATTTTAGATGAGACAACACGACCAATTGCCAGGCAGATAGTAAATAAATTGGTAGGAGTTGGCTCCTGGTATCAGATACTTCATCAGAAAGCCAATTCAGAAGAGGTCCTGACAAAAGAGCTCCAGAAAATTAATTTAGAGACAGGCTGTAAGTTTAATATTAAAGAGTGGACTAAGCTAAATGACTTAGCCAATAAAGCTCTCAGAGGCGCTAATTTTAAAAGAATGAATTTTTTATCTAGATGGCTACTATACTTTACCCCTCTGAAACTGTCCAAAATGTTTTCAACTTGCCCAAATAAATGTTTCCGCTGTAATAGTGAGGGGGCAGGGGGATGGTTACATATATTCTTCGAATGTAATGATTTGCAAAATTTCTGGAAAAGGGTCTTTGAAGAAATATCTTGGATTTTAACCTTAGAAACCTGTCCGTCAGCTACGTTGGTGTTATTTGGTTCCTCTGCAGAAGTGAAATGTCTTTCAAAATATCAACAATATTTTATATTAATTGCCATAGCAGTTGCTACATCACTTGTTTTGCAAAATTGGAGACCCAACACACAGCCTAGCATTGAACATTGGTTTAATAAGCTGATTAAGACTTATAAACTTGAAGAGGCCTACGCCACACGAGTAGGAGCGCTAATAAGCTTCTTTGTCCCTTATGGCTGCACGGCCTAAGTCCTTTAATGTAAAATATGAATTAAAATGATTTGCACATGGCACTTTGCACTTTATCTGTTTATAATCCACTTGTCATTTTTTTTGCTTTGGGTGGTTAACCTAAACTTTTAAACTAAGTGGATTGGCTAAGATGAGGCGTGCGGGAGGGTGATTCTTTATCAGTGACGTTTAAATTTTTAATGTGAAATTCCGTTTTTTTTAACATGTCTGCATTGTTTATTGGTCGGGTTATTTCATATGTAAGATGATGTGTAAAATATTTGTATTTATTGTCCTCTCCTGCTCTAATAAAAATTATTTAAAAAAAAATGTTTTAAAAGAGAAAACATTGGGAAAGTGACCTTCCGACAAGGTCACAGGAGGCGGCCTAGGGACAAAGACTTTGGGACAAAAAAGAAGGGGAACTGGGCCTTGGAAAGCATGGACCAATCCTGGCAAGGCTGCCAGGGACACCGCGAACCCTGACCTTGGGAAGTAGACACTGTTCCTGGGCACTGCAGGGCACTGACTCTAGCAGTCATGGCTGCTTGGCCACAAGCCCAGTGATCCTGGGCATGAAAACCAACCTCGGGATGCCCACCTAGGGCAACGGGCCCAAGCCCTTTGATGCTGGCACGTTGGCCCTGGAACACTAGTACCGGACACTAGGACACTTTACAGTGGGACTTCCGCTGGTGTCGTGGAAAGTTTGATGCACAAGAGAACACCAGGACATGGCATGGCGACCCAGACCTTAGGAACATTTGACGCTGTGGTTCTGGCACCTTTAGTATGATGCACTAAATATATGATACAGACTGATAGACACTTTCAAACCACTGCTCCCCTCCCTGCTGCACAGGTTGGCACCATCTATGCCCAGGGGTGTGAAGTACAGTCCGCCTAGCCTTAGATAAGTGGGGGCGAGGGCACAGACTGCACGTCTTGGCATCCCAGGTGAAACCCTCATGGAATCACCATGGGAATCCGTCGGGGCCTGGATGGAAGCTGGGGGGCTGTCGCACTTCTCTTTCAGTATATATGTCATCCACTGGTCCCGCTCAAAGAGGGGTCTGGCGTGGGCCCTCAGCGGGAGAGAGGTGGCTGCACCATGGGCTTACTCAGGTTGTCTAGTCTGGAGCACCCCTGCCCCAAAGTCCAAACTTAGGATAGAAACAGGGGGGACATCCCAGACAGGTAAAGGAAACAAGGGGTATCTTCTGGTCCGAACTTTCAGCCTTACTTGGGGTTCCCACTGCCCCCGGAATACAGGGCCCTGCCCTTTGTTACCCCCCCCACACACCCAAGCCACCGGAATAAAGGGCCCCACCCAGTGTTACCCCCTAAGCCACCGCAATAAAGGATCCCACCCAGTGTTATGCCCCCCCAAGCCCCCGGAATAAAGGGCCACGCCCAGTGTCACCCCCCCCAAGCCACCGGAAGAAAGGGCCCCACCCAGTGTTACCCCCCAAGCCACCGGAATAAAGGGCCCCACCCAGTGTCACCCACCCCAAAGCACCGGAATAAAGGGCCCCACCCAGTGTTAGCCCCCCAAGCCACCGGAATAAAGGGCCCCACCCAGTGTTACCCCCACCCCCAAGCCACCGGAATAAAGGGCCCCGTCCAGTGTCACCCCCCGCCACCGGAATAAAGGGCCCCACCCAGTGTTACACCCCCAGCCCCCGGAATAAAGGGCCCCACCCAGTGTTACACCCCCAGCCCCCGGAATAAAGGGCCCCACCCAGTGTCACCCCCCCCAAGCCACCGCAATAAAGGGCCCCACCCAGTGTTACCCCCTAAAGCCACTGGAATAAAGGACCCCACCCAGTGCTACCCCCCCCCCAAGCCACCGGAGTAAAGGGCCCCACCCAGTGTTATCCCCCAAAGCCACTGGAATAAAGGGCCCTACCCAGTGTTACCCCCCCCCCCCCAGCCACCGGAATAAAGGGCCCCACCCAGTGTTACCCCCCAAAGCCACTGGAATAAAGGGCCCCACCCAGTGTTACCCCCCGCCCAAGCCACCAGAATAAAGGGCCCCACTCAGTGTTACCCCCTAAGCCACCGCAATAAAGGATCCCACCCAGTTTTACGCCCCCCCCAAGCCCCCGGAATAGAGGGCCACGCCCAGTGTCACCCCCCCCCCCCCAAAGCCACCGGAAGAAAGGGCCCCACCCAGTGTTATCCCCCCCCCTCAAGCTACCGGAATAAAGGGCCCCACCCAGTGTTACCCCCTAAGCCACCGCAATAAAGGATCCCACCCAGTGTTACGCACCCCCAAGCCCCTGGAATAAAGGGCCACGCCCAGTGTCACCTCCCCCCCAAACCCCTGGAAGAAAGGGCCCCACCCAGTGTTATCCCCCCCTCAAGCTACCGGAATAAAGGGCCCCACCCAGTGTTACCCCCTAAGCCACCGCAATAAAGGATCCCACCCAGTGTTACGCCCCCCCCCAAGCCCCCGGAATAAAGGGCCACGCCCAGTGTCACCCCCCCCCCCCAAGCCACCGGAAGAAAGGGCCCCACCCAGTGTTACCCCCCAAGCCACCGGAATAAAGGGCCCCGTCCAGTGTCACCCCCCCCCGCCACCGGCATAAAGGGCCCCACCCAGTGTTACACCCCCAGCCACCGGAATAAAGGGCCCCACCCAGTGTCACCCCCCCCAAGCCACCGCAATAAAGGGCCCCACCCAGTGTTACCCCCCAAAGCCACTGGAATAAAGGGCCCCACCCGGTGTTACCCCCCAAAGCCACTGGAATAAAGGGCCCCACCCAGTGTTCTTCCCCCCCCCTCAAGCTACCGGAATAAAGGGCCCCACCCAGTGTTACCCCCTATTCAGAAGCACAACAGAGATCGTGGTCGCAGGGGCGCAGGGGGGGGGGGGGTTCAACCAGAATCTCTGGGTTTGGGAGAATTTCGTTTTTAAGATATTCCTTCCAGAAATAAGATAAAAAACCCCACAAACCCCCTTCTCACACACGAAGCCCTACAGATCAAGGAGATCAGCGGTAAAAACTTTGACCAATTTAAAGAGCTGTCGTCCCCAAAAGAGCGTGCCCCTACAATCAATGTCCTTCTGATCTGCCTCGCCCAGTGCTTTGTCCGCGTCAGTGTCGGCCTCCTGCCGCGCGCTGGCGGACCAGTGAGTAACAATTAGAGTCGCGTGATGAGTGCAGGAAGAGCGCTTTCGGGGACCTCAGCTGTGCCAGTTATATAGCCCCTCGCACCCCAGGCAAGCGCTAGCTGCTATAGAGTGAGGCTGAAAGTTAGCTAAGATAAGCATTCGAGAATGTTTTGTTAAAACTATAAGGAACAGAGAGAACGAGGGTAAAAGTGGACATCATGTTGTGCGCGTGTTAAGTCGTGTCGGGGGAGTGAGCGCATTGGAGCACCCTTCGGTTCATTCTCTGCTTTTATTTTTATATTTTTAAATGAGACAATAGAAAATGTGGAATCATAAAACATTTATTTTCAAAGCCACAGAATAAATATCTCGTAACATGAAAGTTTTGAGGCACTTTGCGCTTTGAGCAAACATTACAGAAAAGAAGAGTAAAAAAAGAGGCCTGAAAGGAAGTGGAGAACAGTATTAAAACCAATTATTCTCTTGTTTCACAGTATGCACACGATAACACTGTGGCTTGTCAATCCTGCCTGTTTTAGATCTGAAGGTATCCAGGCGCTATTCATTTCTATAGCACATAATACCGCCAAAGAGAATCTAGGCACTAAGGTATTGCATAACAAGCTTGTTCCTCATCCTTTGAAACCCGGAACGCTGAACCAGCTTTTTCACTGTTCATTGCAGCATAAGTATTCATTTCTGCAATATTTCCAATAATTAGTTGTGCAGCTTTGTCCATTCACAGAAATTCATTACCTAACATTACGAAGCTATTTTTTTTTTTTATAGCTATAAAGCATGTGACCTTTTTTCCTGTCACACGATTTAAAAAAAGAAAAAAATGCTGGTTGCTACAGAGCATGGCCTGCAAAAATGTGTTCATTAACCCAGTAAATCAATATTCGCCTTGAAGCAGAAGAAGGTGTCCCGTTTTAACTCAGCAGTGCGACGCCGTTTAAGTTCCCCAGGTGTTCCCTTGAGGGATGTTATCTTATCTTCATGTGTTCACATACCAAGGCGGGTCTCATCTGGAAATTAGGACTTTTGGCAAATTCTACTTCAAAATGGCACCTTTGTTCTAATTGGAGATTCAACAAAGTTCTTCTCAAAGTCTTTTTATCCCTTCTGCTCCTTGTCCGAGGGACGTTTCACCTACCAGCGGTTCTTCGATAGCCACATTATTACACCAACACCAGCTTCTTACGTCTGTTGCATCTTAATACATCAACATCTTGATCAACGACTGCTTCTTATGTCAACAGTTTTCCACATCAATTCCACTTTCTTATCTTAGCTATAGTTTCTTCCATCAATAACAGCTTTTTGCATCAATTCGACTTTCTTATGTCATCTACAGTTTTCCAGCAGGAACAGCTTCTGTCATTGGTCCTTGTGCTCAACTAGCTTACAAACCATTCACTTGTGGGTAGGAACCGGAGTCCACCCGCTCCGTAAGCCGCGCTCTTCCTTGCTCCATGACGTCACTCTGGTCCTTGCAGACACCAGGGCCTGCAAGATGGCGCCTGTCCAGGCGGTCTGCAGTTGTGTTCTGTCTCGATGACGACGCCATGCCTGAACCAGGCAACCTTGTCAGCACCAGGACAGACTCTGAAGCCTTCTCCGTCAAGAGTGATTTTTCGTTCTAGTTCGACTGCATCTGTCTTCAGCCAGTCGAGCCGCGGAGACTCACCCCGTTGATCGGATTTGGGTCAATCTGAGAAGGAGCACAAAGAAGAAAGTTAGCACACCCCCCGCTATTTCTCCGCATTTTAGGGCATGCAACAGGTTTAGGGGTATGAACTTAAGTGCATGAGAAAATGTATTTTAAAAATTACATGATTGCATTTATTAATCGTATTCACTGCTAAGAAAACTTAATTGGTGGAAGATTAACTTGCGGACTCATGAGGTTGACCTACTTAAAGTTGTGTGTTAGTTTTCTATCGATTTTAATTCCCATGGCTTTAGACTGGTGTAAGCTCAGTAGAACACTGCAGGATGTACAACTCCCCAGGAAGGAGTCCTGGATTCAAGATGTGTGGGGTGGGCAGAAAAAGTATTTTTGTATCATATTTGTGTGGTTACCTTTTTCTCTAACACTTCCAGGACTCCCCCAAACCCATAAAAATGAAAGTGGACGTAACAAGGGCTTTGAATGGCAGGTCTCCTCTCTGCAGTGACACAGGGTCATATTTGGATGGCCAAGAAAGGGCCACCGCCCGCCAGGATCTGACTTACTACATCGTCGTAAACTCAACCGGTTCCTCTCTTCACTACAGAAGTACTTCATGGTTTTCCGTTCCGTGCTCCTGGCCTGTCCTACCCTCACGATCCATATCCAACCATCTCATTTGATACGTGTAAACACATTTTGGAGGTGCCGGGGCGAGATCCGTACAAACAAGGTGTGGTAAATGGAGGATCTGTAGAGAACAATGCTCACCTCGGAGTACAGCGGAGGCGGGCGGTTCCGGAATTCTTGGATGTAAGTGTAGAAGGGCCCCTCCAGTGGACCATTGAAGTGGTCGTGTACCGGTGGAGCCATAGTGTACTCGCAGTCATCATCGGACACAATAGCGGCGTATTCAGGAGGAGCTGGAAAGCAATACAGACCCTAGGTCAGACAGGAAGTCACCATTTTTATGCAGAGAGCAGGCACATGCATAACATTGCATTCTTAAAGAAGTCACAGGCACTAACTCATTGTTGAAGCAACAGACCGCATTTAAGTCATTGTTGATGTTATGAGCATCAGGCAAGCCCTGATAGTGATGTCATAGGTGACACTCAGACCATTATTGGCAACGTCACAGTGATGTCAGGACAACAATAAGGCCATTGTGGATCATGTCATGGGTATAACTGAAACAATTATTGTTGATACTAGGGCAACAATGCAACCACTGATGACGTGACAGATCTTAACCAAGTCACGGCTGATGATGGCCTGAGTAACATTCAAGCCATCATCGGTGATGTCATTTCAACAATCAAACCATTGTTGATGAAGTCAGGCTAACCATCTTATTTTGGTCGAAGATGCCATAGACCAAAATCGAGCATTGAGAAAAGTCAAAACGTTGCTGATGATGTCACAGAGACTGATGACGTCGTGGATGGTGATCTCACAGACATCAACACCTCTTACACAGTTCATTTACGTTGCAGGCATTTGTTGTCAAACTAAAAAAATCCTATTCCAACATTGATAAGATACTTACGTTCAGGTAGCTCCGGGGTGGTCCCGCGTAGCCAATCCAGGTTGACGGTGTACTGGCTGCCTGTGTCAGATGTTTGGCTCCCAACGGCATGGAGCGGGATTGTCGCAATCACAAGCGGTAGCTCCAGGAGCAGGGTTGATGAACTTGGAATTTCAACACAAACCTTTGTGTAAAAAAAAAAAAGAGGGAAAACACCCTTAAAAATTGCATAATAGGCATTTGCCATAAACATAATCATGTCACCACTTAAAACCGGTTATGGGAACACTTAGCTAAGTTAACAGTACATTTCTAAACTTGTTTTTGCTGGGTCTGCCATTTCCTTGCGAAGGTTCCAGGCCCAGAGGTGATTAACGTGAACACACCTGTAAATTTCAGGTGACGGAGTAGAGCCTACTCGGTGCACAGCCGGCGCCGCCAGGTAAGGTTCATGATCACCCCGGATGGAGTACCAATGAAGATTCACCATGGAAACACCTACTTAAACATCAGTGAACGTGAGTGGCGTGGGAGGGCGTGGGGTTGCATAAAACGAGAGCCTCTAGCAAGGTGTAGAAGGCCAACTCTAATTTCTTTCTCCTGGGTGCGGAGTGCAAAGGTAAAAGGCCAATGTAGAAACCGGAAGTAAAAAGGAACTCTGGTCTAAAGTCAGGCAGGAACAAACCCAGCCATGACAATCGATACCAGAGCAATCGATGCCATTGTTTTATTTGTTTACCCAGCTTTCTGGATATTTAAATACGGAGTTACTTGAAACAGATCTTTGAATGTGAATATGAATATCTCATTATCTGAATCCCTGCCTGGGGCTGCCCAGCTTTCTACGGTTCAGTTTGCGTCTACCCCTGCGCTCTCCAAGGCCCAAGAGCTAACCCTGGTCTTACCTTTAGAGCGTACTCCACGCGGATGATCCGGCACTGCGCGATGGACGGGCAGAGGGGTGGGACCTTCAGGGCTCTCCCGTGCCACGTCACCCTCTTTCTGGGGGCTACAGCTTCCCCCACCATGGTGGCCACAATGGTCTTCTTCTGCTTCGTGGTCCCCCGGGCGACAAAGGTCTGCGTCTGGATAATGGCCGCCTTGGGCACCACGGCCTTGGAGGTGCTGTTGTCGATTTCAACGAAGACTGGGATAACTTCACCTGGGATAGAAATTAAAAAAACATTTGGTCACTAAAGTGCCCCAGCTGCAGACAAAGCTTTGTCGTCGGTAAGTCATTCTCACACATGTAGTAAAATGGTGCAGCGAAAGCAAGGGTACACGCCCACTGAATCTAGGAATTCCATTGGCCGTTTTGGTGGACATGCATTCTTATTTGCAGGAAAGCATTTAATTATCTAATACTGGAAATTTGACATAATATGTTGCACTCAGCAGGAACTGAGTCATTAAGTGTTGCTCCATCTTGGCTACTCCCTGTTGTTGTGAAGTTGTAAAATAAGGAGCATAATGTGTGGGGAAATGATTTATACCCCCAAGGGACTGGTTACCGCAATAGAGCCTTTGCCTACTGGTTGTGCGATTGCGTCAGATTAGGTAGGGTGAGTCGCTGTTGGTGGTTACCTGGGGTGTAGCCTTTTCGGTCGGTCTTGGCATTCACGGAAACCTGTCCCAGGTGGCAGTGCCAGGCGTGGGCGCTCATCTCCTTGGTACCTGCCTGTGGGGCCTGGAGAGAGAGAGGAGAGGGCATTAACATCACATCATGCATTACTGAAGCCCGCAATAAAGTGCTGACTGAGTCCCTGTTGTTCTTTATAAAGTGAGGGTGAGGGTTTTAGCTACTGAGATGTTTGTCTTGCCTCAGAGGCCAAAAATGAGTTTTTGGGAAAAGACTGACGTGGGTAAAATTCCCCCACAGCACTCCGCTTTGCCCCTGGCAGTTTAATCATTACCGTATTGGGAATTCCCAAGGCTGCAATAAAGTTAGGAGGCGGAGGCCGCCATTTTGAAAACTAAAAGTGCAAAACACAGTATAGGCGTGTTTTATTGATTTTTTTTTTTTTTTTTGGTTGATTTCTTTTTACTTTGTTTTTATTTTCATTAAAGAGCTAACTGTATTTCCCATCCCACCATCAACTGTCGCCCTTAGACTCACCAGTAGTGCGGGCGTGTTGACGTCAATGGGGTGGACGACGGTGAGGTCCACCTTGGCCTTCCTGACGGGGGCCCAGGGCCGGTGCAGCTTGGCTTTCACCCAGTAGTGCACGCTGCCGTGCTTGCCTTCGAAAGACGTCACCGCGTTCCTGGGGTGGTAAAGAGGAAAAAATATGATTTTTAGATTGTTTTCATAGGAATCATTTGCCTATAAAGCAGTCAGAGTGGTTTTGCAGTTGCAAATGTAGACGCCCTTACAAGCCCCTCCTGTAGCCTGTCCAGATGAAGAGACTAGATCAATTTTCTATATATAAGGCAAGTGGACGTTAGTCCGGTGGGGGAGGGGGTAGGGGGAGTTATCATTGACTTAAATATCCACCCAGCCCCAAATAAGCCAAAGAATATACCAATAGATAGATAGATAGATAGATAGATGGGTAGATGGGTAGATAGATAGATAGATGGGTAGATGGGTAGATGGGTAGATGGGTAGATAGATAGATAGATAGATAGTCTGTCCCCCTACGCCATCACCCCCCCCCCCCATATTACCTGCAGCACACACACACAAGTTAGATAGATAGATAGATAGATAGATAGATAGATAGATAGATAGATAGATAGATAGATAGATAGATAGATAGATAGATAGATAGATTTGCAACAGAAAAAAACACTTACTCTGGCAGCTGAAAGGTGAATGGGAATTCGTGCTTTCCTGGTTGCAGAACCGCGGGAGCTTCGTTATCTGCGGGAGAAAGACACATGACTTTATACATTCGTGCTCAGACCTCCTGCGGTGTCTCCTGTCCCCCTGAATGCCTTTCTGGGGTCAGCTGTCACAAGACTGTAACCCCAGAACGGAAGGAAATGCCCTGCGACAATTAAACCTTTGCTTATTTGGCATATGTAAAACTCCATTCAGCTAAAGTTTGCTTTTAAAAGTGATTTTTTTTCCGGCAATAGATATAAAACTAAAAAGCCGATAAGACCCCAGAGAGATGACAATGTTCACAGGTTTGCAGCGCACACAAGATTCTAAAGGATGTCGCGGCGCTTTAATTGCAGGTGTTATTTCAAACGTGTGCTCCTTTTATCACATACTGAAGGATGAAAGGCTGGGACGCGAGCCACTATCCTGAAGGATACACACTGCACCGAAAGGTCAGTCACACGTGCAGCACACTAGTGCGTGTGAAACCATGGGACTCACAAGCTGGTACCCCTCCCTGCACCGTGGGTGCCCAGCAGAGGAAGCAAGCTGGTACCCCTCCCTGCACCGTGGGTGCCCAGCAGAGGAAGCAAGCTGGTGCCCCTCTCTGCACCGTGCGTGCTCAGCAGAGGAAGCAAGCTGGCGCCCCTCCCTGCACCGTGCGTGCCCAGCAGAGGAAGCAAGCTGGTGCCCCTCTCTGCACCGTGCGTACCCAGCAGAGGAAGCAAGCTGGTGCCCCTCCCTGCACCGTGCGTGCCCAGCAGAGGAAGCAAGCGGGTGCCCCTCTCTGCACCGTGCGTGCCCAGCAGAGGAAGCAAGCTGGTGCCACTCTCTGCACCGTGCGTGCCCAGCAGAGGAAGCAAGCTGGTGCCCCGCTCTGCACCGTGCGTGCCCAGCAGAGGAAGCAACCTGGTGCCCCTCTCTGCACCGTGCGTGCCCAGCAGAGGAAGCAAGCTGGTGCCCCTCTCTGCACCGTGCGTGCCCAGCAGAGGAAGCGAGCTGGTGCCCCGCTCTGCACCGTGCGTGCCCAGCAGAGGAAGCGAGCTGGTGCCCCTCTCTGCACCGTGCGTGCCCAGCAGAGGAAGCGAGCTGGTGCCCCTCTCTGCACCGTGCGTGCCCAGCAGAAGAAGCAAGCTGGTGCCCCTCTCTGCACCGTGCGTGCCCAGCAGAGGAAGCAAGCTGGTGCCCCGCTCTGCACCGTGCGTGCCCAGCAGAGGAAGCAAGCTGGTGCCCCGCTCTGCACCGTGCGTGCCCAGCAGAGGAAGCAAGCTGGTGCCCCGCTCTGCACCGTGCGTGCCCAGCAGAGGAAGCAAGCTGGTGCCCCGCTCTGCACCGTGCGTGCCCAGCAGAGGAAGCAAGCTGGTGCCCCGCTCTGCACCGTGCGTGCCCAGCAGAGGAAGCAAGCTGGTGCCCCGCTCTGCACCGTGCGTGCCCAGCAGAGGAAGCAAGCTGGTGCCCCGCTCTGCACCGTGCGTGCCCAGCAGAGGAAGCAAGCTGGTGCCCCTCTCTGCACCGTGCGTGCCCAGCAGAAGAAGCAAGCTGGCGCCCCTCCAAGAAGATTCGACTACAGGAGGCTGGCCAGTTTTTGGCAACCCCAAGAAAATGGGACATTTCGCAAAAATTAAAGGAGGGCTGCATTTTGACAACAGCCGAGGGGCACAGAGCGATTTAAATATCCGCGCTCATCAACAGGGGAAAAAACAGCGAGCGAGGCACTGAGTAATACATTCAATTCAGCTTTTAAGCCCAGAGTCCTGCTCACAAGAGGTGCTACCCGCGGCTGCCACAGGACGCATGAAAACGTGTCACCTTTGTTCTCAGTCGACACTCTCTGAAAAGCGGGACATGTGCTAAATGTGCGAAGTTTACCGGGGCAGCTCCTGAAAAATCTGAACTGTCCTGGAAGCCTCGTCACCCTAGGCTAGAGGGGGTGCTATCCATTCTGACCCAGGAGCTCACAGCTGCAGTCACACTTGCTGCTGATTAAACTGTGTGATCCTGGGCAAATGTTTTGTCCCACGTAAGTAAAACATAACTTTTAAGCCGTGGGTATGTCTTAGAAATTGTCAGATTGAGAGAACGTCCCAAAAATATACATGGAATATATATCTAGTATTTTTTACCTTTGGGAATGGATGTGAATAGCCCCTCCCCCCACCCCCGTGACATTTATCTTTCATATAGCACAGATCACAGCCTAATTCGCCGCTGACTGCTCTAACCCAAAGTTATTACCGAAGTGAATAGTACTCAATTTATCAACTTAAGAAGGATGACCGGCTGAACCAGTACTCTTAGGATTTAAACCTCTGACCTGCTGGATGCACACTCATTCTTGCCGCAGGTATATTAACCCACAACCCTACTTTACCAAGCCCTATTTGAGTCTTCACTCACCACTCCTGCCCACCCATGCCAGTGGGACCCCCTCTCACCTGTGTGAAGCAGCACCTCCTGGTGGTCCAGGTACACCACCTCGTCCACGTAGTTCTGGCTGTAGGCTGCGTTGGAGTTGGCGCTGCGGGACTCGGTCCAGTGGACCCGGGCCAGGCCCTGGGCGTGGAGTTTGATGGACTCCACCTTGGCCTCGGCCTCCAGTTCCAGCAGCACCCGGCCGGTCACGGTGTCTCCGCCGCTGAAGATGGGCGGGGAGCCCGGCTCCGGGCAGTCCAGGGTCAGCACGAACCGCTTCACCTTGTCGAAGATCATGTCAGCGGCACAGAGATCAGTCTCTTTGTTTAAGCCTTGAGGGCGGACAGCAGCTCTTTGCAGGATCCCTCTGTAGGAAGAATGCGCTCTGAGGCAGGTGGTGGCGGCCGGGTTATTTATACTGGAGAGAGAGAGGGGGAGGGAGGCGTTCCAGGAGAGGGAGGAGGGATTGACAGGAGAGAGGGACAAGAGAGAGAGGAGGCAGAGCCAGGGCGAGGCCCTTTCCCTGCATGTTTGGGACACACAGGTCCAGGTGAGCAATCTTTATTTGAATCACTATGGCAACAAAAAGGGGCGGAGCCTGGTGTTCCCGCCTTTTTCTCTCAGGACAGGAAGGAGAGAACTGGAAATGACTGGATGGGAATAAAAGAACAGAAACTGTCACCAGGTGACGCGTTGAAATACAGATGTATAATCGGCACACTCGTGTAGCACGCTTCACAGGGCGTTATGTTTGGGCGCTGTTCTACTGAAGTGCAAACTGATTTGCCCTCAAGGCACTGTCTGCAAAAGCCATGGATCACAGACTTCAGAAGAGGTGAAATAGGGATTCCGTCACCCACATAGGATTTTTTGGACCTAGGCAGAGCTTTGTGTGAGATGAATAAACTTTGGCGGGGGGGGGGGGTCTCAAAGGGGAGTGGCTGATGTAATTAAGGGCATGGCACGTAATTTGAGATCCTCCAAGGAAAATCTACTAGTACCCCGCCATTTCCGTTTGAAGTCCAGAGGAGGCAAATCTATGGCTGTACCTGGGGCAAAAGCCTGGAACCATTTACCCACCCAATTGAGACTTACACAAACGGAGTCTATCTTTAAGTGAAAACTTGTATTTTCACAGTTCCAGATAGTCTGGCCCTATCTCTCATCTGACCACCATGGCGACATTAGAGACCACATTCCCTGACACTCAGTCTACCCGTTTCCAGCGCAAAGATGCTCCATTGGAGTGAAAGCCAGCGCTTTATAAATGTCATCATTCATTCATTCATTCAAAAACACTTAAGCTAAACATCTCTGCTTATCATGGTGTGCCACCCAACTTGCATTTTGCTGCTTCTGTCGTTGCATCCAGATATATAATACAACAAGTAACATCATACCTACAACAATCCAGGGTTAATGGCTTTGCCAATGGTTGTTAGTTGCGTTAGATAAATAAGCAACAACTGAGGCTCCGTCATATATAATATTGAAAATGCTTCCGTTCTAAAATGATGAGACTGTGAAAGAACTAGAACGAGTCTCTTTAAGTTACACCAGAGGCGGAAGAAGGGGGTCACTGCTGCAGAGTTAAGATTTATTTTTCATCCTAAGGGTGAGGGCAAAAAGAGACAGCCCGATAGGGACCCGTCTCAGCACCTGTTTTTTAGGACTGCTGGTGCTGAGCACTGGCAGGACCCGGCCCACTTAAAGCCCTGGGACTTGGACAGAATTTATTTGAGCTAGATGTTAACCTATACTTGCAGGAGGACTGGCATTGCTTATAAGTTATATCCACCAATTTTTATTTATTTTAAGTCGTAATTTCTTAACGCAAACAAAAACACAGTGCACCTATGATGAGTTAGCGTCTTAGGTAGTTCGCACGGTGATTTTGGGCAGTCATTGGCAGAAGTTACAGCAGTGGTCTGCATAGCACCAATCGCGCGTTCCCCCGCGAGGGGTGGTTAGAGGGGCAAGGGGAGGGGGGGGTCTCAAAGTATGTTGGAGCGTTATCATGGACATCAAAGGATCCAACGCAGGATACAGCTTTTATACACAAAATATATCAAAATGTGTCTATTAGACAGCAAAGCTATCTCTCAGGTTGCATGGATCTTAATGAAGCCCAACCTTCCTGCAGCAAAGTCTTCTCATTGATGACACTTATGATCCTACAGGCACAAGTGAACCAACAGGACGAAGACATCTTACAGGCTCAGGCCAAAGAGCTTTGCTTCTACGCAGAAACAACACAGAGCCACATTGCAGCTGCCCATAGGAGATCTCGCGCCTTAAGTGTGGCCCTCTCACGCAGCCTGACGTCAAGCCTGTTTCTCAGATTAAACATTATTTACAGGTTCAAACATAATATTGGGGATATCTATCTGGTTTCAGAACCCTTATAGGCTCATCCCGGAGACAGCAAGCATATCCTTCAGGATGGAGAGATCTTACAAGCTCAAGCCTTAGACAGCAGAGCTATATCACAGTACAGAGACTTTAAAGGCTCACGTTTCAGACAGCAGAGCTATATATTGGGTTATAAAGATTTTACAGGCTTAAGTTTCAGACAGCGGGGCTATTTTTCAGTTTATAGAGACCTTACAGGCTCAAGTTTCAGACAGCAGATCTATATCTCAGGTGATAGAGATCTCACAGGCTCACGTTTCAGACATCAGAGCTATATCTCAGGTGATAGAGATCTCACAGGCTCACGTTTCAGACAGCAGAGCTAAATCTTGGGTTATAGAGATCTTACAGGCAAGAACCTGGCAGCAGTGCTATATCTCAGGCTAAAGAAATCGTACAGGCTCGAGAACCTGGCAGCAGAGCTATTTCTCAGGTTATAGAGAATTTATAGGCTCAAGCTGTAGACAGCAGAGCTATATCACAGAATATAGAGCCCTCACAGGCTCAAGTGTCAGACAGCAGATTTATATATATCTCAGGTGATAGAGATCTCACAGGCTCAAGTTTCAGACAGCAGAGCTATATCCCAGGTTACAGATATATTACAGGATCAAGATCCTGGCAGCACAGCTATTCCTCAGGGTATAGGGGTCTCACAGACAAGGGTTTCAAACAGCAGAGCTCTGTCTTGGGTTATAGAGATCTCACGGGCTCAAGTTTCAGACAGCAGATCTATATCTCGGGTTATAGAGATCTCACAGGCTCAAGTTTCAGACAGCTGAGCTATATCTCGGGTTATAGAGATCTCACAGGCTCAAGTTTCAGACAGCAGATCTATATCTCGGTTTATAGAGATCTCAAAGGCTCAAGTTTCAGACAGCAGAGCTATATCTCAGGTTATAGAGATCTCACAGGCTCAAGTTTCAAAGCTATATCTCGGGTTATAGAGATCTCACAGGCTCAAGTTTAAGACAGCTGAGCTATATCTTGGGTTATAGAGATCTCACAGGCTCAAGTTTCAGACGGCAGAACTATATCTTGGGTTATAGAGATCTCACAGGCTCAAGTTTCAGAAAGCAGAGCTATATCCCAGGTTATAGAGAAATTACAGGCTAAAGTTTCAGACAATCGAGCTATATCCCAGGTTATAGAGACCTCACAGGCTCAAGTTTCAGACAACAGAGCTATACCACAGAATATAGAGACCTTACAGGCTCAAGTTTCAGACAGCAGAGCTACATCTTGGGTCATCGAGATCTCACAGGCTCAAGTTTCAGACAGCAGAGCTATATCACAGAATATAGAGACCTTACAGGCTCAGTTTTCAGACAGCAAGGTTTTATCTGAGGGTACAAGGATGTTAAAGGATCAAGCTTAGACAGCAGAGATGTATCTCAGGATACAGGGATCTTAAAGGCTCTAGCTTCAGATACAAAGCTGCATCGCTGGATACGGAAGCCTGCAGGCTTTAGTAATTGTCGGGTCCAGAGAGTGGGACAAACCTGTGACAAAAGTGAGACCATATAGTCTTTTGGAAGCTCTGGAGTTTTGATAACTCACCCATTCCTTCACTTCTCATCTCACTCATAGTTTTTCCTAATTTGTTTTTACTTTCACGTCTCATCATTTGTTCACCCGCCACTTTTGCGTTCTCGAAAAACTTCATAAGTGAGATCTTTCCCACCCTGTTAAAGTTCCAAATGTTATAATTCTCCATTTTAATGGCATTGCGAAAAATCTTGATAACCATAAGAGGTTCAGAATACTTGGAGCTGTTCCCTTTCAACCTAGGGTTTCTGATCCTCGCCAATTCACCTACTTGCACTTTGGTGAATTGCACAGTTCTCCTCCAATCAAATCTAGCTTTTCTCTCAAGTTTCTTACTTTCTTCGGTCTTTCACGACAGTACATCCTCTGCACCGCTTCATAGTTTTGTTCCATTTTTCAATGATTGATGACAGGCACATCCTCAAGTTGGCCTTCCTGTTTCTGAACAATTCAAAGGGTATTTCACCAGTGGTAGAGGGCGAAAACAGGCCGGCGCCAACTAATGAAGTGAAACCCAAAACTGATAAGGAACCATTTCTCTTGACACGGGTAATGGCCTGATATCTGAACGGTAAAATAGGACACAATAACACTGCAGGGGACTGTTATGCCCCAACAGACCCAGCTATAAATATCATAGTCCGGCCAACATCCAGGCGCAAATCAAACATACAATCTTTCTTTTTTTCTGTATTCATTATAACTACTCTTTTTATTTGAAGCCAATCTTGTTGTATATACATATCTGTCATTTTATCTTTTAAATACCAATTGTATTTAACTTATGGTTTTTATATGTTAACAATTGCAATGGTTTTAAGTAACTGAGCAATAAAGACTTCTTCTTCTTCTTCAGTGGTAGAGTATTCAATTTGTGCACAATAATAGTGTCACTCAACTTATTCTGCAAATAGTTGCTACTCGCACTCGCTGTTTTAATGGATCATTTCATTACCTTAGTAAAACTCTTAATCATTCCGTTAACCTTTGGAAAATATACCTCAGTTTCCTTGTGTGTTATCCTTCTCCTCATAAAGAACGCCCTCCATTTCATTTAACACTTGCTGCACCCCATTGTCAATTACCATAGGGTTGAGAAAACCTTACCTTGGGTGGGAACATTTCCTCCCGAAACTTTATAACCTCTTACGTTTCAATGCCGTTCACCACCCCGCTTTCCGGCCCCCTGGTAACCATGTCTTGCACCACAATGATATACTTATTTATTCTACACATCTCATCTCCCGGGTCAAAACTCTGCGGGCATGGAGTTCCCTGCATTTTTTTTTAATTATTAAATTCTACTCATGCTCCCACTCCCTGTTCCACTGAAAAACTACACCTTTTATTAGTAGCCCTCTATTGTTCTTGGTCTTCTCTACAGAAATGTACAACATATTTTTTATATTCCTTTGCCTTCACTAGGAGCAAGACTGCCTCTGCCTTATTTACAGGATTTAGCACAAACCAGTTCTTCCTTCAGTTCAAACCTGTTTTGTGGTATTCTTTGACTGAGATACTCTACCGCCTTACGATTAAATCTGCATTCCCTGCTATAACAATAAAGCAACTTTACTTTATTCTTTTCAAAACCTCACTCAACCATTGACTAACTCCATAAACCAGCAGATCCTCCTGATATATGTTCACTCCAGTAATGCTTTCTTATTCTCGCCAGGTTTATGTACATGGCGTATGAAAGAAACCCAAACAGCATTTTTAAGAATTTGCTCTTTCCAAATGGCATGATAAATGCTGTCAACTCTTATAATTTGGAATGCAATCTCACCTAGTAGTAAGCAGAGCTCAAATCTAGGGATGTAATATACTTTGTACCTCTTTGCATGGATAAAGTCCCTGTGATGTTGGGTGGCGGGTAATCATCAACATTCAAACACTCACTGCTCTTAGGTCCATAAATAGCCTGGAATATCCATTCTCTTTTCCTGCTACTATTGTAGGTGGCAACCACTCCGTGACTTTCACTTCCTCAATAATTTCAATCTCCTCAAGTTTTCCTAAAACTTTCATGATTTATTCAGTGACCATGATCAGAAGCATAGCTACCAGCGGTGCTGCCGGCGCAGTGCACCGGGAACCAGAGAGAGGTGGGCCACATTCTGTCCTGCTCCAGCATCATTTATTAGAAGCTGCCTTCTCCAAATGTTTCAAACACAGAGTATGCATGTGGCTGAGCTTTGTGTACCCTCTTCAGAGTAGGTAGGAGAGGAAATAGCATAGAAAGAGTAGATGATAATGAAGAAATATAGGAGAGGAAAGAGATGAAAGAAAAAGAAAAGGTGAAAGAGAGAACGGCAGAAGAGGTAAATGTAACAGCATGGGAGAAAAACAGAGGGAAAGAGAAACAAGGTAACTATGAGCAAATGGGGAGAGCAAAGACAAAAGGAAGTGTCCGGAATAAGGATTTGGGGATAGAAGGCAGGAAATAGACAAGGAAAAGTAAGAGACGGAAGAGGGGGGAAAAGGCAGAGAGGAAGGGGTGAATGAGGTTAATTTGAAAGAGAGGAAGGAGATGACAGAGTGATGGAGATAGGGAGAAGAGAAGGAAAGACAAGTTGAAAGGGAGACTTTGAGATCTGCAAGCAGCCGTGCATCTGTTAATAGTGTAGCAGGTACGATGACAGCAAGATCCAGAACTGTGATTGGACCACTGCGCCCCAATTATATCTTGATTTTATTACTGTCCCTGGAGCCCATTTTCATTGCTTGCCTGGGGGCCGAATGACACCAAGCCTACGCCACGGACCATGATGGACACATTGATGAGTTTAGGGTCAGTCCCCTCCTTGAATGTACCCTTTAAGAGATTCCAACTCTTTTATAAAGACTTCTTGAATCTCTCTCTCGTGGGTTGGCCTCTCAGTCCAGATCTCACTTACGCCAGCTTGGTCCTTCAATCTGTCCGCTGGTAAGGAACTAGGACCAAGCAGCCCACCTCCATCCCTGTGGTGGAATCGACTGATGGAGTCACCTTTTATTGATTCATATACATAAGTACCCCCACACAAAGGAAAGGTGCACTCTAGGCTTCCTTGACACAACATACAGGCCGGCTGGCAGGATTCCCTCACACACTCCAAGAACAGGCACGGTGTAAGCAGGCATGGTGCACGTTTAGCTCACAGAGAGTACAGGCGCAGTAAAGACAGCAGCCAGCAGTGAGGGGTTCTTCTTCTTCCACTAGACAACATCCACAGCAGCCCCGCCCCAAATAATGCACATGGGTAGCTCTCAATGTTCAACATCACGCACGGCTTTCAACATTTAGCTCTGCCCAGCCTCCTAATGTCACCAGGAAAAAAGCTGATTCATAACACATGAGAAATGGAGCACCGTTTCATATACAACGCCGAACACAGAAAAAACACACACAGGAAATAAGCACACGGGGGGAAAAAAGATAAAAAGATTCGTACTGCCCTGGTCCGGGGAACTAAGCATAATACCCTGAAGTATCACTGCTGGCTGGCAGGGCGGCAGCAATGTCCCTTGGCACTCAACCTGTTTTTGTCCACGTATCCAACATAATGTAATAATTGTATCGACCCAGCAAGCATGAGATGCGGAGCCGGCCCAGGGGATTCTAAACGACGGGATACAAACTGGCAGAGAGTTGACAGACCTAAAGCGCTGCGGGAATGTAACTCTCGAGCGCCATCTGCTGTCCTGTATCGTAAACGCATCTGGAATCTTAATGTACCAAACCACGCTTCCCAGGTAAAGAGACGGACATCTCTCGCCGGAGGTGAACCACGATGCATGGTCCTTTTATTTAGCACCGCAAAATATGTAAATAAAGGCTTGAAATTCCCAAACTAATAGCAAACACGTTTTTGAACATTTTGACAGGTGAACCTTTCAGACTTGCGTTCATTATTTCGTAAAGAGTAGCTTAGAAATTGATACATATGAACGTGTTCAGATACAGGCTGGAGTAGAGTGGGAACCGCCCGGATCGCGCTTCCCGCCACTCTGCTTAAGATGGCCGCCGCGGTACAGGCCTGCTTGAGGGAAGGGTCCTGCTCGTGTCCCAGTGTCATAAGCTGACGCCCTGACACTTATGTACTGGTGCTGCACCATCACTGTGCTTCGGTCTGCAACTCTGCACAGCAGCAGCCTGTGAGGGATAAAGGAGGGCTCTATTTTGCTTTGTATCACAGCTGCTACAAATGCCTCACATAAAGGGCAATCAGCAACTCATGCTTATTTGCATGAAATTTAAACACAATAGAGTAAAAAAATAAAAAGGCAAAAATGTGAATCCGGCCTTAAGTGCTGTATTTTAGCGCAACATGTCTTCCATGCAAACAAATATGTGCCAAAAACTCAAGTACCACGAGCGAAAGCCGCTCGCGTTCTGGTCGCTCAGTTTCTTCTCCTGCTCTTTGCTACAATTCTGCAGGTAACATGACATAATTACGTGGCATACATAAGTGATATAGGTTCAAGAATTTCGCGTAACAGGTGTAACTCAAAATTCCCAAAATAATTCAAATTACTTAAGTGTAATTAAAAGGGAGTGATGTACTTCTAGGCATGTTCTATAGGAGTGACAAGTGTATATGAGGGTGGGTGTAATTACCCCACTACACACACTTATATACCACTTACTAATCCGTGCTTACTACTTTCAAAGGAACCCGTTTCAATATCCTCGGACACCAAAATATTCAGAAAAGGCCTGCGCGCTGTGAACTCGCGCCTCCCAGGTCGCGAGCACCTTTACTTTGTGGTGCAGAAAGAAGCTTACAGAGTCCGTACATACTTCAAGTATTTATGCAAAAAGGAAAACATTACCCACTGAGTTTCCTTAAGTAACCTACAACTCAACGATATGTACATTACTGAGTGCGCTCTGCAGTAGGCACATTATCCAGCATAGCTATCTTGACACTACTATACCCTTACATTCCCTGAATGCACAAAAAGATGAATCACAGGTGCCACAAACATCCAAATATTTCTTAAATGCAGCCTATTGACATGACTGCCTGCGTTGCCCAATTTCTTTTTTGGGGGGGGGGGGGCAGATTTTTTTTTTTAACCAAATAATGTATACACTGATTGTGTTTTTCTCTGCCTTACAACACCCCATGATTGGTGTTGCACGTTCCGGCATTGAGGCCATATGTTACATGGGGTAGATCCTGTATCACGGTTCATGCCAGTCGCAAAGGGGTTGGAGCGGTTTTTGGTCGGTGGGTTGGTGGTAAAGAAATTACCATTGCTTTCGCTTCCAAAATATTAAAGGAATCGGAAGCAGTCTACAGCACAATTGAGTGTGAGGCATTAGCATGTGTTTGGGCAGTAGAAAAATGTAAGTCATAGTTTTAGGGACCATCTTTTGATGTCTATACTCAGGGCTTTAATTGGGATGAAAAAACTGGGGGGTCTCTCAAAGGGGCGTGGCCAATGCAATTAAGGGCGTGGCTTAAGACACTTAAGCTAAAAATCTGTGCTAAGCATAGTGTGCTACCCGACTTGTATTTTGCTGTTTTGGTCACCGGATCAAGATATATGATACAACAAGAAACATCATACCTACAACAAGTCAGGACTATTGGCTTTGTCAATGATTGTTAGTTGCATAAGATAAATAATCAGCCACCATGGCTAGTATATAATATTGAAAAAGTTTCCACTTAAAGCCCTGGTGACACCACGACAATGTTGCTGCTCCTGAATTTCAAAAAGAGAAGGGAAATCCAGAGAGACAATGACTCTCTTTAAAGGATTTCCCTTCTCCTACAACTCTCCCTGGCATGATGTTGTGCCGTAACTTTTCCACTAGTGAGAAGTGAGCAGTGTGAATGGATGTGCCTGCTGTCACTGCACTCCACCTGTGCCAGGGCACAAAACAGAGCCCGATAGAGACCCGTTCCGAGCCCCCCTTTATTAAACTGCCGGTGCTCAGTACCGGTGAGACCCACTTAAAGCCCTGTTTATACTGACCATAAACCTTTAGTGCATCTCTTAAGTGTCAATGGTATAGGCAAAGCGTCGGCACGATTGGTGCGGCTGGTCTACACTGCAAGAATATGACACGACTGTAAAATACATACAAGGGGGAAAGAACTTTTACGCTGATTATTGGTCATATTTGCCTTTGCCAATATCTGATGCCTTAACAGGTGGCAAGGATAAGAAACGGGTGCTATCGAGTTATATCTGAGAGTGAGTGAGTGACAGCAACAGCAAATGATGGAGTTTTGCCAAAAGTGTTTCACTACATCAGAGTAGGTTCACCAATCCATCTGAAAAACGTTTATCAGAGGAGTTTATTTTTTTTAATTTTATTTTTTTGCAGTTTTTTTATATAGCGCGAACTTGACCCGAATCTAATCAGGTATCAGAGCGCTTTACATAGCACCAGTTACGTAACATGAGGACACACATTCATTGTTTGTTAGGCACAGGGAGATTAAGTGATTTGCCCAGAATCACAAGATGTTCAGCGTCATTACCGAGACTCGAACCCAGTTCCCCCAGGTCCGAGGTCGAGCGCCCTAACCGTTAGGCTAATTTACAGATTTTTGACAAATATTGTCTACATTGTCATGTGAGAATCCGATTTGTTTAACCCTTTCACCACGGCGGGAATTCCGCCGCGGTGCTGGGGGGTGCGGGGGGCAGCGCGGTGGCGCTGTGCTCATGACGGAGCCGCTCCGTCATGAGCCACGGTTGAGCTGTGCTCATGACGGAACGGTTCCGTCATGACTCCGCCCAGTTGCGTTGTCCCCCCGCACAGGCGGGGAAACAGCGCCATGTAGGCGGAGCGGCCGCCAACGGGCGTGTCATGACGGAACCGTTCCGTCATGAGCACACGGCAACCGTGGCTCATGACGGAGCGGCTCCGTCATGAGCAGGGAAGGGGTTAAGGAAGGGTTTGTTTGTGCCTCCTTCAAGTTTACGTGAACGTATAGCCAGTTTGGCACATGATGGTCATCTGGGGATTTCATTAAACCAACAAAAGGAGGCGTACATCCGGGAGACGGATCGAAGTCTCCAAAATGCTGGGAAAGGTGCACAAGGCAAGAGAAATAAAAGCATTTGGAGACTTCGATCCGTCTCCCGGATGTACTCCTTCTTTTGTTTGTTCAAAGTTTTTTCAAGGGGACTAGGAGTATTTCTCTCCATTTTGATGACAATTCCCATTTCTCGCTCAATTGTTTTGTACATCTGGGGATTTCAGCAACTTGCAAAAGGTGAAGAGAGTTTTTTGGGTGGCCCGGTAAAGACAAAGACGTTTCTGTATTCATTGGAGAATGTCTGTAATGTATAGTTTTTGACAAACCCTAGAAAACAGCTTGCAAACCTCTATTTCCAGTGCCACTGCCCATAGGCCCTTGGTCTAAAGTTGCTCTGGGCTTCTCAAGTCCCTTCAGTTTACTGCCAGCCGAGAAGAGATTCTACGTTGTGTTACTTGACTAGTTTTCTACGTGGATTTACGATTCGTTTGTCGAATCTCCTAATACCAAGACTGCTATTCATTTTTTAGAAAAAGTATTTCCCAGTGAGGGTTCCCCGCAATACATAGTAACGGACAATGGTACGCATTTTGTGTCGAAGCAAATGAAAGAATGTATGACTAGACTGGACGTAGGGCATTTGCAGGTTGTCTTATGCAGCCCCTCTTCCAAAGGCCTGGTAGAAAGGGCTAATCGCATGCTTAAGGAAGGTATTCAAACAGCTCTGTCTGCTCACATGGATGTGTCCAAATTTCTGGAAGATAAGGTGTGGGCATATTTGACTAATCTGCATTCTGCTGCTGGTGAGCTATGAGGAAGAGGTTAAAACGGAGTTCATACCAGGGTGACTGCAGAATGCTAGATTGCAAAGTGTCTGTGTGAACAGCGGAGAATAATTTGAGGTGAATAATAAAGTCAGGCCCGGGCCGGACTGGGAACAGCAACCAGCCCTGGCAGGTTGCTCCTCGACCGGCCTCGGGAGCAGGGGTGCAACCAAAAAGCACCGCTCCCGCTTTTCATACAGGGGGGCTATATTGCAGCACTGCTGCAAAGCTGCCCCCGTAAGAAAAGCAGCCCCGCAGGCACCAAACCAGCCCCCACACCTCCGGCCCACCAGGGCAATGCCCGGTGCCCGCCGTGGCCACGGTGGCCCTGGACAGGTCCTGGAGCGAGAGAGTGATGCGGAAACAAAACGTACAAAAGCGACTTTACGATTGCAGGAAGGATGTGAAGAACATTGAAATTAATGTGAATGGTCAGGTTTTGATCAAGAAACCATCCAGGGTTGTGAAAGGGGAATCAATTCTTTCATTGCCGGTCAAAGTAGTTAAAACAAGTCAAGTTTCTGTTCTGTTACGGGGAGAAGGTGCTGGGATAAATCAAGTCAGGTGTTTGTTTGTTAAGCGCGACTACTCACCCATAAGGGTCTCAAGGTGCTGGGGTTGGGGGAGGAGGGGGGTTGGCAGGTTCCAGTCCATAAAGGACAGTGTGGTTCCCATTTCTGACGCCCAAGCTGACATTTCCCACCACACTTCTTCTAGCGGTATGGTGAGGGATTCTACACTATCTACGGATTTGTCTCGTCTTGGCGAGGCTGCTCGAAATTTGCCAACAAGTGTTTCTGATGCACCCACCGGGGAAATGGAATCTAGACCCTTCCAAGAAAAGCCAAGCGCTGCTGGCGGCGACGCCCTCTTAAATATACAAAATATATCCTTTTTATTTTTCACATGACAAAAAGTACTTTTTCAACAATTTTACAACAGAGTAACAAAAGTATTGTAAAAGTATGCAAATAAGCACTGGCCAATGCCATTTCCTTCCCTTTGGTATTGCTTTAAGGCCTGTTGACCCTTTATATGTAGGCAGACTTTCTCCACGCTGCCTGTGTACTGCTGGCGTGACAGAAGGTATATGTAAAACACAGGACTCTGCAAGCCATCCAAGAAAAGATAATCTACATTTTTGGCACAACTCTGATACTGGAATGCACATTCGGAAGGATATTGTGGAAAAACTCCCAGATTATATATTTTTTCTTTTTTTAAGGCCCAATAAACATCAAAGCACAAATGTGAAAAGTCATGAGAAGTGCAAGGTTTGTGAAGCACCACTTTTCAAACGTGCAGGTCTCCTCTAAGGACAGTACTTTCAAACATATCTAAGGCACCCCTCAAGTATTTATGTATTCCAATAAATGGGTAGCTTCCCTTTGGTACCAGCTATTTCATTGCATTATTCTCACGCCATCGTAAACATACATAGGGACCAGGCGCGTGAATTCACTTTTGATGCCAACTAGATTTCATACATTACATCTATTTTAACACTTTACGATCATTTCAACAACACCGTGGCTGGCAGAAGCATTAGATTGCGCCGGGTGAGCAGAGGTGGTTTGCCTCTGTGCGCGTGCTTTCTATGCTCTTGCCAGTTATTACATCATAGAGCGAATGCAGCCTTGGTCTAGCACCAAACACAAACAAAATACTGCAGTTCCAACTTACTGTGGCCTCCCTCATTGGACAGCACCCATTCCTAGAAACCAACAACAGACTTGCAGTCTTTCTTTCACATTCTAGAGTGCAGGGAAAGCCCCCTTCCCTAGAAACCAACAACAGACTTGCAGTCTTTCTTTCACATTCTAGAATGCAGGGCAGGGAGAGAAAAAAAAGAGTGGTTGACAAGTGGAGTGAAATGTATCGTAATATGTCATCTGAGGACGCAAAATGTGAGTTTTGCGCATTCGGTCACAGTGAACAGGGTTTTTTTTTGGCTTGAGGACACACAAGATTGTGTCTGAATTTTTCATAGTCTCTTGACTTCGATATATCACACATGGATGTTGAAGACACACTCCAACCCCATCTCTTCTCTACGAAGCGCTTTCCACACTCCGCTCGCCGTTATATTAAGACCACTCTGTTAACGTCCAAGACTACAATGGCGCTACTTCAACACTGCTTCTTGCGTCAATAGCTAGTCTCGTGAAAAGGTACACAGCGCATAGCGGTCGGGGTTACCAACCCCCTGTGAATGCTTCGATCCCAGGAGTAGCAAGGCTCGCAGGACACCAGGCACCAACACTAGTCCTCGAGTGCCCGGGCCGGACGGTGAACACCCCACGCGACACTGGACAACTAAGTTCACACCTTGTCCATCGCGGTGGGACACCGTTGCCGAGCAAAACGTCTTCAGTTCCACCAGGGTGGAAAATCCGGAGACTTCATCCCAAGTTGGGTTTTCGATTGTAGCACAACAGCGTCTTGCAATCGCTTCCTTCAACATGTCATGCAGCGGGGCCTCATGCTGTCTACCGGGTTTGGGTCAACCTGAAAAGTAACAAGAGGAGACGTTGGATAAAGTTCCTGTTGCGAAATTAATTTCTCAAAATTCAGATCTGAACTCCCCCACCCTCTTGTTTGTTTTGGTGGCGGTCCAGGTGAAGTACGGCCCATCTGAAGCCCTTACAAAGCACAGACCCAACCCAGTTACTTGTAAGACTTTCAGTTCTGAGAAAGTACAAGAGGAGGCTGGTAGGCTACAAGTTACTGGCACACAGCTCCTACTCTGGGAACACCTTTTGTTTCCATTGGCACACTATCGGTGTCTTTAGCGGGTGTGCCTGCTTGCGTCAGCGCCACTGATAACTTTGTGTAGGCCACAGATCTAGGTAGGTTGGAGGTGTTGGGTTTAACTCTGAGTTAAATCACCCTATACTAATGCTGCACATAGGGTGGTTATGTAAGTACCACAAAAAACTAGATTTTTCAGTCTATTTCGAATAAAAGAGATAGCTCCAAATGAAAACGTGGTGGGCGGCCTAAATCTTGAATTCGAAGTAGCTCGTATATTTCTGCAGTAGGTACTCAAGCCGCAGATATATCATCAAAAATGGCAAGTCATGCGGCCTTATTTAACGCCCAGTTTATGTTGGCTCGCGAGGCACTTTCTCCTCCGGCCTCTTGTTCAGGCTCGCCTTGTGTGGGCTATTTTCAGGCATGCAATATTAGCTATAGATCTGGGAAATGTAGGGTGACCATTCTGAAACATGCAAAATATAGGTTTTATGTTGCTTTGAGAAGATATTGTTCAACAGGTTAGTGTCCAGTAAGTTTTTAGTACTCTGCTCTGGAGTACTGGCTTGTCAGAAGCTTTTATGGGACCCGCTCAAAATGTTTTTACAAAGCCGCACCGTGGCTTTTCCTTCAAATAGAAGTGATGAGGTCCCATAGGCTGCCTCGTCATTAATAACTCGACCAGGTTTTTCTAATTATCTGCTATATAAATTAATTTTGTAGCTTGGGCGAGGAGCTCAGGGCAAATATCTCCAGATGCCCACCCTATTTAGAAGTCTCGCATACAGTGGGTTTCATCAATGCAATTTTTGGGAAATATGGGGTAATTGAGCATGAGATAGTAAGTGATTTGCCCAGGATCAAACAGTTAACCAAGTGGGGAATCAGGCATCAAAGTTCAGCGTTACCACATTTCTGCCCTATGGGTCAATTCAGTTTATTCTTCACGGTTGACGAGTGCCATTTTGAGAGAGTCACTCACCACAGAGTACAGGGGCGGCGGGCGGTTCCGGAACTCTTGGATGTAAGCATAGAATGGGCCCTCCAGGAGGCCATCGAAGTCGCTGTGGAGCGGTGGGGACAACCTGTGCTCTGAGTCATCGTCGGACACAATGGCGGAATATTCAGGAGGAGCTGAAAAACAAAACAAAATATAGGTCAGACAAGGGGGCTCACCTTCCACAGAGTGGGGCACCAGACACCTGCAGGAGCAGCACTTCCTACACTGACTATCTGTTGCAACCCTCCGGTAAAGACCACGTGGCGCAGGCGTGCCAATGACTACTGGCCCTGCGATACACTCTACCGCCAGTAACACTCAACTGTTCCATGGACCACCTTCACAATGAGGAAGATATCTGGCTTTGGTTTATTATAAAGACACCAATGGATATGGAAGATAACATAAGGGTAGCCAGAAGTCCTCAATCACATGATGCTTCTTGTATCATCACACATTGCTTCTTCCAGAAAATTCTCCAGAAAGGATCAATTTTTTAACTTAATCATCCACCCCATATCTTGCCAGGTCTATACAACACAAACATGTCCCCGACTGACCACTTACCCTCAACGCTCATAGCTTTACATTTATCTCCTCACCCTCAACAATCCCCACTTTACCCAGAAGACGGCACTCTTCCATGTTGGCGCTACAAATCGACAGAGCAGAGCATTTACAGACCATCCTATTGGATACTTACGCTCAGGCTGCTCCGGGATGGTGAGTCGCAGCCAGTCGAGATTGACGCTGTACTGGCTACTGACACTGGATGTTCGGCTCCCGAAGGGATGCAACGGGATCGTCCCGATGACCAGCGGAAGCTCCAGCAGTAGCTTTGATGTGCCGGGAATGTCGACGCACACCTAAGACACAAGAGGGAAGGACGGCTTTGAATAAAAATGACACCACGCACATTAATATAATCAAATAAGCAGTAAAATGGTAAACCTCATATCAACCACTTGAAAAAAGCAATAGGATTTACTCATACCATCAGTTTTGAGTTAGTTGTGTTCCAATAAACTCTTACTGCACCCTGGCACAATTCTGTGTTTTGTAAAGGGAGTGCAACATTAGATTAATGTAGCATTTGTCTTAATTAAGGCCACTCGAAAAAGGTGCCTTATGGTATGGCTTTAAATGTCCACAAGATGGAGGCAGAGTGTAACAAACAACCTTAAAAGCACTCATAGTTTCACAGGAAAGGGAGTGCTAAATGGCAAAATATAATTTTTCCTGGAAGTCTAAAATAAAGAAAGAAATGTAATAAAACCTTGCACCACAGCTGTGCTCAGATTTGGAAAGCCTCACAGCCCAGTTACGCTAAGCCTTCTTTGAATTCCCATATGAAGCTCCTTTCTCTATTCCTCCATGTAGTGGCGACCTCTCACCTTTAAAGTATACTCGACACGGATGATTCGGCACTGCGTAATGGACGGGCCAAGGGGTGGGACCTTCAGTGCTCTTCCGTGCCACGTCTCCCTCTTTCCAGCACCCACCGGGTCTCCAGCCATGGTGGCCACCACAGTTTTCTTCTGCTTCATGGTTCCCCGTGCGATAAAGGTTTGCGTTTGGATAATGGCCGCCTTTGGTACCACGGCACGGGACGTGGCGTTATCGATTTCAGCAAATATCGGGATTACTTCACCTGGAGGAGAAATAAAAGCTATGTTGATTCCAGGCCTTCAAGAGCAGATGTGTTTTGCTATTAAGCAGTTATGACTGCCTTTTATAGTGCTTTGAGGACAGTCATGTGACACTGGGCGCAGTTTGCAAAGCTGACACATGCAGCGAGATGTTAGCTTAAATGCAGAAACTGGAGGCTTGCACTACGGGCTTGATGAGGGCTTGTTGTTTGTGAATCCAATAAACTTAGCTTCTAATTTTTACATCACTTGAACTACTTGTGTGATCCTGGGCAATGTGTCGCCTTAGCATTCCTCAGTTTTGTTGTCTGCAAAACTGGGAGCACTTAACACATTTTCCTGACACTAGAAAAGCATAAAATGGCGAAACAGTAGAAAACCACCAAATTAAATTTCATTAAAATGAGCTAAGAGATTATTTTGGTATTGCCCACCTAATCTCTGTCCTGAAGGACAAGGCTGGTCTTTGAATAAAGCTTTTGAGGCACTTAAGTCTAATAAGGGAGAAAAAGGCAGTCTTGAATGCGATCAGTGATGTCCCTCAAGTTACCTGGAGTGTAGCCTTTCCGGTCGATCTTGGCGGTGACGGACACCTGTCCGAGGCTGCAGTACCAGGCGCGGGCGTTCTTCTCCTTCGTACCGGCTTGTGGGGCCTGGAGAGAAGAGAATGGGCTTTAAGTTTCACTCCAGTTAGCAAAGATTGGACTAAATAAGGTAGGTAAATTTACAATGCCCCAACTATTCAGTGGCCTATGAAACAAATTTAGTAGCCATCAGTGCGAAAATTAGGCTCTATGTATTGCCAAATGAAATGTACCCAACTTGATGTGAGCTTTTGGGCACAACAGTCAAGTTTATGACCATGGTATTGTTAAATTAAGAGCAAGATCAACAAATCCTGTGCCCTATAGAAACGAGGAGAAATGACTATACAAGTCTAGTTACAAATGGGAGGGCGAGAAAATTCTACTGTGTGAGGATATGTCCGCCCCCCCTACACCTCCCTCAGTGATGGTCCACCCCGGGGGTTGCCCGCAGACTCACCAGTAGGGCGGGCGTGTTGACGTCGATGGGTTCGATGACGGTGAAGTCTTTTTTGGCCTTCTTGACGGTGGCCCAGGGCCGGTGGAGTTTGGCCTTCACCCAGTACCGCACACTGCCGTGCTTCCCTTCGAATGACGTCACCAAGGTCCTACGAAGGCAAGAAATTGATAAAAATAGGCTTATCATGTGCTTCTATGGCCAACCCCAAATCGAATACAGATTAGATGTGATTATCTGTTGACTTGGTGCCATCAACTTCCACACACTGTTTTATCTTGGGCAAACCGCTTTCTCTCCAAGCCTCTGTTCCTTATGTTCTACAATAAACTGTGCTTAGAAGTAACAGTCCACGGGCCAACTGGTACTACGCCTTTGCGCGCTTGATTTGGACACGTTTACTTAAAATGAATGAATAGTTGAATAATGACATTTGTGGGCGCTCACTCTTCGAGGCACTTCACACCATACGAGCAAAGGGGTTTCGCCCTGTGTCACATCCATTGCACAATGCGCTTAGACGTCGTGCGCCAGGCGCACGTATGACGCACACTGATTGCGCACTTACTCTGGCAGCTGGAAGCTGAAGGGGAACTCGTGTTTTCCGGCCGGCAGCACCGTCAGCGCCCCGTTATCTGCGAGGAGAACAAGAAAACACAGTTAGAACTGGGCACGCACGATTCTGCAGCACTTCCGGTCTCACGGTCTGCTCTGCTGAGCTCAGCTGTCAGTCACCCAAGTAAAAGGGGTTTCTGACTTCTCACAGGCCTTTTAAAAATGCGGCTTTCTGACATGTCATGTGCCTTTTAAAAATGTGGTTTCCTCCTGACTAGCGACAGGAGCGCATTCGAGACAGTTTTGTTGCAGGTGCAGAATTAATTAATTTAAGGAAACGAGAAATAGAAGCTTAGCCTAGGAGCCCCTTGGGCGCCCCTCCCACCTCCCCGCACAGACCTAACTCAATTGTTTAACACTCCGGTTTACCGATGCAATAAATGAACCACGACACACTCCGATAGAAACAAGTCGCGAGCTACATTCACAGTGTGACATTAGGTAACGTGTTATACATAGTCTTGCAGCTCACTGCCGAGGGCACTAATGGCTGTTAAAGGCCCTGAACCCGAGTTGGGCCTACTACGAGGGCAGGGCCTTTGACAAACAGTGAAGCCAGAGGCAGGAGGGCTATTCAAACATTCCACCCAATGAAGGTAGAATGTTCCAAGTTAAAAATGGAAAAACATTGGAATGTTGGAGCAGAAGGCCTATACCAGCCATTATTGGCCCGGAGCCCCTCACGGCCTTCAGTGCAGGTCCCAGCATTCCTATGTTCTAATAAGTATAAAACATGCTAAAACCTTTACACAGCTAAAAAGAATAGCCTGGATGCCACAGCACAATAAACAAACACCGAAACGTGTTTATGATCCGGGGTTAGCCTTACTTTCTTCACAGCAACTTGCATATTTAAAAAAGCAAACTGAGTAAACAGATGCAGCAAACAACAGAGACACGAGCAGTGTTCCTGTCACCCGTCTGCACGCTGCGGTTCTGGGATTGGTGGGCTGCTGGTGTTTGTGGTATGGTTTAGAGGGCGGTTATTTCGCAGAATGGCCCGTACTCTTGGAGTACACCAATGCATTTAGAGATAATTATAAACACCTTGTTTTGTATAGCACTATATACCACACCTGTGCGGCTTCTAAGCGCTGTGAATACCAGATGCAACTATTACACAGTTAATGGTTCAGATTTGATATTGGCAGGTTTTGGGCAGACCCCTTTAAGCGCCTGTGTGCGTGGACGCACGTGCTTAAGGACACAGCCATTTGTTTCGTTCTGCTGGGGTGTACCGTAGCCCACTGCTTGCCGTCTGGTGGCTATCATGTCTTGAGGCACCCTTGCCCAGGCAATTATAGAAATTTCTCAACAAAAGTTATTACAAATAATTCTGCGGAAAATGCGGCAAAAAACACATTCTCAGGCAAACATGCAGTTGACAAAGTTTGCTAGTACCACCACTTAGTGCCACCAGCGTGGTTTCTAAACACTAAATAACGGGTGTTAGGGCCAGTCTGTGCATGACTGCCCCAGCCCGGCCAACCTTCTATTAAACCTTTAGAACCCTCAAATGCCAGCTGCCCTCCGTCTCCGTGTTCCTTCAAGGATGGACTGAGGCCAGGACCCCAGCATGACCCTTCCCTGCCCCCGTTTCTTATGACCAGCCTGCGCGTCTTATGTTCAGGGGGTCTGGTGGTCAGGGGTGTTAGCGCCACTTAACGCACCCAAGAATAGAAGCCGGTCACCCTGTGAAGGAACGCAAGGCCGCTCACATGTGACAGTCGCACATGCCAAGACTCGGGGCGTCTGGGGGTTCGGGCCAGGATAAGCCGCGTGTCTGGGTAAACAAGCCTCGCGAGAGAAGCAGGGAAAGGTGTGACCTGCTTTGGATACATTTTGGCTGTGAAACCAGGTGGTACGTGGTCAGATTTCGGAAGCTCCACTTGAGCAAACTGTGTGATCTTGGGCAAGCCAGTTTTCTGATCTTCCCAAAACCAGAGCGCTTAAAATCTCCACAGTCTCAAATTCCTCTTCGGAAAATGCATGTTTACATTGAAAGAGAGCAGCTTAACGCCAGCGAACTCTGTAAGTCGAACAAAAAAAAACAAGGGAAGCAAAGTGCCAAACACGGTAGCCTGGGTTGGGGTTCCGTGAGATATGCCTTCTGCAGAGATCTCAGGTATCCCCAAATCGGCTGTGGCCGGTTTATCGTTTAACCCCCCAAAAAAGAAATGCAAGGAGTTCTGGCAAATTTTACTCATGGTGCCTCAAAACGTAAATATCAAAAAATGAAACTGCGAAGTGTGCTGTCCAACAGAGCCCCTGGCCACGCCCACCACATCCTGTTTTTGTGATCTGGTTTCGACCGGGCAACGCACACCAGCTGTTCTATGTACAAACCCTGACGTTTGGAAGCCTCCGCTACAACAAAAATGTTATGTGGAACGCTCTGTGTTGCTTCTTGGAGGTATATTATTAATGTTGAAAGGACACCTCAGAATCTAAAACGCATGGGTTCTGATGACGTTAACTGAACTAAAACCACCCCACACACTTCACACCAAGTCTAAACAATGAACAAACGCTGCGACCACACAAAACCAAGCACACCCTGGCAACCAAAACTTCCTGCAGTTTCATGGGTTCCCCAGATCGGAAAGTAAGGGCGCCCCAATAGAACAAGTGTTTTAAGTGCCAAGACAATGGTGGTTGGCGCTTTACAAATGTGAATAAGGAGGCAGCGCACTGAAGCACAGGCCCGTCCCAAAAGTTTAATAAACTCTGTCCTCATACAGTAAGCTGGCCACACTCTAATGGTTTCTCTGCGCTGTAATAACAGCCACTAATCCTCGAAGCACGGATGCGGATTTCAGCGACTTTGAAATGATGAAATGCCGAGTGAACCTTAAAATTCAAAACCGCGATCAGCAAGATGTACACACCTCTCTGCAGTGAATGCATTAACCCACTGAGTTAGATTGGCGCTCTGCACGGACCCAGTGCACTGGCAGGACCCTGGCGCTACATGTCACCGTCAGGACCCCCCTCCCCACACGAAGACATGTACCTCCCTCTTCTGGTAAGAACACTTAGATTTCACTTGACTGCACACTGCTGCCCTACACACAGAGCCCAGTCTGCAGGTGGATGAACAGATAACGAATGGATGATAGCGCTTCGAAATGAATCGCCTTTAAGCGCTTCATGTGTAACAGAAGTTAAAAACACGGGCTACACCAGGATGAACAGATGAATAAACAACACAGTATGACAAAGTGAAACACATCTATGCACTTCCAATCCCAAAACACGATCTGTCCCCTGTACATAACCCCCTACCCACCTCCTGCCTGCTGCAGGATGAACAGATTACTGAGGGTAACCCTGGTAACTTGTTTTTATGCAACACGTCTTGTTTCGGTTTCGCTTTCGCTTTCTCTAAGTGCTTTGGATAAGAGATGTTCCACTGCGCAGTTCACTTTTAGCACATAATGAAACTTGTGTAGCATAGCGCTGCAAACACAATGACTTCTAGGCGCTTGCTGTCTGAGGCAGCAGCTGGCGTCGCTGATGCTCACCCGTCTCCAGCAGGCTCTGTCGGTGCTCCAGGTAGCCCACCTCGTCGCAGTAGTTCTGGGTGTAGGTGGTACTGGAGCCGGCGCTGCGGGACTCGGTCCAGTGGACCCGGGCCAGGCCCTGGGCGTGGAGTTTGATGGACTCCACCTTGGCCTCGGCCACCAGTTCCAGCAGCACCCGTCCGGTCACGGTGTCTCCGCCGCTGAAGACGGGCGGGGAGTCCGGCTCCGGGCAGTCCAGGGCCAGCACGAACTTCTTCACTTTGTCGAAGATCATCCTCGCGGGTGGGAGGGTTTAAATGAGGCAAGAAGAGAGGGTAAAAGGTGTCCTGCCCGGTGTGCGGGTAAAGCCACCAAGAGATGCCCGGCTGCGCCTAGAAGTCAAGTCACACTTCGGAGCGCTCAGTTATTAACTGTGAGAGCATGCGGCTGGGGCGGTTTATATAGAGAGTGGGGGAGAGGGGGGGGGGGACACTGACAGGAGGGAGGGCGGCGCCAACCTGCGGAGGAGGGGCGCCAAGCACCGGCCAGAGTTCTTCCACCTATGAGCTGCGTCTGGGCGGGGCCTCAGGCTGGGGGGTTCCCAGGTCCTCCGAGTCCGGGGTATTCCGGGAATCCCTCTCGTGAGGGACGCTTGGAGCACCCATAGACCGGAGTTCAGTAACTCAGCTGTAAAACAGCCCATTAAAAGCACCTTTTATCCTGAATCCCACGGACTAGGGAGGAGGGGGGGGGGGGTGGAGACAGCCGGCAGAGTCAGTCACTGCCCACTGCCTTTTCGGGGGGCTCCCCTGTCACACTTTCCTCATAGCGGGTCTTTCTGCCTCAGTTGTGGGTGTGAGAGTGTGTGCCTGACGTCAATCAGCGAGGCACACAGCCAGCACCATCAGCTGTAAACATGGGCAGTACTCCGTGTACACAGCACAGAAACTGCCCAAATCATATGGGGGGGGGGGGGGGGCGAGATTACCCAAGTTATGGACGCAGAACAGGAAAGCTGCTACCAGCGATACTGCTCAACTCAAGGTGCAGAGCAGAGGAGCTTCCAAACACAGATACTGCCCAACTCAAGGTGCAGAGCAGGGGGAGCTTCCAACCACAGATACTGCCCAACTCAAGGTGCAGAGCAGGGGGAGCTTCCAACCACAGATACTGCCCAACTCAAGGTGCAGAGCAGAAGAGCTACTACCACAGATACTGCCCAACTCAAGGTGCAGAGCAGGGGGACCTTCCAAACACAGATACTGCCCAACTCAAGGTGCAGAGCAGGGGGAGCGTCCAACCACAGATACTGCCCAACTCAAGGGTGCAGAGCAGAGGAGCTTCCGACCACAGATACTGCCCAACTCAAGGTGCAGAGCAGGGGAGCTTCCAACCACAGATACTGCCCAACTCAAGGTGTAAGAGCAGTGGGACCTTCCAACCACATATACAGCCCAACTCAAGGTGCAGAGCAGGGGAGCGTCCAACCACAGATACTGCCCAACTCAAGGGTACAGAGCAGAGGAGCTTCCGACCACAGATACTGCCCAACTCAAGGTGCAGAGCAGGGTAGCTTCCAACCACAGATACCGCCCAACTCAAGGGTGCAGAGCAGGAGAGCTACTACCACAGATACTGCCCAACTCAAGGTGCAGAGCAGAAGAGCTACTACCACAGATACTGCCCAACTCAAGGTGCAGAGCAGAACAGCTACTACCACAGATACTGCCCAACTCAAGGTGCAGAGCAGGGGAGCTTCCAACCACAGATACTGCCCAACTCAAGGGTGCAGAACAGAGGAGCTTCCGACCACAGATACTGCCCAACTCAAGGTGCAGAGCAGGGGAGCTTCCAACCACAGATACTGCCCAACTCAAGGTGCAGAGCAGGGGGAGCTTCCAAACACAGATACTGCCCAACTCAAGGTGCAGAGCAAGGGAAGCTTCCAACCACAGATACCGCCCAACTCAAGGGTGCAGAGCAGGGGAGCTTCCAACCACAGATACTGCCCAACACAAGGGTGCAGAGCAGGGAAGCTTCCAACCACAGATACTGCCCAACTCAAGGTGCAGAGCAGGGGAGCTTCTGACAGAAGATACTGCCCAACTCAAGGTGCAGAGCAGGGGAGCTTCCAACCACAGATACTGCCCAACTCAAGGTGCAGAGCAGGGGAGCGTCCAACCACAGATACTGCCCAACTCAAGGGTGCAGAGCAGAAGAGCTTCCAACCACAGATACTGCCCAACTCAAGGTGCAGGGGAGCTTCCAGCCACAGATACTGCCCAACTCAAGGTGCAGAGCAGGGAAGCTTCCAAACACAGATACTGCCCAACTCAAGGTGCAGAGCAGGGAAGCGTCCAACCACAGATACTGCTGAACTCAGGGGTGCAGAGCAGAGGAGCCTACAGCCACAGATACTGCCCAGCTCAAGGGTGCAGAGCAGAGGAGCTTCCAACCACTGATACAGCCCAACTCAAGGTGCAGAGCAGAGGAGCTTCCAACCACAGATACTGCCCAAGTCAAGGTGCAGAGCAGGGGAGCTTCCAACCACAGATACAGCCCAACTCAAGGGTGGAGAGCAGGGGAGCTACTACCACAGATACTGCCCAACTCAAGGTGCAGAGCAGGGGGACCTTCCAAACACAGATACTGCCCAACTCAAGGTGCAGAGCAGGGGGAGCGTCCAACCACAGATACTGCCCAACTCAAGGGTGCAGAGCAGAGGAGCTTCCGACCACAGATACTGCCCAACTCAAGGTGCAGAGCAGGGGAGCTTCCAACCACAGATACTGCCCAACTCAAGGTGTAAGAGCAGTGGGACCTTCCAACCACATATACAGCCCAACTCAAGGTGCAGAGCAGGGGAGCGTCCAACCACAGATACTGCCCAACTCAAGGGTACAGAGCAGAGGAGCTTCCGACCACAGATACTGCCCAACTCAAGGTGCAGAGCAGGGTAGCTTCCAACCACAGATACCGCCCAACTCAAGGGTGCAGAGCAGGAGAGCTACTACCACAGATACTGCCCAACTCAAGGTGCAGAGCAGAAGAGCTACTACCACAGATACTGCCCAACTCAAGGTGCAGAGCAGAACAGCTACTACCACAGATACTGCCCAACTCAAGGTGCAGAGCAGGGGAGCTTCCAACCACAGATACTGCCCAACTCAAGGGTGCAGAGCAGAGGAGCTTCCGACCACAGATACTGCCCAACTCAAGGTGCAGAGCAGGGGAGCTTCCAACCACAGATACTGCCCAACTCAAGGTGCAGAGCAGGGGGAGCTTCCAAACACAGATACTGCCCAACTCAAGGTGCAGAGCAAGGGAAGCTTCCAACCACAGATACCGCCCAACTCAAGGGTGCAGAGCAGGGGAGCTTCCAACCACAGATACTGCCCAACACAAGGGTGCAGAGCAGGGAAGCTTCCAACCACAGATACTGCCCAACTCAAGGTGCAGAGCAGGGGAGCTTCTGACAGAAGATACTGCCCAACTCAAGGTGCAGAGCAGGGGAGCTTCCAACCACAGATACTGCCCAACTCAAGGTGCAGAGCAGGGGAGCGTCCAACCACAGATACTGCCCAACTCAAGGGTGCAGAGCAGAAGAGCTTCCAACCACAGATACTGCCCAACTCAAGGTGCAGGGGAGCTTCCAGCCACAGATACTGCCCAACTCAAGGTGCAGAGCAGGGAAGCTTCCAAACACAGATACTGCCCAACTCAAGGTGCAGAGCAGGGAAGCGTCCAACCACAGATACTGCTGAACTCAGGGGTGCAGAGCAGAGGAGCCTACAGCCACAGATACTGCCCAGCTCAAGGGTGCAGAGCAGAGGAGCTTCCAACCACTGATACAGCCCAACTCAAGGTGCAGAGCAGAGGAGCTTCCAACCACAGATACTGCCCAAGTCAAGGTGCAGAGCAGGGGAGCTTCCAACCACAGATACAGCCCAACTCAAGGGTGGAGAGCAGGGGAGCTACTACCACAGATACTGCCCAACTCAAGGTGCAGAGCAGGGTAGCTTCCAACCACAGATACTGCCCAACTCAAGGTGCAGAGCAAGGGGAGCTTCCAAACACAGATACTGCCCAACTCAAGGTGCAGAGCAAGGGAGCTTCCGACAGAAAATACTGCCCAACTCAAGGTGCAGAGCAAGGGAAGCTTCCAACCACAGATACTGCCCAACTCAAGGTGCAGAGCAAGGGAAGCTTCCAACCACAGATACTGCCCTACTCAAGGTGCAGAGCAGGGGAGCGTCCAACTACAGATACTGCCCAACTCAAGGGTGCAGAGCAGAGGAGCTTCCGACCAGAGATACTGCCCATCTCAAGGTGCAGAGGAGCTTTCGACCACAGATTTTACCCAACTCAAGGGTGCAGAGCAGGAGAGCTTCCAACCACAGATACTGCCCAACTTAAGGTGCAGAGCAGGGGAGCTTCCAACCACAGATACTGTCCAACACAAAGGTTGGAGAGTAGGGGAGCTACTACCACAGATACTGCCCAACTCAAGGTGCAGAGCAGGGGAGCTTCCCACCACAGATACTGCTCAACTCAAGGTGCAGAGCATTAGAGCTTCCAATCGCATATACTGCCCATCTCAAGGTGCAGAGCAGAGGAGCTTCCAACCAAAGATACTGCCCAACTCAAGGTGCAGAGCAGGGGAGCTTACAACCACAGATACTGCCCGACTCAAGTTGCAGATCAGGGAAGCTTCCAACCACGGATACTGCCCAACTCAAGGTGCAGAGGAGAGGAGCTTTCGACCGCAGATACTGCCCTACTCAAGGTGCAGAGCAGGAGAGCTTCCAACTACAGATACTGCCCAACACAAGGTGCAGAGCAGGGGGAGCTTCCAACAACTGATACTGCCCAACTCAAAGTGCAGAGCAGGGGGAGCTTCCAACGACTGATACTGCCCAACTCAAGGTGCAGAGCAGGGGGAGCTTCCAACCACAGATACTGCCCAACTCAAGGTGCAGAGCAGGAGAGCTTCCAACCACAGAAACTGCCCAACTCAAGGTGCAGAGCAGGGGAGCTTCCAACCACAGATACTGCCCAACTCAAGGTGCAGAGCGGGGGAGCTTCCAACCACAGATACTGCCCAACTCAAGGTGCAGAGCAGGGGGAGCTTCCAAACACAGATACTGCCCAACTTAAGGTGCAGCGAGGGGAGCTTCCAACCACAGATACTGCCCAACTCAAGGTGCAGACCAGGGGGAGCTTCCAAACACAGATACTGCCCAACTCAAGGTGCAGACCAAGGGAAGCTTCCAACCACAGATACTGCCCAACTCAAGGGTGCAGAGCAGGGGAGCTTCCAACCACAGATACTGCCCAACACAAGGGTGCAGAGCAGAGGAGTTTCCAACCACAGATACAGCCCAACTCAAGGTGCAGAGCAGAGGAGCTTCCAACCACAGATACTGCCCAACTCAAGGTGCAGAGCAGGGGAGCTTCCGACAGAAGATACTGCCCAACTCAAGGTGCAGAGCAGGAGAGCTTCCAACCACAGATGCTGCCCAACTCAAGGTGCAGAGCAGGGGGAGCTTCCAACCACAGATACTGCCCAACTCAAGGTGCAGAGCAGGGAAGCTTCCAAACACAGATACTGCCCAACTCAAGGTGCAGAGCAGGGAAGCGTCCAACCACAGATACTGCTGAACTCAGGGGTGCAGAGCAGAGGAGCCTACAGCCACAGATACTGCCCAGCTCAAGGGTGCAGAGCAGAGGAGCTTCCAACCACTGATACAGCCCAACTCAAGGTGCAGAGCAGAGGAGCTTCCAACCACAGATACTGCCCAACTCAAGGTGCAGAGCAGGGGAGCTTCCAACCACAGATACAGCCCAACTCAAGGGTGGAGAGCAGGGGAGCTACTACCACAGATACTGCCCAACTCAAGGTGCAGAGCAGGGGAGCTTCCCACCACAGATACTGCTCAACTCAAGGTGCAGAGCAGAAGATCTTCCAACCGCATATACTGCCCAACTCAAGGTGCAGAGCAGAAGAGCTTCCAATCAAAGATACTTCCCAACTCAAGGTGCAGAGCAGGGGAGCTTCCAACCACAGATACTGCCCAACTCAAGGTGTAAGAGCAGGGGGACCTTCCAACCACATATACTGCCCAACTCAAGGGTACAGAGCAGAGGAGCTTCCGACCACAGATGCTGCCCAACTCAAGGGTACAGAGCAGAGGAGCTTCCGACCACAGATACTGCCCAACTCAAGGTGCAGAGCAGGGGAGCTTCCCACCACAGATACTGCTCAACTCAAGGTGCAGAGCAGGGGAGCGTCCAACCACAGATACTGCCCAACTCAAGGGTACAGAGCAGAGGAGCTTTTGACCACAGATACTGCCCAACTCAAGGTGCAGAGCAGGGTAGCTTCCAACCACAGATACCGCCCAACTCAAGGGTGCAGAGCAGGAGAGCTACTACCACAGATACTGCCCAACTCAAGGTGCAGAGCAGAAGAGCTACTACCACAGATACTGCCCAACTCAAGGTGCAGAGCAGAACAGCTACTACCACAGATACTGCCCAACTCAAGGTGCAGAGCAGGGGAGCTTCCAACCACAGATACTGTCCAACACAAAGGTTGGAGAGTAGGGGAGCTACTACCACAGATACTGCCCAACTCAAGGTGCAGAGCAGGGGAGCTTCCCACCACAGATACTGCTCAACTCAAGGTGCAGAGCATTAGAGCTTCCAATCGCATATACTGCCCATCTCAAGGTGCAGAGCAGAGGAGCTTCCAACCAAAGATACTGCCCAACTCAAGGTGCAGAGCAGGGGAGCTTACAACCACAGATACTGCCCGACTCAAGTTGCAGATCAGGGAAGCTTCCAACCACGGATACTGCCCAACTCAAGGTGCAGAGGAGAGGAGCTTTCGACCGCAGATACTGCCCTACTCAAGGTGCAGAGCAGGAGAGCTTCCAACTACAGATACTGCCCAACACAAGGTGCAGAGCAGGGGGAGCTTCCAACAACTGATACTGCCCAACTCAAAGTGCAGAGCAGGGGAGCGTCCAACCACAGATACTGCCCAACTCAAGGGTACAGAGCAGAGGAGCTTTTGACCACAGATACTGCCCAACTCAAGGTGCAGAGCAGGGTAGCTTCCAACCACAGATACCGCCCAACTCAAGGGTGCAGAGCAGGAGAGCTACTACCACAGATACTGCCCAACTCAAGGTGCAGAGCAGAAGAGCTACTACCACAGATACTGCCCAACTCAAGGTGCAGAGCAGAACAGCTACTACCACAGATACTGCCCAACTCAAGGTGCAGAGCAGGGGAGCTTCCAACCACAGATACTGCCCAACTCAAGGGTGCAGAGCAGAGGAGCTTCCGACCACAGATACTGCCCAACTCAAGGTGCAGAGCAGGGGAGCTTCCAACCACAGATACTGCCCAACTCAAGGTGCAGAGCAGGGGGAGCTTCCAAACACAGATACTGCCCAACTCAAGGTGCAGAGCAAGGGAAGCTTCCAACCACAGATACCGCCCAACTCAAGGGTGCAGAGCAGGGGAGCTTCCAACCACAGATACTGCCCAACACAAGGGTGCAGAGCAGGGAAGCTTCCAACCACAGATACTGCCCAACTCAAGGTGCAGAGCAGGGGAGCTTCTGACAGAAGATACTGCCCAACTCAAGGTGCAGAGCAGGGGAGCTTCCAACCACAGATACTGCCCAACTCAAGGTGCAGAGCAGGGGAGCGTCCAACCACAGATACTGCCCAACTCAAGGGTGCAGAGCAGAAGAGCTTCCAACCACAGATACTGCCCAACTCAAGGTGCAGGGGAGCTTCCAGCCACAGATACTGCCCAACTCAAGGTGCAGAGCAGGGAAGCTTCCAAACACAGATACTGCCCAACTCAAGGTGCAGAGCAGGGAAGCGTCCAACCACAGATACTGCTGAACTCAGGGGTGCAGAGCAGAGGAGCCTACAGCCACAGATACTGCCCAGCTCAAGGGTGCAGAGCAGAGGAGCTTCCAACCACTGATACAGCCCAACTCAAGGTGCAGAGCAGAGGAGCTTCCAACCACAGATACTGCCCAACTCAAGGTGCAGAGCAGGGGAGCTTCCAACCACAGATACAGCCCAACTCAAGGGTGGAGAGCAGGGGAGCTACTACCACAGATACTGCCCAACTCAAGGTGCAGAGCAGGGGAGCTTCCCACCACAGATACTGCTCAACTCAAGGTGCAGAGCAGAAGAGCTTCCAACCGCATATACTGCCCAACTCAAGGTGCAGAGCAGAAGAGCTTCCAATCAAAGATACTTCCCAACTCAAGGTGCAGAGCAGGGGAGCTTCCAACCACAGATACTGCCCAACTCAAGGTGTAAGAGCAGGGGGACCTTCCAACCACATATACTGCCCAACTCAAGGTGCAGAGCAGGGGAGCGTCCAACCACAGATACTGCCCAACTCAAGGTGCAGAGCAGGGGAGCTTCCCACCACAGATACTGCTCAACTCAAGGTGCAGAGCAGAAGAGCTTCCAACCAAAGATACTGCCCAACTCAAGGTGCAGAGCAGGGGAGCTTACAACCACAGATACTGCCCAACTCAACTTGCAGAGCAGCGAAGCTTCCGACAGAGGATGCTGCCCCATTCAAGGTGCAGAGCAGGGGAGCTTCACACCACAGATACTGCCCAACTCAAGGTGCAGAGCAGGGAAGCTTCCAACCACAGATACTGCCCAACTCAAGGTGCAGAGCAGGGGAGCTTCCGACAGAAGATACTGCCCAACTCAAGGGTGGAGAGCAGGGGAGCTACTACCACAGATACTGCCCAACTCAAGGTGCAGAGCAGGGGAGCTTCCCACCACAGATACTGCTCAACTCAAGGTGCAGAGCAGAAGATCTTCCAACCGCATATACTGCCCAACTCAAGGTGCAGAGCAGAAGAGCTTCCAATCAAAGATACTTCCCAACTCAAGGTGCAGAGCAGGGGAGCTTCCAACCACAGATACTGCCCAACTCAAGGTGTAAGAGCAGGGGGACCTTCCAACCACAGATACTGCCCAACTCAAGGTGCAGAGCAGGGGAGCGTCCAACCACAGATACTGCCCAACTCAAGGGTGCAGAGCAGAGGAGCTTCCGACCACAGATACTGCCCAACTCAAGGTGCAGAGCAGGGGAGCTTCCCACCACAGATACTGCTCAAGGTGCAGAGCAGAAGAGCTTCCAACCGTATATACTGCCCAACTCAAGGTGCAGAGCAGGGGAGCTTACAACCACAGATACTGCCCAACTCAACTTGCAGAGCAGCGAAGCTTCCGACAGAGGATGCTGCCCCATTCAAGGTGCAGAGCAGGGGAGCTTCACACCACAGATACTGCCCAACTCAAGGTGGAGAGCAGGGAAGCTTCCAACCACAGATACTGCCCAACTCAAGGTGCAGAGCAGGGGGAGCTTCCAAACACAGATACTGCCCAACTCAAGGTGCAGAGCAGCGGAGCGTCCAACCACAGATTCTGCCCAACTCAAGGGTGCAGAGCAGAAGAGCTTCCAACCACAGATACTGCCCAACTCAAGGTGCAGAGCAGGGGAGCTTCCAGCCACAGATACTGCCCAACTCAAGGTGCAGAGCAAGGGGAGCTTCCAAATACAGATACTACCCAACTCAAGGTGCAGAGCTGGGGGAGCTTCCAAACACAGATAATGCCCAACTCAAGGTGCTGAGCAGGGAAGCTTCCAAGCACAGATACTGCCCAACTCAAGGTGCAGAGCAGGGAAGCTTCCAAGCACAGATACTGCCCAACTCAAGGTGCAGAGCAGGGAAGCGTCCAACCACAGATACTGCCAAACTCAGGGGTGCAGAGCAGAGGAGCCTACAACCAAAGATACTGCCCAGCTCAAGGTGCAGAGCAGGGGAGCGTCCAACCACAGATACTGCCCAACTCAAGGTGCAGAGCAAGGGAGTTTCCGACAGAAGATACTGCCCAACTCAAGGTGCAGAGCAAGTGTGAGACCGGCCTCGTGGCGTGGGTCCTCCCGACCAGCCAGCTACCCTGCAACCACGCCGAACCTCGATGTTGCAGCCTCCCGGCCCCCGTGGGCCAGCCTCCCGAGGGCCGGCCAGATCCCCAACACGCATGCCCGGCGGAGGGAGGGCGAAACCCCCCCAAAACCAGACCGAGAGGCGCCGGCCAGGTGACACCTCTGGTCTCTTCCCCGAGGGAGGCCCGATCGACCACCAGGCCCCCGGTGAGCAGGCGCCTCACCCGCTTGGTGTCTGGAGTCCCTCCAGGACCCCCCTGAACAGATCAAAGGACCAGAACCCTGACACACCGCCCCAGGCACCAGACCCCTCTCCACGAGGGCTCCGGACTTCAAAGAGGAGGGGGGAGTATAACAAGGGGTGCTGAAGGGATGGCAGGGAGAGAAGACCTGGACTGACGAGAGCCTGCTGACGCTGTCGCGGCTCCTCGAACTCTGAAACATCTGAGCCCTGCTGACGCTGTCGCGGCTCCCCGAACACTAAACCCTCCGAGCCCTGCGGACGCTGTCGCGGCTCCTCGAACGCTGAAACATCCGAGCCCTGCTGACGCTGTCGCGGCTCCACGAACCATCAGAGCCCTGCGGACGCTGTCGCGGCTCCTCGAACTCTGAAACATCTGAGCCCTGCTGACGCTGTCGCGGCTCCCCGAATTCTGATCCATCTGAGCCCTGCCGACGTCGCCGCGGCTCCTCGAACTACGAACCTCCGGTGCCTGCTGAGTGACTCGCGGCCCGCTCCTCCAAGAGAACCGGCAGAGATTGCCGAGAGAAGCAACATCCCCTCAGCTCGAGGATTGAGAGCTGTGCGGCGGGTACTCCGCAGGGACACTGATTCAAAGACTGTCCCGCTACCCCTTACCCCTCTTCACGAGACCTCTGCCGCTTGTGGCACTAATTCTGCTTCTGCCTTCCGGATCATAAAGATCCCAAATAACCTATGATAAAATCTATTATCCTGCAACGAACTACTGTGTGGTGTCCCTCTATCTGAAGATAGTAGCTCAGCGTGTGCGATCCTAGGTATGAGACACTTCCAGGAAGGGCCTCCCCGCTCTTACTCGGCCGAACTCGAGGAGAGGTGGGCCACCGGGTGGTCAGGAACGTATTCCACACCTCCCGGGGGAACGCTTTCCAACATTGGTGGCAGCGACCGGATACGAGCCAACACCTAGAGATCGTGCAGTAGACGGCTAACGCACTACCCAGAAGAAATGGAAGGAGAAACTTCTCTAGGTGCCGCCGGCACCAACCCGAGCACGACATTCCGAGAGGACCAGTTGGAATCTTATACGCACCGAGAACTGAAACAATTTTGTAAAGACCTTGGAATCGCTACCACCGGACTAAGCACGAAAGAGGACTTCCAAGAAGCATTAAGAACCTGGGTCGAGGCGGGGACTTCCCAGACACAAACAGAAGGGGAGCCTCCTAACGAACCCCGAAGCAGCCCAGGGAGGAACGGCGCCCCCGAGGGGGGCCTATCCCCAGAGGAAATAGCGGACCGAGAAAGAAGTCGCAACCACGAACTAGAACTAGCAAAATTGAAAATCGAAGGAGAGATAAAGCTGGCCGAAAAGAAACTGGCGGTAGAACAGTTACGCCTACAAGGAGAGCTGGAGGAAAAGAAACAACAAAGAGAACACGAAGAAAGAAAACTCCAGCTAGAGCATGAACGTAGCCTGAAGGAGATCGAGCTCAAGGCTAAGAATGCAGAAGTCAGACCCCCGGAAGCCCGACCCCCTTCCGCCAACGTGGAACTAAAGGTCCACATCCCCAAAGATGTGGTGAAAGAATACTATAAGAACGACGACATCCAGCAATGGTTCAAAGCCTACGAAGTCGCCATGACCTCACACCGAGTCCCGCAGAAAGACTGGGGGGCTGGGCTGTGGGTCCGGTTCCTGAGTGAGGGAAGAGATACCCTGCTGGACCTGCCCTCCACGGTAATGAACTCCTACAGTCACATGAAAGAGGCCCTAGTAGCCAGATATGGGCTCACCCCTGAAATGTACCGGCAACGGTTTAGAGACTGCAAGAAGATACCCGGTACCACCTGGGTGGAGTACGTGAACTTTTACAGCCGGGCCTTGGACGGGTGGATCAAGGGCAGCAAGGTCTCCACCTTTGAGGAGCTGTTCGACCTGATCGCTTGGGAACACTTGGCCGCTAATTGCTTTGTAGAACTACGCCAGCACCTCCTGGACAGCAAACTCACAGACCCTCGAAAACTGGCTGTCGAGGCTGACCGGTGGGTAAACACCCGGGCCTCCCGGGGTCCCGTGGGAGACTACGGCCGCCACAGTCAGGGCCCCCCCCCGCCAGAGGGGCGGAGGGAATCAAGGCCGGCCAAGGGAACTTCCAGGGGGATCCCCACGCAGCCCCCCCAGAGGACAACCTCCACCCTTTCCAGCTCCACCTCCAGCCAGCACCGGGCCACCGGGGAGACCGGGGCCTCGCGTGAGGATCACCTGTTTCCGCTGCCAACAGACCGGACACTATGCCAGCGACCCTCAATGTCCCATGTACCAGCGAACCGCCACAACAACTCCACCGGCTCGACAAATGGCCTCCGTAGCCCTGGGGGAAGAGATGGAAGACTCCGAAGAATGGGAACCCGCCGCCATGGCCTTGGTCTCCCTAGGGGACCGGGAGATGGTCCCCGGAGCGCCCCTGCCCGCTAACACGAAGAAGTACCGACAGCAGGTGACGGTCAACGGTCACCGCGTCGAGGGCCTCCGGGACACGGGGGCGAGTGTCACGGCGGTTCATTATCACCTGGTCTCCGAAGATCAGATCCTACCCGGCGCCTTTTGTCCCGTCATATCCTCAGACAATTCCGAGAGCCTCTGCCGGATGGCTCTGGTTTCCTTCGAATGGGGGGGAGTCACCGGCAAGTTAAAGGTGGCGGTACGAACCTCCCAGCCCGTGGACTGCCTCCTGGGCAACGACCTTGAGAATTCCCCGTGGGGACAAGTGGAACGAAGAGCCCATCTCGAGATGATGGGTCTACCCGAATGGGTATGCACCACCACGCGCTCGATGACTCTCAGAGTGCCTTCCTCCGAGGAGGGGGAGGCCATGCCGCGGAGCACCGCCACCGTCCCCGAGGTCCCAGATGCGCCACCCGAGGCCAACGACCCCCTTCCGGACGAAGCGACCGTTCCCGACGGGTCCGTGCCTGCCGACCCCGAACCCCTGACCGAGCTCGAAGACATGCCAGAAATGGCCCAGTGGCACTGCGAAGGAGGCCCCTCCCGAGAAGAATTCTGCCAAGAACAATCCACCTGCCCGTCCCTCATTGGACCCCGACAACAGGCCGAGGCCCAGGCAGCAGGCGACCAGACTGGCAACCACTGGGTATACTGGGAAAACGGCCTCCTGTACAGCGAACAGAAGTCGGCCGATTTGGGATCGGCCCGAGTACTAGTGGTACCCCTGCGCTTCCGAAGTCTCCTCCTGGGCCTGGCCCACGATGTACCCCTGGCCGGACACTTAGGCCAAGATAAGACCTACCAGCGACTCGTCACCCACTTCTATTGGCCCAAGATGCGAGCAAATGTGGAGGCCCACTGCAAATCCTGCCCCACGTGCCAGGCCAGCGGAAAGAGTGGGGGGAAGCGCAAGGCTCCGCTGCAACCCTTCCCAGTCGTCAGTACCCCTTTTGAGCGGGTAGGGATCGACATCGTGGGACCACTGGACCCCAAGGCAGCCCAGGGCCACCGGTTCATCCTCGTCCTGGTGGATCATGCCACCCGTTACCCCGAAGCCATCCCTCTCCGCACCGTGACGGCCCCCGTGGTAGGCCGGGCCTTGATGGGGATCTTCTCCCGCATGGGCTTCCCCCGCAAAGTCGTGAGTGATCGGGGTACGAACTTTATCTCCCGATACATGAGGTCCCTCTGGCAGCAGTGCGGAGTATCGTACAAGTTCACCACCCCGTACCACCCCCAGGGGAACGGCCTAGTCGAGCGCTTTAACAAGACACTGAAAGGAATGATCATGGGCCTCGAGGAACCCCTACGCCGGAGGTCGGACGTGCTCCTCCCATGCCTCCTGTTCGCCTACCGGGAGGTTCCACAAAAATCCCTGGGGTTCAGCCCATTCGAACTGCTATATGGACACCCCGTCCGGGGACCCCTGAGCCTGGTCAAGGAGGGTTGGGAAACGACCCCCCGGGGGACCCCTCCGGATGTGTTCCGATACATCTTGGCGCTCCGCAACCAGACCCGGAAATTCAGAGAACTCGCAGAAGCGAACCTCGAGGCTAGCCAGGAAGACATGAAGCGCTGGTATGACCAGAATGCTACGCTGGTCGAGTTTCAGCCGGGCCAACAAGTCTGGGTCATGGCCCCGGTGAAGCCTTGCGCCCTCCAAGATAAATGGACTGGACCCTTCAAGGTGATCGAGCGGAAGAGCCAAGTCACCTATCTCATCGATGTGCAGTCCCCGCGGAACCCCCTCCGGGTTCTCCACGTGAACCGCCTCAAACCCCACTTTGTAAGGACAGAATTGAGTTTGCTCCTGGCCACCGACGATGGGGCAGAAGAAGAGACCGAGCCCCTTCCAGACCCCCTGGGGGCGAAAGAGACCGATGGTTCCGTGGAAGGGGTGAGACTATCAACCACCCTCACAGCCCAACAGTCCGCCGACTGCCGCCAGCTCCTAAGGCAGTTCGCGGACCTCTTCTCCCTAACCCCTGGGGTCACCAACTGGTGTGTCCACGACGTGAACACCGGCGACAGGCCGCCCGTGAGACACCGGACCTACCGGGTCCCTGATCGGGTCCGAACCAGCATCCAGACAGAGGTAGCGAAGATGCTGGCCCTCGGGGTGATTGAACCCTCCGACAGCCCCTGGGCCAGCCCGGTAGTCCTGGTTCCGAAAGCGGCTACCCCGGGTGTCGCCCCCGAACTGAGGTTTTGCGTGGACTACCGAGGACTCAATGCGGTCACCCGAGCGGACGCTCACCCTATCCCCCGTGCCGACGAGCTCATTGACCGCCTCGGGGCCGCTCGCTACCTCAGCACCTTCGACCTAACGAGTGGATACTGGCAGATTGCCCTCAGCGAGGGAGCCAAGGAGCGCTCCGCCTTCTCCACCCCGGATGGGCACTACCGCTTTAGGGTGATGCCGTTTGGAATGAAGAATGCCCCGGCCACCTTCCAGCGGCTGGTGAACAGGGTCCTGTCCGGACTAGAGGGGTTCAGCGCAGCATACCTCGACGACATAGCGGTATTCAGCTCCCACTGGACCGAGCACCTCCAGCATCTCCGACAAGTCCTGCTGGCTCTGCGCCGGGCCGACCTCACCATCAAAGCCAGCAAATGTCAAATTGGGCACTGCTCCGTAACCTATCTGGGGCACCAGGTGGGAAGCGGGCAGGTCGCCCCCCTCCAGCCAAAGATCGACACCATCATGTCCTGGGAACCCCCTACGACCCAAACGGAAGTCCGGGCCTTCCTGGGTCTCACCGGGTACTACCGGAGGTTTATTAAGAACTATGGCAGCATCGCAGGCCCCCTCACAGAACTAACCTCCAAAAAACACCCCAAGAAAGTACAATGGACTCCCTCCTGCCAGAAGGCGTTCGACACCCTAAAAACCGCTGCACCCGACTACACCCAGGAGTTTGTGGTCCAGACGGACGACTCGGAACACGGCATCGGGGCAGTCCTATCCCAGTTCGACTACAAGGGCATAGATCGGCCCATAGCCTTCATCAGCCGAAGGTTGCTGCCCCGAGAACAGCGGTGGAGCACAATTGAGAGAGAGACCTTCGCGGTAGTCTGGGCCCTCAAAAAGCTACGGCCCTACCTGTTCGGAACACACTTCCGAGTACAAACGGATCACCGACCCCTGCAATGGTTGATGCGAATGCGAAAGGAAAACCCCAAACTGCTACGCTGGTCCATCTCCCTCCAGGGGATGGACTTCACCGTGGAACATCGCCCCGGGACGGACCACGCCAACGCGGACGGCCTGTCCCGATTCTTGCGCTTCAGCGAGGAGGACTCCCAAGTGGATGGGTAGTTCTCCCCGCCTTTCAGCTGGGGGGGGCCCGTGTGAGACCGGCCTCGTGGCGTGGGTCCTCCCGACCAGCCAGCTACCCTGCAACCACGCCGAACCTCGATGTTACAGCCTCCTGGCCCCCGAGGGCCGGCCAGATCCCCAACACGCATGCCCGGCGGAGGGAGGGCGAAACCCCCCCAAAACCAGACCGAGAGGCGCCGGCCAGGTGACACCTCTGGTCTCTTCCCCGAGGAAGGCCCGATCGACCACCAGGCCCCCGGTGAGCAGGCGCCTCACCCGCTGGGTGTCTGGAGTCCCTCCAGGACCCCCCTGAACAGATCAAAGGACCAGAACCCCGACACACCGCCCCAGGCACCAGACCCCTCTCCACGAGGGCTCCGGACTTCAAAGAGGAGGGGGAGTATAACAAGTGGTGCTGAAGGGATGGCAGGGAGAGAAGACCTGGACTGACGAGAGCCTGCTGACGCTGTCGCGGCTCCTCGAACTCTGAAACATCTGAGCCCTGCTGACGCTGTCGCGGCTCCCCGAACACTGAACCCTCCGAGCCCTGCGGACGTCGCCGCGGCTCCTCGAACTACGAACCTCCGGTGCCTGCTGAGTGACTCGCGGCCCGCTCCTCCAAGAGAACCGTCAGAGATTGCCGAGAAAAGCAACACCCCCTCAGCTCGAGGATTGAGAGCTGTGCGGCGGGTACTCCGCAGAGACACTGATTCAAAGACTGTCCCGCTACCCCTTACCCCTCTTCACGAGACCTCTGCCGCTTGTGGCACTAATTCTGCTTCTGCCTTCCGGATCATAAAGATCCCAAATAACCTATGATAAAATCTATTATCCTGCAACGAACTACTGTGTGGTGTCCCTCTATCTGAAGATAGTAGTGCAGCGTGTGCGATCCTAGGTACGAGACCCTTCCAGGAAGGGCCTCCCCGCTCTTACTCGGCCGAACTCGAGGAGAGGTGGGCCACCGGGCGGTCAGGAACGTATTCCGCACCTCCCGGGGGAACGCTTTCCAACAGCAAGGGAAGCTTCCAACCACAGATACTGCGCAACTCAAGGTGCAGAGCAAGGGAAGCTTCCAACCACAGATACTGCACTACTCAAGGTGCAGAGCAGGGGAGCGTCCAACTACAGATACTGCCCAACTCAAGGGTGCAGAGCAGAGGAGCTTCCGACCAGAGATACTGCCCATCTCAAGGGCAGAGCAGAGGAGCTTCCGACCACAGATTTTGCCCAACTCAAGGGTGCAGAGCAGGAGAGCTTCCAACCACAGATACTGCCCAACTTAAGGTGCAGAGCAGGGGAGCTTCCAACCACAGAGACTGCCCAACTCAAGGGTGGAGAGCAGGGGAGCTACTACCACAGATACTGCCCAACTCAAGGTGCAGAGCAGGGGAGCTTCCAACCAAAGATACTGCCCAACTCAAGGTGCAGAACAGGGGAGATTCCAACCAAAGATACTGCTCAACTCAAGGTGCAGAGCAGGGGACCTTCCAACCACAGATACTGCCCAACTCAAGGTGCAGAGCAGGGGAGCTTCCAACCACAGATACTGCCCAACTCAAGGTGCAGAGCAGGGTAGCGTCCAATCACAGATACTGCCCAACTCAAGGGTGCAGAGCAGAGGAGCTTCCGACCACAGATACTGCCCAACTTAAGGTGCAGAGCAGGGGATCTTCCAGCCACAGATACTGCCCAACTCAAGGTGCAGAGTAGGCCTGGGCGGCAAATTCCGTTCCTTTTGCGGAATTTGCGGAATTTGGGTAATTTCGCGTTCTGCGGAGAATGCGAAATTGCCCAAAATTCCGCTTTCCGCGACTTCGCGAAATTTTTGCTTGTTCGCATTCTCAAAATGCGTGTTCGCGAGATATTTCTCCCCGAGCACGCAAACAGCGATTGTGAACAGGAAAAAAGCATCGCGAACAAGCAATTCCACGTGTTCGCAGAATTTCTGCGTGTTCGCGGAGATTCTTTACCGTTTCGCGGAGATTTGCGTAACGCGATTACGCAAATTCTGCCCACCCCTAGTGCAGAGCAGGGTAGCTTCCAACGACATATACTGTCCAACTCAAGGTGCAGAGCAGGGGGAGCTTCCAAACACAGATACTGCCCAACTCAAGGTGCAGAGCAGGGGAGCGTCCAACCACAGATACTGCCCAACTCAAGGGTGCAGAGCAGAGGAGCTTCCGACCACAGATACTGCCCAAGTCAAGGTGCAGAGCAGGAGAGCTTCCAGTCACATATACAGCCCAACTCAAGGTGCAGAGCAGGAGAGCTTCCAGTCACATATACTGCCCAACTCAAGGTGCAGAGCAGGGTAGCTTCCAACCACATATACTGCCCAACTCAAGGTGCAGAGCAGGGGGAGCTTCCAAACACAGATACTGCCCAACTCAAGGTGCAGACCAAGGGAGCTTCCGACAGAAGATACTGCCCAACTCAAGGTGCAGAGCAAGGGAAGCTTCCAACCACAGATACTGCCGAACTCAGGGGTGCAGAGCAGGGAAGCTTCCGACAGAGGATGCTGCCCCATTCAAGGTGCAGAGCAGGGGAGCTTCCGACCTCAGATACTGCCCAACTCAAGGTGCAGAGCAGGGGAGCTTCCAACCACATATACTGCCCAACTCAAGGTGCAGAGCAGGGGAGCTTCCAGTCACATATACTGCCCAACTCAAGGTGCAGAGCAGGGGGAGCTTCCTACCACATATACTGCCCAACTCAAGGTGCAGAGCAGGGGAGCTTCCAACCACATATACTGCCCAACTCAAGGTGCAGAGCAGGGGAGCTTCCAGTCACATATACTGCCCTACTCAAGGTGCAGAGCAGGGGAGCTTCCCACCACATATACTGCCCAACTCAAGGTGCAGAGCAGGGGAGCTTCCAGTCACATATACTGCCCAACTCAAGGTACAGAGCAGGGGAGCTTCCAGTCACATATACTGCCCAACTCAAGGTGCAGAGCAGGGGAGCTACCAGTCACAAATACAGCCCAAGTCAAGGTGCAGAGCAGGAGAGCTTCCAGTCACATATACAGCCCAACTCAAGGTGCAGAGCAGGAGAGCTTCCAGTCACATATACAGCCCAACTCAAGGTGCAGAGCAGGAGAGCTTCCAGTCACAGATACTGCCCAACTCAAGGGAGAAGAGCAGGGGAGCTTCTGACCACAGATACTACCCAACTCAAGGTACAGAGCAGGAGAGCTTCCAACCACAGATACTGCCCAACTCAAGGTGCAGAGCAAGGGAGCTTCCGACAGAAAATACTGCCCAACTCAAGGTGCAGAGCAAGGGAAGCTTCCAACCACAGATACTGCCCAACTCAACATACAGAGCAGGAGAGCTTCCAGTCACATATACTGCCCACATCAAGGTGAAGAGCAGAAGAGCTTCCAGTCACATATACTGCCCAAATCAAGGTGCAGAGCAAGGGAGCTTCCAACCACATATACTGCCCAACTCAAGGTGCAGAGCAGGGGAGCTTCTAATTCAGGAACAAGAATGCCCTCTACAGATGGTTGGAGTCCTCCGAACCCTCCAGGCCCACAGAGTCTTCCGCAGCCCTGCTGGAGGAACAGCCGGGGCTCTACAAGTTACACGGGGAGAGACTTCTGTAGTCTACAGGGTCCAAGACCATCCATCTTGGGTATCAAAAGGTCAGTAGTGAGATAGAACTAAGGTCACAGGCAGTCTGCTAGGAGAGCCAATAGGGCGCCTAAAGGCCTACTGTGAGAGACAGCGGGTGAAATAAACATCCTACTGGGAGAGACAGCGGGCGCAATGAACACTCTAAAGAGAGACACAGCGGGCACAATAAACATCCTAAAGGGAGACACAGCAGGTGCAATAAACATCCTAAAGGGACACACAGCGGGCGCAATAAACATCCGAAAGGCAGACACAGCTAGCGCAATAAACATCCTAAAGAGAAACTCAGTGGGTGCAATAAACATCCTAAAGGGAGACACCGCAGGTGCAATAAACATCCTAAAGGGAGACACAGCGGGCGCAATAAACATCCGAAAGGGAGACACAGCGGGCGCAATAAACATCCTAAAGAGAAACTCAGTGGGTGCAATAAACATCCTAAAGGGAGACACAGCAGACGCAATAAACATCCTAAAGGGAGACACAGTGGGTGCAATAAACATCCTAAATGGAGACACAGCTGGTGCAATAAGCATCCTTAAGGGAGACTATTGGGCGCAATAAACATCCTAAAGTGAGACACAGCGGGCACAATAAATAGTCTACTGGTTGACACAGAAGGCGGAATAAACATCCTAAAGGGAGACACAGCAGACGCAATAAACATCCTAAAGGGAGACCCAGTGGGTGCAATAAACATCCTAAAGGGAGACACAGCAGGCGCAATAAACATCCTAAAGGGAGACACAGCAGGCGCAATAAACATCCTAAAGGGAGACACAGCAGGCGCAATAAACATCCTAAAGGGAGACACAGCAGCGCAATAAACATCCTAAAGGGAGACACAGGAGGCGCAATAAACATCCTTAAGGGAGACTATTGGGCGCAATAAACATCCTAAAGTGAGACACAGCGGGCACAATAAATAGCCTACTGGTTGACACAGAAGGCGGAATAAACATCCTACTGGAAGACACAGTAGGCGCAATAAACATCCAAAAGGGAGACACAGCAGGCGCAATAAACATCCTAAAGGGAGACATAGCAGGCGCAATAAACATCCGAAAGAGAGACTCAGTGGGTGCAATAAACATCCTAAATGGAGACACAGCTGGTGCAATAAACATCCTTAAGGGAGACTATTGGGCGCAATAAACATCCTAAAGGGAGACACAGCAGGTGCAATAAACATCCTAAAGGGAGACACAGCAGCGCAATAAACATCCTAAAGGAAGACTGTTGGACAGGCCTCACAGACGGCTTGCTCCCTCCCCGCTCGACAGGGCCCGAACTCCGGCCCGCCTGGCATATCCCCGCAACAAGCACCTGTACTCCGTCTCCCGACGGACCCTCTGCCCTCGGACCCCTACTCATCACGGGGTCCAGCCCCACCGGCTTTCCCGGCCGGGTCAAGCCGCCATCTTGGGCCCTGCACCACGCGGCCGCATGGCCTCCCCTCGACCCTAACCCCGGGCCTGGCCGGCCCCGACATCCCGGCACCACCATCCACCCAGGAGGTGAGCGGACCACTTGGCAGGTCAATGGGAGAACGAAGTGTCAAGGGCTCTCCCCCGCCAGGTGCCGATCGCCCCCAGCTCCCCCAGGCACTGGCTCCACCCCCTGCTGGGTGTCTGGACACCTTCATCCCGGACCCCCCGACCTCCAAGTGCGAGGGTCCGGACATCAAAGGGCACTAGCCCTATAACTGAGGCAGCTCCGGAGCAGGAAGGCAGTTGTATCCTGGAGTCGAGAGACACCGAGTGAACTCAACCCTGACGGTCTACTGGCGCTGCCGTAGCCCGCTCTTGTGATCCATCGTCCTGCCTGCTGGCGCTGCCGCGGTCTTCTGCAACCTTCATCTTCCTGGGACCTGCTGGCGCTGCCGCGGCCCGTTGTAACGACCATCCTCACCGGGACCTGCTGGCGCTGCCGCAGACCGTATATCTTCCGGGGACCTGCTGGCGCTGCCGCGGCCCGTTGTATCGACCATCCACACCGGGACCTGCTGGCGCTGCCGCGGCCCATACCACCTAACCACCAAGCTCGAGGATTGTGAGCTCATCATCATCTCATCCGAACTACCTGATTGGTAAATAGACTGTCCCGCTACCCCCTTCCCTACCTTGCGAGACTCTAATCGAGGGGACCCCTGAGTCCAGACCTCCTTGTACCATTTAACCGTACCTTAAATAAGTGCTTATAAAGAACACTGAACCTTATCCGTGTGTGATATCTGTCTGTGGGGGGGAAGTTACTTGTCTGTACGATCGCTGGAGACGGCTCTCCCTGGAGACCTCTCCTCCTGACCCCGGCCGACCCTCCCGGTCCATCTACCCTTTCTAACATTGGTGGCCAGCGGCGCGATCCGAATCAACGCGTAATCGTACAGAGAGTAGCTCACCCCACGACAAAGCACGATGTCGACCAAAGATAGCAGCTCCACCGAGAAGTTCCAAATGGAGAAATTAGAAGAATACAACCACCGCGAACTGAGACAATTTTGCATAGAACTTGGCATTGCTACCACCGGCCTGAGTACCAAGGATGATCTAAAGCGCGCTCTTGAGTCATGGACAGAAACTGGGGTCGCAGGACCCTCCGACCAAAGCAGCGTCACACCAGACCAAAACAGCATCACACCAGAGGGGAACGCCATGGCTCCCGAGGAGCGGGGAACGGGCCTCTCACAGGAGGAGATACGAGAAAGAGACAGAGTCAGATTACACGAATTAGAGATGGCACGACTCAAGATGGATGGGGAACTTAAGTTAGCTGAACAGAAAATCAACCTCGAGCATATGCGGCTTCGAGAGGAACGAGAAGAAAAGCAGAGACAAAGAGAGCTGGAAGAGAAAAAAATAACGCTCGAGCACGAGCGCCGACTGGCGGAGATAGAACTGCGCAAACAGAATAAGGAACTGGGGGTGCCTGAGCGACCACACACCCCGGGGCCTATTGAGAAAAAAGTTCACATCCCCAAGGATGTGGTCCGCGAGTATGTCCGAGAAGACGACATACAACAGTGGTTTAAAGCCTATGAGATCGCAATGACCTCTCACCGGATCGACCGGAGTGATTGGGGAGCCGGACTTTGGGGGAGATTCATCAACGAGGGTCGCGATGCCCTGCTGCAGCTCCCCGATCACCAAATGTCGTCCTACGACCACATGAAGGCTGCCCTCCTCACCCGCTACGGCCTCACGCCCGAGATGTACCGCCAGAGGTTCAGAGATTGCACCCGGATCCCAGGTACAACTTGGGTGGAATACGTGAACTATTTCAGCCGGGCCTTCGAGGGTTGGATCAAGGGAAATCAGGTCACCACCTACGAACAACTCTTCAACCTTATGGTATGGGAGCACCTGTCAAACAACTGTTTCGTCGAGCTCAGGCAGCACCTACTCGACAGTAAGCTGACTGACCCCCGGCAGCTCGCCGCCGAAGCTGACCGGTGGGAAAGCACCCGAGTGGGCCGGAAAGGGCCACACGACCAGAACAGAAGCAACCAAGGCCAGCACCGTCCTCGGGGAGGAGGAGGGGGCCAGGGGCGAGGGAGAGACGCCTTACCCGCAACACCCGTGGCCAGCACCCCACCTCCGGCCGGCCGGGGCAACCCCCCGTTGCGGCCTGGGTACCGAGCCAACGTCACGTGCCACCGGTGCCAGCGACTAGGCCACTACGCCAACGATCCGAACTGCCCGCTAAACCAACCACCCAAGCCCCGCCAGGTAGCTGCCGCTGCCCTGGGGGAAGAGCAATCATCGGAGGGACCCGAGGAGTATGAGCCGGACCAGCAAGGGTGGGAACCGGCCGCCATGGTCCTGGCATGCTTAGGGGGAAGGGACATGGTTCCGCGGGCTCCCCTACCCGCCAACACCAGAAAATACGGTCAGTGGGTGACCATTAATGGACAGAGAGCCGAGGCCTTGCGTGACACCGGCGCCAGCGTGACGGCCGTCCGCTGTCACCTGGTGAAGCCCGAGCAGATCCTGCCGAACATTCTCTGCCCCGTCCGCTCGGCAGATAACTCTGAGAGCATGTGTAAGATGGCCTGCGTCCCGTTTGAATGGGGAGGGGTCTCCGGCCTACTGAAGGTGACGGTCCGGGACGATGCCCCCGTGGACTGCCTCCTGGGGAATGACCTCGAGAGTTCCCCGTGGGCCACCGTCGAGAGAAGAGAGCACTTGGGGATGCTGGGCCTCCCGGACTGGGCCTGCATAACCACCCGATCCATGGCCGCCCGTGCCGCCCCCCGATCAGAAGAAACCGAATGGCCAGCACCTCCGCCCCCGGTTGCCCCCGTAGAGGACAACGGCGAGTCCGACCTCCCGGACCCGACTACCGAAGAAGACGCGCAACACCAGGACCTCCCGGATCTGGCTCAGTGGCGGCAAGAAGGGGGGCCTACCCAAGAACAGTTCCGCCAGGAACAAAAGACCTGTCCCTCCCTCGAGGGACTCCGCCAACAAGCCAGCACCCAAACCGCCGGGGACACCACCGGAACCCACTGGGTCTACTGGGATAACGACCTGCTCTACAGCGAGCAAAGAATCGCCGAGCTGGGGGCCGGTCGAGTTCTGGTGGTACCGCTCCGCTTCCGAGACTTTCTGCTCAACCTAGCCCACGATGTCCCCCTGGCTGGACACCTGGGCCAGGACAAAACGTACAGTCGCCTGGTGACCCATTTTTTTTGGCCGAAAATGAGGAATGACGTCCTGAACCACTGCCGATCGTGCCCCACATGCCAAGCCAGCGGGAAGAGTGGCCGGAAGCTGAAGGCCCCTCTACAACCCTTCCCGGTGGTCACCACCCCGTTCGAGAGGGTGGGGATAGACATTGTGGGACCTCTGGACCCCCGCACGGCACAAGGACACAGGTTCATCTTGGTACTAGTGGACCATGCCACCCGCTACCCCGAGGCGGTGCCCCTACGGACAGTGACCGCTCCAGTGGTTGGCCGGGCCCTGATGGGGATCTTCTCCCGGGTAGGCTTCCCCCGAGAAGTCGTCAGCGACCGAGGCACGAATTTCATATCAAAATACATGAAGTCCCTCTGGCAACAATGCGGGGTCACCTACAGATTCACGACCCCCTATCACCCCCAAGGGAACGGACTAGTGGAGCGTTTTAACCGCACTCTCAAAGGGATGATTGGGGGATTGGAAGAACCTCTCCGTCGCCAGTGGGATGTACTGCTCCCGTGCCTCCTCTTCGCCTACCGGGAAGTTCCCCAGAAGTCCCTCGGTTTTAGCCCCTTCGAACTCCTATACGGACACCCTGTGCGAGGGCCCCTCAGCCTAGTCAAGGAAGGTTGGGAGATGGCCCCCCTGACGACCCCTCCAGACGTCTTCAAATACATCCTGGCCTTACGAAACCAGACCCGGCGCTTCAGGGAGATGGCCAAGGCGAACCTCGAGGCCAGCCAGGAGGACATGAAGAGGTGGTATGATCACAATGCCTCCTCCGTTGAATTCGAGCCTGGGCAGCAAGTATGGGTGATGTCCCCCACCGAACCATGTGCCCTGCAAGATAAGTGGACGGGGCCCTTCAAAGTGGTCGAGCGCAAAAGCCCCGTCACTTACCTCATCGACATGGGGTCCTCCCGGAACCCCCTTCGGGTCCTCCACACCAACCGGCTCAAACCGCACTTTGTGCGCTCCGAACTAAGCCTCTTGATGGCTACAGACAGTGGCACAGAAGAAGACTCCGAGCCCCTCCCGGATCTCCTGAAGACTCAGGAGAAGGACGGCTCCGTGGACGGGGTCCGGCTCTCTGACGCCCTCACTTCGGAGCAACGCCAGGACTGCCGGAACCTCCTGCTGCAGTTCGCTGCCCTGTTCTCCCTCACCCCCGGGGTCACCCCCTGGTGTTTGCACGACGTAGACACCGGGGACAGTCCCCCTGTCCGGCACCGGGCCTACCGCGTACCAGATCGGGTACGGGCCTGCATACAGGAGGAAGTGGCCAAGATGCTCACGATCGGGGTCATCGAGCCCTCGGACAGTCCCTGGGCCAGTCCGGTCGTATTAGTTCCCAAGGCCGCTGCCCCCGGCTCCGCCCCTGAACTGAGATTCTGCGTCGACTACCGGGGCTTGAACGCTGTCACCCGGACCGACGCTCATCCCATCCCCCGAGCAGACGAGCTGATCGACCGGCTGGGGGCCGCCCGCTACCTTAGTATCTTCGACCTAACGGCGGGCTACTGGCAGATCGGCCTCACACCCAGGGCTCAGGAACGGTCAGCCTTCTCTACCCCCGATGGCCACTATCAATTTAAGGTCATGCCCTTTGGCATGAAGAATGCCCCCGCCACGTTCCAACGCCTTGTGAACCAGGTCTTGGCAGGGCTTGAAGAATTCAGCGCTGCCTACCTGGACGATATCGCTGTATACAGCCGCCACTGGTCCGACCACCTCCGTCACCTCCAAGAGGTCCTACAAGCCCTCCAGCGGGCCGGCCTCACCATTAAGGCCGGCAAGTGCCAGATTGGCCAAGGGTCTGTGACCTACCTTGGGCACCAAGTGGGGAGCGGGCTGGTGGCCCCACTACAACTTAAGATTGCTGCCATCCAGTCCTGGCAGCCCCCCGTCACCCAGACCGAGGTCCGAGCCTTCTTGGGGCTCACCGGCTACTACCGGCGGTTCGTGAAGGACTACGGCAGCATCGTGGGGCCCCTCACGGGTCTCACATCCAAGAACCAGCCGAAGCGGGTCAACTGGACTCCTGATTGTCAAGCGGCCTTCGAGGAGCTGAAGGCCGCCCTGTGCACCGCCCCGGTGCTCCAGGCCCCCGATTACAGTCGGGAATTTGTGGTGCAGACCGACGCCTCCGACCACGGCATCGGGGCCGTCCTCTCTCAGTTGAACCCCGAAGGTCATGACCAGCCGGTGGCCTTCATCAGCCGACGTCTCCTGGCCCGAGAACAGCGTTGGAGCACCATCGAGAGGGAGGCATTTGCAGTAGTGTGGGCCCTCAAAAAGCTCCGACCCTATCTCTTCGGTACCCACTTCCGGGTACAAACCGACCATCGACCCCTGCAATGGCTGATGCAGATGCGGGGGGAGAACCCAAAACTCTTGCGCTGGTCCATTTCCCTGCAGGGAATGGACTTCACCGTGGAGCACCGACCAGGCCAAGACCACGCCAACGCAGATGGCCTGTCCCGCTTTTTCCGCCTCGACGAAGAGAGTCCCCAAGGAGATGGGTGACTCTCCCCGCCTTCAGCTGGGGGGGACGCATGTTGGACAGGCCTCACAGACGGCTTGCTCCCTCCCCGCTCGACAGGGCCCGAACTCCGGCCCGCCTGGCATATCCCCGCAACAAGCACCTGTACTCCGTCTCCCGACGGACCCTCTGCCCTCGGACCCCTACTCATCACGGGGTCCAGCCCCACCGGCTTTCCCGGCCGGGTCAAGCCGCCATCTTGGGCCCTGCACCACGCGGCCGCATGGCCTCCCCTCGACCCTAACCCCGGGCCTGGCCGGCCCCGACATCCCGGCACCACCATCCACCCAGGAGGTGAGCGGACCACTTGGCAGGTCAATGGGAGAACGAAGTGTCAAGGGCTCTCCCCCGCCAGGTGCCGATCGCCCCCAGCTCCCCCAGGCACTGGCTCCACCCCCTGCTGGGTGTCTGGACACCTTCATCCCGGACCCCCCCCGACCTCCAAGTGCGAGGGTCCGGACATCAAAGGGCACTAGCCCTATAACTGAGGCAGCTCCGGAGCAGGAAGGCAGTTGTATCCTGGAGTCGAGAGACACCGAGTGAACTCAACCCTGACGGTCTACTGGCGCTGCCGTAGCCCGCTCTTGTGATCCATCGTCCTGCCTGCTGGCGCTGCCGCGGCCTTCTGCAACCTTCATCTTCCTGGGACCTGCTGGCGCTGCCGCGGCCCGTTGTAACGACCATCCTCACCGGGACCTGCTGGCGCTGCCGCGGCCTTCTGCAACAGTCATCTTCCTGGGACCTGCTGGCGCTGCCGCGGCCCGTTGTAACGACCATCCTCACCGGGACCTGCTGGCGCTGCCGCGGACCGTACATCTTCCGGGGACCTGCTGGCGCTGCCGCGGCCCGTTGTATCGACCATCCACACCGGGACCTGCTGGCGCTGCCGCGGCCCATACCACCTAACCACCAAGCTCGAGGATTGTGAGCTCATCATCATCTCATCCGAACTACCTGATTGGTAAATAGACTGTCCCGCTACCCCCTTCCCTACCTTGCGAGACTCTAATCGAGGGGACCCCTGAGTCCAGACCTCCTTGTACCATTTAACCGTACCTTAAATAAGTGCTTATAAAGAACACTGAACCTTATCCGTGTGTGATATCTGTCTGTGGGGGGGAAGTTACTTGTCTGTACGATCGCTGGAGACGGCTCTCCCCGGAGACCTCTCCTCCTGACCCCGGCCGACCCTCCCGGTCCATCTACCCTTTCTAACAAAGACACAGCAGGCGCAATAAACATCCTTAAGGGAGACTATTGGGCACAATAAATAGCCTACTGGTTGACACAGAAGGCGGAATAAACATCCTACTGGAAGACACAGTAGGCGCAATAAACATCCAAAAGGGAGACACAGCAGGCGCAATAAACATCCGAAAGAGAGACTCAGTGGGTGCAATAAACATCCTAAAGGGAGACATAGCAGGCACAATAAACATCCTGAGGGGAGACACTGCAGGTGCAATAAACATCCTTAAGGGAGACACAGCGGGCGCAATAAACATCCCACAGGGAGACACAGCAGGCGCAATAAACATCCTTAAGGGAGACTATTGGGCGCAATAAACATCCTAAAGTGAGACACAGCGGGCACAATAAATAGCCTACTGGTTGACACAGCAGGCGCAATAAACATCCTAAAGGGATACACAGCTAGCGCAATAAACATCCTAAAGGGAGACACAGCAGGCACAATAAAAATCCTAAAGGGAGACACAGCGGGCACAATAAATATCCTAAAGGGAGACACAGCAGGTGCAATAAACATTCTAAAGGGAGACACAGCAGGCGCAATAAAAATCCTAAAGGGAGACACAACGGGCACAATAAATATCCTAAAGGGAGACACAGCAGGTGCGATAAACATTCTAAAGGGAGACACAGCAGGCGCAATAAACATACTGAGGGGAGACACTGCAGGCGCAATAAACATCCTAAAGGGAGACACAGCAGGCGCAACAAACATCCTAAAGGGAGACACAGCAGGCGCAACAAACATCCTAAAGGGAGACACAGCAGGCGCAATAACCATCCTAAAGGGAGACACAGCAGGCGCAATAAACATCCTTAAGGGAGACACAGCAGGTGCAATAAACATTCTAAAGGGAGACACAGCAGGCGCAATAAACATCCTGAGGGGAGACACTGCAGGTGCAATAAACATCCTTAAGGGAGACACAGCGGGCGCAATAAACATCCTAAAGGGAGACACAGCAGGCGCAATAAACATCCTGAAGGGAGACTATTGGGCGCAATAAACATCCTAAAGTGAGACACAGCGGGCACAATAAATAGCCTACTGGTTGACACAGCAGGCGCAATAAACATCCTAAAGGGATACACAGCTAGCGCAATAAACATCCTAAAGGGAGACACAGCAGGCGCAATAAAAATCCTAAAGGGAGACACAGCGGGCACAATAAATATCCTAAAGGGAGACACAGCAGGTGCAATAAACATTCTAAAGGGAGACACAGCAGGCGCAATAAAAATCCTAAAGGGAGACACAACGGGCACAATAAATATCCTAAAGGGAGACACAGCAGGTGCAATAAACATTCTAAAGGGAGACACAGCAGGCGCAATAAACATACTGAGGGGAGACACTGCAGGCGCAATAAACATCCTAAAGGGAGACACAGCAGGCGCAACAAACATCCTAAAGGGAGACACAGCAGGCGCAATAAACATCCTAAAGGGAGACACAGCAGGTGCAATAAACATCCTAAAGGGAGACACAGCAGGCGCAATAAACATCCTTAAGGGAGACACAGCAGGTGCAATAAACATTCTAAAGGGAGACACAGCAGGCGCAATAAACATCCTGAGGGGAGACACTGCAGGTGCAATAAACATCCTTAAGGGAGACACAGCGGGCGCAATAAACATCCTAAAGGGAGACCCAGCAGGCGCAATAAACATCCTTAAGGGAGACTATTGGGCGCAATAAACATCCTAAAGTGAGACACAGGGGGCACAAAAAAATAGCCTACTGGTTGACACAGCAGGCGCAATAAACATCCTAAAGGGATACACAGCTAGCGCAATAAACATCCTAAAGGGAGACACAGCAGGCGCAATAAAAATCCTAAAGGGAGACAATGCGGGCACAATAAATATCCTAAAGGGAGACACAGCAGGTGCAATAAACATTCTAAAGGGAGACACAGCAGGCGCAATAAAAATCCTAAAGGGAGACACAACGGGCACAATAAATATCCTAAAGGGAGACACAGCAGGTGCAATAAACATTCTAAAGGGAGACACAGCAGGCGCAATAAACATACTGAGGGGAGACACTGCAGGCGCAATAAACATCCTAAAGGGAGACACAGCAGGCGCAACAAACATCCTAAAGGGAGACACAGCAGTCGCAATAAACATCCTAAAGGGAGACACAGCAGGCGCAATAAACAGCCTAAAGGGAGACACAGCAGGCGCAATAAACATCCTTAAGGGAGACACAGCGGGCGCACACAGCAGGTGCAATAAACATCCTAAAGGGAGACACAGCAGGCACAATAAACATCCCAAAGGGAGACACAGCAGGCGCAATAAACATCCCAAAGGGAGACACAGCAGGCGCAATAAACATCCCAAAGGGAGACACAGCGGGCGCAATAAAAATTCTGAAGGGAGACACAGCTAGCGCAATAAACATCCTAAAGAGAAACTCAGTGGGTGCAATAAACATCCTAAAGGGAGACACAGCAGGTGCAATAAACATCCTAAAGGGAGACACAGCGGGCGCAATAAACATCCGAAAGGGAGACACAGCGGGCGCAATAAACATCCTAAAGAGAAACTCAGTGGGTGCAATAAACATCCTAAAGGGAGACACAGCAGACGCAATAAACATCCGAAAGGGAGACACAGTGGGTGCAATAAACATCCTAAATGGAGACAGCTGGTGCAATAAACATCCTTAAGGGAGACTATTGGGCGCAATAAACATCCTAAAGTGAGACACAGCGGGCACAATAAATAGTCTACTGGTTGACACAGAAGGCGGAATAAACCTCTTACTGGAAGACACAGCAGGCGCAATAAACATCCTAAAGGGAGACACAGCAGACGCAATAAACATCCTAAAGGGAGACCCAGTGGGTGCAATAAACATCCTAAAGGGAGACACAGCAGGCGCAATAAACATCGTAAAGGGAGACACAGCGGGCGCACACAGCAGGTGCAATAAACATCCTAAAGGGAGACACAGCAGGCGCAATAAACATCCCAAAGGGAGACACAGCGGGCGCAATAAACATCCCAAAGGGAGACACAGCGGGCGCAATAAACATCCTAAAGGGAGACACAGCGGGCGCAATAAACATTCTGAAGGGAGACACAGTGGGCGCAATAAACATCCTAAAGGGAGACACAGCGGGTGCAATAAACATCCTAAAGGGAGACACAGCGGGTGCAATAAACATCCTAAAGGGAGACACAGCGGGCGCAATAAACATCCTAAAGGGAGACACAGCTGGTGCAATGGAAAAGATTAATTTGAACAGTGGAACCCTTAAAACTACAGCACCTAATCTGCAATTCCTCTATTATTTTAGCCCCTTTATACTTGCTGGGGTCTGTGTGCACACTGAAACGCACCCACTGTCACAGTGCAAATCCCAACGGGAACATAACAATTTAAAACACAAGCAAAGGTGCACCACTAGTCAATTTTAACAAGGAAAAAGAGTCTTTGAGTCTGTGTCCAAGACGTATATTCTTCAAAGTTTTCCCTTTTTTTCTTTTTTAAATAAATTCAGCTTTCTTTAAAAGATTATAGACATGTATTTTAACAACGATACAGCAATAACATCTTACTGGAAGACACAGCTGGTGCAATAAACATCCTCAAGGGAGACACAGCTGGATCAATAAACATCCTCAAGGGAGACACAGCTGGATCAATAAACATCCTTAAGGGAGACACAGTTGGTGCAATAAACATCCTCAAGGGAGACTCAGTGGGTGCAATAAACATCTTAAAGGGAGACACAGCGGGCACAATAAACATCCTACTGGGAGACACAGAAGGCGGAATAAACATCTTACTGGAAGTCACAGCTGGAGCAATAAACACTCTCTTAGGAGACATAACTAGGAAATACGTGCCCCACTGGAATACATTGCAGGGGCAATGTTGGCACACACAGCTAAGGAAATATGTGAATTATTGGCAGATTCAGCTTTGGCAGTGCACTGCCAGGGTGCACCACTGAGGCAATGCAGGAGTTACTTCTATGACACTGGTGGCAATGCAGGAGTTACTTCTGAGACGCTGATGACAACGCAGGAGTGACTTCCGAGACACTGGTGGCAATACAGGAGTCACTTCTATGACACTGATGGCAATGCAGGAGTTACTTCTATGACACTGGTGGCAATGCAGGAGTTACTTCTATGACACTGGTGGCAATGCAGGAGTTCATTCTGAGACACTGGAGGCAATGCAGGAGTTACTTCTATGACACTGGTGGCAATGCAGGAGTTCATTCTGTGACACTGGAGGCAATGCAGGAGTTACTTCTGAACCAAAGGGGATGATGAACGGAGTGTTGAACATTGCAAGCACTCACCCCCAGTCAACTGATCTGGGTTTAATCTATCATCATTCTTTAGCCCACTCCACCACCCCAGTTCAGACATGGCCATATGCAAATCAGTCTTGACCCTGTGCCTCATGGGAACAGTCCAGCCCGAACTGCCAAGCCAGGTCCTCCCTGGACCGGAATCAAGCATCCTAGGACCGGTTTCAGGCTAACACCCCTCATCAGCCAGGCTAGCTTGAATCCAGTGGCAAAGTGAGCCACTGGATACCCTGCCAACTTCAGAGACACTGATAGCAATGCAGGAGTTACTCCTCCTGAGATACTGATGGCAATGCAGGAGTTACTTCTATGACACTGATGGCAATGCAGGAGTTAGCTCTGAGACACTGATGGCAATGCGGGAGTTACTTCTGATGCTGTGGTAAACGTGTTGTCAGCCCCTGACATCAGTTCTACATTGTTCGTCCTCCTTACCTTGGCCTTTTATCTTCAGGCAGGGGTATTTGTACCCTGTTGCCTATATTGGATCCTGTGCCGGTCTTGGCTGCAAGGGGTTGGTGGTCAATATATCTTGACTTGGCCCCTCCCCACCTGTCCTCCAGGCAGGGGCAGCGTTTGATTCTATTGCTCTCTCTCAGGCATAATTTCTTCTGTCCTGATGATGATCCCCCCCACGCTAGTTGGGATCGAAACGTCGTCGACAACTACATCTTGACTCCAATTGTTTTCATTTGGAAGTATGTGGAGCACAAGATGTTCTTTACATTGTGACTGTTGTAAATATGTAAATTGTTGTTGAAGTCACCAAGCTTGTACACTGATGGCAAAGCAGGAGTTCCTTCTGCGACACTGATGGCAGTGCTTGAGTTTGTTCTGAGACACTGATAGGAATGTGTGAATGTGTGAACTTCTGGAACACGTGCATGGCCAGCACACCAAACTCCAATGATGCATCACACCTGCACAAGCCTTCTCGCTTGCAGCCTACCAGGCCGAGGGTCAAAGTGCAAGCCACCAGCCCGCGCACACCAAACACAGACTGCGACCTCAAAGGCCGCAGAGTGAAAGTGCTGGAAGCCCCTCCCCCGAGAGGGCGCAAGTGAGATGGAATCGCTCTCTCTCTCTGTCTGCACGCGAGGTCACTGGGTCACGGACGGTCGTGCAAGCGAAGGCCGCTTGTGAAAAGGAGGCGGCGTCTGCCTCACTGGGGACACTGGGACAAGAAACAGCCGAGGCACCACGAGAATAAATGTCTGTCATATGCCCCGAGGACCTAAACCTTATTAAAAATCACGGCAGTACACAGCGAACAACTCCAGGGTAATGCATAAAGCGGTTCATAAATGCATAAAGCGGTGCATAAAGCGGTCCATAAGTGCATAAAGCGGCCCACAAATGCATAAAGCGGTCCATAAATGCATAGAGCGGTCCATAAATGTATAGTGGGTATATTATATAAAATTAAATGTGTACCGTGGTTTTTACTTTGAAAAATACTGGCCTGCCTCGCCATGCAAATGAAAACTAGACATGCACTGGATTGTGTAGAGAGAGGGTGAGGCACGCACCCCCCGCCTTCTCTGCACAGAGCCCAGGGAGGGACTGTTCCTTCCAGTGCAAAACAAGTGCACTGCGCATGCGCTGAGAGCTGGCCCCAGGGCAGGCAAACAGAGATGGGTAGAGTTTCACAACTCTGCCCTGCGCCAGGAACTGGTGTCTGCAGGGAAAGGCGGGAAACACGAGGGAAGAGGGAGCAAGGGGGGGAGGGGGGAGAAGAGAAGCGGGAGTGAGAGAGGGACAGCAAGCGGGTCACACGAGAGAGTAACGGGAAGGACATCTAGAGAGAGTTAGAGAGAGTGTGGGGGAAGGAAGTGACAATGTCAGGAAACGGGTGAGAGGGGGGAAGAAAAGGAGTCCGGAAACAGGAAAATAGCTGGAAGGAGGACAACGAGGGAGAGAGAGAAGGAAACATGGACACGAGGGTCAAGGAGAGAGAACAGAGCAATGAGGGGAGAGGGGGAGGGCGAAGGGGGGATAAACAGAGTAAAGTCAAGAAGAGGGAGGGGTGCAAGTGAAAGGGGAATAGGGAAAGGAGAGAGAGAGGGCCCGGCAATAAAAGACAGGAGGGACAGGGGCACCAGGGATGAGGGAACACGGCGAGAGTACGAGAGTGGAGCATGGGGGGGGAGAGACGGGGTGAGAAGGGTAAGAGAAAGAGAAAGGGAAGGGTGGAGAGAGGAGGGAGAGAGAGAGAGAGACATGTGGAGACAAAGAAGGAGAGAGAAGGGAAAGAGAGAGGGGGTAAGAGAAAGAGAGAGGGGAGAGAGAAAGCGAGAGGGATAGAGAGAGAGGGGAAGAGAGAGGGAGAGAGCGAGGGGGGGGTGAGGGGGGAGAGAGGAAGAGGGGGAAGAAAGAGAGGGAGGAAGAGACTGGGAGAGAAAGAAGGAGAGATAGTGGGAAAAGAGGAGTAAGAGAAAGAGGTGGAAGAGAGGGAGAAGAAAACTAGAGAGGGGAAGAGAAGGAGAGGGATAAGGAGAGAGAGGGAGCGAGAGAAAGAGGGGGACCGGGAAGAAGAGAGAGGAGAAGAGAGGAGTGAGAAAGAGAGGGAAGGGAAAGAGGGGGAGAGGGAAGCGGACAAAGAGTGAGAGAGCACTGCATTGAGGGACATCAGAGGAGTGTGGGAAGAGTGAACGAGGGGACAGTGCAAGGGCGAGAAGGATGACAGGGGAAGGAGAGAGTGGAGGGGCCAATGAGAGGTAGAGAGAGCGCTGCAATGAACGAGAGAGATGAAACATGGCAGGGAGGGGGGGGGAAGAGTACGACCATGAGAGGGAGGGACCATGAAAGAGAGAGATGAAGCGCTGCACGGAGACAGCGAGTACGGCCATGAGAGGGACCGTTGTATTGCAGCACTTAAGTAGCGCTTCCTACTACAATGTGGGGCGCTGAAGCGCTTGCCTACATGAGCAGCTCACTACACCGTGAAGGGTGTGAGGTTGGAAGGATGTTGTCTTTGTTTTGATCCTGTGTGGGAAGTGTTTCCATGTTGTGCGTGAGGACCACAGAGGTGCGGTTATCGTGTTATGGGACACAGCGCTTAGAAGTGTGAAGGATGAAGAAGTGTGAGAGAGCGGCGCGCAGTTATAGTTCTCACCACAGCAATGAAAGACAAAGAGCGATAAAAAATGGCAAAGAGAGCGGGAGCGCCACTGCGAGAGAGAGAGACAGAGAGAGAGAGAGAGAGACAGAGAGAGAGAGAGAGAGACACAGAGAGAGAGAAGATGGTAATGAGAAAGAAAGAGGAACTCTCCAACCGCACAAGGGATGATACACGGACAAGAGTGGGAAACAGAGAGAAAGAGGGGCAAGTGGGAGAGAGGAGAGACGGAGAGGGCAGGGAAGTGAGAGAGAAGTCTAGGTAGCGACAGAGAGAGGAACAAGGCAAGGGGGAGGGTGCGTGCCTCTCGGCCTCTCGGACGGGGGTGACTTGGAGCTGGCTGCCTGCGCACGCTGACTTGTTTCCACCACACGCTGCTGCAGCAGCGCCCCGCAATCCCGACATCTGCAACTTCGTGGCAGTGTTTGTCTCGTTCGGGAGCGCTGCGCCGCCTCGGTCTAAAGATATCCACCTCAAACATTCCGCCCGGGTTACTAGAAAGACTCCGGCACTTCTAGGAATTCTCACAGAAAAACAACATTCCTTCTCCGCGCTGCTGCTGTTTAACGAACTGAGATTTGTCGCAGCTCGAAAACAAGCATGCTGCCCTCCAGCAGGGAGGAGCGGGTGCGGGGGAAGCGGCAGGGGTGTAACAGAGGCCCCCCATCCCCCGCGGTGCGGGGGGGGGGCGAGCTGCAGGGGGCCCCCTCACCCAGTAATAAAACCTGAGCGCTCCGTATTAAATCCGGATCAGGGGCCCCTCTGTGTACATTGCAGTGGGGCCCCTTATCTTTCGTTACGCCGCTGGGAAGCGGATGGAGTCTGAAGGGCCAGGGGGGCTGAGATGAGAGGTGGACTCTCCCCAGCCCCGAACCACCCCAAGAGTACTGACAATATAAGATAACGTGTATTTATAAAGCGCAAGTTCGCCAACTCAATGGTACTCTTTTCATCGGCCCAGAAGGGTGAAAGGCGGAGTGGACCCACCAGGATTTGAACCTGTGAATGAGATTATACATTGGACACATTAGTCCACTAAGCCACCAGACCCGGCTAGCAGCTGATCCTGCCCCAGCCAGTCATGTCTCTCGGAGGCTGGATAGGTGTGTTGTGTATCTTCATGCCCCCCCCCCCCCCCCCTCTGTTCCCTAATAATGAATTGCAGGATACTTAACGCACCAATTTATGATTGTGGACTCTTTGCTAAAGTCTTCCTTTCTGGACCTAGCACATCAGGGTTATGCGCAGTCCTGGCTTTCCCACTAGGGCACATCGTCTGATCCTGAGCAAATTTCCTAATCTCAGTGTGCCTCGAGCCCCTGGTCATCCGACTTTGGAACGCTTAGAAACCTGATCAATATCCATGTAAAGCGCTAAGAAAATTCGCTTGACATCTGCAGTTCCTATTGTTAATAACCAAGGAGGTCATTAGTGACATCATCCACCCCGTCACATGACCGCTACCCGCCATCTTGGCGTTCTTACACTTATTCACAATTATTTTGCTATCTGTGTAATAATGAATGAAGCAACTAGATTTGCACCCGCTCATATAAACGTTTTGGCTTAATTCACTGAGCAACCATATCTGTCAGTCAGTCAGTCAGTCTGTCTTTCTATGGTATATATTATGCCAGTTTAAATAAATGTGTCAGTAAAAATCTTTAGAGCAAATGTGCTAATAAACACACATTCATTACTAAAGTGCAAAGGTCAGATTCCATATTTTCAGACACCCAGAATGGACTGAGGAAACTGCTTACTGCCTCGCTGAAAGAGAATGGCGCAATGATTGACAGCGGAAGGCAAGGTCACAAAGGTCGCAAGGCCTGTTTGTTGTGATTGTGTCTCAATGCATTGATGCAGTACCCTACTTCCTGTGTGTGGTTAAATACATGTGTGTGTGGTTAAATACATGTGTTTCTATCTACTACAGATGACAAACAGCGTGGCATAGGCTTGCCACCTGCCACTGTGTTTTTTACCAGCTTGTCCTGCATTCCTAATTCCAGGACGGTAAAAATATTTGGAAAAACAGTGCGATGTATGTACGTATGTATGTATGTGCGGTCTTATATAGCGCTCAAATTACCCTTGGGCATCTCGGCGCTTGCATTGGGAACCCGTCCTCCGGTGATTTCTGCCTTCCGAAAGTTAAATCTTAATCATCAAACACATAAAGTATACATTTAAAAAGTACAAATAAACTAAAGCGTTTCAGAAGGATCATTAGAGCTGACACTGGGCTATTTATCACCACATTTGAGGGAGAGGAGGCAACATGGCTGCCTCCAGGCTTTGCTGGTCATGAGTCATGGCCCCTCCCACACTCATTAGTGTTAATAAATGGATTAGTGTTCTCTGCACCTCTGTATATTTGCACCACATATGTGTGTAACATACAAGTTTTCTTATAAATCATTTTACCTGTGTGTGCTGTGGCGCAGTGGCCAGAGCGGCTAACTCCGAGCACGGGGCTCACGGTTCGATCCCCGGCATTGGGGGCAGCTCAGCTCAGAACCATGTGTCTCACTTAATCTCCCTGACGGTCCCCAGCGCCTTGAAACCTTAAGCGGTGACATGTTTGCGCTTTACAAATATGGATTATGGATTACCGCCCCTTTAGATATTTTAACACAGATACCATGAAGCAGGAACAGCCCTATCAGCAAAAGACCACCCTTACTTTCACTGCCTTTGCCTCTTATGCCATCATAAAATCAACAAAGTAACTGTTTCTCAAAGCATAACTTCCTCTTTCACATTCAAAATGTGGTGCTTATGTATTCTCTGCCCTTCTTCTAAATCAGCAGGTGAAATCCGTTCCCGCCATGTGTGCTCTGAGGCAAATACCAATAACTCAATTCCCTGCTGCACAAAAGAGGGAAAATTAAAAGTTTCTGTTCCATTTCATAACTTCACAAACTCTCCCCACTTCCGAGGCTAACATCAGATATATATGTGTACTGGATTATTGTATAGCATGTTTTATAACTTACTTATAATTCTGTGATGTTCACCAGAAAGGGAATATACTATTGCATGCCTGGGCCTTTTTATGTTAAAAATAAGTGTTGAACCCTGCACATACAGCGTAAGCTCTCACAACTGTAGTTTTAAAAGGGCTTGATAGTAAAATTTGGTGACAAAAGTGTGGGTTACAGACACAAAAACAGCCAAATTGTTTCACCGTATTCTAGGACTGTGGTGGAAGTTCCAGATAACCATTTTCTAATGGTTGGTACTACATTCAGTTTCTGGACACTGGACTGTGTATTTGCCATGCAGTAACAAAATGTGTTCTAAGGTTCAGAACGTTTCACTGATAAAAAATATACTAAAATACGCCTTACACCAATTCCAACATAGAATTTGATTTTTTCCGCATAGCTGTTCAGTATATGGAAACAATTATGTGGAATAACATATCATAAAATGGATCGTACTTAAAAAGGTACATTCACTGACTTGGGTGTTTTATTAGTGGTGTATAAAATATGTTTAATGATACCAAAATAAATGCTACTATTTTTAACAACCTTAAGAGGATGAAAGGCTGAGTGAACCCGCTGGCATTCGAACGTGTGCCCAAGGGGTCTTGCATCCATGAAGTTGGTACTTTCCCTGTATAACCCACGCCAAGCTGGGCCACTAAAATATCCGTCAGAAAATACATGACACATAAAAACATTTTAGGTAACAGGTTCTTATATTGACTTTCTTTGCAGAGCACAAAACGTTCTCTTAAATGCACACGGCATGGTTACACGTGGGCCCTCGGAAACAGAAAGGTGAAATTGCTTCTCTGCGCTGTACTCTTGCGCCACCTAGCGTCTAATAAAGTAAGGTGCATGCGGTGTATTCTTTTGCACCGCACAGCCCCCTCTCGACTAGTAAACAGGACTGACCCTAGAATGAGGTCACAGCCAGCTGTTGCGAGAAGACAGACATCTGCTTTGTCAATAAAGACAAGTTGACCTCACCTAGACCAGCTCACAGCTAAAATGATAGGTTAGAGAAAACGTAGGTGATAGTCGAGTAATCTTCGTAGTAAACCATTAATTGTGTAGAAGTAGTCCCAGGGTTCGTACCCTTGTGAGGTCTTTGGTAACTTTAAGAGGGCCCTTGGTTTGTTTTCAAGGCTGCGAAATGGCGGTTCTTATCCAAAAACAACATAACTACAGGATTATTAAAACGAGTGAACACGAGAGTGAGGTGAACTGCAATAAGAGAATTCTAAATACAACAATAATACAATTACTAATACAATCCAAATCACAGTAATACTGCAACCAGTAATAATAACATCTAACATTGTAGATGGGGAACAATGAATGACGTGTGTTTTTCACCAGGAAGTCCTTTGTGACGTCACATAGACACCGAGGAGGGAGCTAGTATTGTCCATGATGTCACTCAACGCCCCCTCAGGTAAAACAGTCTCCCTTATTCACCTTTTACCCATCTATAAGTTTGTTATATATGTCCGTCTCCAAAACCACCCGCCCCCGCTTTCAGCTGCTACATAGGTGCAGCCGCGCAACATGACCTCTCGCCCCTGTCCCGATTGTGAAAACCATACACCTGCCCTGCTGCCAGTCAACCCACCACCCCCGTGCCTTCCATTCCCTCTCCTCTGTGCTCTTCAGTGTGACTGACACTCTCAGGGAGCCTGCCAGGGGAGCCAGGAGTTCCTTCATGATGTAGCAACAAGCTCCGTTACCCACCGTTGCTATGTCATCGCAGTGAACTGCTGGGTACAGCATCCAGCCACTCATTGTAACAGCTCTCCAGGCATAACAATCATTTAAAAAACTGGAAATTTATTTTCAGGGGAGCGGTGGCAGAAAACGGCACTTCAGAGAGCTTCAAAACGTCACTAGGCGCGCGAATGCGTCACTATATCCCGGGGGACGGCAGACATCTTTGAAGTGTCTTCTTTGCCGCAATCATGGTGGCCAGAAGTACACAGGTTGGGGTACACTTGGGTGTCTGGGCCACCACACCACACCTCTTGATTGTCTACTAGGAATAGACCCGGCACCCACACAGCGTTGCTTCACCCTCTCAGGCCAGCCGCTAGAAGACCCGTATTTTGGCGCGTGCAGCTGCCCTTCCATTCCTGGAACTTTCATTCACCTGAGCTCATGTTGTCTTTTTTTTTCTATGACAACCATAATGGCTTGTGTGTAAAAGAAACTACTCCCTCCCGCTTTACTTCACTGTTCAAGGAATGTTCTGTTTCGCATTCACGCGTCACTAGCACAGGTGGACTGTTATAGCGATATTGTCAATTTGTCCTTTTTAAAGCTAACCGCATTCCTGACAGGTAAGTGAATGAAAGTAGAGGGAGGCAACCTGCTTTTTTCAAGACCACATCAATTAATTACATGGAAAATTAGGTATTGGATTTGGGTGTTCATTGTAAAACAGTAAGCAGTTTATCCACAGCCGCCACAGACGACATCAGGATCCTGCTACACAACGGCGAGACGGCGGCCCTCATCCTCCTGGACCTCTCCGCCGCCTTCGACACCGTCTGCCACCGCACACTACGCACGCGCCTCCACGACGCAGGGATCCGAGACAAGGCCCTGAACTGGACCACCTCCTTCCTCTCTGGCAGAACTCAGAGAGTCCGCCTCCCCCCGTTCCGGTCCGAAGCCTCCGAGATCATCTGCGGCGTCCCTCAAGGATCCTCCCTCAGCCCGACGCTGTTCAACGTCTACATGGCACCACTCGCACGCATCGCCCGACAGCACGACCTCAACATAATCTCCTATACCGACGACACGCAGCTGATCCTCTCCCTCACCAAGGACCCCCTCACCGCCAAATCCAACCTCCACCAGGGAATGATGGCCGTCGCCGACTGGATGAAGGAAAGCCGAATTAAGTTGAACTCAGACAAGACGGAGATCCTAATCCTCGGGCCCAACCCCTCAGCATGGGATGACTCCTGGTGGCCCGTGTCGCTGGGGACACCCCCCGTACCCACCAACCACGCACGCAACCTGGGAGTCATCCTCGATTCGAAACTCACCATGACCAAACAAGTCAACGCAGTGTCCTCCACCTTCTTCAACACCCTCAGGGCCGGACTGTCTGTAGCGGGCACCGGGCAATCCCCCAGTGTGCCGCACGGGTGGGGGCCGGTTTTGGGCCCCTGAGGGCCGTTTTTGTTACAGGGCCGTTTTTGCAGCATAGCTGCAAAATCAGCCCTGTAACAAAATCGGCCAAAAACCGGCTCTGGCAAAGAGCTCGGTGGCTCCCCCAAGCCCCGGGGGGGCCCGCCAAGCACTTTGCCAGGGCCGGTTTTGGTTCCCAGTCCGGCCCTGAACACCCTCTGTATGCTCAGCAAGATCTACAGATGGATCCCGACAGACACGAGGAAAACAGTCACCCAGGCCCTAGTCAGCAGCAGACTCGACTACGGAAACACCCTCTACGCCAGAGCCTCATCCAAGCTCATCAACAGACTGCAAAGAATCCAGAACGCCTCTGCACGCCTAATCCTCAACGTCAAAGAATCTCCTTCAAGCTCCTGGTCCATACACACAAGGCACTCCACAAAACCGGCCCAGCCTATCTCACATACGTACGTACCCAACAGGAAATTCCGCTCCGCTGACCATACCCTGGCCACGGTCCCGCGCATCCGTAGAACCACATCCGGAGGCAGGTCCTTCTCCCACCGCGCCGGCAAGACCTGGAACACTCTCCCCCTCAACCTACGACAAACCGAAGACCTGCTGATCTTCAGGAGACGACTCAAGACCTGGCTCTTCGACCAGTAGCAACAGCACTCACCCCCCCCCCCCCCCAGCGCCTTGAATCCCTCACAGGTATGTAGTGCACTTTACAAATGAACTGATTGATTTAATGTGACTAATCCAGCTTCTGACTTATGGAATTGGCCTTAACAGCTCCATTATTCTTAAATCAGTTCTAACAGATCTAATGGATGGCGCCTACAAGGGGCAAAGCATGTCCATAATTGTGAAGTATCTGTGAGGTAACAAAATCAGGCATCAAGTATTGCTTCCTTTAGATGCTGGCATGTTCAAAGCTTTTCTTTTTGCTCACAGAACTAAAAAAGTGACTAGTTCTTCACCGTAAAAGTGTTCTCACAACCTGGTTCTACTGCGCCTACGATCTGGAAAGAATGTCTTGATAAACAAATTCCGCAGTGCCACCTAGAACAGCAAAGCACTTTAGAGCGAAAATGGGGAGGTGGCATTTTTATTTCCAACTTTGCATGCATCAGAGCTGGCGTCAGTGCTTAGTTTCTAAAGAACAACTTTGTTTGTGTTTTAAAAACCAAGGTCGCGGAGTCTTGATTTGACCTCGTGGCTCTTTTTCCCATCATCCTACACAAACTGTCTTTATCTCATGAGCACCGAGGCTGCCTGGTCTCGATTCCACCTCAAGTCTCTTTCTTCCACCACCCTACACTTCCTGTCTCTTTATCTCACGAATACCGGGGCTCCCTGGTCTTGATTCCACCTCATGCCTCTTTCCTCCTCCACCCTACACTTCCTGTCTCTTTATCTCACGAATACCGGGGCTCCCTGGTCTTGGTTCCACCTCATGCCTCTTTCCTCCTCCACCCTACACTTCCTGTCTCTTTATCTCACGAATACCGGGGCTCCCTGGTCTTGATTCCACCTCATGCCTCTTTCTTCCTCCACCCTACACTTCCCGTCTCTTTATCTCATGAATACTGAGGCTGCCTGGTCTTCATTCCACCTCATGTTTCTTTCTTCCTCCCCCTACACTTCCAGTCTCTTTATCTCCTGAACACCGGGCCACCTTGTCTTGATTCCACTTCATGCCTCTTTCTTCCACCCCCTACACTTCCTGTCTCTTTATCTCATGAATGCCGAGGCTGCCTGGTCTTGATTCCACCTCATGCCTCTTCCTTCCACCACTGACACTTCCTGCCTCTTTACTCAATCTTGTAGGTTACTTCTCATTCCTGCTTTCTTCATCTTTCACTGTTTTCTCATCTTTCTTTTACTTTTTCTTTCTCACGGCACTGCCTTTCTCTCTCTTCCTCTGAGTCAAACTCTGGCGATGAGAAATAAGTCCCGGTCTGCAAAAATGAGTGTTGGAACCAAGCACCTGCCACCAACAGCCTAATTAAGTACTGGCTTGCACACATTTTTTTGGGTGGGGAAGGGGAGGTTATGATTTAAATAATAACAGTGGCAAGCTTACTGTTTCCGTTTGTAGGTAAATGATTGTGCAGGGGCATGCCTCCACTTTCCCCATAGAAGCATCACTCATTGCCTCCATTTTAGTCTCAACTGGCGTCCATTTTGATGGTGGGCAAGACTTCCCCATCTAGAATTCCACATGAATAGAAGTCCACCTTATAACCCAATATCAACTGGACCCAGAAGAAACGATTTCTAACCGATCAACTAGAATTTCAGACAAGTCATGCCACCAGAGAAAAGGCAAGTACTCACTCTACAAGGCACTAACTGAATTCAAACTCAACAATATGCCTGCTCCTTACCCCAACCCATCCGGCCTTTCAGATGCAAAGGGCTGCTAGCAGATCCTTACAACAGGAGTTGGTTTTTGAAACAGAGTGAAATGCAGGAAAGACTGTTAACTTCACTTTACAAAACCAAAGCGGTCACACTAAACCTGAGCAGCAGACCAACTCAGCAAAAATACCTGTTGAACGAGAAATCTTCTAGTTAGATTAATTTGGTTTGAAAGATTTTTCAATAAAGTGTTTGTTTTGTTGTAGAAAAAAATCACCTGCAAGCAAAAGTGATCGATATTGGTAAAATCGGCTACATTTTAAACTGTGTGAAACTTTCCACAACTATATTTCAACTTAGCGTTGAAACTTGGGCCAAGTTCTAATGTACAGGTGATTAAACCTCAATAGAGTTTTTATGGAAACAAATAAGCCTGGGTAAAGCACTACGCTACGCTCGCGTAGTTTGCGAAGTTCGCGCTACTTCGCACTACGCGAACTGCACGTAGCACAGTGCGAACACGCGTAGCGTAGTGTTGCGTAGTGCTGCGGTCATTTTTTGCTTGCTCGCGGTCCTCAACGTCAAGTTGGCGACCGCGAGCAAGCAAAATGACATCCAGGCGAGACTTTTTCCTTGTTCGCGATCAGCAACATCAAGTTTGCGATCGCGAGCATGGAAAATAAATCTCCCGGCGAGATCACCAACGCGAGGAGGTCAGGTTTCTCATTGCGAGTGGTCGCGTATGCTCGCGACCGCTCGCGATGATAAACTACCAGTTCGCGTTGAGAAAGCTGCCGCTCGAGTAAAAATCTACTCGAGCAGCAGAAAACTACAGCTCGCACTGTGCAAGATGCCAATTTCAATGATTGCACAGTGCCGGTTGCTTGTCCGCACTGTGCAATCATTGAAAACGACATCTTGCACAGAGCGAACAAGGTACTACGCAGTTCACGAAGTGCTACGCGTAGCTCGCGTAGTGCGAACTGCACTTTGCGTAGCTTCGTGAAGTGCTACTTCGCGAACTACGCCCAGGGTTAGAAACAAAGCGCAGTTAACGTTTAAGATGGCTAGGTAAAAAGGTTTACCCCCACTCCCAAGCCTCAGCAAGGATCTTGCCGCTCTGTGAAGGGTAACTGCTTTTATGTGATTGAAAAAGACATAACTTTGCAAAAGATCGTGTGGTTACTAAAATCAACTAAGAGGAAAGCATGAAAATAGATTGGGAACTTGTTTTAAGTAAAACGTATAACAAACATGTTTTCAAAATTTTTTAAAAAAGATACTCTATTGACAGCATTTGACTATCCAGGAGCAATTAGCGCCTCCCACCTCCAAATTACCGGCTACCTTTGAATATTCATTTACTCTTCCTTCTCCAGACTGCCTAAGTTTGTGAGTGAATGAATGTGTTTAGATTTAGTGCAATGAAAATTACTCTTATTCTGACTTAGCTAGCATATCTATCTAGATAGATAGATAGACAGACAGACAGACAGACAGACAGACAGACAGACAGACAGACAGACCAGAGTAAGAGTGCTGGCGACACCATGGGCCTGGCAGCTAGATCAGACTTGGTGATTCCCCGTGACTGTTTATGCCTTCAGGAGGAAATATAAACCTGCGGATAATACAGAGAAACATTCACTGACCCTGCCTGAAGCTTTGTCGGCTGGTCATTCGGCCAGCCAGGAAGGGGGGGGGGGGGGGAATGGTAGGACTCAGACATCACACGTTGCTTTCTTTCTGCGTCAAGCTTTTAATCTCGTCTTGTGTTTCCAATTTCAAAGTCTCTTGAGGCCTTGAAGAACAAACAGATTTTTCCTGTAAACACAGTTGGCCAATTGTAGATTTTCCATAAAAGTAATTCCCGACATCAACTGTGCCGAAGGGACCTTGTTTTGCAGATCCCCCAGTTTGGCAGGCGGCCCAGGTCAATTTGGGCCAGATGTTGTCTCTATTCGTTTGGCTGACATTTCGAAAACATTCCCCTGGCCTCTCTCGAAGTAACAACATTACTGTAATGGTCACTAGAGGTGGGTCAGCCAGGCTTGAGCCTCAGGCCTACCCTTGGCTCAGCTTGAGCTCCTCTTGGACCCCTGAGCCCAAAACGAGCCGAGCTTTAATGTGGCTTCTGCCTGCCACCCATGCCCTACATCATGTGCCAAGTATTCAAAAACAAAGCATTAACCCTTTGTGTAAAAAAAAAGAGAGAGAAAGACGTGACCATCTACTGCTCTGAATTGGCTTCCCTTTCGAGGCCAGGATACATATAAAAATTTCTGCACGACGCACAAAACGCTGCACCCCAATACCCCCTCCTACCTTTCTCAGAATCGGACCCTATCAGGAGGAAATAGATCTTCCAGAAGCACCAGCTCCCAACTCCTCAAACCACAAAAAATCAAGAAAAAGAAAACCTACAGACGTTCCTTCTCTGGAATGGCCCCTAACATCTGGAACGCTCTATCCATGGAGACCAGATGCAACCCATCCACATCCCTCTGCGGAAAGCAGTAAAAATGTTTCTGTCCAACAAATTGCTCTCTCTCTAGGACTAGGCCACTGGTACCCCCCCCCCCCCTCCACACATAACCTGTACATCACTACCTCGGGGAAAACCGTGCCTCTAGTTTCCCCACCCTGTGCCTCCCTCCCTGCGTTCACATATTCTACTGTATTTTATTTGTTTACATCCTTTATATTTTGTTACTTTGTATTTTTAATTATGATTATGTAACCAGAGTAATTACTCCTATTTTGCCTACATATCCCATTTCATATGAATGAATGAATGAATGAAAGAATTTATTTATAAAGCGCTACGTTCACCCCAAGGAGCATCTTGGCGCTAGTGGAAAACCTTCAAGTCGAAGAAAAAAAAAAAGCGAGGATCAGATGAGAGAGAGCACCGTGTTGTCAGGGGCAGTAAAAATCCATGTTTTTAGCAGTTTCCTGAACACAAGTTCCAATCTCAGCTGGAGCGGCAAAGTGTTCCAGGCTTTGGTTCCTAATACAGCTATGGTTTTTCCTCCTTTCGTTTTCAAACGATGGCTGGGGGCTGCTAGAAAGTTACCCGAAGATGACCGCAAAAGGCGTTGTGTGGAGTAGGGGCGTATTCTGGACCTAAGATATGTCGGCCTTTATGGCTTTATATGTGATTGTTAAAACTTTAAACGGGATCCTTTTATGAATTGGCAACCAGTGCAGGCCTTGGGGAGCTGCCGCTGAAGGCGATCATCTGGGAAGCCGGAGCACCAACCTGGCTGCTGCATTCTGGACCATCTGTAGTTTTTTTAAAACCCCCTTATTTACTCTTGCATTAAGGCTGTTACAGTAGTCTAAATGCGGTAGAACCAGTACAACAGCTACTGCCTTCTGAGCATTCATAGGGAGTACGTCTAGGAACTTTCTCAGAATCGTTAGGGTATGGAAACACATACCTGCCACTGCAAGTGCCTGCCTGTGGAAAGCTAGAGTGGCATCAAAATGAATCCCCAAGTTCCGTACTGTATCCGCAGTATTTGGAGGTGGAACCATATCTGCAGGCCACCATTGACTGGGCGTGAAGAGATCGGCTTTCCCGAACAGCATGATTTCAGTTTTTTTTTTTTAGTTAAGTAATTTTTATTGAAGACAAAAGCACACAAGATGAGCAATACAAAGTAAGCTAGTAGGAGCAAGTAATGTGTAAAACATGTCAGCAAGTAAAGAGAGAGCCTATACAACAAGCTAATATTATAAAAAGAGAAAAACAAATGTAAAGCAGTAAAAACAGTAAAACTTAACAGTTTGCTAAGAACATGCAGTAAAAGTCAAAGCATAGTAAATCACCAAGAAATATAAAACTCCTAATAATATAACAGTGCAAATATACTATTTAAATAGAAGAGTGAAGATTTTTATAAAAAAGGAGAAAAAGGGAGAGAGAGAGGAAGAGGAAAGGAGAAGAGAAAAAAGAGAGGGACAGAAAAGAGAAGACAGAGAGAAAAGAGAGATGATTTCAGTTTTTTGACTGTTACATTTCAGATGATTAAGTTCCATCCAGTTCATGACTGCCGTTAGGCAGTGAGGGAATTTCTCTTCCGCCCCGGTGGAATTTTTGTCTAAGGTAAGAACAATCTGTGTGTCATCTGCCTATGTAATGGCTTCGACACCAAAAGAATCCATTAAAACAAGCAGTGGGGTCATATAGAGGTTAAATAACATTGGGCCCAAGGATGAGCCCTGTGGCACCCCTGATGATAGCTGTTTTTCTGTGGATTTGTGACAACCAAGGGTAACTATGTTAAGTCTGTTTTCTAAAAAAGAAGAAAACCAGGCGAGCGTCTTATTGGTAACGCCACTAGTCGCGAGCCTATCTCTCAAAATGTCATGGGAGACGTGTCAAACGCGGCCGATAAATCCAACAGAATCAGGACTGCATCCTTGCCCAGGTCTAGAGAAAACTCTAGGGTTTCCGCAGTATGAAGCAGCTCTGATTCTGTTGAATGACCAGGTCTACACCCAGATTGTTTTGGGTGTAAAATATTTTCTTTCTGCAAAAAGTCATTTGTTTGCTTGTTAGCCAACGTCTCCACTATTTTACTCAGCCATGGGGACAGTGAGATTGGTCTGAGATTGGAGAGGGTGGTAGGGTCCACGATTATCTTTTTTTTCAGGGGTTTTACCGCTGCAATCTTCCAATTATCTGGTACGCTAGAGGATTCAAATGAAGAGTTAATTATTTGATTTACAGTCGGATCTATAATGTCCACAAGTGCATGTAGTACTCTTGGAGGGCAGGGGTCAAAGGGTGAACCTGATTTACAGGAGAGAATGGCTGTTCCACACTGATCTCTTGAAAACGAGGAAATTCTCCTGTAGTCCCTAAGGATATTGGCTTATTAGTCAAGGGAGTGGTCGGAGTACAATCTTTCCTCAGGTCGATGATTTTATTCTAACAAAAGTCTGCAATTTGATCGCACAAACCTTGTGATGGCTGGATTTCCTGGTCTAGTATTTTTGGGTTCGTATAGGATTTCACGATGTTAAAAATTATTTTCTGATTTGCTGCAGACTGGTTAATTTGGTTGGAGTAGTACGACTTTTCCAATTTTATTTGATGATGGTAGTGTCTAAGGGCTGCTTTAAAGGGACTAAGGTCCACTGATTTGTAGTCCCTTCTCCAAATTCTTTCCAGTTTCCTGCATTGGCCTTGTAGATCCTTTAAGCGAGGGGTGAACCAAAATGCAGAGTCTTTCTTAATAGGGCCCTTCCTGGGCAAGCAATTGGAGCTCAGTTATCAGCCAGGGAGGTCGTCCACTCATTAAACCTATGGTTGTCAAACGAGGGGTTGCCCGTACGGAGGGGTTTGCCAGACTCGGCCATGGTCAGAAGCTCGGGATGGTTAAGCACACTATTCCACTTCCTTCTCCCTATGGGACCATACTGTCCCAGAGCCTTCCCTACTTGAGCCTTATTATAATCAATTTTAAATGGAAAAAACTTATGATCTGACCAGGTGATCTTTATTGGGTGCCCCGTGGATAAATGAGTCACGTTTGTGCAGATACCGTCCAAGGTATGTCCAGCATCATGTGTAGGGTCCTCTATCAGTTGTTTTAAGCCCATGGTACTGATGATTTCAGTAAAATGTCTGGTATTGGGAATATCTTTTGCTTCTAAATGTATATTAAAATCTCCTAGGATGGTGAAATTAGAGTATCTAATCCCTAGGGAACTGATGCTTTCCCCTAGCGTGTCTAGAAATTTATGGATAGGGCCCAGGGGACAGTTACTGTGTATTTCTATTTATACTTTATGTACTTGTGTTATTTGGTTGTGCTTACTCTGTAAAGTGCTTTGACACCTTCGGGTTATATTCGTGCGATATAAAACTCCTCAAATAAATAAGTAAATGAAATAAATTGCATAATGTAAAACCAGAAAACCTTGATACCAGTCCTGGGTTCCCCACTTGACCGTTATCACGTTTCAGCCCGCCTTCGTATATCTGAGTTCAGGGTGTGCATGGTACAAAAATAATCTGCGGTATTCAGGCAAAATACTTCTGCATGTTAAAGAAATACCCTTTTAAAATGTAAATAGACTATCATATTTTCACCTGATGTTTGTTGCATGATTTAGATGTCAAATTATTTCGGGGCTCGGCTTGTGCACGGACTCCCCGAGCCCAGCCAGACCCTTGGCTTGACTCTAGCTCGGCTTTTCCTGTTAAATATTCGGTTCACTCAACTCTAATATGTTTGAGATGGAAATACGTGGGCTTATTTACAAGCTCCTTGCGCCACTTTTGTGTAATTTTTAACATGGGAAAAGTGACGTTAGGGTGGCGTAAGGGGCTTGTAAATCAGCCCCACTGTTTTTTGAGGTCTCGAATAGTACAATCAATGTCTCCGCATGGGCCGCCATCTTGGATCAGACATTATAAGCTTAGCCAAAGGCGCCCTCAAACTAACATACAAAATGAACTATTTGAGCTTGCATAACACGAAATAAAAACTTGTTTAGCCAGAACCAATGTGGTGGATACACAGAACAACAAACCTCCAAAATTCAGATGTAGATATTGAAAATCAGAGATGTATGTGCCAGACTTATAACCGCAGCGCTTTATATTTGCTTGCGCTTTGCTTGCTGCAAATTAATTCATTAGCGTTTTTAGCAACATTCCCTAGTTTTGTATCTAAGTTGAGTTGCTTTATTTATACCTTGTTTTTAATCGTAATTAAACCGCCCACACTCTTGCATTTTAAACCGTGTCCTCACCGATGTTTTAGCGGATTGTATCACCGATCTTCTCAACTTTCGCCGCCATCTTGGGGGACTGGATTAGCTGGTGGCGCCATTGCACTGAGCGCTCTAGTGCTCAGGTGAACCTGGGGGGAGCTACTATTTAACCCTCCCTTGGCTCGCGCAGCGGTAACGCGCAGCGGTCGTGCCTGACTCGTGCCGGAGTCAGGCCAGAGTCCTGCCCGTCTGCGCTAAGGAGGCGCGGAAGCGGTACCCCTGAGGTAAGCCATTAGGACCTGCCATTGTCTTCATGGTTATGTTGGATATGTTGCCTAGGGTGGATGTGCCATATCTCGCTTCTCACTCGCTGTACCATAAGCCAATCGCCAACTCAACAGCCCTCCGAGGTGGCCTTATTAATGCTCGTTCGATTTGTACAAATGCCCAGAACATTCATGATCTGATCTCTGACAATATGCTTGATTGGCTGTTGGTTACCGAAACCTGGCTGAAGCCGTGGTGCAACCCTGATTTAGCCATAGCCCTACCGCAGAACTATGCTATTCAGCGGCTAGATAGACCTACACAACGGGGAGGAGGCATTGCTATTATTTATCGGAATTCCTTAAAATGTTCTGCCTATGAATTGGTAGACATTAAAGGAGCTGACGCATTAGCTTTCTCTCTGGCCATTCATGAGTCCTTCACTTTTTCTGATGTACTGGTTTATCGCCCCCCAGGCCCATCGAAAGAATTTCTGGACAATTTGGGAAATGCACTAAGTGATTTAGTGCTTAGATTTGCTAATTTTACTATGCTAGGAGATCTAAACCTGCATCTTGATTCCCCTTCAGCTCCTGGAGTTGAGTGTTTTATGGAGATCATTAAGGTTCTGGGACTTACTCTTTTGACCAATGAAAGCACACATTCAGGAGGTCATCTCCTGGACTGCATTTGTTCTAATTTTACTGGACTTGCTGTAAAATCACCTTGCCCTCAGATCTGGTCTGATCATTTTTTTATACCTTTTCATATTGCAATAAACCACAAAAATACGATATCTAATTCCAACAATAAATTTACTTCCAAGTTTATAGGTAAACCAGATTGGAAGAAACTATCCAGCAGACCTGATGTGATTGAATTTCTCACATCTAGTGCACCTAGGGCAACAGGGAATACATCTGGAGACAATCAAGGTTTCTGTGATTGGCTAACCAAGGCAAGCCACCGTTTAGACCCTATTAGGTCTCAGATCTCAACCTCTAATATCAGAACAATAAAGAGGAGGGCCCCCTGGTTTTCATCTGCCTTGAGACTAGAATTGACAGTGTTAAAAAAACTGGAACGGAGATGGCGCAGGTCATATGAAGCCTCTGCTCGTGACAACTACAAACAAGCAAGAATAAATTATCATGCTAGCATTAAGTCAGCTAAGAAAGCCTATTATCTACAGGCCATTTCTATGGTAGCCCCAGGAAAAAAAGAAAAAGAAATTTTTAAAATAGTTAAGGACTTTACGAATCCTTCAGTCCTTTTGCAGGAAATCCCTCCATCTCAGAAACTCTGTGATGAAATTTCAGATTATTTTGAAAATAAAATTCTTGATATTGTCAGGACTTTCCCGCAAACATCGTCCATTTTAGAAATCACTGAAAACGCAGAGCGCAAGAAAGGTTTAACCACTCTAGAAAAATTTTCTTATGTTCCGCTGGAAGACTCTCTAAAGGCCATTCTCGCCTGTAAATCGGGCTCTCCTTTTGATCCCTGCCCCCCATCAGTCTTACAAACTCTAGCCACAGTAAAGAATCCCATTATTAATGGGATCATTAATTCATCTCTTGCCACAGCGGACGTTCCAAATGATTGGAAACTTGCAGCTCTTAAGCCTCTTCAGAAAAAGGCACTAGCTGACCCGACCACCCTCTCCAACTTACGGCCAATATCCCTGCTCCCGGCTGTATCCAAAATGGCTGAGAAGTTCGTGAATTATCAACTCACGAACTTCTTGGAAGGAAATGACATTCTGCATCCTAATCAGTCAGGGTTTCGGTCTAATCACTCCACCGAATCTGCCCTGCTGTTTACAGCAGAGACCCTTCGGATGGCCCTGGACCAGGGCAAGAAAGCTGTATTAATCCTACTCGACCTGTCGGCAGCCTTCGATACGGTTTCTCATAACATTCTTCTGAACCGTCTGGCTGCCGCAGGAGTAGGTGGGGTGGTTTTGGCTTGGCTAAAAAATTTCCTCACAGATAGGCGACAAACTACAGTGTTAGGTGATTTTCAATCAGAGGCCAAGCCCCTTAGCTCCGGAGTTCCCCAAGGATCAAGCCTGAGCCCTTTGCTGTTTAATTTGTATATGGTCCCCCTGATGAAACTAATCACTAGCTTCCAGATCAATAGTATTTCGTATGCTGATGATACTCAGCTTATCTTAGTACTGGACAGTGACCAGTCAGATACAGAGGAAAATTTTAGACAATGCCTAGCAGCTACTTTTCACTGGATGGCGGACAACCATCTTAAATGCAATGCTGGTAAAACCGAAATCATTCCCTTTGGAAAACAAAATTTGTTTTCTCCAACAACTTGCTGGCCTGATGATGCAGAGGCTCCTCCTATGACCATTACCTCTGCGCGAAATTTGGGCATTAAGTTCGATTGCCAACTATCCTTTAAACAACAAGCATTGACGGTAGCGGGTTCATGCATTTGCATAATAAAATCTTTAAGGAAGTTTTTCGATCTTCTGCCTTTGCCAGCTAGGAAGACAGTCGCGGTGGCCTTGATTGCCTCCAGGCTGGACTATTGTAATAGTCTATACGCTGGAGCCAATAAATCAGTATTACAAAGACTACAAATAGTCCAGCATGCTGCGGCTCGTTTAGTACTTCGCTGGCCTCGTAAATCTTCAGCATCAGCAGCATTGAACACGCTTCATTGGCTTCCTATTTGTAAAAGGATTCTTTTTAAGATCCTTTTACTTACGTTTAGGGCCTTTTATCGGCGAGGTCCTAAATACTTGTGTAATGGCTTTAAACGTTACCTAGCAACACGCTGCCTAAGATCCTCAGGACTGAACCTGCTTACTATCCCTAAATTCAGGCTAACCACTAAAGGTGGCAAATCTCTTTTTGTCTTGGGCGCTAAGGCCTGGAATAATCTTCCCGTTTCCATTCGATCCCTGTCTCAGGAGACTCTGTTTAGAAAGGCTCTGAAGACATGGATTTTTTCTCTGACTAATGCAGCCTGTTTAGCAATGGTATAGGTGTTAGCGTGAATTTGTCTGCCCCCCCCAACCATTCCATCTGGTTGGCTTAGCGCCAAGATACTCCCTGGAGTGGTAGCCGCGCTTTATAAGTACACCTTTACATTACATTACATTACATTTTATAATGAACACATTGTATCTCTGAAGGGGGCGCTGACCTTCCTATCAGACAGTCTAACAAAACTTGGCCATTTGTCAAACTCTGAGTAATCCTGAATAAGAAAGGAAGAGAAGGAATGTAAAATTAATAAATCACGCACAATACTGGGCATTCTTTGAAAAGAACAAACAATGGAATCCTAGCTATTTAATTAAAATATCAGTCAACAAGGACGGAACAAACCTAATTAAAATGACTCACTTTAGAGCCATAAATGTTCCTTCTGCGAATGTACGCTCTTGTTCTAAATAAACCCATTGTTGCGTATGTAGCCACCATCAGATGCAGTTCCAAGAAATGCCAGTCTGAGTTGTTTGCCCAGGCCCTACTGGTTGGTTCAACTCTGAATACAAACTCTGAATTCACCGCAGAGCATGTTTCGGTTGTCCGGCTTTGGACTGGTTGATCAGAATTCCTAACACCCACTGGCTTTGCCCTTGAATGTAAACAGAATTAAAAGTCAATTGGGATCTCAATATTCCAAGTGAGGTCAACTATCAATCGTATATTCAAATTCTCAAAAACGTGGTTCTGCACAATAGGTTTATGTGTCCTTTTGGATGTTGATGGGCCACCTTATTCTTCAATGGGTGTCTCTGGAGCATGAACAACGTCACTATATTGATCGCATCAGTTGACATGTTTCGGTTATGTCCCCGTAGGCTTCACCAGGTGGACTACTGCAATTATATTTCTTGTTAAACTGAAGTACAACTGTGGGAACCAAAAGCTTTTGTTCAAGTCTTGGCTTCCTCACTTCCACTCTTTGTGTGATTGCAGACAAATTAGTTGAACAACATTTCCTTAGTTTCCTGCTACGGTAAAAGTAGAAAAAAAATATAGCTTCAGTTTTGAACCCAAAAGTAAAGGGTAATTACATCGGCTGCATGCGTTGTAAGATATATTAAAAAATAGAATGTAGAGACAAGGAAAAGCTCCCTCAGGGATCGGTGAACAGCTTCATAAACGAAGAGGCCACTGTGAGGCGCCTCTATCAGTGTTTAGACGCTTCCATTTGATGAGTAAAAGCTCTGTCACAGAGTTCAAGTCCGGGAAAAATAGCAGCCGCCAAAAGGGTGGATACCAAATGTGGGCGTGGTTTGGACTAAGGCATGCTTAAAAATGTAGGCCCATTCATTTTAAAATAAAATTTGGCACAGTGTTAGTGGCTTAGCTTCTGGTTAAATATGGTTTATCTGTTCAATAGTGATACTCCTGGGGCACCTCGTACACCCCCTATTGTGCAGGGTTCATTTCTCTACTGGTGCACCAGGACACTATGGGTCACCACATCCACCGCCTGATGTTGTGCAGGAATGGCTTCTCTACCACTGCACTAAGACACTGAGGTCAACATGTTTACCCTCTGCTGCATGAACTATGTGCACACCTGTGCACCAGGGCACTTCTGAGTCACCAGGTTCAACCCCTGCTGTTGTATGGGAACCAGTTCTCTACTAGTGCGCGAGGACACAGTGGTCATCAGGTCTACCCCTGCAGTTATGCATGAACTATCAGTATATTGGTGCACCAGGAGAGTTCTGAGTCACAACTTCCACATCTCAAGGTTGTGCATGGAGTGCTGCTCTTGTAGTGCACCAGGACACTGGGGGTGATCATTTCCACCCCCTGCTGTGACACATGAACCGTCAACATACTAGTGAACCACGAGACATCAGGGACACAACGACCAGCCTCTACTGTTGTGCAGCAATCAGTCCTCTACTAGTGCACAAGGACACTGGGGTCATAAATACTGCCCCCCCCCCACTGTGGTGCATGAACCATCAGCGCACTAGTGCACAAGAATACTGGGGTCATCCTCCCTGCCCCCTCCACTGTGGTGCATGAACCATCAGCGCACTAGTGCACAAGGACAGTGGGGTCATCATTCCTGCCCCCCTCTGCTGCGGTGCATGAACCATCAGTGCACTAGTGCAGCAGGACACTGGGGTCATCCTCCCTGCCCCCCTCTGCTGTGGTGCATGAACCATCAGCTCACTAGTGCACAAGGACACTGGGGTCATCATTCCTGCCCCCGTTTGCTGCGGTGCGTGAATTATCAGTGCACTAGTGCACCAGGACGCTTGGGTCATCCTTCCTGCCCTCTGCTTCTCTGCATGAACCACCAGCGCACTAGTGCACCAGGACACTGGGGTCATCCTTCCTGCCCTCCGCTGCGGTGCGTGAGCCATCAGCGCACTAGTGCACCAGGACGCTGGGGTCATCCTTCCTGCCCTCCGCTGCGGTGCATAAACCATCAGCGCGCACTAGTGCACCAGGACGCTGGGGTCATCCTTCCTGCCCTCTGCTGCTGTGGTGCATGAACCATCAGCTCACTAGTGCACAAGGACACTGGGGTCATCATTCCTGCCCCCCTTTGCTGCGGTGCGTGAACCATCAGCACACTAGTGCACCAGGATGCTGAGGTCATCATTCCTGCCCCCCTTGGCTGCGGTGCATGAAACATCAGCGCACTAGTGCACCAGGACGCTGGGGTCATCCTTCCTGCCCTCCGCTGCGGTGCATGAACCATCAGCGCACTAGTGCACCAGGACACTGGGGTCATCCTTCCTGCCCTCCACTGCGGTGCATGAACCATTAGCGCGCACTAGTACACAAGGACACTGGGGTCATCCTTCCTGCCCTCTGCAGCGGTGCATGAACCATCAGCGCACTAGTGCACCAGGACACTGGGGTCATCCTTCCTGCCCTCCACTGCGGTGCATGAACCATCAGCGCGCACTAGTGCACAAGGACACTGGGGTCATCATTCCTGCCCCCCTTTGCTGCGGTGTGTGAACTATCAGCGCACTTGTGCACCAGGACACGGTGGATCACCACGTCCACCGCCTGATGTTGTGCAAGAATCATCCCACTACTAGTGCACCAGGACACTGTGGGTCACCACATCCACCGCCCGATGTTGTGCAAGAATCATTTCTCTACTAGTGCACCAGGACAGTGTGGGTCACCAGGTCCACTGCCCGATGTTGTGCAAGAATCAATTCTCTACTCGTGCACAAGGACACTGGGTCATCCTTCCTGCCCCCACCGCTGTGGTGCATGAACCATCAGCGCACTAGTGCACTAGGACATTGGGGTCATCCTTCCTGCCCCCTTCTGCTGTGGTGCATGAACCATCAGCGCACTAGTGCACCAGGACATTGGGGTCATCCTCCCTGCCCCCCTCTGCTGTGGTGCATGAACCATCAGCGCACACTAGTGCACCAGGACACTGGGGTCATCCTTCCTGCCCCCCCCGCTGTGGTGCATGAACCATCAGCGCACTAGTGCACTAGGACATTGAGGTAATCCTTCCTGCCCCCGCTGCGGTGCATGAACCATCATCGCTCTAGTGCAGCAGGTGATTGGGGTCATCCTTCCTGCCCTCCACTGCGGTGCATGAACCATCTGCACGCACTAGTGCACCAGGACACTGGGGTCATCCTTCCTGCCCTCCGCCGTGGTGCATGAACCATCAGCGCACTAGTGCACCAGGACACTGGGGTCATCCTCCCTGCCCTGCTCCGCTGGGGTGCATGAACCATCAGCACACTAGTGCACCAGGGCACTGGGGTCATCCTTCCTGCCATCCGCCGTGGTGCATGAACCATCAGCGCACTAGTGCACCAGGACACTGGGGTCATCCTTCCTGCCCTCCGCCGTGGTGCATGAACCATCAGCACACTAGTGCACCAGGACACTGGGGTCATCCTTCCTGCCCTCCGCCGTGGTGCATGAACCATCAGCGCACTAGTGCACCAGGACACTGGGGTCATCCTCCCTGCCCCCCTCTGCTGTGGTGCATGAACCATCAGCGCACTAGTGCACCAGGACACTGGGGTCATCCTCCCTGCCCCGCTGCGCTGGGGTGCATGAACCATCAGCACACTAGTGCACCAGGACACTGGGGTCATCCTTCCTGCCCTCCGCCGTGGTGCATGAACCCTCAGCTCACTAGTGCACCAGGACACTGGGGTCATCTTTCCTGCCCTCCCCGGCTGGGGTGCGTGAACCATCAGCGCACTAGTGCACCAGGACGCTGGGGTCATCTTCCTGCCCTCCCCGGCTGGGGTGCGTGAACCATCAGCTCACTAGTGCACCAGGACGCTGGGGTCATCTTCCTGCCCTCCACCGCTGGGGTGCGTGAACCATCAGCGCACTAGTGCACCAGGACATCTTGAAGCCTTCACTTCCACCTCCTGTTCTTGCAGGAACCACCCTTGAGCTGAGGAACTGCAACTCCCTTTGGCATGTGGTTCCACCCACACTCGCCCCTCTGTGCAGTGCTGGTGCCATCACTGCACTCTTGTACTGATAAAATCCCCCTTCAGTGAGCGGCCCCGAAGGAGTGCACGTTCTCTCTCTCAGCTTCCACACATAATCACAGGATCAAACGTAGACCTGAGACGTTGCAGAAGTAAAATTTGAAACTGCTGCCCTTCCCATCCAGCAGACAACGGCCCCGTAGTGAGACATGTGCCCCCCTGAGCCAGTGCTCGCTCGGCTCGCATCCGTATTGTCTTCTATAGACCATGAATTCGATATTTTACCCGCAGTGTTTAAAGGTGGAATCTTTACAAGTTGCGCTTATGTTTGGTTTGTTGTTGTTGTTGTTTTTTAACATCCGGGGTGCATTCCGGCTTCATTTCGTCACTTAATGCCGGCACCATTTTCTCCGAGTCAGGTTTCTGTTTTTCTGGTTTCCCTCTCCTGGCCGTCACGTGGTTTGTCCGCCTGCTGTAGTGTTCGTTCTCATCCTATTGACAATCAGTGGCTTTAGTATCGACCCACGGGATCGCCCACGTCATTTTTCTGACAGTTCGCACTGACTACACATTTGATCTTGGTACAAACATTGTGCAGCCTCAGCTAGCAGTCACCCCTCCAGACCCCTGGCCTAAGAGGGTGCTGCTAACACTGTGCGCCAACCCGTCCTCCAGCGGTCACACTGGGGCTCCATGTACCCCTAACCAGCAGCGGTCACACTGGAGCTCCTTGTACCCCTAACCCACAGCGGTCACACTGGGGCTCCTTGTATCCCTAACCCACAGCGGTCACACTGGAGCTCCTTGTATCCCTAACCTACAGCGGTCACACTGGGGCTCCTTGTACCCCTAACCAGCAGCGGTCACACTGGAGAACCTTGTATCCCTAACCCACAGCGGTCACACTGGGGCTCCTTGTACCCCTAACCAGCAGCAGTCACACTGGAGCTCCTTGTACCCCTAACCCACAACGGTCACACTGGTGCTCCTTGTATCCCTAACCCACAGCGGTCACACTGGAGCTCCTTGTATCCCTAACCCACAGCGGTCACACTGGAGCTCCTTGTATCCCTAACCTACAGCGGTCACACTGGGGCTCCTTGTACCCCTAACCAGCAGCGGACACACTGCAGCTCCATGTACCCCTAACCAGCAGCGGTCACACTGGCGCTCCTTGTACCCCTAACCCACAACGGTCACACTGGAGCTCCTTGTATCCCTAACCAGCAGCGGTCACACTGGAGCTCCTTGTACCCCTAACCCACAGCGGTCACACTGGGGCTCCTTGTATCCCTAACCCACAGCGGTCACACTGGAGCTCCTTGTATCCCTAACCTACAGCGGTCACACTGGGGCTCCTTGTACCCCTAACCAGCAGCGGTCACACTGGAGAACCTTGTATCCCTAACCCACAGCGGTCACACTGGGGCTCCTTGTACCCCTAACCAGCAGCGGTCACACTGGAGCTCCTTGTACCCCTAACCCACAACGGTCACACTGGTGCTCCTTGTATCCCTAACCCACAGCGGTCACACTGGAGCTCCTTGTATCCCTAACCTACAGCGGTCACACTGGGGCTCCTTGTACCCCTAACCAGCAGCGGACACACTGCAGCTCCATGTACCCCTAACCAGCAGCGGTCACACTGGCGCTCCTTGTACCCCTAACCCACAACGGTCACACTGGAGCTCCTTGTACCCCTAACCCACAACGGTCACACTGGAGCTCCTTGTACCCCTAACCCACAACGGTCACTCTGGAGCTCCTTGTACCCCTAACCCACAGCGGTCACACTGGAGCTCCTTGTACCCCTAACCCACAACGGTCACACTGGAGCTCCTTGAAGCCCTAACCCACAGCAGTCACACTGGCGCTCCTTGTACCCCTAACCCACAACGGTCACACTGGAGCTCCTTGAACCCCTAACCCACAGCAGTCACACTGGCGCTCCTTGTACCCCTAACCCACAATGGTCACACTGGAGCTCCTTGTACCCCTAACCCATAACGGTCACACTGGAGCTCCTTGTACCCCTAACCCACAACGGTCAGACTGGAGCTCCTTGTACCCCTAACCCACAACGGTCACACTGGAGCTCCTTGTACCCCTAACCCACAACGGTCACACTGGAGCGCCTTGTGCCCCTAACCCACAACGGTCACACTGGAGCTCCATGTATCCTTAACCCACAGCAGTCACACTGGCGCTCCTTGTACCCCTAACCCACAACGGTCACACTGGAGCTCCTTGTACCCCTAACCCACAACGGTCACACTGGAGCTCCATGTATCCTTAACCCACAGCGGTCACACTGGACCTCCTTGTACCCCCTAACCCACAACAGTCACACTGGAGATCCCTAACCCACAGCAGTCACACTGGAGCTCCTTGTATCCCTAACCCACAATGGTCACACTGGAGCTCCTTGTATCCCTAACCCACAGCGGTCACACTGAAGCTCCTTGTATCCCTAACCCACAGCGGTCACACTGGAGCTCCTTGTACCCCTAACCCACAACGGTCACACTGGAGCTCCTTGTATCCCTAACCCACAGCGGTCACACTGGAGCTCCTTGTATTCCTAACCCACAGCGGTCACACTGGAGCTCCTTGTATCCCTAACCCACAGCGGTCACACTGGCGCTCCTTGTACCCCTAACCCACAACGGTCACACTGGAGCTCCTTGTACCCCTAACCCACAACGGTCACACTGGAGCTCCTTGTACCCCTAACCCACAACGGTCACACTGGAGCTCCTTGTACCCCTAACCCACAACGGTCACACTGGAGCTCCTTGTACCCCTAATCCACAACGGTCACACTGGAGCTCCTTGTACCCCTAACCCACAACGGTCACACTGGAGCTCCTTGTACCCCTAACCCACAACGGTCACACTGGTGCTCCTTGTATCTCTAACCCACAGCGGTCACACTGGCGCTCTTTGTACCCCTAACCCACAACGGTCACACTGGAGCTCCTTGAAGCCCTAACCCACAGCAGTCACACTGGCGCTCCTTGTACCCCTAACCCACAACGGTCACACTGGAGCTCCTTGAACCCCTAACCCACAGCAGTCACACTGGCGCTCCTTGTACCCCTAACCCACAATGGTCACACTGGAGCTCCTTGTACCCCTAACCCACAACGGTCACACTGGAGCTCCTTGAACCCCTAACCCACAGCAGTCACACTGGCGCTCCTTGTACCCCTAACCCACAATGGTCACACTGGAGCTCCTTGTACCCCTAACCCACAACGGTCACACTGGAGCTCCTTGTACCCCTAACCCACAACGGTCACACTGGAGCTCCATGTATCCTTAACCCACAGCGGTCACACTGGACCTCCTTGTACCCCCTAACCCACAACAGTCACACTGGAGATCCCTAACCCACAGCAGTCACACTGGAGCTCCTTGTATCCCTAACCCACAATGGTCACACTGGAGCTCCTTGTATCCCTAACCCACAGCGGTCACACTGGAGCTCCTTGTATCCCTAATCCACAGCGGTCACACTGGAGCTCCTTGTACCCCTAACCCACAACGGTCACACTGGAGCTCCTTGTATCCCTAACACACAGCGGTCACACTGGGGCTCCTTGTACCCCTAACCCGCACCGGTCACACTAGAAATCCTTGTACCCCGAACCCACAGCGGTCACACTGGAGCTCCTTGTACCCCTAACCCACAGCAGTCACACTGGCGCTCCTTGTACCCCTAACCCACAGCGGTCACACTGGGGCTCCTTGTACCCCTAACCCGCACCGGTCACACTAGAAATCCTTGTACCCCGAACCCACAGCAGTCACACTGGGCTTCTTCTATCCCTATCCCACAGTGGTCAAACTGGAGATCCTTGTACCCCTAATCCACAATGGTCACACTGGAGCTCCTTGTACCCCTAATCCACAATGGTCACACTGGAGCTCCTTGTACCCCTAACCCACAACAGTCACACTGGAGCTCCTTGTATCTCAAACCCACAATAGTCACACTGGAGCTCCCTAACCGACAAGAGTTACACTTGAGCTCCTTGTACCCCTAACCCACAACGGTCACACTGGCTCTCCTTGTACCCCTAAGCCACAGTGGTCACACTGGGGCTCCTTGTACCCCTAACCCACAGTGGTCACACTTGAGCTCTCTAACCGACAACAGTCACACTGGAGCTCCTTGTACCCATAACCCACAATGGTCACAATGAATGAATGATGAATGAATGAATGATAGTATTTATAAAGCGCAATGTTCACTCCATGGTGCATCTTGGCGCTAGCGGAAAGAATATCTAAGGATCTGTAGTGGGGAAAGACTAAGTTAAGGCAACAGAAGCAATAATTTGTTTTAGATGAGAGATAGCACAATGTGGTCAGGCTTGGCAAAAATCCAGGTTTTAAGACGTTTCTTGAAGGTGGGTTCCGTTTGTGTATGTCTAAGCTGAGTGGGCAGGGAATTCCAGGCTTTGGTCCCTAGGACAGCCATTGCCTTGCGCCCTCTAGATTTTAGTTTGAAAGTGGGGGCTGTTAGGAGGTTCTCGGAGGATGACGGCAGGATGTGATGGGTGGTACACGGTCTGATTCTGGTTCTTGGGTATCCTGGTCCTGTTGCCCTTGTGGCTTTGTGAATGATGGTCAGGAGTTTAAAGAGAATCCTCTTATGGACAGGCAGCCAGTGAAGAGTTCGGAGTGTTGCTGCTGAGGAGGAGCCTTTCGGCCATTTGAGTACCAGCCTCGCTGCAGCATTTTGAACAACCTGCAATCTTTTCAGGACCATCTTTTTTTGTTCCTGCGTACAGACTTTCACAGTTGTCCAGACGTGATAGAATTAGGGCTGCTGCAACCGTTTTCCTAGCACGTAGCAGGAGAAGGTCAAAAAACTTTGTAAGAGTTTTCATCGTTTGGGAACAGGTGCCAGCCACAGCAAGGGCTTGCTTATGGAAAGATAGTGCGGGATCAAATTTGATCCCCATATTTCTCATTGTATCCACTGTTTGGGTCGAGCCTAGAGCAGCGCATGCGCTGCGTGCTCGACTTTTAGTAGGGGGTAAAAAAAGTGCTACCTAGAAGCTTTTCGTGGCCTAAAGCTTGCGTGCATGTGCGCGTGAACGCGCGCAGCCGCCATGTGCCTTTTTTATCTCATTAAGCCTTCAAGCCGTCATGGCTCATTAAGTGCTTTTGCGCGCACACACAACTCCCTCCGCCTCTCTCTCCCGCTGCAGCGCCCATCTATGCATTCCGCGCGGCCAATGCTATAATCGCGGCACCCGCGCTTTACTTTTAACATTAAAAGTGAAGCGCGGGTACAGCAATTATAACAAAAGTAAAGAAATAGATGTTTTTTTCTATTTCTTTACTTTTGCTATAATCACGGCACCCGTGCTCTACGTGCCGCGATTATAGCAAAAGTAAACATACTTATAAGGTCCCAAAAGCGAGACCTATTGGCTATGCCAATGCTTGGTTAAGGGGTGGAGTCGAATCTGAGGGCCACCACTGGTTGGGCTTAAAAAGGTTGGATTTTCCAAACAGCATGATTTCGGTCTTTGCGCTGTTGCATTTGAGATGATTCAGTTTCATCCCATCCATCACTGCCGATAGGCAGTGGTGAAACTTCTCTTCAGCTACTGTAGAGTTTTTATCGAGAGTAAGAATCGGCTGTGTGTCGCCTGCATATGCTGAGGCTTCCACATCAAATGTCATCGAGGAGTGGCGTCATATAGAGATTAAAAAGAGTTGGGTTCAGGGATGAACCCTGAGGGACCCCTGATGACAACCGTGGCCCACTCCACCCAAGTAAATATAATGTTGCTTGGTATTTGACCAATGAGAAAGTAAATATTAAAGTAGCATCAGTGAACTACTCAAATCGAGAAGCACGCCATATGCAAAATATAAAAAATAAGTTGGGGGATTACTACAACAATGTGCCCCCCAAAAAATGTTGCATCTGCATTTATACTCCGCAATATTTCATTATGCACGGAGCTTCAGTGTGCCAGAGATCAAACACACGTTACACACGCACAAGCATATAGGAATGCAGAAACAAACGCATACGACAAGTTATCGCAGTCAGAACAGATTTCTTGTGCTGCATTGCCATCTAGTGGACAGTGAGAGAAACGCTGTGAAATGACCCCATAGAAATGATAAGCGTTGAGCTCACGGACATCGCAGTTTCTTGTGTCGCATTGCCATCTAGCGGAGCGTGTGGAAAAATTACACAGAACATACATACCATCGCATAAAAAAATACATTTTGTTTTAAACATACAGGAAAATAACCCACTTCTGTCACTGCTCCATGATGACACTCGTTGCAAACAGTAGATAAACCGATTCAAAAGGCAAGGAGGCCGGGGTGAGACATTATATCCAGCCCAAAGAGGGCCAACTTCAAGACTCATATTTCAAACCTCACCAAACATCATGGCCAAGAGTCAAACTTCACTCAACAGCAGGTGTCTGGTTTGAAACTTTGGCCAACTGTTAGGCCCAAGTTTTAAACTAGGTTCAGCCATAATGTGAACTCTTCAGAGGTGTTCTGACATTGGAGGAAGCAATCAATCAATCAATCAAGCATTTATATAGCGCACTACTCACCCAGAGGGTCTCTAGGCGCTAGGGGAGGGGGGTCCGCTACTGCTCGAACAGCCAGGTCTTGAGTTGCTTCCTGAAGGCGAGGTGGTCCTGGGTCAGGCGGAGGTGGGTCGGGAGGGAGTTCCACGTCCTGGCGGCGAGGAAGGAGAAGGACCGTCCCCCTGTGGTGGCTCTTCGGATGCGGGGGACGGTGGCGAGGGCGTGGCCGGTCAATCGAAGCTGGCGTTTGGGTGCGTAGAAGTTGAGGCGGCTTTTGGGATATTCTGGGTCTTGGTTGTGTAGGGCTTTGTGTGCGTGGGTGAGGAGGCGGAAGGTGATTCTCTTGGTGACCGGGAGCCAGTGCAGGTCTCTCAGGTGTCCGGAGATGTGGCTGCGACGGGGGATGTCCAGGATGAGTCGTGCTGAGGCGTTCTGGATCCGCTGAAGTCTTTTCTGGAGTTTGATGGTGGTTCCGGCGTAGAGGGAGTTGCCGTAGTCCAGACAGCAACTGTAGAAACAGTGTGGGGCAAGCTCCTGGTTAGGCTCTGAATTAAGGGAATGGAACTGGTTTCAAGCAGGGGTGGCAGAACAAAGTCTGACCCCTAGAGGTCTCTACACAGACAGGGGAGTGTCCTGTCATGTACGTGATTTAGTGGGATAGATGGTGAATCCTGTTCAAATCTCTGTACGAGTTGTTCCCAAAAACTAATCACAACATTACTCTGCTGGGGCACCATCAGATCTTGGTGTTGACCTTTAGTAACCTTCTTTCATCGAGCCCACCCAAAAAAACAACAAGAAACCTTCAACGTGCACCCCCATGAACCGACCTTTCCATGTGCCAAACCAAACAGAAGATATCTCTAAGAAACACAAGCAACAGAGTCAAGAAATGAGGTGGCGCTATCGGGGCCACGTTCGAGACGCCTTTCCGACTGAAAGAGAGCGATAACACTCGGATCAGTGTTTAGACAGTCTGATCCGATGGGATAGCGGACCATGGGAAACGAGGACCTGGTTGGCGATTGCCAGGACAGGTGTGTACAGGTGTACGCAGGGTGAAGGCTTCTCCCAAAGAGGGAGACCACACCTAAAAACAAACATACAATAGCCAAGTTTCACTGAACTCGAGGGAGTATCCTTCGTTGATAAACAATCGCCCTCTTTCTGATAGTAACAATAATTTCCAGAATATTACTAGAAGTACCCAGTGGGTTCTTGGAAGTCTCAGGGACATTGCTTATGGAATCCGTTTAGAAACATCTTATGGTAAAGTTGAGATCTGAATTTTGTAACTTCACGTCCACACATTTTGTCAAGTTTTTTTTAAATTAAACTTCGAAAAACACGGAGAATTTCATGAATCTTAATTAATTAGCATGTGAGACAAGCATTGGCATAGCCAATAGGTCTCGCCTTTGGAACCTTATAAGCATTTAGTTATGCAGCACAATATCTTTGGTGCAACAACATCAACTGTTGCATGGCTAAACACTTACAAGGTCCCAAAGGCGAGCCCTATTGGCTATGCCAATGCTTTTTTTTGTTTGTTTAAAGGACAAGCAGTGCTATCAGGCTCTGGCTGCCACTTAGAGGTAGCGAGAGAGAGAGAGAGGTGTGTAGAGAGAGAGAGAGAGGTGTGTAGAGAGAGAGAGAGAGGTGTGTAGAGAGAGAGAGAGGTGTGTAGAGAGAGAGTTGTGTAGAGAGAGAGAGTTGTGTAGAGAGGTGTGTAGAGAGAGAGAGGTTTGTAGAGAGAGAGAGAGAGGTGTGTAGAGAGAGAGAGAGAGAGGTGTGTAGAGAGAGAGGGGTGTGTAGAGAGAGAGGTGTGTAGAGAGAGAGAGGTGTGTAGAGAGGTGTGTAGAGAGGTGTGTAGAGAGAGAGAGAGGTGTGTAGAGAGGTGTGTAGAGAGAGAGGTGTGTAGAGAGAGAGTTGTGTAGAGAGAGAGAGAGTTGTGTAGAGAGAGAGAGAGGGGTGTGTAGAGAGGTGTTTAGAGAGAGAGTTGTGTAGAGAGAGAGAGAGTTGTGTAGAGAGAGAGAGAGTTGTGTAGAGAGAGAGAGAGTTGTGTAGAGAGGCGTGTAGAGAGGTGTGTAGAGAGGTAGAGAGAGAGGTAGAAAGAAGTAGAGAGGTAGTGGTAGAGAGAGAGAGGTAGAAAGAAGTAGAGAGGTAGTTGTTGAGAGGTAGAGAGAGGTAGAAAGAAGTAGAGAGGTAGTGGTAGAGAGGTAGGTAGAGGTAGAGAGAGATAGGTAGAGGTAGAGAGTGAGTGAGTGAGGTACAGAGTGAGTGAGTGAGGTAGAGAGTGAGTGAGTGAGATAGAGAGTGAATGAGTGAGGTGGAGAGTGAGTGAGTGAGGTAGAGAGTGAGTGAGTGAGTGAGGTAGAGAGTGAGAAAGTGAAAGACGGCGAGACGGCACCGGCTGCGCTGAAGGATATCAGAGACACTGGGAGGGAGGGCAGCAGCCATTGCAGAAGCAGATCACAGGCAGACCAGAGACAGCCCGGACAACAGCCATCGCAGAAGAGACAGAGGGCCAGGATCACAAGGGGTTCAGAGCGACAGCTGAATGGCAGTGAGAGCGCAACGGACGCAAGTAGGTCAGCCCGTCAGAAATTTTGGAAGACTGGGTTTGGGTTACAACGCGAGACAGCTGGAGGATAGTTGCTTCAAAGGAAAGAGACCTCCAGGTGGGGCTTAAAAGGATAGCAAACGAGACGCCGTGAACCCAGACAGGAAGAGACATCTGGCCAAAAGGAAAGAGGTACCCTGCCTACAGATGTACAGTAATAGCGAATGATTACTAAAGAGATACCCTCGGGGGAAGATAAGGATACCAAGGAAAGAAGAGAGGCAACGGAACCCTTGCGGAATAGACTGTTCTGATACAGGTAAACAAAGAAGAGAGAGACTGGGCAGAAGAAGAGACAGAAGGAGGAAAGACAGAGAGCATATGTATAAGGAGCAAGACAGCCAGGGATGCAGAAACGATAAAAAAGACAACGGCACCAGAGAGGCAAACAACCACTACAGAGAGACGGCCAGGGAGGAGACAGAGGCTTATGACACATCACAAGGAGAGAGTCAGCCGGGGGATCAGTCGTTAGAGGAGACACTACTCGAGTCCTGACACCAGGAGATTACACTGCCAAATGAGGAGAAAGGCTCTTGAAAAGGGCACAGCGGAGCAGAGGATCGGGGAAACGCCGAAAGACACCCCCTGTGAGTCTTACTGACGTAGAGAAATGTGGGCGCTCTGACACACTCTGTACTGAGAGACATCCCGGGATGCTGATAGGACCTTACATTGAGAGACAACCTGGGGCTGTGACGTAAGCTGATGCTGAGAGGCATAATTGCACTCTGGCAGAAACAGACCAACTCTGACCTCAGAGTCCTCAGTGAAGAAGTAAACAAGTGGGAGGGGTGGGGGGAATGCACGCGCTCACACACACAAGAAAACTCTTGCAGCTGGGCGGGCTTGAGGCTTGAAGTAAACAAGTGGGGAGGGTGGGGGAGTGCACGCGTGTGCGCGCTAAGCAGCAGCTGTTTGCTCTTTATGTCGAGAGAGGAAAGCCAGATGGCGCCTCTGCTCGTAACCGCGCGCGTATTCACAAGTTCTAGGCCACAAGCAAAAGCATGTGGTCGGACTTTTGAAAGCCCACTTACTAAATGTCTCGCCAGAGCAACGCATGCGCTGGCTCAGGCGAGACCAAAAAAGCTTTAAAAAGTGCTTGTGGGGTATCATTTCCCAGACCTACCTTTAACAGAAGAATCTGTAATCATTTGAGAGAAAAAATCCTTTTGTAAAACATTTTGGGAAAAAGTTGCCCACAGGTAAAATCAGACATGCAGATTCCCGAAATGTACAAGTTGTGAGCTTTGCAAAACTTTTCCTTGCACTTCTATTTGATTTATGCACAAAAATTCACTTAAATGTTTGAACATGTTAAGAAAGAAGACCTGATGGGGTTACATTAATTAAGTAAAGCATGCAATAATTTCTTTTCATGGGATCAGACCCACTAAACATCACGCAGCACAAAACAGTGAGAACATCTGTAGTGGTGTGTTACACGAAGAGTAAAAACTTGCACGGATAAATATTTAGAAAGAATCACGTGTGGTCGATGAAATTAACTGCACAAAAAATGTTATCTTAGCCGGATGTTAAGCATTTGCACCACTGTGAAAAGGAAAACCAGTTGGGCCTTGCATTAAATTTGCACACAAAGCACCCCCCCGCCCGGATACAATTTTCAAGGAAATGACAAACGACAAGGGTAAATTACTTTAAAATGTGTGATTTCACAGAAATGACAAGTTACACTTAAAAATATCATAAAATATTTTGCGTGGCTCTTGCTTATGGTGGATTTCATTTGGTCATAAGTTTGCACGCAAAGGTAAACCATATTATTTTGGCTGGTTTGACACAGGGGTGGTTGCGGTCTTCCCGCCCCATTATACATCCTTTACATTCATAGTCTGGGTGTTGGCACTACTCGATTCAAAGAAATTGGGTCTTTCACTCATGACAGCTTTTTGGCACAACACATTATTTGTGTGGGGAAACATGATCAAGAACTGCGGGTATTAACATCTAAATATACAGCATTATTATTTTTTTTTAAACGGTATTAAACGCAATATCCTCTACGGAGCGCAACCAATAGCACAAGAAATCAGTCTACGCGTTGACACGCAGCATACTATGGATGGCTGAACCGCCTTCTTGCATAATTACAAATAAGAGAAAACAAATAATTGAAAGGGTCTCACCACATTTATTAATGATTTGGAAATTCTTTACAAATGATTCATTACAGCATAATCCCCATTGGTTTAAGATTGTGGTGAGCAAATATGGATATGGCCTCAGGTGGCGGGAAAGAGATGGGTAGTGTCTAGAATGTCGGGGAGAAGAGATAGGTGGGGCCTGGAGTTAACAGGGAGGAGTTCCCGCCGATGATGGTGGGCAGAAGAGATGGGTCCGATCTAAGACCATGTGGAGAAGAGATGAGTCCGGCCTAAGATGGCAGGGAGAAGAGATGGGTATGGCCTAAAATGGAGGGGAGAGGAGAAGGGTACGCCCTAAAAAAGGAGAAGAGATGGGTCTAGCCTAAGATGGCGAGGAGAAGAGATGGGTCCGAACTAAGACAGTGTGGAGAAGAGATGGGTCTGGCCTAAGATGAAAGGGACAAGAGATGGGTTCGGCCTAAAATGGAGGGGAGAAGAGATGGGTACCACGTAAGACCATGTGGAGAAGAGATGGGTCTGGCCTAGGAGGACAGCGAGATGAGACTGGTCCGGCCTAAGATGGAGGGGAGTAGATGAGCACGGCCTAAGATGGCTGGGAGAAGAGATGGGTCTGCCCTAAGAGGGAGGACAGCAGAGATAGGTACGGTCTAAGATGGTGGGAGAAGAGATTGTTCGGGCCCTAAAATAGAAGTGACGAGAGAAGGGTTCGGCATAAGATGGCAGGGAGAAGAGATGGGTCCAGTCTAAGAGGGAGGACAGCATAGATGGGTCTGGCCTAAGATGGCAGAAAGCAGAAATGGGCACAGTCTAAGATGGATGGAGAAGAGATTGGCACAGCCTAAGATGGAGGGGAGAAGAGATGGGTCTGGCATGAGATGGAGGAGTGAAGAGATGGGCACAGCCTAAGATGGTGGGGAGAAGAGATGGGTATGGCTGAAGATGGTGAGGAGAAGTAAATGGGTCCGTCCTAAGAGGGAGAACAACAGAGATGGGTACGGCCTAAGATGGTGGGAGAAGAGATGGGTCTGGCATGAGATGGAGGAGAGAAGAGATGGGTCCGGCATAAGATGGAGGAGAGAAGAGATGGGCACAGCCTAAGATGGTGGGTAGAAGAGATGGGTATGGCTGAAGATGGTAGGGAGAAGAGATGAGTCCAGCCTAAGATGGAGGGGAGAAGAGATGGGTATGGCTGAAGATGGTGAGAAGAAATGGGTCTGTCCTAAGAGGGAGAACAGCAGAGATGGGTACGGTCTAAGATGGTGGGAGAAGAGATGGTTCGGGCCCTAAAGTAGAAGTGACGAGAGAAGGGTTCGGCATAAGATGGTGGGGAGAAGAGATGGGTCCGGACTAAGATGGCGGGGAGAAGATATGGGTCCGGCCTAAGATGGCAGGGAGAAGATATGGGTCCGGCATAATATGGTGGGGAGAAGAGATGGGTCCGGACTAAGATGGCGGGGAGAAGATATGGGTCCGTCATAAGATGGTGGGGAGAAGAGATGGGTCCGGCCTAAGATGGTGGTGAGCCATATGAGTCTGGCCTAAGAAGGCGGCGAGAAGTGAAGGCCCTTCGCAGTTAGAAAAAGCTTACCTTATATCTCTGGCAACTTGAATTGGTCCTGCCATCTTGATTCACAACTTCTCTGAAATGAAGGCAGCTACAGTCAAATCTCCCTCCATAAAAACGCAATGACTACCCCAATTTATGGAAATCGTTATCAACTTCAAAATTTTGTATGTTGAAGGGTCATATCTTAAATGTAACAGCAAACTAGTTTTTTGGCTTTTCTTTTATGACAGCTGAATTATGAAGGAAAGCTGAGTTATAAATCGGGAAAGAGCTTAAAATAAATAAGATTTTGTTTCCCCTATGGCTGGAGGGTAAGGTGGTGTAATTGGGGGTGCAGGAGTGGGTATCACCCCACTGATCCAGTGAGAAGCAAACATGGTAAAATAACGTGACGTAACTGAAAGACAACACGCCATCGGCTAGTAATGCAGTTGCTTTCCAGGCGTTTGGGTAGCGAGTCAACCATAAGAGATGTTGGGCTAGTTTACCTGTTCAATAATACCTTTCAAGCCTCGAGGCCTTGTGTGCCTTCTTCAAGAGTGACTGCGCCCCATATAACACATGTACCAACTCACACAGTGCCACTTTGTGTCACATGGTAGCTTCACTTTCCACGTGGTCTCCTGGTGAAGAACCGATTTCACTTGGTGGCAAAAAGTGAGCCGGACAGCCCTGCAGAAAGTGAGTTACCAGCTCGTGTTTGGAGACTTGGGTAGCTGACATCCATCAGGTTTTTTACAGCCTCCACATGAAGTCGGGGACATCCCTACAAGCATTAGTTATTTGATTTTGCAGGAGTGCGTGAGGGTCGACTAGCGCAGCGCTGGACTCTAAGCTCCGCCCCTTCTGTGGCTGGCCAGGTGGGAGGGACTCAAAGCCCCAGACCACCCTCTCCAGATCCCTCCCCTTCTAGGTCCCGCCCCATCACACAGTAATATCAGTTTCAAAGATGGTAGGTCTGATCTGATATCTACAAAATTAAGACATTTTCTAGGTTCGCTGCCACTATAATTGCACTGTTGTTTGGGTCTAATCGTTCTTTTGAGTGTTCTCATAGTCCTTTTTTTATCTTTATCTAGTCTTTTTTCTAGTCCTTCTTTTATGTCTTTGACTCTACACCCTTCCACCAGTTAATCTTCAGACTAGAACTTTTCTTGTGAACCAGTACCTCAGATGTTCCTGTTGAGAAGGTTTACAGTAGTCGCTTGGAGTCCTAAATTAATAATCCCTTCTCTAAACAACCCTCGCTTGGTTTACATCTTGAAGTACAAACAGAGGTGGCAGCCATGTTTTGACATTTGCATACTTATGGCCGCAGTTTATGAAACTTGTGGCTCAATAAGTCAGAAAGCCTACGGAAATAAGCCGCTTACGCAATGGACGTTCTCCTCTGCGATAACGATGGGTGGCTAATGGTGGCCACCAAATAGATCTAGCGCTTGTTACGTCTGGCTTCCATATGTAGGCGCTGTAATGTTCAACAGCATAACATAGCATAGCTTAAAAATTAAAAAAATAAAAATAAAGAGTCCTGAGGCACACGCTCAGAAAAATTCTGGCACTTGAGTTTAGTATTAGAAATAATGTATGGGGAATAATGCGTGTTAGGAGGCCTGCTCACGCCCCATATCTTGCGTAGGGTTTTCTGCACATTTGTGGCTTACATTTATGGAGTAGCAAAGTCTCTAAGCCTGCAAGAGAAATCTAACCGGTGTAAATGGAACCGATTTTGTGAGTTAAAGATATGTGTATGTCCAAAAATGACTTTATTCACTATCCCTTCTATCAGTTTTTCTTTTGAAAAAGCATGGAACTACTTTGAGCAAAGAAATTCTCAGCCAAGACGTTTTCTCCAGTAAACTTCCCAAGCTGGTGGAACTAATTAACTTTTAGGAACTCTGCACAACTTTGCCAACAGAATTTTAATTCTGCTCAGGCCTGGTGCACAGTGCGCTCCGTTACTTTTAAGTATTTATTTGCCAATGCGGCTTGAACACCGGGGCTGCCCCTTTCCTGCTGCAGGCACTTGTCAAACATAAACAGACTGGCCTGTCTGTGGCTGTCACCAGAGCCCAGCACTGGTGAAAGGCAGGCAGGTGTGGGGCAGAATGTGTTGCAGGCTGGGCCTGGCCTGTGCTGGGCTAAACACCCCCTCACCCTTTAGGAAGCAGTGTGGTGTCACAAAATGTCCATATGTAGTTTCCAGCCTGTTTGCTTCTGTTGCCATTACTTAACTTGAGACGTTTGTTTGTTGTACAATTTCATCACCTGCACTTTGTAGCCAGAGTTGGGACACAGCCGCTGCTCTCCGTAGCTCTCTCTCTATTCCTGAGGTAAGTTTGTGAAATCAACATCCGGTGTTGTCTCTGCCCTACGGTTTGGCTGTACCTTTTACTGCGTGACAGTCATCAGGCGACAAACGTCCCTGGCCCAGTGGCCCCCACCAGAGGCCTGGCACCTGGCCAGGCCTCATGACATGCTCTGTTCTCTGCACACTTCCTTCCCCTTGCTCACAGCTCTGCCCTTCTAACTGCTGCTGTAAATATCACAGGAATGTGCGGTTCGTTCACCTTGCTTTTCCACAAATCCCACAGCTGAATGCCATGTTTTAGACACACTATAATTTTAAAAGCCTTTGACACCCTAATACTTATTTTTGACAATTTAAAACCCATTCTGGCCTTGGAGGAGTCCACAAACACTTAGCAGACTCATTACGCACTCTCCGAGCCAACACGATTACCCAATTTCCTGCGAGCACACAAGTTACAGGCAGGTAAGTTTCATGCGCATGAGAAGACTAAGTGAAAAATACTGGGTAGCCCAGGTTACAAAATGAACAATATGAAAGCAGCGGTAGGGGCCTCCACTCTCTGTCTTTATACATTTAATACAGGTATACACTGAACAAGCGTCTGCAGCCCCTTCTGTAAAACCAAAGTACTCCGGGGTGCAACCAAGCAGATCACACACCTTTGAGCACCTAGGGGCAGTTTTTAGGTTGAGCCTAGAGCAGCGCATGCGCTGCTTGCTCGACTTTTAGTAAGGGGGTTTTCAAAGTGCAACCAGAGGCTTTTTGCTGGCCTCAAGCTTGCGTGCATGTGCACATGAACGCGTGCAGCCGCCATCTGTCTTTTCTCCGTCGGGTAATTAAGTACATCGCGGCCAATGCTTTTCGTGCGAACTTGTTACTTCTTCCCTCCCACCTCTTTGTAAAGTGACTGTCAGACTCAGCTTTTCAAGCTCCGCCCTTTGTGACTCAACCCGGTTTCCTCTGCCACACCTTGACCCCCCCCCCTGCCAATTTATGGGTTCGCGGAGCAAATTGGTTATAACTGCAGTACTGACTAGTATAAGCGGTCTACAACTTCACCTCATCACTTATTTATCAGAAAAACAGATACCATATGTCCCCGAACTTACGTAATGACCAACACATGCTGTAAAAAAACAGTCCATGCTGCAGAGATTATCAGCGTTCCTTCCAATAAAGATCAGCTATGTCGAGGCTCAGCAATGCTTTCGTTCACACAAAGAAATTCAAATCATCCAACTCATACCAGCAACTGCATTTACCACTCGCTCTCCCACTGGGCGTCCCCACTCTGGGGGTCATACGTTCGAAGATTGGCGTGCTTTCCTGTACAGTCAATCCGAGAGGCAAAACAAAACTTCCCACTTGCGGACGTCATCTCAGGCGCAACAAAATAGAAATGGACCATTGTATCACGTGGTGAACCGGAAGTCTCCCTTCCAAAGGATAGGGGCACACTCGTTGCCATGTTAGGACAGTACAGTCATTTTTTACTCGAGAACCGCACTCTGAAAAATTCCTGGTTCATAAAATCTTGCCCCGAACATTTTAAAATATGATTATATGAAGCAGCCAGTCGGTAACAGATTCTAAAAGCCAAAACCGTTTGATATTTTAAGATGTCGGCTCAACATCACCTTTGCAAGTAGTTATAAAAGGCAGCTCACTTGATAATATTGGGTTTAATGTGTAAAGACGGTTTAAATATTTATAAAGATATTATTGCGAGGGTAAGGATATTTTTCAAAACTGTCTCTCGTGCATCGATCAGTGTTTATTAGCCTTGAGCTTTTACTCTCTTTTTTTGTTTTCCCGCATTACGTGCAATGTTTTTATTTTGTGTATGGTTGCTCGGCTGACATCTGTCAAACGCGGACTACCAGAACCATTTAGGGTTATAATCTATATTACACTTGCTTTGACCCTGACCAATGGGTTGAGCTCACATTAAAACCAATGAAAGACCTGTGCTTTGATGCATGTTAGATGTGTGGTCATATCAGAATGGCGTTTGTCTTAAACAAGTGCAGCATATTTGGATTATACGTACCTACTTTATACAAGCATTGGCAACGCCAATAGGTCTCGCTTTTGGGACCTTATAAGTATTTAGTTGTGCAGCACAATATCCTCGGTGCAACAACATCAACTGTTGCATGGCTAAACACTTATAAGGTCCCAAAAGCGAGACCTATTGGCTATGCCAATGCTTGTTATGATAAGACCCTGGACTGGAAAAGTTTATCCTAATGACAGAGTAATCTCCTAAACCCTCCCGATCTGAGGGTTACATTCTAAGCTTGCTTGTATAATCTGTAAAGACACATTTTCCTTACAATTCTCCTTAAGACGAGTGCAGTATTATGCACTCTGCTCTCTCAGCCCATAGTAGCCAGAGAGCGTGACGTCATGTGTTGTGCAGTGAGGAGCAGAAGGCAAGATAACAATGGGTGTAATCATGGAATAAAGAGGACTACATGTCCCAGAATGCAAAGGAGAAATCTGGGCAACCGTATGTTCTGGTGTCCTATGAGCTAATCCAGTGACGAACCCTGGGTGTTAAGCACCACCTCGCCACCCGACACTGGCACCCAAGTCATAAGATTGCTTTTATTTATAGTGCTTAGAAACTTCATTAGAGTGGTATGAACGCTATTTAAAACGTTATGTTGCAAACAGAAATTGATTGATCGTGATGGATTGAGAGCTGGCCTCTCTGTTAGTCAGCTGGGGCATCATCTATCACACAGGGCGGTCACCATGGCAGCGGCGGCTGGCGCAGGTAAGCGCGGTAGGGCAAGGCAGGGTGGGAGGGGGAGGATGTTGACAGACGGCGGAATAGGTGAAACTAAATAAATAAAACCTATTCCAACGTCTGTTGACTCTCCTCCCCCCCCGGCTCCACCACCCCTCTGCGCTTACCTGCACCGGCTCCGACTGGGGCAGAGTGGGGAATAAACCCCAAGCCCCTCCCTTTCTCAGCACCCAATGATCACACTACAAAATGTGTTTACAAAGTATGAAGCAGGCCAGCCCTGTTTCTGTATGATGAGCCGGCTATCAGGGCTCTACCAATAGATGGTGACTAATGGTGGAACTGCTGTGTTTTTATTTCTCTGAAGGGTACTCTTTTAATTAGATACAGGTGCTTGTGCGATGTGCGCCCTGCCAGGAATTGGTGACCAAGGCCCCGCAAAAACGTCTGGCATTCCTGCCATGACATGTCCAGTTCTACTTGCTATCGGACTGAATCTTCCAAAAGGGGCTTCCTCGCTTATTTCCTGGAGCCCTGTCCTGCTGCGTTTTGTGCTACACTGTTGCGTTGCACGTGTTTTGCTCTGCACAAAGATTGCCAATTGCTTAGCCTCTTGGCGCTAGAGTGTCATGTGTGCACACAGAACTTTTTTCCAGTGGTCCCCTATGGGCAAAAGGAGTCAGAATGGGGCAGAACACCAAAGTGTCATTTTGTCTGTAGTGTGAGGATTTTCACCACACTAGTGTGAGGCATATTGTGTTCACGTTAGTGGCTGGTGGTGGGCCCACGATACTTGTGAGCAGTGAGATGCTACCTCATTGCACGGATTTAACCACTTGCACTATAGTTTATGACTAGACCCGGGCGTGAAATTCCGCTCCGCTCGCGGAGTTTTTCCCACTTCGCACAGCGCGCGGAGTTCGGAAAAACTATGTAGAACACTGTTTTTCCTCGCTCGCATTCGCCAACATTAAGTTGGCGAATGCGAGCGAGGAAAATCTTACTCCAGACCACCTTCCGTTGGTGTTGAGGAAGCTGACACTCTAGTAGAACATATACTTGAGCCGCAGATAAAAGCAGCGACCTATGAAGATGCGCGTGGTGCCGTTTGCACTGATTTTACAGCGCAGGACAAACACCTAGCGCTAAAAATCAGGGCGAGCTGCATGGAGTAACGCACTCCACCGCTTGGGGAACTCCGCAAACTCCGCCCAGGCCTATATCTCACCACAGGAGACCAGTGATAGTGCAGTGACGTTGGCTTAAATGGGCCCCACTGTCTGCAATAGTAGGTGGGTGGGTTTCAAAAGTTACAAATCCACACAGTAGTGCACATGTGGCCCCGCGCGTGCCTCTCTCACATGTCACACAACTGGCCGCATGTCAGAAGGGTGACCTGGCAGAGTCTTTAGCCAGCATCACTCAGCACGCAGGGGCTGGGAGTTTAATTTCTCTAATGTCCCAGCATGCTTAGCAGTGCAGGCCAGGCGCGCAACACCCTTTGGACTCAAACGGCTTCAGCCCCCCCCCCCCCCCTCCTCCTCGTGTGTGGCAGCCTGGTCCGACACAGCTTCCCGGGCACCCATACAGCCGCGCCCGAGCACTTCACAATTTGCATGTTAATGAGGCCTCGCTGTTGTTTCACCCCTTCTAAGAGCCCCTGCAGCTCCACTCTGCCTATTGCTTAAAGATTCAGCCCCCCCCCCCCCCGAAATTTTTTCTTAGCCTCCCACGAAATTTGGCTCTAGTTGCGCCTCTGGTGCATGCTGAATACACGACCTCGCGAAGGTCGCCCTTGTCGTGCCGTGTGGCAGCCGAGACTCGAGACGGGGACACGCTGGCACGTGGGGTGTCATAAAAAAAAAATTGCAATGTACTGTAAGTGCAGTGAGTAAATGTGAAAACGAGGTGCACGCGTCTCAGCTGGCTGCTGCGTGCAAAGAAAGCCCCCCTGCCCCCGCCCAGCGGTTAGGCACATCAGTGATTTTGAGACCACGAGCTCCACCGAGTCATCATGCAGGACCCTTAAATTATTTTTTACAACAAGTATATCTTTAAATGTTAAAAAAGTGACTGTTGCCCACAACCTATCCTAGCAAAAGCCTTCTTTACTCTTCCTTAAGTCACGTTCACACCGGGTGAGTTTTTTGTCATAAATATCTGCAGAGTTTCCAGGCCGCGCGAGAGCGCACCAGGTTAACAGGAAGGGGTCACACATGGATTAGACACCAGAGGGGAGTTTATCGCCCCCACTCACCTCGGATGAGATGCTGCCTCCGCCGCAGGTAGCTCTCGAACGAGGTGTAGTCGCTGTACACCGTGTTCATGCCCACGCTGCGGCTCTCCAGCCAGTGCACGGTGGCCACCCCCCGGGCGCACACCTCCAGGGCCCGCACCTTCATCTGCCGGCTCAGCTCCACCACCACCTGCCCGCACAGCGCCTCTCCGCTGCGGTAGAGCCCGTGGACGCTGCCCTCCAGCTCCACCGAGAAACTGCGCACCTTGTGGAACTGCATGTCTGCATGGGGGGTCCCGGTGGGAGAGATGGATGGGACGGAGAAGATCCCTTGGGTGGGATGTGGCCCGGGGTGGAGAAGTCACCTGGGGTGGAGCTGTCGTTTGGGGTGAAATGTGGCCTGGTTGGGGAGCTATCATCCAGTTTATCTATATGGTCAAATTGTGTGATCCTGGGCAAACGACCTTAACCGGTGCAAATTGGTGCCTTTACCTCCTACTCTTCACGAGTGGCAGGAATGGGAAGACACTCTCTTTAGAAACCAGGCCACAAAAACAGTGTCAATGCAAACCCTTCTACTTTCCAACTTTAAGAACAGTTCTAAAGTCCGATATCCACCGGCCGAAATCTGTAGCTGCGGGTCGGTGCAGCTGCGGGTCGGTGCGGCTGTGGGACGATGCAACTTTAGGACGATGCAACACTGGTCGATACAACTGTTGGTAAATTCAACTATAGGTCGATGTAGCCGTGGATTGAATCAGCCTGGGTCGATGATGCAGCGGGCAGTTATTGCTGGTTAATGCATCTGGCCGTCGATGCAGTGATGCGCCGTTGTATTCGTAGTACGATGCAGCTGTCGTCACTCACGCAGCGGGGCCGGATCTCACCCCAATGTCACGTCTTCCCTCCGGGCCTGGGAGGGGACGTGTCAGATCTGGGCGTGGTGCCCCCTTGGCAGAGGAGGACTGGCACAGACACACCCCGTGAGGCTGGCAGCCTCCCTCCCTCTGCCAGGCAGCCGAGCCCGGTCTGTTAACAGGCTGCTTGCACCCCAGACCCCCGCAGCCCGAGGGGTGCCCACCGGCCGGAGCTCTCTGCAGCCCCTCCCCGGCCGGGTTTGAAAGATGCAGGGAGTGGACGACTCCTTCTGGGCGGTGCCTTCGGGTTGTGACCATCTGTACTCTGCTCGTCTCTGCTTATCAGCCCAACCCACTGAGCGCCTGTAACTGACAGCAGCGGGCGACCAATGGGCGTCTGCGCAGAGCACACACCCACCCTGTGATGGGGGCGCGCCGGGAGTGCGCCGTGGGCTGCAGGGCGAAGGAAGGCCTGGGAGCGAGAGTTCTGAACTCAGTGCCCTTTTAACAAGTCTGCACAGAATAAATAATTCATTTAAACGAAGTAACACCTTCGCATGCCCGAAAGCGTTGTGTTTAATTACCTGCTACTTTTAGACCACAGATAAGGCTGGTGACAGGCCTATGGCGGGCCTTTCATACTGGGCAGCCTTTGTTGACCAGACCCTTGTCACTAAAAGTCCGGTAGGGCTGGGGCAGAAATACCGAAGGCAGAGACAGTCACTTTTCAGGCTGGCGTTAGTTACCGGCCTCCTCGTGAGACAGCTCACACTGTTCATGTGCCTGCTGCGGAGCAGTGCATGTCCCCAGTGGATCGCATGTTCGAATTCGAGAAATTTAGCCCCGTGGGTTTCAGCGCTGTTAAGAGACACTTCTGCAACTTTCACTTCCTACAGTTAGTAGCTCAGAGGGTTATGTACCTGCTGCAACTATCAGTAAGCAGTAAGGCATATGTTTGTGTTGTCTGTAGATTTTGTTTTAATGTTAATGACAACTTCGTGGGTTTCAGCATTTTTAGGCAATCCTGGTGCAACCTGAAGCCATAATGTTAAACACTTTGCAGGGCTGATTCGAAGATTCATTGTTCTGGAGTCGATGAAATGTGTATGATTGGGTTGGGTACAGGGGTGGATTGGGCAGTATTGCAATCTGGCAGTGCAAGAGTGGCTGGTCTGACAGATCAGTGGATGGGCTGGGTTTTTTGGGTGTTTATGTCAGTGGTCGAAGTGGAGGGGATCTGAGGGGCGCAACCTGCCCCTACCTCTTTAATTTGAGAAAGAGTTGCCCTACTATTTGTGAAAAGATAACTGCCCCAGGAAGGTTAATTCCAAGAGTTGAAATGCTTCAGGTGAACTGGAAGGCAGGGAGTCTCCTGGCTGTGAAACCGAGGGAGGGGCAGACAGCTAAACAAGCCTTCCTGCCAGGGTGCTGCTGCCTGAAAGAAATGCAAATGTGCACAACTGGTTAATTTGCAAATGGTATGGGTTCTTGGAAGCAGGACTGGCTTTAATTGACGGAATTCCTTGAAGCTTTCTGATGACACAGATGTATTCTCTTTGAGTGGTTTTGTAAGGCAAGCTGTGAAGTGTGTGCTTTTAAAAGACAGTCATAAAAAAGAAAGTGTTTCCTGATGACACAGATGTATTCTTCCGACGAGGTATTGTAAGGGAGCAGCCAGCTAAGCTGGGAATGTGTGCTTTTAAAAAACAGTACTAAAAAATGTTTACACTATATACAGCCTGGGTATTACTAAAATCTATATTTTGAAAGCCTTTTGTAGCAGCCTAGCCTCAACTGTGTGTAATGCAAGTTTAACATAATAACTTACATGTTCACAGTGCTGTCCGTCACAAATTGGGACATTGTAGCACTAAACATACACACATCACTAATCTGAACTACACCAACCAGGGTTTGATTCTGCGGCCCTCTGGTGCAGCGCATTAACTGATAGAGGTTTCATAATGACACTGGTGTATTTCCCACCGATTAACATAACTTGCATTTAATTTTAATTTAAGCTCTGCGTTACTTTACATGTAGTTACGTGAAGGTGAAAGACAGAAAAAGTTACAGAATCTTATCTTTTTTTAGTTGCGCCTTTGACCACGCCCCCACACTCACTAACCCCGCCCCATTGCGTGCAGCAACACAGTTCCCACACATTTTTAAAGCACTTCGACCGCTGGTTTATGCCCCTGTTTTATGGCCAGTTTTTACTGTTGATTTCCCCGATTCTACCACAAACAATGCCTGCAGAGAGCTCAAATCCACGCCGTCTCCCATACCTTGCAAAAGAGCGATATAGCTTGTCTTTATTAGTGTAAAAATGCCCTGATTTGAAAATATGGGCCACTTACATAGCTATCTGATTCGCTAATAGAGGCCACTTTTCATTTGGTGCCAGGGCGTGTTTTCTGCTCCAGTCTTACCATGTTTGGGTAGATTATCTGTGCAATTCTGCAGTTTCTAAGCGCTGTAAATTACAAGGGTTACTGTAATTGAATTATTGGCACTCTACCTACCAATCTGAGAAGGATGAAAGGCTGAGTAGGTCTTGCCAGGACCCAGCCTCCGGCCCTGCAGATCACCAAGAGTTGCCCTCTTGAGCCATCCTGTGGCCTGCACACATGTGCCACACTACATTGCATGTGCAAAGATCAGCCCTGTTTTTGTTTCTTTTGAAGACAGAATGTTGCTTTCAGAGCAGCAAAGCGCTGTGCCTTTCTCCCTTTGTTCCTCTGAAAATCATCACAGACTTCTTGCTTGGAAACTGTTGCCATTTTTTATAGATCATGTGATGTTTTCATATTTCTTTATCTCCTGGTCAACTCGTGGGCAGGAGTTCTCAAGGCCTGCTGAGTGTGGAGGAGCAAGGAGCGAGTCTAGCTGTGCTGACACATCTTGTGACCTCACCAAAGGCATCTCCAACTGCCTTCCGAGAGCAGGATTAATTTGAGCCGGTGGTATCCGGTGCTCGCAGCTGCACTCACTCGTCAACACCTGCACTTGTGACAGTCCACCACATGGTGGCGCTGTGTGTGTAATTTCAAATGAGCACAACAACATTTGTTTAATCATTTAATATATATTACAAATTAGTAACACCTGCCACCCAGGCCACTCTTAAAGCTTTGGGGGCCTGCAATAGTCTGAATTGCCTCGCCTGTGGGAGTTTGATAGAATCCAGATTCAGGGCTGTAAATATGGCCACTCGGGCTAGATCCTGTCACGTGATCCCACTGGCCTTGAATCCGACCCCTGTCCGTGTCACCTCTGACCCCATCCATTTATAACCCTGTGACTGGGGTGCAAGTCCTGGGGAAGATAGTGTGGGCACTAACCACCATATTTGACCATACCGTCACAGGCAGTGACGTCACAGCAAGTAATGCTGTGCTGAACCCTTTAATATTCACCACTGGAAATTGAACCGGACTCTTGTACAAACACAACCACCACGCGCAGACTTAGGGAAATATGAAAAGAACATGTTTGGTTTGGTTTATATCTTCGTAAACCACGCGCAGGTTTCCTACATCAGTGCGTAATTGAGCTCAGAAATAGCGGAAAGAGACATGGAGTTGTTATTACACATGTTTAGAGAGTAAACACGATGCCCGGGTGTATGGTTTTTGAGCTGTCAAACCTGCTGTGAGTGGATGTTTGTTTTAACTGGTGCCTTCAGCCGGCTTCAAAGCGCTGCACATCTGCCGCTCGATAGGTGGTGGAAGTGTTGACGCTGTGAGGTTCTCTGTTACTTCTCAGAGAGGGACTCAAACAAGCTCCACTGGGCCTATCTCACGCATAAAGAGTGTGCTACCAGCGGGACGGGGAGGGGGCAGGCCGGTGGGGGGGGGGGGGGGGGGGGGGATGAAAACAGCCTTAGTGCAGGGTTACAAGCGGACAGTGTTTCCAAATGCGAGCAGCTGCAGGGCTGGGGCACAGGGAGACCTCCCCCCCCCCCTCCCCCCCTCAGCCTTCTCCAGCTTCGGGTAACGGGAAAAGAGTCACCTCTCTAAAAATAGAGGGGGGACTCCGTACACCCGTGTCCAACCCCACCTGTGCCCTGCCTCTGACATCACAGCTTCCTTTCATTCACCCATCACAACAAAATGCCACCACAGCACGGCTGAATGCCATTGTGAATCACCATTTTCACTCCAGGCCTCAGTCGTGAATATATGATATAAAGTGGTCTTGAGTGGCGTGTATTCATTTACCACCACTCACATTCTTACATTCAAACTGTCTTTCTGCAGTGCACTAGTGAGTTTTGACCCCCAGAATATCGAGGTACAAGAATATTGAGGGCAAAATATTGAAAGGTAAGTGCATATAGGGAAGGATAGATTTACTATCCCTAACTCCACGTCTACGTACCCTGAGGATGTTATTATCCCTAACTCCACGTCTACATACCCTGAAGATGTTATTATCCGTAACTCCAAGTCTACATACCCTGAAGATGTTATTCTCCCTAACTCCACGTCTACGTACCCTGAAGATGCTATTATCCCTAACTCCACGTCTACGTACCCTAAAGATGTTATTATCCCTAACTCCACATACCCCTACCCTGAAGATGTTGTTATCCCTAACTCCACGTACCCTGAAGATGTAATTATCCCTAACTCCACGTCTATGTACCCTAAAGATGTTATTATCCCTAACTCCACATCTATCTACCCTGAAGTTATTATCCCTAACTCCACGTCTAAGTTCCCTGAAGATGTTGTTATCCCTAACTCCACGTACCCTGAAGATGTAATTATTCCTAACTCCACGTCTACCTACCCTGAAGATGCTATTATTCCTATCTCCACGTCTACGTACCCTGAAGATGCTATTATACCTAACTCCACGTCTACCTACCCTGAAGATGCTATTATTCCTATCTCCACGTCTACGTACCCTGAATTGCTATTATACCTAACTCCACGTCTACGTACCCTGAAGATGTTATTATCCCTAACTCTACGTACCCCGTAGATGTTATCATCCCTAACTCCACGTCTACGTACCCTGAAGATGTTATTATCCCTAACTCCACATCTACGAACCCTGAAGATATTATCCCTAACTCCAAGTCTACGTACCCTGAAGATGTTGTTATTCCTAACTCCACGTCTAAGTTCCCCGAAGATGTTTTTATACCTTAACTCCACGTCTACGTACCCTGAACATACTATTATCCCTAACTCCACGTCTACGTACCCTGAAGATGTTATTATCCCTAACTCCACATCTACGTACCCCAAAGATATATATACCATTTAGGTACATATCTGTAGAGTTAGGTATAGAAAATCTAGATTTCCCTGTTGATATTGTTTTTCAGTAACTTGTCCATGATATCGTGTTCCATCAATTTTCTGCGGTCGATATTCAAGGTGCACGCCATGTTTCTGATGCTTTCGATTGCTTTCTTATATAACAGCATTATTGAATTGAATTAATAAAATGAACCGCTTTGCCCTGATAGTTGGATGAGGGAAGGATGGGGTAGGACAAGCAGACGCCCACGGTGACCCAGTTCCAGTCACAGCTGGGGACAGTTCCTGGAAGGGAGCTGGTGCCCCAGAGGAGCGCTCCTACCGGAAGCCGCTCCCCGCGCCCTACCTGCAACAGATGGTGTTTGTGCGCCACATGTACCTGCGTGCACATCCAGTAATGGACCCAGTGCACTGGTGTCCAGTAAACAATCAGGGCTCACCATGGAAACTCACGCCAGGTGTGCGTGCGTAAACACTCCAGGCTCCACCCCCACAGCAGGCGCGGAGAACACTACAAGAGATACTGTGGTGGGCGAACTGTGCAGGGAGAGGTCTGAAGGGATGGAGTTTACGCAACAGTGGACCTGTCGTTGTGTGATTGTTCAGCACTGACACACATATTCCTTGGTGGTGCAAAAGTGACAGTGTGGGAAGCATAATACTGACAAGCACATTGTGTGTTGTGTGACAGTGATACTCACATGTGTTCCTTTCACACTGGGTGACATTATGTTGGTGACTTGAATAGTGCTTTATCCCACTCAAGGGCTGCCTCAAAGCACTGTGAGTGATGGACAGGGCTGAGGGAAAGTGGGACAGGGAGAGAGGGGACAAGATTGAGAACGAAGGAGAGAGTCAAAGGGGGGCTTGGGGGGCTTGGTGTTCGCCAAAGCACTAGAAGTAGTGAGTGGTGATATTGACACTTTATGATTTAACAACAACAACGCTACACTATGTGTTGCTGTAACACTGAAGTTTACACTGTGATATTGTTAAAGAAATCTGCACTAAGGGATGCTGTAATGGAGATGTTTGCACTATATGATTTTGCAATATTATTGCTACACGAAGCTATTTTGAATGAAACGCACACTCGATGATAGTGTAATGGTGATGTTTACACTCTGTGTTACTAGCATGCTAGACTATGTGATAGTGCAGCACTGAGCGGCTGCCAGGACTGAACTCCCTCTCCTTCTGTAATATGAATTGAACATTCTTTTAAGTGCTCTGAAGTAACTGGAAGGAGGTGCACAGCACTTTATAAAATATTCATAAAAACATTCTCTCTTCACCCCAACAATGCATTGGCATACCAGCTCTTATCTACCTGTGCACCATGAGTTCAGATCTCCCACTTGAGTAACCGAGAGCTCCATTTCTGCTCACAGATTTACCTTGACTCATTCGTGCATTGGTTTAAACCCCACAGTGGGCACTAAAGCTTATTCTCTGATTGGATGGCATGCTACACATTGGTTCCATTTTTGGGTTGGAAGAGAGTTGTATTTGTAGTACATTGTGTAGGAAGTGCTCGAGTGTTGTGTGTGAGTGACAGGCTACATACCTTTGTCTTTTCATTGGACACAGCACCCGGCGGTGAGCTGGAGGAAGAAGTGTGTGACACAAGCTCACAAATGAGGGTTGTAATTTGTGACAATTGTAGTTTACTATTATGATTTAGATTAGTGAGTGTTCTTATTCAGGGCACAAGTCCTAAAAAAAGAAGTGGGGGGACGCTGTCACCGGAAGTGACGTCACAACAGGAATCTCATGAAAATAAGTGGGGGGACGCTGTCACCGGAAGTGACGTCACAACAGGAATCGCATGAAAAGAAGTGGGGGGACGCTGTCACCGGAAGTGACGTCACAACAGGAATCTCATGAGTATTCATATGCCTTTAGATGACGGGCATTTCACAGCACTGCTACCCCTGGTCTGTTCCTCGATGTCCTTTGCAACCCCCCCTCCCCCCCACTCCCCCGAGGGGGTGCCCCAGTTGCACAACGAAGTGCTCAAAAGTGCACAAGATACAGAAGGACACACATTCCAAGCGTTAACCGCCAACGCCTGCTCGCTCCGCCTCCCAATCACTCCAGCCTGCACACACCACCGGCGCCTCTTAAAGTCTCCAATTACAAATATTAGCATATCTTTGGTAATTTACGGGAAACTTCCCTCCCACCCGGGCTCTCTGCTCACACAATGCTGTCCAGCTTTTGGGCAGGGGGGACGGCGTCCACCCGGAAAAACCTGGTAAAATAAGTGGGGGGACGCCGTCCACCCGCGTGGTACCCCGACTCGAGCCCTGTTCTTATTACTCTTTAGATTAGTGAATGTTCTCATTACGCTTTAGATTAGTGAATATTTTCATTACGCTTTAGATTAGTGAGTGAATATTCTCATTACGTTTTAGATTAGTGAGTGAATATTCTCATTATGTTTTAGATTAGTGAGCATTCTCATTACACTTTAAATTAGTAAATGTTCTCATTACGCTTTAGATTAGTGAATATTCTCATTACGCTTTAGATTAGTGAATATTTTCATTACGCTTTAGATTAGTGAGTGTTCTCATTGCGCTTCAAATTAGTGAGTGTTCTCATTACGCTTCACATTAGTGAATGTTCTCATTACGCTTCAGATTAGTGAGTGTTCTCATTACGCTTCAGATTAGTGAATGTTCTCATTACGCTTTACATTAGTGAATATTCTCATTGCGCTTTAGATTAGTGAATATTCTCATTATGCTTTAGATTATTGAATATTCTCATTACGCTTTAGATTAGTGAATATTCTCACTGCACTTTAAATTAGTGAGTGCTCTCATTACGCTTTAGATTAGTAAATGTTCTCATTACGCTTCAGATTAGTGAGTGTTCTCATTACACTTCAGATTAGTGAGTTTTCTCATTACGCTTTAGATTAGTGAATATTCTCACTGTGCTTTAAATTAGTGAGTGTTCTCATTACACTTTTGATCAGTGAATGTTCTCATTAAGCTTTAGAAGCCTCTTCTGAACCGATCGACAATTGTTGGAGTGACAAATGAGTGGCGGATCTCTTCAGCCACTTAACTGCCTGCCCTTGAGTAGGTAATGTCAGTGGGTTGACATGATTTTCTCAGCAGAGGGTGGCGCGACCTCCAATATGCGTATTAAATGTATATGTTGGCAACACTAAGAGAGACTTCTGTACTCCCAGACAAAACTTGGTACCCTAACCAAAGCTTTTCTCACAGTGAAGGATTCCTTTCTGGAAGAATAGAGCCATCATCAGCCAAGGGGCTGTTTCTACAGTTTCGCTGTCGGGCATTGCCCCTACATTCTTATGCTGCAAAATGGGCGTGAGCTCCCATGGCGGAGGGTTTGCGGTGCCCATCCTGTGGCGACGCTAGAGAAATGCTTGAGCATGGGAGTTTAAAAAAATATAATCAGAAGTATGTGTTTCCCCATTGACTTACATTAAGGCAGGTGCAATTTCAGGCAGGAGACAGCCAAAATAAGCCATTTATGTCTTTAAAAAAACAGCAGCCTCCCACCTGGATTGGGTCTGTTGGCATGTATGCAATTTGTCCCTATCGAAGTCACGGAAATAAAATAAAATGTTCTTAAGGGGAGCCCAAACAAGTGTTCGTGTGCACATTGCGTGGTGTCGCGCCAAGCGTGCGGACGTGTGTGATGGTCGCCTCTGTCATGGCACAGAGTGGAAAGCAGGGACTGTGAAGGACAGATAAGGCGGCGTCCCTGGTGGAGCAAGTGCCGCCTTATCAGGGCTCAGGGGAAGGGGGGCAGCACAGCGGAGTGTGTGCTCGTCTCTGAAGGCGCAAGCACTAGATCCTAAGCTTAATTACTCCTCCAGTCCATTTTTTGGGGGGAATTCTGGGACATGTAGTCCTGGTATTACTGTGAGATCAACAAGACTACAACTCCCAGAATGCAAACAAAATACCCCAGAGAAGAGCTACTGAGTCGCATATGGAGCTGAGCTGAGTAACCTGGAAGGACAGTGAGAGCTCGCGACTCTGCTTTGTATAAACTGCGGTCCCACTTGCCCTGCCACACCTGCTCGGGATTCCCGCCACCCCAGGCCAGTGCAAAAGTGGTGCCCCTCTCCTGCAGTGGTCCAGCCCCTGCCCTTCCCGGCACCTAATGGTGTTTGTGGGACAATATACAGCAGAATAGGGGAGAGAGGTCCCATTGGCCTGTTTTTCCATCCTCCCTTTCTTAAAATAAAACACGAAAGAAGGGCTAAATATATTTGTAAGTGCCAATTTGGGACATTTATTCCACGTTGAATTGCTAGACCCTCACCCACATAAAAGTGCCATGCTTCATCATAGGCCATTCCCACGCTCAGATGAATGCAGGGTTAAGTGGGCTACAGCCAGCGTTGTGGGAGCGAGAGCGTAAGTATATTTTGAGAAAAGAACACAAGTCCCCGGTGCCAGAGGAAGGAAAAGGAAAGTTAAAACTCACTTCGGCAACCAATATATTCATTTTATTCTTGGTTACCTTAACTGGATTAAAAACTAAGCCACAATGATGGGGATGAAAGGAGCCTTCCATCAGTTTTGCTCTACATGTTACATGTTTCAGCCATCTACCAAGACCCTAGCCGGTCTTCGCATTTCTTCAGGACCTTTAAAAAAAAACATGTTAATGGCAGAATGAGTGAGGCAGCAAACCACGGCTGTGGCTTACCCTTGATGAATGTTTGGGTACAGGGTGGAACCCCCTCCGCTTCCACGGGTTAAGTGCAAGTAGCATACACCTTTGAACGAGTCCTTATTGGAAGTTCTTTCACATAGCGGTATTTAGTATTTTCTAGGGTTGGGCGCAATTTGCGTAGTCTCGTTACACAAAGTTCAGCAAAATGGTAAAAATTCCCGCGAGCTACGCAAAATTCCGTAAGCACGCGGAATTGCTTGTTCCGCCCGTTTGCGATACATTTTTCCTGTTCAGGGACTCTGTTTGCGTGCTCGGGGGGAAATATCTCGCGAACTTGCCCATGCGGTCGCCAGTTGGCGTGGCCATCTTGTTTCACTTGTCCCACCCGCTCGGGATGCGTGTTTCCTGTTCGCGACCGCGGATGTCCGATGGCCTGTCCTAATGACGTGTTCGCGATCGCACACTCTCACGGGATCGTGTGGCCGGCTAGGAAAACTCATCGATGAATGCAGGGATCCCGGTAAGTCGCTACGGCACGCACGAACACACATATTAAAAGCGCGATCAAGGAAAAAGTGTCACTACGCCACGGATCGCGTAATTTTCGGTAATTCCGTGTTCTCCGTGGAATGCGGAATTACCAAAATTCCGCAAGTTCCGCGAGCGGAGCGAAATTTACCGCCCAGGCCTAGTATTTTCATTGATGAGATACACGATGCGCATGCCAACACATAATCAATAGGCTTGACACATAAATATTTCCTATTATCAGAGGCATTTATATGCGGGGAGGGCCAAGCGTTTCCCAAATTGGTGCTCAAAGATAGATTCAGCCCTCACCTTCTTCTTTTCATGGTGTATTAAGAGAGAGTATGGCCTGCCCGCCCTCCTTCCTACCACAGATGTCTCCCAAGGCCATCCTGGAGTAGTATATCCAGTAAGTCTCAGGGTGAAACCACAGTAAGCTATCTGAGAAGGTTAATGCACCTGCTGTAGAGGTCCACATGGAACCTCTGGTCACAGGTGTTGGTCATCATGGAATAGTTTTTAGGATTCATTTGTAAAAAATATGATTGCTTTTAGCCAATTTTTTTTTTTTTAGATCGATGAGTGACCAGCAGCTTCCCCAATAGTAAAGTTTTGCATAAACAATGACAAAACAAGCATTGGCAAAGACAAGGCTTGTGGCCAGCGCTTTACCAATTGGCTTTGCCTGCACTGGAGTTGGAAGCCACACACATTGGCTGTGTTTGCCGGGGGGGGGTCGGTTAGTGCAGGTGTGGACCCCGTCTCACAGTGCGAGTGTGAAACAAGGAAGAGGGAATCATAACAATGAAGCATACTAGTGAGAAACCCTGGTGTTGCCACGCCTTTGTACCGTACAATGAAAAAAGAACTTCTCCGTTCTGGGACAGCGCCGATGCAGCCTCCTGCAGCAGCCTCATCGCTTGCCGCAATCGGACGCTGGTGTACTTCTGCTTTTTGTCCCTCGCTGTGAGCCTTACGACTGGCCTGTGCCCTGCTGAAGGCCATACGGAAGCCCGCTCGACCGACACTCCTGCTTTTAAATATGACCTGGCAAACTGATTGGGGGGAAACTCCCAGGGAATGAGGATGGGGTGAGAGTTCTAGGACAAGGAAGGCGAATGAGTATAAGGGCGTTTACGAGCAGTGATCCAGGTGTTACCTCCCGCAGCCCCTTCCCTATACCTGCTCTTACAGTCCAAGGTTATAGCCAAGCAGTGTCCCCGGAGCCCCATCAAACGACTGAACAGAAGATATTCAACTCTAAGGCCCCGAGTCATCCACCACCACATGGGAACAGATGATGGATGGTCAAAGCAACCACTCGTCGAAGGCCCACAGGGTGACAACATAGCCCTCCACTGCCTGCCAACGGTAGGCAGCAATACAGGAGGATTGTGGGGTAAGCCCGCCCCATGTGTCGGCTCCTGTGGGAGAGTGGGGTAGAGTAGCTAGAAACGTGTTTGGTTTGTTCATGTAAAGTTGAGTCAGCAGGGGTAGTTTCAGCCTAAAAATGGACCAGTATACCATTGGATTTAAAAAGAATTGTGCAAGATCAAGTTAGTTAAAGAACTTGTGGATATGTTTCTTGTTTGATGGAGGGCATGCACCAGTTGTTTTAAAAAAAATCTTTTTAGTTTTTTATTATCTCTTTAGTATTTTCCTACATTTTTTTATTTGATAGGGGGTCGCCTGGAGTTTCAGTGGGGGCTATATCACATTAAAGTTTTTAGTTTTCTCTAAGGGAAAAAGTTTGCACATTTTAGGAAGACTTGGGGCCTGAGTTTAAAGTGCTTTTTTCTATTTTTCTGTGCATTGTTTGAAGCGCGAACAGCGCAAAGTACATTTTGCAGAGTTTTAATGTAACTCAGCGTGATTCTGCAGAGGGGAACTACACGAGTTCCATCCAGACTTAGTGGAGGGCTCAGGTAGCAGATATTAATGCACCCCTTGCGGGACCATCGAATGGGATTCCATACTTATGGTGAACTGCGGTTGTACAAGTGCGAAAAACCAATAACAGCAACAAACAAAACAAATCCCCAAACAGTATTCCATCAAAGATCATAGACACCAGAAAAGTGGCGGTTCAACCACCAGCTGCCCAGGTAAGATGCGACAGCAGCCCACATGTCCCAACTCATGCCACGTTCAATGCCACCTTACTTTTATCTCTAATAATTCAATATAGCGTCAGTGCAATGATATAGTGTATTAATGCATCTTATTGATTGCCAACATATTGCCCAAGTGAAGGTTTAAGAGGATGTGTACATTTACTATTCTTAACGCCACATCAATTTATCGCGGCTACACATTGCTCTTAGTGACTATTGTGGGGTCGATATAAGCGCCGGGCAACAGCTAAACCGTTAACTTTGACTCCTGTCGGGGACGAATCCAGGACTCCCTAATGGACTCAGATTCCTAAAAAGGCCACAGGACTGTACACCTGGTGGTAAAGTGCTATACGAATGTGCACATCAAACCCTCACTTATCCATATTTTTCAACAGTAGCAAAGGCAGAGGCAAACTAAAGGGCTGACTACCTTATCTGTGCCTACATTCAGTTTCCACGCTTGACCACAGAGCCCGAGGACGGATATCTTCTATAAACATTGCGGCTGGGCGGTGAAAAAAGGTGCACACCTTTTATTCCCATGGAAATCCAAGTATTCGTGGACCAGCCCTGAGTCAAGACGTACTACGTGTTGTTTGTTATTTTTTATTATCTCGCCTACTGGAGTGTGTACATAATTGTCAGTTTCACTCTTGATAAAATTGTGGTTTACACAAGTCCAAATCAGAGTAGTGCAAAGACTATCGATAAATAGTTGTGTGGGTGACTCAGTTTAAATATCAGTCTGCTTTACAGATACTGTAATCAGAAATAAACTGAGTGGGACTGGAATAACAAGCTTAAGAGGGGAACTCATGATCATCTGGTTTTTATTGAGGGCATTTGGAGAGGTCAAACAGTGTTTTGTACTGAAAACCAGAGTCATAAATTACTTATAGCATGTACTAACAAAGCATATAACCAGTTTGGATAAGTTGTCATCTTGGTTTCCATAGAGTTGGGATGTGCAACAGGTGAGATTAAGGTTGGATTATCTGTATAGCAGCTGGGTTTGTTTAGAGGAGGTTTACACCTGTTGAGATTATAGTTGGATTAGGAATACACCAGAAGGATTGGGTTTGGAGTAGTAATACACAAGATATATCCTGTGTTATAAAGTATCTCATACCTGGAGTAAACCCGGAATATAATTTATGCAAACCTAGTCTGCATAGGTGTGCTGCTACTTCAAACCTAGTCCCACCTTATGTATAGTTACTCTAAATCGAATCCCAAGAGGTGTATATCTTCTCCAAACATAAATATTGGATGGAGATTGCAATTCTAATGCATTGTGTGTGATGTATATTCCATACCTGGTTTGGCACTTACCCAAACATAACCCCACCTTGTCTATAGCTAATCTAGTAAAGCCGCCTGGATCACAACTCCAAACCCAGGTCCTCCAGGTGTGTATTCTAAATCTGATGCATCCTGGGAGATATATATATATCTATATCTATCTCAAAACACAAAGCATGCCTTCTGGGAACCTGGAGACCCGAGGGAGGTGGTGCGTGAGCTGGCGGAGTCACCGGCATATTTAAAGCAAAAATAAAGTTCAAATGCAGCGCACTCTCAGTGACACCAATACTTCAAAGGAAAAAATTATTTATTTCCTCATAAATCACGACGCGTTTCAGCCGTCATGCGGCCTTGGTCACATAAGTGAAAACAAATACCTGAAATACATTTATGCACTATCATCAACAGTGTAAAAAGAGTACATCACAAAATGCCTCAACGCAGTACGTAACTTGTCGGCCATATTGGAATGGAAAAGTAAACATCACGTCATGCAAATGCAAAGTGCCCACATAGTTCAGAGACACCATGCACTGATGTGTACATTTATAAACGACATTATAATGAATATAAATATTTGTAATCAACTATCATTTGAAATTCTAATTTTCAAAAATTCATCATACATAGGTCGTTAGGCATGGCGTATTTGGAAGTAAATGCATTCCCCTAGTGGGCAAGTCCATATCCTATGTTCTGGTTGGATACCACAATACAGTGTTTGTAGTGAATATTCGGATTGCCTGATGTAATAAAGGATAATTTCTATTCATAGTGAACGCATATGTATAATTAGAATTGAATGCATGCCCCAAGTGGTTTACTCTGTTATTCTATAATTCTAGACATGGTGCCTATGTGGGAACAAGTACTGCCTTAGTCCAGAACATGTTTTTCAATAAATGTATCCAGGAAAGTTTGTATGAAGAAAACAGAACAAACGTGCTCAAAATATAAAATTGATTCAAAATGTAAAGAAAATTATGTATGTGAACAGTTCTTATCTGGGGTAGACGAGTTCACATCCAAAAAATACTGCAAAATTGAAGAGAAGGGTAAGGAAGCCAAGCATAGAGAAACGAATCCGATGGTCCCTTCCTTTCCTCCTGTAAGAGGAATAGGGAGGGATTTAAACACATTTATAACCATTAGCTGATATCTGTAAATACAGAATAACGTAAAAATCTAAGATTGCATAGTATCAATTAACAGAGATAGCATAGATCATGTTTCAAAATGGTATATAAAAAGTAAATATCTAAATAAACTGTAATTTGTGCCCAACAACCATGTCAAAGAACTCCCGTCAGGGGAACCTCAATCATTATACAACTGTATTGCCATTTCCTCATCCATGTTGTGTGTCCCCGGGTGCCCAAGTCAATTATGTATTTCGACTCCCTTTTTCTTAATGTCAGTTCTCTGTTCATACATATATATATATATATATATATATATATATTACCTACTGGCGGTCGCCAGTAGGTAGTTATAGTTAGGACCACGTTTCCATAGGAAAACCTCAACATTCTATTTTGAAAAACTTTGGCGCCGGTCGACGAATCCTCGCGAATTTCTCAAAATAGGTGGGGCGCTACGCTCCGCTCCTACCCTGAAAGTCTCGGGGGGATTCGTCAAGCGGGGGCTGAGATAAAAGGGGGGTCCCAAAATGCGTTTTTCCCATGCATTTTTCCATAGGACCTTTAGAACGAGCTACAGCCCGAACGGCTGAACAGAATTACTAGAAATTTGGCAGAGAGGTAGTCCCTAGGTCAAGGAAGTGCCTTTTGTAGGTTTGGTGTAAATCTGTTCAGTAGATTCTGAGAAAATAGCCTTTAAATCAATATATATATCTGAGCCCGCTTACGGTACGCTTACTGTACGCTTACCGTACGCTTACCGTAAGCTTACGGTGGCGTGCGCGAGCGCGATTCTGATTGGCTCTTAGATCTTAGTAAACATTCGAATCGGCCGAAACCAGGAAGCGGCGTCCGCCATTTTGTCTCTCGCACTGAGTGTTGTTTATCAAACATGATGGCCAAAAACATGTTACGGGGCTGTTTTGACAACTCCCTCCCACATAGTCATGTTGAGGGAGTCCCCAAACATCCCCCAAGAGCAAAAACGGTTTTATTTTTTTTTCGGCAATTTCGCGGGGTACGCTTACCGTACGCTTACCGTACGCTTACCGTAAGCTTACGGTAAAAAAATAAAAATAAAAATAAAAAAAACACTATCCACACTTACCCCACCCCCTGTGCTTTTGGTGGCCGCAGGCCACCAAATGTGCAGGGCTTATTAATAGAGAAAAAAAACGTAATTTTGGCAACATGAAATTATAAAATCGAAATAAAAAAAACACTATCCACATTGACCTCACCCCCTGTGCTTTTGGTGGCCGAAGGCCACCAAATGTACAGGGCTTATTAAAGTTGATAAAAACCGTGCACGGAACGAACTGCGTTAAGTGGGCACGCACGCCACAAATGGCGTAAAGTAACTTAGCATTTAAAAAACCGTACAAATTCACTGAAAAAACCATAGGTTTCACACACGTTATAGTTAGGAAATAGCATTTAAAAAACCTTGCTAATTCACTGAAAAAACCATAGGTTTCACACATGTTATAGTTAGCTGGACATTTTACTGATAAAAAACCAATGAAATTCCCCCGTTATAGTTACTGTAGGCAACTATAACTCACGCGACCGTAATCCTCTGCTGATGACATATGTGTCTTTATGAAAAAAAAATATTTGTAATATATGTATAGCTAAAATTTAATGGAAGAAGATATGGGCAAATAAGTGTCTAAATACAGTATTAGCATCAGCAGAGGATTGCGGTCGCGTGAGTTATAGTTGCCTACAGTAACTATAACGGGGGAATTTCATTGGTTTTTTATCAGTAAAATGTCCAGCTAACTATAACATGTGTGAAACCTATGGTTTTTTCAGTGAATATATATATATATATATATATATATATATATATATATATATATATATATATATATATATATATATATATATATATATATATATATATATATATATATATATATATATATATATATATATATATATATATATATATATACACATACATACACATATATATATATACACCAGCTCTAGTTCCCCTCCAGTCCCTGGATACCAACACGAGGACTCCAGTTTGAATTAAATGAGATTCTCTTTATTTCTTTGCAGTTTTTGGTAGCGCGTTTCGCCTGTATCCACAGGCTTGCTCACACCAACAACGAGATTGCCATGTCCTTAAACCACAAGTAGCCGATCACGTGGGTCACTGTTTCCATTACAATGGAAAACAGACTCCATCCCACATCGTGTTCAATCCAGTTACGGAGAAAATTGTCATGTGTAACTATTTAAAACATTTCAAATACATGTTTTACATTTAAAATGCTATGCTTCAGGTTCACAATGCTGTCAGACAACATGCATTAACATAGAGATATTTGTGCATTACTTCTATTTTAATTAGGCTGAGGATTTTAGACAAGTGTCTACTTCATCCTACACCTTATTGGCATTCCTCAAATAATAGAATGTGCAAAACTTGCTGAAACAATCATGTGCAATTATCAATTTTTATTAGATGAACTAATATTTGTTTTTTCCTAGATTCAAAAAAGTCGGTCTATATTAATAATAAAACCGATAAAAATCCACATGAGTAAATAAATACTATTCTAATAAACGGTCAACTCTAAAGTGCTAGTGCAATGTGCAAAATGCAGTGTGCAAATACAGTTAATACAGTACAATAGATAACAATGCAGTGCAAGGTATGTTAAATATATATATATATATATATATTAGGGGTGGGCGGAATTTGCGAAATTCACTTTCGCAAATTATCGCGAAAATGTTAAAAATCTCCGCAAACACGCGGAAATATCGCGAAGATGCAGAAGTTTTTTTCCCGCCCGTTCGCGGTATTTTCTGCGTGGTCGTGGCTCGCCAACTTACCCATGCGGTTGCTCGCGGGCGCGGCCATCTTGTTTTCACTTGTCTCGCGGTGCATGATCGCGAGAAGAAAGACGTGATCGTGTGACGAATGACGTTACTGCGGGCGCGAACTGTCGCGAGACAGCGCAAATGGCTACCAACAATCCAACATCTCGTGGAGAACGCGACCGGATCGGGAAAACTTGTCGGCGAACGCGGGGATTCAGGTAAGGCGATCGCGTGCATGCGAGAATGTATTATTTTACAGTGCGAGCAAGCAAAAAATTTCCGGTAAAATGCGGATTGCGGAAATTTTGACATTTTTGCACTCTCCGCGGAACGCAAAAATGTCAAATTATCGCAATTTCCGCGAGCGGAACGGAATTTTAGCCCAGGCCTAATACATATATATATATATATATATATATATATATATATATATATATGGTAGCCCGACGCCCAGGACATATTGTTTGGGGTCAAGGGCAACAAGTTTTAATGTGCATTTTGTCCTTGGGACAAGCAGGCCCAACCCCCTGCAGCACAAACCCTTTGGCTGCCAGTTTGCAGTACCCCATTAAGGATCAGGGAAGGGCACTGCCTGCAGTTAAGTTAATATTTGTGTGCATATGTTAAAGCTGTTCAAACTTGTATTTATGGTTCATTAATTGAAAGCCTTTATTATTAGAATGAGCGCTCTCAGTAAATGCAAGTTCTGACTGCACTACTGACAGTGGTTCCAGTATAAAAATGTGTACAAACGGTTTCAAAGTTTAGCAATATGAGACTATGCATAATGCTCCCAAAATGCTCTCTGATTAGATGCAAATATTTGCAGAAGCTTGAAAGCAAGATTAATGATTCTTTGCTTTCAATATAAAATGTTACTAAAAAATGAAAGTAGGAAACATGTTTTTTTGCTAAATTACTGTTAAATTTCAGGTACATATTCATATTAGAAAATCAGTGTAACCAGTTTCAATAAGATTTTGGGAAAACATAAAAATAAACAAGCTTTGGCAAAGCCAATAGGTCTGAAATGGTGGTCAGCTTTTTAGTTTTGGCAATGTGTGACTTGTGTTGGCATGGTTTTTGTAAAACCTCATTGATGTGAGACCTGCCGGACCCTCACCATTATGACAAACATTGGCAAAAGCAAAAATTGTTTCTGGTCTCAAAAAAGCACACACTGCCACATTAGTTACTGGCACTGAACTAAACCACTTTGTGTGCTGATATGCTCCTTGTGAAAGAGCAGAATGCTGTCACTCACCGTGAAGCCAGCCGATACAGAGAGAGAGAGAATTTTAATAAACACAAAAGGTCATGGTTAACGCCAGACCAAATTAGGGGCCCAATTATTAAAGAAAGTCTCAAAAGTGCACCCTTGGTATATGTCCTTGCATTAAGGGCAGCAATATGGCTTTTATGAATTCACAAGAATTTACAGCAGTAGGGCAAGAGATAGTACTCGTAGAAAATATTTGTGAACTGCAGTTTAGCATGAGCAAATATGCATGTGTAGATTTGCTCATGCGAACACCTGAGTGTTTGCAAGTTTATTTTCCCTCCAACCACTTTTTTACCCATTTCTGGAAGAAGGTTTTGTCAGGAGTAAATTTCCAACATTTCTCAGTATTGGAAAAGATTAGAGAAGAGTTGTTGAAAACCTTTAAAACATGCAAGTTAATAGGTTCGCACAGACTCAAAAGGACATTCCAACCCTTGAACTATTGTTTACCACTACCTTCAGTCCCAGTATGTAGATCTGCGGAAACGCAGCAACATAAAGGGATTGCTAGTATTAAAACACTACTATGGTATGAGCCCTGGCAAAATCAGAGAGGCTATATAAGAGCTCTTATATAATGAGATTGCTGCCATAATTTGTCACCGCACAACATGGGACAGGTGGATTTATGAAGAAACCCGCCCCATGGACAAGTAGATATTTTAATAAATTCCACACCCCTGAATATATATATATATATATATATATATATATATATATATATATATATATATATATATTTACGTTCATTACATTCCTGGTGCAGATGGCTATGTTACTCATTCAAATCTAAAGCCCCCCCTTTGTCTATACCTACCCCAAAGATAATGCAGCCTGGATACATTTTCAAAGCCTCGTCTCACTAGGAGTATCTCCAACTTCCGATCATCTCGTCCCCAGGGGATCTCTCTTTCCTTGTCTCCCTGGGTTCATGTCTCCATCTTGTTATCCCAGGTCTCCATTGGTTCTCGTGCGCACTCATATTTGCAATGATATGCAGAGCCACTAGCATTATACGATTTTGCATAATTATGGATTTGCCGCAGTTGCCACATAATTTATCATCTGCTGCACAAACCGCAGATTTCAAGAAAAAAATACTTTGTAGCTCAAACGGATCGAAAGTTACTGAAAACGCAGCATCACCTGTGGCTGTGCCGTGGAGGGCCCTTTGCAGAGATTCACTGGTCATCTCTCTGTTGCTTTGTGCTGTATTTGGGTGTCTGACTGGAACTGATGAAGTGAAGCCTTCTCAGAAAGTTTAATATGTATAAAAATGTCAAAATAATCAGGCGAGACTATCACAAAATGTGTCGCATAATGTGCCTTTTCTTGCTGCATAATGTGGTAAACCCTGCCGCATAATTTGGTTCTCCCCTGCTGCATAATTCCAGTGACCCTGATTGTAGGTTAGGAAGATGTAGGGTCTGCTTGGGGGTGCATTTCAACCTTTCCCTAGGATGAGTAAACGTGTCGGTGGGGATAGTTGTAAGATGAGGGTTCCCCTACTGTGGCGTCTTGTGGTTCCATTAAGTCACAGGCGTTTGAGACCACATAGTAAATGTTTTCTGCCCTGGGAACAAGGGGTTTTATCAGTCCGCTTCAGGGGCCAGCACTGCTGGTCAGAAACGAAGAAGGCGGGGCTGTAAACAGCCACATTAAACAGAGAGCAGAGGAGAGGTGTGGTCTCTGGCCTGCCCTGTGCACACTGCACACCCTTCCACTCCCTGATAGGATTCATAAAATGCCAGCCAACCACCTCCGGCGGGCCCAGAAACCAACCCAAGGCCCCTCGGCGCTTGCCAAGGCTGACAAACAGCCAGGGGTCGCAAGCAAGGTGGCAGGGGTCGCAGTGGGTGGCTCAAGGGTCGCAGCTGCAACCCCTGCAGACACCTAACTGACTTCCTTGGGCCCCTGGAGTCTGCCTCGGGCTGGCAGGAGGCCCGCCTCGGCGGGCTGCCACCAGGGCTCAAGGGCCCTTGCTGCGGCGGCGGCGCCTTCTGAGAGCCACAGGAAGCCGGGTCTCCCTGAACGCTGGCTGTCTCCCCGGTTCATCGCCGTGGGACAAGGGTGGTCTCTGCTGTGGCTTGCCACGGTGATGGAAATGTGCGGTCTTCCTGAATTTGGGGGTCTCTCTGACTAATTATGAATGTCACAGAACCCCTAAATATGTTTTCAGGGGTGAAGGAACTGGAGCCAGCTTCTGTCCGAGTGGACCTCTGCGGACAGCAGTACTAGGCGGCTGCCCAGGGCGCCAATAGGGACAGGCAGCAGGCTGGACTCACAAGCTGCAAATGCCCCCTAGGTGCCAAGGGAGTGGGGGTGAAATATCACTCCACCAAGACCACCAAAAACCCTAGCACTGTCTCTGCGGGAGAGGAGCAGGCTTCCCTCAGAGACCGATGTCATGACATCTAATGTTCGTCATGCCACGTTACGTAATGTGACGTTACGTTACGTTTTGTTATGCAATGGTATGTTGTTACGTTAAGTTAGGTTATTTAATGCCATGATATTTTATGCCTTTTTATGTTGTGGTATGCTATGTTATGTTACTCTGTGCTATGGTGTGTGCTATGCTATGTTACGTTGTTATGTTATGGCTGCAAAGTTTAAAGTTTCACTTCACACGTTCTTTAAACTTTGCATGTCTCACAGAGTGTATGACTGTCACTTTGCAAAAAAGTCATAAAATGAGGTCATGTCAGACAACATGAAATCCTCCTGCAGTCCTTCCAGGGCCAACAGTTGCATCCCCTCCCCCCACCCATTGCCTGCCCATCAAAAGTTTCAACCCATTGTCCGGCATTTCTGACCAATGGCGAATGCAGATTGCGTGGGTACTGCAGCATTTCACTACTGCCCCTCACGGCTAACCGTAGCCCCGAGTGGAAGGGTGGACATCTGACGCCCCACTTCCCACTTCCCTGCACTTTGACCCCTGCCCTCTTAGCCAGGATATTCACCTGCAAAAACATTGCGGCCTGAAAAAGTTTTCAAAACTTGCCCAAGTTTTTAGCATAGGTTTGCAAACCTGTTAAAGAAGGAACATTTATATGTGAGTGTGACCTTATCGTCATGGAAACAGCCATCGTTAGCGCAGCCGATGCAGTGGCGTAGGGGCGTTGGGAGGACTCACTGCATGCAGTTGTAGAGGGGTTTAACTACACAATCTTAAGATAGTTGCATGAGGGCCTTTGACACTCTTACTACGGCACACGGGTCCTGAAGAAGCCCAAACAGCACTGTAGGCCGCAACGTGTACAACTTGGAGATGCTAACCCTGCGAAAGTAGCATCGGGAAAAGGTCTTCTTTTTGGCTTGTGCTTTTGGCGTCTAAGAGAGGGGAAGTTGGGGACCCCTTGCTGTACACTACTAACCATTTCATTGGCTGCTGCCTACCTGGAATCAATGTCGGTAATCCAACCTTGAGAATGACTGACTGGTGGGTTTTACTAAGTGAAAACTGTTAGAAATGGGATTTCTGGTTGGCTGAGGCTTGCGCCAAAGCCAGGCAGAAACCACCACTCTAGTCAGGGCTGGGGAGTTACACGCCAAAGATAACCCCTGCTCACCCCCTTGGTAGCTTGGCACGAGCAGACAGGCTTATCCCTGAGGCGATGTGTAAAGCGTTTGCGCGCGCACCCAGCAACAACACCCAAGGCCCACCACAAAGGAAACTCCACACAAGGTATTCTATAAAAATAGCCTTTGTATTATACACAACACATTAGATAAAAACACACACTCTACAATGTGCCAACAGGCACGGGCAGAATTTACAAGGGATTATATATACAGGGGACAGGGCCACATGGACCACTGTCAGGAATTAGCACTCTTAGAACATAACACAAATTACCAAGTGTACATGTAGAACATAACCAGTATCTACTGGCGCAATAATGACCTCAGTGTCATCACACTAGCATCAGGTATAAAACCTATCCTGTATCTATCACAGGGGCATAAATCACATTATGCAATTCTCATTGGTCTAACGCATTAGACCTAACCACCTAAGTATAACTATACTAGGGGCGCACATCGCACAGGGAAGTACATTCTCCCTACCATCAACCTAAACAGGTAAAACAACCTTCTAGGCAGAAATAGCCACATTTAGAGGTATCAGACACAGGGTGCGCCAAACATACTATACACAGTACATTTCCTAGCACCATAAGCATGAACACAGGGTGCGCAAAACATACTACACCGTACATTTCCTAGCACCAAAATCACCTTATAGTCCAGGGTGCGCCAGAACCTAAACGTAGCAGCTGCCCACTACTTGCTGGGCAGCTGGGGACAAGCAAAGGGCCTAAACGCTGCAGCTGGCACTAAGTGCTGCGCAGCTGGGGAAGGCACATAGTAGGCAGGGGCTCTCACCGGCCCCTGAACACATTATCAAAAACGCTGGAGCCACCTGGCTCAGAAAATAACATGTCCCCCTGGAGCGAAATAATTGTGTGCCAGTATGCGGGAGCCCCCTTGGGCTCTGTAAACAACTATGCCCCTCTGGAGCCACGAGGCTCTGGAATACTGCTGCCCAGCGTTGGAGCGGCCCACTGCCAGACGGGGCCGCTCTGAAGATCGACACGGCTCTCACCTCCCACCCTTGGGGCCCACGAGAGCTTCATCCAGATCATGCCCCCACTGGGGCGCACTGGCGCTCGGGCCTTGAAGAGGCACGCAGGGAGCCCCCCTTCTCACCTGCATTCTTCTCACCCGGTCCCTTGGACTCCTCGGGACACAGCAGGCAGAAGGCGGGGCTCTCTCTTGCTCAGGAGAGCCTCGCCGAGGATTCAGCTGCCATCACTCTAGTCGCGGCTTCACCGGTGCAACGGGCGGGGCTCTCTCACCTCCGAGAGCCTCGCTGGCGGCGGCCGCACTTCTCCTCTGTCGCGAGAGCGGGGTGGGCTCCCGCCTCTCGCAGCAGCACTGCTCCCTTCACCCGGGGCATCCATCAAGGCGGGGTGGCTCCCGCCGGACGCCAGCAACACGCGGGGCTCCCACAGCAAACGGGAGCCCCAGTCACTTCCGGGTCGTGCTCACCAGGCCCCGCCCACGTCCCAGGCAACCCGTGCCTGACTTCCTGCTGGGCCGCAGCGGTGATCTCACGATGTCGGCAATATGAGGGGTAGGCTCCCTCGGTATAGAAACAGTCCACAAGCGGGGTGGGCACCCGCGCGAAACACAGATATAAAGCGGGGTGGCACCCGTAAATTACAATTTACTGCGGGGTAGGCACCCGCAAATTAAGGGACCAAATAAGCGGGGTGGGCACCCGCGAAAGCACGCATCATGGGGGAATCCCTACGCTGGGGATTCCCTCTCTCTTGCTCGTTGTGCAGCGCCGTGCTGCGAGGCCCACGCGCTCCCAGGCGCTTGGTAGGCTGTAACAAGCCTTGGCAAAGTCAAAGGGGAGAAAACGGTCCCAGATGTCCTGGCATAAAGAAATGGAGCAGCAAAGCTCCCAGCAAAGAGGCCTTTAGAAAGTAAGGGACAATGGCAAAAAGAATGGTCCCAGAAGTCCTCCGGCGTCCAGGGCATCCAGGGGCTGGGCAGGGCCCAGGGAGGCAAGCCTTCCCCTGGGCCCCAGCAGCAGCACGCCCCTGGCAGATTCAAGTACAGAACGAGAACATTTTGTAAGGGGACACAGCCCCTTTTTATACACCAAATCCCTTTGTCTGGGTTCAGGGTGAGGGGGAAAACCAGTCGCAGCTGGTTGGGGAGCACCCTTGATGTGCTCAGCCCCTCACTCTATTCATTGGCAGGGCTAGGGTCGTCAGTCGCACCACAGGGGGCGGAGCCAGCAGTTTGTGGGGAAAACCCTGCCCTATTCAGGTCCAAGGTGCATTCCTCCCCAGCCATCAGCATGCTAATCTCACACTCACCACTGGGGCAGACCCAACCAGACTCCTGGAGCCAGGCTCACCAGCCAGCTCCAGCCAATCACACGCCAGACGCACTGCACACAGAAGTGCCCACTTCTAGAAGTGGCACTTCCACACTAGGTACATGCACGCCGCACACATCATCGCGCAGCATTCACTCCCACGAGTCCGCACATACCAAACTCGGGCCTGCACACCCCACGCATCAGGAACTACTAGGGACACATACATTCCCCATGCATTCCTATGGGAGGGCAGGCCTATCTCACCACATGCACTCAGAGCACGCACGCACTTTACCCTGGGACACAGGGAAAGTGCGCAGGAACCAAACAAATCACCACACCAAGTCACCAATAAAAAGCAAAAAGTTCAGGGGTGAACCTGCCAGAAGGGCCAAGTCCAACAAAAACCATAAGCCAGCTCGTGTTGCTTGTCTTATGATGATCCAGCCCTAACCCAACGCGTTAAGTAAGAGGTCTCAAACCTATTGGAGCTGGATATTCTCTGCACACACACAAGGCATGTTCTATCACACAACTCACATACAAAAACCCAAGCTACCTGGATTACTGAATGCATGACCAGGGTGAATCAGATGTCTGTGCTGCAAGTTTTATAAACAGCGATTGAAAGAGCCCCAATTTTTTTGGGGTCCCCTCAATAATTAAGAGAAGATGGGCAGGCTCCAAAGGCCCAATGACAATTGGAACATACAGAAACAATAACAAGCATTAACAAGACCAACTCTTTCATTGCCCATTCTGTTCAGAACCAGCAAAAACATGTATATAACTGACGCTGAAGCGCATCAGCAAAACACACATGCATCCTTCATTATATATCCACATGTATGTGTCATCATGCTGTGGCAGCCCCAGAGACATCAAGCCTGCATGTGTCAGGATGAGGGTGCAACTGTTTTTTTTTGTTTTATTTACTGTTCCAAGATGGTTGCGGTCCAGATTGGAATGGTAAATCGAAAAAAACACCATGAAAAGCCACCAACGTGAATTTTTTTTTTAGCAAGGGAGTGAGATGTGAGGCCTTTTGAACAAAGCATATTGTTGAACCTGAAAGGAATGATTCTCTGTAGACAGAATACATTAAAACCAACGAGGAACCAGAAAGAATGGGCAACATTGAACCTTTACTTCAAAGGTGTGAGACTCACTCGAAATGAGTGAGGTGGGACCGATCAACGACCCCTTGGATTGGATCCCATTACATACACATGCAAACAGAAGTACATCCCCCAAACACACAAGCACATACAAAAACACACAGGAGCACACCACTCAAGCTCACAGACACACACACACACACAAGCACATATCTCGCACACACCAACACACAAAAAAGCAAATACATACGGCTGAACAAAGCATATACACAGACGGATGTCATACACACCCACAAACTCAGATATACTCAAAAATATAAACAAACACAGGCAAGCACAAAAGCACAAGCAGATACACAAACACATGTACACACGAAAGCACGAACACAAAGAAGTATGCCACACCCGCTCACAAAACTCAAACACATAAAGCACATACACAAGCACAGACAGACACACATGTACACACGAAAACACAAACACAGAGAAGTACATCATACAAACACACAAAGACACCCAAAACACACAGAAGCACATACAAGCACAGACACGCAAAGGGTCAGACAAAAGTACAAACACACAAGCACAACACATGCACACATATGCAAGCGCACAAGCTCACAACCACAGACCCACATTCGTTGTACCAAATATTGTTCCCATAAACGGACACCCACGTCCAAACAATCACCCCGGATACGCACCTCCACTCCTGGATTCATAAAGCAGGGAATGTTACTTAATGTAATAGGTGCTGCACTGGTCATCTTCACAGTGAGCAACGCGACCTTTAACCTCTGGGAAGCAGGTGTCCTGCACCCCCAGCCCACGCCGCAGGCGCACTCCCTTATCAGATGCTGTCGGTCCATAATGCAGCGCGGCTGGCCACGCCTGCCACTCCGACCACAGCAGGCGCTGGAGGCGAGTGATAAGCACAGACCACCCCTAGCTTCTGTGACCGCCCCCCAAACCTGCCCAGAGCAGGCCTGGGAGCCACGTGTTCGCCCCAAACTCATGCAAGACTATCCCCGCAGGGCTGGTTCTGTAGGAGCACACCCTACGTACACATATTACATTGCAGATTCGTTACTTTTCCAAGCAAAGGCAAATGAGCAAACTCAATGTAAGATCTATTGCCGGAAGTACGCATTGCTTATTTAGCATCACTTCCTGTCTTCACCTCTCCGCATACATTATTATTCTCCATCATCTGAAAATATTAACCACGTGTTTACAAAACTCTGAATATTTCTTTGTAAAATTGTAATTTCTAAATGCTATCAATGCCAATTTTCCATTGACTTTCTAGTATTTGCAGAAGAGGATTGTGGGATTGGAAAGCTGATGCATTCAACCATCTAGCGCAGTGATTCCCAAACTGGGGTCCGGGGACCCCTGGGGGTCCCCGAAGCCTCCTCAGGGGGTCCGCGACTACTTTGAGAATCAAATAATATTAACAGATTAATAAAGTGTAGATATATAAAAATGCTAAACGTACAATTGAACATTTTAAAACATACTGTAAATGTGAAGGAATTTGAAAAGGCTAAAAATTAAATTAGTACCCTCATATTAATTTGTGAGAGCAGTGCAAGTATATCAAACTGAATATAGTATGGAGATGAATGGCCTCAATTGAATTTAGAAAAACTCCAACCATTCTATTAAAATTAAATTTTGATGTCTTTTTTATTTATACGTTTTCTAATATAATAAAATATGTAATTTGTGTATTTGTTTGATGAATGCTTTTTTGTATATTTGTGCATTGTTTAGTGGTTCAAATCATCAACATTGCTTAGGCCGGGGTCCCCGACTTCCAGTAATGACTCATGGGAGGTCCCCGAATTCGAATAATTATTCAGTTGGGGTCCCCGGATTCCAGTAATAATTAAGTGGGGGTCCCCAGAAGTCAAAAGTTTGGGAACCACTGATCTAGCGCCTCGTCTCATAACATGATGACCGCGCCTCGGTGGTACTCACACGTGACATTGAACGCTTGCCACGTAGTAGGACCAAAACAGAGACCACGCCCTTTGAAACAAATGCCCTCTATATGGGCAAGCGCTTCAGCGCCCTACATAGGGTCAGACAGCGCTATATACATGTTGCAATACAATACAATAACGGGATACATTTTTCCATTTAGGCCAATGAAAGATCTGTGAGTAGATTAACACGGCATTAAATGAATGCCAGACTTTCTTCCCTACCATTGATTCTGTACCGCAAACCTAACTCCTGATTCAGCATTTAAAGAAAAATCCTATAATTTCTGGAGAAACTGCTAAATCTATCGGAAAACCCACAGGTTGCATTTCCTCCACCACACTTTCCCTGTAGTGGAGGAAATTCCATTGTGGATTCATCTGCGTTTTTATCACTTCCTCCAGAAATCACAGGATTTCATATTTCCACCCAGGCTGAGATTATATAAGAGTAAATCCTTTGTCAATGCTTTAAAAGTCATGTTTTTGTCAGATGTAGAACGACTCAGAGATACTCCACCTGCTTAATTTGTGCAGGTGGTGAGCCCCAGCACTCATTTTTTGAGCATCAGGATTTATTTTTCATCATCAAACTCTGACTCAAAGCAAGAGAAAGGAGGGGAAATTAAGGGGGGAGAGAAAGCTAATAAGAGTGAAGAAGGGATGAACACAGGAAAGAAAAACAACCTGCAAGTGGGATGGAGTCAGGAAATGTAATGTGATGAAAGAAAGAGGCATGGGGTGGAATCAAGACCAGGCAGCCTCGGTGTTCATGAGATAAAGAGACGGGAAGTGTAGGAGGGTGGAAGAAAGGGGCATGAGGTGGAATCAGGGCCAGTGTTAGCGCTGGTGGCGCCCTGTGCGACAATGTTTGTTGGCGCCCCCTCCCCCAATGATCACGTCTGCACGGATTCCCTCTCCACCCCCCTTTAACGGTGCCCCTCAAGTCTCCAGAACCACTGTCTCTCCGGTTCATTTAGCTTTATAGCACCACTCATACCAGTGTAAGGTGTCAGAGCACTTTACATCACACACACATTGCACAGAGACAACCATAGGTGTGTAAATCAGTGTATAGGAAATGTTACATCAGACAGGACTACAAGGTGAAGTGTAGGAGTAACATGTCATCAATACTGGTAGGCAATATAGTTTAAGAGAACTTATTCTGGAAAAGCACAAATTCATAATCTAAAATGTAATACCATTGTTAGGGGTTCTCTTTAATAACAAGAATTGTTTTCCACCCAAATGAACCCTTTTGGCAAGATTAGGATGATGAAAGACTGGGCAAAAAACATATAGCTCTAACATATACCTTGCAGTTTGCACATAGCTCTTTGCGGACAGTTAATAGCTCAATGTTCTATATTACGATTTTGACTTACAAACGATAAGTAACAAAAGGAGCTCTCTTATAAAAGCGGTAACCCACTGACCTATTTACATTACATGCACTTTGTTATCTGCATGGTACACGTTCTTAGCAGCAGGCATTTTGACCCTCTGCGCTATCTTTGGATGAGTCAAAACTTCCACTAGACAAACCTCCGGTCTCTTTCCAGGAAGAGGATAAATCACTGGAGTTATCTTGACGTTTTAATTGATGCCGACAAAACGTGCTGGAGGCCAGGAATGCACCAGCAGGTTGATGCTTTTAAAATGATATTGTGAAAATGACACGCCCACCCCAAGTCGGCGCCCGCTGCAGTGGCACCGCCCGCACCGCCCTAGAGCCGGCACTGGGTGGAATCAAAACAGGGCCGGCTTTAGCGCTGGTGGCGCCCTGTGCGACAATGTTTGCTGGCGCCCCCCTTGGGCACTCCCCACAGACTCCCTCACTACTACCCTTTAACAGTTCCCCCTCAAGTCTCCATAACCACTGTCTTTCAGATGTATTTAATAGTGCCATCTATACCAGTGTAGGGTGTCAGAGCACTTTACTTCACAAACACTACACTGCAACAATCAATCAGTGGGTAAATCAGTGTATAAGAAATGTTACATAATACAAGGTGTAGGAGTAGCATGTCATCCTTAGTGGTAGACAGTATCGTTTAAGAGTGCTTGGTCTGGAGACGCACAGATTAGATTTTTTTTTTTTAAAACATGGTTGGGGGTAACATTTAATAATACGGATTTTTTTTTAACCGAAATGAACCCTTTTTGAAACATTAGAACAATGAAAGACGGATGAAAGCATCATAATGCTCTAATCTATACCTTGCCCTTTGCATGCAGCTCTTTGATGACAGTTATTAGCTCACGGTTCCATGTTAGGATTTTAACATCTGCACTGATAGGAACAAAAGGATCTCTCTGACAAAAGCACTGCCCTATTTAAACTATATGCACTTTGTGATCTTCATGGTACACATTCTTTGCAGCAGAGACATAAACCCTCTGTGCTACCATAAAATTAGTTAAAACTTCCCCTTGAACAGAACTCCTTCTCTCTCCAGGAAGAACATTAATCACCGCGTTATCTTGACATTTTTATTTTTGTGTGAAAATTGCAGAGGCCAGAAATGCAGCAGCAGGTGGTTTTACAACAATAAAATACTTCTAAACATGGCGCCCCCTCGAAGAGTCAGCACCTCAGCACCCGGTGCGGTGGCACCGGTCGCACCGCCCTAAAGCCGGCCCTGAATCAAGACCAGGTGGACCCGGTATTCATGAGATAAAACGACAGGAAGTGTAGGGGGTGAAAGAAAGAGGCATGAGGTGGAGGCAAGACCAGGCAGCCTCTGTATTCATGCGATGAAAAGACCTGAAGTGTAGGGGGTGGAAGAAAGAGGCAGGAGGTGGAATTAATACTAGGCAGCCTCGGTGTTCATGAGATAAAGAGACAGGAAGTGCAGGGTGGTGGAATAAAGAGGCATGAGGTGGAAAAAAGACCAGGCAGCCTCGGTGTTCATGAGATAAAGAGACAGGAAGTGCAGGGTGGTGGAATAAAGAGGCATGAGGTGGAAAAAAGACCAGGCAGCCTCAGTGTTCATGAGATAAAGAGACATGAAGTGTAGGCAGTTGGAGAAAGAGGCATGAGGTGGAATCAAGACCAGGCAGCCTCAGTGTTCACAAGATAAAGGGACAGGAAGTGTAGGGTGGTGGAAGAAAGAGGCATGAGGTGGAATCAGGAGCAGGCTGCCCCGGTATTCATAAGATAAAGAGACAGGACGTGTAGGGGGAGGGAGATAGAGGCATGACGTGGAATCAAAACCAGGCACCCCCGGTGTTAATGAGATAAAGAGACAGGAAGTGTAGTGGGTGGAAGAAAGAGGCGTGAGGTGGAATGAAGACCAGGCAGCCCCGGTGTTCATAAGATAAAGAGACAGGAAGTGTAGGGTGGAAGAAAGAGGCGTGAGGTGGAATCAAGACCATCAGCCTCGGTGTTCATGAGATAAAGAACTTTACATGTGGGTGAAGATTTCTGTGCAAGAAAAGTATTTTTTATCAGGGAATTTTTCTGAGAGAAGACATTTTTAAAAATAATTCTTTGGCTAAAATATACATGTATGGGTAAAACATTTTTGTTTTGTGTACCTAGAGTCTGGGTAGGTTTTCTTTCACCCTTTAATTTCTTTAATATTAGTAAAGGTCAAGAAGTTTTGCAAAATAAACAAGCATTGGCATAGCCAATTGGTCTCGCCTTTGGGACCTAATAAGTGTTTAGCCATGCAACAGTTGCATAACTAAACACTTACAAGGTCCCAAAAGCGAGACCTATTGGCTATGCCAATGCTTGTTTTAACTGCTGCTATTGAAGCCTCACAGAGAACATCAAAGCGGCCGCGAAAGTGATCGCGATCAAATATCAAAGCAGCCGCGCAGCCGCAAAAGTGAAAGTAATCGCGATAAGCGCGGCGCGCGCGCCCGCGCACTTGCACTGTAGCTCTAGGCTGGCCTGGTAGCACTTTTTGGAGCCCTCTCAAAATGTCTCGCCAGACCAGCGCATGCGCTGGGTCAGGCGAGACCTAAAAAGCTGGGGGGAAAATGCTGCCGCCGGCCACAGCCTGTGGTGCAAGCGCGCGCCCGCGCACATGCACTGCATGCTGTAGCCGGCGGTAGCATTTTTTGAAGCCCTCCTTACATAAGGTCTCCACCAGACCAGCGCAAGCGCTGGGTCAGGCTCGACCTAATGAATGTGTCTTTATGTAATGTAACTGGTGCGTCATGTAAAGCCTCCAATACCTTCGGGTCGAGTTCGCGGCATGTAAAATCTGCAAAAGAAAGAATGAAAAGTTTATGAGGAGACGTGCTGCGGAGCACGTACAGGGGGGATTAGCACAGGCGGATTTATCAGTGGACGAGGTCAGCAAAAGCCGAGGGGCTGGGTGATCACGCCTGCCACCGGGAAGATGCCCTGAGCTCTCACCTGCCCCTCGGCCTTGTTTATTGATTCTTTCAAACCTGGATGGACTTGACCAGAGCGACAGTTCACGTTTTATTCCCGCGTTTAATGCCTTTCGACTAGTTTTAGAACTAAACCAGCCTCGCCTTATAGTCGGGCACCAGTCACATTTAAACTTAGATAGGAGTCTCGGTATCTATGCCACTTGCCACGTCTGTCTATGTCCGGGGGGAACTTGGCCCCTAAAGTTGGATGTTGGCAGATCAAGGGTGGAAAGTAACCCTTGTGCTCGGATGCACAAGTGAAGGTGCATAGCACCGATACATATACCACCTGGTTCCCCATACACAGTCAGAGCAAGGCCTTAAAGGCAGTCAGACGGGCACACAAGGAAGGACTGAATGAAGCGAGAGGGAGTTAAAAGAGCAGCTCCTGGTGAGGGGCAGGGAAGGTGGAAAGTGTCATCCTTTTCAGGTGGCCGGGAAACCGCCACTTCAAAGGCTGCAAATAAAGCACAATGCAGGAGGCTTGCGCGTTCATGGGGGGAGCCCGAGGGGCCCGAGGCAGGAAGTGATGGGGCACACCCAGGAAGTTTTCATACAAAAGGAGCCCAACAACCACCAGCCACCAAGTAAAGGTCACCAAAAGGATGCATTACATTTACGTGATGAAAACAACTTCGGAACTTCCAATTTACCTGCAAGAAAATGTATTGGTAAAAAGCCTAAAGGTTTCACATTTGTAGAGTGTTCTATTGACTTCGCCAATAATTGTTTGTGTACTGGGAAGCAAGCACACAGACAAAAGCGTCTGAAAAATGGATGCTACAAATAACAAAAAGATGCTTTATTTTCTGTATCATCCATTTTCTGAGATGCTCACTGCTAATGAGCCACTCACTAACTGTAAAATAATCCTTCATGCAGTCCAGTGGAAGCAAAAGGACCTACTTAAACAGCCAACAGGAAAAAAGGCGAGACTGAAATACACCTGTGGACCGATCCATCATACAACTGACAATATGTTAACCCCACATCCTGTTTATCAATACTGCCCATAACTCTTCTCAAACCAGTACCCTTCTTCCAGACTTACCTGGCCTCAGCAGAGCGATTTTTGTAAAGTAAAAAAAAATTAAGTGTAGCTTTTAAGGCATAAAAATAACATTGTGAGTGTCTCCACAACATACACTACAAGATGGCTCCTTAGAGATACACACAATTTTAGATACATGAATACCTTTGCAAAGCCTAGCCTCTCCCATAGTATTTCCATAGAATGCAATAACATACTTCTGACATGTCATGGCAAAGGTGGCCTACTCGTGACATCGTCCTCGGATTTTCTTGTCCGGAGGTGTGCGGGCGCAAGTCTGGTCTCACACCAGCACCTAGCGTCTGCCATAAAGTCAGATCAAGGGGAGAAGTGTGCTCCCCCCCCCAGGCCAGGCCCGGTCTAAGAACGGTTGCACCACTGGGGAGAGAGGCGGCTGCAAACAAGTGTGCCGTCTCATAATCCATGACAAAAGAGCCTGCCATGCCAATTAGGACCCTTTAACAAGAAGGTGAGCAAGTGTGCGAGAAAGGCTTCCACAGATCAAAGAAGCGAGCGCCCACAACAATGGCGGACAGATGTGTGGGCTTACTTCCTGCATCAGAAGGGACTGATGAGGGAGCGTGGCCGGAGACGGGCAGCGTCCACAGTGTCAGGGGACAGAAGGCTCAAAAGGGAGTCCCGCAGAGAGGGCTGTTGCTTTTCTGTGCCATAAACCCGAGCAGACGTCCACAAACACTGAAAGATCACTAAAGTTAATAGCCGCCAAAGAGACGGGATTGTAAAAAGACAGGATGAGAAAAGATGAACTGGGAGCGCTCAGGGGGTGGTGGAGACGGACAGAGGGAGCAAAGTAAGAAAGAGAGGATCATGGTGGGGTTATCTCAATGAAACATAGGTTACTGGAAGCTATTGTAAATACGGGGACAAAGATGCAGGCGGCGACTGAGAGACAGTGAAAGAGGCACGTCCTGAAAGCGGGAGGGGCGCCTTAAATGATAATGAGCGAGTGAAAAGAGGGCACCAGTTCTTAACTGAAGCAAGTGGAGGGCATCAACACTTATTTTGCAAACCTGGTGCCTATTTGTCCACTATGGGACTCGCAATCAGAGCAATGAGGAGAAAGGAAGAAAGAATCAACCAGAAGAATATAGGGAAACAGTGACAAGGGGAAAAGGCAAGGAAGACAAAAGTAGCGTGTGTCTTCCCGTGGGCTCGAGCTCCCCGTGCGCTGCTGTACGTCAGTCTCGCGCCCAGATTGAAGAGTCACTTTAATCTCGCTAAACGCGGGCTTTGAAGCGGCAAGGGGCGGGGGGAGCGCATTCCAGGTGGGGGAGCGGACCCTTTGAAGTAGGTGCACGCGCCAGTGGGCTGAAGCGCTTCCCAAAAGTGGATTGCATGGCGGCACGATGCACGTGATTGTGCGCGTGCTCGTCATGCAATCCACCTTTGGGAGCACTTTTGGGAGCCCCTTACTAGAGTCTCGCATTGCGATTGCTACGCAATAGCTAGGCGAGACCTAAAAAACTAAGAAACTTCAGAAAGTTGCAGAAGAAAAGCTTTGACAATGTCACACGCCCCTACCAATAACCGATTTGGTTTAAGCATTCATCAAATGACACTCACGTGGCACACAAATGTCAGTGAGTTTGGGAAAACTTCAACTTCAGTTCCAAACAATTTCTGAGTTCTGAAAAGTAAATAAACGCGAGCTAGAAGGTTCCTCACCCCCTCCTCCAGTGCACAATGTGGTGTCATAGATGTTCATCCCAACACCATCTACCACCCACTGCAGCCCTTCGTGAAGGGTTTACCCCTCACAAGCAGCACGTGAAGGGACGCGCCATCACTGTGGCCTGGATCAAACAGGGCATGCCATGTCTATGATTGTTCAGCTTCTTTGATAAGGGTTTGTTTGGCCTTAGATGAGAGCGTTACATGAAACCTTTGATCGGAACCATTAAAGCTGGGAAGCGAGGCCTCTCTGTTCACATCTGCTCCCTCCGGCTTGTGGGTTTGTTCTTTTCAACACAGTGTTTCTTGCTCAGTGACATGTGACACCAGGAAAGCATCAGCTAAAACAATAGACATGCTCTTGGGAAATGTTCTGGACTCCTTTCTATCGCCCTATCAGGAGACATGTGAAAAGGAGTGAGCTCTGCTGTCTTAATATTTTTAAAACCATAATTAATTGGACTGTGTGCACCTTAATTAGTTTTCATTTACATTGTCAAAAGTCTGTAGTTTTTATGGTGAGCCTGAATTCTTCATGCAGTGCTGTTATGCTATGTTATGTTATGTTACGCTATGCTATGCTATGTTGCGCTATGCTATGTTGCGCCATGCTGTATTATGTTCTGCTATGCTATACTATGTTACGCCATCCTGTTATGTTACGCTATGCTACATTGTTATGCTATGATACATTATGTTACGCTATGCTATGTTGCGCTATGTTATGTTATGCTATGTTATGTTACGCTATGCTATATTATGCTATGTTATGCTATGCTATGCTATGTTATGTTATGCTATGCTATATTATGTTATGTTGTGCTATGCTATGTTACGCTATGCTATATTATATTATGCTATGCTATATTATGTTACGCCATCCTGTTATGTTACGCTATGCTACATTAGGTTACGCTATGCTATGCTATGCTATATTATGTTATGTTATGCTATATTATGTTATGCCATCCTGTTATGTTACGCTATGCTACGTTATGTTACGCTATGCTATGTTACGCTATGCTATGTTATGTTACGCTATGCTATATTATGTTATGCTATGTTATGTTACACTATGTTGTGTTGTGTTACGTTAGGTTATGTTACGTTAGGTTATGTTACGTTATGTTATTTATGTTGCATATAAAGTGCTTAAGCCAGTATGAGGCTGCCTCCCAACGCCAGGGGGAGGGAGTTGAGGTCATGGTGGATGGAATGAGGTAGGAGCTTCCCCTAAAGGCTCCTGTATGGTACCTGCCGGTGCCTGCTCATCCAGGTGTAGGGAAACCGGTTCTTGCTCCCATAGAAAACTGCCTAAGTCACAAAGACCACAGCAGCAATAGAGTTTACATTTGTTGGATAGACCGGCTGTATCAGCTGACAGAATTCAAAGGCATGTTGTAAAATAGGTCAATTTCTCCTGAAGATTTGCTGCATTACTCCGCTGATAGGATATCATTCTCAGCTGCCTCAAAGCTGTCTACTTCAAACAGAAAGTGTTAAAAATAGTAGGAAGATGAAGAGAAATTTTCCTAAATGTTTTTCTTCTTACCTCTCGGAACAAATCCAACTACTGAGAATCAGCAACTTCATCAGCGATCTAATCTGAATCTTGTACAATGTCTGTCAAACTTTATTCCAGAATTCACACTCTTTAAACGATAAGTTGAACCATTTGCATGAGCTCGTTAAAGGTCCTGGGCTTACCTTTCATCACAACCACAACAACGCCCAAGCGTATCTAAAGACATGAATTGAACTCTTATGAATCCATCATATGGATTGAACATTCCCTGTGGAACATGCAGAAGCTGATGCAAAAATATCACCTAAAATGCAGCGCTTCAAAGTCTCACTTTCTTCTCCTGACCCTGAAATCTAATTGACTACAAACTTTTCTGGCTTGAAAACTGAGGTCTACTAACATTACTCCCACACTCTCTACTGAATATTTGGGTTTCTTTCTCAATTAAAACCTAAACGTCAAGCGGAACGTCAAAGCAAAGGAGAAGTCTGCAAGCTTCCATCCGCTAAAACTCAAGAGCTGAAAAGACATTATATCTTTTCAGGATGTAAACCTAGCTGTGAAGATCAAAGTTATCTCCTGACTTGACCCCGGCTGGTACCTCCTCGGCAGCCTCCCTAAAACCGACTCGCGCCTCTAAAATCTGACCTTCATGCTTCTCCCGGTTTCTCACCACCACAAAAACTGTGACCATGTCACCACTGCTCTTGTCAACCTCAGTTATTTCCAGATTGAGTCAAGCTTCGCCATTGGACCCAAATGTCTCATGTACAAAGATCTAAACCTCCAAATGTGTAGACATCTCTCCAGCAGATATACCAGGAGGCACTTTTACCCTCTGGTGTAAAGTCGCAATATTTCTCTCTTCTCCCGTTTTAAAGGCCAACCTTTGTAGATCCTTCGCTGGTAATGTTCCCAAAGCCTGAAATTCTCTCCCTCTTAATTTTTTTATCCTTCTTAAAGAAATTATTCTTCGGGAAACATTTGTGCCTATCCTCTAATTCTCTCTGTCCCTGCAAACTATTTCAATGCAGTTCCTAACTCCTTGTGCTCTGGTTCCAGAGGGTTTAGTCTCCAGATGTCCTCCCCAGAGACATTTTAGGGCATGGGCAAAGTGGGCTCTGGCCCAGGACCCCAGCCTCTCTTGGGGCCCCTTTAGCGCAAGCTCTGTTCTAAAGAGAGTTTTGCCTTGATAACCTTTAATGATTCTTAAACAGGTTCTTTTAAATACCGTTTACGTTTAGCTTATTTTTAATGTGGTTGATGTGTGAGAGTGTATTATAGACATTTTGTAGGGAAATGTTGTTTATGTTTCATGCAACATCCATAAAAAAAGTTTCATTTAGATCGAAACATAACTTCACATTTGAGAAATGGGAGGGTGTCAGAGAGATTATTTGCAGTAATATGAGTAAACTGTTGCTTTGTTAAAAAAATGAAATCATGTCATTATCCCTGAATATTCGATGTAAACACATTTAGAATTTGGACGAGTGTGCCTGTGCACTGTCAGTGACCTGGCCAAAGAGGGCTTAAAAGAGCTGAAATTGGATCATAAATTCAAAGCTGTTCCGAACATGGGCCCCCCATAATATGTTTGACCCAGAACCCCCAAAATCCTTAACCCCTTTGTTGTGTCCGTCGGCCAACGGCCATCGCGATCACTACCTTGGTAGTGCTGCACATGTCCGTTAGCCGACACGGCCCCGCCCACTTCATAGAACGCCCCGCACCGCGGCAGAATTACCATCGCGGTAAACGGGTTAAGATGTCCCTGGTCCTCCCATCCCATGTAAACTATTTTCCTACTCTATACTATCTCGACCTCTGTAAGGATGTAATGTCCATCTCATCTAAGCTGAAAGTAAAGCCATGCCCCGATTGTCTAAGCTATATTTCTATATCTGTCCTGCAAATACGTCTTCGACTACAAACATATACTTATTTTGCTGTTTAGTGCATATCCGATCTCCTACCGATCCCCACCTAGTTCTGTATTTCAACAAATATATTCCATCACACACCATCTCCAACAACTGCCTTGAATCATTTTGTAACCCAGTTGTACTTTAAAGTAATCGTACCTTTTGACCCTACCATGCCACCACTTTTCAACCTATATCCGGGTAGTTTGTTTTATTCTGCTCTGATACCTAGCTACTTCTCATTGGCAACTGCAGGTAATTGGGATTGTTAAGGCCAGTGTTGTGGTTCAGCCCAACCCCCTCCTAAGCTGCTGCTTTTCATTGTTTTTGATTTTTGAAACTAAATTGTGTTCATGTTGTAGATACCTTGTGTGTGTGTACAGCGCTTGGAAGCATGCGCTGGGTGGAGGTGCTTTAATACAGGCTTCTCCAACGAGTAGCTCGTGAGCTATCGGGAGTTCTCCAGCTACCTGTAAGTAGCTCCTCCGTGTGCAGTCCAGCCTACTGAATGAGAAGCTTTTGCTTGGGGGAATATATATATATATATATATATCATAATTGAGTGTTTATTTGATACACAAATGTGTTTATTTTCAGAACTTATAAGCCGATATTTGGAGAAAAATGACTCGATTTCCAAAATGTATTTAAAGCTGATATTTGAGTGATACATCATGTGGCAATGGAGATATTTTAACAAATGGTATTACCGTGGTGGTAGGGTCTTTGCAGCTGTGGCTGTTAAGTATTACCCATGCAGAGGTCATTTTACATTGACAAAACCTTTTTAACATTACTGCTGGCAACGATACCTGATGCACTGAGGTGATCGCTGCTGGTAATCTCTCATATGGCGCCCACTGATGTAATCCTGTTGGATGTGGTCACTATTACAATGCTAGTAATATTCATAGCTGGCGATGAGTTTCATTGCACATAAGCAGCGCTTATTACAGAAGAGGTTGCAGACCCCGTGCTTTAATACATAAATAACATAACATTGAATCAAAGGCCTGTCGAAACTTTACTGGGACAGTACATAGCCAGAGAAAGGCATGGCCACAACAAACAAAGCCATAAAAAGGAGAGTACATTCAGTACATGTCTCCAGGGATGAAGACACCGCAGAAGAAGATCAAACACAGACATGAGGACAGAATTCTTTGAAGTCCTTTCCAGATTTTGTAATTTATTTACTCTCACAGCGGGCGGCCAGCCCAGCCCCCGTCAGAATAGATGCTCTGTTCTCCCTCACACTGCTCCGAGGTGTGGCCTTTGAGTCAGCTTTCGCTGTCTCACGAGACTGTGGTTTCTAAAAACAAAAAGATGTCGTACACATACGCATTGTGACTTCTGGTCACCAGTCTTCATCTATGGATCGGTTAATTGTCAGGCCTAGCTTGCTTCCACCCACTACAGCATGCAACATGGAGGCAAGTGTCTAGTCCACTTTTGTCCCCTCTGGTCATCCACATAGAAAATAGTGCACTTGAGTGGCAGGGCGCGCTTAGCGTATGCTTAGGCGTCCTTATTGCCTAGATTGTGTGCGTCTCTGCACTCGTGGTCACCCAGAGGGAGGTTCTGTGGACTATGTGGCACATCAAGCGTAAAGGGCAGTGGTAGACCCCGAAACTCAGCACTGGGCAACACATGTCAAACTTGAGTTCCTTCTTCGTGTCCCAAACAAACGCCATGAGTTTCGGGTAAGGGGTGATGGCATGCCTGAAAATCTTCCCTTTCCAAGATGGTGGTCTGTTCATAGGGTGCAATCCAAGGTTCCCAATCCAAGGGGAAGTAGAGGCGTCTGCTGTTTGTTTCATATAGAAGGAGAAATATCCAAGTGATGAGTGCATCATACCACATCCATTCCCTTAGTTTTCATGTTTTTTTCATCCTCCTGCTACTATTTTTGATCTTGATTTTTGCTTCTACAAGTTGGGACTTCTACTGGAGTCTACTTCTGAATATTCTTGCTTGGCTCTTGCTTTCTACCCAGGTGTCAGGGGTAGTTTAGTCCCCTGCCAATCAGTTTAGTATTATTCTTCATCTTCAGCATCTACAAAAGTGCCACAGAAGTCCTGTTCTATTTGTCTGTCTTTCCTCAGACCCGGGACCATCTTGAGAAGACACTTGACACCTTTCACGTGCCTAACTCTCCTCAGGGTGGTGGCCTGGCTCTTGGGAGGAGTTGCCCTTTACCCAGGCACTCAAGAAGAAATCTCAAAAGACCTTCTCGGTATCCTTTTGATTGACCTGCACTTCTGAAACTTTTCAGAGTCAATTCCTAGAGCTAGTGAGATCCATACTTACATAGCCAGCTGAAGACAACAAAGCAGCGATAGAGACCATGTTATTTAACGGGTAAAGGGGACACAGTCACTTTTCAGTTCACCATTTTGCACTAATTTATTAATGGCGCCACCCTGTGACTACTGTGGGCATTACAGCCAAGCCAGACATTGACTTTGCCAATGTGTGTTTGCTGTTGTAGTTTGCACACATTGTGACCTTAACTTCCAGTGACATCTTTTTGATGTAAGTAGTAATTACTAACTTGTGTTTCCCGTGGTGCTGGCTGCAGTAGATATAGAAGTTTAATAGCACTGTAAGTGTAGGTAGCTGGCTCTGTATACACTATACCAAAGTGAGGTATAGAGTGCATAGAGCCCAGTGGAACCCCAAAGGTAGGCAGAGGTACAATTAGATAGAACCTTACTCTCTATTTGTGGTAGATTGGTCGAGCAGTAAGGCAGTATCAGAGGACAGTGTTAAGCATTTGTTGTACACACTCAGTCAGCAAATGAATTCCCACACTCAAAGACTGAACTTGTTTTTGAATAAAAATATTTTTTGAGTTATTTTATTTTCTAGAACCAAGCAAGCCTGGCACAGGTAAGCAATGAATACTTTACAGTGGAAGTGCAATCGAAATTCAGTTTGAAAGATACTTGTATATGCACTTTGATTTGATTTGCAGTTTGGATGCAGAGAAATGAAAAACTTAGTAAATGCAGTACATAGACTTGAATAGGCTTTTCAGTAAAAGAGCAGGTAAGTAACTTTTGAGATTACTAGGCTTACACAGAGTAGTGTACCTAGATACTACTCTGGGACATTTCCTGAAAACAGGTAAGTAAAATCGTTTTTTTTAGATTATGCAATTTTAAAGAATTTCTTTAGTTTCTTAAACTTCACAATTAGAAACTTTTCACAGAAAAACAGTCAATGTTATCCTATGGAGGCAAATAGTGTTATCGGTTTTGAGGTAAGTATTTGGTAGTGGGAATTGAGGTACTGGGTAGGCCTGGGCATAGTTTGCGTAGTTTTGCTACGCGAAACTCCACGAAGTTACATAAAAACTCCACGAAGTTCCACGAGTGGCGGAGTGCAGTGCGAACTGCAGTTTGTGTTGGTATTCCTGCAGCTTGGGTAGAAATTTTACCCGAGCGGCAGCTCGCGCTCTCGAATTTACCGTTGGCAATCGTAAACTTACTGTTCGCTAGCGGGAAAAAAACTCTGCTGCACATCGCGAAGCGGAGTTTTCTGCACTCTGTGAGCTCTGCGGAGTGGAGAAAACTCCGCAAACTCTGCGAACGGAGTGAAGTTCACCACCCAGGCCTAGTTCTGCAGTTAGGCTCAGCGGCACTAGGGCAGCCGGGTGCAGAGTGCTGAGGCTCAATGTTATCCAATGGGGTTTAGAGGGCCTCCGGTTGGTGGCTGCTGACGAGCAGGCCCCTGGGTTGTGGGAGCAAATCTCCTGGACTTTAGCTCAGGGCAAATGGGGAAATAAATTAGCACCAAAGGTGCGCCCTCAGCGGCACTAGGGTGGCCGGGTGCAGAGCGCTATTTCGACGTCGGATTCCCTGTTGTTTCCAATGGACAACCTCTGGTTTGCAAAAGCACTGCAGGCAGGGAGACGAAGGACTTCTGGGTGCGACCACCAGTTTGAGAGGTAAGTTGGGAAGTTAGGGGTTGGTTAGACACCGTTGGTTTGGCACAAAAGGCCATGGGTCGTCGGGTGCAGGGGTGCCTTTTGGGGTCGGATCTTCTTACCAGCTCCTGGTCGCTGTTAGGGGGGCCTTCTGTATTTAGAATGCAGGCGTTGGCTGGAGGCCTGAGGCAGGTCAGGGGTCGCCAGATCTTGGTTCAGGATTGCCGGGGTGGCCTCCTCATGGTGTTTACCCACTTGAGCTCAGGCTGTGGACGGCGGGTGCAGAGTTGGGCGGATTCGCAGTTTACGGCTGCTGCCAGAGGTTGCAGTTGAACAAATTCGCTGTTCACCGGAGAAGCATTCTTTGGAATTGAAGGCAGTTAGATCCTCTGGGGTTTTTGAGGTTGCTGGCTGCAGGACACTCCGGGATTTCACAGGAGCAGGTTTGAGGGGGAGACAGGCCGGTAGGGCTGGGGCTAAGTCAGTGGGCGTCTTCCTCTTGTTAGCTGCTACTTGGCTGTTCGGTCCTTCTTCTTCTTTTCTTCTTGTTTCTTGTTTGGATCTGAGGAAGCAAGGTTCAGGGGTGCCCCTAAATACCACATTTAGGGGTATTACAGGTAGGTAAAAGGCAGGGACCAATGGGTCCCTTCCCTGGGGTGGGTACACCCCCTATTATGCCACCCTATGGTGGGAGGGGGGCATGTGCCTGTCCCTGGTTGGCTGAGTCCCCCCATCTTCAAGATGGCGTGGACTGAGGGTTGTGCTTGACCTCGCCTCCCCCACCTGAGGGGTGGAGTTGGCAGAGGTGGGCACACCTCTCTTCCTCGCTTGTTTTTTCCGCCGGTTCTCCTGCCCAAAGTGGGGGTCAGAACCAGTGGGGACCAGTTGCTGAAAGCAGCAATTGGCCTGGGGAAGCTCACAAAGACGGCAAGCCTTTGAAGCTTCCCCTTTGTTAACCCTGCCTATCCTGGGGGAGGAGGCTTGGCACCTTGTCCCAGGATGTGCATTGCTTCAGCCCCCAGAGAGCAGCAGGCTCTCGACCCAGGGGTCCAGAAACATGTCTGGTGGTTGCAGATGAAAGCAGCCACTCAGCCTGGACACTAGTTGTGGGTTAGTTTTCAGGGGGCATCTCTAAGTTGCCCTCTGTGTGCATTTTTCAGTAAATCCCACACTGGCATCAGTGTGGGTTTAATGTGCTGAGAAGTTTGATACCAAATGTCTCAGTTTTAAGTGTAGCCATTATGGTGCTGTGGAGTGCGTAATGACAAACTCCCAGCACCATATATTCTTAATGGCAGCACTACACTTACAATGTCTAAGAATGGACTTAGACACTGTAGGGGTACAGGACTCATGCACCTGTACCCTCACCACTGATATAGTGCACCCATCTAGAGGGTTGACTGACCTATGCCAGGGCAGTGGGTTGTAGGCATGGCACACAGGGATGTGTGCCATGTCTACTCTTCACTTTGTTCTGTACCAAAACACGCAGCCTGCAGAGGCAGTGTGTGAGTGTAATGGTACAGGGCCTCTTAGGGTGGCACAATAAGTGCTGCAGTCCTTAGAGGCCTTCTCTGGTCACAGTGCCCTGGGTACCTGTGGTACCATTTACCAGGGGCTGACCTGTGGCAAGAGATGCCAATTGGGTTTGTTTTGGGGAAAGAACACAGGCCCTGGGAACCTGATTGGCAGGGACCCGGGGCACATCAAGTCAAAATGCATCAGTAGTCTGGCAAAAATTGGGGGGTAACTGCAACAGAAACCCACTTTCCTACAGTAAGCAACAAGGGTTATTATTAGTGTCCGCAGGGATGCACTTTTTAAGACCATCCAAGCATGAAAGGATGAGAGGGCCCCACTGGGAGACCCACCTATGTCCTGCAGGTCCCATATAGATGCCAGCAGAAGGCCTAACATAGCAGTACATAAAATGATCGATGCACTTATGTCTATCATGCGCATTCTGGAAAATTATTGATAGAAAAGTCACTATTCAAACCGATAACAGGATGTAACATTTCATTTTATGTTTTTATTTTTTAGATAGGACAACAGGTTAGGAATGGCCTCACTTTATTATTAGAATAAATCATAACACTCGTATAATTTATGTTCTAATATCAACCTTTTTTATTCACTTTGTCTTGAAGATTGTTTCATTCATGTAACAGTCTCTGGCCTTAAAGTAGAGTTTCTCGGATGGGTACTTCATCGTTAATGTGACGGATATCCTATCTGACTTATTACAAGTGCCATTGGCTATAATGCTCTTTTATAAGGCAGACAGGGTTTCGGTGTGTGACGGAGTACATTCTGTACCACATTCTAAATCGGGCCCTGTGTCTCTTAACTACCTCGTGAGGGATGCTTGCATTCTCTCTCTTGTGGTTGGAGAGAGTTGAAGGACATCTGTATTGTGTTGCTGTTAGAGTGTTTGAGCATACCACTGCTATTTTTAGATAGATGGATTGATTGATTGAAACCATTTGTAAAGAGTAACAGCTACTTCAAAAACAAAGCTCCTCGCTTATTATTATTAGCATCCCGAAATGGTCACATTCAGCCACATCATGGAAAAACATCAAAACAAAAAAACAGAGAGACCGAAACTGAGCATAACCTGCAAAGCTAACTGTGTCCAACGAAATGCAGTGAATGCTTGATTTGACAACAGGCATTTTCATCCCTGCTGACTTCACACAGACCCCCAGAAAATGTTAGCACCACAAGTCATTGTTGATTCTCACATTGCTTATGTGTGAGATTACTTATGTGTGACATTTTCATCATTTCAGTGTTATTATGAGTTGCATACAACAACTAATAGTGACACTTTCTTGCATACAAATTCAAGCAATGAAGACGAGGTAAACAGATAACTATCAGAAATTACACCCATTTTGACCAACGCGAAACTGTAAGAAGATCTTTAAACTGCTGCAAAGCACCAGAAATGGAAGGGTACTAGGATGTGAGAACGGGGCCTGCGTGGAGCCTGAGCCAGCCTCAATGACACTGAACTCAACTTTGTTCAGACTGCAGACAGTGACTGCAATGCAGAGCTCAGCTCGGGCGCTGTAAGTTTACTTACAGAGGGCCGGCACATTGACATAAACCGTGGTCCAAACAGGGCCACGCCCATGAACCAGAGCCAGACTCCAATAACTGAGGCCGCCTCCAACTAAAAGTATTTCTATGCACTTACTTTTGCAAATATTTACCCCACCTTTAAGAAGCCTGTACAATCTGAACTGCCTTCAGGCATGGACAATACATGCTTTTACCAAACTCAATGAGACTCAGACCTCTGAACTCGAAGCATACACAGCTCACGGATCTCTAGTTCACGTGTTAGCCCACTAGCCCCGCAAGCCGTCTTGTACTCCATTGTTCTAATACCTATCGTTTTTAAGAGGACCTGGGTCAATTAATAGACAAGACGTGAATCACAAATTTTTCATCATATCTCTTTGACCCAGACCAAGAGGAAACAAGCATTGGCATAGCCAATAGGTCTCGCCTTTGGGATCTTATAAGTGTTTAGTGATCCAGCACAATATCCTTGGTGCAACAACATCAACTGTTGCATGGCTTAACACTTATAAGGTCCCAAATGTGAGACCTATTGGCTATGCCAATGCTTGTTTTAAATTGTTTTTGCCCATGCTGCACAGAAACTTGTCGATCCTGTTTACAGCATGGCCAAAAGGCATTGACAAAGTTCCAAAGTCGAGGCCTATTGGCTTTACCAATGCTTATATCAGTGTGTGACTAAAACGTACACTGAATATTCACGGGTCTGGACAACAAGGAAATGCCACAGTCGAGTCCCCATTGGCCAGTCCTGCTGAAGATGCTGCCGGGTATCATTCCGCATAATTTAGACCCAAAGCATGCAAAGTAATTGGGAATGACAATGGTGCACAAAAAGACGATTTGGCTGTGCTTAGCAAACTGAAACTAAAACAGCTGACTTGCGCAATCAATAAGATAATGTTTGATGTCCACTGCTCTGTTTGTTATGCACTTTCCGCTCAGGTATGTGTGTAGCCTCCAAATGACAACTTTGAAAGACAGCAGATGAACGCAGCCTTTCATCTATAAGGACATGTACATTAGGAGAAGAGTTTACCTAGGCATGCTGTAGATCGTAGAAACGGGATGCATGAATTCGGATCACAGCTTCTTCACCTGATCCATTGTGTGATTCTGGACAAATTACTTTACCTCTACCTCAGTTTTGCTATAAATATGTCTCCTACAAGCATGTGTGCTTTACAAAGCATATAGGCTGAGCCTATAGAAACACATAACGGGGCTAGTGCTTAGAAACCATATCTGCTGCTTTGGAATGTAGCACCGAACACTAATGGCTTTGTATGCGCGAGGTTTTCCTGAAAGAAAGATTATTTGTTTTAGAAAAGACCACGAGTGCTGCCATTATTTTGGAATTCAAATATTTTTTCCTATTTTCGGAGTTTTGTTCGCATTTCTAGAGCACACACGTATCTCTGGAAGCAGAGAGCTGTGTGTATTAATATGGGCTGCTGGGATGCATGGATGATCGCGTACAACTAGGGTTCACACAATAAACTTCAAAGTCATGTTACAGTTTACACATTTACATCATGAGGCGATTCAAAGATTTCTCTAAACTCACCACACATTTCAGACAAATGCAAAACTGGTATTAGAACCCAAGTCCTCACGTTGCTAAGAGGGCAACTTGACCACTGAACAACCTTTTCTCCCAACTAACACTTTAGAAACCATCGGAGCACAAGTCCTAAAAAATGTATGCATGTAAATATCAAAGCGTACGGGAGATAGTCTGCACACATAGTCTGGAGTGCTGCAGAGCGTGCCTGGTGCCAGCTGAAACAGACTAAAGCAGTGGTTCCCAAACTTTTGACTCCTGAGGACCCCCATTGAGTCACCACTGAAAGCCGGGGACCCCCAAGCAATTTGTAGGATTTACATTTCAAACATTAAAACAGTAATTAAAAAAAAAAAAAAACGTGTGCACACAAAACAAGTACTCGAATTACTAAGGATTTCAGGGGCATATTTACAAGTCCCTATCGCCATGGGAACGTCACTTTTAGTGATGTTCCTGTGGCAATAGGGGCTTTGCCTTATTTACAAGGCAGCGTTAAGCCACTTATTGTGGCTTAAGCTGCCTTGTAAATAAGGCCCCCTATCAAGCAATGCTTAGCGTGAAAAAGGTGGGCAGTGGGAGTTACAGTGGGCGTTTCACTTCAACACCCATTGATTTTGACGCTGCCCTCTATTTACAAGGTCAGCTTAAATAGGAGACAGCACCCAAATTAAGACCATGAAAAACCTGGTCTTAACTTTGCGAAATGAGGAGAAATGCCTTATTTCTCCTCGTTGTTACTTTTCCAACGGAAAAAGCAAAACACCTTTGATTGTTTGTTCAGGAAGGTGACCCTTCCTGCACATAAACAATCTTTAATAAAAGTGACGTTTTGTAACTTCCATGTGTGCTGCATTAGGCAGCACACATAGAAGTGACAAAACAGCATTACAAAATTGTTCATGTGCAGGAAGTGGGAACATAGCAGCATCAGGATAATGATAGACTGGGAATAAACATATGTTGCTAAATTTTACCATGCAGTTTGCAAGCAGCTCTTTGATGACAGTTCATAGGACACTGCTAGATTACGATTGTCCCTTATCAATTGCACAGTGACGAAAGAATCTCTGTGACCTATGCACATAAAATACTTTTTTTTTAAATGCATTGTTCACGTTCTTTGCAGAAGGCATATTAACTCTGGGTCACATTAGATAAGTCACAGCTGCCACTGGACAAAACTCTCATCTCTCTCCAGCAGGTACATTAATCACTGGCATTTTCTTGACACTTTTATAGTTGCTCATAAACTGCTAATTTCACAAAGAACTTTGCAGTGCTTTTAAAATTGCTGGCTGAGGACCCCCTGGGAATGTGCCACGGACCCCTGGGGGTCCTCGGACCCCAGTTTGGGAAACACTGGACTAAAGGAAATAAAAAAACAAGCATTGGCCGCGCGGCCGTAAAAGTGACGCGGCCGTGAAAGTGAAGGAACAAAGGCCTAAGGGCAACAAGCCCATGAGTTGTGTGCGGGCGCACACTGAAAGGAAATTAAACAAGGCCTGGAAAGGAACACCAGCCCTTGTATTTGTGCCGGAGAGGAAGTCACTTGATCCTTCATAAGACGATAGGACGGGAACAAAAGGGGACAAGGCAGGGCTGAGAAGGAAGACGAGCGAAGGAGGGGCATGACTCGGGAAGCTTGTGATAAGAGAACCAGCGTCAGATTCAGCCCAGTGACTAATAAGGAGGGAGGGGGAGAAGGGAGGGGGTAGTGAGAGGAAGGGAGGGGGAGAAGGGAGGGGGTAGTAAAAGTGATTAACGCTCTGTAAGGCTTAATGAGTCACAACAGAAAGCCAGATGGCGGCTGCGCGCGTGCATGCGCGCGTAACCGCAAGCTTGAGGCCAGCAAAAGTGTGTGGTAGCACTTTTAAAAGCCCACTTACTAAATGTCTCGCAGAGTAGCGCATGCGCTGGCTCAGGCGAAACCTAAAAAGGCAAACGGAGGAAGCGAAAGCTTGAAAAATCAGTGAGAATGGGAGAAAACATTGATGAAATATGACCTGCATGATGGAGATAAAGAAACAGAAAGTGCAGAGTGGTGGAATAAAGAGTATGCAGGAGAATCAAGACTGAATTAGACAGCTAGGCTCCAAAGGAACACTTCGGACCCTGCAATTAACTTTTCACAAGTTAAACGCTGGTTATTAGTATTTACTAGTTGTTTTAGTACCCCACTAAAACACCTTGGTACTCTTACGGAACTCTGTGTACAACAAGAAGTAAATAAAGTGCTTGCTCTTATACTTTTAAGCATGGCAGATTTTCTCTCGTTCAGGTGCGGTACAGATGTGCTGATGACACCTTGTTTAAAATATAAATATACCCTCAACCAGAAGGGGAGTCATTCTAAACCATCAGGCACAGCCCCCAGAGCAGCATTAGCCACTTTGTTTTATTGTTTAGTCTCTACTGTTGCAGTCTGCTTATATTTCTCAATCTGCCCACTTACCTCTCTGCCTTCCTGTTTGAATAGGTCTGCGTTCCTCTCAACCAATGCATCCTCCCGAGTCTGCCCACTGTCCCTTGATTTTATCAACTGTAACCTCACCCTACCCTCTTCCCCAATCAGTCCGTCCTCCCCTTTTAGATAATTGCACTTCCCCTCAGTCAGCTCGATTTAACATAAACCTGCCCCTTCGAATCTGTTTGTTACGACTTTCTTCTCAGCCTGTCCGCTTTTAACCAGACAGCTAGTTCTCCCGAGAGTCTGTCCGGCTTCAGTCTACCCATATTCCAGAGTCTGCCTACTTAACACTCAGCTTGAAAATATCTGCCTACCTCTCACTCTACCCATTCTGCCCATTTTCCCTTGGTTGTGTCCACTACTATAACATAATTCCGCCCTCATATGACGTGAGGGTTCTGTAATAGATTCACCCCAGTTCAATGATGTGAACATGTGTTATTAGGCTGGCAGTAGCCCGGGTGAATAGACACTTGGCTTGTTTCGTACATGGAGGGGTGTGTGGCACACCAGTGACGGTCCTGGGCTCGTGGTAAATGCTGTTGTGTGCGGACAGGGCACATCTTGACACTCCTGTGGTGTGTTACCTGCAACAAACTCACATCCATGCAGTCTTCCATACCTGGCATTACACATTGTCTATTTACAAGTTCAGATGTGTTTTCACGATCCCTGGGGTCAGGGTTGTCATGTTCAGCTGTTGCCAGAAACCATTCACTCCCTGGTAAGGCTAGGGGGGCTTACGGTGGCACTGTGAGCTAGCTGGTCACTAGGCCAACCTATCCTGCGGGGGTGTCCAGAATCAGTCTAGGCACCAAGCCCCTAGTTTATGTTGGCCAACAAATGCACAGATCCTACGGATTACTAGGAACTACACACAGGGTGACACTGGATTAGACTCACTTTCCCCAGGGGGAGGGGCACAGGTTACACGAGAGTCGGTTCTCTAAGAATCGTATGCAGAGAACACGCGAAATTGAAGGAATTTCTTGTATAAGCAAATTGTTAAACGTGACCCGTCAAGCAAACAAAAATTTATTGGCTGGTAGTTGATTATTAAAAAATTTGACTAGTTAATACAGAAACTCAATGGAATAAAATGTAAACAGAAACTTCAGTATTCTGCCGGTTCTCTGCTGCCTCAGGTGGTCTCAGTGACGGTGCTGGAGGCTGTGGTAGTGCTTGCGGATTTGTCCATGGTGAGGAGTCACATGCGCCTTCAGCAGAAACAAAATACAAACAGCAACAAACAATTCGCTCATGCACAATCCTTCGCTCCCTAAAGGCAGACATGCACAGTGCAGTGCTTCTCACTCTCGAACATGCACAGCATCAGAACTGCGTAAATGGAGGGCATATAATGCTTATGTTGAAGCCATGACACAAGCGGAGAGCCACTATTTCGATCCCCCAGTGACCCGTCTACTGCACTGTCTGCACAGCATTCACTACGCTACTGTAAATTTAGCTCCAACAGTCGTGGTCACTCCCAGCTTCTCCCTCACAACACACAGGTGTCGTCAAGGCGCTAAAATGTGTGATTAATGCCTTTTGGTGCAGTGATGCGGACCACCACACTAAAATGTGTTAGTCTAACGCCTGATGCGTGGTACTTGGCAGGACTATGCTCATGTATGTAAAGCTGTTGGGCAAAGCCAATTGGCTAGTGACCCCTGGAGGCATCACATGCGGTTTGTCCAGATGTTTATTGCCGAGGGATGGCCGGGTGCATTGTTTGAATGGGCTGGACCTCCTGGGGCACTAGAACCAGTCTTATATTAGGGCCTCTACTCAAGGGGACACCACGGTTCATTCATAGGCAGATAAAATAACTCGATGGAGCGGCGATGCAGGCTTTGCAAAACCCAGTTGTGGAAACATCATCCTGTCTGTGCCTTCCGCACCGGTTTTGTACACACTGGGCCTGATTTACAAAGGGCCTCCACACTCGTCGTGGAGGCCCCGCATTCGTGGGGGAGCCTCCGCGATGAGAATACTCATTGCGGAGATTCCGTCCCAAGTGCAGAGACTCCACCATGACTGCGAGGCTTCCGCCACGAGTGCGGAGGCCCTTTGTGAATCATGCCCACTGTTTCTATGAATATGCTTGTCTTAGTCGTGATAAGGCAATCAACAGCGGGAGGCTTTTGTACCACAGATTTGTGGCCAGAAAAATGGGAAAGGAAAAGTCCTTCAGAGAGGTCCAAACCCATAACTACATACAACATTTGGCCACCTATAATTGCCTCTAGCTGTTAGGAAGAGGTAAAGGAACCATGCACACAGTGCTTAATTTGTGCCAGTGCCACTCCCTTAAGGGCCTGAAAAATCACCAGACCTCTGCGGTATGCAGGTTCTCAAGACCCGGTCTTCAGGCACTCTTTCACTCACACCAGTAGGAAGAGGAACCGACAGATATGTGAGCTCAACCTGGGTAGAGAAGAGTACGACTGTTTCCAGGAGCACTGAGAAGCAACAACAACTCTAAAAAAGAACATTCTTACACAGGACAAGAAATGTTGCAAATAAAACAAGGAAGCTGTGAGTTTCGAAATAGGCATGGCATACGATCATTGGCCAGAGGGAGTAAAAACGAAAAAGCAAATAAAAACCTCTACAAAACAAAGTATTGATACTGTTGCAAAGGGGTCACAGTGTCCAGGAGATACTTCTGAAACTGTAAGCAAGTGGATATGCAGGCCACAGCTGAAAAAGACAAGATAGGAGAGCATTTAGAAGATTCACTTTTATCAGATAACAACAAAAGAACAGAGTGACAAGATAAAAGAGCAATCTTGGTACTGACGGGTCTAGCAGGAGAAAAAGAGATGAGCAGTGGGAGGACAAATGTGATGACTTGTCTGTCAGGGGAGTCAGAGGGGGTGAGTTGCCTCAATGTCTTGGGGTAGTGACTAATATATGTGCCTTGTATCCTTGCACCCATGCATGTGGCCTTACGTTACCATGGGCTACTCTAAGAGGGCAGTTCACTGCAAGTGAGGCTGCAAAAATCGTACGTGTGCTGCAGACCATGCATCAATGGGATATGGATGTGCAAATGAGTGGGGAACTGCACCAGTGGAAGGGACTCAAGTTGCTGCACATTGTTTGGGAGTATCTCTTCAGAGGAACTCAAAAACCTGGGGACAGCACTGCTACAGGGCGTAGCTTCAAGAGTAGGGTTGTCAGATATACCCTGAGCAGAGGATTCATCGAATGTGGTGGAATTTCGATTGTGACTGAGTCGGTATCATTGAAGTGAAGTACGAAAGGTTTCCTCTACTAAACCTGGATGCCTGTCCATCTTACAGACCTGGATCTTAGCAACAGGGCTTTAAGTGGGCCGGGTCTCACCGGTGCTGAGCACCGGCAGTTTTTTTAAGGAGGCCTCGAAACGGGTCTCTATCGGGCTCTGTTTTGTGCCCTGGCACAGGCGGTCCTTGTTTTTCCAGACTGCAGTGACAGCGGCACATCATATGCGCTGCTCACACTGCTCACTTCTCACTAGTGGAGAAGTTACGGCATGACGTCATGCCAGGTGAGCGTTATAGGGGAAGGGCATTTCTTTAAAGAGAGTCATTTTCTCTCCGGATTTCCCTTCTAATTTTAAAACTCAGGAGCAGCAACATTGTCCTGGTGTCACCAGGGCTTGAAGTTTACGCTTTTTCAATATTATGCACAAAGCAAAGTTACTGCTTATTTATCTTATGCAATTAACAACCATTGACAAAGCCAATATTCGTGACTTGTTGTAGGTACCATGTTACTTGTTGTATCATATATCTGGATGCAATGACAGAAACAACAATATACAAGTCGAGCGGCACACTATGCCAAGCACAGATTTATTAGCTTATGTGTTTTAAGCCACGCCCTTAATTACAGTGACCACGCCCCTTTGAGAGATCCACTAGTTTTGTCATCCCACTTAAAGCCCTGCTTAGCGCTATACATTTAAAGCTTTCCTCCTCCATTTTATCCAACAAAGTTGCCCTTTAGTAGGATGAAAAGGTAAAACCAGGTGTGAATGGGGCACTCAGAATTTACAAGGGGGAACTGAGAGCTTAGAGATGAGAGAGAGGCCAGAATTTATGATTAATCATTCAGATCACAAGGGTACCGTGTCCACTATCATAGCTCCCCTGCCTGGTGCACAGTTTCCTCTTCTCCAGTCCTACTTCTACAGCCTCATTAAAGGAGAAGGAAAATGCTGGGATGCTGTCCAGATTGCCAATCCTATGCAACAGCTTAGGCCACCACCACTGCTGAAAATCCAGAGTGCCTCTAGAAGCTTCAAGTATGATCCCATTGCCACAGGAGAGGGCAGACAATTCACATCCTCCGTAAATTGGCAAAAATCCTTGTTTCTGCCCCATAAAACTGGCCTTAGATGCCTGAAAACGCATATAATGTTTCTGCTTATATGACGCACAACAATAAGAAGGCTCAAACTAGAAATCCACAAGAAAAGGGTAAATTCTAAGTTTTAGAAAGATTACACCATACAGAATCACCGTATGTGACAGTGGCACGGTACAGATCAGCGCATAATAACAAAAACAAGCTAAAGAAGGTACGATAAAGACAGGAAGAGGCTACAGCGTAGCGGAAGGCTGCAGCGTTTTCCACACTGAACCTTTCTAATGAACAGGGACTATGCTTCATTCAAAAACTGTACTTCACCTTCAAAATAACTGGGGGAAAACTAGCTAAATTGGCATATAATATGCAATTTTGTCCAGGGATTAGCATGTTTAGCTGAAAAAGCAGATCAATCTAATATTTCCAACGAGCAAAATCCAATGTACCCAATTTTTCATGCCCTCACCCTAATTAACCACGATAGTTGTTGGGGAATATAAAGCTTTCAGTCTTCAAGGACACTCATCCTTTATTTTATTTTTTTTCCTAAAAGGCTTAGGACACGCCCCTTTATCTGGTGATGGAAGTCTACTCCTGACTTTTGCTTCCACACATGCCAACATTTGGGAACACATAATGGTGGAGATTTCGTCAAACAAAGGAAATGTAATTTTTCTGCTAAATTTTGTATTAATTTATGAAGCATATTTACCTAGTGTGGACATAGCCACAAGGGCAGCAAAGTGTTTTAAAAGTCACAGGTAATGAAATGAGATCAAATGATAAGCAATAGTGTTAGCACAGGAGTGCAAGTTAGCGTGAGAGGTTTATAGTAAATGAATAGTCCTAGATATAGGTTCTGAAGGGATAAGTCTTACGGTGTTCTTAAATGAGAGCAGGTTGGCCCTGAGTCTTACCTCTTCGGGTAGACTGCCTTAAAGTCTTGGGGCCAATCATTAAAAGGCCTGGTTTAGTGTTTTGACTTCTCTTACTTTTGGTATTTCTGATATCAGCCTAGAACTGTTTCTGGTGTGTTGTTTCCGCCCTCTGATTGTGAGTATAGGGTAATCCAACATTTAGACTCATTAGAGGTACACGTCGTCTTGAAGTTAATTCGGACACATGGTATTAGCAAGTTTAGTTCTCTTATGATGAGGGAGATGTGTGAATTCTTGGCTTCTTTCACAAGATGAAGGCCGCTGCATGTGGGATAGATCTCTGAGAGATGTGTAATTGCTGCATTGGGAAAGCCGCTAGTATAGCATTTCTGCAGTCTAGGTAAGATAGAAACATTTCCTGAACCTTGATTCTTAGGGGAACTGGAAAAGGCTCTAAGGACAAGAATATTGGTTTTAAAAAATCTGCAACTTTCCACCTAAATTACTAGCAGTGACATGTTTGCGTTTCTTGTGCAGCTCAACAATAAACTACATGAGGCCTTCTAGTGTTCACAGAACAATTCAAAAGCCAGAATATACCATAAACTGTGGGACAGAGTGAAATAGTAGATTTGCTACCACCTATGCTTGAAATAAACTCTTTAAGAACGTTTTTTATGTGCAGGAGTAAACAAAATATATCCAAAATCATGACGCAAGAAGGCTTCAATAGGTTGTGTAGCATTTAAATTATGACTTTCAGTTTGTAAGCTTTGATACTATCCTTGTATCGGCAAATATGTTTTCTCTTCTGCTGTCCCTCAAAGTTCCACCCTCTAGTCTGTCAGTGCCCAAACTGAGATTACAAAAGCTGTTGACAGCCCTGCCTTCCGTTTTTCTTTCTGAGTTTTAAAACGTAACTCTGCAGAATGCACCTGCCACCTCACCTTCCTATTGACTTACAAAATGTACTCCCAAACATGTAGCCGATGAAGTACTTAGCCTACCAAAATGGGGTCGACTTCCAAAACTATAGACACTGAATGTATTGTCTCCATCCACACACCAATCTGGCTTTCTGGTGAATGAAACCAATTTGCAGCACTTAAATATGTGCTTTGCAAACAAGTTGTTGCGCTTGACATGTTTAAATAACTCTGGGACAGTTTTTAAGACCCCATAAAAATGCATTCAGATGAACTAACTGTAACAAGGAAATAGGAATATATATATTTTTTAAACCAACAAAGGTAGATAAAAAATATGAGCACCTCCCTTAAAAAGAACCAGTTGGTAGAATTATTCAGATGGCGTCGAACAGGTTTAAAATGAGGTTCTATAATTGATAATAAAAGGAAAGATGTGATGTTTCTTCTCACGTGAGAAAATCATAACTGTTTTCTTTAACATGCCCTTTTCAAAATGGCCGCCAAGTGAGGACTCAACAATGATCCATTATGATCTCATTCAACGACTAAACGCATCATAAGGATAATCTTGGCCGAGGTCTTCCTAGTTACGAAAACAGACGCCATTTTGAAGGAGCTGTGTTTGCTGTTTACAATGAAATTGGCAATTTCAAGATGGGAAATCTCATCACATTTTCCACATATTATTTAATATTGTGTTTCTGTTTGTTATATGTTTTTTAAAAAATACATCACTTTAAAATGTGCGTAGTCTGTACATGTCTTATGAATACCCACACTGTTTTCAAAGTATATATCTCCATTGAGTTTTGGGAATAAAAAGGCCATATTTTGTTAAAAAGCTGTTCAGTTAATGAACAATACTTTATTCTTCTCCTTTATTTGCGCCTAATAGCAACGGACCACTCCACCCTTCCAAGATGGCCGCCGCACTCCCCAGCCGCCTGCCCGGCTGCCCTCCTCCTCCCCTCCTCCTCCCCTCAGTGCTGTCACTGGTGCAAAGGTGCACTGTCTGAAGTGCTCAGTCCAGGCTGCGCTTCTGTCACCCCATCAGTGCTGGTGCTTGGGGAGGCTCCTGTTTGGGACTGGCGCAGAGTACCTGCCATGGGGACAGATGCCCTGGTGGAGCTGCTGGAGTCCTACAGGGGTAGAGACAGGCTGGTGAGTTCAGACAGCCCCTGACTGTCTGTAAGGTGTGTGTCTGTCAATCATGGAGTCTTTAAGACATGTCCTCCTTTCCCATATCATTTCGTTATTGTCAGTGTACTTTGTGGCAGACTTGCTCCACTGTATCTCTTGGGGCTGCACAAGCAAATTTGTCGATTAAAAATAAATTGCATTTAACTTAACTGTTTAACTAAAAAATTACTTTCTTTAATTTTGTGTAAATCTCTCAGTTGGGAAAGAAAGTCACATGTTTATTTTACCGAGGCTGAAAATGCAACTTTGAAGTACTCATTTTTGGTGCTCTTTATAGCGAGACAATTATTAGACGGTACATTCACCCACATCGTTTTTCTTAATTTTAATGTTATGTTTTGTGTCTGAAAGGTTTAATGGTGGTTTTATGTGCTCGTTGTTCACAATCAGCAGGAAACCTGGTGAATTGAGTTCAGGGAAGTTTAACATAAACTTTTTGATATCCACTGTGGAAGGAAGAAGGCGCTTTAGCGTTTTCACCTTTGACCTACAAGTGGTACTTACGTCCCCACGTTCATTAACGCACTGAGATTGCTTTTGTAATAAGTCTGAATGTGTAACCCCAGGGGACGAGTATTCAGGTTTACATTTCGTATTTATTTTTTCACATTTCTTTTAGTATTTCAAATCGTGTTCCTTTAGATGTAAGCAACACAGAGATCTGATGGGATGAGAAACAGGCATTGCTAGAGCATCTTTGTGACTAGACATGTGGCATTGACTGTCAAGACCCATTATCAAATGGATCCCAGGCTTTGTGACTTATCTGATAACTTTGTGTTGGGTAACACAAAGTACAGACCCTACCCACCTTTGCTTTCCCTTCTAGTTCTTTTCATGTACGTCTGGACAAAAATGTCCCCTCAGTTCCTTTACCCGATAAACCTGAGAACATACAGGAATAGGCTAACATTGAATATGAAGCACTGCATGAAAACCATTCATTTATACTTGAGGTGTGAGAACCTCTTAGTAAGGTTCGGTTATTACACTTGCATTATTAAGCGCTTTTTAAAGAAGGACATAGTGTTCAGAGAAGTGGTAATTCTTGCAACAGGAATCGGTGAGTAATCTGATTATCCACAGTAATGAAATATTTTGTATTAGCTATATTACCTCGGCTCACGAGATTTTGAGAGTGGCCTACTAAAAGTAGGCTGGAACCGTAAATGCCAAGTTCCCTTAGTTCAGCATTAATAAGGGAGATGTGGCATGCAGTTTATTGCAGTGTGCAGTACATACTCCGCAAGCGTTGTTTATGTTGCACATCTGCTGGTTGGTGCAGCATTTTCTGTTTCCATGGGAATCTGTTTGGCGTCTCTGTAGTATTAGAAAACCCAATGAGCAGTTGGTATATACACATTCGTACTAACACTGTATCCCGCTATGCTTTGAGATACAGGGCGGTAAAGTTATTTGCCCCTCATCACATATTTATTGTCAAGTGTCAAAGCCGAGATTAGAACCAGGTATTAGTAGAACAATCCATCCACCACACATGTCCTCCCGCGAGCATACTATCTGGATACATCTGGGAATTTAATGTGGGTGCAGCGTGGTAGGACTCTGGTTCAAGTGGGTTTTTCAATCCTTTTCGGAGAGACTCCTTCATGCCATAAATGGGTGGAGCTTTGTGGTGGCAACTTCCCACATAGAAGTAGGCCTGGTAGTAATTTTTATTATTCTGCAGTAATCACAATAATCTTGGTGATTCTGCGTTACTCTTTGACCCAGAATTTCCAGTAGTCAACGTAACTATACCCACTCACATAGTCGAGTGAAAGTTGGGGGTTAATAAGCACAGAAACAACAAATGTATCGCGCATGAACAGCCGTGCTGCTGTTCACGTTGTTTGCATTTAGCCCTTTTTTCTTGGTGCAAAATTCATCCTTGCATCCATTTTGGACTCAAGGGTGCATTTTGTGTTAAGAAAATAGCACTGAGCGCCAGGAGTACGTTGTGGGGAAATTATGCTGCTACTCATGTTCTTTTGCATTTAGCGCTATTTCTTAGCCCCAAATGCATCTCCTCGGCCATGTTGAACTCCAAGGGGCATTTTTGCGCTAAGAAAATAGAGCTAAATGCCGAATTACTCTTTTTGCATAATTATGCTTATTTTCACATCATTTTGTGGTAATTACGCGGCAGCAAATTAAACAAGTTATGTGCTCCACTACACATAACTACAAGATTTCTTGGGAAAGTATTTATTCTAAAAAAGAAACCAACATTAAACCTAATGTGGACTTGATCTAGCAGTTGTGGGAACGTCTCTTTCTGATGTCATGGACTTTTATGGTAGCTTGGTTATACCTTTGTTGGAGGCGTGATCGGGAGCATGGCCGAGTGATGTTCTGGGAACTGTAGAGCACTTCCAGCGTGAACTATATTTGAGCATGTGTGTTTTTTTCGTAATGTATTTGGACAGATTCATTTAGTTGTCAAAATGGCACCAGCGCCTTTTGTGCGAGTGCCTTGGTAAGGCAATGGCTTATGTGTCCAAACCCCTAGTTTGCAATTAAGCCCCTACAATGGCTTGGCTAAAATTTAGAGCGGAGTTCAGGCTCACACAGCCATATTGGCACAGAGACAGTATGTGAGGTCAGATTATTGATCCGTTCTCACGGTGAGATGGATATAAGCTGCCAATAATCTGTATATTTTGTTTCAATCAATAGTTTTGGGTAGTATACAATAATGCTGGCTTAAGTGAATCATATTTCTAAGAATGCTTGTTATGGAACAAGGGCAGTCAGAGATTGGTAATTATGGAAGGTTGGATAGTTGTGCAGAACCTCACTCCAAGAAGGAGTATCCTGAGGAGGCACAATCCTGTCCAGATAAGTTTAAAGCACATTGGGTTTTGTGGTTTTCTGGGGGGGGAATGTTGTGTACCGGAGTGTTCCATACTGCCCACGGATCAGCCAGTATCCGCATCGCCTGCTGGCGTCTGTTCCCAGTACGATGTATTCATACTTGGAATTACTGCCATCCATTTCTCTGTGTTCCTGGAAGGAACTGTTCCTTAGCCCTACTTTGTAGCTACATGTGCACTTCTTCAAGTGGGAGGCAGCACATTTTCGAAGTTGTGATTTGCCATTCAGTGTATATTTCTGAGAAGGCCAGCCTGTAGTTGCTTTAATCATATTTTGTAGTGTGTTTTTCACAAAACCGTTTGGTTAGCTGTAAGAATTCTACCTGTCCTGACGTGAACCTCAAATGTGTCCCTTCATTGGTGGTTTGCACTGTAGACCGAGGCCTCCCTTTGTACTCTGTCCTCTTGGGGCTCTGTAAATAAACACACCTTCCAGATCCGTACACACTGCACTGATGAAATCAGTGCCGTATGATGCACTCCACTCTAGTAACCTGTGAATATTGATATAGAATTGTTTTTACAAATACATTTTTTACAAGTATTCCTATGTCTATCTCCCCAATTTCCCAGGAATTAATGAAAGAGTACTGGACTGCAAGGGGATGCTGTAATTTAGCCCCTACGCAACAATCTGTGACATGATGACTTGTTTGATAGAAGCATTAGAGTTATCCGGGAAGCTGTCCCATCTTCACTTCTATCATCCGGGCCCAGCGATGCAAGCCCTTAGTCTGCTTTGGTATCCCAGTGCTGCTTGGTAAGTCTGGGGTCCTGGAGACAGAGGAGCAAGAAGCATGCAGTAGGTTCCAAAGGCCAAGAACCCTGACCCTCAGCTGGATTAAGATAATATTTAGATCCATCCGTGCAGTTTGTTGGTGTTTCCCTCCATCGGTGCCCACTTGGCTGAGTTCCATGTGTGTAGTTTTAAAAATTATTTAAGTTAGTGTAAGTAGTTTTACTGTTGCGCCCAATCAGCAAGATTAATGCTGAGAAAAACTTTGACAATGTTTGGAAAAACAATAACTAACCAGGCTGATCTGGCAGCACCTGTGTTGGAATAGGATGACTCCCTGGACTGAAGAAGAACTCATCTTGAGTCTCATCAGAGACCTTCCAGAGCAAGTTCTAAGTACAATCCAACTGCAATCTGGGCTCATCAACCTGTTTGGCTTCAACCCATGCCCATCATCACAAAAGAAGAAATGACCTGGAAAAGAGGCCCGCCCAATCTGGCCTCCTCATATTGCAACAAAAAGACACTTGATCTGTCTGGGATTTTTTCACTTTAAGGGTTTTCTTTTTTTCTCTTCTCTCCTCCAAAAGTATCCTGAACTGTGGCTGTTGGGAAAACTTCTTCAACCATCTTTTGCTCCACATGTGATGAGCCTGAAGGGAATATCCCCTTTGGCATTGCCTACCTTCTCATTTCGTGGCATTCACTTGTGTCCCAAATTACACGGGCCAGAGGCCACCTAAACGGCTCACAAGGAGACTTTGGTTGTAAGGGAAATTGTCTGTTTTGTCGATAAAAGCTCTCAGTCTATTGAAGAATCCCACAACGAGAATCAATCAGCAGGATTACCTCAGCCATAGGCATCGCGTGGCAGAGGTAATTCCGCTGGCCAATTTCTCACCCGTCGAAATCTTTCCAATAGAGTATTTAGCATTACCACAGATCTGAGGATGCCTCATTTACAGGAAAGTTGTTTTTTTCTATTCTACTAACATTGCGCTTGTTGACTCATGTGTTGACACTTTTTCCCTTTGACTTTTTTGTAATGCTTCAAATACAATCATTTTTTTCTACTTTTAACGCTTTTCATGTTTTTCATAATACATATAACATTTGATACATTTTTAATAAACCTTGGTTTGAAACGTCTTAAATTCTTTATTTTAAAACTTTGCTTCTATTTGTGTGTTTAGCTTATTCAACAAACATTGTTAGTTAATGTACACCTTCGGGAGACTCTACTTGTCTCTCTGGTGCAGGTTGTTGTCAGAACTTTGTCACTGCACCTACTAAAGCCCGTGTGTACCGTTTCATACACCGTCTTGTGGATTTGCTATAGTGGTACTCTTTTTGTGTACGTGCTACAAGGTCTGCAGAGGAAGGTCCCATCAATCAGTCACACAGGTTTGTAGCTAGCATAAGGATTGTAGCTGTTGTATGATTTTACATTTCCCGTCCTAAATAATTCTTAATCTTGACATCCTTAGAAAATTGAGTCCATTCAAAAGTGGAGTGTGATCACATGGCACCTTCCCTTTAGGAGCAGCCGAGAAGTCTAGTGGTGTACCCTAGGTCTCCATCCCGGTGTCCGCTTTGTCCAATCTTTGCTTTACGTCTCAGCCTAGAGGATGCGGCAGTGTCCTAACACCAATGTGCAGATGTCTTGCAAATATATGTAAAAATATGAATGACATAAACCTACCAGCTTGGAGAGGCTTTAGAACTAGATGCACAATAACTTCATGAGCATTAAAGCTCTCATAACAAAACTATGTCTATTCTCATCCTCAGACACACTTACATGTTAGACCTCACTCATTAATTCTCACTGGATTCTCTCTTCTCTCTCTCTCTCTCTCTCTCTCTCTCTCTCTCTCTCTCTCTCTCTCTCTCTCTCGCTCTCTGATTAGGTCTGTAAGCCCTTGCTTCAGTCCTCTGCTTGGGTGCAGGCAGGGGTGTGAAGCAAGTTTAGGTAGAAAGGGAGACCAGCAGGTCTTTCTCAATATTATTTTGTTGGCTTTTTGCTCCGGTTGTTGATGGTAAGTTGTTGAGCTGTATGTAAAACACTAATAGTTTATGGTGCAGACATTCTCTATAAGACTGATAAATAAATGGAACACATTCATTGCTTGAAATAAGAAGGAAGGTGTATGTTTACACTGATAAATGTAATGTGAATGTGTTTGAGAAGTGACACAAAAGGTAAATACCCTGGAAATTTGTCACGTATGGCTATCCGCACTACCTCTATGCTAACCACCCCAACTATATGCTTCTTTGCTCTTTCATCATCCCAATACCCCATCAGCAACTCGAGCTGTGCCTGTTGCCCACTTATGCCACACCGCGGCTGCCCCTCTGTCCATCCTGGGGAGTCTTCTAAGAAGTGCCCATGCATGCCAACGCTTACTCGCTCTTCTAAAAAACCAGTCACAGGCAGGTTTCAGGCATGCTGACACCCACCAGGTCAATCACACACTGACTCCAGGCACTTCATACCAGGCACTAAACATGTCCTAACCAGTCCATCAAAATTCCTGCCCGCTGCCTGGTGAAGCCCGTTGTTTTCCCACAGTACTTGGAGTTGTCTGCACAGCTCACTAAAGGAACCAGTGGAAGCATGGTGCGCCGTGCAGACTCATGTACCTAATTTTATAACATTTTATATTTTTTAAATAACATTTACGCCGGTGGTGTAATTCCGGCAGTTGCTTTTCTGTTCCGTCTAAAGCTCTGTGAGTTCTCCAAGGACAGCAAATTCGATGTGCAGACGGGAGGAGCATATAACAAGGGCCTCACCTATGCCCGCTCTTCATTTCCATGTTCAGACTTTGCACCTAACTTATGTTGCATATTCCTACACTTTGGTTGTGTGGTCACTCTTCTTCAAAACTGTATGAGTAAACCAGGAAGTCCTACAGGAAAGCATACATCTCCTCTTAAAGATATAGGATGGTGCTGCTGGTTAATGCAGAGATCTTTGAGCCATCTCGAAGCCTCTAGTTCGAATTTGTACCTCTTAACAGCATTTCTTATTTACAATGCTCCAAAATCATAAAATTGAGGCAGCGTACCTATGTTATAAATGAGTAAAGCCCAAGCCAGGCCGCCCTCCCAAAGATCTGGCCTCATATCGCCCTATTTCATTGCTTAATTTTGAGCCCAAGCTCCTGGGCAAAGTTCTTGCAGGTCGCCTACGCACATGCATACAAGATATCGTTCATGCCGCAACGTTCCACCAGACATAATATTAGACGTGTCCACAACGCAACTGCCAGGGCCCCAGCGCTGGGCCGCCCAGTTGCGCTTTTGCTGGCCAACATTGACAAGGCGTTTGACTCCTTAAGCTGGACATACCTCTTCAAACTCCTCCGCGCCATGATCCTAGGTCGCCTCTTTTTAGCATACACCCAGCTGTTGTATACGGATCTCTCGGCATTAATGTGTGTTGCAGGACACCGGTCGACCTCCTTCCCCATCCATCGAGGCACACAACAGGGCTGCCCCCTATCTCCATTGCTATTTGCTCTGGCCATTGAGCCCTAGCCATGTGGATTCAACCCGACCCGCTGATATGCGGGTGTGAATGGACACAGGAATGTTCTGATAGAATTGCACTCTATGCCGAAGATTCCCTATTCTTCCTGACAGATCCGTGGTCATAGGGACCCCGTGTCCTTCAGCTACTTCGCATGTTCTGTGAAACTTCCGGGCTCTGAACCAACAACCCCTCTAAATCTATATTGTTTCCCGTACGCGGTGACCAGAGGCATCAGACCTGGGCCTCACAATTATCCCATGATTTTAAACACCAGGGAATGTTTATATCGCCGTGTTCCTGGATCTTGTGGTCACATAATATAGCTCCATTGCTCCCCGCGGTTCGTAACGAGACCACTGTATGGTCCCAGTTGCTCCTATCTCTTTATGGGCGTTCAGCCATCTTTAAGATAGTTTCCCTACCACAGTTGATATATCGACTACAGAACTTTCCGTATGAAGTCCCCGCCTCTTGGTTCACGCATTTAAACTCGATCCTGAATAGGTTTCTGTGGCACGGTGGGGCGATTCAGTTTGCACTTCACACGTGTACACAATCAACCTACTGCGGTGGCATCGGAGCAGCAGATCTATATGCATATTACTCCGCCTCTCATCTCCTTATTATAAACGAGTGGTGGTATGGGTCTTAGTCAGATTTAGCGTATGCAGTGGAGCGGCTGGCCATAACGGGCATTCCTCTACAGAAACTACCCTATAGCCGGGCTACTCTTGACACCCTTCTCCAGCTTGCAGGACGGTTGTGCAATTATGGAGACGTACAGTGAAATCCATGGGCTGGTGGGAGAAATTTACACAAACTACCCCCCTCTGGCAGGCCACGTATTTGCGCCCCATCTCTGCTCTGGTCAGCTTCCACAAATGGGATCTCATCGGAATCTCTACGCTAGGAGACATCATGCATGGCATTACACTCAAGTCATTTCAGCAGTTACAAACCGAATTCCATCTACACAAATCCCAGTTTCACCGCTATTTACACCTGTGACATGCCATAGACCCTCACATCTGTCATTTAGAGACACTTACAGAATTTCACCCTCTGGAGGGTCGGTTACTAATGGGCGACATTGGGGCACACAAGATTAAACAAATCTATCAGACGTTAACTACCCACACACGCAACCGGTTACATAAGATGAGGGCAGCTTGAGAAGCCGATTTGCTGACTCTGACGGGCGACAACTGGACAGGGGCCCTAGCCAATCCCTGATATGCTGCGGTGTCCTCGCGCTACCGCCTCATTCAGTTTAAGTACCTTCACTGGATATATTACACACAATAACGGCTGTGGAAGATGGGAGCTATTCAGTCCCCTCAATGCCTTTGTTGCATCACAGAAGAGGGCTCTTTTCTCCACACAGTATGGATTTGTGTCGTGATACAGCCATTCTGGGAGAAGGTGACGTCCTGTCTGGGCCGGGTGTTGGCTTGGACCATTCCACTCTACCCTAGACGGCTGCTTCTTCATAGCACGGACGAGATAGTAGGGAACCGTTACAAGCTGTTTTGGGGCCTAACCCTAGCTAAGAGAGACATAGCACAGAATAGGAAGGCGACATCCCCACCAAGTGTAGGGTGTTGGAAGAGGGCAATGGACAGGTGCATGGGCTCAGAAATAGTGGTCTTTTAAGCGCGGGGATGCCCTCAGAAGCACAGGAATATCTGGTCTCGCTGGGCGAAATACAGGGGCATCGACCTACCTCCTGTACCACACTCAGACTTGCATGATCCCGAGGGATGATTCACAGGCCCCATCCTGATATCATAGTAAGACAAAATGGTTTACCAACAGTCTTGTTTTTTTAGCAGCACGCATTTATGCATATTTAGATGGGTTCGGTGTCATTTGTTGCTCATTCAGCCTGGTGTTCTACAGGCCAACTTGCTATGGAATGATAAAACCGGGTACTGTATAACCCCTGCATCATTTGTAATGTATTTGCCGGGCATAGCCCACTTTGTACCTTCAAAAACGAATAAAATTTGTTGTGAAAAACAATAAATGAGCAAAGCCAAAAACTATCAGGGAAGCAAGTAAGCATAGTATGTAGTAGTAAGGGAGAGAACAAGGCATGATCATATACAAGCTGGAAAGGTGGGTCAGTAGTTGGTTCCTTATCAGTTCTGAGTGAAGCGATCCTTGCTCGAATGGAGTTTTTGCTTCTTTGATCTGTGGAAGCGATGATCTGGGCCCAGTGCATGGCTTGACAGTGCATCCTATGCTGGGTGCCTTGCTCATAGTCTACTGAGCCTTTAGTTTCAGTTCTACTTAGCTGAGAGTTTTGTGGACCATGGATGAGTGTGTTGCATTGACCTTCTGAGGTCTTGAGACTTTGATGCAAGGATGTTGGTTTGTGGGTAGACTTTCCATGTATTTGTTGTATGAGTTCGTAAATAGGATCTGGAGGTGCAGGGGGAGCCAGTAGGCAGGTTCATCTATGGGTGTACTTATTTGGTCCTTTGAGTGCCACGGCAACATGCAGAATGATCTTCATTGGGAACACTTGAGCATCCGGGAGTATAACAGCGCCACCATCTAGCTCAGAATCGACCAGTGTTCAATCAATGGCTCTTAAGTTGCCTTTTATGAAGGTGCTCTTCTAGTCTTTGTTTGTTGGATGCTAATGTTGGATAGTCTGAATTTGCTGTTGATGGTGGTTCGCAGAAATGTTGCATTTATAGCAGTTTATAGTGTGAATACGCTCATAGTAATTTCTGAACGACGATCCTGTTTTTTGTGGTTGTTGTTATTGTTGGTGAAGAACATTAATTCATACTGTGTGGTTAGCACTCAACATGCAAACTTGGATGTGAGTCTGCTTTCGAGTCTCAGTGGCCTTTTGAGAGGAGACTTTCAGATAGTTTTGTATCATCTCCATGTGCCTGAACTTGATTCCTTCAATGTCAACAGCGACTCCCAAGAGGCTCCATGTTTTGACTGAAGTTCAAGATGGAGGCCATGGGTGCTTGGGGTACTTCAAAAATCACTTATAGCCGTGTGGAGATAGAGGTTTCTGTACATGCCTCAAAACGTCTCCTCACCCATTCGCTATGGTAAATCAGATTTTATCAAAGCGAGCTTTGTTTATGTCCTACTGGCCTGTTCTGATGGGAGAACTCGAGCTAACAAAGAACGGATGTTCTGTTCATTCAGGATGTGACCGAGCAATAAAGATGCCTTTAAATCTTGTTTTTATCTTGTCACATTTGCTGTGCTTTCAAAGACAGAGGTTAAATGTCACCTTATGTCTTCCTAAATACTGCTGCTTAGTTTACCCTGGAGATTGGTGTTTGCTTTTCTTTCTCTGACTGCAAAGTTAGAAGATTTGTTAAGGGAACTGTCTGACAATCGTGCTGGAGTACAGGGAGTATGTTTTCCTAACACAACACTTAAGCAGCTTGTAAAAGAACAGTGCAAATATTTCAAAATATACCAGAAGTTAGGAAAGCACATTTGTTTTGTAATTCTGAATTGTGATGAAAATCAAGATTTAAATAAAATCAAACCAATCAGAACACTTTACTTGATAATGCGCAAATTATAGATATTTGATTAGGCCCAGATTCAACACATTATCATTTGTACGCTATGTAATTTCATCAATAAAACTACATGTCAGTGGGAAAGTTTGTGGCCAATTCAATGGAAAAATGTAGTCTATCAAATCAAACAAAAGAGTTGTTAATACAGCAGGCGTGCTGAACTCACATATTTGAAGGTGCTCCCATACGTGATATTGAAGAAAACGAATACTCTGTGAAATAATATATTTTCCTCGGATCCCACAATTTCAGACCAGCTTATGAATAAAGTACATTACCTTTGGGTCTTGTAGAAAATAAAAGTCTGGTAACTTTTTCATAGTTTTTACGGTCTCGCCTGAGCGCTAGCGCATGCGCTAGCTCAGGCGAGACCTTTAGTAAGCGGGTTTTCAAAGTGCTGCTTGGTGGCCTAGGGCTTGCGTTCCCGCAAGCGTGCACGCGTGCAGCCGCCCGATCTGCACGCACGCGCACCACTCGCGTCCACTTTTTGCTCGCGCTTGTTTTATTAGCGTCAGTCTTGGATTTGTATTAAACAAAATGCATTTGCTTGGAATTTTTGGTAGAAATTACTCAATTAAAATTACGGTTTTAAAAGTACGAGCACATAAAGTGCGGTTGACAACATAGTGCGTGAGTGTTGCCGCGACATATGTCTGTTTCGCAACTATGGCTAATAATCCTCAAATGTCAATCAAAAATCCTGTGCGATTGTTGAACAATTGAATCTCACTTCAAGTATCAAAGACTGGGGTAAAAGCCATCCGCCATTCAGCGTCAATGTTTCCATCTGACAGCTGTTTAAAAACCAGTTAATAAAATCTGTTTAACATTTTATTCAAAGACCTGCAGGCGGGACCCTTTCAGTACTCTGCTGTGGAACTCATGAGGTCAGTGATTATTAAAATACCCGTGGGAATTAAAGTATTAAATCATTTTTACAAACATTGCTAAAAAACTTTTCAAATCAAAAGTTGATTAATTAAGAGCTTGGAAGCACACAAAAAAACAGCAACAGTAACATCAAAATGAGTACATCCCGGCAATTTAGCAATTAAGCCGTGTGAACAGAAAGAAAAAGCCACCTGATTTTGATCGTCCAGTGAGCGCGCCTCCTTACTTTAACCTCTGATTGCCAGCGTTGCCAGGCCTGTAAAAAAATAACAAGGACTACGTCCATTCGAAAGAATGTCCAAACCAGTATGCTGGCTGACAAAAAAAGCCCAAAACAAGCTCCGCCCCATGCAAGAAAAAATGGTATAAAGAGTAACAGTGCTAAAGAAAGGACTGATGATTTTGCCTCTCCCTGTGAGACTAAATAAGGGTTGTCATGGGCGCCATTTTGCGGGATACAATTTACAAGCAGTGAATTTAAGACTATTCCAGGTAGCGCCCTTTGCTCGAAAATGTGCATTTTAATTAGGGCTACAAATGGCTCCATGTTAACAAGGACGCACTGCCCCAGTCCTTTCTTTTCAAAGTTATTGTTTTCAGGCGTCTTGATTCATTTGGATCAACTGAAGTGAATTAGGACCTCAACAAGCATTGGCAGAGCCAATGAGTTTCGCCTATGCGACCTCTATTGGCTTTGTCGGTTTTTAGGTCTCACCTGCGCAGCGTGCATGCGCTGCTTAGGAGGAGGCCTCTTGTAATCCATTCGGTTTTTAGCCCAAAAACCTGCACGCATTGCATTGCTTTCAATGGCAACACGTGCACGTTTGGCGATTCCCTTGCGGGGGCGAGCTTTGAAACCATCTATTTGTAATTAATTTTCAAACAGATGGTGCCCTTGCTCTCTCCCGCAAGGGAAACGCTGTGTGTGCTCTGGGCCGCACTCCCCCAACCCTCCCACTCGGTTTATTGCCTCCTGTCACACGCCTGTCCTCATCTTAACCTGACTTCCTTCTCCCACGCTTTACTTCCGCCTTCTTTCCGTCTCTCTTGCTATATCCCTTAGCTGCCGCAGCTGCTTAGTGACCACTTCCCTGAGAAAAGTTCCTTATATTTTGAAGAGGTTTGGATGCTCCGGGGAGCAGTTAGCGTACTATTTGTCTTTGGCAGTGTGGGAATTTTCACGAGCAGGCAGATAAAAAGCTTGTCTTTCTCCGAGCTGCCTGTGAACTGGAGTTTCAGCTTCATGGACCCTTTGGGTTTTACGACACTTCATGCGCGCTGGTTTAATTGTTTTATAGAACGATGGCAGGTATATCTCGTGTCATCAGTCAGGTAGGTACGCCAGCCAAAGAGTGGCTCCTGTAGGGTGACCGTGCATATTGACAGCTTGAATACGCACGCCATGACCCTTTGGCCTGGAATACTCACGTGCCTGCTAACACTTCAGTCAGGCAGGACGTTGCTCGAGCGGTGACAGCGCCTCCTTGCATCTCATTCGAAGAGGCACTGGCATCTCGCTCTCATACGAATTGTATTGTATTGTAAATGCATTTATAAGTACTCCTCGGCAGTGACCCTAAGTTCATAAAGGAAATAAGATGAAGAACTGTCCGGGTCGCTCTGTCTGTAGGCATAAAATAAGATAAGGGCTACGATGGACAGGTTCTTGCAGAGGAACTAGGTGGCTCACTGGGAATTAAGTTATTGGATTGTCCTTTTTTTTGAAAAACAAAAAAAGGATTTTAAGAATTTCAAAATTACGCTAAGTTTACGTTGGTTCCAAACATTTTATGAGATTTTTTCAAATCCAGTACGCCACAGGAAGTTATGTAATTGTTGAATCTTATTTACAATACTAACATTATAAAAAGCCCGATTTAATTTCATTTTTAATTTTGTTACTCCGGCTCTATTATTACAAAAAAAACAGAATTTCTTGTCTTTTGTTTGGTTGCTCGCGCCCTTATTATGAAACCAGTCCATACTAAGATTGCCGCTACTTTCGCTGAAGTTTGTTAAAGGGAATACGACCTCTCACCCCTTTCCAACTAGGCTGTCCCTACAAGGCCTTAAGTTTCCTGTTCGAAAATGTCTGCTCGTTTTACGTGTCTTCTAAAAACGGCGTCTCCATGTTTAAAGTCCTCTTTCTATACCCATGCATGTACTCAGGGACAGCTGGAAGAGGATGTACCCAATTAAGTTCTACGGACGCGCAGCGTAATTACGTTTATATGTAATCGGAACCGACTGCTATGAGAGAGAGCAACTTAATGTTTTGTTTTTTTTAAATGTTTTTTGTTTAGTGAGTTTAGTCTTGTGTTCTCAGAAGAATCCTTTAAGTGTATTATGCCAGTTTACGGTGGAATCAGAGAAGGTTGATGTAGAAATGGGTTGATGCTCTCTTTATCAGATACGCTAAGATGAAGCGCCTCCTAGGATGGGAGTTGGTGTTAACCTCAAAAATACACGAGGCAATGTCTCCCTACAGGTAACAGTTTACCAGCAACTAAATCAGCATAATCTATTAAATAAGCCTTAAGCAAGTTTGAATCCAGGAAGTTTAGACAGCATATAGGTTTATTAAATATAAAAAAATACAGAAGGCAAAAACAATAGTAACAAGCATTGGCATAGCCAATAGGTCTCACCCATGGGACCTTATAAGTGCTTAGCCATGCAACAGCTGATGTTGTTGCACCAAGGAGATTGTGCTGCATAACTAAATACTTATAAGGTCCCAAACGCTAGACCTATTGGCTATGCCAATGCTTGTTTAGGCTTTCTGTAGGTTACTTTGTTAGGTTTTTGGATGGTGCCATTACACTCTCGAAGGTCTTCGATGCCTGCACGTGACCAGAATGATACATGTTGGAAGCACTGATTGTTAACCTGTCCTCCTGTGCGTTGTACCCCTAGATCAGGACACTTTGTTATGGCTGTCAGATGGTTGGAGGTGTCCTGGTGCAGACAACTGGCAGGAGGCAGGAGTATGGCAACAGCTTCCTGGCCGTGTCCGCTCAACTGAGCCAATGCCGCGTCGTACTCCGTCTCTTCGATGACCTGTCGATGTTCGCTTATTCCAAACAGTATGGCCTGGGAAAAATGGTAAGAAGTCACGTTGACCTATTCAAATCACTCTGTTATTCGATTGTTTTTAATTCCATCGGTTTATTGAAGTACTTTAAGGTGTCTTTCTTAGATTTTGTTTATTCCTGTCTGTTTCTAGTCACTCAAAAAAGCCACTCGAATACACGACCACTGGATTGTGGAAAATCAGTAATGCACGTCACCCACCCAGCAACAGCTACCTACCCTAAAATAATTGGATTATTGTCCTCCTTGGGAGTGGGTTTGTCCGGTTTTTGTCAGCAGGTGTCCATTTTTCTTGGATGTCATCCAGCTGCTACGGTGCCCACGACAGGTTTTGCTCCATCCGCACCATATGTGCTGCTTTTGCTTGGCCCAGAGTCCTTCCATACATCACTGCTTCCCTTTTACCTAGAATGGAAACTCCAATCTGCAGGCGAGGAGCAATGCTACCAAAGCAAACCGAGAGGAGCTCGGCATGACCCCCGGGAACACGGACTCCGGTTCCCTCCCGTTATCCCCAAAGCAGCATCCAGCAGATCAGTTGAAAGTTCGCTTTCCTCACCCCTCGAAATAGCGTCCGCGCCTCTCCACCCATCTGACATTCGCCGCCCTCACCCCTTGAAACAGCATCTGCGCCTCTCCACCCATCTGACATTCACCTTCCTCACCCCTTAAGATAGCTTCTGCGCCTCTCCACCCATCTGACATTCACCATCCTCACCCCTTGAAACAGCATCTGCGCCTCTCCACCCATCTGACATTCACCATCCTCACCCCTTAAGACAGCATCTGCGCCTCTCCACCCATCTGACATTCGCCTCCCTCACCCCTTAAGACAGCATCTGCGCCTCTCCACCCATCTGACATTCACCTTCCTCACCCCTTAAGATAGCTTCTGCGCCTCTCCACCCATCTGACATTCACCATCCTCACCTCTTGAAACAGCATCTGCGCCTCTCCACCCATCTGACATTCACCATCCTCACCCCTTGAAACAGCATCTGCGCCTCTCCACCCATCTGACATTCACCTTCCTCACCTCTTGAAACAGCATCTGCGCCTCTCCACCCATCTGACATTCACCTTCCTCACCCCTTGAGACAGCATCTGCGCCTCTCCACCCATCTGACATTCACCATCCTCACCCCTTGAAACAGCATCTGCGCCTCTCCACCCATCTGACATTCACCATCCTCACCCCTTAAGACAGCATCTGCGCCTCTCCACCCATCTGACATTCGCCTCCCTCACCCCTTAAGACAGCATCTGCGCCTCTCCACCCATCTGACATTCACCTTCCTCACCCCTTAAGATAGCTTCTGCGCCTCTCCACCCATCTGACATTCACCATCCTCACCTCTTGAAACAGCATCTGCGCCTCTCCACCCATCTGACATTCACCATCCTCACCTCTTGAAACAGCATCTGCGCCTCTCCACCCATCAGACATTCACCATCCTCACCCCTTGAAACAGCATCTGCGCCTCTCCACCCATCTGACATTCACCTTCCTCACCCCTTGAGACAGCATCTGCGCCTCTCCACCCATCTGACATTCACCATCCTCACCCCTTGAAACAGCATCTGCGCCTCTCCACCCATCTGACATGCACCATCCTCACCCCTTGAAACAGCATCTGCGCCTCTCCACCCATCTGACATTCACCTTCCTCACCCCTTGAAACAGCATCTGCGCCTCTCCACCCATCTGACATTCACCATCCTCACCCCTTGAAACAGCATCTGCGCCTCTCCACTCATCTGACATTCACCATCCTCACCCCTTAAGACAGCATCTGCGCCTCTCCACCCATCTGACATTCACCTCCCTCACCCCTTAAGACAGCATCTGCGCCTCTCCACCCATCTGACATTCACCTTCCTCACCCCTCGAAACAGCATCTGCGCCTCTCCACCCATCTGACATTCACCTTCCTCACCCCTTGAGACAGCATCTGTGCCTCTCCATCCATCTGACATTCACCTTCCTCACCCCTCGAAACAGCATCTGCGCCTCTCCACCCATCTGACATTCACCTTCCTCACCCCTTGAGACAGCATCTGCGCCTCTCCACCCATCTGACATTCACCTTCCTCACCCCTCGAAACAGCATCTGCTTCTCTCCACCCATCTGACATTCACCATCCTCACCCCTCCAAACAGCATCTGCGCCTCTCCACCCATCTGACATTCACCTTCCTCACCCCTTAGGATAGCTTCTGCACCTCTCCACACATCTGACATTCGCCTCCCTCACCGTTTGAGACAGCGTCTGCGCCTCTCCACCCATCTAACATTCACCCTCGTCACTCCTTGAAACAGCGTCTTCACCTCTCCACCCATCCGACATTCGCCTTCCTCACTACTTGAAACAGTGTCAGCGGCTCTCCACCCATCTGACATTTGCCTCCCTCACCCCTCGAAATAGCGTCCGCGCCTCTCCACCCACCTGACATTCGCCTTCCTCACCCCTTGAGACAGCATCTGTGCCTCTCCACCCATCTGACATACGCCTTCCTCACCCCTCGAAAAGGCACCTGTACCTCTCCACCGATCTGAAAACCTATTGAACTTCCCAGCTTCTTTCGTCATCAGTGGCCTTTCTGAAGTTCCACCAGATAAGCGAAATATCCTCCCGAGAAATAAGTAGATGTGAGTGAGGAGTTTTCTCTTAAAGTAAATAACTAAGTAGCCCCTTCCATGACACCATGTGTACCACTTTGTAATATGCTTTGTAGTCGCAGCCTCCACATTTGTCCGTTTACTTGTAGGAGACAGACACGCATTTTTGGCCATTTGTAAGTGGCCTCCTTCAAACTCTGAATATTTAGCAGACCACCCTTAAAATTGATAAACTCAGGGGATTTTGAACAATAGGGACACACTTGGCGTTAGTCCAGTATTAAAGAAGGAAACCGTGGGGCCGGTCACTACCCTGATTTCCAATACTCCCAGACACTGTGGCCCCCTTGTGTGAGCCCACCGACCCACGTTGAGTCTGACCATATCCTTATCAACCTCAGCATCCGCAAATTTATTTGGTATCAAACACCAGCCCTCAACTCAAAAGACTGCCTCCACTTGGGACAGGACTCTGAGTAACTTGTGTACCAATGTCCTCTTCGAGGCATATTCGGCCATTGAGCTGGTGGCTGTCTAAAACCATGTGACACCAAATCGACCAAAACTTTCAACAACAAATGGTAAAGTGACAACCACCTTTCAATAAAACATTGTGGTATTGGTTTGGAAAGACAGCTGAAAAAGTGAACGACCGCCGGATAGGGAGGAGGCGTAATTCACTGCCACAGCTATAGGCAACAAACCGTGTTCCACACACGCATCTCCAATGGTCAGAACATCTTAGGTATTTAGTTTGAATGTGTGGATCATCCATGGACTTCAGTCTTTCCAAATTGATCTTTAATGAAAGAATTGATAAAGGATGGGAGCGGATCAGGGCTTTGTAGTAACCCCCCACTTCCACGCTTAAGTTGCCATAACATAACGTTTATTTGTAAAGCGCACGTTCCCCCGTAGGCATCTTGGCGCTGAATGACAGATGTTAAATGTTACCCAACTCAGTGGTACTCATTTTATTGAACGCAGATGGATGAGAGGCTGAGTGCACCCAACGGGATTTGAACCTGTGACAATGAGGTTGAACACAGGCCCCTGCAGTGGGCGCATTAATCCACTGAGCCACCAGACCCAACAATAGGATTCCAATTTTCCTGATTAAATCAAAGGAATTGATCCTCTCTAATGAGCAAGGTTCATCTTGTGCCTTCTCAAAGGCGTTCAAGGGATTGATTTCAGCCAGACTGCTGCTGCTTTCGGTGTCGAGGGAATGGTGATGATACCTCCCATGTCCCCCCAGCTTGTAGTACACCTGACGAAGGTGGACGGGTATCCGAAATCCAAATGTTTTCCACGACACTCCACGAAGCTGCGAACAATACAAAAAGTGAATTTCCTAAAAAGTAGCCAGTTGAACCACAAGTAAAGAATTAATGTCACCAACTCTAAACAATACGGTTTGTACCTCAAACACACACTTCACAGTTAAAGCCTCTGCTTGCGTTTGGCTCCTTATGTCTTCCCAGTGTGATCTGTGAGTTGCTGTTGGTTCTTCTGCCCGGACTGTTGAGGCACAGATGTAACTTTAATGTCTCAATTCCCCTCTTTTTCTCCCACGACAGGAGCGGGATTCCGTGGTGCGGTGGCTCTCTGTCCTCTCCAATGTGGTGGATCAGCTCTACTACCCGTGCGAGCACATGGCCTGGGCCGCAGACGCCAACGTGATCCGCACAAAGTCTGACAACTGGTGGACGTTCAGCACAGGGTTCTGGGGTATCTCCCTGCTCCTGGGGGTTCTGAGGTGAGCCTTGATTAGTCCATTCCACCATTGGGTGGGGTATTCTGTGAGGCGGTGGTAGCCGAGGCTCTGGAGGGGTGAGTTTTAGGAAAGCCGCAATGTTTAGTCCAGGAAGATGAAAGTAGATAGATGGGGTGGTGTACAGGAGAGCAGTTGGGTACAGAGAAGGTAAGAATGTATTCCTACTCTTACACACCCCAGACAGGGATGTGTAAGAGTAGGAAAGGAAAGTAGAGGTCAGAGAGAAAGCTAATGTGCTATAGACTGCATTAGGAGAGGATTAGAACACAAAGTAAGGCAGGGACGGCTGAGATAACAACTGAGGTGTATTCATGAAGGTGTATGACACCTGCTGCGTGAGCAGTGGCACCTCTGGGACATCGCTAGAGATGTAGGCCACACCACGCTCAGATAAAGTATGAGGTGTAGGGCACACTGTGATGCAGGGGAGGTGAAGAGGAGGGGTGAGTTTTGTTGGCATGGGATCGAAGAGCTTCAGTTTGGGCAACCGCAGGCGGAGCGGGTCTTACTGGAGGTGCATCATGGTGGGGTTGGGGGGGGGGGGACAGTGGAGGGAGGCGGCTGGGGCTAAGGATGTAAAGTAGGGGCAAGGCTGCTCTGAACTCTGGCATGGATCTGTAAACGTCACTGAGACCTGACGGCGCTCACCGTGCCTAGCCAGGCCAGGAGCAGAGATGTAGTCCGATTAAGAGAAGACAACCCTAGGGCTCGCCCGAGCTACAACCACTAGCTTACATCGCACACGTATTTATTTACTGCCCTTTAGATGTCTCCTGTTTCCAGAGTCTCTCTGCACTGTGGTCAGGAGACACCCCTACTTGCCTCCTGGAGCCCCTGCTTCTGGCTTTTCCTTGTGCTGGCTGTGCAAATGTTCAGATCTTTATAAATGCTCTTCATTATTTTATTGTCTTCAGGTCCCTGTGGGTGTTGTACGTGCTGCAAAGAAAGGGCAAGCGAAAACAGGAGACCAGGTAAGAAAGAGCTCCCTTCTATCTCGAAAGCCAGCAGCCCTATCCCTGCTGATGCAGTGTGCCTCAGCAGAGCCTGCAACCACAATATGCAGAACTGTTGAGTCTTTCTGGAGAAGTGACTTCTAATAACCCTTTAAAGCCATAGGGGCCATGTGCACCCTTCCACGTACGCCTCTGTAGCCATAGGGAAAAGGCACCCCCTTCCATGTACCCTTTTTCACCAAAGGGACCATGTGCACCCATTTCCATGTACTCTTTTGGAGCCATAGAGACCATGCACCCACTTCCCTGTACCCTTTTGGAGCCATTGGGACCATGCACCCACTTCCATGTACCCTTTTTCAGCCATAGGGACCATGTGCACCCACTTCTATTTACCCTTTTGGAGTTATAGGGACCATGCACTCACTTCCATGTACCCTTTTGGAGCATTAGGGACCATGTGCACCTACTTCTATGTACCCTCTTGAAGCTATTGGGACCATGCACCCACTTCCATGTACCCTTTTGGCACCAAAGGGACCAGGCAACCACTTCCATGTACCCTTTTAGAGCCATTGGGACCATGTGCACCCACTTCCATGTGCCCTTTTGGAGCTATAGGGACCATGCACCCACTTCCATGTACCCTTTTGGAGCATTAGGGACCATGTGCACCCACTTCCATGTACCCTTTTGGAGCTATAGGGACCATGCACCCACTTCCATGTACCCTTTTGAAGCATTAGAGACCATGTGCACCCACTTCCATGTACCCTTTTGGAGCTATAGGGACCATGCACCCACTTCCATGTACCCTATTAAAGCATTAGAGACCATGTGCAACCACTTCCATGTACCCTTTTGGAGCTATAGGGACCATTCACCCACTTCCATGTGCCCTTTTGAGGCCATAGGGACTGTGCACCCACTTCCATTTGCCTTTTGGAGCCATAGGAACCGTGCACCCACTTCCATGTACCCTTTTGGAGCTATAGGGACCGTACATGCACTTCCACATATTCTTTTGAAGCTATAGGGGTCACGCATCCACTTACATGTGCCTTTTTGCAGCCATAGGGACCATGCACCCCTTCCGCAAACCTTCTGCAGCAATAGAGACCATGCACCCACTTCCTTATAGCCTTGTGCCGCCAAAAGAGCCACGCATCTCCTAAAATGTACCCTTCCGCAGCCATTGGATTGGGACTCCTCCACCCCATACATGTTCGTGAACAATGACTGTACCTTGTGCACACCCCTTTCAGGATGAAGCCGCATCCCATTGCCTGCTCCTGATATGCCCTGGACCCTTATTTATGTCAGTGTAACTGTAATTGTATTTATATCGCGCTTACTAGGGTGGTCTGTCCACTAAATGGCTTCCTGATCCCAATGACCGACAGACATCTCACCCTATTGAGCTGGAGGAACCACCGCTCATGTTCCCTACCCTGCCTGTGTGCACGGTAACATGGGCAGGGAAAAGCAAAATTGCCCCCATTCACAAGAAAAAACTCCCTGCATGCCTGGCCTTGTACTTTTTAGGTCGAGCCTAGTGCAGCGCCCATGCGCTGCTCTATGGGAGGCTTCTTGTGAGCACTCTAAGCTTCTCCGTGTGGGGCTGACCTCTCCCACACATCGCATTGGCCTTTGCGTGTGTCTTTCAATAATGAAAGCACGCAAATGGCCAAAGGCGGGTGCATGTCCCACCTCCTTCCCAATGTTCACTCCCACTGCGTTTTGCTCTCGGGAGCGAGCAGCGGCACGCAGGGTGGCAGCTGCATTCCTCGTCGTGGATCAGGTTACTAATTGAATAGAACGCGCCGCCGTGCTTTTTTTTCAAATGCTTGTTTTATTTGCCTTGGTTGTGTTCTCGGATTGTTGTGTTCTTCGACTGTTTGAACCAAACACGCTTATCCAATAGTATTTTTAACTTTTAAACACAGTTTGCCAAGATATTTTTAAGTTAACGTGTAAATATAGTGCAAACTTGACCCGAAGGCTATCAGAGCGCTGAGTTGCGTTCCACACAGACTTGTTCATTTTGTTAGGCAGGGGAGAATAAGTGATTTGCTCAGGATCACAGGATTTTGAGGATTGATTTACATTTATACATTTGTGCGGTTCTGCAGGAACCTGAGAAGTGCATCTAACTCCAGTCATTCAGCTACTTATGTGAAAGTGTGAATGTGTGCTGCTGTTGGTATTTCTTCTTCACTCTCAAACTTTCTGCTGTCTGGACTCGCGACAGAAGGATCACACTGCAGCAGGGCCCTGAGGGTGGCCTTTGCTTGTCGTCTATTAATGTACATTATAACTACTAGTTCAGCTCAACTAAATTCATACAAATAAAAATGTTACCGACAAACATCATGCAATAAAATTTGCTAAAGAAATACGGTGTCAGATATTCAAGTAAATATATAAGAACACATTGCTCTACAACATACCTTAAAAACATTGCCAATACCTCTGGCTAAACACTTATAACGTCCCAAAGGCGAGACCTATTGGCCTTGCCAATGCTTGTTGTATTTGTCACTCGTTTTTCCTTCCCATGTCTGCCACTCAGTGCAGGGCAGACACGGGTAGGGAACCTGCAGAATGTCTCGCACTTGTAGAGAGAAAACCCCTACCCATTGGGCTCTTTTATTTTAACCATTTTGAAATCAAACTCACAAAGCCCCCTTTGAGAGTTTATGTTCTCATTGTTAACAGAAATGGGCCAAGTTAGCGCTTTAAACTTGACACCAGTTCGAGACGCTGTGGTGGGGGCTCCTCACACAACAGATATCCTGCTCTGACTTCAAGCCGATAGTGGGGCCAGCCCCTCACTGGGGCTGGGGCAGATTCAGTCACAAGAGTTTGTAAACTCTTGTGAATTACTTGTAGGCTAGTTCACTACTAGACAGTTTGTAACTGTAAACCAGGCAAAGTCCTGCACCCGCCACCTGGTGGAACCGCCACCTGGTGGAACTGCCCCCTCCACGTGCGGCCCTTCCTACTCCGCATACTTTTATCTGTCTACTTAATATTTACACATTAACTTCTCACCCCAGCTATGATTCACTGCAATCGTTCTTAAATGTGATTATTGTACAAAGGCATGGCCCCTGCTCCTCTGAGGGATGCACAGGACACAGACAGGATGCCAGAACTCTGCCTTATTTAAATCAGCAAAGGAAGAAGTGAAGTGCATTAGGATGCGGGAACAGGATGAATAAAAACAAACATCCGCAAAGAACCCAAGTGCTCTTCTCCTTAAGTAAATATTGTCTTTGTAATTGATTTATTCCAGTTTGAATGTATTCCTCAGTCTTGCTTCTCATTTCACGATCATCTCCAATCGAGCCGTAATACTATCACATTAAAAGTTCACCTCACAACCAATCAATCAATCAGGGTTTTGTAAAGCTCACTCCTCACCGTTGGGTTCTCAAGGCGCTTGGGGGGTGGCTGTGAGCAGCTCCGTTGGGGTCATTCGAAGAGCCAGGTCTTGAGGTCCTTCCTGAAGTGCTGCAGTGTCTGGCTTCGCTGGAGGTGGAGGGGGAGGTCGTTCCAGGTCTTGGCTGCGAGGTAGGAGAAGGCCCTTCCACCTGCTCTGGTCCTGTAGAAGCGTGGGGCGGTGGCCAGAGAGAGGTCAGCTGAGCATGGGTTTATTTTTGGGGTATGAAGGAGATGCATTCGTTGAGGTATCGGGGTCCGATGTGGTGGAGGGCCTTGTAGGCATGCGTTAAGAGCTCGAAAGTTATTCTTCTTTCGACAGGGAGTCAATGGAGGATATCGAGGATTAGTCTGGCTGCGGCGTTCTGGGCGGTCTTGAGTTTGCAGAGGAGTTTTTTGTGGATTCCGGTGTAGAGGACGTTGCTGTAGTCCAGTCTGCTGGTGACAAGTGTGTGAGTGACCGTTCTCCTGGAGTCGGGGGTGGGGGAAGGGGACACTTGAATGTCTTGAGTAGTATGCGAAGGGTGTGGAAGCCTGCAGAGGAGACGGCATTGATCTGGCGATTCATGGTGAGTGATGAGTCTAGTATGATGCAGAGGTTACGTGCATGATCCGTTGGGGTGGGTGGGTTTCCGAGAGCAAGAGGCCACCAGGTGTCGTCCCATGCGTAGTGGGTGGAGCCAAGGATGAGGACTTTTGTTTTCTCCGAGTTGAGTTTCAGGCGGATGTTCATCATCCAGGTTGCGACAGCTTTCATGCCGTCTTGAAATTTGTGCCTGGTGATGTCGGGTTCCTTGGTGAGGGAGAGGATGAGCTGGATGTCATCGGCTTAGAAGGTGTTGAGCCTGTGATTTCTGACGATGTTTGCGAGGAGGGCCATGTAGACGCTGAAGAGGGTGGGGCTGAGGGAGGATCCTTGAGGTACTCCGCATCTGATCTCTTGTCAGTTCTGAGAGGAAGGGCGGGAGTCTTATACTCTGCGTTCTGCCTGTGAGGAATGATCGTCACCAGTCTAGGGCCTTTCCTTGGATGCCGGCGTCGTGGAGTCTGGTGGCTAGTGTGCTGTGGGAGACGGTGTCGAAGGCTGTTGATAGGTCCACGAGTATGAGGGCTGCCGTTTGGCCTTGGTGGAGGAGGAAGCGGATTTCGTCTGTGGTGGCGAGGAGGCCGGTCTTGGTCCTGTGGTTGCTGCAGAATTCGGATTGATAGGTGTCTAGGATGTTGCTAGCTGGGTGTTGAGGGCCTTTTCGATGACCTTGGCTGCGAAAGAGAGCAGTGAGCTAGGCCTGGAGTTCTTGAGTTCCGTCGGGTCTACGGAGGGCTTCTTTAGGATGGGGTTGACTTCGTCACGCTTCCAGGTGTCGGGGAATGTGGAGGTCTCAAGGGAGCAGTTGATGGTTCGACTTAGCTCGGGTGCGATGACTGTGGCGGCCCTGTCTAAGATGTGCGGCGAAGTGGATGCTCTTCATGGTCTTTAGGGTGTCTTCTGTTGTGAGTGGGATCCAGGTAGGAAGGGTCAGTTGGGTTGCGTCACTGGGAGTGGTGCGTCACTGGGACTGGAAGGGTCAGTTGGGTGGCGTCACTGGGAGAGGTCTTGGTCGTTGGAAGTTTTCATAGAGTGTCTTGATCTTGAGGTGAAAGAAGGAGCTGAGTCTGTTGCCGAGGTCTTGGGAGGAAGGGACGTCAGTTGTTTCGCTGTTGGGTTTGGCAAATTCCTGTATGATGGTGAAGAGTTCCTTGGAGTTGTGGGCTTTGGAGAGGATTCTGTCTTGGAGGACGTTTTTCTTTGTGGGTTTGATGAGTTGGTGGTGGCTGTGGTTGCTGTTTTGTAGGCGGAGCGTGCTTCCGGAGTTTTGCTGTTTCTCCACATCTTTTCCAGCCGTCAGCAGGAGCACTTGGAATCTTGGAGTGCTGTGGTGAACCAGTTAGCTTTCTTCTGCTGTTCTGGAGGGGGTCGAGTGTGTTGGCGCAGTTGGCGATCCATTGGTGGAGGTTGCTTGCTGCTGTGTTGGAGTCTGTCGTAGTTGGGGGTGGAGTGCAGGTGAGTGCGGAGGTGAGGTTTTGTTCTGAGACTTTGTTCCAGATTCTGCGTGGGAAGCGGCGTGCATGCTTGTGTGCGGTGGGTTTAGTAAAGGAGAAATGGATGCTATGGGGGTCAGTCCAGAGCAGTTCCATGGTTTGACTGAAGATGTTGTTTCCTCCTGCGAAGCTGGGGTTGAATGTGTGTCCTGCTGTGTGAGTGGGGCAGAGAGAAGTTGCGTCAGCCCTGTGTTGGTGAGGTTCTCTAGGAGGGCGGTGGTGGTGGGGTCACTTTGGTTGTCCAGGCGGAAGTTCAGGTCTCCGAGTAGTATATAGTCTGTGGAGGCGAGGGCGTGGGGTGCGATGAGGTCGGCTATGACATTTGTGAAAGGGGTGCGGGGGCCAGGTGGTCTGTAGGCGAGTGTTTTATCGGAGCGTCGTTCAGGGGTTGGGCTGGATCTGGAAGAGTATGTATTCCATGGGGGGGGGGGGGGGGGGGGGGGGGGAGACGTTGTCCGAGTTGGTGGTTGTCAATCAAAGGGAGCTTTTTTGGACGATGGCGAGGCCTCCTCCTGGGCGGTTGGGGCGGTCTTTTCTCAGGATCTTGTATCCGTCGGGGATGGCGGTTGCGATGACGGCTGCGAAGCTGGTGTTGGTCCGGGTCTCTATGAGGAATGCGACGTTGGGTGTGTGAGTGTGAAGGAGGTCCCAGATTGGCGTGCCTGTGCAGGGAGCGTATGTTGAGAAGGATGCAGCTCAGTGGTTTGTGTGTGCTGGCGTTCTGTGGGCTGGGGGTTGCTGCCGGGGTCCGGAGGTGGGTGAAGGTGTGGCTGCAGTGTCGGCAGGTGATCGGGCCTTGGGTGTTGCCCAACCCGTCGTGTCATGGTAGTTCCCAATGACGACAGACACCGTGGTCGTAGTTAGCAGAGCTTTATTATCCCTAACCTCTTACATTGCCGTCCCTATTCTAACTGGCCGCCTCAGCCGTCGCTCCTCCTCTTCCTTTCCTGTCGATGCCCCGCCCCCTCAACCACTAGCCTGCGCACGACTGCACATCTTCCCCCTTTGTTAACAAAACAATGTGACATAAGTTCATATTTCTTCTATTAACCTTTTGGGCCGTTGAATTGTCTGTCGCGGTCGGAGAGACCGGCCTTCAGCCACAGTTCCGGCTGGGCCTCCATCATCCCCTTCCTGACTGGTGGTAGCCTCACCTCGTTCTTCACATTGCTCAGTTCCAGTTGTCGATGGTCCCGCCACAAGTGCTTCTTGCATGGCTGGATTGCATTTTTGGAAGTGAGACACGTTCCGCGTGATGCGCCGGTTTTCTGATTCCGCAGTCAGCATGGTGCCCTTTCGTCGAGTTATTGTTAAAGGCTCCGCTCTGAACCTGCAGTCTGTCTTTCGGCCTTGTTCTTGCTTGACCACAACACAGTCCCCTTCCTGGAGGGAGAGGGACCTGGCTCGTCTCCTGCCGTCAGCATATGCCTTCATGTTTTCCTTGCCTGCTCTGTCCGCGATGGCCACTTCGTGATGGATGCGGCTTGGGGAGACTGGTCGTAGAGCCCCTTCCCAGGTGGGTATCCGTGTTCGAATAGGGCGCCCTAGCATGAGTGTGGCCGGGCATTTGCCAGTGGTGGCATGGGGTGTTGTTCGATAGGATCAAAGCACATCATTGAGAGCTGTTTGCAGATCTCGTTTGTCAAGCGTGGCTTGCTGGAATGTCTTTTTTAGGGTGGCCATGAACCTTTCAACGGTGCTGTTGGCTTGCGGCCATAGGGGCGTTATTCTCCGGTGTCTCACGTCCATTGACTTCACAAAGTCGCTGAATTCCTGTCCGTTGAAGGGGGGACCATTGTCTGTTTTTAGTTCCTTGGGCACACCCCAGGCTGCAAAGACTTCGTCCAACACTTTGATGGTGGCGGCAGCGCTGGTGGATGGCACAAACTGGGCGATGGGGAATCGTGAGTATTCATCGATCACTACGAGAACATACTTGCCCGATTGCATTGGGCCGTAGAAGTCCATGGCTAATTCATGCCATACCCCGGGTGGTAGTGGCGTCATCGGAAGTGGGGCTGGAGGATCCCTGTGTCCAACCACTTGACATTGCGGACAGTCCTTCAGAGTGTGCTCCACCATTCTGTCAAGAAACGGGAACCAAACCCGCTCTCGGAGGGCCCTCTTTGTCGCAACTACACCTCGATGACTTTCGTGAGCCAGGTTAATGACTACTTGACGCAGTTGGCTGGGGATGACAATTCGGTGGTCTCTCAGTAGCAGGCCCTCAGCAGTGACAGACAGTTCTCCGCTTACGTTTCTGAACGCCTGTAGTTCCTGACGCGTCGTCGGATCACTCCCTTCCTGTGGCTCTTCGTGCCTCCAGCGATGTGTCTGCACCCTGCGGATCACCCCTTGCAACATCTCATCTTGTGACGTGGCTTGTTGAATGACCTCCAGAGGAACAGCAGGCGGTCGCGCTTGATCCACCACAAAGTGGATAAACTCCTCGGCCACAGACGGTTTGGAGAGGTGAGATGCCTTGGGGTGGCGCGACATGTAATCGGCCGGGTTAGCTGACTTTCCCGGCTTATGGACGATGGTGTAGGTATACTCCTGCAAGCGCAGTCCCCAGCGTTCAATGCGAGGCGGCATTTTGGAGCGTGGATTCCCGAAGATGGTAACGAGCACTTGGTGATCCGTCACCATGGTGAAATGTTTCCCATATATGAACACGTGAAAGTGTTCACAGGCCCACACGACCGCCAGGCTCTCCTTTTCAGGTTGGGAATATGCCTTCTCCGTGTCGGAGAGACTCCGGCTGGCATGAGCCACTATGTGACGTTGATCTGTGTCGTTGTCGTATTGCGCTTAGATGGCCCCTAGGCCAACAGGACTGGCATCCACCGTTATTTCAGTCTTGCGGTCAGGACTGAAGTATGCCAGACTCCCAGCTGCTCCTACCGCTTGTTTAATTTCCTGGAAGGCGTGCTCGCACTCACAAGTCCACTCGAATGGCTGTCCCTGCTTGGTCAGTGTTCGGAGTGGGTGGCTGAGGGTGGCATAGTCTTTGATGTACCTCGAGCAGTAGCTTGCCATTCCCAGGAAGGACCGCACATCGCTAACGTCTCGTGTGCTCTCGGTGTCATTGAGCGTGCTCACTTTATCAGGGTCGGGCTTCATCCCAGCCCCCGAGAAGACGTGCCCGAAGAACTTCAGCTTCGACTGGTGAAACTCGCATTTGTCCTTGTTGAGCGTTAAGTTTGCTTCCAGAAGGGCATGGCAGACTCGGTCCAGGGCGGTGTCGTGGTCCTGTACATTCGCCCCATACACCAGGATGTCGTCACTATAGTTCAGTGTGTTGGGGATGTGGTGGATGGTCTGGCGAATGGCCTCTTGAAATATTTCGGCGGCCGAGGAGATGCCGAAATTCAGTCTTTTGTAACGGTATAGCCCCAGGTGCGTTGCGAAAGTTGTGATGTATTGGGAGCTCTCGTGAAGTTCCAACTGATGGTACCCTTTGTTGAGGTCGAGCTTGGAAAACACTCGAGCACCAATAAGTGCGGCTATCATGTCACTCAGGTGAGGGCCTGGGTGACGCTCTCTCTCGATGGCGGTGTTGGGCATCCGCATGTCCACACACAACCGCACCTTTCCCGGGGTCCCTTTCTTCGGAACGATGACCACTGGTGACACCCATGGTGTGGGGCCCTCCGTCCGCTCGATGATGTCGGCTGTCAGCAGATCTTGCAACTCATCTTCCACGGCCTGCTGGAGATGGAACGGCACCTTCCGAGGATGTTGGGCAACCGGCTGGACTTGGTCATCAATGTGTAGACGGATCTGACCCCTGTTCATTTTGCCGAGTCCCATGAACAGCTTTGGGAATTTGTGGACAATGTTGCAGTCATTGCTGACCCGATACAAGATCTCTACCAACCGCAGTCGTTCGGCCGTCGGCAAGCCAAGGAGGCAGTCAGCCTCTGGCCCTTCTATGACATGTATCACGGCAGGAACAGATATCGTTTGGTGTCGAAGTACAGTTGAAAACTTTCCGAGACAAGGAAGTGGTTTCCTGGACATCCAGGTGTAGACTCGGACATGTGCTGGACTTAGTCGAGGACGAGGCTTCATTTTGTGATACTCTGTCACAGGGATGTAGTTCAGTGACGCACCACTGTCCATTACGAATTTTGTGTTATGTTCGCCGAAACTGATGTCCAGTCGGGGATATTTCTTAAGTTGATCGGGGTCAGCGATCATGTTGGCATATTCGACCGAGTATTCTCGTTCGTCTGAAGGGGATCTGGAGTCTCGAGATGGTGACCTCCTTGACCATCGCGACGTCTGTGACTCCCGGCTGGAGTGAGAGGATCTGGACGACGACTTTGGGCGGTCGTGCACCGCTCGCGCGTGGTGTTGGCGGGTGTCGCCGCGCGACGTCCTGTGCGTGTTCTTGTCCTTCTCCCGGCGATACTCGCTGCACTTGGCTTCAAAGTGGTTGCTCCGCCCACACTTGCGGCACTGCTGTCCCATGGCTGGGCAGGCTCCGGTGTGCGGGAAATCATACCCACATCTGTAGCATTTCCGTGCTGGTGCTTTTCTTACATGATCCTGACGCTTGCTTCTCCGCCTTGCTTCCGGTTGACGATATCCAGAATAACGGCGGCGCGACGACGGCCGGGAGTGCCGCCCTCGCTCCCTGGACCCTCGGCTGGAGCGACTGGTCCGCACATGGCATACTTGTTCCCTGCGTTCCGTCCGTCCTGCTTCCATGGTCCTAGCGTGCTCCTCAGCCTGTTCGTGCACCCTCGTCATTTCTTCTATTTCGTCGAGGGTGTGACTTTTCTTCAACAGTTTTCTCCTGAGCGTCTCGGACTGGCACCCATTGATGACGCGCAGCCGGATGGCGTCGTCCGTCGAGAACGCGTCAAAGTTGCAGTGGCGTGCTAGCCGGCGTAGTCGAGTTATTTATGTACCCATCATTTCATCTTTTCCCTGGTGCGCCCGCTGGAACACATACCTCTCGTAGTCCACATTCTTCTTGTGTAGAAATTTCCTATCCAACGCCTCTCGTACTTTGGCGTAGGTCCCTGCATCTGCGGCTGGGATTTCCTTAATCATTTTGCTGATGTCTTTTCCCACAAGGTTGCGGAGCGCTATGAGTTGGTCTTCATCACCAAGCACCTTGGAGCCTTTGATGTAGTCTTCAAAATCTTCGATCCATTCCTCCCATCGAGGCCCCATGCTACTCCCAACCACGAGCGCCAGAGGCTCTGGAGGGCGCAAGTGCGACATCCCCATCACAACAGGTTTCACCTCTTGACGTGCAGGCGAGCCGTGGTTTGACATCGTGCTTCTCTTGCAATCGTTTTAGTTCCTACTTGTTTGCTCTCCTGTCTTTACTCGGGCTTGATTGCTTTCATTAAATTTGCCTTTGCTTGTGCTTGTCCAGTATTCTTCCTGCTTTTGCTCGTGCTTGTTTGAATTTTTTTTCTTGCCTTGTCTTGGGTTTGTTTAATTCTTCTCTTGCCTTTGTTCTTGCTTTTGCTTGTGTTTGTGTAATCGTCTTCTTGCCTTGGCTTGGGTTTGTTTCATTCTTCTCTTGCCTTTGCTTGTGCTTGTTTGCTTTTCTTCTTGCTTTTGCTTGTGTTTGTTTAATTGGTTTTCTTGCCTTGGCTTGGGTTTGTTTCTTGCCTTTGCCAGTGCTTGTTTGGTGCCTGACTCCAAAATGGCCGCTTGTTTGATTTACAAAGGGTGTCCTGAAAACAGCCGCCTGGTTTAAAGATGGCCGCCGGACCGGCACCACACACGGGGCTTGACACGAGGCTCAGCACTACCTCCGGTTCTTCCCCACATGACTCACGCTACCTCGGCGGCCTCACTCACCGGCTCATCAGCTCCGTGGGACTTCATTCACCACAGGGTAGGCGCGCACTGTTACTGCCACCTCTCTTGTCACACACGTGATTTTGGCGTCACGCTGGGCTTGAAGGCTCCGGTTTCAGCGCGAGCAGCGCTGCTTTCAGGCTTCTTTCTCGCGCCTCGCTCAGGGGACAGACCACGGTTTTCCAGGGTTCAGGGGAGCATGCCGCTCATCCCACTCTCGTCGCCAGCTGTCGTGTCGTGGTAGTTCCCAATGACGACAGACACCGTGGTCGTAGTTAGCAGAGCTTTATTATCCCTAACCTCTTACATTGCCGTCCCTATTCTAACTGCCCGCCTTAGCCGTCGCTCCTCCTCTTCCTTTCCCGTCGATGCCCCGCCCCCTCAACCACTAGCCTGCGCACGACTGCACACAACCCAAGTCCTATTGTGATCTTGGACCACACCTATTGCTCCAAGGACCCCCTGCGCACATCAGTTTGCTATGCACAGTGCACTCCAGGGACACGGTAAAAGGCCATGCCCGACAACGAATCCACAGCTCCTGAACGGATGCACATTGCATTTGGCCATGTAGAGAAGGCTTTGGTGCAGGTCACACACTCCCTGGCAAAAGCCAACATTGCTGGCCCATAGCTCTGGGGCACCAGATCCCGCGGTGGAAATCCTTTGGCTGTGTGCAATGGACCCAGGCAGTGGCGTACTGTGGGTTGCCGGTGCCTGGGGCAAGGCAAGTTTTGCGTGGCACACTTTGCAATTTGCGCCCACAATTTTGCACCCCTAAGAATTATGCACCTGGGGAACCGCCCCTGTGGCCCCGCCCATGCTACGCCACTGAACCCAGGAGACACTCCCTGGCCTTTAGCCATGTCCTCCACTCGGTGTCCCCGTCCCTTGGGGCCAGATCTCTTTTTGCCATACTTGGGGCACTCTGTGGTAGGGATACTCTTTGGCTACATCCTGCCCCACCACTCCTTCCACCAGCACCCACTCCGCAAAGTCTTTGGAAGCGCTCAGAAGGCCCACACACATACCCGAGGATCAGTGGATGCTCACCTAATTTCTTTATACACACCTAAATTATTTTCCTGCATAGTGAGATGTGCAAAAAGTTACCGATTGGGTTATAACATCTTCAACAAAAGTTTTGACATGATCAGCCAATCAAATTGCTTGGTTCCACAGCTCCATCCTGAGCTGTGATCAGTGAAACCTTTGTGCAAAAATACTTCTACATTACATTAGATTTCAATTTTTTTATACTCGGATCATAATAATTTTCTGTCATAACCTTCATCATATCTGAGCCCAGCAAAACCCACCCAAAATGCATTTCTAAGAAAAAAATCTCAAACGAATTGAAAGATTTACATGAAACCACTAACAGCCTATTTGGAGTAAAATCCGATGGTCATGCCAAGATTGGTGGAATTCTATTCAGTTTTTGCACTAGCAGACAGTGTGCGTGGCAACCACATATATCTAAAGAATAAATGGTCCTCCAATTACATAGTTACCACTCACTTCCTGTATGGATGCAATCGATAACAATACGCATTCTGAAAAGTTTTGTTCCAATTGTTGACAATATAAAAATGTTAAAAGTCCGCTGCTGCCTCAAAAATGTGATCCTATTTCCTCAAACGAGTACTTCAGTCACAGCCGTGCCAGATTTCCCGGATATCCACAAGACATTAAATTGATAAAAAGTGTATCTAGATGAGGAATATTAACAAAGGGAGTGATTCGGAACACACAACTTGAACCCATCTCTTGTAGATCACAGATCGCATCTAGAAGTTGAGCCATCGTTGGCATAAATTTCTGATAGTAGAGCTTTAAGAGGCTGCAAACTGATATATGTATTTTTTTTCTTTTCTCTCGTAGAGAATACTCCCAGTTGAGCCTAAAGGAGTTGAACATCGTGGAGACAAACGAGGTCTTGTCTGTAATCAGCAACGTTGCGGATCTCCTCAATGCTATCCACTGGATGCCTCCGGGATTTCTGTGGGCCGGACGCTTCCCACCTTGGCTCGTGGGTCTTTTGGGCACCATTTCATCTCTTATTGGACTTTACAAAACCACGTTGGGATCTAATTCTGGAAGCTTCTGACCAGACCGGTATTGGTCCATTCGGATCCAAGTTTAAACACAATTTTTTCATAATCCAGAGATTTGTTTTTACAAAATTGTGAAAAAATCATACGTACAATAATGAAAATAAGCCAACACAGAGTTCTTTAATGTTCCATTATTTCCACACAGTTCTTTATCTAACCGCTCATGGATTAGGCACTCGGCGACAAGTTTGTCTGATTCCCTCATTCAGGCGACCATCGTCCATATGTCATCTCCACGGTAACTTGAGGAATTGACATACTGAAACTATTTCAGGTTTGACATCTTTGCATGGAGGATCCAGTGAATGATTTTAAACTAGCTTGAAACCGTTTACTGTCAATCTATATTACTTTTAGTTTGAAAACATTCAGGTTAGAAAAAGTTTGGAAAAACATTTTTCAAAATCTATATCGCAATCTCAGTGGTTCATAATTTAAACCTTTTCCTGTAGTTTGCTTGTTTACCATTTCTAACTGGACAGATCTACCATTCCAATTCCAGTCCTTCGCCAAGTCATACAGATTGTCAAAGCTTTAATTTCACATTTATTTTCCAAACTAAGGGCCTGGTTTAGATTTTGGCAGATGGGTTACTCTGTCACAATGCACAGGATGTCCCATACACCTGAAAAAGAGCTCAGTTTGTTCCATGTCAGATGTGTGAGGAGATTTCTTTTTTGGCTGTATTTTTACCCTCTCTTGTCTGAGGATTTACTGATCTGAAAATGCAAATGGGACACACAGAGTGGGTGAATATGTCAGAACATGTCTGCCCCAAAACATACTCACGAACTTCCAATTTTAGAAATGACTGAGCCACGTAGATGTGTGATCTGAGCTTTTTAGACTTGGAGTGTCTCCTTTGTGGGGCCAAAAACAAAATAAACTGTGGAGCTGGAGACTTACCCAATGTCATTAGGTTGACATTTGTTCAAGGAGTGCATTCTGGGAGTTGTAGTATGTGTGTGTCTCAATCAAACCAATCGACTTTCATAGCAGGTGATGAGATATAAAATGGAAGCACATGTCTAAATCATGGTGTCCTGATGACACGCCTTCCTACGCTCCATTGGCTCATTACATACAACTTATGTGGACTTGAAGCCCTGTGGTTTGTTGAGTATTTCTTAAGGGCACCCTGTGCTATAGCGATTCATATTTATGTTTTAATTTGTCTATTTCTGTCTCATTTCCTAAAACTTTCACATTTCTTTTCTGTTCTTTCAGTTGTTGAAATATGAATTTCCTGCCCTCTCCCCAAGGAGCTGCAGTCCCATGCTTGAAATGAATTCTATCTATGCAAGTGTAAACATTCGCTACTTAAATGTATAGAATTTATCATTTCTAACCCTTTTTCTACGCACAAACCTAATGGAACACTGCTCAGGTAGCCGTAGTCTTTCCTTGTGCACTGCAGTCCTGTCCTCAGTTTAACCGGTTAGTGGCTGCACAGGTTTGGCCAAGTTTACCCCATTTGATGCCATGCTTTCATTGTCCTTGAATAAAAGGTGGTCATCTTTAATGTTGAGTGACTCTTGAATGGCTCTTACTTCTGACTTGTGTATCACTGAATCATTAGGGTACTGTAAAATGCTGGAAAGATGGCTCAGTGAGTTAACTGTTCATTGCTTAAACCTCCTGTAACTTGTATATCACAAATTTGAATCCTTTCATAGCTAACTTGGGCCTCCAACCTTCTGAGGTCAGTAAACACAGTAGCATTACATTGGGTAACAATATCACTTGTTACCCACTTTGAAATTGCTTTGAATTCAAGTTCTGTGTTTTAATTTGAATTAGCACTTGTGGGAGGGGCTACCTTGTTGACCGAGATCAATAATACCATCGCTCTCATTTATATTGGGACATTTGCAGATTTTGCACAGTTGGGGGGGGGAGAAAACTTCTGTAATTCAGATATATCAGTAATAACAGCTGCTAAATGCTTGCACTTGCTGCCCGTGATCCGCTTTTGGGGCATGTTGCACTTTTTTTGGGCTTCACATTTATGTACAGCACTAAAAACTCGCAGATTAGCCAACATGTGATCAAATGTTAAAACCGGTATAATATGCACAGCTGGAACAAATCTAAATGTATTAAGATGCAGGTGTACTAGTGGGGTGATGTACATGCTGATTTAAGGGTTTTAGGATACATTTTTAGATAGCAGCCTTTTTATGATAACTTATTGGTTTGTCTGTATATTTTTATCTGAACTTTTTATGCATTTGTTTCTAAATGCAAAATAAAGTATTAATTGATTGATTGACTCAATTCGGAGCCCTGCTAAGCTGCCACTTTCTTGAGGCGTGCTCTAGTCTTTGTAGGGCCCGAATACTATATTAGTGGTCTGATTCCACGGACACACAGCGGATGTGCGCAGTGGGCACAGCAAAGGCTAGCCCGCCCGTGCCTGAATCGCATTCAGCGCCAGCCATACTGCCGGTAAGTTCGGCCATAACACGCCCCTCATACTTATACTAGGGTCGAATTACTAGCCTTATGTACTACTTCCTGTGAAATGCATGCGAGTTTACTGATGATAGCCCTGCAGCGGGGTTGAAATGCCCTGGATGCGGCTTCTCTCTGGAAGCCCCTAAAACGTGCAGTCCCTCCCAAGATAAAGACTACGGATTGTTGCCACACGGGGAGTCTGGTGTAGTAGTACCTATTCCCACATCAAGTTCTTCCTTTTTGTTCTGCCTTATAAATTATCGTTCCCTACTCAGACATGCCCTGAACGTTTTTAATCTGCTAATTGAGAACCACTGGGACTTCATATTTCTCACTGAAACTTGGCTAAAAGACTGCTCGGCTGACGATCTCGCTTGGCAGTTCCACCAGATTTCTCCAGTACGCATATTGATAGAGCCGACGAAAACGGGGGTGGGTTGGCTGTTGTACATCGATCCACCTACTCTTGCTGTGCATTAAAATTGGCGGCCATTAACAATATTGAAGAGTTTTTTTATTCACCATTATCTTAGCCCCAACATTCGTAGTAGCTGGTGAGCCTATCTACCACCCTCCTGATGAACTGGCCGCCTCCTTGCAGCTTCTCATTGACGTGCTTGGTCAATTACTGCCTCTCCATGCCCATTACCTGCTACAGGGCAAATTTAACTTCAGTGTGGACGATCCTAACAACAAACCCGCACAGCACTTTCTATCCTCTAATGAAGGTTTCAACCTAGAGCAACTACTTAAGGTGCCAACTCACAACTCAGGCCGACCTGATTTTAGCAACTCCTGCGACGGTCTTGGTAAAACCTGTTCTCAAACTTACCTGGTCTGACCATTTTTGGTCCCTTTTAATGTGGTCTCCACAGCTTCTTGCGGTGTGCAAAATGTAAGTCTTTGTCCAGACCATAGACTAAAGTATCGGACTCCCAACTTTTGGAGTCGCTTCAGTCCACGCCCGGTCTCTGGACAGAGGACTTAGAACAGGATGTTCTGTGCTTTAATAATTCCGCTGCCATCGATATTGTTGCCCCCTCTGAAATCCCACACCTCAGAGAGGTTAAAACCTTCTGTGCCCTGGTTCTCCGAGACCCTCAAGCGAGAGAAATCAGTGTGCAAAAAGCTAGAAAGGCTTTGGAGACCCAAGTATGATAATGGCGCTAAGCAATATACAAGGCCGCTCTGAAAAAACAAAACTGCTATTCGCACTGCCAAAAAAAACTTTCGTGCCTGGTCTTTTTTGGAGGCAGCAAACAAACACCTTTCTCGCGTCCCATGCAAAAAGAAACAGTCGCTTCCCTTCCATGGAGTTATGTGAGGGCCTCCCTTCTTTCTTCTTCAAGAAAATCCACACCATTTACGATCAGTTTCCAACCCAGAGTCCTACTATACCAACGTCCAACCCCTATGCTGGCGTCACTTTCTAGATTTGCCCCCTTACCCGTTGAGGAATCAGCAGCTCGCAAGTTGCAAGTCTGGCTCCACCCTGGGCCCCTGCCATTTTGAAACTTGCTGCCCCTGTGGGGAACCCTATCTTGAACCGACTGCTAAATGGCTCCCTGCACCTGGTGCTGGTTCCTTCCAGCAGGAAGCAAGCTTTGCTCCCCTGCCAAAGAAGCATCAGCTGACCCTAAAGTTCTGAGTAACTTTAGGCCTATCTCACTTCTTCCCACAGTTGCTAAATTACTTGCAAAAAATATTAATAGGCAGAAATCACATTTTCTTGAATTCAGTGGTGGATGGCAGGGAACTAGTGTCTCAGGGCGGAAGGGAAGGGTGAGGGGAGAACAAAAGATTTTTTTTAAAACCACTTACCTCCTCTGTCTCCCCTCCGTTGTTGCTGCCGAGTTGTGGGAGCACACAGGTTCCCCTAAGCCAATCACAATGCTGCAATGCAGCGTTGTGATTGGTCTGAGGGGCGGGGTTCGGCGTTCAGACTGGGTCAGTGAGCCTGTGCATGTTCTCCACCAGGCTGTGTATTACAGTGGTGGGGAACATGCCAAGTGCGTATGACTGTTTAGCTGGGCCAAGACGGCGGGCCAAACTGTCATGCGCACTTAGAGAGAACCCAGGCTTCCGACACCAGCCCTGTCCACCCTAACTTTGCCCCGTAGCGAAGAAAAATAAAATGCTGATAATGAGGTTATCTTTTTCTTTTTTCCTGCTCTGAGAGCTGTGGGGCTACGCTCCTCCGCCTTAGTGGAGGTGCCGCCCCTGCTTGAATCCAATCACCTGCTGCACGACTCCCAGTCGGGCTTTCGTGCTGGCGACAGCAATGAGTCATCCCTGCTGGAAGTCTCCGAATACGTTCATGAAAATCTGGATTTAAATCCCCCGGTTATGGTAATGCTACTGCTACCGGACCGTTCCTCGGCATTCGATACGGTCTCTCATGATATTCTGCGTGAGAGACTACAAAAGATCGGTATTAGAGCCCAAGCCCTGTTATGGTTGAAATCCTTCATTAGCGACTGCTCCCATGCGGTTTGCCTCCCACCTTTTTCTTCTGCCTCAAAACTGATAGAGGGCTCAGCCATTTGCCCCACCCTTTTTAATATATATTTGGAGCCACTGGATAAACTGATCGAGACTTGGGGGAGGAGGGGGAGAGTAGTATCCTATGCGGATGACACCCAACTCCACTTGGCCTTCCAGGAAAACGCTCCCACAACTGTGTTCCTTCAAACGTCTCAAAGCAGTTGTCGACTGGATAAATGCAACCTGTCTAAAACTTAACTCTGATGAGACCAAGGTTCTTTTCTTTGGCATCAAAGCCTCTCCTGCTCCAAGTATTTTGGTGGCCATTGGAAATAGGCCTCCCCGCCGCCTTCCGGAAACAGTGGTAAGAAACCTTGGGGTGAAATTTGACTCCAACCTTAACTTTGAGCCCCAAATCAAGGCATTACCTCCCTCCTGTTTTTTCACTCATAGGTCCTTAAGAAGGATGCTGCGTCTCATCGCCGTGGATTTCCGCAAGACTAGAGTTCGTGCCTTGATTACCTCCAGGCTGGATTATGCCCGTCTAATTACTGAAATTCTCCCACGGGCTGCGGTGTCGGTATACCTAGGACATCTTTAGTGACTTCCAGTGAATGCAAGGATCCGGTTTAGGCGTTCATCTTTGCCTTTAGAGCCTACACCCACAAAGGCCCTCTATCTCATGTGCCATTTCAAGCCTTCCACCCAGGAGAGATTTAACAAACTTAACCCCTTCAGCGCTGCGCGGATTTCCGCGCAGTGCTGAAGGTTCTGAGCGCGGGCGGGGCCATGACGGAACGGTTCCGTCATAAGCACAGCCCAACCGACGTGCATGACGGAACCGTTCCGTCATAAGCGTCGAAGGGGTTAAACTCCTCCGGCTCCCCCGTATCCATAAGGCCAGAAGAGGAGGCAGATTTGTTCTCCTCACCCTGAAATTGTGGACTGCTCTTCCTTTTGGCCTGAGAAGCCGCCCGTCTGACGCGGTCTTCCGAAAGAGCTTAAAACCCCTTATTTTCGACTTTTGCCTAAACATCACCTCTGGTCTCTTCGGTCAGGTCTCCTACAGGTGATATTTACGCCTGTGCCGGGACGCCTCCTTGGCGGTAGCTGTGCGCTTTACAAGTGCATTGTATTGTTTTGGGCATGGCTGAAGTGTGGTTTGAAATGCTATATAAAAATAAGACACTATTGCAAATAAAAAAGTTTTCACTTTGAATCACACCCCACTATTTTCATGCCTTGAATGTATGCAGTGTCTTCTTGTGTTCCCTGTATACTGTGGGGTTTAAGTGTAAAGTATACTGTGGGGTTTAGGTGTACTGTATACTGTGGGGTTTAAGTGTACAGTATACTGTGGGGTTTAGGTGTACAGTATACTGTGGGGTTTAGGTGTACAGTATACTGTGGGGTTTAGGTGTACAGTATACTGTGGGGTTTAGGTGTACAGTATACTGTAGGGTTTAGGTGTACTGTATACTGTGGGGTTTAGGTGTACAGTATACTGTGGGGTTTAGGTGTACAGTATACTGTGGGGTTTAGGTGTACAGTATACTGTGGGGTTTAGGTGTACAGTATACTGTGGGGTTTAGGTGTACAGTATACTGTGGGGTTTAGGTGTACAGTATACTGTGGGGTTTAGGTGTACAGTATACTGTGGGGTTTAGGTGTACTGTATACTGTGGGGTTTAAGTGTACAGTATACTGTGGGGTTTAGGTGTACAGTATACTGTGGGGTTTAGGTGTACAGTATACTGTGGGGTTTAGGTGTACAGTATACTGTGGGGTTTAGGTGTACTGTATACTGTGGGGTTTAGGTGTACAGTATACTGTGGGGTTCAGGTGTACTGTATACTGTGGGGTTTAGCTGTGCACGTGCACCGTTTGTTCATATTTTGAGCTCCTCTGGCCCTTTTAACCTATCATCTCTACTTACGTTGTTTAGCTCGTTATGAAGAGCTAATTATGTTGTGTATTTAGTCATTCTTCAGTATCCACTCCACAATAAACTAATCTGACCTGAGGTCAGTTTAGGTTTTCCTGCTGCGGCTGCTAGCACCTTTACCTGGTCTATTGGAAATTACAAGGTATGTGGAAACACCACGGACCTTTCAGCAACTGAAATCTTCATGAGAAACTGCAGGGGAGAATGAGGAATAACCAGCAGAATCTGACCCAGAATTATGAGGGCAGAGAATCCGACACAGAATTACCGGGGCAGAGAAACTGACCCAAAATAATCTAAACTAAGTTATTCCCAGTTTTGTGTAGTTTAATTGATAATCCCCTTTAACTCATTGGGAAATATCATGTGGAATGTTATGGCCTCTATGCCTCTTACAAGTCCTAGAACCTGGTGATTGCTGCTGGGCCTCTTTTTGGGGCTTTCTCCAGATTGTGGTCTGAATGGCGGTGCCCTGCGTGGCATCACGCTGAGGACGGGTTCATGCCGCCTTTCTTGGCTACCTGCTGGCCGAAACTGGGAAAGACCAACACATCTGACAGCGCATGCATGTCTCCTAAACAGGGACTGAACAAGGTGAAAAGCTGCCTCTCTTAAGTATGTGTGAAGTGCTAACAAGGTGTGAGCCTTTGTTTCTCTTCCGCTTCATTTGCATGAGGTGTGAGGCTCCTGACTACTCCCAGCCAAGAGACTCAGAAACCATAGCCAATAGGTCTCGCCTTTGGGACCTTATAAGGGTTTAGCCATGCAACAGTTGCATAACTAAATACTTATAAGGTCCCAAAAGCGAGACCTATTGGCTATGCCAAGCGGCCGCGAAAGTGATGGCGATCAAACATCAAAGCGGCCGTGCAGTAATCGCGGTCAAGCACAGCGCGCGCGCCCGCGCACATGCACTGTAGCTCTAGGCTGGCCAGGTAGCACTTTTTGGAGCCCTCACAAAATGTCTTACCAGACCAGCGCATGCGCTGGGTCAGGCGAGACCTAAAAAGGAGGCCTGAAGACCCCTCAATTCGGCCTTTGTTATGGGCCCAACAAGAGTCTTAAATAAGAAAGCCCTATTCTGTCCCTGCCTGCACGTTGTTGCTTGTTGCAGAAGGAAAGCAGACAACTAGCAGGCGCTGCTTGGAAACTGCACCGGGATAAGTTCAGAACATTATTTAGTGGGGCCCAAGTTCTTGGCAGGGTGGAAGGCGTTCAGCCTGTGAAGAAAGTGGGTGCACACTGTCCACACGTGTGTACCCCCGACTCGTGTCTTGTGGGTAGCCAATGAAGTTCTTCCCTAGCTTTGGAGATGGGGCCAAACTTTTTGATCTTCTTCAGAATGCGGACTGTTGCGTTTTGCAGTCTCTGGAATCTTCCCAAAACACTCTGCTGGACTCCTACATAAAGGGGATTGCAGTCGTCTAACTTTGATAATGCCAGAGAACTATCCGCTGTCTTCTGCAGGTCAAATGGTATAAAAGGGGGAATTTCCCTCAAAAATTTGAAAGTGTGTAAACACAAGGAAGTGAAATGGTTGGTTTGATCCCTAAAAGAGTGATTAGTGCTGAAAATGATACCAAGGTTTCTCGTTTTAGCCACTGGGCTTGGAAGAGACCTGAGGGCTTGTGGCCACCAGGAATTGTTGCAGAAGGAGGTATCTCAACCGAAGAGGAGAACCTCTGTCGTTTTGGAATTTACTTTAAGACAATGGGAATTCATCTAGTTGAAAATTGCCCACATGCATTTGTTGAATCGAGAAGCCACCTCTTCTGTATCATTATTTACGGAGAAAATAATTTAGGTGTCATCTGCGTAAGACACTGTAGAAAAACCGAACAATCTTAGCAGTCCTATAAGGGAACAACATATATATTAAATAATGTGGGGCTCTACAAAGAGCCCTGCGGCACACCGCAAGGCAGAGAGAATGGCTTAGAACTAAAATCTCCCATTCTGACTGTTTACTCCCTTTCCTCCGGAAAGGAGCTGAGTAACTTGAAAGCGGAGCTTCAAACACCGATCTACGGCAATCGCTGTTTGAGGACCTCATGGTTTACTGTGTCAAAGGCTGCGGACAGGTCTAAAAGGACCACCGCCGCCTCATCTCCATGGTCAAGAATTACCCTGACCTGCTCTGATTCTGCGACCAGCGCAGTTTCCGTGCTCTGAGCTTTCCTAAAGCCAAATTTGGAATTATCCATAATATCATTCTGGCCAAAAACAGTAGAGGGGGAGATGTTAAGGTGTCTTTCTAGTACTTTCGCTGGAAATGGAAGTCTCGATATCGGGCGGTAATTCTTTTCTTCTGCTGGGTCAAGAGTTGGCTTTTTTAAAAGCAGCAGAATGCAGGCCTTTTTTCCATTCAGTAGGGAAACGGACTGTTTTTAGGTCTCGCATAGCGATGCAGCGCATGCGCTGCTCGCCTTGGTGAGATATTTTGTTGTTGGTTTCTTTGCCGAAGGGGGACAGGATATGTGCACACGCTTACAGAAGACAGCTGATGTGCATGTGTATGGTTCGTGCGTTCAGCACAACGCGCGCATGGCATGCTTTCACTTTCCCTCGCTAACCGTTCTAGAAGCTCCGGTTGTGCACGCGCTCAGTCTGTCTCCCAGAGGTTCGCCGTGGACTTGGTGGGCGGCATTCTCGTGCAGGGCAGGATGGGAGAGTAGCGCAGTCATTCCCTGGTTTAATGTCTAGGTAAAATTGACATGGCTGCATATTGTTGGCTATTCATTATTCAAGGTAAGCCATTGACCTTTCAATGTTTTAAAGTTTGCACTTCATGAAAAGTATTCCCGTTTTACCCTTTCTTCCTGTAGTGCGGTGATGTCATTATTTAATACATATCGCAGTTTGATAAAAACCATGGTTCCAATAGATTGTTTAAACTCACGCCGTGCCCTCTTCTCTACAGATTCACTTTGCTTCCCCCAGGATTGGTTAGTGAGTGACGGTGGACTAAAAAACCAAAATTATATTCAAGTTACTTCCTTCCTGTGTCTTCACTGATAAAACTGAGTTTCTGCGCTTTTCCACACGTAACACTTATGCTGCGGAGTCTCCAAACAGTTAGATATCTACGCGTGGTGGGTTTCCTCCTACGATCTTAGTTAAGTTTCCAACTTGTAGAAGAGTTACAATGTTCCCCAGCAGTGTGCATGGAAATATCCGCAAATCGTACATTTACACGCACACTTCTTTTTACCTATATTTAGTCATGGAGGTTGCCATACCAGTAAGTCGATATGTTCATTAGCACATGTAAGATTTTTTTCTCAACTTTTTTTCATTACCTATATATACCCTCATGAAACGAGGAGCTGTTACCTGTTCTTTTCCACCCAGGAAGACCGTGGTGTAGCGCAAAAAGATGCCCCCCATGCAGAATGTTACTAGGGGCCCCTTGAGTCTACCATACTTCACAGCCATTGACTTTTGACTAAATGGGGTCCGCTTGAAGGGTTGGGGTCAACCTGGAGGTCTTGGGGCCTCCCTGCGCTGCAGGAAGTGTTCCATGTAGCACATTGTCTTGGTACTTTAAGTGGAGCCTCCTGTCAGTGTGTTCACATTCGGTGTCAAATGCCTCTTTTCCACTTGTAATGTGTCAAAGGATGGAGAAAGATCACCCTAGACAAATGTTAGCTCTCAGCAGTTAATATTGGACAAAGGTGAGAGAAGTTACAGTGAAAATAAAATGACTGGATTACTCTGGAATTTTGTATTGTGGGACATTAAGTGCTCATAAAGCTTTTCTGATCTATACTTATAACCACAGATTCCTCACCTTTAGAATATCTCTAGGCAACAGACTGAATCAGAAAGATTAAGGTGTACTTTTCTGAACACTGTAAAAAATTGTGCAAGTCCCACTCATGCTCGCGGGCGCAAACCCACTCCTGTTGCCACTCTCAGGGAAGTTCCCACAACAGGCCCTGGTCACGCTTAAAGTCTTCCGGCAAGTAGAAGTCGATGCAGAAGGGATTTGTCCCAGTACCGCCGCTCTCTGCCTGAGAATTGATATGGACATCAGGGTGGTTCTCAGTATGAGTCCCGGTCCCCTGCTAAGGGGCCAGTTTTGCAGCTGATCCTGATGTACCCTGAATTTTCCAGGCAGTCAGTGACATATTGAGGCCATTAAGGAGCCCATGTTGCGTACCTTCGGCGCCCTTCCTCCTCTTTGGGCATCAACGATACTTGGAGAGATCGATCCCGATTGATGCTGACAGACCCGCCCTCTGCACCTTGGGTGCCTCCTGAATCTGCTTGTGGGGTAGACACTTCCCGGGGTCCTGGGCTGGCTTTCCCTCCTGGGTCCTCAACAGAGGAGAGTGCTTCCTTTGCTATCGTGATGCGCTGTGCCACTGAGGTATCACACAACACTTGCTTCTATGGAAGTCAAGACAAATCTTCTAAATTAAGTTCTGCAGCGTGGACAGGCTGAGCCTTATTCTTGCTTGTTGGTGATCTGGCAAGGAGCTAGTCAGCACAGTACAGAACCCCAGGACACTGATTTTCGTACGTAGCACCCTACGCCAGAACGTCTGCTAGTTAAAAGTTTTCAACTTCAGCGTTAAAAACCAATTCTTCCCTGACGACACCCACAGACAGACAAAAAGAATTGAGGCAGTTTTCATCGGCCCTGCAATTGTTCAGTACCAGCTGATTGATAGAGCAATATTCATATGTACTCTGGGACATGGTTGGTGAGATTTTGCTATTCGTTCCAGAAATATTTTGGGCCTCCCCAGCTCAAATCGTCCAGGATGGTCATGATGTGGCCAAATACGTGATACGTTCTGGACAGGACATGACTAACTGCTTGGGAAAAGCAGTTGAAACTAGCGTGGTACTTTGGTGTCACACACAGATGTGATCCCCGGAATTCCCTGAAGATCCGCAGGCTTCACTTATGGACTTGACTTTGGATGGGTTTCGACTCTTTGGAGAGAAGACTGATTCAGCCCTGAACGCTTTAAAGAGAACCGGGCCACCGCGCATTCCTTGGGCCTTTCTGTTCCTGCTAAGCAATTTCCTCAGCAGTTCTGTCCCTTTTAGCTGTACTCAAGAGGTTTGGTGTACTGGCAATACCATTGCCCATGCAACAAGCACCCCAGTCCTTTCAGGTTCGGGGATGGGGATCAAGCACACAATGTACAGGCCACCAAAGGCAAAAGCCTTCTCAGTGACCCCCACCCCAATATAGCAACAGCCTCCAAGCCACTTTAGATTGCCCTTAGCACTTGACCACCCTGTGGCAGACAGGATCCGACATTTCCTGCTTGGGTGGTGAAATATAACGTCCAACAAATGGGTACTTCAGGTTGTTTAACGGGGCTGTGCCCTGCCACCCTGCCATTCCTTTCCGCATGTTCTGTCCACATCAAAGCGACTATTGAGGGAGCACCTGTCCATCTTGCTCCAAGAGGTGCCAGCTTCTTTGGCGAAAGGAGCCATAGATAGAGTGGAGGCCCGAGAAATAGGGATTGGCTGTCGCTTGTTATTTCCTTTTGCCGATGGAGGATGGAAGCCTTTGTCCTATTTTAGATCTATGCCCTCTGAACATCTTCTTTCAGAAGGAGACAATCATGGTGGCCCAGATTTCATCTTCCCTGTGTGAATGGTGGCTTTGGATTTGCAGAATGCCTACGTTCATATACCTGTCCTGCAATCCCACCGATGCAACTTCTGGTTCTGAGTTGGTTCAGCTTCACCAGTGTCTCTTCGGTGATTATGAAATGGTGATGGCATTGGTCATGGCACACCTTCAGCTGTTTGAAATTCCAGTCTCATTTTACCGAAAGGTTGGGCTTTTTAAAAAAAAAACAAATATTCCAGAATTACACAATTTGGGGATGGGGCTTTTTGTAGTTTCTTCACAGTTATTTAGTCAATTTCTGCTCTTTCTCTGCAGTTAATTGTTGAAATTGTCCCTCATTGCAGCTGATGTGTATACTGTTACTCTGTATAAATGGCCAATATGTCCGTAGAAGACAATGAAAGCGCAGCGCCGGCTCGACGAGGAGCAGACCCATATGATGAAGCATGACACCTAGCTTGCTGGGGGTGTGAGGGTGCTAGTTCCGACAGGAGGTATCCCCCACCTCCTCACTACCTTGAGTACACACCTGGTGGCCAACTTGCCACCGAGGAACTCCGTACCTTTCATCGTCTTCTAGCTTAATTCAGGGCAAGTACGTTGGACCTCTATTAAGCCCTAGCTGTCCCTCTCTGTGTTGATTCAATATGTCCGTAGACACCCCACCCGCGTCTAAACGCATTGTAACCTGAATATAAATGGCTAACTAAATAAGACCAAAAGAGGGGCAGTACTTGAAATTTCTAACATTTATGGTGCAGACATTCTGCTGTTACGGGAACTAAACCTCTTGGTGATGCGATGTCCTTCCCACTTTCAGCACAGGTTCTAAGTGATGTTGCATTTTCGGTTCATATAGTGGTTATGAGGGGGTACTGATGCTGGTTAAAACAACAAGCATTTGCAATGCAATATGTCTCGCATTTACGCTAGTTTGAGCTATTGACATTGCAAAAAACTATGCCCTTTATTTTTGTTTTCATTTGTAAAACATAAATGAAAGACACTGTCATTTGCAATGCCAATAGCTTAAACTGGCATATATGCGTGACCTATTGCATTGCAAATGCTTGTTAAAATGTTGTTAAGCAGCGAGGACAGTGGGGGTGCGATAAAGTCGGCTATGTCTGGCAAGGATCTGAAGGAGCTCCAGAACTGGTTGTTTTTATAAGTTCGATCCTACATTCCGAGGAACTGGCTGGAAACGTGCATAGGGCCGGATGGTTTTGATCTGAAGGAGTGACAGCTGGGGTTTGATAGTCGGTCCCATTGTTGAGGTCATTGTAGACCCCTTAACTTTATTTCTGAAGAAAGTCGCCAGGTTGTCGCAGAGCTGTTGCGTGGGAAGTGTTGTGGGGGAGACAGCAGGAATAGTGCGGCTCTGTACCATTTGGAATAATTCCCTGGATGAGCGGCGGACGCTCTCGTGCAGAAGTCTCATGGCCCCCCGTTTATTACTGAGGGGTACAGAGACAGCCACCTCCTTCATTGCAGTGATTCAGTCCTTCCGTCTCTTACACAAAAAGCTTGTTTTCTTTTGTAGCGCCTATGCCGTTTCTATGCACTGCACATAACAGATGTTACTCATGCCAAATGTAATGGCACACAATGTTAGGGCCCTGGAAGGATGGAAAGCTGAGACGGTATTGCTCCGAATCTTAAGATTCACTCGTGTGGAAGTGCCTGCGCCCTTAGCAGCCTGACCCCTGCCGTCCCGGGGACCTCCTTTCTAACTCCCGCCCCTCTGCAAATAAATTAGCACCTTGACATCTCGAGCGTACACAGGAAGCGCCATACTCCGCAAGTCACATTTATTTTGGAAATGTGTAAGACCAGAGACCACCCCACCATCCGAGCAACCCTGAAGTAAAGGCATCAGTGCTGGCTTGCTTTCCATGCACTACTCAAAATGACCACAAGATGGCGCTGCAACACAATTTTGAACTTCTATTGTGCTCTCTGTTTTGGAGCAGGTGCATCTTTAGACAGTATTAGGTGTGTTAATGTCAAGGAACATACCCTGGTGATTGCTGATGTGGGAGCGCACACACACACACACACACACACACACACACACACACACACTCACTCACTCACTCACTCACTCACACACTCACACTCACACACTCACACACTCACACACTCACACACTCTCCTCGAGCTGCTGCCTTTGGAACCCCAGATTCGAATCCTGGCCTTGGCGCTAGACATAGCATCGTGTGATTCTGGGCAAATCGCTGAATATCACTGCGCTTAAAGTGGGAAACACCAGCCGTGCATCAGTTACACCGGGAGGGTCTGGGCCCTGGAACCCGCAGCCCCCCAAGAAGGAGAACGCATCGTCTTTACATGCACATAAAACAATAACGTAGCGAGTCGGGCACAGACCTCCAGTAGAGGCAACGGGCACCCACATCCCATTTACGTCAGCACCCAGACCCCAGCTCAGACATACAGGAGTACAGCTCAGAGAAGCGCTCGCTCGGCGCTAGTGGGAGCGGAGTCACCCGCTTTATGGAGTGCAGGAATGGATGTAGCTTACGAGCTCCACTGTCCCATTCTCTCTGCCCCATTGGCTCTGTCCCTTTGAGCACCCCCAACCCCTCGGCTCTCCTGGGGCGTGGCCGGGGTCATTTATTTGCTGCACTGCATATGCCCCACCCCTCCCTCTTCCCATGCCTACCTGTCCCATAGCCTGTCTTCCCATGGGGCATTCGTGTAGGCACCCTGTCCTATTCCGCGCCCACAAAACCCCGGCCCTCTTGCCTTTCTCCTGTTGCACGCCCCCGAAGACCCCCACTGCCCAGGACAGGCTAAAGGATCAAAATGCGCAAAGGTACGCGCACAGCGGGGGGAGGGAGGTGGGGGGGGGGGGGGTTTAAGGATCTACTGTTCTTCACTCCACGCCTACCTTTGTAAATCCATATAGCACCAAGGTACCTATATGTGGAGTTAGGTATAGAAAATGTATAGAAACCTACCTTTTGATATATTCTCCCTCCATATTGTTGTAATGATATTCAATCCAGTCGATATTCAAGACTTGATATTCCCGCCACACTGACCAGGCCCCCGGGGTCACGTGACCTTGAGGTCAGGAGATGGCCTTTAAATGCGTTCCGAGGGCGTGACCCCTCACTTCACAGTTCACACCCCACTCGCCCACCCCGTCCAGGCGCTGATGAACTTTTCATTCTACTGAAAATCATCATTTTGGGAAGCATTTATCTGGGAAGAGAATTACATTAGCATTTTAATAGAACTTTAGCCCGGGGTGGCTCATGTCTCAGTTAACCCTTCGATGGAGACGGAAGTTCATTCTTTTTCCTCCAGCTCATGGACTCAAGTGGCCTCTTTGTGCCTAAAAAAACAAAATAATTGATGAAATGCATATTGTTTTTAATCTTAAACCTTGGAATAAACAGGGTAATCCATTGACTCCCTTTGCCCTCCCTCAAAAAAAGGAATGTGTGGAGAGAGCTTTATGCCAAAATCACTTTAAATTGTTTTAAGTGTTACGCAGAGTTGCTGTGATTTAAGATTTAAATTACTGTAATCTACTGGGGCACTAACTGGACTGTAATAAGATATAGTAGTGCACTCAGTGCGGTTCAGTTACAGTCAGAAAGCACCGGAAAGAGATTTTCCTGTTACCTGAGAAATTCTAGTTATTAAGAGCGTGAGTCAGTCCAGAAGGGAGTCGGGTCTGTGGTCCACAGATCTCACTCACATCTTTACAGACCGCACTGAGCTATCTGGGGCAAGCAAAGTTACATTTCCTATTACAGCCTCTGATGGGCAAAATCTGACCCAATAACTGCCCAGGAGAAGTTACCGCGCCGTCCTGGATTTTTTGACACGCAATTATGAGTTTTCCTATATGTAATTTTGAGTAACATGTGGTATCAGTCTTTGCAGACGGTGATACCGCACGGTAAGTCCCCGAGTGCGCGGACTTACCTGTGCAGATACCTAGAGGGGGGTCGGTGAGCAGAAAGCAAGGAACCGAGAGCAATTTACGCATCATCCCCGATATAAAACACGGCGTAAACGCCATTTCTGTTTGATTTTAAATTTACTGTGGCAGCGAGACATAGACTGTCTTACAATTTCACCAGCCGACCAGACACCTACGCTCTACCTCACTCCGGCTTGCACGCGCCCTCGTTCGCAGAAACGGAGCTGGAGGTCGCTCGTTCTCCTACATCGCACCCAAAACATGCAACGACCTCCCGTAACACATCAGAGCCTCCGCCTCCGTTCTTTTCTGCAAGAAGCTGAAGACCTGGCTCTTCGAGTAACTCCACGGGGACCACTCACCTGCTCAAGCGCCTGGATACACTCACGAGTGATTAGCTGCGCTCTACAAATCGGCATGACGTCCCAGTGCGTGAGTAAAGACAATGTTCAGATAAATGAGAGTCTGGCGCATGCTACGAGAGGGAAACTAGGTAGATAGAGGCAGCTTATTGTCATTGTATGTTCTCAGTATAGGTATAGCGCTGAGAAGCGGTGTTAGTGGTACAATGCACGCTATATGATCAGGTACTTAGAATGTAACCTGTATGAAGGGTGCTCTGTTCCTTTCCCGTCTTTATAACCATGTGCATGCCTAGCAGCAATATCTAAGTTTGTCATGACACAACCAGGCCTCATGCCCCCTACACCACTTTCCCCATCTTGGACATGCAATGACCACACATCTCTTCAACCACACACATTCCGGTCCTCCTTAACTTCTACGTACAGTCAAAGCGCCATGATGCCACACTAGTGACAGTTGTGTGCTACACAAGGGCAGATAACGCAGCATAACATAACATTTGAACTTTATGTAGGACAACAGATCGGGGGCCCATGTCTTTGATTTCAACATGGCTGTTCATGTTCAGGAGAAGTTTCTGCTTCTTCCAAGCAGAATTTTTGCCCTCTTTATAAACCCTTCTCCCATTCTCTTTGTTCCTATCCTGGTGATATGCAGTAATCTGTCTCATGGCAGACAGGTGTGTCGATAGACTACCGCACTGCCGCGGCCTCGATTTGATGGACCGTTCCTTGGTTATGGCAATCACACGACACGGCCCGCCTGATCAATGGCCTGTCACCACCGGCTGTCTCTGGGACCTTGCCATTTGCATAATTTATTCATTTTATTCATGTCATAGGGCACCAAATAGGTTTCCTTGTGACAGCTGCAGAGTGATTTGTGGGAAAATAAGGTTCTTGAGAACGGTCCGGGACGCCTACAGGGAGGGTTTCGGAGAAAACTGAATCCTTTTGGAAAATTAAGAGTTCCTTCTCTTCCAGGAATCGTGGAGGAAGAACATTCGTGTTGACCTGGTTTTGAATTGTTACCTGGATGGTTTTCAGGTATTTCCTGAACACGTGTCGGCCATTTTAGGTGATTCCTGCTGGGTCCTTCATCCCACAGGACCCCCTCACTCTAAATTAAAAGTCCCACCGCTTAAACCTTGGGTCCTAATTTGCGTCCATCAGGAGCCCTGAAAAGCAGACACCTGAAGTCACCAGTCCTTGTAATAGTTCTCACCGCTGCATATATTGCTTCCTGGATAATGTATTCATCGGAGCTGTCTCGAGATCCATCGCTCACCCGCTGACATCGAAATACAGGAATTATTTAGCTCAAAAAAGCGTCTTGCAGAATGTGCTCTAGTCCTGTCAAATACCAGTGCTAGTGGAAAGGTTAATTTCATCAAACTGTAGCCAACTCTGATATTTATGACATAACCAGGATCACACACAGTGGCGGCCGGAATGGCTCACAGGTGGTGAGGCGGAGGTGGACACTGGGGGAGAGAGTCACACGGGGGGCAACGGAGGGGGGGTGCGCATAATTTAAAAAAAAAAAATTAAATGTACTTACCTTCCCGCCGGGTCCCGCGTGTCTGTTCCTGCTCTCCTTGAGGAACAGGAAGCATGGTCGGGCCCCACTGAGCAATGCATTGTGATTGGTAGGCACCCAGGCTCCTCTGACCAAGCACAACGCTGCAATGCAGCGTTGTGATTATTTTTGAGCCTCCTGGTTCGACACTCAACCAGGGACTGGGGGCCTGGGCATGTTCTCCACGCAGGCTGTAATGCAGCCTGCATGGAGACCGGGGAAAGTGCGCATGACTGGTTTGGCTGCCCGAGAGGGCTGACCAAACAGTCATTGCGCACTTAGGAATGGGCAAATCACTCCTGCCCTCCTTTGAGAGCAGTGTATAGATACATTGGGGGAACCCTGTGTCCCTGAGAACCTGGCTAAGTATAAGTAGAGCTACAGTGGTTCTGTCGGGGAGACAACAATTATCTCGCTAATAAAGACGAATTTTGTTACGAATATTTTGTATGACTCTCTGCGTAACCAATATGTCAGAGAGTACAAGTGGGCTAAATCACAGCGCGCAACAACATGAATATTGGAACACAACATTACAACAAGAAACTCCAAATTACTTGCAAAAAATATTATTATTTGTTATTTTTGAGTTTTCACAAAACATTTCTAAAAACACATTTTTCAAGGGCTGTCAAGGTGAGGCGCAATTGTGAAGTGACCAGTGTTTCCAAGTGACAATGGGTGCCCATCGCTGGCGGTGCAGTGCATATATACAAGGGTGAAGCTATATACAAGTATGTACAAGTTGATGAATGGTCAGAACAGCAACGAAAACAATATCTGTGGTTGTGGCATGGCCGCTCAATAGTATACACCAAGAGATTTGTTAAGACTGAGCCATGTGTTATCGTCGACGTTGCGACCCTGAAAATGCATTAGTATGGTGTCATAGCGGGTCTTCTTCAGGACAAAAAGGACAGCCCAGCAAGTGGGAAGTATCCCTAGGCGTCCCTCGCTGAGTGGAGGCTGCCAGAAAGATACTGGCCTTCACTTCCAGGCCTTCACTCACTCTTGTCGTCAGTCTGTCTGCTCGCTGGGGCTTCTCCTCTGGAGCCCCCACCCTGTGGTACTGCCTGAAACCCCCGGGGCACGCACATTTACTCCCTTGGCCTCCATAAACCCTGCACCCTCTCTCTCCTTACACCAGCCGGGTCTGATCCTGTTCCACGGGCCCTTTTTTCAGTACTAAGTACTGGGTTCTGTTAGAAGTTCTGTTTGTGCCAACACATAACTCCCCCCTGCCTACTTACGACACATTTTCACAAGCTCTGTTTTATCTCGTTTCACCCTCTGTGACTTTTTCTCCACTTTGCCTTTCAATGTATGTGTCTTTACCTCTCCTTTGTCGGTCTGTTTTTCATTGTCTCTTAGTACGTGCCTTTTCTGTCCCTTTCTCGGTCACTATCAATACCTCTTTCTCGAGCTCTTTCGTTTTTCCATTCTCTGCAGTTCACTTTCACTTTCTCTTTCACTGTCTCACTAGCCCGCCTTTTCTCTTCTTGTGCCTTGTTTTCATCTCTTTCACCACCCACATTCTTACTATCACCATCCAGGAGGCGCCCTGAATCTTAACCCTCCTGTTTACTGGGTCTCTCCAGCCACTTTTCTCCCTTCTGGAGACACCCTCTTCATAGCCTACTTCTGTGCTCTCCCTTGTCCCTAGAGTTGATCTCTCTCTAAGTTACCAAGCACTCTCTCCACCCTCGCTCATTTCTTTACTGCCCTTCTCTACCCGGACACTCTCGCTCCCCTTCAACGCCCACTCCTCGGTGATCTCACCGCCCCCCCACCACCCCACTCTGTTCTAGATATCTCCTCCACTCTCTTCCTTTCAGAGCTGTCTTTATCCACATCTCATCCACCCAGAGATCTTGCACCCCTCCTGCACTCCTCCCTCTGTGCTCGGTGTCCCTCCAGCTCTCACTGACCCTTATAGACTTTTTAAAGCATGTTGCGGCAGGATAGCTCTGTGGGTTACTGCGCCTACTGCCTGCAGCCTGCTAGTCCCAGATTCACATCTTGGTCTCACTCCTACTTCTGTCGTGCCACGTTGGGCATAAAACCACTTTCCATGGTTTGGACAATCATAAACAATGTATTTGTAGCGCCATGAAGCCGCGAGACTGTTCTAGGAAGCTTTTTGCTCGATGTTTGATTATTGTTGACTGAATGAATGGTGTAGTGTGTGTCAGTCCTTACCTGTGATGAAGGTGGGCGGGGGGCGCTCACTCATGAGACCGAGGAGCAGGCATGTCACTTTTCACCCGTGAAGCCTAGAAATGTTGCTCTTCACTGGGATAAGCTTCTTTTACATGTCGAGATTCCACTTACAGAAGACTTTTCTTGTGGGCGCCAGAGCTCTCCCTTTAAAACGCGCTGCTGCTGGGATTTTTTTTCGTAAAGTCTCTGTTTGCAGAACTTTCTTCTCACGATTGAAGCAATGCATCTTTTGCGAAGGGTGCAAGGGTTGCCACGCCCCTCTCACACGCACTGTGTACATGTGTGACGTGAATAGTCCAGACGGCCTGGAGTAAGGAGCTAGTACATTACTCCCTGGAGCAGGGGGTGTGCAGCGCCTCAGCGGGCCCACAGAGCTGCCTGTAGCTATGTTTGTTATGCCAAGCGCAAAATATAATGAAGCGCGCACTTAGGACTCGGCCCCCCGGGCACCCGGTCGCGTCCCTCCCCTTTGGTGGTTCTCGTCCTTGGAGAAAGCCGGATTGCAGCAAGAAGTACTTCCGGGTCAGCGGCGACGTGACGTCACTTCCGTCCGGAGCCGGCGCCTCGAGGGGTGAGAGGGCGTGGGCCTATTTAGGGCAACTTGCCCTTGTCCTCGCCCTCTTTCTGACTGCGCCGGCCCCGGTATGCAGGGGTCTCCTGTAATCTCGTCGTGGTCGGGGCCGTCGAGTATGCGTCGTTGGAGGATCGGTGCTTGTGGTGCTTGAGGGACGGCAGCTGTGGGAGAGCATGGCTGCGGGTCCAGAAGTGGGTGAGCGGATGAGTTCCATGGCGGCCTTGTTTGCCGTAGAAGTGGCCGGGAGTGCGGCGCGGCTTGGAAGAGAAGATTGTGCCATAGGTGTGGTGGAGCTATGAGGTAAAGGGAAGGGAGCCTCTTTGTTTGTTGTAGAAGTGGCCGGGAGCGCGGCCGTAGATGGGCGCAATAGAATTAAAAAACGCGCGGGAATGGAGTGGCTGCTTTGTCACCGTTACGGTATCCCAGCGGCGGAAGGGATTGGGCATCAGTTTCTTAAATAGGCCCGTGTCTTCGCTCTCTTGCCTGTGGTTACCTGTATTTCTGACGATGAGGGGTGTTCTTGGTTCCCCTCGGTCGAAAGTTAAGTATTGTTGGGGTGATCAGGTCATGAATGTGGCCTCTGGCTAGGCCATCGTAATTTGAGAGCATGCGATCGGAAAATTCACTGGGGTTGCGGGATGGGCGCGCGCGTCAGCTGCTCGACCTGTCGCCATTCAAAAGGTTGGGCTGCCCCTCGTGGGAAATGCTGCCTTGGTACTTGCACCCCATTGATGTGCATGGCTATGTTTGCTAACAGGCATATATAAGCATCAGCGCGTGGGTTATCAAGATTAGCCTTCTTTAGCTACCAAATAATGTGCTGTGCTCTTTCCTGTGCCAATGTTTGTTCATGTAGTTTGGTGGGTTTTTTCCTAAGGTTACAACTGAGGGTCACTGGGGATTAATCCGCACTGTCACTCGTGGCTGTAAATGTCCTCGGTTTTACATAGCCTGCTCTCTGTAATGACTATAGACATATCAGCTTTCCAGTGGCCTTCGTTCGCTGCCTTTGCAGAGCACCGAAGCTTTATACGGCCTTTAGTGTGGAAATCCCCGTCGATTTCTAAGGTTTGAAACGGCCGTTTGTCCGTCGGTTGCCATAGGCGTCCAGTCTTTTACATTTGCATTGGTTTGTAGGTCATACATGTCCATGGCTTGGGCAGCGCGGTTTCACGTGGGTGATAAAAGATGAAGCCCAGGAGATCCCTGGTTAGTCAAGTCTGAAGGCCTTCATTGCACTTCGTTACTCTGCTTGTATGTTGCTAGTTCGTCACCGGGCCTTGTGTTATCGTATAGATGCAAGGTTTCAGGCCCCTTTCTATGTTCTGAAGGGTTTTAATAGATTCCTTCTCACTACTGATTACTCTACTCGTAAGTAGTCTACATAAATACCACAGTACCTGTTGACTGAGCCAGGTTTATAGAAGTGTTCACTACAGTGTCTCGTAGGGCCCAGGTTTTGAGGGGAGTGCGCCTCCTCCATACAGCGGTTGTTTGATCAACATGTTATCATATTGTGTGGGTGCTTTCTACATCGGCAAGTAGCCTCCGGGCGCAGTGTTTACCTGGACAACGCTTTGAGTTGCTGTTTCGGCTCTGTGTGTGGTCAAACACCATATTGAACTATTTCAGCTTTTTGCTTGGCACCAGATTTGCTTACTCAGTGGGCGACTTCCACAGCACCCTCTTCTAGGGGACATTAGCTCATGATGTATTGCTAATGCCCTGATGTCGGCTGAACATCGCTAGATCGTTCGGGTAGTTCACGCTTTTCCCGAGGCCCGAAGGGGCTATGGACGAGGAGGGCTAGGCTTAATAAGGGTCGGGTCAAGCCGTAGGTAACGATTAAGGTCTTCAAGGTCGTTGGGCAGATCCTGAGTGATGGAGCGGACCCTGAGTAATTGTGCTGTGTTACATGTCAGACCGGTAGTACTAGGCAGGTTATTACTGCCGGGGGCGGCTCAGCAGGCACGGGGTGCTCGAGATAGGACGTCTGGGAGTGCCTTGTTCCAATCTTGTGTTGGTTGCAATTGGTAACCGATGGCATCTAATAAGTGTCGCAAGGTAGGCGGGAGGCTTTCAGTGGTTTTTCAGAAAGCGGTGGGGTTACTCAAGCATGAGTCGCGGATGGGGTGGGACCTCTGAGTTAGCAAGAACCCTGATGTAGTGAGTAGACGGATAGGCAGAAAGCTGGTGTTTAGGCTAAGTTGTGGTTACAAATGTGGGCATCAAGATCTAGGCGATGCGAGTGGGAGGTAGTGGTGTGCTCAGGGCGAAGGGCAGTCGGTGGGGCCCTCGGCTGGGGGAGTCGTCAGCGTTTCCGAGGAGCCGGGCTTGAATTCCGGCGGGAGCACCTGACATTGCGCGACTCAGGGCAATTCGCTTATTCCCGCGTTTTGGCGGGCCGTTCGGTAACATGATGGAGCCCGTGAGGGGGGCTCGGAATCAGCTGGGCTAATCGGTGGGATGATATACTGCCAAGAGGGCAGTGGAGGACATTTGAGGGGTAGTGCAACATCTTGCATACTGGGGATTTTTGTCGCAAGTCTTGCTGAGGGACGTTGCTAGGGTAAACGCCAGGGTTGGCACAAGAAGGGGTTTACCTGTTGTGGGTAGAATTCGACAGGTCGCTCGGCGGAGGGTTCTTTTTTACAGGAGCATAGGAGTGCACATCTGGGACACCAGGGGGTCAGATGCCCTGACGTCCGCTAATTAGGTTTAAGATAAAATCCGTGGTTTGCCTACAATAAACATCATCTCACTATGTGCGGGGGGCACTTCTTGGCAGTGCACAATACCATCGGTGCACAATACCATCTGTTCACTGTGCACTTCACCTTCTACATTTGGGTTGGGGAAAAAAGCTCGGATAAACATGGGGTACAAGGAGGCTACTGCCAGACTCGCTTAATGACAGCATGGCGTGAGTTCTCCGGTAACGCAATTAGAGCTCTGGTGTAGTGCGCTGAGGCTCTGCCACCTTTTTTCCATATCTGGGTCCCTTGCTCCCCCCCCCTCCCTCTGCTGCATTGCTCCCTCCAGGGGAGAGCGTACATGGGGTAGAGGTGGGGCTGTATACCTTACACAGGTATGTTCGCAAGACTGGAGGAATCTCTCCTTTTTTCCGTCATAAGTCAGTTGCCCGTTCATGGGGTCTAGCATGTGTCCCATTGTCTGCTGTGTACAGCCAGGTAACATGCTTGCAAAACTAGAGCTTATGGATAGCTTGTTCGGGTAACAGGATTCATCTGAGTTCACCTTAGTAAGTCCAGTAGGCCGCGTACCTTCCTTAGGATACTTGGGGTAGGGGGGTTAAAGTGTCCTGTCAACACCACCCTTGTAGGCATCTTGTAACCCCCCCCCCCCTTTTTGTAAGTAGCCACACCTCCTCTGGGTCTGGTAATTTTTTGCACTTTACTCAGCTTACGTCGGGCTCAGTCTTGACTGGATTGATGGCTTGACTTAAGTGCTGGGAATCTTCCCTTTAGGTAGCGTTGCACTGGAAGGACCAGCAGGTGACCCATTCGTCATATGAGATTGATTGCCCTTGGAAAAATGACGCCAAAAATGGCAGTGTCCATGTGACCATGTATAGCAAGTTTATTGTGTATGTCTATATCGCGACTGGGGCCCACGTGCAGCGCGCGTATACCTTCCGGTCTTCGCGCTATATAAAACTCGCACAAAAGACGTTTGGGGAAAAGGGGGTTTTTCAGCACACCTTCCTTTATAAGGCATCACTATTTTCGGTTTCACTCGGGTACCTGCTGGGTGACACATCTGGGAGGATGACTAAGGCTGTTTAGGAAGATAGGACTGGGTCAATCCAAATCGGCATTATTAGTTTCACCCTCCTGTTCTATTTCAAATCAGCAGTACCAAAACTTGTCAATGGGGGGGTCTGCAGTTCCTGCTCACTGGGTTTGTGAGGTACAAGCTTACTCCCTGGGAGAGGTTATGACCTGAGCTTACTAGGTACGGAACTATAGTGGCTGGTGGATGCCCTGGGGGGCGCGCAGGCCCTCGTTTAACAGGTGCAGACTTGTGCTTAGCGAGTGCATATGGCGTGCTGGATTATTTCCTGCAGCTGGGCGATCGGGGTAGTTGGTTATCCTAAGCAGGAGTGGTGCCACGTTATATGCAACAAGCCAAATAGTACTGCATGCCTTGTGCCCTCTTTATGCGCGCTTCCTCACAGTGAGTGAAACAGTTGCTTAACACGGTCTTTTGATGCGATGTCTGTGTACACTCAGGATTGGTGAAAAGCTTTCCCTTCCCCTTCAGATCAAGCAAGTCTAGATCTCTTACTGTGTCTCATTAGCAGTCAAGAGGGAGTGGGTATGTTTGCCAAAAGCAAGGTAGATATGGGGCCACTTGCCCACGCATTGGGTCAGCATGGCTCTTTTGCAAGCAGCTGCGCGAGTTGCAGTCGGGGGTTGACTCCGAACCCACACATGGGCAGCTAGCAAATGACGCCGTGTGGGACTACTGTCCCCTGAGTTGGTTTATCTTGCGTTACTTAGGCCAATGGGCCTCGAGGGAGATCGGCCTGATTTTACCCATACTTAGGTAGGTCTTTTGCCAAGATAGCGTGGTTTCAGGACGCCAGGGAGAAATTAAGAGCCACAATTATGGTTAGATGCCCTGTTAAATTTCGGCCAAGTGCTGGGAAGGCTGGTATGGCCTAGCGTTGCCCTGGGTAGGGGGCCTGCTTGTTGATGCAGCCGAAAAATGGGGAGCGTTGGGTTCACTGCAAAGGTGGGCACAGGTATACCTGGGATCCAGGAGAAGGAATCCAGGCATTTGAATCCGACATGGCTCCGAGCCGGAGGATTGGTAGGAAATGAAGGATCCAGGGGTTGCCTCGTGGTGGGGAGGGCGAAGGGCGGTCTGCCCTGGTCCCCCTTGTGGCGGTAAAGAGGCCACATAAATTGCCTTTACATTGTTAAGGGGAGTCCTCCTGCATACTCCTTAGGCCAGCACTGAGGTGGAGAGACGGTAAGCTCACCCCAGAGAGAACAGGACACCGGCTGGGGGCAAGGGCGCCAGTTTAAAATAGGGCATGGGGCTTCCGCCCCTGGTTATTCCCTACGAGCCCCGAGGGGCAGCCTGGTGGTGGAGGGGTGGGCCCCTCAGGTGGCGGACAAGGACCAGATGGCAGGGGCTCACCCCTCAAGGACGCAGGTGGGTTGCGCCTTGCGTGGTTCTCAGTTGGTTGGGGGACGCGAGCCAGAAGGCCCCTTAGTGCTGGAGCAATAGACAACGTTCTTAGTGTAAATAAATTGAGTTCTGCCCGACTTGCGGATGGAGCATGAAGATAGGGGCAACTTAAATATAAGTATTAATTAACGATTGAATTTGATAAATCCATCTCGTATTAAATTGTATGAATTATATATTGTCATGTTTGTGTGATGATTTGTAATAAACATGGCCTTTTTAACCCACAGCTCTGGTCGTCAAGCATCGCTTTGTGGGTTTTGGTTGGGGGCAGGGCCGGGGGCCATCCTGGGGGGTACGAGTCCTATGCCAAGCGCGAAATATAATGAAGCGCGCACTTAGGACTCGGCCCCCCGGGCACCCGGTCGCGTCCCTCCCCTTTGGTGGTTCTCGTCCTTGGAGAAAGCCGGATTGCAGCAAGAAGTACTTCCGGGTCAGCGGCGACGTGACGTCACTTCCGTCCGGAGCCGGCGCCTCGAGGGGTGAGAGGGCGTGGGCCTATTTAGGGCAACTTGCCCTTGTCCTCGCCCTCTTTCTGACTGCGCCGGCCCCGGTATGCAGGGGTCTCCTGTAATCTCCCACCCACCCGTCCCTAAAGTTAGAGCTTGGGGAGGTGTTGCATGTGGAATATTCTAAGCGGCGGTAAAGAGGCCACATAAATTGCCTTTACATTGTTAAGGGGAGTCCTCCTGCATACTCCTTAGGCCAGCACTGAGGTGGAGAGACGGTAAGCTCACCCCAGAGAGAACAGGACACCGGCTGGGGGCAAGGGCGCCAGTTTAAAATAGGGCATGGGGCTTCCGCCCCTGGTTATTCCCTACGAGCCCCGAGGGGCAGCCTGGTGGTGGAGGGGTGGGCCCCTCAGGTGGCGGACAAGGACCAGATGGCAGGGGCTCACCCCTCAAGGACGCAGGTGGGTTGCGCCTTGCGTGGTTCTCAGTTGGTTGGGGGACGCGAGCCAGAAGGCCCCTTAGTGCTGGAGCAATAGACAACGTTCTTAGTGTAAATAAATTGAGTTCTGCCCGACTTGCGGATGGAGCATGAAGATAGGGGCAACTTAAATATAAGTATTAATTAACGATTGAATTTGATAAATCCATATCGTATTAAATTGTATGAATTATATATTGTCATGTTTGTGTGATGATTTGTAATAAACATGGCCTTTTTAACCCACAGCTCTGGTCGTCAAGCATCGCTTTGTGGGTTTTGGTTGGGGGCAGGGCCGGGGGCCATCCTGGGGGGTACGAGTCCTATAGTTAGCTGCCACTCTTACATCACTCATTATGCAGCTGAGTGGGTTTAGCATCAGTGCCGCAGACCTCGGCGGCCCGCGCAGGGTCACTCACTCGCACGGTGACCCTGCGGTGACCCCTGAATACTGATGAGTGGTGAAATGCGGAGCAGGGCAGCCGTGCACCGTAGACCTCGCCTACCTGAGACGTGAACCGCCCGTAGATCCGTGGATGAATGAGTAATGCGGGCCAGGGAGCCCCCACCCGGGGCGCCGCACCTACAGGTTGGTGAATTAATGAACATCGTAGAAGATTAATGGGGCGGGGGCCGGTCGGGGTGTGGTGGACACGGCCGGGGGCTTAAAGAGTTTTGTCCCACACCTGCGGAGGAGGTGGTAGCGCCCCAGGCCCCGTCTCGAAGGTTCAAGGTCAGCGGGCCATTCATCAGGGGTAGAAGCCATGTTTTGTAGCAGTAAAGGTTTATTGTTGCATCTCAGCCTCCCCAACCAGAGGTGGCTGAGCGCAGGAACCCCGTTTCTTACCTATCTGTACCCACCCTCCCTGACTTCACATAGCTACAGCTGGGATATTTCAAAACTGCAGAGTTCCGCAAAGTTTGCAAATCTCACACTGCAAAGTATCGCACGGTCTTGTAAACTGCACAAAACTTTGCTTGCAATTTTTTTTTTTCTGAAGACGTGTCACCAAAACTATTTGGGAAGAGAATTTGTTTTAATTTTTTTTTGTTTTTGCTTCGATTCCTTTCAGCGAAAGCTTCATTTCTAAGATTTTTCTCTTGCGTCCTCCTCAAAGTTTACTAAGTCTTCACTGTTGTGTAAAAAAGCTAATGAATTAAAATTGCACAGGACACAGTTTGTTACTTTGTGCATCCCTACTCCTATCCAAAGCTGTAAAACCTGGGAAGTACACCATGACCCTATAAGATGTTCAGATTCTGTATGGGTGGGAAGCGTACAGCTCTGGTATACATTATGTAAAAGGAATATAGAGGGGTCTTAAGGCATAACGTGTGTGCTATATAGGTAAATAATTGGATGAGATATAAAAGTAGATAAGAACAAGTTTTGCTAGTGATGTCACACACATGATACGTTGTGTGGGGGCAGCATTCTGAGACTGCTCAGAGCATTTTTACATTTGAATGCCGTATATTTTCTACCTGTCTTATAACATCACATTTTGTGTGTATTTTTTGCTCTTTAGCCCTTTGACCTATACAAATATGTGAGTTTGGTTAAAAAACAGAATGCTCATTGGCTGGCTATACATCATAGCCTGCCCGAAAGTCTAGTTTTGCAGAAAGCGCTTTTGCTACATAAGTGTAAGTGGGGCATTTGCGGAAAAACGATCGCCACCCATGTTATGGGTGTCTTAAGGTGACGTCATGCAGCACGTGGAATTTCTGCTGACATCATAGACCACATCAGTATAGTGACAGTATTTCATTGTGGAACGGAGCACGCCGCGCGGCCAATGATGACCTTGTAGATGGTGGATTGGTCACTCTGATGATACCAGTTAAGAACTTCAGTTCCGTGCTTTTCACAAAGGACAAGAACCTTCCATGCGCTTGAAAGTTGTGAACCATCCTCTTCAGGTTCATGGCATCAACCGTTAATCCAGGATTCTGCTCTACAAATGGCTACTCAGCCATGGCTGGAGAGATGAGGACCCCCGTTCAGGCTGCAGGCAACTGCTGTTCCTACAAGAATCTTGGGCAACTTTCAGCTCATGGTGGATCACTGACTGAGCCTTTCGGAGTGTGCATCAATCAATCAATCAGTAGATTTGTAAAACGCTTCTTTTCACCCATGAGGGTATCCGGGTGCTGGCAGGGTCCAGTAGATTAGATGAATAGCCAGGTCTTCTGGGACTTTTGGAACTCTGGCAGAGATGGGCAGGTCTGTAGATGAAAGGGTAGATTGTTCCACGTGTTTGCTCCTGGGTAGGAGATGGAGCGACCTCTTTATCTGGTACGTTGGATGCTGGGGGTGAGTGTTAAAGAAAGGGATGCGGAGTGGAGGTGTCTGGTGGGCGATGGTTCAAGTCGCCATGTACGCAGTTGTGTCAGGCCTTGACACGTGAGTCAGGAGCTTGAACTGGCATCTTTTCTGTTCATTGCTGGATGACAATACATTGTTGTAGACTCTTCTTCAAACTCCCGCCTCACCAACCATCTAAATACAGGAGCTTGGCTGGTGGGTGAAAAAGGTGGACTGTGAACCAAGCCTACAGATGGGATATAAGTTCCTGGTTCTATTCAGCAGGGGGTGCCGCAGATCTCAGCACGGAGTCCAACTCTATTAAATATGTATATTCACACCCCCCCCCCCTGCTGATGCGTCATGGCATTAAAATAGTGCCATACGCTGATGACACTCAGCTAATCATCGCCTAGACACAGGATAAAGGAAGTTCTGCAGCTAGTTTGCTTGGACTAGTGGAATGGACGAACCTCAGCCGTCTCAAGCTGAATGCTGAGAAAACTGAGATCTTGGTTCTGGGGGAAGAGCCATTTATCTGGTCCACCGGTGGGTGGCCTGACTCTCTAGGGACAATACCTTCTCCTAAGCATGAAGTCAAGATCCTCGGTATATGGTTCAATAATAATCTCTCTTTTGACAGCCAGATAGCCAGTCTTGCCGGGTCTGCTTTGGCATTCTAAAAATGCTACGTTGGATCTTGGGTCTTCTCCCTGAAGCCGCCAGGAAAATGGTAATCCAAGCCCTATTGATCTCTAGACTGGATTACTGTAATGTGCTCTCCCTTGGGGCCACTCAAGGCCGTTTAAGAATGCTCCAAAGGGTGCAGAACGCAGAAGCACGGGTGCTGCTGAACATCGCTAGGTTCTCTTCTTTGGGCCCGGCGCTTGCCAATCGTCACTGACTCCCCCTCAGGAAAAGAGTATCCTTTAAAGCTTTATGCTTTTGCACAAAACTTTAAATTTGAAAGGCCCCGGCTATCTTCTTCACCCTTTGATCAAGCCCTATTGAAGCCGCGCACACTGTGGTTCCTAAGGTGGAAACAGCGCGCATGGGAGGCCTCTTCTTCAGTGTCTTGGCCGCCAAACTGTGGAACTCTCTCCTTGTTGATCTGAGACAGGGACGCTCTGAACTGATCTTTCAAAAAAAACCTCAGGAACTGGCTCTTTAGACAATCCGAACCAGGTTTCTGTCTCTCGGCTACTATGGTTTTTAAATCCGAGCGCGGGTACACTCCGAATGGAGTAACCAGGCACTTTACAAATTTCTTTATTATTATTATCATACTGAACCACAATAAACGTCTATTTCGGCCATTGACTTGTGACCCGGAAGTAATTCCTAATGGCCATTGGCCACAGTGCCATCTGGAACTGAATGGCATTGTCCCAGCATCTGCCCAAGTAAAAAGGAAGTCGCGTGGACCGGACATCCCAGTTAATAAGTGTATAAATAAGAGTATTTGCATGGAAATAAAGCAATCATTCAGTGCTGTAGTTCATTCATCTGATTATAGAAAGTTAATATCTCTGTTTTCTTTCAAATGACAGAGACTGTGTCCCACTGAAAGAGCGAAGATTGAGGCTGATGATGTCATTACATCTTAAGTTACCGGCTCTGCTATAATAGCTCTTGCATTGGTGAGACCTATTGGCTTTGCCAATGCTTGTTTCTCAAACACTAACCCTGGTCCGCATGGAGACGGGCAGGCCAACTGGGCCTTCATATGTTGATAGGAAATCCAAACTGAAGCTGGGCTGACCGCTTCAGGAAGGGGATTATAGTTTTTAAAATTACATTTCTGGCTATTTAACAATTCAGATTTTTTGCTACTAGTTCCTGTGTTTATTCATATTTATTTTAGGATTTGTGAAAACAAACTTGCTGGCTCGTTGATTTTCACAGTTATTTAACTGGTAAATATACACTCATACTTGAGTGCTTGACAAGTTTCAATGATATGAATAACTATGCAGGATAAATCAATACACCCGTATGAAATTGTGCGCATACAGTATCGAACTTTGTGCGCATTTGCAGCGGTTTGAGACTCGTTGGGAAGCTTTCGCTACATTTAACTGTGTTTCCTGTCAATCCGCTCAGCCATTGGTCCAAAAAGTATTGACTAACTGCATTTAGAATCACTCAAAAAAGAACCTCCATTCCATTTCCAGCCATATTTAAAAATAAACGCAAGGAGAAAAATAGATGGCGCCTGTCTGTATTTATCTGTAAAAATCAGTAAAAACGGAAAACAGGGAGCCTTGCTGTAATTGGCTATAATGCTGGGCTTTTAGCGCTTGCTCAATGTTTAGCAAACGTTGGTTCTTCCAGGCCGCTCAAGGGGCGTGTCGGCGAGCACTAAGAGCGCATTGTGTGAACGCCCAGTGCATGAAGACATCACGCGGGCATTCCAGCCCAGCATTCCATGGGCCTACGCGCCAATCCTTCAGGGGACTTTAGTATGATTATGGCAGCGGGATTGGGTCATTTCCACCTCCGGCACCCACTGTAGCGATGATCTTCAGCTCGCGCGGTCCCCCAGATCTTCAGAGATGGGAACATTCCGACATTTTTGAAAGATGATTAGCAACCAGGCAAGCAGCTTTGGGTTGGACCTGATCCAAGCCCCTCAGAGGAAAACACAAGGCGGTATTAATGTTCCTTGCTGTGATTCTGGCTCGGCTTCCCACTCCCCTGCAAGTCCAAGATGCTTCCTAGCTCAACAACCACGGTGGTTGTATCCACTGCGGCCCAGGGTAACGCGGGATTGTGGTTGGCTCAGTGATTTTGGTAGCTCAGCACTGTGTCTTTGTACACTGAAATGACATTGTTGGGGTCTGAATAATTCTTGACTGGCAGGGGGTATCTCTTTGTAGCCGATATTTATTTAGGTGTTTTGTGGCGCACCGGCTTGTGACAGGACAACTTTGTGGTGCCCGTGAGGATATAGTAGGGCCACTGGAATTATGCAATTGTGCCACCGTGGCATGTGTGTGCGCCACAAGAGCACACATACCATTTTTGGGGGTGCATCAGGGTGGCCTTTTGGCACCCTTGAAATTTCATTCGCAATTTGCAATTACCTATGTGGTAATCACAAATTGCGAATGCAATCCCATTCATTCCAATGGGCCCCTCGGACCATAGGAATGAATGGGAAGGCATTCCCTAATAGAGAATCGCAATTTGCGAGTCACTATTAAGGAATGTGCAGGAATCGCAATTTATTTAGGGATTACTACATGCATAAGGAATTGCGATCCCTAAATAGCTAGTCCTTAAAAATCGCTATTAAGGAATCGCACTTCCTTATGTTGATGCATGTGCCCTAAAATGTGTTGAGTGGGAGAGAAGGGAGTACAGTCAATTGAAAAGCCACGCCTCCTGCTACGTAAGCGGCATCCATAAAAAAAGTTGACATGTATAACATACTCGCCGGGGGAGGCGGGGGGGGGGCGTGCTCGGACCCCTACTTGACAAAGAACAGAGATAACTCATAAAGAGTAAATTCTGACACTTTGAATTTACAGCTGCGTGGAAAATGCCTTCTGTTCCGATAACTTTCCTTCTTCTTTGCCGGTACCCGGCGGCGCTCGGCATGCCTCTTGTGACCTGTGGCACCTGCAGGGTTCAAGGCCACCCGCCATCCATCATGCTTTCCTCGTTAGAGAGACCGCGTTGCCACGGCAACGCCAGCACAGACCCCAGGCCTGGAGGCACAGCAGCTCCTGTTGGTACTTGAACTCGGGAAGGAGCTAGAAATGTTTCAGCCATTGGGAGCGGGGCAAAGTACCCGGGGCCGGAGCGGGGCATCACGTGTGGTATGATGGAGGGGTGCAGCGCGGGTCACGAAGGTCAGCCACGAAGATTCCCATGTGTGAGACGTTTACACCCAGTGGGAAGAGAGATGTGCTCTAATGTGTGAGACTCATGGGGGCTGAGCTGCGTGAACCTGCTCTTTCAGGTGTGAGACTCGCAGCCAACAAGGAAAACTGTGCTCTAAGCAGCTGGACCTGAACGAAATACGTGAGAGTGCGCTCCTGGAGAGATTTACAGAGCGAGCCTCTTTCCAAGGGTGTGAGGCGCAGCAGCAGCCTTAGGAGAAGAGACAAACACAGCAACAGCCTTAGGAGAAGAGACAAGCGCAGCACAGCAGACTTAGGAGAAGAGACAAGCGCAGCACAGCAGACTTAGGAGAAGAGACAAACACAGCAGTAGCTTTAGGAGAAGAGACAAGCGCAGCAACAGCCTTAGAAGAAGAGACAAACACAGCAGACTTAGGAGAAGAGACAAGCGCAGCAGCAGCCTTAGGAGAAGAGACAAACACAGCAGTAGCTTTAGGAGAAGAGACAAGCGCAGCAGCCTTAGGAGAAGAGACAAGCGCAGCAGCCTTAGGAGAAGAGACAAGCGCAGCAACAGCCTTAGGAGAAGAGACAAGCGCAGCAACAGCCTTAGGAGAAGAGACAAGCGCAGCAACAGCCTTAGGAGAAGAGACAAGCGCAGCAACAGCCTTAGGAGAAGAGACAAGTGCAGCAGACTTACGAGAAGACACAAGCGCAGCAGCAGACTTAGGAGAAGAGACAAGCGCAGCAGACTTAGGAGAAGAGACAAACACAGCAGTAGCTTTAGGAGAAGAGACAAGCGCAGCAACAGCCTTAGAAGAAGAGACAAACACAGCAGACTTAGGAGAAGAGACAAGCGCAGCAGCAGCCTTAGGAGAAGAGACAAACACAGCAGTAGCTTTAGGAGAAGAGACAAGCGCAGCAGCCTTAGGAGAAGAGACAAGCGCAGCAACAGCCTTAGGAGAAGAGACAAGCGCAGCAGACTTGCGAGAAGAGACAAGCGCAGCAGCAGACTTAGGAGAAGAGACAAGCGCAGCAGACTTAGGAGAAGAGACAAGCACAGCAGCAGCCTTAGGAGAAGAGACAAGCGCAGCAACAGCCTTAGGAGAAGAGACAAGCGAAGCAACAGCCTTAGAAGAAGAGACAAGCATAGCAGCCTCAGGAGAAGAGACAAGCACAGCAGCCTTCGGAGAAGAGACAAACACAGCAGCCTTAGGAGAAGAGACAAGCGCAGCAACCGCATTACGAGAAGAGACCAGCGCAGCAACAGCCTTAGAAGAAGAGTCAAGCACAGCAACAGCCATAGGAGAAGAGACAAGCGCAGCAACAGCCTTAGAAGAAGAGACAAACACAGCAGTAGCTTTAGGAGAAGAGACAAGTGCAGCAGCCTTAGGAGAAGAGACAAGCGCAGCAACAGCCTTAGGAGAAGAGACAAGCACAGCAACAGCCATAGGAGAAGAGACAAGCGCAGCAACAGCCTTAGAAGAAGAGACAAACACAGCAGTAGCTTTAGGAGAAGAGACAAGCGCAGCAGCCTTAGGAGAAGAGACAAGCGCAGCAACAGCCTTAGGAGAAGAGACAAGCACAGCAACAGCCATAGGAGAAGAGACAAGCGCAGCAACAGCCTCAGGAGAAGAGACCAGCACAGCAGCCTCAGGAGAAGAGACAAGCGCAGCAGCCTTGGGAGAAGAGACAAGTGCAGCAACAGCCCTAGGAGAAGAGACAAGCACAGCAACAGCCTCAGGAGAAGAGACAAGCGCAGCAGCCTTGGGAGAAGAGACAAGTGCAGCAACAGCCCTAGGAGAAGAGACCAGCGCAGCAGCAGCCCTAGGAGAAGAGACCAGCACAGCAGCCTTCGGAGAGGAGACAAGCGCAGCAGCCTTGGGAGAAGAGACAAGTGCAGCAACAGCCCTAGGAGAAGAGACAAGCGCAGCAACAGCCCTAGGAGAAGAGACCAGCACAGCAGCCTTAGGAGAAGAGACAAGCGCAGCAGCCTCAGGAGAAGAGACAAGCACAGCAGCAACCTTAGGAGAAGAGACAAACACAGCAACCGCCTTAGGAGAAGAGACAAGCGCAGCAACAGCCTTAGAAGAAGAGACAAGCGCAGCAGCAGCCTTAGGAGAAGAGACCAGCACAGCAACCGCCTTAGGAGAAGAGACAAGTGCAGCAACAGCCTTAGTAGAAGAGACAAGCACAGCAGACTTAGGAGAAGAGACAAACACAGCAGCCTTTGGAGAAGAGACAACCACACCAACAGCCTTAGAAGAAGAGACAAGCACAGCAACAGCCTTAGGAGAAGAGACAAGCGCACCAGCAGACTTAGGAGAAGAGACTAGCGCAGCAACAGCCTTAGGAGAAGAGACAAGCGCAGCAGCAGACTTAGGAGAAGAGACAAGCGCAGCAGCCTTAGGAGAAGAGACAAGCGCAGTAACAGCCTTAGGAGAAGAGACAAGCACAGCAGACGTAGGAGAAGAGACAAGCGTGGCAGCAGCCTTCGGAGAAGAGACAAACACAGCAGCCTTAGGAGTAGAGACAAGCACAGCAGCCTTAGGAGAAGTGACAAACGCAGCAGCCTTAGGAGAAGAGACGAGCACAGCAAGAGCCTTAGGAGAAGAGACAAGCGCAGCAACTGCCTTAGGAGAAGAGACAAGCGCAGCAACAGCCTTGGAAGAAGAGTCAAGCACAGCAACAGCCATAGGAGAAGAGACAAGCGCAGCAACAGCCTTAGAAGAAGAGACAAACACAGCAGTAGCTTTAGGAGAAGAGACAAGCGCAGCAACAGCCTTAGAAGAAGAGACAAACACAGCAGACTTAGGAGAAGAGACAAGCGCAGCAGCAGCCTTAGGAGAAGAGACAAACACAGCAGTAGCTTTAGGAGAAGAGACAAGCGCAGCAGCCTTAGGAGAAGAGACAAGCGCAGCAACAGCCTTAGGAGAAGAGACAAGCGCAGCAGACTTGCGAGAAGAGACAAGCGCAGCAGCAGACTTAGGAGAAGAGACAAGCGCAGCAGACTTAGGAGAAGAGACAAGCACAGCAGCAGCCTTAGGAGAAGAGACAAGCGCAGCAACAGCCTTAGGAGAAGAGACAAGCGAAGCAACAGCCTTAGAAGAAGAGACAAGCTTAGCAGCCTCAGGAGAAGAGACAAGCACAGCAGCCTTCGGAGAAGAGACAAACACAGCAGCCTTAGGAGAAGAGACAAGCGCAGCAACCGCATTACGAGAAGAGACCAGCGCAGCAACAGCCTTAGAAGAAGAGTCAAGCACAGCAACAGCCATAGGAGAAGAGACAAGCGCAGCAACAGCCTTAAAAGAAGAGACAAACACAGCAGTAGCTTTAGGAGAAGAGACAAGTGCAGCAGCCTTAGGAGAAGAGACAAGCGCAGCAACAGCCTTAGGAGAAGAGACAAGCACAGCAACAGCCATAGGAGAAGAGACAAGCGCAGCAACAGCCTTAGAAGAAGAGACAAACACAGCAGTAGCTTTAGGAGAAGAGACAAGCGCAGCAGCCTTAGGAGAAGAGACAAGCGCAGCAACAGCCTTAGGAGAAGAGACAAGCACAGCAACAGCCATAGGAGAAGAGACAAGCGCAGCAACAGCCTCAGGAGAAGAGACCAGCACAGCAGCCTCAGGAGAAGAGACAAGCGCAGCAGCCTTGGGAGAAGAGACAAGTGCAGCAACAGCCCTAGGAGAAGAGACAAGCACAGCAACAGCCTCAGGAGAAGAGACAAGCGCAGCAGCCTTGGGAGAAGAGACAAGTGCAGCAACAGCCCTAGGAGAAGAGACCAGCGCAGCAGCAGCCCTAGGAGAAGAGACCAGCACAGCAGCCTTCGGAGAGGAGACAAGCGCAGCAGCCTTGGGAGAAGAGACAAGTGCAGCAACAGCCCTAGGAGAAGAGACAAGCGCAGCAACAGCCCTAGGAGAAGAGACCAGCACAGCAGCCTTAGGAGAAGAGACAAGCGCAGCAGCCTCAGGAGAAGAGACAAGCACAGCAGCAACCTTAGGAGAAGAGACAAACACAGCAACCGCCTTAGGAGAAGAGACAAGCGCAGCAACAGCCTTAGAAGAAGAGACAAGCGCAGCAGCAGCCTTAGGAGAAGAGACCAGCACAGCAACCGCCTTAGGAGAAGAGACAAGTGCAGCAACAGCCTTAGTAGAAGAGACAAGCACAGCAGACTTAGGAGAAGAGACAAACACAGCAGCCTTTGGAGAAGAGACAACCACACCAACAGCCTTAGAAGAAGAGACAAGCACAGCAACAGCCTTAGGAGAAGAGACAAGCGCACCAGCAGACTTAGGAGAAGAGACTAGCGCAGCAACAGCCTTAGGAGAAGAGACAAGCGCAGCAGCAGACTTAGGAGAAGAGACAAGCGCAGCAGCCTTAGGAGAAGAGACAAGCGCAGTAACAGCCTTAGGAGAAGAGACAAGCACAGCAGACGTAGGAGAAGAGACAAGCGTGGCAGCAGCCTTCGGAGAAGAGACAAACACAGCAGCCTTAGGAGTAGAGACAAGCACAGCAGCCTTAGGAGAAGTGACAAACGCAGCAGCCTTAGGAGAAGAGACGAGCACAGCAAGAGCCTTAGGAGAAGAGACAAGCGCAGCAACTGCCTTAGGAGAAGAGACAAGCGCAGCAACAGCCTTGGAAGAAGAGACAAGCACAGCCTTAGAAGAAGAGACAAGTGTAGCAGCCTTAGGAGAAAAGACAAACACAGCAACCATTGGAGAATAGACAAGCGCAGCAACAGCCTTAGGAGAAGAGACAAGCGCAGCAACAGCCTCAGGAGAAGAGACAAGCGCAGCAACAGCCTCAGGAAAAGAGACCAGCACTGCAGCCTTAGGAGAAGAGACAAGCGCAGCAGCCTTAGGAGAAGAGACAAGCACAGCAGCAACCTTAGGAGAAGAGACAAACACAGCAGCCTTAGGAGTAGAGACAAGCACAGCAGCCTTAGGAGAAGAGACAAGCGCTTGTCTCTTCTCCTGAACGTGCCGCGGTTGTCTCTTCTCCTGAGGCTGTTGCGCTTGTCCCTTCCGGAGGCCGCTGTGCCTGTCTCTTGCTGTAAGGCTGCTGCTGCGCTTGTCTCTTGCTGTAAGGCTGCTGTTGCGCTTGTCCCTTCCGGAGGCCGCTGTGCTTGTCTCTTCCTGTAAGGCTGCTGTATTTGCCTCTGTAAGAAGAGAAAAGCATAGTGATTCAGGAGAAGGGTCAAGCTCAGGGTGATTCAGGCAGGTCGCGCCACACTCCGCGCAACTCCACCTGTCTGCGCCAGTGCCCCCAGCCAGATCCTACCGCTGTATCCAGGGTTCAAGGCCCGCCTTGGCTCTGCTCGTTTTTTTGGTTTCTTTGGTTTCTTTTTTTGTCTCTTGTATTGTACTGTTTTCTGTTGCACTGTGAATAGCCCTGTGAATAGCCCTTCCACATTCTAGCTTTCCTTTCTGTTACCCCAACTGTCCCCCCTTCTCTTGCCTTCCGCTCTCCCTCGCCGGTTTCCCAGCCGCGGACTCCGCTGCGTCCCCGCCCCCCTCACCCCCCATTGACCTCCCCGCTCCCGCCTCCCAGCTGCACCTCCCTCCCACATCCCCATTTATGGCGGCCGCTGGCGCGCTGAAGGCGCGCCTAAGGCAAGCCCGTCTGCGCCCGTCCACGCCTGGAGCGCGCCCAGCGCCAGAACCCCTGGCCCCCGCGGACACAACAACACCCGATTGAGCTACGATGCCAGCACCCTCCACGCACTCAACACTGGCCGAGAACGCACCTGCTACCGGGCCACCCTGAAGGACACCCAAGGACCCTTCACCTGCCGGAGCTGCAGCTTCACCAGCATCCGGCCAGCCAAACCGCCAACCAAGATACCCAACTACCTCAACTGCATCCTCCTCAACACCCGCTCCGCCCACAAACACGCTGTCGAACTGTGGGACATTCTCGACTCCACCACCCCGGACGTCGCCTTCCTGACAGAGACCTTCTTGAACCCCGCCTCAGCACCCGACATCGCCATAGCCATCCCGTAAGGCTACAAGATCACCCGCAGAGACCGTTCCAATGGAGTAGGAGGAGGAATCGCCATTGTCCACAGGAACACTCTCAGAGTCTCGACCAACACCGACAACACTCTCCGCACCGCCGAACACATGCACTTCCAGATCCACACCGACCCCAATGCCACCCTCAGAGGAACCCTCGTCTACAGACCTCCTGGATCCCGACCGCAGTTCAGCGACTCCATCGCCTACCTCATCAGCACGCACGCCCTCGCCTCCACAGACTACATCCTCCTAGGAGACCTGACCTTCCACCTCGAGCAACAACGACGCCAACTCCATCACCCTGATCGACAACCTCGCCAACCTCGGACTCAGACAGCTCGTGACAACACCCACCCACGTCGCCGGCCACACGCTCGGCCCCATCTTCACCGCAAGCCCCCACGTCTCCTTCAACCACACCACCGAACCCCTCTGGACAGACCACCACTGCATCTACTTCACCTTCAGGAAGCCCACCATGCACCACCGCACTCAACAGAGGCCTCGACGCTGCTGGAGCAAAGTCACCAAGGACCAGCTAACCGCCACCCTCACCCAGAACCCGTCCGCCGACTCCACCGATCCCGACACCGCGGCCCGCAACCTCAGACAATGGATCAACGACTGCGCCAACACCTTCGCCCCACTCAAGTCACCCTCCAGCAACCGCACCAGCAAGAAAGCCACCTGGTTCACCGAAGACCTCCAGGCCTCCAAACGAACATGCCGAAAATTGGAGAAAAACTGGCTCTGCGAACGATCATCGGACAGCTACACAGCCCACAAGAACGCCCCCTGCAGACACCATCAACTCATCAGAGCCGCCAAGAGGGCATCCTTCAAGGACCGCCTAGATAACAACGCGGACAACAGCAAAGAACTCTTCAACATCGTGAAGTAACTCTCCAACCCCAGCTCCATCACCAATGACATCCCGCCTTCGCAAGACCTGTGCGACTCACTGGCCACCTTCTTCCACCGCAAGATCGCCGACATCTACGACAGCTTCAGCGCCACGACCACCCCGACAACCACCACCCCCACGACCACCACCCGCACCAACCACCTGCTATCCTGGACGAGCGTCAACGACAAGGACACCAGCAAAATCATGAACACCATTTACTCCGGATCACCATTAGACCCATGCCCTCACCACATATTCAACAAAGCCAGCACAGCCATCGCACCCCATCTCCAGAGAGTAATCAACATCTCCTTCGAGACAGCAACCTTCCCGGAGAGCTGGACGCATGCCGAGATCAACGCCTTACTCAAGAAACCCAAGGCGGACCCCAAGGACCTCAAGAACTTCCGACCCATCTCCCTGCTTCCATTACCGGCGAAGGTCACGGAGAAAATCGTCAACAAACAACTGACCCGCTACCTCGAGGAGAACAACTTCTTGGACCCATCCCAGTCCGGCTTCCGCACAACCACAGCACCGAAACCACCCTCATCGCCGCCACCGATGACATCAGGACCCTGCTTGACAACGGAGAAACAGCGGCCCTCATCCTCCTGGACCTGTCAGCCGCCTTCGACACGGTCTGCCTCATCACACTACGAACACGCTTACACGACGCCGGAATCCAAAAGAAGGCCCTGGACTGGACCACATCGTTCCTCTTTGGCCGAACTCAGAGCGTCCGCCTCCCCCCCTTCCGCTCCAAAGCCACCGAGATCATCTGCGGCGTACCCCAGGGCTCTTCCCTCAGCCCAACGCTGTTCAACATCTACATGGCACCCCTCGCCCACGTCGCCCGACAGCACGACCTCAACATCCTCTCCTACGCCGACGACACCCAGCTAATCATCTCCCTCACTAAAGACCCTCACACCGGCAAAACCAACCTCCACGAAGGAATGAAGGACGTCGCTGAATGGTTGAAGAACAGCCGACTGAAGCTGAACTCACACAAGATGGAGGTCCTCATACTCGGCCCCACCCCCTCAGCCTGGGAAGACTCCTGGTGGCCGACAACACTGGGAACAGCACCGACACCCACCGACCACGCACACAACCTAGGGATCATTTCGACGCCACCCTCTCCATGATTAAGCAGGTCAACGCCGTCTCCTCATCCTGCTTCAACACCCTCCGAATGCTCCACAGGATCTTCAAGTGGATCCCCACCGAAACGAGAAAAACAGTCACCCAGGCCCTTGTCACGAGCAGGCTGGACTACGGAAACACCCTCTACGCAGGAACATCGGCCAAGCTCCTGAGACGGCTGCAACGCATCCAGAACGCCTCAGCACGCCTGATCCTCAACATCCCCCGCCGCAGCCACATCACCCCCTACCTGAGAGACCTGCACTGGCTCCCCGTCAACAAGAGGGTCACCTTCAAGCTCCTACGCCATGCACACAAAGCTCTCCACAACACCGGCCCAGCATACCTCAACAGACGGCTCAGCTTCGACACCTCCACCGGCCCGCTCCGCTCCTCAGGCCTCGCCCTCGCCAAAGTCCCTCGCATCCGAAGAACGACCGCCGGTGGCAGATCCTTTTCCCACCTCGCCGCCAAGACCTGGAACACCCTCCCCACAAAACTACGGCAGACCCGAGACCTACTGGCCTTCAGAAGACTCTTCAAGACCTGGCTCTTCGATTAGTAGCAGCGCCCCCCCCCCCCCAGCGCCTTGAGACCCCAACAGGCATGTAGTGCGCTTTATAAGTGTGTTGATTGATTGAATTTGAGACTATCTGAACGCATGTGGAGATTCTCACCTTCCCAAAAAACCTTAAGCACTTGAGATCACTGAGGAGCACCTACAACAAACTCATCAGAAGCTCGGAAGCAAATTTCTTTAGCGTCCAATTAGACAATGTCAGAAATCGCCCAAGAAAACTGTTAGAAATTATCAAACATCAATCTATTCACCAACCAAACCCTTTCACAATAGGATCTAATCCGCAGCCAAACTGCAATGAATCTACCTCCTTCTTCTTTGAAAACACAAAAAAGATTGAAAGTGATCTCCAGACAGCAATAGAGCACCTCCCGATCATACCTCTGAATAGCCCCCGCCCGTCTCTGATCGTTCAACCCCCAGACCTACCATGACTCACTCTCAAAAACAACGCAGCGTGGAAAATGTCATTCTTAACATTTTAACCACACTTAAACTATCAAACCACTTCTGCGACCCTCTACATTTAACTTCTTCAACGAGATTAAAATGCCTGCACTCCCACTTTGGGCCAAGCTCGTGAATGCTTTACTACTTCAAGAGGCTATACCAGACTGCCTGAAATCAGGGCAGGTAACCCCCGTTCTGAAATAATCCACAGCGAATCATATGAACACAGATAATGTCTGTCCCATCTCCACCATTCCCTCTCTGGCAAAGCTCCTTGTGAAATGCGTACATACCCAACTATGCAATCACATAGCTCAGTTCCACCTAATTGACTAATTCCAGTCCGGCTTCTGTCAGGGCCACAGTTCGGAAACAGCCCTCACACACATAGTCGATGATGCGTTTTAAAATGCTGGATCTGAACAAATCTTGCCTCCTTATCCTCCGCGACCTTTCCTCAGCCTTCGATACGGTCAAAACACGACATCCTCCTTGACTTACTTGAATGCAGGATGGGGTTATCAGGGGTCGTTCTGAACTGGTTCACCTCGTTTCTATGCAATAGAACTCACAGAATCAAGGATAACCAGTCCCTGCCCAATACCACTCCGGTCACATTAGGGGTCCCACGGGGGTTCACCCTATCACCTACTCTCTTCAACCTGTTGGTGGGTCTTTAACCGAAATTCTGAGATTCTCCAATGTCCAATACCACATGTACACAAATGACACCCAGCTGTACCTAAAAAGGTCTGCCGAGATCCAAGCTGGCTACGCTGAGGGCATCTCTAAACTCTGCTGCACGGCTCGTCACTGGATCCAAATGGAACAACCACAACCCTCCCGATCTAAAGGCACTAAACTGGCTTCCTTATGAGGCAAGGATATGGCTGAAAACTGCTTGCATGACCCATAAGGCCCTTCACTTCAACACACCGAAGTACCCAGCTGATCAATCGCTGTCTGGTGGCTGCAGATCCTCTCGAAGCACCAGCACCTTACCGTTGAAACCTCTGGAATTTTGGAAAAAGAAAACCTACAACCGAGCCTTCTCTGGATTGGCCCCTAGGATCTGGAACTCCCTGCCCCCTGAAATCAGACTGAACCCTTCAATTACATCATTCAAAAAATAAGGTGGGGTTCAAGTGAGCACTGAAAACTACAGAGAGCACCAGAGGGAAGCACACTGCATATAGCACTATGGACCGAGAGAAAACAAAGGGTGATAAGTCAATCTACTTGGATTCTTAAGTTCAATATCTGTGAGTACAGCATTACCATGTGCGTGCCGCTCACACTTATTGTGTGTGTGTTTCACTTCTAGGAGCACCGTCCTGTACATTGTCTGTATATCTCACTTCCCGATTAGCACACTTTTTTTTTAGTTTTATATATATAGCACAAACTTGACCTGAAGATATCGGGTATCAGAGCTCTTTACATGAGCACCAGTTGCGCTACATTAGAACACATTAATTTTTTCTTCGGCACAGGGAGATTAAGCGATTTGCCCAGAATCACAGGATGTTGAGCCGACGCCGAGACTCGAACCCGGTTCCCCAGATTTGAGATCAACCTCCCTAGCCGTTAGGCCACATCCTCTCCCCATGGTGCATGATCTCTCTTATTGGATGCAAGAGTAAGGCTAAATGCACAGCCTTACCATACGCGTGCATGTCACACTTATGGTGTGTGTGGGTTTCACTTCCTGGAGCACTGCCCTGTAAATTGTCTGTAAATCTCACTTCCTGATTTGCACACCTTGGTGCGTGGTCTCTTTTATTGGATTCAAGAGTCAGGCTGAGTGCACAGCCTTACCACACGTGTTCAAGTCACACTTATAGTGTGTGTGGATTTAGTTTCTAGGAGCACCGCCCTGTACATTGTCTGTAAATCTCACTTCCTGATTTGCACACCTTGGCACGTGATCTCCTTTATTGGATACAAGAGTCAGGCTGAGTGCACAGCCTTACCACATGTGTGCAAGTCACTCTTATAGTGTGTGTGGATTTCGTTTCTAGGAGCACCGCCCTGTACATTGTCTGTAAATCTCACTTCCTGATTTGCACACCTTGGCTCGTGGTCTCTCTCATTGGATGCAAGAGTCAGGCTGAGTGCACAGCCTTACCACACTTGTGCAAGTCACACTTATAGTGTGTGTGGGTTTCGTTTCTAGGAGCACCGCCCTGTACATTGTCTGTAAATCTCACTTCCTGATTGTCACACCTTGGCGCGTGATCTCCTTTATTGGATACAAGAGTCAGGCTGAGTGCACAGCCTTACCACATGTGTGCAAGTCACTCTTATAGTGTGTGTGGATTTCGTTTGTAGGAGCACCGCCCTGTACATTGTCTGTAAATCTCACTTCCTGGTTTGTGCACCTTGTTGCGCAGTCTCTGTTATTGGATGGAAGAGTAAGGCTGAGTGCACAACCTTACCATACTCGTGTAAGGCAGACTTATAGTGTGTGTGGGTTTCGTTTCTAGGAGCACCGTTCAGCACATTGTGTGTAAATCTCACTTCCTGGTTTGCGCACCTTGTTGCGCAGTCTGTGTTATTGGATGCAAGAGTAAGGCTGAGTGCAGATCCTTACCATACGCGTGCAAGTCACACTTATGGTGTGTGGGGGTTTAACTTCCTGGAGAACCGCCCTCTACATTGTCTGTAAATCTCACTTCCTGGTTTGCGCATGTTGGAGTAGGGTCTCATTGGGTGCAAGCGTCACACTGAGTGCACAGCTTTACCATATGCGTGCAAATCACACTTATAGTGTGTGGGTTTCACGTCCAGGAGCATGGCCCTGTACGTTGTCTGTAAATTTTGCTTCTAGGAGCACCGTCCTGTACATCGTCTGTAAATCTAACTTCCGGGTTTGCACACCTTGTTACGCAGTATCTGTTATTGGGTGCAAGTGTCACCACCCGAACCACGGCGCTCAGACCAATCACGATACTGCTGCCATGGTGGTGACAGCATTGTTGTGATTGGCTTAGGGAAGCCTGTGTGATTCCTGCTTCCGGTCCGGGAGGAACAGAAGAGGACGGAGGAGAAGCAGCAGCCATGTAAGTGATATTTCATATGTTTTTCTCTCCCCCGACGAACCCGTACTGCTCGGTGGCAGCTGCCACTAGCATTGGGTACAAGTGTCAAGCTGAGTGCAGAGTCTCACTCATCGGGTGTGAGTTTCAGTTCTTGAAGCATAGACTCACTCAATGACTGAGTCCCAGACGATGGTGTGAAGCCCACCTCTTGGAGTAAAGCTCTTTGCAATGGGCTTCCATTGACATTAACATTTATGCACCAAACTTCGGTCTCAAATTTCACTTTTTGTGGACACTTAGCCTTGACTTTACTTATGAAGAGGGGAAGGGCCGGGATTTCAAGACACTTCTGCTTGGATTGACCAATCCGAAGAGCTAGGGAGTCTGCTGTGTAAATATGAACAACCGTGCCCTCTCGCAATGCCCTCCCTCCGGAGTGACACCTTGTGGGTGCAGGAAGAGGCTTATATGGAGACTGCCAGGACAGACGAAGAGATGGCAAAGAGACATAAACCAAATACTGAGGCTAGGTTCACACTACGCAAATACCTCGACATACAAATACATATACACATACATACATACCTATGAATAATGTCAACACGTTGCGGCTGTAGCGTGCCACAGACCGTGCACTGTATGGAGCCAGGTAGTATGGGTCAGATGAGAAGACGCGGCAACAAAGGTCAGAAAGAAAAACAACCATTGGTGAAGTCAATAGGTATGGCCTTGGCAAGCCCGAAATGTCTGATTTATATTTGGCAACCAAATACTACTGGCATTTAAAGTTTAAAAGTAATAACAAGAATAGCTAAAGTTGTCTGTAGTCGAGACTTAAAAGTGCTGCAGTTTCAAGGTGGTGTGCATATATTTGCAAACAAATAAATAAGTGGAAAATGACCCAGTTTTAAATGTAAAATGAACCCAGAGATTGTCTTGGCACTGAAGTGGACTCCTTCTTAGGCGGATGAGTGAGTGTACACAAGCAAAATGCCATCACTGACAGTGAAGATAGACCAATGGCTGTACTGGGCCGAACCACTGCCCCACGCTGCGAGGGGGGGACGCAAAATGTGCATGTCACTTGCAAAGGCCAAAGTTTGAGGGCGGCTCACAATAAGCTCCTCCCTGTGTGTGTGTGTGTATGTATATATCTATATATATATTTACTATGAATTTACTTTGAAACATAAGGCCAGTAACATCCCTAAAGATGTCTCTAAGTCAAACCTAACACCCTGAAACTACTTGCACAGAGGGCAGCAGCTAAATGCAGCGTTGCGAGGGTGGGAGGGTGGGAGATAATGAGGACAGGTAGGAGAGCATGGGCAGAGAAAACAATATGTCATATTATGGCGGTAACAGCAATAATAAACAAGCGTTGGCAAAGCCAATCGGTCTCGCTTATGGGAGAGCTTTTGTTTTTGTCAATGTATTTCCGCCATGTTGTACACGAGAGCGGCTGCTGTTCAGCGCGGCTAAAAGTTAGTGAGATGGGGAGGAGTGGGATAGATTGGAGTGGGGGGGGGGGGGGGGAACCAGCCACTGTGGAGCAGCAGAAGAGGGGTGCACGTGTGTCTGCGGGGGATAAAATCCGTCTGCACCCCGTCCACTCCAGGCAATAATGTTCTGTATGTGGTTTAGGGGCAGACTGGCCATTCTGCCATTTCCTCAGTAGGCTGAGAGGGTTGAGGGGCTGCTTTGAGAGCAGAGGGGGCTGCCATGACACCCCCCCCCCCCCCTCCCGTGGCCTCATTCTAGTCACGGCCTCCTGCTGTGTGGGAGTTAGATTGAACATTTTTGTCAGGGCTGATTCGAAGTAATTAAAGAGTATCACATCCAGCAAGGTGCACAAGTATCCCTTCAGCTAACATGGGTCCACGCGCTATTTTGGATCACAGATTCATTTCAGGCTGGCTGGGGAGGGCGTGTGGCCCCTGCGTGGCTCGGGGTGGCCCCATGCTGGCCCTGGGAAGCTGTGGGAAATTGGGAATCCTGCGGGCTGGCTTCAGGGCCGTAAAGCAGCGTGCCACCCTTCAGAAGCAGCTGCTGTGGCGCGAGAGGCGTGAGCGTGATTGATTTGTAGCAGAGAAGCACAGACCGCGACAAATCGACACTTCCACCCATTAGACCCACCCCCCTCCTCCATCTGACACGGAGAGTATATACTCGATTCCCAGCCTTCTGCTCTGGCTTGTGAGGGTGCGCTCTTTCCAGGCAACCACCAGCACTCCCCCGTGGCACCCTCTGACCACCAGAGCGCCCCCGTGGCACCCTCTGACCACCAGAGCGCCCCTGTGGCACCCTCTGACCACCAGAGCACCGCGTGGCACCCTCTAACCACCGAGGCACCCCCGTGGCACCCTCTGACCATCGGAGCACCCCCGTGGCACCCTCTGACCATCAGAGTGCACCCGTGGCACCCTCCGACCACTGGAGCTCCCCTGTAGCACCCTCTGACCACCAGAGTGCCCCCGTGGCACTCTCTGACCATCGGAGCGCACCCGTGGCACCCTCCGACCACTGGAGCTCCCCCGTAGCACCCTCTGACCACCAGAGCACCCCCGTGGCACCCTCCGACCACTGGAGCTCCCCCGTAGCACCCTCTGACCTCCAGAGCGCCCCCGTGGCACCCTCTGACCACTGGAGCGCCCCGTGGCACCCTCAGGCTACTGGAGCACTCCCTTGCCGCCCTCCATCCACCGGAGCTCCCCTATGGCACCCTTCAACCACTGAAGCTCCCCAGTGACACCCTCTGACCACCGGAGCTCCCCCGTGGCACCCTCCGACCACCGGAGCGCCCCCGTGGCACTCTCTGACCACCGGAGCGCACCCGTGGCACCCTCTGACCACCGGAGCGCCCCCGTGGCTCCCTCCGACCACTGGAGCGCCCCCGTGGCACCCTCTGACCACCGGAGCACACCCATGCTACTCTCTGACCACCGGAGCGCCCCCGTGGCACCCTCTGACCACTGGAGCGCCCCGTGGCACCCTCAGGCTACCAGAGCACCCCCTTGCCACCCTCCATCCACCGGAGCTCCCCTATGGCACCCTTCAACCACCGAAGCTCCCCAGTGACACCCTCTGACCACCGGAGCTCCCCCGTGGCACCCTCCGACCACTGGAGCTCCCCCGTGGCAACCTCCGACCACCAGAGCGTCCTCGTGGCACTCTCCGAGCACTGGAGCGCCCCCATGCCACCCTCCATCCACCAGAGCTCCCCCATAGCACCCTTCGACCACCGGAGTGCCCCTGTGGCACCCTCTGACCACAAGAGCTCTCCCGTAGCACCCTCTGACCACCGAAGCTCCCCCATGGCACCCTAATAACAAACTGCCACCAGAACTCCTCCATAACAAACTCTTTCCAGGCACAGTGCTCCCCCGTGGCACCCACCCTCCCACAGCACCTATGACACACCTACCACATAGCCACACATACCTCATCCACAGCACATCCCTACCACAGAACCACAAGCCCTCTCTCACGGCACCCTCGTACTACAAAACCATCAGGCAATCTGGCATGACTCCCTCTTCCCACTGAACCACAAGACCCCCCACAGCACAAACCTACACACAGAAATGCACAGCCTTAGCCCACAGCACACCTCTGCCACAGAACCACAGGGCAATCACCCTCGCCCATGCCTACTACAGAACCATAAAGCAATCGCCCTCCGCATACGTCTACTATAGGACTATAACGTCCTCTACAACACCCACAATACCATGGTTTATGGTACAAACCTCCCATAGAACTACGCAGCCATTGCCTACAACGAGGTTCTACCACCGAACCCCAAGACTCTCTCTCACACAATGTGCACACAGGACTGTTATGGGGCCTGTACAGCAGTCCCTGTGTCTAGATAACACTTAAGGCATGCCTACTTTAAATGAAAATAAGGTGATCGGTTAAATTGAAGGCGGTACGTAACAGATCTCAGAAGCTACAAGCACAACAGAAGGGTAACAATTTACTCTAATAGTTAGATCTGGAAATTGGTGCCCCAGGGAATGAGATGGGTGGTTTTCTTGAGGTCTTCTTTAGGTAAAGGTGGATTGGACGCCTTTCCTTTCCCGCCTTACTTTCTATGTTGGAGCCCTCCTTTAATCGAGGCAGTACAGCACTGCCAAAGCATAGTCTTTGGGTGTCACCATATCCTATGTGGTATATTGTATGACCAAAATATTAGGTGCTCTCTTAGAACCTCATCAAAGTAGGTAGATGTGGAGTTAAGACGACCTATCTTGGGGGTGTGGTGATAGGTGATGTAGCGAAAGAAATGTTTATGTAGGTCGGTAATATTAACCCCAATGTGATGACATGCAATCCCGCGGTGTCCAGGTTTTAGTCAAATTATTGATGTATTATTGACCCTTCCACAAGGTACATGTGATAGAAAACACTTTAATTGTTCTGCCCATTGTGATGTCATAGTCTGAATTCTGTGCCCCCTGTGATATCGTAGTTCGAGCAAACCTTGTGCAGGTTGTGACATCACAATCTGAATGCTCCGAGTAGAAATACGACAAATTGTAAGATGAACATTAGCCAGACTGGGCTGCAAACTGCACATTTTTTTGTTGCTAATTAAAACAGTTGACCTTTAAGTCAGATGAGTAAGAAATAGTTTGGAAATTGATTAAATCAAAGCAAAAAAGATTGATATGTTCTCACTTATGCAATACACATACAAATGGCAGCCGGCCGAACTTGGACCCACATCCAGCACCCATACTAGGAACCTTGGAAAAACCATTGACAACAAACTGGTCCATGACCACACAAGTCAGCGCCGTCACTGCATCCCGCTTCTGCACCCTGCAGATGCTGAGGAAGATCTTCAGATGGCTCTCAAGCGACGCTAGAAAAACTGTCACTCACACCCTAGTCACCAGTAAATTGGACTATGTGAACACCTTCTACGCCGGGTTCCTCAAGGAACTCACTAGAAGACTTCAAACCATCCAGAACTCGACAGCCAGACTCATAGTCCACCTCCCACACAGAAATCACATCACACCTCAGGGAGGTCCACTGGCTCCTGATAAACAAACTAAATGCATCCTCCTCACACACACATTCAAGGCATTCCACAACTCGGACCCCACCTACCTGAACAGTCGCATATCCTTCAACCAGCCACCCAGACACCTCTGCTCCGCAGGACTTCTACTCGCACAGATCGCGCGCATACACAACCAGATCAGGAGGACGGGCGTTCTCTTAGACCCCTCATAAAGCGTGGGTCACCTAAAGTTCCACATCGATGACCACAACAACAGCGCACAGCTCCTTGACAGTAAGAGCAGCCTCGGATTTACTCCGATTGTCTACTACTCTACACACACCGCAGGACACATGCTGGATCTAATTTTCACCTCTAGCAACCACGTCAAATACAGCCACGTCACAGAACTCACATGGACCGATCACTCCATCCTCTACTTCAGCATCTCCAGCCCGTGCACCGCCACCCCCAAGATGACCAACACCCCCAACTGGAGGTGGAACAAAATCTCTAGGGCCAGTTTGGCGAATGCCCTCAGCACCTCCAAGCCTGCTACTGCCACCAACCTCAGCCAGGGAGTGAAAAACGTCAACACCCGGAACACTAATTGCATAGACAGCATTGTCCCGATCAACATCTAGAGAAAATCCTCCAAAAAGGCCAGCTGATACACCCAAGAACCCAGAACAGCTAAACGAGACAGCAAGCAGTAGGAGAGGAGATGGCACACCAGCAAGGACACCTCCAATAGGGAAGCCTCCAAGACTTTCCTCAGCCTCTACCACTGCCCGCTGAGGGCATCAAAGAAGACAGCCCTTGCCGCATGCATTGAAACCAGTGCCAACAACACCAAAGAACTTTTCACCATCGTTAAGGAATTCTCCAATCCGGCTGCCAGCGAAAACAACATCACACTCTCACAGAAGCTGTGCGACAACCTCGCCCACTTCTTACACGGCAAGATCGCAACAATATACAGAAACTTCAAACCCCAACCCACACCTACGGACTTTCTCGATGGTTACACCACCACTGCAACTAACACTAACCACACACTGACCACCTGAAACATCCTCTCCACCCATGACACCACCTCCACCATGAAATCCATCCACTTAGGAGTTCCCACAGATCCATGCCCGCATCACATCTTCAACCTTGGAAACCAAAGGATGGGCCCAAAACTCACCACCCTACTCATCACCTCCCTACTCATCACCTGTATCACCACCGCAGCATTTCCCGACGCCTTGAAACACGCCGAAGTCAGACCACTACTCGGAAAACCCTCCGCCGGGCTCAGCCTACATTAACCACCGCCTGAACTGCCACCAACCGTCCAGAAGACTACGCTCCGCCTCCTTTTCACTTTCCCATACTCCCCGCATCTACCAAAGCAGAAGTGGAGGACGCTCCTTCTCCCACATCACAGCAAAGAGCTTGAACAGCCTCCCCACACACCACTGGACCATCACCTCACTTCCGGAATTCCAAATGGCCCTCAAAACCTGTTATTCAAATAAGCCTCCGGGGTCTGCAAGCCCCTGGATACCCTATTGTGTGATTAGCCACGCTTTAGAAATCCTGATTGATTGATTGAAGATTGATTGGATGGCCTCCCATCCCACAGCAGAGCCTCCTCTTCTCTTCTGGAATTCGGCAAGAAGCTGAAGACATGGCATCTCAATTAACACCTTCGCCGCGGCAGGAATTCCGCCGCGGCGCTGGGTGGGGGTTTGGGGGAAGGTGCGGTGGCGCTGTGCTCATGACGGAACAACTCCGTCACGAGCCACGGTTGAGCTGTGCTCATGACGGAGTGGTTCCGTCACGTCTCCGCCCACTACGCTAATCGCCCGCACAGGCGCAGCATGACGGAACCACTCCGTCATGAGCACAGCGCAACCGTGGCTCATGACGGAGTGGTTCCGTCATGAGCGGGGAAGGGGTTAAGCTACCAACCATAGACAGAGCTAGGCACACACACCTGCTCAGCGCCAGGATACCCTTGCAGGTGATCAACCAACCCTAGCCAGGACTAGACACACGCGCACCTCCTCAGCGCCAGGATACCCTCGAGGGTGATTAACCAGCCCTAACCAGGGCTAGGCACACGCACCTCCTCAGCGCCAGGATACCCTCGCGGGTGATTAACCAACCTTAGCCAGGGCTAGACAATTGCACCTCCTCAGTGCCAGGATACCCTCGCGGGTGAATAACCAGCCCTAGCCGCTGCTAGGCACGCGCACCCCCTCAGCGCCAGGATACCCTCGCGGGTGAATAACCAGCCCTACCCAGGGCTAGGCACGCGCACCTCCTCAGCGCCAGGATACCCTCGCGGGTGATTAACTAGCCCTAGCCATTGCTAGACACGCGCACCTCCTCAGCGCCAGGATACCCTCGCGGGTGATTAACCAGCCCTAACCAGGGCTAGGCACGCGCACCTCCTCAGCGCCAGGATACCCTCGAGGGTGAATAACCAGCCCTACCCAGGGCTAGGCACGCGCACCTCCTCAGCGCCAGGATACCCTCTCAGCTTATAATTAATAGAGCAATAGTTACAGTAAGATACGACTGTTTACTCTCTAGGTGTTACCAGTTTAAATGAATTTTTCCAAGTATATACATGTATTAGAACCCTGATGCGCTCCTTGTGCGCGTGCTGTGCTTGCTGCTTTGTTTGCAGCTCTGGGCCAGTGCCCCCGCCGGCCAGGCAAGGGTTAAGCGCAGATACGCGCGTCCTGTAGTTGTTGGCAGGCTCGGGGCAGCAGCTGGTATTTTCAAAGTCATATTTCACTTCACACAGGAGGGGTTAATGGCGGCGGGTGGTTGTCACAGCTGAGATTAACACAATGAAATGCAATTACCTCCGACCGCAGTGGCCCCTCCCAGCCCCGGGGGAGGCGGCCCCGGCGGCCTCCGGGCTGCGAAGGGCTGCTCGAGGCTCATTAGCGGGTCCGCGAAGGGCAGTAGAGGCTCTCAGGGGGGGCCCTCAGCGCAAGGGTGCCCGGTGAAGGGCCGCGTTGTAAATAATACTGGCGTCTGCCCCGGCATTAAAAGCCCATACGAGTAATATATGACATATTATGATGGTGGTTTCTCAAAGGGGCGTGGCCAGTGTTATGCAGGGCGTGGCTTAAAACGGGTAAACTAAAAATCTGTGCCCGACTTGTATTTTGCTGTTTCTGTCATTGCATCCAGATATATGATACAAGTAATATCACACGTACAACAAGTCAGGACTATTGGCTTTGCCAGTAGTTTTTTGTTGCATTCCATAAATAGGCAGCAACTATAGCTTGTTGCATATAATATTGAAAACGTTTCCACTTAAAGCCCTGGTGACACCACGACAATGTTAATGCTCCTGAGTTTCGAAAAGAGAAGTGGAATCCAGAGAGCAAATGACTCCCTTTAAAGGATTTCCCTTCCCCCTACAATGCTCACCTGGCATGACGTCATGCCGTAACTTCTCCACTAGTGAGAAGTGAGCAGTGTACATGGATGTGCCTGCTGTCCCTGCAGTCCGGAAAAAAATGGACCGCCTGCGCCGGGGCACAAAACAGAGCCCGATAGAGACCCGTTTCTAGGCCCCCTTTAAAAAACTGCCGGTGCTCAGACGCGGTGAGACCCGGCCCACTTAAAGCCCCATGAGTAGTATATATAAGGTAAAGGTCCCCCAACTCTATTTGATAATCTTACTGAATAATATATGAGATAAAGGACCCCAACTGTATATTCTAATTTTACTGCGAGTCAACAAAAAGCCCATGTAGTACCAGTATCAGGAGTTTGCACAGTTTTTATGAAACCTTCCCAAAGTTGTAGCAAACACTTTGCAATTTTGTGAAGGTAATGAATTTTTATGCTTTGCCTAATTCTTTCTTGAATATATATGATTTTTGTGACAAATTATATTCAACAATTTTCAATTTAACGCTAAGTAAATGCTTCTGCGCAAGATATATCCCACAGAAAACTGAAAAGGTTACTATGTAGAGGAAAGGTTTTCACACAATTTCTACCCATGCTCCCTTCAATTAGGATGAAAATGACCTCACTATGCGTTGAAAATCATTTTGTGCTCTGCAGGATAACGTTGCTCAGTCTAAGGGAAACTCCAATTTCGAAAGCTTGTTTTGCAAAGGACGAAAAGCTGAAACTTGGAAAACTCTGACCCAGAAAAATTAATCTCATAGTCCTGAAATCTACAAGGTCACAGAGAACCTGGGAGTCTGGGGGTGCGCTTTAATATGCAGGTGGAAGATGTGGTCAACTATAATAGTCACTTCTTTCCAACTCCCCATCTAGCAGCGAAATACGTTTTTGAAAACTTTGTCTCCCTTCCCCACTTTCACTTAATTCCTCATCTACATTCGGACCTCGTGATGCCAGGTGGCCAAAGTGATGGTGATGGAGTGGGGACATGACGAGGCTTCCGAAAAGCATTAACAAACCTTGGGGGAACCTCAGAAGTCTTCTGATCCAATGAGAGAGAGGCCTTGGAGGCCATGTTGTTGTGGAGGAGGCAGGGCTTCGGAGCGGGCAGCGGCACTCTTGTCTTGCGGCTATAATCCGGATGTTTATTATAAAGAAAATAACTAACAAGCATTGTTAATGCCCATAGGTCTGGCTTTAAAGGGATGTTGATTGTTAATGTGAGGCATACAAATAAATAGCAGGGGAATAGATATGTATTTGTATGGAAGCAAAGAACTGTAGAATAATATTGGTGGAGGTTAAAAGGTCAGGCGACGGTTGCACTGTCAAGCCAGACCTAAACATCCATGTAGGTTAAGACTGCCCTACTCGCATCTGTGCTGCTGCCAGAGAAACACACCATAAATTATCGAGTTATCTAAGACACTTTAATAGCATTACAATATCACGTGTGTGCCCTTGAAAGGTAAAGCTCGGGTAGCTGGATAAATGAAAAAAACGATCACAGCTGCCTGTTGCCAAAGCACTTTTTTTGTGGAAGCACACAACTGCTGCCCAATCAAAACATGTACTCCTGGCTCCCAACATGTGGGCGGAGCCAAAGCTCCTCTCTAGTGATGCTCACATAATTGGCGACAGCTGCGCTGTCAAGCAAGACCATGAGAACCTGCCACCTCGAGCCGTACCTAACACAGTGTCCGCTGCTCGTTGGCAGGACCGCACTATGAACCCACTCCCTGAACGTCACCCCCTCCGCTGTATCTCTGACTGGTGCCGTCACTGTGAGGGAAATTAGTATAATGCACAGATCTCCGATACCTCAGTTGGATCCTGACCTCTTAGCGTAATCAGGGAATAATATGGCATTCAGCTCCCCATCAATCAGGGTAACACTGTACCTTCAGCAAGATGTCCTAAAGATTCTGAAACTGGCACCATAAATGTGGTGCCAGAGTAACTCCATGGACAGAGATTTTACTCTCACTCCATCGTTACCAGGAACAAATACGAGGCACGCACCCTGCCGCTGATCTCTAGATCTGAGTCCAGTTTCTGCCTCTGGACAGAATCAAGATGGCAACCGTTGCACAAACCATGGCACCAGCCGGCGCCTGGACCAGACTGTGCTCCCTGCATCTTCATGGCACCTATGTTCATATACTGATCGAGGGGAGAAGGGCGGCATCAGCAGCTCCTTGGCCTTGCAAGAAGATGTGGAGAGGTCGGCGTAACCGTACCAAACTCTTCTCTTCGATCTGTATGTGACCAGGAATGGGCTCGCCAAGGGTCTCGCCAACAGTTTCAGTCTGCCTCTGTCTGAAATGCAGTGGCTACCTGACCATTTGAGTTGCTCTGTAAGGGAGATATGTTTTCATTAATGGGAAGGGGTTCGGATGGAGTTGTTCGGCGATACATGTTGCATGCATCTGTTGATTGCGTAGCAGGTTTGATTCATCGTCTTGGAGTTCTTTCTGGAAACTTCTTCTGTGCGCAACTGTCCCTTCAGCCTGTCTTAGACGTAAATTACTCCTGAATTTCTAGGTGCCAGACGCAGTTACTCTGAGGCAGTAAGCAATTCTTACATCCGAGTCTGAAGCCCACACACTTCCACACACCCATATATGCTCACATGCGCCTATTAAGAAGTAGGCCTGGGCGGTAAATTCCGTTCGCGGAATTTGGGTAATTTCGCGTTCCGCGGAGAACGCGAAATTGCCCAAAAATCTGCGTTCCGGGACTTCGCGAAATTTTTTGCTTGCTCGCGTTCTCAATATGCGTGTTCGCTAGATATTTCACCCCGAGCACGCAAACAGCGATCGCGAACAGGCAAAAAGTATCGCGAACAAGCAATTCCCCGTGTTCGCAGAATTTCTGCGTGTTCGCGGAGATTTTTTACCGTTTCGCGGAGATTTGCGTAACGCGATTACGCAAATTACGCCCACCCCTATTAAGAAGCACGCACATACTCACATCCACTTATCGACAAGCACGCACTCTCATACTCAAATTCACCCACCCACTGGCACATGTGCCCACATACTTACACAAACATTTACACATTCACTCATGTGCCCAAACTTTCAAATTCTCACTTAGTAGTGGGCCGCCGCAGTAATACGGGCTCCACATAGTAGGCAGCAGTGGCGGGCAGTGGGAGGTGCGGAGCACTGGAGCGTGATGGCCAAGGATGGAGCTGGAGACATCGGCGGGGCAGCAGGAACCATAAAGTACTTTTGCCTCCACTCATTGGCTAAACTTCTGAAGCATCAGCCAATGAGAGGGGGACCTTTATCAACTCTTCACGTGGTGGGGTGAGGCTTGCTGACTACATTTCACTCTATGATAAGCTTGGAAAGGACATTGTGAGTCTTCGTGGTAGGTAGTCGGCCCCAGGACAGGGCTTAAAACTACCCCCCCCCCCCCTTCACCCAAGGGTTGACTTTATCAATGATGCTGCCGTGCGGCAGCAGGGGAGAATCTTCACAGGGCTTTGGATAGCTGCTAAGATCACTGCCCTCAGGCCTATGATATCTTCAGTCTGGCGCACTTTGGCTGCATGGCTCAGGTGCATGACACGTTAACTGTCTGCCTGCTCGTGACATGATGAGTGTCTGTCAGGCTGACCCTCGCTCAGTCTGACATTCATCATACACTGGAAAAATGGGGAGGGCGGAACCCTGGAGCCCACCTTAACGAGCCACCACCAGGATCAGAACTAAGCTCACAGCCTCCCAGGCCAAGTTCCAATCAATTGTTTTCTGAAAAGCCCAAAATGTGTCTGTGGTGGAGACCCACACTCTGAAAACTCCCAAATGTGATATAATTTGTCTTCATGTGGACATTGGATAATCACAAAGAAAGGCGCGTGGACATTGGGTCTCCATCAGCATGAGCCGACGTCAAGGTGAAATATCCCACTGCACAGTCCCTGACCAATGTCACCGTCCTGTCATCACACTGATGAAGTAGGGAGATGTTTCCTTCTCTTTATGTTCCTTAATCCTAGTTTTGGTTCAGCCTTTGCTCTGACACTGCCGCCCTGCCTCTAATGTACATTAGTATTGCATATGGCTGCTGCATTTCTGTAGTTTTGGAATAATTTCCATATGCTGCAGAGTTAATACGGAAGAAACTACTCAAGGACTGAAGGCAGATGAAACTTCTATGATTTGCATTGAACTCCACATTTTGGGGGAGTCACAAAAATTGACAGTGGTATGCATGGACATCTACTCACACCTAACATTGCCCAGAATGCACCTGCTGCACTGTCTAAAGGCAGGTGACGCATTAGAGTGTAGTGCAATTGTACACTATATAATGCCAAAAACAAAAGCACACAAAAACGTGTTTTTGGAGTATATTTAGCAGGGTGGTGAAGCCTCGTCCTCGGCGGCCACAGAAAATATGAGGATGTTGCATTTTCTTTCCAGTTCAGGAAAAAACAATTCCTCCATCTCTGTTTCAATTTTCAAAGATGGCGGAGCGGAAACAAAATGGCTGCCGCTGAGAGTAAACTAAATACCCAAATGTGCCACATTGCATTTAGGAGTCGGAGCCAGGGCAGCGGGAGGCAGATGTTGTTTTAGAATGGATGACGTTTTGTTGGCTGTGTTTCCATCACCAGATGCTCTCTTTCTTCCTGCCCCCACTTCCCTCAGGACACCCCCAGCTCATCCTGTTGCTCTGAAGATGAAACAAGCAGCAGCCTGTGTTCTTGCAACAGTTTGAGTTTGTGCTCAGCATGGGTGGACAGCTGCAACAGGGGTTGAAAAAGCTCCCAGAATCTACAGAGAGAGAAACTGAACAGTCCCACATTCAGCCATGATTCCTGTACAAAGGCAGGATGCGCACGGGATGGCGGAAGAAGAGATCTGGCTGAAAAGCGCCGGTGTGACCTAGATCGATGGATACAACCGCGCTTTCTTGGCCAAAGCCATATCCGTCTTCCATTTTGTGCCCGGACTCTTTACAAACTCCTCTTCCTCTCAAAACACACTACCTACAAGGGTTGAGGCGAAGTTTGCGCCTCTTTGCTTTCATAATGCAATCTCCTCTGTAGGAGGAAATGCTCCTCACAACAAAAGACCCTTTGAGTTTACACGTTTCAATGATCACATTCATGCGTCCTAAGCCTACGAATAAACTGAACTCAATGTTTCCACTTAAAATATCTTTTGTTGTGTTTACTGTAGTCAAGATATGCTGGTGGCATCACTGACGTCTACAGAGGAGGATTATGGGTCTCGTCAGTTTAAAACTCCAGAACAGAAATCTTGAAAAAGCAACAATTTGTGTGCATTTCCACATTTTAGGGCTTTCATAAAGATCCCCACTGGTATGCAAGGAAATATATACGCAATCTTATTTTCCCATGCAAATCCCTTGTGTTCCGTACTTACTCCTGCAAGGATGGCTGCAGGATAGAAAATCCGCAGGGCTGAGCATTGGAACAAGGGTACATTAATAACTTACTTTTCCATAAGGAAACTATATTTTTGTTTGGAGTAGAACCTTCCTTTAAACCACGCCAAAATATTGGTTTCTTAAGCATGCTTTTCCTTCATATTAGCAAACTCAAGCCAAGTATGTAGGAGTAAATTTACATCTGCTGATTTAGTTGTGAAAAGCATCAGGAATGTTTGTGAATTCTAGCACAGTTACACCTTCCCAGGAATTCACCCAATTCCTAATGGTCACACCTGGACGCACCGATGCTCTGCCATACATGCAGATTTTACCGGAGTGGAAAGTTCCACCTACCCGCGTAAATGTCGCCAGATCCCAATTATGTGAATTAGGATCTGCTGTGTCTGCCCTTTGTGGGCATTTTATGAGCTTACATAAAATTTGAATTTGCAATAAGAAGTGCTTTGAATCAGGTCTGGTATGTTGTGGTGCAGAAAGGGCTCCATTTCAGCTTTCACTGAGATGAGATGTGGTTTAGTGATTTATGCTGGATTGGAACCAGGGGGGCCATGTTCTCTTTCTGAAATGTGCTTTCTGCGCCCCCACTTAAGCACATCTTGTGATCTTTGACAAATTACTTAATCTGCCTATGCATGTGTTTCCAAATGACCACAAGTTGGAAACATCCTTCCAGTGCTTAGCAATGGACGAGCCACTGTGACAAGGTATATGTGGTGAACTGCAGTCCCAAAGAGAGGGCAACAAACACCCTGACAGTGTACAATCGAGCCCTACATACTCCGCCGTGGTCTGATCTAAATTTTATTTGGTGTCGATCTAAACCCAACTCCTAGAAAATCAATACATCGCCGCGGTCTGATCTAACTTTTATTTGGTGTCGAACTGAACCCAACTCCTCGAAAATCAATACACCGCCGTGGTCTGATCTAACTTTTATTTGGTGTCGATCTGAACCCAACTCCTCGAAAATCAATACACCGCCGTAGTCTGATCTAACTTTTATTTTGTGTCGAACTGAACCCAACTCCTCGAAAATCAATATACCGCCGTGGTCTGATCTAACTTGTATTTGATGTCGATCTGAACCCAACTCCTCGAAAATCAATACATCGCCGGGGTCTGATCTAACTTTTATTTGGTGTCAATCTGAACCCAACTCCGCGAAAATCAATACACCGCTGTGGTCTGATCTAACTTTTATTTGGTGTCGATCTGAACCCAAGTCCTCGAAAATCAATACTCACCCGTGGTCTGATCTAACTTATTTAGTGTCGATGTGAACGCAACCCCTCGAAAACCCATACTCTGGCGTGGTCTGATCTAACCTTTATTTGGTGTCGGTGTGAACCCAAAGCCTCCAAATTCCAGAGATTCGGTCAGGTGTAGAAGAAAAACAAAATATTTTACACCATGACACCAGAATAGGATTTTGGAAAATGAATTAAAAATATTTGTTTAAGGAGCACTTTACTAGAATAGGTGTGTTTGCAAAAAATGTTCAAACATAATCGATCTTTATACAAATAATGATTTAGTCCCAGATGTTAGAAATCCTTGGTATTTGAAAAATAGTGTGAAGTGTGATCTGAGGCGCTCTTCCTCTCAGTAACATTGCTCACACTCTGTCCTTACTCTTCACTCTTCTGGCTGCCTGGGGGATTCCTACCTAAAGTTTTCCAATTTTGTTTCTTGCTGCAACTCCCTAGTTGTCAGTGAAGAAAAATTTTAAGCAGCTGTAAAAAATGAACAGCAATCCATCCACTGCTTGTGCAAATATGTTCTTTATTCAGGCCTATTTTTCGATTTTTGTGAGACGTGAATTTCCTTATTTCAGCCTTGTGACGTACTCCGACCTTGCTTATTTTCTATTCCAAATCCAATCGCAGTCAATTCTTGTATTATATTTCATGTAAAGATTAGTCTAGTAGAGGGCTTTCTTGAAGACATTTTAGTTAAAGTAGAGGTCTGCTTACAAATGGGGCTACACTCAAATCGTATTCAACTTCCAGTAAAAATTCCTTTCTGCTAGTTTCTTTTGCTTTTACCAAAGGTTAGGTCAGTCTTTTTTCACTGAAAGTGTATTTTTCACATAATGTCTAATGAAACAATAGACCAAGACCTAGTATTTAGGGAATTACTTATGGATGGTTCCAGAACACACAGCGGTCGGTGTAAACCTGAAGTAAAACCATAAATGATGGAATATCTTTAGATGAGTGATATCAGAACCTCTCTCAGAGAGTCAATGACTGCCTGCTACAAAAAGGTTCCATTTTAGGGCAAACCCCGTCTGTGATTTGAAAAATTGGAACATTTTTGAGAAAAGTCTTTCATAGGGCACAATCGGGTGTGCAGTGGCACTCATGGTGTTTCATTTTACTCTGAGTTTATGATTAGGGTCGTTGAGGGCGAAGGATACGTGTTCTTGGAAGTGAATTTGCATTCTTACAACATTCATACATGGTTGTGAAAGGGAGAGTGGAATTTAGGGCATCGAAGATCACCAGAAGTTAATGTTTCCTTCTCTGGGATATTATTGAAGTTTGTAGCCACAGTGCCACGTGCACATCCCAGTATGGAGGAAATGTAAATAAATACAATTCTTTTTTAACTCTTCCCTTTTTTACCTTATAAGGTTGGTATGTCCCTGCCCGAAGCCTTTCTCAGAGACCCCTCTGTATTCCCTTTCTCTGCTTTCCCTCTCTGTTACCCTCTTTGCCTAGTTTCTCAGTAGAGGCTGAGAAAGACCCATGAGCCTTTGTGTGGGAACCGGATCAAAATAGGCTGATCGGTCAGAGGCCTGACCTCTTGACCCGGATTCAATTACTCTTATAGGGACTGACGGTTGGAACTTCCGGGGGAAACCATTATTCACACAGGAGGGGGTGTGGCTCGCTGTTTAGGTGTCTGAACCAGGATGCCTGTGTAGGGTTGAAGACATCAGTCACACAGGGGGGGTCGGACTGTGGCTCAGGGCGGAGCTGAACGGAACGCTGCACGTGACTGCTTCCTCAATGTTTGCCTCCCTTGTGTGTAATCTTATAACCCTACTCACTCTGGACTAGCCAAGACCTTTTAATTTTACCAAAATTGTGTCTTCAATATACTTAGCTACATGGGCTTTCAGAGAGCCCTTCTAATCCACTGGTAGGTAGGTAGGTAGATAGATAGATAGATAGATAGATAGATAGATAGATAGATAGATAGATAGATAGATAGATAGATAGATAGATAGATAGATAGATAGATAGATAGATAGATATTTTTTTTTTGCAGTTTTATACAGCACGAACTCGACCGGAAGGTATTGGAGCGCTTTACATGAGCACCAGTTTCATTACACAAGGATACATAAATTGTTTTTTAGTAGGTACTGGGGAGATTAAGTGATTTGCCCAGAATCACAGGATGTTGAGACGACGCCGAGACTCTAGCCTGGTTCCCCTACTCCAACGCAGGCAGCTGTGGCCGTAATGCCACACCCTCATTCTTATTTTTCTTTTGCCCACTACAACAAACAGAATGGGGCAATGGGCCAGCCCGCTTCAGCCATTGGCTGACATCTCGTCAGGGCTATAAGCACTATCTCAATTAGATTGCGGTTGCAAGTCAGACCTGCTTTCCTGGTCCTCCTTGGTTAGGTCTGTATAAAGCACTGGTAAGACTGCTAACAGGCATGAGGGCAGCTCGCCGTGTCTTCCCGTGGAAGGGATGCCAAATTTGGCTTTGTACATGGCGCTTTCTGAGCAAAAACCAGCTCTCACAATTCAAAGTGACCCTCAGCCTGGAGACTTCTGTGTGTAAAGGCCAGTGTTTAATTTGAGCCGGTGGTTTCCAGTGCTTGGCACCGGCACTTCATTGTCAACACCGGCACTTATTACAGTCTGCCACCTGGTGGCACTGTTAATCTAATTTAGAGATGAACACAATAACAGTTGTATATTAATTCACTATATTGCCCACCGCTCAAGCCATTCTTACAGCTATGGGGGCTTGGAATAGTTTTACGCGTCACACTTGTAGGAGTGAGATGGTTAGTAGTTGTGTTGGTATTGTCACTGGCAGTGCCGGCACGGTCAATGGGAGGTGCAAAGGCCCTGGCACTTATTTGTTTACAAATTAAGCACTGGTAAAAGCCTCTGCCTGTGTGTCCCCCAGCTCTCTGGAAGGTATATGGGCAAGCAGGTTTAGTACTGTAAAGATTGGACTCTTTAAGGGCATTCTTTGTTGCTTCAGAAAACTAGCGGCATGTGAAGTAAAAGTGACCACAGTTGTAATCAAAGAGTCACTATTTATTTTACATAGCACACAGTACTTCAGCAGGCCAGTCTCTGAAAGTTTGTCATTTCAGTCGATAAAGGAGTTGAGGCACAAAGAAATAAAGTGATTTGCCGAGGATCACACTATTTGTACAAAATATGAAACTGGAATTAGAACTGTAGTCTTCTAGATCCACACGTCCATTTTTAGGTCTTGCCTAGCTATTGCGTAGCAATCGCAATGCGAGGCTATAGTAAGGTGCTCCCAAAAGAGGATTACATGGCGAGCACGGGCACAATCACGTGCATCGTGCCGCCATGCAATCCGTTTGGCATCGTACTTCAAAGGGTCCGCTCCCCCGCCTGGAATGCGCTCCCCCGCCCCCGCCAAGCGCGCACACAAATTTGCTTTCACTTTACAGCAGTCAGCAGTCTATTGCCTCCTGTCACACGCGTCCTCCTTTCTATTCTATTCTATTTGAGAATCTGGTCACCCTCCCTATTCCTGACTTGTGTAATCCTCTTTAGTCCTGACCTTGGACCCTGTCACCTTAGGCGCCTTATCTCGGCCGCATAGTGTGGAGAGAGAGAGTTGTAGTACTTGCAGCGTAGTGTCGGGCCGGAGCACTGCTGTGCACCCAGCGCGCGGAGTGACAGAGGAGAGGCCAGAGTGTTCCTCGTAGCTTTCACTCTAAAGCACAGGGCCGAAGAGGCGATAAATGTGCAGGCTTCAGGAACGTATGTTCATGTCACATATTTTGTTATTTCATTCAGAATGATGACGCATGCTCCAGCGGGCTGAGGTGAAGTGCGTCTCTCGCCAGGTCACCGGTCTACCTTTTCAGTGGCACTCGTCTGAGGCATCCGGTGTCTCCATCGAGGCAAACCAGGCGGCCGGTGTACGGGGAGCTGACCCTCACACCGAATTGAGGGGGCCCGCGAGTGCTAATGTGTGTAATGCCACACATTCTGTTCCCTCTGCATCAATCCATTGTGTGACAGCTCTGTGAATTCCACTCTAATCTGTCTTCATTGTGCTTGCTTTATGCTCCTCATGTTACGCAATTAGGAATTGCGTACAACCTAAAAAACAAGCATTGGCAAAGCCAAAGGGTTTCACCTGTGTCAACTGGTGCTTAGAGGAGTAGTCAGAAAAAATAAATACCCCCACTTGGACCTACTTTTAGAAAGCCTGAGAACGAGCAAGTCCATTTTCTCTTTGTCTATTATTCATCCTTTCATCCCAACCCTGGCTTTCCACTCTCCCATCTTTCGCCTCTCCCATGTCCTAATCTTACCCCTTTTCTCTCTTTTCCGCTTTCATGTGTCTTACTTCTCCTTTTGTCTCTCTCATCCTATTGCCCTCCTCTTCCTCCGCTTTTTCTTTCTTTTCATCTGTCCTCAGCAATCTTGTCTCCTTACTTCCTTTTTCGCTTTTCCTACTTCCCCTCCCTCTTCTCTTGTTCTTACTCTTTGGTGTCATTTAAGTTTACGTTTTATGAAACGACCATGTTGTGAAGTGATTTTCGGGGAGCTTCACCCCTAATCAGCAACGGGCCTACATAACCAAAGGAAGGCATTTCTTTGGCTTCAAGTATGGATGAGTTCCCTAAGTTCATTCACAGTTTGGTGGTCCTCTCATGTACATTTGGCTGCTGAGCGCACCATGAAAAATAAACAAGGCCACAGGAATTATTTTATGGCAGCAATCAGGGGAATGCAATGCTCCTCTCCTTGCCGGTTTTTGAAAAACAGTCAGGGCCTCATTTGGGGTCAATTTTACATATATATTATATTTGGATATGTGTTCACCTTCTGATGCTACCAATAACAAGCATTTGAAAAACAATAGGTCTCGCAATTGAGAGTTTTAGCTTTTGACATTGTAAATGACAATGCTTTTCAGTTATGTGTTGGTTTTTAAAACATAAATCAAAGACATTATCATTTGCAATGCCAATAGCTCAAACTCTGGCAAGTGCGAGACCTATTGCATTGCAAATGCTTGTGTTGAAGGCGCCTCTCCTTCAAGCGCTAGGCCTCGGACAAACACGTCACACCAAGAGACGCCGGGTTATTGTGAGGTGAATGTCCAGAGCCAGCCAGCAGAGGCGCTGAGATTAAAAGCAGCGCGTTCACAGCCTCAGCAGGCGTGTCCTACTATGCGGGACATCCGGTAAGAAGGACTTTGTAACCCAGATGGGAGGAGCCACTGGAATTCGGAACCAGTCACTGTGTAAAGTTAGTCTGTCACTGCAACCGGAAGTCATGCCAGTCACTCTCGACAGGAGGCTGAGTCATTCTGCTAAAGGCGGGTTTATAGCTTTTGCGAGAATCTTTTAGAACTGAGCAAATAACTGACAGAAGGTTCACAAGCGGCCCCGTGGGGAAAAGGCGGGTTGGGCTGGGGCAGAGCCAGTCACATGTCAGGCTCTTTCCCAGCTGCGCTTTTAGCGGCGCTGCCCTGGTGGGAGGTCTCTTCGTCACTTTAAAAACACAGCAACTCACTCACAAATTAGCAGCAGGAAGTAATTGAAGAAAATTGTGGTACTGTGGGCCTCTCTTACGCACCTTTGTGCTCTGGTGCCACTGCACCTGCTTCACAGACACTGCCTCTGCCCCAGCGTAACTGACAGGCGCGTTTAATGGCAGAGAAGCCCAGGGTGACTTCTGGGCGCTAAATTATCCCTGCGACATTGTCAGTATATCACTGGCCGCGGCAGCTCTCGCGGGACCCGTGGGCCCATTAGAAGGCCGGCGAGTCGCTTCTGATTGCAGCCGCGCTCGTCTGGGGTCAGGTGGGTGTGACAGAAGATGACCCGTGGGCGTCTCTAGCGGGCAGAGGCCCTGCTCAAGGCGCTCAGGGGCATGACCCTGAGAACCTAATGGATTTCAGAAGCAAGAATGTGTCGCTTCTACTAACGGCAGTGAAATACCAGGGCTCAAAGAACTCAGAGCTGCGCAGGAGAAGATAGATAGATAGATAGATAGATAGATAGATAGATAGATAGATAGATAGCAGTTTTCAGCTTATTTAAATATAAAAAAACGATTTGGGATAATTTACCCATCTTAATAGAGCCTTCGGAACATGTACAGTTTATAGCAGGTTTTAATAGTTTGCAACTTATTACGAAAACTATTCCGATAGAGAGAAGGGCAAACATATATGAACCAGTCTTGGCCCTGCCCCAAAAGGTCAGTAATAATAATACGTTTATTGTATGACTAATAAGAATCTTTACAATGTCAGTACTGATTCTCAAAAAGGAAGCAATACATGAGGTATTAATAAAGAAAGCGATATCTGAGTGACGCAAGCCCATAAAAGAAGAATGGCTTTAGGAAAACTTTCAAAACGTATTATCCGAATGCATTTCATACACCAAGAAGGATTTGAGCATTGGGATGAAGTAATACAACTTTCAGGTAGCTATCAACGTTAAAGTGCTTTATGACAGAGAAAAATAGTCATAATGTGCCAACATTCTTAGAACATGTCCATAGCAGCGAGATTGGGCCTGACCCCAATAAAGTATTTGTAGTGGTTGCCACAACCATTATTTTCCTTGTATTGCAACAAAGTTCAAATGTTATATTGCAAACTGCTTGACAAAGTTGAGATAAAGTGCTTAGTCGTACACATGGTAAACACCGGCAGCCGCGCGCCACGCCCAGCTTTCTGAGGATGGATTTGATCTCGTCCAGGTCTTTGGGGAGGTCGTTTACCACTCTAATATATTTACCAAACCTAGCCAATCCACTGGGCTCCATCACAGTGAAGGCGCAGGGTCACTCAGCATACTAAGTGGTTAAAAGATTCTCTTTTGTGTCCCCAAAGCCTGGACTTCACAGTCTTGGAAAGGGAGGGCCAGTTTGGGTCGGTTTCTTTAACTTGAAGGCCCATCAACCTTGCAGCCAATGTTGGTTTAAGACCGGTTTGCCAGTCGAGCTCGGAAGGTATAGTTGCGGCTTCAAAGAGGGCGGGTTATTACCTTAGAAAGTTCCCATTGCTTCTACCATCGGTGTGTTCCTTAGCCCAGGACAGTTCATTCCGACCCGACAGGCCACAAGTAACCACAGGCATGTGGTGTCCTTGGGTCTCATCAGTGTGAGACATTATGAGCATGTGTATAGTGCCTACTACTCCTGTTAAAGCGCCGAGGCACTTCTATAGCGCATGCTCCTCACAGGAGTGTGCTTCTAGCTGGCAGAAGTGAGGCTGTTACTTCACTGCTGGCGTCAGAGTAGCATTAGCAGAATTATTCACAAAGCTAATTGCACTTGTAAGTTTGACTCACACGTGCATGTATCCCTTTAAGGCGTCTAAAACTACTTTGCCAGTTGCAAAGCGTGGTTTTGCAGTTCTAGGCTCATGTAACGATTTTTGAGTGAGTAAATCAACGACCAGGGGCGTGAAAGGGTCGCCCAAAGGCGGGAATGCGCTGGGATGTTCTGCACGCCCACAAAACGTCTTGTTTGACGGTATTCTCGTACATTTCCCTCACCCATTTCCCCTTTGCAAATGGTCAAATATTTACTCCTTTCAAAGGTAGGAGTAAAATCACCTTTCAAGGTGGGAATAGAATGAGAACTCCCCCAAATAACTCCTGGTTGAGCTTCAGAGGGGACAAATAGTTTCCTCGGGGAAAAGAAAAAAAAGCAATTAACAGACGCACTTTTAATGATGAAAGACATTTTCGCATGCCCTTATGGTCAATTACGCAGACAGTAATTACCTCATAGCACTGGAAATAGGGATTCTCAAAAGATTTCTCCTGCACACCTTTGAGAATTCCAGAAATCAGAAATTTTAAATCCAAAATCTGTGATTGCAGATGTTCAACTTTGCAACTGCGGCTTTCGCGGTGCAATGGTATTGCTCTGGGACTTTGCTTTAGGAGTAGGGCCTGGAATAATTCCAGCCGCTGGCCATATCTGTGCTCTTAAACTCACAATTAAATAAGGAAAATGAAATATGAAAGCCAGATCCCTCAATGTAGATCCGCAGTCACTCGCTCCCTGGAGATCTCCCCGCTCAGAGCCAGCCTCAGCTGTCCGCAGATGATTAAAAAGCGCTTAAAAGCCCTTCCCTGCCATTTCCATGTTGAATTGGAGTTTCCAAGGTTGGGGAATTGCTTATCGCCTATAAATCTAATGGTACATCCCGTCCCTGGGGGAGGAGTGAGAGGGGATAGATTTGCACAGTGGAAGAGCCCTGGAAGGATTTAGTAAGCATCTCCCTGGATACGATCTCATCCCAGGGATTTGAAATCCCAGTGTTAGGGTTCTCGTAGTCGAATCGGTGTCACGCAATAGCACCAAGAACATGATGTAAGTCAGACTCGAGCGCCTAGATGCCATGGCCAGTTGAACTACAGCTTTCTGCACCAAGGCCCAGTCTAGAAATCTCCCTGGGGCTGACATCAGCTCCAAATGTTAACAAAACGACTTCAAAATCTCATGGATTTGTATACAGGCTAGTCTTAATTTGTTCTTACCCCCTCCCTACACTTCCTGTTTCTTCATCTAATGAATACTGAGGCTGCCTGGTCTTGATTCCACCCCATGCCTCTTTCTTCCACCACCCTCCACTTCCTGTCTCTTTATCTCATGAATACTGAGGCTGCCTAGCCTTGATTCCACCTCATGCCTCTTTCTGCCACCACCCTACAATTCTTTTCTCTCTCTCATGAACATTGAGACTGCCGAGTCTTGATTCCACCCCATGTCTCTTCCTTCCACCCTCTATACTTCCTGTGTCTTTATCTCATGAACACCGCGGCTGCCTGGTCTTGATTCCACCTCCTGCCTCTTTCTTCCACTGCCCTACACTTCCCTTCTCTTTATCTCATGAAAGCCGAGTCTGCCTGGACTCTGCCTCTTTCTTCCACCCCCTACACTTCCTGTCTCTTTATCTCATCAATACCAAGGCTGCGTAGGCTTGACTCCACCTCATGCCTCTTTCTTCCCCCTACACTTCCCTTCTCTTTGTCTCATGAACACAAGGATGCTTACTCTTTATTCCACCTCATGCCTATTTCTTCCACCACACTCCACTAATTGTCTTTAACTCATTAACATTGAGAATGCCTAGTCTTGATTCCACCACATGTCTCTTTCTTCCACCCTCTATACTTTCTCTCTCTTTCTTCCACCTCCCTATACTTTCTGTCTCTTTATCTCATGAATAACGAGGCTGCCTAGTCTTTATTCCATCTCATGCCTCTTTCTTCCACCGCCCTGCACTTCCTGTCTCTTTATTTAATGAACACAGAGGCTGCCTAGCCTTGATTCCACCTCATGCCTCTTTCTTCCACCACCCTACACTTCCTTTCTCTATCTCATGAACATTGAGACTGCCGAGTCTTGATTCCACCCCATGTCTCTTCCTTCCACCCTCTGTACTTCCTGTGTCTTTACCTCATGAACACCGCGGCTGCCTGGTCTTGATTCCACCTCGTGCCTCTTTCTTCCACTGCCCTACACTTCCTGTCTCTTTAACTCATGAATACCGAGGCTGCCTGGTCTTGATTCCACCTCATGCCTCTTTCTTCCACCACCCTCCACTTCCTGTCTCCAAAACTCATGAATACCGAGGTAGCCTGGTTTTGATTCCACCTCATGCCTCTTTCTTCCACCACCCTGCACTTCCTGTCTCTTTATCTCATGACTACTGAGGCTGCCTGGTCTTGATTCCACCTCATGCCTCTTTCTTCCACCACCCTACACTTCCTGTGCCTTTATCTTGTGAACACTGAGGCTGCCTGGTCTTGATTCCACCTCATGCCTCTTTCTTCCACCGCCCTACACTTCCTGTCTCCAAAACTCATGAATACCGAGGTTGCCTGGTTTTGATTCCACCTCATGCCTCTTTCTTCCACCACCCTCCACTTCCTGTCTCTTTATCTCATGAATGCTGAGGCTGCCTGGCCTTGATTCCACCGCATGCCTCTTTCTTCCACCACACTCCACTAATTGTCTCTATCTCATTAACATTGAGAATGCCTCGTTTTGATTCCACCCCATGTCTCTATCTTCCACCCTGTATACTTTCTGTCTCTTTCTTCCACCCTCTATACTTTCTGTCTCTTTATCTCATGAATAACGAGGCTGCCTAGTCTTGATTTCACCTCATGCCTCTTTCTTCCACTGCCCTACACTTCCTTTCTCTATCTCATGAACATTGAGACTGCCGAGTCTTGATTCCACCCCAAGTCTTTTCCTTCCACCCTCTATACTTCCTGTGTCTTCATCTCATGAATACCGAGGCTGCCTGGTCTTGATTCCACCTCATGGCTCTTTCTTCCACCTCATTATACTTCCTGTCTCCAAACCTCATGAATACCGAGGTTGCCTGGTCTTGATTCCACCTCATGCCTCTTTCTTCCACCACCCTACACTTCCTGTCCCTTTATCTTGTGAACACTGAGGCTGCCTGGTCTTTATTCCACCTCATGCCTCTTTCTTCCACCACCCTACACTTCCTTTCTCTATCTCATGAACATTGAGACTGCCAAGTCTTGATTCCACCCCATGTCTCTTCCTTCCACCCTCTATATGTCCTGTGTCTTTATCTCATGAACACCGTGGCTGCCTGGTCTTGATTCCACCTCATGCCTCTTTCTTCCACCGCTCTAAACTTCCTATCTCCAAAACTCATTAATACTGAGGCTGCCTGGTCTTGATTCCACCTCATGCCTCTTTCTTCCACCACCCTCCACTTCCTGTCTCTTTATCTCATGAATGCTGAGGCTGCCTGACCTTGATTCCAACTCATGCCTCTTTCTTCCACCACACTCCACTAATTGTCTTTAACTCATTAACATTGAGACTGCCTAGTCTTGATTCCACCACATGTCTCTTTCTTCCACCCTCTATACTTTCTCTCTCTTTCTTCCACCCTATATACTTTCTGTCTCTTTATCTCATGACTAACGAGGCTGCCTAGTCTTGATTGCACCTCATGCCTCTTTATTCCACTGCCCTACACTTCCTGTCTCTTTATCTCATGAATACTGAGGCTGCCTGGTCTTTATTCCATCTCATGCCTCTTTTTTCCATCGCCCTGCACTTCCGGTCTCTTTATTTTATGAACACAGAGGCTGCCGAGTCTTGATTCCACCCCATGTCTCTTCCTTCCACCCTCTGTACTTCCTGTGTCTTTACCTCATGAACACCGCGGCTGCCTGGTCTTGATTCCACCTCATGCCTCTTTCTTCCACCGCCCTACACTTCCTGTCTCTTTAACTCATGAATACCGAGGCTGCCTGGTCTTGATTCCACCTCATGCCTCTTTCTTCCACCGCCCTACAATTCCTGTCTCCAAAACTCATGAATACCGAGGTTACCTGGTCTTGATTCCACCTCATGCCTCTTTCTTCCACCACCCTGCACTTCCTGTCTCTTTATCTCATGACTACTGAGGCTGCCTGGTCTTGATTCCACCTCATGCCTCTTTCTTCCACCACCTTCCACATCCTGTCTCTTTATCTCACGAATACTGAGGCTGCCTGGTCTTGATTCCACCTCATGCCTCTTTCTTCCACCACCCTACACTTCCTGTCTCCAAAACTCATGAATACCGAGGTTGCCTGGTCTTGATTCCACCTCATGCCTCTTTCTTCCACCACCCTACACTTCCTGTGCCTTTATCTTGTGAACACTGAGGCTGCCTGGTCTTGATTCCACCTCTTGCCTCTTTCTTCCACCACCCTCCACTTCCTGTCTCTTTATCTCATGAATGCTGAGGCTGCCTGGCCTTGATTCCACCGCATGCCTCTTTCTTCCACCACACTCCACTAATTGTCTCTATCTCATTAACATTGAGAATGCCTCGTTTTGATTCCACCCCATGTCTCTATCTTCCACCCTGTATACTTTCTGTCTCTTTCTTCCACTCTCTATACTTTCTGTCTCTTTATCTCATGAATAACAAGGCTGCCTAGTCTTGATTCCACCTCATGCCTCTTTCTTCCACTGTCCTACACTTCCGGCCTCTTTTTTTAATGAACACGAGGCTGCCTGGCCTTGATTCCACCTCATGCCTCTTTCTTCCACCACCCTACACTTCCTTTCTCTATCTCATGAACATTGAGACTGCCGAGTCTTGATTCCACCCCAAGTCTTTTCCTTGCACCCTCTATACTTCCTGTGTCTTCATCTCATGAATACCGAGGCTGCCTGGTCTTGATTCCACCTCATGGCTCTTTCTTCCACCTCCCTATACTTCCTGTCTCTAAACCTCATGAATACCGAGGTTGCCTGGTCTTGATTCCACCTCATGCCTCTTTCTTCCACCACCCTACACTTCCTGTCCCTTTATCTTGTGAACACTGAGGCTGCCTGGTCTTTATTCCACCTCATGCCTCTTTCTTCCACCACCCTACACTTCCTTTCTCTATCTCATGAACATTGAGACTGCCAAGTCTTGATTCCACCCCATGTCTCTTCCTTCCACCCTCTATACGACGTCCTGTGTCTTTATCTCATGAACACCGTGGCTGCCTGGTCTTGATTCCACCTCATGCCTCTTTCTTCCACCGCTCTAAACTTCCTGTCTCCAAAACTCATGAATACCGAGGTTGCCTGGTCTTGATTCCACCTCATGCCTCTTTCTTCCACCACCCTACACTTCCTGTCCCTTTATCTTGTGAACACCGAGGCTGCCTGGTCTTGATTCCACCTCATTCCTCTTTCTTCCATCACCCTACACTTCCTTTCTCTATCTCATGAACATTGAGATAGCCGAGTCTTGATTCCACCCCAAGTCTTTTCCTTCCACCCTCTATACTTCCTGTGTCTTTATCTCATGAACACTGGGGCTGTCTGGCCTTGATTCCACCTCATGCCTCTTTCTTCCACCACCCTACACTTCCCGCCTCTGACTTATAATCTCCCTGCTCCTATATCTCAGTCCTGCAGGTTCTTTTTCATTTTTGAAGTCTCTCTTTCCACTGTTTTCTCCTCTTCATCTTCTTTCATCTTTCCCCCTTTTCTGTTTTTCTCTCTCTTGTTCTGGGCCAAAGTCAAATACTGATTACTAAGTGCTGGATCCAAAAATTAGTGCTAGTGGGCCCCACCACTGGCTCAAATTAAGTGCTGCAGGTTAGTGATTTAAAGTATAGAATTGCTTAATGGTTAGCGGATAACCATAGTCTTCCAACAAAATTATTGACTGCAAAAATACATTTGTTAAATGGAGGATTAGGTGCTAGTTTATACCACGGTGGAGGACCTCGAATTTAGGGGGCTTGCCTACTTTTAAAGGTGTACCCCCTGCCACATTTTGAATTCCCTGCGGCTCTGCAATAATTTTTCTTGATGAAAGTGTTCAATCCAGCATGGCAGCACAGCAAAAACACTTTCGGCAAAATTGCTGGTCTGACAGCCACCGTATGATGGCACCTGTGTGTCATTTTTTTGTATTTCAGAAACAAACCTCCAAAGCGGGGAGTTGAAGTAATGTCGCCGGCGGCGCCAACCTCAGAAGCAGCATCATTCTCAAATTCGAGAAAGAGAGAATTTCTTACCTGCTGTGGTCAGAGCAGGGCTTTAAGTGGGATGAAAAAACTGGGGGGTTTCTCATAGGAGCATGGCCGATGTAATTAAGGGCGTGGCTTAAAAACACCTAAGCTAAAAATCTGTGTTTAGCATAGTGTGCCGCCCGACTGGTATTTTGCTGCTCCTGTCATTGCATCCAGATATAAAATAAAACAAGTAACAGTACACTTACAACAAGTCAGGGCTATTGGCTTTGTCAATGGTTGTTAGTTGCATAAGATAAATAGGCAACCACTATGGCTTCATTGTATAGAAGATTGAAAAAGCTTCAGTTCTGAAATGATGAGACTGTGTAAGAACTATAATGAGTCTCTTTAAGTTACACCAGAGGCAGGTGAAGGGGGGCACTGCTGCAGAGTTAGGTTTTTTGTTTTTCACCCTAAGGATGAGGGCAAAAAGGGAGAGCCCGATAGGGACCCGTCTCAGCACCTGCATTTTAGAACTGCTGGTGCTGAGCACTGGCAGGACCCGGCCCACTTAAAGCACTGGGTAAGAGGCAAAAAAGTGAAACTCAAGACAGGATATTTGATAGTGCGCCACTTGCAGAAGATGGGAAAGATGAAGGAATAGAGGATTGTAATCTGGTAGCAATCTCAGAAGGATCACAGTGGGAGCAGGCGTTAACTTTGCGCACGTTTTTTTTTTTTTTTTTTTTTAGTTACAGGGGATTTATTTCTGTTACACCCATTGGGCCACAGTAGTGCATGACACTGTAGAGAAAATGGCATGCTGTCATACTGAAAACAATACTGGAGTGATTTAGTCATTATTTTTATTTCAATTTTTTTATTAGGGTTTTGCATGCATTTCATTACATTGAACTTTTGCTTATATATGCTCCAATCATGTTATTACATCATCATCAACCGTTGCGTGATCTATAGTGAGTGGGTGCTGTAGTCCGTTAGATGCCGAGGGTACCTGCTATAATCGGTAAGGCTGGTCGCCCCCTAGTGCGCTCTGCTCGGTCCCCGTGTATGTCTGCACGGTAATGTCGCCAGCGCCTGTCTCTATCGGGGTCAGCACTACCTCCCCAATGCAGTTTGCGCACATTTTTTGTTATCGTTAATCTATAATTTTTCTGTGAGCGGGTATACCAGTTCACGTTGGCTAGTGAGTTTTGCATATTTAAAACATGATTGTTTTTTGGGACCTGTATGACAAACTATCAACAGCTTGGGTTCAAACACACTGGTTTGCCCCCCCCCCCTCACACTCAAGGCTGGTAAGAAGCTAGAACGACGGGTAGAACATGGCCCGTCTGATACATTGGAGCATTGCGGCGGCCATGTTTGTTATTTTGACCTTGAATCGTAAGCACAGCAGTTATATAGGTATTTAGGTCCAGGGTCTACGGAAATAGCCAGAACTTGCAGGCTTTCTCATATAGCATAACATTTTCCAAAGGCTACAGTGTTATGTGAAATGTTCTGACTTTTTGTGTGAGCACTAGAAAAGGGTGTCCAGATCACAGCCGCAGAAGATTCTAGAACCTTCAGGGTTTTGTTAGTGTCCATCATGTTCAATGCCAGATACTTTCTATATTTAAATTAATACCTAATTATTTTATTTAAGATATTGTTTTGACTGAGTATTGCGTTGATTGTGATTGCTGTGACATTCTTGGTTTGAGTTCCAGACCTGCTGCTAACTCTTGGAATGACCTTCCGCTGATCACCTGAGGCACTATGGAAAAGTAATTGTGGAGAGCATTGCAGTGGTGTCACAGACCCTCAGACATGTAGAGGCTAAATGTCTGTATCTAGTAGGGATAGAAACCAGAGACCTCCACAGGCCCAAGCCGTGTATCGCAGACTTAAAATTTAAGCACCAATGTGGGCAACTTTGTAACCTTGTGAAGTTGTTAAGTTCGTCAACTTGCACAGGCTAAGATCTCCCACCAAAAAGTTTTTGTAGGAAACTTTTTCTGCAAAAACCTTTTTCTTGTGGGAAATTTCTTGCAAAATTTTGCATTCAAAGATTATTTCCCCCTGCAAGTCCTATTTTCATTTTGTTTTTCATTTGCATTGTTTAAAAAAAAAAGTTTCCAAATTTGCAAGGTTTCACAGGTGAAGTTATTTTTGCCTCGGGTCTTGCTTTCTCCCAGATCGCCTGTCTAAGCAGAAAGTTGCCAAAATATACCAAGACTGCCCTTGGATATGCTCCAGGTTTAGGCATACTTCTCGTGGTAAGGGGTACCCGATGGGCACGTTGTACCTCAATATCCCACTTCTAGGCTGACAATTCTGGGAGAGAGTCTTGAAACAATTTAACCATGAAAGAGCGATTGTCCCCCCCTTCAATCCCCTCCGGAATTCCCAGGACTCGTAGGTTACTTCGCCGTTGGCGGTTTTCCATGTCCTCGAGTTTCCACTTCATATCTGAGAGTTCTTTATCATGTGCCTCAGACTTCTCATGATTTAATGCAGTCTCTGTTTCGTTAGCGAGTAATCTTGATTCCATCTCAGTCATACGATCATTGAAGGAGTCAATTTTCTTTGATAACTTACGGACCACTCCTTGTACCTTACGTAGCTCTGCCTGGGCCCGGCGACCATCGTGAGAGGTCTCCTCCCTATGCGCAGCTATAGCAGACAAAATTGTTTCTAACGTTGGCGTAGTTGTGTCCAGAATGGTACCTTGCTCCTGATGTTGATTGAGACTGGGGATAGGTCCCCGCGATTGTATCGAAGTTGTCCCGGGGGGGGGGGGGGGGGGGGGGGGGGGGGGGGGGTATAGTCCCACGCTAAGTCTATCGATTCATGGTGACTTTTCCTGTGTTTCAGTTCCAATTTCTGAGCAGTTCTAACCTTATTAATATTAATCTCTTCATCAGTAGAATCAGTAACATTAGAGGCAGTATCGGTTGACCATCCCAACTCGTCAGAGGAAGAATAAAAATCGCTAGGCTCCTTATCCTTATCCTTATCCTTGTCTCTGTCTCTATCTGTGTCTGTATCAGCTTCACTCAAAGTTTTGCCCGTGTTTTCAGATCCAAGCTGCACAGATTGTGAATCTCTCGATAGGAGTTGCGGAGCCTGGCTCAGTTGGCACAGTTGCCGGCCTCCTAGGCTATTTGTTTGAGTGGGGAGGGGCGTTAGAGCGACATTGCTCCTGAGCTCATATAACTTATTTTGTACGCCCAGATTTTTGTCATGTAACGGTTGAGCGGAGGTGGCGTCTCCGCCAACTTATTAGACCTTTTCAAGACAAAAAGCTCCAGGCTTTTTTGAATAACCCGGCCTGTCTGAAAGTAATTAATGGTAACCAGACCAAATTCTTTACCTCTGAGATAAAGGCCAGGGAATATCTTGACACTCTCTAAGGTTGAAATTAGTTTTCTAGCCCTTGGCTAATTATTAATTTTTTTCTTTCCCCCGTCTCCCTATAATCCTGACATTAGTTTACATTAAACCCCCCGGGGGTTTCAAGGTCCCAAGGTCTGGGATATATATCCAGATGGGGAGGGGAAAAGGTGTGTTTAGGGGGGAAAAAAAAAATAATAATAAAAAAAAAAAAAATTAAATCTTTGTTAAAGATACACTACTAAGGAGGTCTTTAGATTTATTATTGAGCAGTGGCCTTTTACTGCACGTCCATCATCACAGACTCTTATGGAGTCTAATTGCCCTAATGCTTGGGGAGGGGGGGGGGTGGGGGGGGGTAGGGAGGGTAACGGGGGGGAATTCTGGGGCAGGGACTGGGGGGTGAAAACATATAAAATATGCAACCGCAGCTACAGAAATGAATATGGTAGCAGAGATGGAAATGGATTCTATGAGATTATTATTGGTAAATCTGGTCACATGATAAGACTTCGCTGGTTAATGGATACAATGGAGTATGGCTAGCTTAAAATTATGCTCGTGGAATATCGCGGGCCTCAATGACAGAGGGAAAAGGGATCGAATGTGGGGAATGATCTCCCAGAATACGTTCGACATAATATGTCTTCAAGAGACACATATCCCATGGGTAGAAAGAAATATATTGAAGGTCCCGGGGTTTGACTTAATGGCATGTACAACCTATACCACTAGAACAAGAGGAGTTGCTATTCTGGCAAAATCGTTTTTAGGACCACCTATACGCAAGACAGTTGACCCTTTGGGTAGGTGGGCGATCGTTGAGCTCAAAATAGGCATTACGATATGCTCTATCTATGCACCTAACCAGGATGATCCATCTTTTTTTTTTAATCTAGAGTTGGAATTAGCATCCTGGACCTCCACATTAATTTTTTGTGGAGATTTTAATATCTCTCTGACCCACAGAGCCCCGATATGTAACTATGACCAATTTAAATATGTTGGATATAAACCGAAGGTGTATAGAGCCATATTACAATTAAAGGAAAGTCTAGGCCTAGCCGATGTGTGGGACACAAAACGACATCAGGATCCGGGGTATACATATTTTTCATATCCACATAATAAATATGTCCGCATCGACTATATCTGGATGACAAGTACTCAACTCAATGACACACAAATAAATAAACTTCCAAAAACTATTTCGGATCATAATCCCTTAGTGCTCACAATAAGGACTAATAATATTTTAAGACCCCGGTCAAGCTGGTCCTTCGATAGAAAATTATTGGTTAATCAGGATTATATAGAATATATCAAGATATGGGCACAGGGATTTATAGACGCTAATCGATATAGCGCCCCACGAGATGTGGTCTGGGACTGCTTCAAAGCTTCAATCCGAGGGGAAACAATGAGCTATGTTGCCAGAAAAAGGAAGGAGCTTCTTAGAGCAAATGAGTCATCTCTTCTAGAACTAGCTAGAAAAGAGGAGAAGCACACTGCTATAATGATGCAAGGTGGTGATGGAGGGCCGATTTTAAATGAAATGACGATCCTCAAAATGGAAATTAATAGCAGGCTGACCAAGAGAGCTGCAGAGATCTACCAATCCCATCGCAATGAGATATATGAGGCAGGTGAGATGGTCGGCAAGCAATTAGCTCTCCGCACTCGACAAAAACAATCCCTTAACCTAATTGCTAGTATTAATGCAGATGGTCAAGAACACACAACACCTCAGGCTATTCTAGAAGCTTTTAAGAAATACTATCAGAATCTTTACCAAAACGAGGATACGCAGGACCCCCTAACAATCAAGGATGAACTCGCTAGGTGGGCAACTGAGCAGGGGGGTAACCTAGGACTAGATGATGATACTAGACAAGATCTAGAAAGGGATATAACCCTTTTAGAGGTGCAAACGGCCCTTACAGATCTGGCTCCAGGTAAGGCCACAGGCCCAGATAAAATACCATTGGAGCTATACAAAATTCTTGGTATTATTATAACACCCCTCCTTTTAGATTTATTTATAAGTATTCAGGTCCGTGCTACCCCACCTAGCTCCTGGAGGGAAAAAAATATAGTTGTCTTCCTAAAAAAAGATAAACCACCCAATCTAACTACATCATACCGCCCAATCTCTCTCATAAATGCCGATTCGAAGCTCTATTCTAAGATCCTAGCCAACCGTCTCGGGGGGATCGTCGAGCGTCTGGTCTCCCCATGGCAACACGGCTTCATTCCGGGCAGGGGCACTACGGACCACATCCGCCGTGCTATTGCTCTGTTTGAGGCTGTGGGTGTCTCGGGCGCCCGGATGTCGATGATCCTCCTAGATGCGGAAAAAGCTTTTGATAGGGTTTCATGGGCATTTTTATGGGCGGTACTCGAACAAAACAAAATCGGTCCATGTCTCATGAAATCCATCAAGGCTATGTATTTTACACCAAAGGCGAGGGTTCTGGCAATGGGTCTCGAGTCAGGGTATCTAGACATATCTCGAGGGACTCGTCAAGGGTGCCCATGTTCTCCGATTCTCTTCGCCCTTTATATAAATCCCCTAATTCTGAAACTGTTAAAAACAGAGTCTATCAAACCCGTTACAATAGGCCCATTTGACACTAAAATCCTCGCTTACGCCGATGACGTGGCTATAATAACATCTCACCCTGTTAAGGCCTTATCGACAATTGAACAAATTACTCAAGTCTTCGGCCGCTTCTCTGGATACTCTCTAAATAGAGATAAAACAATGGTCATATGTACTCATAATACCCAATTTGCTGACCCAAGAAGAGTTGACAGTGCAATCTACTTAGGAGTTCGGATATCCTCAAAAATAGAGGAAATAATTAATATAAACTACGACCCTCTTCTCCAAAAAATTAAGAACGACTTAAAAAGAATTGATAGTCTACATCTTTCAATTATTGGAAGAGGGAATTTCCTCAAAATGAATATACTACCCAGGGTTTTATATTTATTTCGTGCAATTCCGCTACTAGTAGACGATAAAATCATTAAGGCCATGGAATCCCAGATGGTTAGATTTATCTGGGGGTATGGGAAAATAAGGAGATCAATCCGCTATCTTTCTCTACCAATTAGGAGAGGGGGCCTTTCTGTTCCGAATTTGAAATTTTATTTGTAGGCCACCATGATCCATCAGATGACGACGCTATTCTTCGTTAAAATACCCGAAGAAGAAATAGGGGATAAATATATACCGTCAATCTATGAGCTCCTCATAGGAGATAAGGCTCACGGTCTCCTAGTAAAACAGTTGGAACCCTCCTAATACAAGAAAACTAAGTTTAAGATCATAATTAGTGCTTGGGGTATCTGGAGGAAAATAATGCGTCATCTTAATATACCCAAATATAATAAGTATATTTCTCTGTGGCACTCTACAGCTTTACCAACTCACATATACGATAGTATGGCTAGAAGATGGGAACACCTGGGAGTCCTAACGATAGGGGATTTTTTGCTACCATGCAATATTAATAGATTTCAAGCCCTGCAAGGTAAATTCAATATCCCGGATAACAATATATTTAAATTTATCCAGATTAATACAATCTTAAAATTAAAGAGTATTGATCTCTCTTTGATTAATATTCCTATATTTGCATGTTTGGCCAAATCTACAACTAGGATTGGCACGTTGTATGGAATTCTAATTGAAAACTGCCAGGATGATCTGGAAAACACGGAAAAGAGATGGTCAAGCAATTTAAATAACCCCAACGTCGACATCGATATGTCCCTATACCTCTCAATGAAAGTATTTGTTTCGTCCAACTTGAAAGCTCAGTTATATAAGACCATATATGATCTCTATTTTACACCAGCTAAGCTCTACTCCTGGGGAAAACGGGCAAATTCAGAATGCCCGAGGTGTGGAAAAAGTGGGGCACATCTACTCCACATGCTTTATGAATGTAGTAAACTTACTCCTCTAAGAAATTTGATAACTGGTTTTTGGCGGGAAGTGTTTGGGCATTTAATATCTGAATCCCCCACTCTATACATGCTGGGCTATGACAACACACTCGGTCACACAAAGAGAGAAGGAATTTGTTTGTTCCTGGGGACAGCGATCTATAGAATAATTCTAACAGCCCGTTGGAAAGACTCAGATCCCCCCAACTTCCAGGTCTGGTTAACTAGGCTGTTGGCTATGTATAACCAGGAGAAGGCTATTTTTGCCTGTAAAGGTAAAAAGGCGAGAGCCTTAGGCAAGATGGTTTGGAAGCCGATTGAAAATTGGAGGAATAATAACAGAAATTTATGAGTATATTATGTCTAGTTATAGTTTCAATGGTCCCCGTGATTGCTTGTTTGTTTTCAAATGTAGTTATTGTATATCTGATTTTTTTATATATGAATAAGGTCTAATTTAAATTTCCATCTCTGCAAGTACTTTCAATCCTTTGTATATGGAATGTAATTTTTGTAACGGTTGGAATAAAAAATTTTTTTTAAAAAAAAGGTTTCACAGGTGAAGGGCCGTATTCAGGGTTTCGCAGAGCTAGTGATGCGCCATAAATCGGCCTGGCCCGCACTGAAAAACCCATGGTTGTCTCACCGCATTTACAGGTGGAGGAACTGCTATGTTTCGACAGGGTAACCTCAACAGGCTCAGTTGTTGAAGCATTGATTCAGCCGCACTTCCGCCATTGGGTCACAGCTGCAAAAGCCACACCCCTTTTTCAGCTGATTTATTCTGTTCAAGTTTGCCTTGCAAAGCAATTAGGGATCCCCGCCTTTACAGCAGGGTCCTCTTTGCTCAAAATTGGTTCTTCGGTAAGAAAATCCATCTAAGGGTAGCAATTGCCATCTCAACCTACAATAAATAACTTTGACAAAACCGGTGAAATTGCGCTGAGCCTTACAACGTAATCTCATAGTCAAGTTGCTAAAGATTTTTCCCCATTGGTCGTTTGGATTTTTTTAAATTGACATGAAACACTTAAAGGGAGAAAACATCAACAACACATTTCAATTTTGTGAAGCCAATGTGACTCCACAATAAGGACCAGGAATCGCTGAGTATAGTTAAAGGTTTTTTTTGGGATTATCAACCAACCATAACATAACATAACATAACGTGTATTTGTAAAGCGCACGTTCACCCCTGACTGGGATTCTTTGCGCTGAATAAAAGATGTTTATTGATACCCAACTCAATGGTACTCATTTTATCGACCTCAAATGGATGAAAGGCTGAGTGGACCCGCTGGGATTTGAACCTGTGACCATGAGGTCGAACACAGGCCCCTGCAGTGGGCGCATTAGCCAAGAGTAAGTGTAACTAGCACAGCAGCACAGTAGGTCTGCTGAAATATCTCAGTAGGTTGAGGCGCAACAGAATGAGATTCATAATTGTGATAGCCACAGAAATGCAGAAACAAATTAAAGCAACCAGGTGTCCCATAAAGAAACTTCCCTTCTCTGTTATAAACATTGAAATAGTATCATCTATCAAGGGTCTCCAAGTCTGGAGCATAGAAGGTGTAGGCATGATCAAACTTAAGTAGACATCCTGGGAAAAATGAATAAGTGTTTAGCATAAAGCTTCACGGTTGCAGGAATGGGGCAAGCCGAGAGGTCTGTATCTCTTTGAGTCTAAAGGGAATCTCTGTGTCGTTCAACTGTGAGAGCAACAATTTAAAAGTAACCGGAGATTCAGTCACGTCCTCATCTCTTTTCCCACCACCAGGGACCAATCAAATCATTACTCAAGTGTATCGGCAACATCTCTTCTGTTTACCAACTTGTCAAACTGGGACTGCAGTTGTCAACCTTGAATGCCTCCCTGTCCTTGTACATGATCCGGGTTGGATTGGTAAGGCGGGCACTCGGGCAATGTCTGAGGGGCCGCTATCCGAGTTTCAGCTGTGAGCTGCTTTTTTGGACAGCCTGGGGGTTCGATTTGGGCGGTGTCTGTGTTTTCCGGATGCCGCCAGCGGCCCAGTGGGTGCCTGAGTGGCCTTTCTAGAGCAAGATGGGCGTCCATTACCTCCCTTTTATCAACGGGCAGAGGTGTCACTCCCTTTCTCTCGCTCGGCCGGCCCATTAATGTCTTCATATTCAGCTGGCGCCGGAGGCCGGGAGCCCAAGCGAAAGTGGCCTCACTTGTTTTCAGGTGTGTTTCACCAGTGTGAACTAATTGGTGCATATTTTAAAATCTAAGTAAAGTTAAGAAAACTTGCCTCTGTCAGAGAACCCCCCCACCCCCTTCTTTTTATAAAACTTTGCCGAAGCAGTGTTTTGCGGAAAGGCAATATGCAAATGTGGGCCATTTTTTTTTAGCTTGTCCTGGCCGATTTTTAATCCCAATCCCACCCTGTATGATGAACAGAAGGCCTCTTTTTCCCATTGATTCTTCACATTTACTGCCACGTTTTCCCTCCAGGCCTCTCTATCAGCAATCTAATACAGACAATAAGCCTTTTTCTTGCTAAAGAAAATCACTACAATAAACCTGCAAAGAAAAAGAGAACATGCTGGCAAAGCAAAACGCATTTCAACTGAGGCCTGTAGTCAGGCTAATTTAGTTAAGCATTTAATGTGCACTTTGAATACCTGGTTATACATGCGCACGTGTAACTTTATGGAATAAATGTAAGACTTGAGTAAAAGAGTACATGTTTACGTATGCAAATATAACTTGAAATATAAGTGTAAAACGTGAATAAAGAATACATGTTTACATATTTAAACTTAACATTAGTGCACACACGTATGCATCGCTAGTTTCTACAGTGAATACATTTCATTAATATGTTTAAATGCTTCACACATGTTAATTAGGTTAAGGCACACAGTAAATGTCATGTCAAATGATTGAATATAATTGCATTTCTGTGACGTATAAGAACGGAACCTAAACTGCGCTGCTCCACCGTCATACCACATGGTCACTTGGTCACAGTCGGGTCACACTTAATAATTTTGCCCTTTTTTGATCCGATTGTTTCATTGCACACTGATGTCCCAAGTCATTTATCACATTAACCTTGGTGAATAAACTCTTAACCTTGCCCTTGGCTATTACAACTGTAATGGGTGATTGCTTTTTGACAACAATCATAGGAGGGTACCAAAATATTGTGTTCTAAATATTGTCCAATATCGTTGGCAAAAATATCGCCTAATTGGAGTGAAAAATGGAAAGTCTACACCCAGCAGACCAATATTTTGATAAATATTTAGTCAACAATAATTATGTGAGACAATATTTTTGTTATGGTTATTCTAGCGTACAGTACTATCGTTTCCCATGAATGGGATGGGCTTGTGTATGTTATTAAAATGCGAGTACAAACTGTGACCCTGCGTCCACAGCTGAGTTATATTTTCCCACACTGTACAGCAACTTGGGCGCGGCACAGGGTGGAAGAATCTGAAGGTTGTTCTTCCAAGGCACACGCCACTGGCGACACCTTTGTATATGTTTTACCTCCACACCCAAGTTCTCAGACATGTTCTCTCTTCTGAAGCGTGGGAAAATTACGAAATGTCCACAATACCAAGTCAGGGCTGTTTCCTGGAACATTGCATTCTAGCTGATGTCCAAGTTTCTGGTCTGTGAGAGTGGTTCCCATGAAGCTAGTGGCAGAGTCATACACCACACGCGTGTGAAAGCTCACATCACACACACCTCCGTCAAAGAATGGATGGGAACTTTTCAACTAGTACAGGTGGAAGGGAGTACCATGTTAAAATGTAAAAATTTCTTCTGTGTTTCGGTTATTTTGGGTGTCTGAACCGGTTGACAGCCATCAAACCCAATTTAGGTCAGGTGGCAGACAAGTACCTCGCTGTTTTACATGTCCTGCAAATTCACAGCGATAAGTCACTATCAATAATTTTTTATATCACCTCAAAATCAATCAAGATGCGGTTCTATTCCCAGAAAAAACCTTGCTCCTTGCCACCTTCAACTACCATTAAGTGCGCTATGACGAGTCGATGGGATTGCATCTCCGATAACGCTTCCGCTCTCTAAAAAAAAAAAGGAAATTGAAAGGCTAAAAAAAAAAATGTCGATTTGTTGTCCCACTTACAACTCCTCCTGGTACTTTCAGTAGACATTTGTTGATCTTTTTAAGTCCTACAAACAGAGGATTTGATGTTTGGTGAGAAAGACCTTCCCCACGGTGTACACGTGTGTCCCGCTCCATGCACTAGCTGCCCTTGCTGTATAAATGGTTTAGTCCTGAACCTTCTGTACCACCCCCCGCCCCCGCCACCAGGCTCACATGGAGGCTTCTAATACATACCAACCAATCAATTCAAAGATTTGAGTCTATCCCTCAAGACATCTTCTCTTCGCCCTCCATGTATTGTTGATGCTCACGCGTTAAAGACTCTTTTCGTGGTAATGTTGTTAGTGCGTATGTTGACTCTTAAGAAAACCTGGCTGTAGGCAGACAGACACGTACACTCGCACATTGCCTACACAAACACACACACATGAATATCTTCCTGTCTGCCCAGTAGATCAGGCACTAATTCCAGTGGTGCTGGAACAATTTTCAGAGTGGGGGATGCCGCTATCAAGATTATATGACTAAAGTCCTAGGGATTGTGAAAAATTCAACGGTCACACAAAGAACAAGTGTAGCAAATGGCCCACGCCAATTCAGCAGGTGTGTGTGAAGGGTGTAGTATGTAGCCGTTGGTGCATTTTGGAGCACACTGTCGCAAATGTAAGCATAGTTTGGTACTGCACCGACATTTACAAACAGCTTATTTTCCATTGAAATTACCACTACATTTGCACAGATATGTGTTTTTTCTGATAAAACTGTACAACCCACAAATGACAACGTGGAACTCGGGTTTCAGTGAATATTTGTCATTTATGCATCAACAAGTCAAGTGCCTTGAACTGTTTTGATCATATTAAAATCTTCGTTTCAATCGCACTTCAGAATTACAAAAGAAAGTTCTTTGTTTGTTCTTTTCTCACTGCTGATATATTTTGAAATATGTGTAAAGTGTATTTACTCGTATTTATGTTATGTTGTTTGTTACAAAAAAGTGACATCCTACAGCCTTTCCGTTCGCATCCCTTGTACCCCAGCAAGATTGTCACACGGTTCCCTTTACATAATCCTCTCGGTTTGCAGTGAAAGAAAGAAAAGTAAACACCAAGCTCCAGGGTAAAAGAATAAACAACAGAGACAGAGCCTGACATTTGACCCCTGTGACACGATAAAAAACAAAATGTTATTGCTCATACGTCTTTTGTAGTTCAGGGTGTTTGTTTTAGAGGTGATGCTTCAGCCCCCCCCCCCCACCCCCCGCTATTTCTTCCAGCACCTATGATTAATTCACTATCTCTCCATATCTATCTCTGCTTCTTCTATTACTCACTACCTCTCTGTCATGGTTTCTCTGCCTGTCTTTTGCTCTCTCTATTTGTCTGTGATTTTATAGAGGTTCTCGTGCATTCCCTTCTGTCTCTTTCTTTCTGCCGTCATATGTTGGCTTCCTAGCCTCTCTCAGGCTTGCCTCCAATTCTTTGTCTGGGCAGCAAAAGGCAGCCATACTGGCCTACGGTCTGTCTCTCTCTCTCTCTCTCTCTCTCTCTTCCTTCTTTTCTGTCTCTCTCTCTCTTCCTTCTTTTCTGTCTCTCTCTCTTCCTTCTTTTCTGTCTCTCTCTCGCATCCCGTTTTTTGTCCCTGCCTCTTTGTGTTTCCTTCTCTTTGCATTTACATACACTCGTCTTTCCCTCTCCTCCGTGGTTGCGATTCCTCAGTATTCCAGCTGGATCTAAAGTCTTCGCTAACGAGGAAGACTGTTTAGGTCTGTAAGACAGATTGTTAACAATTCATTAAAAGATGCGAATGTATTTTAGCTCCACTCAGACCAATCTCCTGTGACCTCAGGCTGCTTTGTGAACTATCCATCTTCATCGGAGTGCTTGCATTGCAACGCATGAGGGACTATTTTTCATACGTCTCAAAACAACATTGAATCATTGCATATTACATCTTGTATCTCATAGTTTATGGTATGCAGAGGGCAGTCTGTTTTTTAATGCTGCAGGCTTTTCTTCACTCTTTAATCAGGACTCAAAATTAAGTTAGGCCGATTGACTTTGCCAATGCTTGTTTTAAAAAAAAAAGTCTCCTTCCACTTCGCAGCCGAGGGGTCCAAAGGGGCCTTTGTTGCACATGGCTCCATACATACTCATGACACATACTTAATAAATGATTGAACTAGATTTTAAAAGAAGTGGTGAAACAAGATAGCCACTGTCTGATGTCCTGCACCAGCAGCATGCTAGCTTCCCCCATGCAAGGCATCTCCAAATGTCGCCGATGGGAAGTCTGAAATGTTGGCAGGAGTCTCCCCTTCACCACTTTCTATGGACAATGAGCCATCTGGGGGTGCTGGGAAGCCATGAAACGACGCGGTTGTCCAAGATTTCAGACCAACTTGAGTCCTGAATGATCCACACAGAGCCCTGGTCCAATCTCTCCCAGCTGTATCAAATCCTTCCTGCCAGCTGTGAACCCCCCCCCCCAGCAAAGCCCCCACTGTGCAGCTGCCTCCGCAGTCTGGTGATGGGCTGACCAGTGCCAACCTGGGCCAAGCTTGTTGGTGCGACTCACAGGAGAGTGGGCCTGGAGGGGGAAAGGGCCATTCTGACCCAGAGTGGCTTCACAGACCCTGGGAACCGGTTCTGGAGGCACCTGAGCTGATCTGAGTTCAAGAGACAAGCTGTGGTGCCAGGAGCGCGCTGCGCCACCTGCCAACACTGAGGAACCCGAGCCCTTGGCAAAGGCTTTCACAGGCTGCCAGCTGTCAAAAGCCACAAGCTTTCCAAAATCACAAATACCAGCTTAGGGACCTGATCTGGTGTGCAGAGGATGGCTGAGTGACGTCAGCTCTTTCTGACTGGCTTCCAGGGAGGGTGTATAATCCATGTCAGATCTTCATGACAATTGCAGTATATTAAAGTGAATGTGATAAGAAATTACTTTGTGAAGATGTACCTCGTGTGGGTATCCTAAAAATCTGGCATGGATCTGTCCCTCGTTGACCAGTTTTGGACACCCTTGCTCTGGTGACACGGATAATTGGAAGTGCTTCGCATCTGTGAGCAGTCGGGAATGGCGTTCAAGATACTCTGAGTAAGGGACTCACCTGATTGGCTCAGCCAAGCTCCTTGCTGATCCAATAGCAGGGCATGTACACATCACAAGCTCTCTCCTTTTAACATGGTCGGACCACAGCGCTATCATGTTTACATTTCCTTCAACGCGCCTTATCATCCTCCTCGAGATACCCCTCATCCCATCTCTACCTGCGCTTGCCACAAAATTGATCCCGTTAACCTCGCCACATCCCTAGCAGATTCTCCCCCGTCCTTTGAGATGATACCGACACAGTCGTTGCTCAATACACACGTTGGCTAGATTCCTCTGCTCTATCTGTTGGCCAATTCCACGACAATCAAGGCCTCTGCCCCTTGGTTCTCTGATGACTTGGGGACCCTTAGGCAGAACTGCAGAAGGCAAGAGAAAAAAGGTCGCCGCGATTACAAGGATGTAGAAAAGGCCAAGTATAAGACTTGTTTGAATATCTACAAAGCCAAAGGTTTTACAGCTAAGGCGGCCTACTTCACCTGGAAATTTGAAGCAGCCAAGAACTCAGCTAAAGAACTTTTCCAAACCATTACCAAACTCATGACTAACCTGCCTAGAAAACCCACTTATTCTAGCCAATCCTTCTGCAAGGAGGTTACCAGCTTTTTCCGCAAGAAAGTAAAATAAATGACAATGCCTTTTCTACTTTACACACTCCTCCTCATGGCAACCCCACTACACCTAGTATCTCTTAAGTAGCTTCCAGTTTTGTGGCTTCCCCCCCTCCATTGAAATAGTCTGATTAAAGCTGCTAGATCTGGCTCCCCCGGCGACCCCTGCCCACCCAGGATTGCTGTTCTTGTCACAGACACTATTGCCCCGATTTTAACCAATGTCTTCCAACTTGTATTTGTGTCCGGCTCCTTTCTAAGTTGCTGGAAGAAAGCCTCAGTTTTTCCTCTCCTCAAGAAACCTTCACTGGAACCCTCTGGTCCAAATAATTACTGTCCAATATCCTGTCTCCCCCTACCAGCCAAGATTATCAAGAAATTATTGAATTCCCAACTCACAGAATTAATTCAATCCAATTACCACAGCTCGAAAACGGCCCTAAATAAAGCCACCGAAGAAATCAGAATGTACCTTGATTCGGGAGGTAAAGCAGCCCTGATTTTACTGGATTTGGCGGCTGCATTCGATTCCGTCCATCACAGCAGATTGCTGTCCCACCTAACTGCGCTTTAAATTTTAAATGCAGTACTGGGCTGTACAGAGCCCTCCTTGCTGTGCGTGTGCTACATGAATGGATATAATAGGCTCTTGCTCTACAAGGTCTGCTGGCTGTTAGTTTTGCAAATTCATACAGCGCAAACTGAACTCAAGAGTAGTAGAGACCTTTACAAGACACCCAGTTACATTACACAAGAGCACATTCACACAGGAACACATTGCCTTTTAGAAGGCACAGGAGATTAACTAATTTGCCCAGAGTGTCACATTGGTAAGCCGACGCTGTGACTCGAACATTGTTCCCCAGCTTCCCGCTTATCAGCTCTGGTCATTACGTCACATCCTTTTGCTTTAAGGACATTGCTTTACAAGACACCCAGTTACAAATGCACAAGAGCACATTCACACAGGAACACATTGCCTTTTAGAAAGCACAGGAGATTAACTAATTTGCCCAGAATCACACATTGGTAAGCCAACGCCGTGACTCGAACAACACCAGCTTCTGCGCGTGATCATCATGTGTGATTAATCAACTAATCGCACGCGATCATCATGCATGATTAATCAATTAATCTCCCTATGGTCCCCCTGTTTACTAAAAACGGGGTGGTAAGGAATATTCACATGCGCTATAAGAAGGGACCACCCCGTTAAATCTGTTTCGTGTTCTATCTACACGCTGTTTTTTGTTTCTAATATTTGGCCTCTTTCTGCTCTCCCATGTGCCCCCTTCGAGATTCTCCTCTCCTTCCGCATTCTGCCAGCACCCTCCTACCCAATAGTCGTCCACCACCACCACCACGTACACCACCGCCATGTCCACCACCACCACCATGTCCACCACGTCCACCACCACCACCACGTCCACCATGTCTGCCACCATCACGTCCACCACCACGTCCACCACCACCACCATATCCACGACCACGTCCACCACCACCACCATGTAAACCACCACTACCGTGTCCATCACCACGTCCACCACCACTACCACGACCACCACCACCACCATGTCCACCACCACCACATCCACCACCACCACCACCACATCCACCACCAGCACCTCCACCACCACCACGTCCACCACCATGTCCACCACCACCACGTCCACCACCACCTCGTCCAGCACCACCACCACGTCCAGCACCACCACCACGTCCACCACCACCACCTCCACCACCACCACGTCCACCACCACCACATCCACCACCACCATGTCCACCACCACCACATCCACCACATCCACCACCACCACGTCCACCACCACCATGTCCACCACCACCGCGTCCACCACCAGCACGTCCACCACCATGTCCACCATCACCACATCCACCACCACCACGTCCACCACCACAACCATGTCCACCACCACCACCACCACGTCCTCCACCACCACGTCCACCACCACCACATCCACCACCATGTCCACCACCATGACCACATCCACCACCACGTCCACCACCATGTCCAGCACCACCACATCCACCACCACCATGTCCACCACCAACACGTCCTCCCCCACCACCACATCCTCCCCCACCACCACGTCCACCACGTCCACCACCACCACATCCACCACCACCATGTTCACTACCACCACGTCCACCACCACGTCTACCAACACCACGTCCACCACCACCACGTCCACTACCACATCCACCACCATGTCCACCACGTCCACCACCACCACGTCCACCACCAGCACGTCCACTCCAGCACGTCCACCACCATGTCCACCACCCCCACATCCAGCACCACCACGTCCACCACCACAACCATGTCCACCACCATCACGTCCACCACCACCACGTCCACCACCACATCCACCACCATGTCCACCACATCCACCACATCCACCACCACGTCCACCACCACATCCACCACCACATCCACCACCACATCCACCACCACATCCACCATGTCTACCACCACATCCACCACCACCATGTCCACCACCACATCCACCACCACCATGTCCACCACGACATCCACCACCACCACATCCACCACCATGTCCACCACCACATCCACCACCACAACGTCCACCACATCCACCACCACCACATCCACCACCACTACCACATCCACCACCACCATGTCCACGTCCACCACCACCACCACCACCACGTCCACCACCATGTCCACCACCACCACCACATCCACCACCACCATGTCCACCACCACCACCACCACGTCGAGGCTTTACAGAGCAGATTAAGGCTGTTCGGCCCTCACTAAAGATAATCGCAGGTGCAAGTAGAAGGGATGTTTGGCACGGATTGTAAGGGGAGAGGACATGAGAGAGTTAGACGAATAGAACAGCATTAAAAATGCAATAGGTCTCGCCTTAGAATAAGTTAAATCCATTTGCTTTGCTTTACCATACCATTAGCAAAGCAAATGGCTTTAACCTAATCACAGGCGAGACCTATTGCATTTTCAATGCTTGTTGTAACTGCAGGCAAACAGCACCTGGATGCCTGAGAACTACCTTAAGCTAAATTATGGCAAGACTGAGGTCCTGCTCTTTGGAGCCCATCCTTCATTCTGGACTCCTGTCTGGTGGCCCCTAGAGCGTGGCCCAATTCCCACGCCAGTCAGCAAAACCCGCAATCTGGCTGTTCTGATACATGCCAAGCTTTGCTGTAGGGAGAACGCCAACGCGGTCTCTTCTAAAGTTTTTTATACTCTTAAGATGATAAAAAAGTTTCTTGCTTTCATTCCACCACAGCTTCTGAAATCAGTAGTCACCTTTATTGCGATTTCCAAACTTGATTACTGTAATGCCCTTTTTCTCAAGGCACATTAGCATGTTCTCAACAAGCTACAAACTCTACAAAATGTGGCGGCCCACCTCCTTCTCAGGATTCCAAAGCCCCATTTGGTGTCTAAACATATGAAGAAGCTTCACTGGTTGCCTATCGGGCACAGAATTACTTTCAAACAGTGGTGGCTCCTCCGCTGGGGCGGGGGAGCTTCGTCCCACTGCTTTTAGCAGTGGAAATGAAGGAAAAAGAAAATGATAATAGCTGGACTTTATTAATCATTTTATTTGTTCCTGCATCTTTGCGGGGCGTGGCTGGTCTGCGCTCAGAGCAGGGGAAGGAGAGGTGGCACTCGGTAAAGTGTGCATGACTATTTGACAGGCCCTCTCGGGCTGGCCAAACGGCCATGCGCACTTTGCATGTTCTCCATGCAGGCTGCATTACAGCCTGCATGGAGAACAAGCTGAGGCCCCCATTCCCCATCTGAGCATTGGTCAGGGGTGCCTGGCTACTTCCTCTTCCGGCTGGAGGGGAGGGACGACTCGGAGAGACGCGAAGAGGCACGTTTTCTTATTTTGTTATCTTTCCCCTCCCCGCCACCTCCGATCTGTGCCAGCCGCTACTGCTTTCAGAGCTCTTTGTATTACCTACAAGGCTTTACTTGTTCAAGGACCCGCATTCCTGAAAAACAGTTTATATTGGTATGCTCCCAACAGGCCACTACGATCTTCCACATCCAAATCTGTTATTCTGCCTAAATTCAAACGTGCATCCTGGTGAGGCCGCAGCTTTGTGCTGGGTGCCTCCACTGCCTGGAACAAGCTTACGCTCCACATCAAATGTGCCACGAATCTTATGACTTTTAGGACATTTCTCAAGACTAGGTTATTCAACTCCTTTTAAGTCTTTCCTTCTTGTCACTCAGTAGCCAGTGCCAAGACACCCACATTTGAGCGCTTATTAAGTTCATTTAACATAACATGTTAGTTACAGCTATACGTTCTTTGGACAAGTTTAACTAAAATACTGGGGTGGGGATATAAGGTATTTAGTCCACATTTTATATTGAAGCAAATGTAATTGTGTCCTGTGTTCTGCATCAGTTTGGAAGGCCCATGGTTTAGAATGCACTAACTAACGAGGTAGAAGCTAGTCACTCTAGAATACAGCAGGACGGGGCGTGGGCCTTCGGGCCAGAAACAAGCGATGTCCCTTTACCATGATACCAGTGCTTTTAATGGGCCAGTACTCATCGGTACTAAGTACCAGCACTTATGATTTTTTTGCGCTTGAGTACCGGAACTTCTGCTTGTCCAAAGAGAGAACCGGTACTCATGGGGTAGCAAGCCAAGCTCCGTGAAATGGGTATGTACAGAAAGAAGCGCAGCACAGCTGACAACGAGCTGGTCCGTTTTCGTACAGCACTCTGATAATCGAGTGTTAATCTACCCAGACAATGTACTAATTGAACAGCGGTCTGTATGCATTCATTCAGAGCTGGCACGGAGCTTGGGAGGGGGCCCGACTCCCACTTTGATTACTGTCGCAGTGTCCACACGGGCTCTGTGCAGTCAATAGCACTGTAGGTGTGTGAGCAGGGCCTGCTAACAGGCATATCGCTGACAAGTGGGAAATCTACGTGAAGTCTTCCCGCTGGTATAGCAGAGTACGTCAGCACTTGTTTCGAACCAGATTTAGGAGAAAGGTGGTGATAGTGACGCTGAGGCAGAGCGTGTGGGAATCAAGGTTTAGTAATGTGGATTGCAGCAAATGTAAGCATTTCTAAAACAAATGTACTGAATGCCCGAGTGCTTCTATGTCACTGTGCGTGTTCGTGCATGACTGAGTGTTGTCTGCAGTGTCTAGTGGGGCAGATATATAGTTGCAAGCCCGGCAAGCCCTGCATTACGACCCTCTGCCCATGAAGCGCACGGGAAAGGGTTTGCTTGTAGCAAATGCTAGGCCACTCTCTCTCCAGTGCAGATCTGCTTTCTCCGCAGTGCTTCAACACAATAGTATGTTGTGTTTTTAAAGGCAGTTTTCTCTTGGGTTACTGGAGGGTCTCTGGGAGGGGCAGAGGCGGGCAAACCAACAAATTAACAAGGAGAGCCCAGTCCGAGCCGAACCAGGAAGTCTGGCTTGGCTTTAAAAGCCTGTGCATAAGCTGAGCCTTGAAGACATTACCATTGGAATACAAGTGTATTTGTTATCACGTGGAAGCGTTTCACCTTGGAGCATAAGCTTATATCACACCATTGAGAAGAGTTTGTGCTCCCACCATGACAAGGCCCTTAGTGAACTAGGAGGCAAGTAATTTTTTTAAGTGTACATTGTATATGGCCTATTTTCTTTTCATGAATGAAGCAACATTATAGTGTATTAAATCTAAAATAAAATGTGATTGTATAGCAAACATCTTATATACTATCATATGTGCTAATGAAGACAAGCATTGGAAATGCAATAGGTCTCGCATTTGTTTGAGTTAGAGGTATTGACATTGTAAATGGCAATGTCTTTTACCAATGTGTTATGGAGTGTATGTATGTAGTGGGTGGTGGAATTATGTGGGTTGGATTGGATTAGTTAGCTGTGTAATTGTGTGACATGGATTTGTGTAGAGGAATTATGTGGCATGGTCTGTTGTGGAATTATGTTGATGGTATTTATATGCCATTGAGTGAGGTGCAATTATGAGGAGTGGGATTTTGGGTTATGGAGTGTGATTATATGGAGTGGTATTTTGTATCGTGGAGTGGTGTGTAGTGGAGTTGTGGTGTGCTGTTGATTTTTGTGACATAATGTGAAATTGTGTGGTGTGGATTGGATGTATGTGGTGTGTTGTGTAATTGTATTGAATTGTTTTATGTGATTTGGTGTTGAATTATGTGCTGTGGATTGGAAAGTGTGGAATTTAATTGTGTCCCGTTGAACTGTGTGGATAGCTTTGCTTTTTTTCTGATGAAAAGAACAAATAGGTAGGAGTAAGCTACAGATCTGTGTGTCTGGGTCTTTAAATAAAAGAAAGAGAGTTAGATCTATTGGTGTTGTAAATGTAAATGTTTCTTGCCTATGTGTTATGGAGTGGAATGAATGTATGTGGTGTGTAGTGGAATTATGTGAGTTGGATTGGAATTGTTAGTTGTGGTGTTCTGTGACATGGAATTCTGTGGTGTTGAATGGATTTGTGTAGAGGAATTATGTGGCATGCTGTGCAGTGGCCAGAAGATCACAGCACATGTCAGCAGCGAGTGTTTACCTGACTAATCTAGGAAGCATCAGACAGGTCAGTGTGTTAATCAGTGGACAAAGGAGCACGTCCGATAGCAGTGTCAAGGAGGAGGGAAGCCTAGGTATGCATTTATACAGCAGCTGCTCTTTGAATCTGTGACAGCTCAACCATGGCTAACCGAGCTCTAATTACGATTACGTTTATATTCATTATGTCCCAACAAACAAGCACGTATTCTACATGACAATGAATGAAAACTCGAATAGCTTGAGTACCTGCTGCGATTTCATATCGTATATGGAACAAAGTACCTTTAGTTGTAGGCACATTTGTTTTCCATTTTATGTTGCTCTTATTTTGATGTTCATTGGAAGGTGCTGGGTACCTATGCAGGGTTTCATCCCAACTATCTGGAGCATGAAAACTCACAAAAAATTCACCCATTCACAGATTTGACCCCAGTGGTGCAATCATCCTCCTATGATTCAGAGAACGAGTGCTGGTGGGTAACACTCATATGTTTAAAAAATGCCCGATGACGCTAGCATTGAAACGGGTTTTACAAAATGCACGATAATAATTCAGAATTTGATGCACCATGCCTTATCGTACGTCACTTCTGTGTATTAATGCTGTTTTGTGTGTTAACCACCTAATTCGTGTTTTCCCCTTACACTTTTAAAATGAGAGCGTATATCCTGTGAGAAGAAAAAAATATCCAGGGTGTGTGCCATAGGTAGTTAATTGTAACAGGAGACCCGTGTAAGAATCCTGCTTACTCTAAGTGTACAAATTGTGTGACTTTGTGCAGGTCACTATCTCTGCAAGCTTCACAGTTGCTTTCCGTGCAAAAATGTCGGCACGCCAACCGGAGCGTCGGTAACATACAGTGCTTCACATCTTCTGTGTATTAGAAAAAGTGCGCGCAACACTCAAACAAGCAGGGCACATGTGCCTGCGGTGCAATGTCAAGAGAAGGGAGCTGGCATTGCAGGCTGAGCTGTTATGGCTGCAGCCAGGTGCCTGCAGCTGCCTGTTGACGCGGGCTGGGCTGGCAGAGCGTTGGGAGCTAAGAGCACCACGCATAGAGGTGGTGCCAGGGCCAAACAGGGCCCACGCCACATCTCCATTCCCGTAGCATGCACACACATACCAACAAGCATGAAGGAGACCTACCATCGCCAGGTGACTGTCTCTATCAACCAGCGACCCAACCATCTTGCATGCTGCAGAGCAGTGGAGACGGATCAGCTGCTGTGGGGAGGAGGGGAGGTTAGCAGGTCTGATAACTGCTCAGCGGGGGATCACAGTGGCCCCTGTGGCTCTAGAGCTGATCCTGAGAGAGGCTGAGCCCAGCCGACAACGAATGCGCGGTCTACCTATGCAGGCAGAGGGGCTCGGAAGAGCGTAGAAAAGGCAGGCAATTTTTCAGTGGTGGGAGGGAAGGCACTAGAAAAGGAGATGCAACGCCAAAACTGCAAGTATTAGATAAAGCACAGCGCTCCTGAAACTGGCACCTTGCTGAGACATAAAGTATGTTGCAAGGTTTTACAAGCATCGGCCTCGCGCTCAGTATAGAGAGGCGGGGGGGCTGAGAACAGAAAAGCAGCCGCGAAAGTGAAAGTGATCGCGATCAAGCGCGGCGAGCGCTGCGCTTAATGAGCATGACGAGGAAAGGCATATGGCGCCTCTGCTCGTAAGTGCGCACCCGCGCACATGCACGCAAGTTGTAGGCCAGTCATGGTAGCACTTTTTGAAGCCCTTACTAAAAGTCTCGCCAGCCAGCGCATGCGCTGGGTCAGGCGAGACCTAAAAAAGGAGGCTTGGTGAGATAAAATATTTGTCTAGCATCACACAGTTTGGCAACGTGGGGAAGCCGGGATTAATCACAGAATTTCTGCTTTCACATTGTGCAATCCAGCTTCTAGATGGCTATATCAGTCTATCTCACCTGTATCACAACAAAGGTCACTATTTTGTCTTCATTATTCGCACATTAGATTAGAGTTTGGTTGGCAGGCAGATGCACCATCAAAGTTCAGTTCATTTTGGGCTTGAGGGTGCAAGAGGAGCTGGAACGGAGCCAGAGCCAGACATCCTGTCTCGAGCTCTCAACAGCTTGCCCACCTCCAGAAAGAGGGATTCAGACTTTACAGCAGGTAAGGAGCTCGGAGGCAAGGCTGTGCCAACAAGGAGGGGCTGAGTCACGTCTGGTGGGCGGCCAAGAGACCAGAGGATTAACCATAGTTGAATGTTTCCCAAAAATATTACGGAAAATATCTTGTGCAAGTCATACGTGATCTAGGTGTTGCACCATGAGAAGCGCAAAAATATTAAATGTACCCTTTTGTACGTGTAAGGAGAAAGGAATACTAAAAATATACCTGAAATGCTTTTGTACCATTATGCACATCTGCACACCAATTAAATCTCAATCAAATTAAATGTGTGCCCCTGGCTGTACATCTGCCCCCAAGCCCCACCCCCTAGTCCACTTCTCAATTTGGTGAGTACCGGCACTTTTTTTCCATTTAAAGCACGGCATGATACAGAATCCCCGCACCAGCCCTGCTCTTCATACTGCTGCTGGCTGCGTTCAGCTATTTCCAAATCGATCAGATATTCGGCAGATAACTAAAGTGAGGGTACGGACATGTCGTGATTTGCCAGGGATCACACAGTTTGCCGAGTAGTATACATAGGATCTCCAATTTTTACAGCACCTATGTGACTTGAGCTTTTTATTTTGTTTTTTTAAATTAAATTGAAGCATTTCTTTCCATGCTGAGTACTAGTCACCGTATTATTATGGTTGATCTTAAAACTCTTTTTTTTTTTTTTAAAGAACCCTTCCACAAGTATAAGTTTGATAACTAAATGCTTTCTACCATATGTGTCTATTTATGAGACATCTGAAATTTAGTAGCTAAGTATAACTAGCGTTTTGAGCCACAGGCCACAAGAAGTGACTGTGACCTTCCCAAAATCACACAGTTTGATCCATTTTGGAAGCTGGGATTGGAATGTACGTCGAATGATTCCAGCAGTGAATAGTGTATGCATTAGGCCGAATTCCCTCCACACAGGGGGCTTCTCTTGTGGTCGTGGCGCGGCCAGGACGCTCATAGCCTGAAGTCATTTCCGCTTCCGGCCCACCCACGAGGCCACCAGCTGCTGACGCCTCCTGGCTACGGAAACATTCCCCAGTGGGAGATAAGGAGGGGACATCCCTTCGGGCCGGGAAGCAGAGGTTTTTCCAGCTGCCGGACAGATGTAGGGAGCCTTTTCTTGGTCTCACAATCCTCTAGGCTTGAGGGCCGCACTCAGCGGAGTGTGCGCATGCGCAGAACGGACTTAACCAGGCAACTTATGTGCTGCTAGTACAGTGAGTGCAAGATAGTAACTGTAATTGTCTTTATATAGCGCTTACTGCTCCTGTCGAGGTGCTGAAGCGCTTTTCTGTTATCTCTTTTGTTCACTATTGCTGACAAACGTCAATGCTGCTTTACATCTAATTAATGAAATGGCTTATTGTTCTCACCATGGGCCATGAATAGTTACCATACCACTGCAACAGCATTTATTTATTTATGTTTTTTCATACAGCGCAAACTTTAACCGGAGGTGTCAGAACGCTTTACAAAAGAACCAGTTACATTACATAAGGACTTCAGAGTACAGGAATAACATAAAATATACAAAAAAATAAACTCTAAATTCACATAAGAATGGTAGTAGGTACAAAAGCCAACTACAGATACTAGTGGTTAGAGCTACATATCTACAAGATGCAAATTCACTCAAGATTTCATCTTAAGAAGCGATCAGGGTTGGACAGTTATATATTACATATTCACAGAGCATGAACATCTCGCCGCCGTTCAGCCAGGCCTTCAGAATGCTGTTGCACTCACAGGCGGTGCTTTTGGGATTGAAGGGATCCCCAAGGTGGTGATGGCCGTAGGGGTAGAAGGCCGGGTGGTGGTGGGCGGAGGCAGCATGCTGGATCCCTGGGCTGATCTTGTGCTGGGCTCCATGGGGCATGGGGTTGGCTACTTCCTGTGCGGCTTCGGGCCTGTGGCCTGAGTTTAAAGTCATCCGGTTCCTCACCCAACACAGTCTTGTTCGGGGTCTGGAGGATTAAGGCTTGGAGGGGCCCGTACTCTAAACTGCATGCCGGCGGTCCAGGGTAGCAGCGAAATCGGAGCTCCGATGAGATGCTGACTGATGGTGACCGTGCCCAAGATGGTGGCATGGGAGAGGTGCGACTGCTAAGGTGAGGGCGGCGATGCTGTGCAATCAAGGATCTGCTACCTCCCCGAGGTGTCCCTCTTCCGTGGAGCCGTGACCAAAAGGGCTTTGAGAACCCCGACGAGCAAACCCGCTTGAGGTCGAATGGCCGCAGCACGCAGACGAGAAGTAGCGCGTGGAGCCGCATGGTTCCCAGGAGTCCGTTGCCGTCAGTGCTGCACAGACCGCACTCGAGTTCAAAGGGCGTGTAATTTCTCTTCTGTGACCCCCTGGTGCACTGCTTGGTGAAGCCCAGAATCTGAAAGCTATAAATGTCCACACATCAGTAATAATAGGATGTTTTCCCCGTTTTTACCTCAGTTCCAGTTAAAGTCAGGACTGGGCTGTCTAGCATTACTTCCCCAGGCCAGATACCTCGCCTACTAGATGTTAGGATCACTGTTTATTAATGTTTACTATCTGCTTTTTGTCAAGTTTAGCCTTAAAAAAAGCCTGGTTGCCGAAACACGTGGGGGGCTGGGGGCTCTTCGCTCACACCGGGACTGTTTTGGACATGTGTGCCATCTGTACCGGTCACCACTTGGCGCTTTACACGTATTTACACGTATTCATGCTGGTGCGTGAAGACTGTCACGTTGCCTGTGTGATGACAACATACGGCCGAGCCGCATATCACAGTGCGTAATAAATAGAACCTCATTGTACACATCTGACACTCTTGGACACCACGTTGTTTTACGTCACTGACCGGTGAGACCTTGTTTTGTGGGGGCTCCATACTCTATCTTTCAGGACCATGGAGATCCAAGTGTATTTTTTTTATGATTTCTTGATATCAGAGTCCCCTCCTTTCATATTTAATAAGGGCTGGAACCATGGGCATGACTTCTGTTGGTGCAGTAGGTGCAGTGGCACCGGAGCCCACTGAACTCTGACTATTGCTTTATTTCACAGTTCAGCCAGGGCCAGGGCTGCCCTCGGTTCCCAGGCAGGGGGGCCCATTTTCTTCCTTGCACTGGGGCCCATAACACACTGGCTACGTCACTGGCTGGAGCCCGGAAGTAGTGTGTTACCACTCCAGGTGCCATCATTGCAGCCATCTCTTCAGCTTTTTTTGCGGGATCTTTTAGCCGTTCGTGTGTGAACTCTGGTGTAGCCAGGTTTTGGTGGAAATAGTCGCCACTGTCCTTAGAAAGCCTGGCCATGTGCTTGACCTTCGGGCATTGCAGGATCATCTCTAAATGAACATTGGTGCTTGAGGGTGGTTGGGTGAGTCGGATGGATTGTTTTCTGATTCAGTGGATTCAGCAGTATGTGCTACTGCTATGAGATGGATAATCATGCCTGAATAAGTACATCTTTTATCATATCTAGCTACAATTGCTTCACTATTGAATTACAATTTATTTTTATATAAAAACAAATAAATTAACTTAAAGTACAGCAACACTTGAAAGTCTAAGTTTATTTAATACATCTTAAATCTAGATATATTATCTTACTTATACATACATACCTTCCATGTACTCATGTATCTTTATATTTATTACTTTGCTTCTAATTCAGCATCTCCAGTGCACTACCGTAAATCTCACGCTATACCTCTCCCAATATATCCTCTACCCCCACTCTGACTCATCCCAAACCTCATTCTGCTGCTATGATCCCCAAAATAACCCTTTCTAGACTCTTCCCTCCTCTACCCCTCCTTGTATCATCTCATACATCTTTTACTATTCAGATCCCCCAAACAAACCTTTCTAAACTCTTCCCTCTGACTCTTCCCCCTCCACCTCCCCTTTACTCATCCCAAACCTCCTCTTACTGCTATGACCTCAACATAAAAAGCACTTTCTAGACCCTTCCCTCTTCTATCCCTCCACTATTCCCTTTCAATCCAAATAAAAGACTAACATGTGCACCGATCAAATTAACCTCATATTTCCCTGTACTAATTTCCCCACTAATCCTGCTTGGGTTCCGGAGTAGTGTGCCACCAGCCGAAAAGCGCTGTGACACCTCATCAGGGGTAGCAAGCACTATATAAATGCGAACCCTTCCCTCTTCTATCCCTCCACTAACCTTTTTCAATCCAAATAACAAACTCACATGTCCATTTGGCAAATTAATTTAATATCTCCTTATGCTAATTCACTACTATTCCTGTTTGGGTTCTGGAGTAGCGTGCTACTCACGGAAAAAGCGCTTAAACTCCTCATCAGTGGTAGTAAGCGCTATAGAAATACAAGTACAATGAACTGCGTCCACAGTGACACAAAGTAAAGCCCGCTCTGGTGGGGGCTCCCCAAACAAACGTCAGCCAGAACAAGGTATTAAAAAAACAAACTGAACATCAAGGTTAAAGTCAAGGTGGGGCACGAGGCATGCAGTGAAAAATGTAAACTGGGTCTGGGAGGAAGTTGCAGACAGAAACTCACCACTGACGGTTCAGTGGTGAGATGAATAACTAGTTTCTATGCACTTAATTCCGTAATATCAAAGGTTATGTCCCAGACATGTAGTCCAGAGTCTGTGTCACGCATCAGGCTGTGAGATGCCAGACCTGGCGAGTCAGTCTCTGCGTGACTCACCCAGGCTCATAGCAAGGGGGCTCCCATCCAGGCAGGGGGGTGAGAGGGGCCCTGGTACCCTCAAACCAAGACAGGGAGATATGTCTCCATCTGTTGAAAATGGACACGGGTTAGATGGCTAACTGCGTCTTACTAACTCCGCATTTTAGCGTTTTGTCTGAGCTCGTAGCATTCTAACATCCTGGGTCAGTTCAGAGCTGAGATTGATATGTTAAATGATATGTTAAATGCCATTACATCGGATAGCTTAGTGGGTTAAGTGTCTGCTGCGAAGACTGCATACCTGACAGTCCGAGATATAAATGTTTGCAGGATCAATTGAGGGTGTTATAGGCCCAAGGCTACTAATGAAATTTGTAGAGTTGTATCATAACATATTGTACCATGACACTACTCCCTTGTGGTGTGTGCTGTAAAACGCTGATATCATATTACATTAATCTGGTGCTCGAACATGGAGCATAGAGTGGAGTCGCGTAGAGTGGAGTCGACTGGTGTAGAGTGCATTGTCGTAGAGTCTTGCAGAGTATAGTGGCGTACAGAGTAGCGTCATAGAATGCAGTGGCATAGATTAGAGTGGTGCATAATAGTATGCAATGGCCTAGAGGGGAGTGGCATAGATTGCAGTGGCATAGAACATAGTGGCATAGCGTGCAGTGGTGCGGAGTAGAATAGCATAGGGTGGTGCACAGTAGAGTGGTACAGAGTAGAGTATAGTGGTGTAGAGTAAACTGGCATACAGTGCAGTGCTGCAGAGTGTAGTGCCGTAGAGTGCAGAGTATAGTGGCGTTGAGCTCAGCAGCAGTGAGTGCAGTGTTGCAGAGTAGAGTGCAGGTGTGTAGAGTGGCGTAGAGTGCAGTGACATAGAGTAGAGTGGCATAGACTACAGTGGCGCAGAGTGCAATGACTTACATTGCAGTGGTTTCAAGTAGATCGGTGTAGAGTGCAGTAGCATAGAGTGGAGTGGCGCAGAGTGGAGTAGAGAGCAGTGGCGTAGAGTGGAATGGTGCAGGGTAGAGTGCAGTGGTGTAGAGTCGAGTGCAGTGTCGTAGTGTGGAGTATGCATGGCGTGGTAGGACACTGCCATTACAGACAAGGCATTTTCAATTGAAATGACCATTACATTTGCACAGCTATACACTTTTACTAATAAGACTAAACAGTGCACAAATAATAATGTGTGGAAATGGCATAACCTAGCGTAATCATCTGTTTTATTCATATTAAAGAATTTATTTCCAACACACTTCAGAAGTAACAAAAAATGTGCTTCATTTGTGCTTTGCTAATTCTGAAATACTTGCACAGTTCATTTCAATGTTGTGTTCCAGACAAAAACCCTTTCCTAGCCCCCACTCCTGTTTCCAGCAAGATTGTCACATAAATCCTCTCAATTTGAAGTCAGAGAAAGAAAAGTAAACTCAAACCTCCCTCTGAAGACAGAGCCTGATGTTTGACCTCTGTATTTGAATGCACAGCAAATGTGACAAGATGAGAACAAGATTTACAGGCCCGATTACAGAAAAAAGCGCTTGTGTAAAAGACGCAAGGCGAGGTAGTGTGAAATAGGGGGAACAACCTTTACAACGCAACTTTTACAACGCACTACCATTACAACGAAACTGTTACAACGCGAGTGCATTGTCAACGCAGGACATTACAACGCAAGTCTTTACATCGACTTGCACTAGATGGCGTGCTAACATTAAAAATAGTGTAGTTTACTATCCCAACACCTTCCCTACTGTTACGTGGACTGGAGTTGGAATAGTAAATTACACTTTTTTAATGTTAGCACGCCATCTAGTGCAAGTCGATGTAAAGACTTGCGTTGTAATGTCCTGCGTTGTCAATGCACTCGCGTTGTAAAACTTTCGTTGTAACAGCATGCGTTGTAACAGCATGCGTTGTAACGTCATACATCCGTGAAATGGATTTGCTTCTTGGGAGGAACAAACTCGCCCTGAACAGCCTAAAACAAATAAAAGCAGCAAATAGAAAGCCAGAAAATGTGAGTTACAAACCGCAGAGCCAATGGTAAGCAACGGTTGGAATGCATTCCCCGGGAAGTTGTCTGAATGTCCCCAAAATGCCTTTAGCAAACCAGACAGCTGCGCTGTTTGACAGGTTTCGAACTAAAAAGGGGTATTACGAAGCTGGCGCTGGGAACAAGGACAATGGCAGGAGGGTGGGTGGGTGGGGGAGACAAGGGTATGCGACTATGCGGTAGGTAACAACACGATCAATGGCAGGAGGGGCAACAGGAACAACAGAGGGATTGCGTTTTGAGGGGGGGACAGCACAACCGATAATGTAGGGTCTTTAGGCAGGAGGAACACGGGGAGGTAGAAGTACACGAGGGAGACTGCGGAAAAAGACGCACTCTAGTAGAGCGCTTAAACGCACAGAAAAAAGCACAGCGCCTGAAAAAGTGAGCAGTAGAGGGAGATGAGTAAATGCACCTATGCTTCACGGGCGGGAGGAAAACAAGAAGAGGAAGGACTACACCGAAAAGAGCAAAAAGCCATTTCCACTGTGGTGAAAGAACTGCCCTCCATCATGTGGTGAGTTATATTTGAAGGAGCGCGTGGCAGCGGGGGGTCTGCACCAAAAGGCGCAGGGACAGAACCAACTAAGATCTCTGTATGAAGGAATCGTTAGGAGATGGTAGTGTGGCTACGTGAAATTCAATGTTAACTGTAACAAATGTCCATTTTGCATCATAAAACAAATCTTGCGTCTTCGGTTGTAGACGGAGCCCACCTTCGAGCCAACAAGCCTTGGCGCCAGGCAGGGGGGTGATTCCGCCAGTGATTCTAATCACTCTATATATGTCAAGAAAAGAAAGTGTTGTATCAAGTTCAATTTGTTGGGGGGGTGGGGGGTGTTAGTTTCCTGTTTTGTTTTTTCAGGCATGCCTTTATGGTAGCTGATGGCTTCCAATGTATAGATCCTGGTGTTAATGGTGCCAATTAATTGCAGAACAGTACCAGGTACTGCAGGTCAGTACTGCAGTGGGGTTCAGCAGCATCCAGTTGCTGGTTTCAGTACTGGCGCAGATGAGGGTAATGAGGACTAGTGTTGAGGTGCTTGGGTAGTAGTGGTGCTGAAGGAGGGCGGGGTTCCAGGTCTGGACTGGCAGGTATGAAGGTACCGGTACAGGTACAGCTGATGGGTCAGGGATACTGTCCGGACTGGGGACATGTAGTAGAGTTGTGTGTGAGACCAAGACGGAATATTGAAAGGGGGCGAAGTACTGTAGAACAATGTTGCAGTGCACTATCAGATCAGCGGAGGAGTCACAGTACTGGAATTTGAGGTGCTCTAGGGCCAGGGCTGAAAATGGAAATAAAGTAGTACATGTAGAAATTCAGGCGCTCACTACCCAAAAGGCCTGTTTGCTGCCAAGAAGTATCTGTACTCTCCCATTACAAGTAATGCACCAATGCTGGTATCTCCTGTTACAAGTAATGCACCAGTGCGGGCACTGTCCAGTTAAAAGTAATGCACCAGTGCCAGTACTCTCCCATTACAAGTAATGCACCAGTGCTGGTACTCTCCCATTACAAGTAATGAACCAGAGCTGGTACTCTCCCATTACAAGTAATGCAGCAGTGCCCGTACTCTCCCATTACAAGTGATGCACCAGTGCTGGTACTCTCCCATTACAAGTGATGCACCAGTGCTGGTACTCTCCCTTTACAAGTAATGCACCAGTGCCCATACTCTCCCTTTCACATTAAGTGCAGGTACTCAGTACCTACCCATTTAAAGTACTTGAAAAAGACTGATAGGTAGCAGTGTTCCCTATGAGGGAAATAACCGCACATAAAATAAATCAACGTATCTTTTAACAGACAGTAATGAGCGTGATAAATGTCAGTAATGTTGCTATATTTGCAACAGGGTGCTAAGTTAGCTTCGAACACCTACTACCCAGAGGTGCTATCAGCACGTTATGAAATAACATGCATACACAAAAAAGAAGCTATTACAGCACACCCATACCATATAGAAAAATTCCAAAACCAGTATTGGACAAGTATCAAATAAATCCCATAGTCAAACTATTTCCTACACACATGAGGATAATACAATGAGACACATGGTATATAAAGCATTCAAATAGTCCAAAAAGTTATCAGTTGATAATTCCTTGTCTTTTTATTGGTTTCTTAAAGATTCCCAGCACACAATTAGCCGACACGTGTTTCGTCTGTACTCAGACTTTTTCAAGACTGGAAAAACAGATATGATACAATCAATGTGCTATATGCATGTACAAGATTGTGTTGTGTTAAAAAAACACCTAAAATAAAAAGTTTTTAAAAAGCCTAGCCACATAATGTGAATAAAATCATTATAATTCAGTAAAGGAAGATAAAAGACAAGCACTGTAGCTACAATCATTACTGATCACCTTCTGAATGACGCAAAATAGTGCTGTTCCTTGATCTTAAGGAGAAGAGATCCAAAGACACTCGTGTTAGAGACCTAATAAAGAAGAATCTAGATAAAAAGTGCTTCAGACCAAAATACCAAGTTCGTGCCAAGACTGAAAACAAGCATTGAAAATGCAATAGGTCTCGCCTTTGATTAAGTTAAAGCTATTTGCTTTGCTAATGGTACCGTATAGCAAAGCAAATGGCTTTAACTTCATGAAAGGCGAGACCTATTGCATTTTTAATGCTTGTTTTTAGGTCTCAGCTAGCGTAGGCTGCGCAGACATGCGCAGTCTCGCGGGCGAGATTTAATGAGTTAGGGTAGATTTCACTAGCGGGGTTTATGCAAAACGGTGGCCAGCCATTGGAAAAGAGCTTCCAGTGACGTACACTTTTCTCTTTTAGAGCCGTCCCAGTTGGACTGACTGCCCTGACTTACTGCTGGCGTAAAAGGTCTCTTATCTTTATGGGGCCAAACAAATGGCCCCATAAAGATAAGAAACCTTTTAGCACAAAAGGAAGTCAGGCGAGCCAGTCCAACTGGGATGGCTCTAAAAGAGAAAAGTGTCCCAACGAAAAACGTCATGGCGAGCGCTTGTTGTGCACATGATATTACGTGAAACACGTGAGCGTTTTAGCATAGGAAATTTCAAAGGGGAAACGAGCATGAGGTTGTACGGGTATTTGGAACGCACAAGCGTGCGGGCAACTGCGTGCCCGTTCACCTTCAACGCCTTTTGAGATTCTCCACTGGCCTCTTTTTATTTGGAGATATGCAAAACAGAACTGGCTGAGAGAGATTAAAACATATCTTTTTGTTAGTGTACGTCTTGCTCGAGCTGCCTGCCTACGCTCACATCCCCAAAGAATCCCGTTTGGAGACGCCTGCAGCCAGCGCTCTCTCAACGGCCCCTGGCGCAATTTGAAACAGGGTGTACAGGAAGAAGAGGCGACCAGCTACTTGAATACTACACAAAATATAAAGAAGACGGGCACTGACTGTAGCGACAGTGCCGAGTTTTGTTTTCATATATCGACCGCCGCAGTTTCCTCAGCTGACGCGAACCGCTGCCGCTTCCTCTGCGCTCCTCCAGCTGGTGCTGCCGGCCGAGCGAAATGAACTGCGCCACGCGCTGAGGACCGCTGAAGTGACTGCTTCCGACTCACAAGCACCTCCTCTATTTTGAAATCGTGTCCTAGGCGGAAGGTCTCTAGGTAGGTTTTTCTATGTTGCTGCACGCGCTCTAGCCTTGCCTACCACTAGGGCGATATTCTGACATAGAACAAAACATGTTTGCCGAGGGTTGAATCAGCTTTTACTCAACAGTAAAAGCACAAAATCCACATGCAGAAGTATTTTATGCACACTATGTCATACGCATCTCATACGTGATTAAATGTTTCAATGTTTGGTAAACCGTTGAAATATGGTACGCATGTGTTTGTAGAAACGGCGCCCCTGAATGTTAAAAAAAATGGTCATTTTGTTGAGAAATGAACGCAAGGTGCTAGTTTTGTAATTTAAGATAATTTATATCTCTTGTTTTTAAAAATATGAACATAAACATTATTGTATTTCGAGTACTCGTCCATTCCTTAAATAGACAAGCGCTATATAAATACAATTACAATACAATATTATTTTTGGTTTTCTCCAGGGGTCAACGGGCAGAAAACGGAGCTGCTTGTGTGTTTTTTATTGTTGAGCTATGCAAGCACATTGTTTTTCTGAACTGGACTCGTTGCTTTTGTATCTTATACAGGAGTTTGCACTGTAATTTTAGTCTGACTCGAAACACTTAAATAATGGGTGACCTCGCTTTAGCACAAAAGATACAACACACCCCTGTACAAAACATACAGAAAGGGAGGCTTTACATCAGTCCTCTTTAATCTTTGTCCTGTTTGGGTGAGCTCCGTTCAGGTATTGGTTTGTCTGGTTTCCCGTCATGTTATGGGGTCAGCCTAGAGGATTTTGTAGATGCCCACACTTTGAATTGGTGATACGTTGAAAAGAAGTTCCTGTTCGTATACCTCTTTGCCTCAGCCCGCTGTTACCTGCCTTCTCTACTGATTCTGCCAGATCAACATCATCTACCCATCTTGCACATCAGCAACACTTATACATGCCAAGAGACCTGATTCAGGCGGGAAATCCCGATTTTTAAAGCCAAAAGTTGCTTTATTTTTGCTTTCTCAACCAAAATTACCACCCCTTCAATGCAAGTTAATGGGGAAATAAATTCCCCCATTTTTTTTTTCTAAATCTACCTCTTTCGTGTTTTCACATGTTGGAATGCATGCACTATGTCCTGCGCATTTGTTTCTCTGCATGGCATTGAGAATGAGATGAAAAATGGGCCCTAGCACACACATATGTAAATGCCCATCCATTTAGTTCAGTACCTTAAGGCATGATGTTGTCCCTGTGCAATTCAGTCGTGACATGATGACATACTTGCCCCCATAAACATGATGTTCTTAGTTGCAATATTGATGCACAGGCTCGAAAACGGCTGCATATATTTATGGCTTTGTACATGAAAACTCTCAAGGAAATGGATAAAGTTCATTCTAATTAAAACACTTTTTTCAATTGGTTATTATTTTGGTATGCATTTGTTTAGTTGAATACTGCCATGAAATTTCATCCCAGAATGACTGGGACTAAGCCCAATCTATTATCCATGTAGGTGCAGACCTTGTGACTAACATGTTTTTATCTTCTGTAGCAAAACCAGGCCTACTCAAAAGCTGATTTGTTGGCGCGAGTTAAAAGCCTCATGACATTGTCAGGACTGAGGCCGTTTTCAACTATTCTTCCATTTGAAAACGTTTTGCTTGAGTTTTATTATTTGTATTTCATTTCTCTTTACTTGATCATTTGTATGGTTTTAATTAACAATTCAATAAATACATGGCTTATTAAAATAAATGGCAACTAATTTTGTGTCTCTTGACAAGGAGTGTGGGGCAATAGGCCAGAGGTAGAGATACCCACCTTTTGGTAAAATGTAATTGTCCTCTTTAATTGTCTTTGGATTGAACATTTTGGAGTAGAAGGAAGGAGGGTGGGGGCAGATAAAGGAGCAGCAAGTAAAGACAAGCATTAAAAATGCAATAGGTCTCGCCTTTCATTAAGTTAAAGCCATTTGCTTTGCTATACAATACCATTAGCAAAGCAAATGGCTTTAACTTAATCAAAGGCGAGACCTATTGCATTTTTTTTTTTTTTTTAAAACCTTTATTCGTGCTTCTTAAAAGAACAAATACGGGCCTACAACCGTCAGGCCGGCCACGAAACAGTTAAGCACTAATACAAACATTACATCCCCTGTGCTTCAACGGTCAAGATTAGTAACGAGTTATGAGTAATACACTGGAGAGATCCCTGACCCCCGGGGAAGGAGAAGTGAAGGTTAATTTTAAATTTTCAAGATAATTTTATCAGGAAAAAAATTAGTGAAGAATAAGAACAAAGGAGATTCGAGTCCGCAAGATAGCTTCACCACACGGGAGCAGCAGCATCATTAAAACGACAATGGAAGTAAAATCTCAGGCAGTGAGGCGGTGCAGGTATATAACAGGATAGTCCCATGAACAATTACGCACCCCTCCAGAGCCGCCCCCACTCAATCCACCCCACACCCGGACCCCGAATCGAAGCAAGTATAGCGCAGAGACATAAAGAAAAGGCCCATAGAACTAATTAAGAACAGAGAATTATCCCCCCACCCTACACCAATGCGGAGGCTACGGCCTGCCCCCCCCCCCAGCATAGTGCCTGTCGCCCCATGAACCCGAAATATAGACAAGAGAGAGAGTAGGAATAGAGTGAAGAAAAATAAGAAAACAGAGAAGAAGGTGGGGAGGAGCCCACGGAACCTCAGAGCGCCCCAAACCATCAGCCAGCTATGGCCTCCACACACTGAGAACCCACTATGCCAGAAACTGCGTGCGAAAACAACGTGTCACAACGATGTAAGCGAAGGAAGTCAAATCGCGACGAGTGCGCACAACATATACATACAGTTCCAATCCCAGTCCAGCCCATCCGTGAAACCATGGCGATATAGATCAGTCTAGCCCTGGCCCGATCGCGGGCTTGGGATTAAACCAGCCCCTACATGAAGGCCCCGCATCTCGTGCAGACAAAAACAATATGGCCGCTTGGGAGAAGATGGTGAAGTAGAATCACGAAATGGCCGCCGACCATCTATCGAGGTCCCTCTTTGCACCACATAAAATCCAGACCTGGCAAGTAAAGTACAGGAGTTCCACAGAAAAGAAGCAGTAGGCCACCGTGGACGAGTCCTCGAGGATGTTAGGTATCGCTCAGCAGGATACTCTTGCGGACGCAGTGAGGCAGGCAACAATAAAGCAGGCAGCAATGAACAGGGAAACAAAGTATCCGCAGTGGAGCTGGAGGGCGGTTGATCCTGTGTGCCGGGAACGCCAGATGCAGGCACCAGTGTAGCACGATCATACACATCCGTTGCGTCCCCGCAAGAGGACAAAAGCACTGGCGGACCCACGCCTTGTTGATGACAAACAGAGCGCTCACGACCCGCAGCGGACAGTATGGAGTCAACCCGCTCACTCAGCGCTTGCAGGCCAGCACACATTTGTAGTCGAAAGTCCCGCAGGACAGCCAGAACGGAGCCGCATGTCAGCGGAAGCTGCGCCCCCACATCGGCAGCAATCCGGGACGGCACTGTGGAGCTGGTGTCCGGAGGAGGGAGGGCGAAGTGGGCAGCGGGCGAGACCGGAGTATCACCCCCCGGCCGCGAACAGACAATCAACACCATGTTTTACCGCTGTACGGTGCAATGGCCAGGGGATGGGGGGTCGTGGCAAGGAGTCAATTCCCCTCAGGTCTGCGCCGCAACAGGGAAAGCCAACAGTCACTTCTCTTCCCGCGGGTTCTCTTTGCCGCCGGCTAAGCAATAGAAGAAGGGGGCAGCAGCCTCCCACAGCGCGGTCCACAGAGCGGGGCAGGATACCCGCCGCACCGGGGCACACCCCACTGCTCCAGCCCGTCAGGCGCAGGGTGCAGAAGGTGTCCGGCCGTCCCTCCCCCGGCTCATCTGGCGACAGTCCGTGGTGCGAGGTGAGATCGGGACCGCGGGGCTCGGGTTTGCGCTAGCGGGTCCGGTGACTGCGGAGCTTCCAGGGGGCCGGCAAAGGCCACCATGGAGCAGGGGTCCAGTGCAGAGAACAAAAGCACCCAGAACTCCGGCATCCGGGCGGGCTGAGACTCCGGGAAAGCGGCGGCGCGATCAGCGCGTCATCGCACACGTTGCACCTCGAGAATCGGCGAGGATAAGAATCAGGATAATAGTCCGAGGCCAAGGGCCGACGGAGCCGGGCGCTCAAGCGTCTGCTCCGGTCGCCATCTTGGCTCCTCCCCCACCTATTGCATTTTCAATGCTTTTATAGGGATACTATTGATAACATGAGGCTGGCAGTTTAAGCTCCAGCACCTTAATTACCAAAGTATCTTTATGCATTTGCATTTTTTCTGCTGCATGACACATGAAACGTGTGTATCTGCAACACAGTTAAGTTTTTAAGATAAAGGGCAACTGTCAATTTGACTCTGCTCCTCCACGACCTTCAACCCCGTGCAGTGCCATCGCAGTGGCATCTCCCGAGCTGTGGAAATGGCTCATTACATTTCCAGAATTGAACGTGGGCTCTTTGTAACATTTCACTGCAAACATACTACAGGCTGCCAATCACAGTCGCCGAGTCTCGCGTTACAGTCACTCCCTATCACCGGGATGCTGTGTGTTCAGCCATGACTTTCATCAAGCAAAACACTGCTTCCTGGGACTTGAAGTGTTTTGTTTTTTTAAAACATGTGGGCTAATGTACCGGAAAATAACGTTTTGCAAGAGGAAAGCACAGGCCAGAAAAAGTTGTGGCGTTTAGTTATCTTTTCTGTTCGTCCTACTTTAACAGATAACAATTACAGAAAATATAAAGTGGCTGGTTAACCCCTTCACTGCCTAGTTCAGTATATTGACATTTAATAAAATGCATTTTGGTTGAGGTAGTTTCTGAACCAACACTACGCCTGTAGCACCGCTCTTGAGTTATAAAGTTAAACAATGATGAGTTTTGGACGAGAAACCGGGGCCACTGACGAAATCCCAGTCAGCCCAATGAAACGCGTAGCAGAAAGGATTATGTAAAAACTAAATCGGCGTTCAGTTCGAATCGTGGGTCTTACATAGGATGCAAATAAGAGCTTGAGGTGCTGTGCCCTGCTGCCCTCATGTTTAAGATCCGATACATACCACTGGAAGACTACCATTAGATGGAATAGTTGAAAAATCTTCCCAAGCCTAAAAGAACTGGAGAAACGAAGACGCTCCTGCCCCTTTCCCGAGGTGTCGCTTAACATAACATAACATGTGTATTTGTAAAGCACTCGTTCACCCAGAGGTCTCTTGACGCTGAATAACAGATGTTCATGTCGCTTGAAGGGGGTGTCTGCTCAGATTTAAAACAAAAATACAACTCAGATGTAAATTGACCGAGTGCGTTCAGGTGCCTTGCATCTCTGTAAACATAAGGGCGGGGGCTGTAAGGGCCCTAATTGTTTTCTATAGAGGTCTGAGGGCATAAAGGCGCGTTCTATTTAGTCAACCATCAATATACATGCACATCCAAAAAGGGTACACCACGTAGTGCCTCGATGAGCACAGCATGTCTAGAAGCAGCTAGACTACTCATGCAGAAATCTACGTGCGTTGTCGAACTTGTGGGCATATGTATCAAATTCTCTATTTGCGATTCTCAAATAGCGATTTTTTGAGAATCGCTATGTGGGAATCGCAAACGAGATGTAAGTTAAAATTCGCAAATTGTTAGCGATTCCTTGGCATTCCTTAAATTGTGATTAGCAAATTGTGAATAGCAATTAAGGAATACCTTCCCATTCATTCCTATGGGCCAGGAGGCCCATAGGAATGAATGGGAAGACATTCTCAATTAGCGATTCGCAATTAGAGAATCGCAAATTGAGAATAATTTCAAGGGTGCAAGGGTGTCATAAAGACACCCTGATGCACCCCTGAAAAGAGCATGTGGCGCACATACATGCCCTAAGGGCATGTATGTGCGCCACATGGCACTTTGAAAAATGCCAAAAACTGCATCTTTCAAAGAAATTGCAAATTACCACCAATTTGAATTTGGTGGTAATTTGCGATTTCTTAAGGAGAAATCGCACAACTTGGATGCTTGTTACATCGCATTTAAGGAATCGCAATTTGCAATTCCTTAAATGCAATCGCAAAATAGAGAATCGCAAATTTGCGATTCTCTAATTTGCAATGCCCTTTTGGGATGATACATCCCAAAAGGCCTTTTCCCGTTCGCAAACGGGCCGATTCTGAGAATCGGCCCATTTGCGAACGGGAAAAGGGCTTGATCCATATGCCCCTTGGTTCCTTGCCAGAAGGAAAAACGTATATAAAATTCACTTCACAACAAGACTACAACTGAATATTAAGACTCAATGAGCCTTGTGAGATCGAAAGTGGGAGGGGCGGAAAGATGTAGGCTACACCTCTGTCCTTGTTCAAGTTGAAAACTTTACAAACTCAACAAAGTAATAACAAAATGAACTACATATCAGGGGGGAAACACATACCTCCTGATAAACTGAACAGCCAAACAACTGAATGTGAGCAGAACGTTTTATACACAGTGAAAAAATAAACACATAGCTGGACTAGTGAGAGTAAATCAGAATAAAACCTCTGTACATGACAAACAAACCCAATACAGTTGAACTAGAAAGCATACACTCGAAACAAAGAGTATCTGCACATACTCAACGCACATAGCTAAACTAGAAACCATACGCCCAATCAGACCGTCTGCACACAATGAACACACCCAATGCAGGTAGCTGGCTAGTCTAGACAGCTCACGAGGGAGCAGAGAATCTGCCCACGATAAAGAAACTAAGCCCAGGTTAACTAGACAGCAGACACCCGAGTAGATGAAACGAAACACCTGCATCTAAAATATCCAACATACATCCAAGCACAGCATCTGCACACAATTAAGAAACGAAGCACAGGAAACAGAAATAGACAACACAGCATCTGCACAGTCAGTCGGTACAGGCAATCTGCACCCGAGCATTGGTACCCAATGGAGAAAACTAAACGCAAGAGGCTGAACTAGATAGCGTACACCGGAAAAGCATCTACGAACAAAACCAGCACAGGCAGACGCTCGAGCATACCATCTGTACACTATGACGAAACCAAACACAGGTATGGAAATTAGACAGGGTACACCCGAGCAGTGCTTCAGCACACAACGAAGAAACCAAACACAGGGGGCTGTAACTGGACAGCAAAAGATCCTCTGTCAAGAACAAACCAACACACATAGCCAAACTAAACAGCATACACGCCGGCATAACGCCTGTACACAATGAAGAAACCACACATAGGTAGCTGAACTAAACATGTTACACATGATCACTGCATCTGCACACAGCGAAGAAACCGTACACAAGAGCATCTGGGTATGATGAATAGGCCAAACAAAGACAAATAAGCCATGCAGAATATATATCCGAAAAGAACACCTGCACGCAGCGAGGAAACTGAACAAAGGGAACTAAATGAGGAGGTACCAGGTCAGAAGATGGAGAGTGGAAACATGTCTAAACAGCGGAGAGGAGCTGCCAGCAACGTACCCTGCACCATAGAAAGTGACATTACTTCCCCTCGCATAGTGCCCCAAGTAAAAGGCAACCAATCACTGCTGGGGTGAGCTTGACAAGCACTACCATGGGAAGCAGGCTCCCGCAAGATGGTGTAATTTATAAGCGTGAGCTGCCTGGAGCGCCGATCCACATGAGGCTGGCTACTGATTTGCCTCTTCAGGGAGGGGGGGGGGATATTTATTTTAACCAATCGCAGGATAGGTGAAGCGGTACAACTCCTAAGCCCCTCCCCATGCCGTACCATAGCTTGTCAATCACTATGAAGTAGCTTTCCCACTGCCTCTCGCTGCTCCATATGTTGAAGTCGGATACTCTGAAAACCAGAGTTAAGGCAATGGGATTTGTAAGATCTTCTGTCAGGAGGCGGGAAGAAAGCTCCACTTTGGGGAACTCTCCCCCTCCGCTTGATGCAGGAGTTTTGGCATAGATTGCATTTTACGTTGCTAAGTGCACGCAACCTAGGCATGATTTTAGCCACGCTTTTCTGACCATTACACTATTTGCGATCCTGTGTCCTAGAACGAAAGCATGTTTCTGGTGTGTTCCTGTGGTGCATGTAACGATCAGCAGGTAACTTCTGCTCTTTGTCCTCGTGCGGTATAGCAAATAACGGGTCTTCCTCAATAAATGTTGTTTGTTCTAAAGTTCATACTCTTTGAGATGAGTTTTGTGCAAATTATGGACGAACTTTTGTACAAGCGGCCGGTAAGCGTCTTGGACATTCGCCCTAAGACCCGAAGTAGGCAAATCCAAGCGATCGTGCCAAGAAAGCAAACCTTGCATTTATTTTGTTTAGGATTCCAACCGGGGGGACTAGGATGGTTCAAGCAGCCCGGTCAGGACACGGCTACAGCTCAATAAAACAAGCTGGTGGCAAAGCTGGCAGCGTTGTGTGGAAAACATAGTGCGTCCCAGCTAATTAAGGCTAGTGTGTGACGCCGCGAGTGCGAGATCCAATCCCGGTGGGCGGGGCTAAAAGTAGACAAGGCGGCAACAAGGAGGGACTAAGAAGCCTCCTTTTCAATGGTGAGCCTGCGTTTTGCATGCAGGATGACGCAAAACGAAGCGCACCAATGAAAATTGGAGGCGGAGCCGTGAGACGACTTCTGGAATCGTATCGATTCCAAGAAGTCTCGTAAGACGAGAGCAGCGCATGCGCTGCTTACGTCACGAGACCTAAAAAGAGTTATAGTGACGAGCACAGAAGTGAGAGAAATTTCTTTTAAAGAGGAAAGATGTTGTATCGATCTAAAACCATATTCCATGTCCAAACACCATAATACCAAGTGAATATATCTAGAGTCTAAGAAATAAGTAGGGGGTCCTTTTACTTTTTAACTTTTTGTATTAGGTGTTTTTTTAACAAACCACAATCTTCTACATGCATATAGCACATTGATTGTGTCATATCTGTTTTCCCAGCCTTGAAAAAGTCTGAGTACAGACGAAACACGTGCCGGCTAATTGTGTGCTGGGAATCTTTAAGAAACCAAAAAAAAGACAAGGAATTATCAACTGATTACTTTTTGGACTATTTGAATGCATTATATACCATGGGTCTCATTGTATTATCCTCATGTGTGTAGGAAATAGTTTGACTATGGGATTTATTTAATAATTGTCCAATACTGGTTTTGGAATTTTTCTATATGGTATGGGTGTGCTGTAATAGCTTCTTTTTGTGTACCATTTGAAATACTGTCTGGGGCATGATCTAGCCACAATAAAAGTGCTGCCCCCTTCCGACTGCTCTCCCTGCTTTGTAATGGGATTCCCTCACTGAGAGCGCATTGTTGCAAGTGTGTGTATTGTGTCAACCTTGAAACTTGTTTTTGAAAGTGAACACATCTTGTCTGGGGATTGCTGCACCCGTTATAAAACAAAATCCTGGTGTGATAACAGATATTTCTAAACCTGACATCTCAGTCTGTGTCAGACACCCACTAATGCAGGCCTAGCTTTTTCTTTTACGGAGCAGGTTAACCTGATATGTTCAGTGCTGTGCACTGCAGGTGAATCAAAGACTACAACTCCCAGTGGGGGGGAACCCATCTGTTTGGTCGTCGGCGTGGTGGCCTCCATGCTTGGGTGAGGCTCCAACACCCTGCCAAGAAGTTCGGAACCTTGGAATCTGGCTAGATGCCGACCTGTCTTTCGGACCACAGATAGGACGTGTGGCGGGCGTCTGCTTCGGCGTCCTGAAAAGCATACGGAAGGTCTTAGATCTCCTTCCCACGTCAGCTCGCAGAACGTTGGTGCACGCCCTCGTCACATCACGCCTGGATTATGGCAATTTGCTGTACCTGGGAGCAACTAACAAGGCCATAAATCGCCTTCAGGTATTGCAGAACGCGGCAGCCCGCCTCACTTTAAAATTGCCCAAAAGAGTGGCCTCCAATACTGCCCTTTAGACTCTTCACTGGTTGCCAGTGAGGAGCAGGGTTGAGTTTAAGGCCCTCTGTACCTGCCATCGCATTCTCACCGGGAAGGCGCCAACACCGCTCCAGAACCTGATCACCAGGTACGCACCCACACGCTCCCTTCGCTCCTCCTACGGAAGCCTTTTAAAGGTCCCGAGGATAAGACTGGCTCGCATGGGAGGTAGATCTTTCCGTTACCTGGTGGCTAAGAGCTGGAATGCTCTACCTTTGGACCTCCGTTTTGAGTCCTCGGAACCTGGTTTCAGGAGGAAGTTAAAAACACATTTATATACACGCTAGCTTGCACAGTCCCATTGGCTGAGTCTGTGGGAGTTCTTCTGTTCTAGCGCGGGGACACGCTTTGAGCGTAACCAAGCGCTCTATAAAATTCCCTTATTATTATTATAGAATGCCTCAGACTGTCACAGGAAAGTCCAGGACGAGAGAGCACGGGCTGATGAAATAGAGGCAGGTGACAACCCTAACCCGTTCCCCCACTTTCCTTTCTTCTCACCCCAGGGCAGCTTCCTCTCCAGTCCCAATTGATAAACTGTGCACGAGACACGACCCTTTTTAAAAGAACCATCCGAGCTATTAAAGGCCCAGTGTGATTAGGCGAGCCTACTTCGAGTACCGATAATTCCACTTCAGGTGCTGTTCCCTGCCACCCTCAAGTACCCAGAAGCCTCCGGGACATAAAAACACCGCTGCGCCGTCACCCGAACACCAATCACAGTCCCCGCTCTCACTCAGGAGCCAATCAATGACAGCTGGATGGTTCACCTGGCACCATCCCATCGCGCTCCACTTGCCTCTTAGCTCCCGCCAAGATCTCAGGGAAGCCTTGGATTGGCTAGGAGACTGTCACGTGACCGCAATAGGCGTGGCTTGTACTTACCGGAGAGCCTCTGATTTGTCCAAATGTGGCCACGTGGCGCGCTTTCTGTTAAGTTGGTTTGTGTGGCAGAGGGTGGGGAGGAAGGTTGTGGCGTTTGTTTCGGATTTAAATGTGGTTCTCTGCTGTAAGTATTGTTTCTGTGCTTGTGAAGTCTTTTGCAATGTTGTTGTGTTATGTTACTCACTGAACGCTCCCGCGTGGCTTTGGTGTCTATTATCTACTGGTTTTATATTTTAGGCCTCCGATGCTAATTATCGATGGAGAGCGCGGATGAACTAAAGACAGAACAGTTTTTTCGGAGGTGGGTGGACGAGCGTTGTGGGTGTATTTGTCTTGCATACTCGCAAATGTTTGTTTTGCAGCTCTTCGTGTATTTTTCAATTTGTCTTGCTGTGTGTGTGGTTGTGTGTGGGTGTGTGATTTTTAGACTTTTATTTTCCAGATAAGCTTTCCTTTGAGAGGCTGTTACACCTCATTTTGACTTACTAGTATTTACTACTCCGTTTTTATCTATTTCTTTCTTATTTTAGGTACACGATAATCTGTGCTGAACAAAACGTTTTAAACTGTTAGTTTTTGTGTATTTCAACCCTGGCCGGCTTGAGGTTAAATATTTATATATTTAAGTGGTTTGTATTGTGATGTTTACTGCATAAAATGTGTATTTCTAAATGATTCATCCAAAACAAACAATTTTTTTGGTCTGGGTATGGTAAAATAACTTGTCAAATGTTTTTTGTATTAACATACGATTGTATTTTGGGACTTTCAGTTCGATTTAAGAAACTGAAATGACTCTCGAAAAAAAAATCCTACTTTGAAGGGAAGCACCAGTCTGGGGAAGCAGGAGTCCCCTAAACAAGAAGTCAAGTAAGCAGTCTAATAGGTTAAATTCTAATTTACGGTTCCAGTACAACTGTGAGTCTCACAAGGATTGGAGTGAATCGGGGGGGGGAGGGAATTATCTGAAAGGTTGATGATGGAAACGGAAAGATTGCTTTCTTTGTTTTGTGTCGTTTTGTAAATGCCAAAGACAATTCCATTTTTTTTTTTTTTTTAAAAAGCTTTGAGTTTGCAGTGCTTGCTGTTCAAACAGGTGTTAAAGGTGGGAGAGGAAATGTTTGGTACAATGTCGGGGGTAAGGTTGGGGGCGTTTTCTGCGAGTACTTTGCCGTTTAAATGGAAGTCCGTTTTATTGTTAGTGTAGTAATACAGTTTCGGTGTTTATTTTTGTCTCCAGGTGGTGAAGTCCACGAGTCTAGCTCCAAGTTAAGGCTCCGATGACAGCTCCTTAGAACTGGGCTCCCGTGAGGTGGAGGGCGGCGTCTGCAAGGTGATTGATCAAAGGGGGCGGGCTGCTTCAACTGTGAGTTCAGGTGGAGGACATGTTTGTTTGTGGGTGAGGCACTTCAAGGGTGTGGAGCACTTACTATAAGTTTGGAAAGATGGTGCCCCAGAACAGTTTTCGGCAGCTGCTGTTGATGTTACCTCTGTCTCCTGCAGCAGCGGCTGCAAGATCGGTGCGGTTCCTGGTGTCGGTTATATTTTAAGGGCTGTTGGTAAGAAATATTCCTCCTTTCGGGGGTTCGGCTCAGCGCGAGCGATCTCAGTTGCTAGGTTATATTTGTGTAGGGGGCACTTTTCTTCATTTGGAAGGGTGGTCGTGGGTTTCAGTGGGAACACGGTGTGGAGATTCTCTCTAAAGATGGCGTGCACTGTAATGTCTGTTTTTGTTTCCATACAGGCCTGTAGCTGGTTTTGTCTTCTCAGAACGTCTCGTCAGTGAGTGCTGTCCCCCTTTGCGAGCGGTGGGGGGGTATCCGATGGTATTTTGCCCGCGAGCCTCTGTGATCCGCAGCAAGGTGGTCTTCAGTGTGGGGGGCGCAGCTGTGGCTTTTGATCGTCTGATGGGGCAGTTGAATGTCTTCAGACTTAACACGAAGTGCACTTCCAGTCTTCATTTACTTGTGTCCTTCTTTCTCCCTCCTAATTCAGTGGTCCGCTTTGATGGGCGGTTTTAGCTTGTTTGTTTTTCTCTTTTAGGCTGTTGCAGAGGTGCAGTGTAACAAGTTGGCACAGCGTGGGGTAGTTTGCCTTGGCAATTCCGGGCCTCTCAGTTTCTTTGGCTGCCTGCACTTTGATGGAAGTCCTGGTCCGAGTCCTTCCCTGGTTCTCTAGCGGGTCTTGCCTGCGTACAGGACTCCACGAGTGACCACTCCTCAGCAGCTGGCGATGAATCAGCAGCTCCTTTCTTTGATTGGGCTCTGCTGGTTTCCCTGTGGCTTGTGTGGTCTATTCCATTAATCAGTGTGCCCATGACTTTGATCTCTCCACATGAAATGATTCAGCGAAACCTGGTGATCGACACAGACACAATTTCTCCGCTCCTGCAGTCTCTGGGTTTAAGCCGGTGTTGCTGAATGGTTCTACCTGGGTTTATCCCAGCAGAGCATTTTCAGGAAAGGATGAGGTGACGGCATTAATATAGTGTAGTCTTGAATAATCTGGCAAGCCTGCTTCTGATCCATGTGGTCAAAGCTTCCTGTGGCCTTCAAGAAGGCATCGTCTGTCAAAGACTGCAGTGTGGCTCTGTGTAGCCAGACTCCATGAACCCTGATGGGTAGGACACATGCGGAGGGAGTCTACTACAGCGACTCTGCCCACCCAGGGGGGTTTGGAGGCCTTAAAACTGCAAAGTCCAAAATGCCTTTTTATTAGTCCATCTTATCGCAGTCGTGTGAGGCACGTTAAATTTCAACTTTCCATAAAAGGAATTTGTCATCAACTCATTATCTGTACTTGTGTGACCTCCGTTGAGTAATCTGGGCTCAGTCGGCCCTTCTGGTGTATTCTTAACCCCATAGATTAACCTGGCCGTCTCAACTTACTTGGTGCATTTAGAGAGCCGAAGAGCCGAACCTTACTCTGCCCTCGTAAAATTCTATCTACACTACAAGACGCTTTAGGTCAAAAAACCAGACCATATTCAGTTTTAACTCTTCTTGAGGCAAAAAAAATCACTCTTGAACAGATTGGGGAATGAGAATTCATTCTACTTCCGGGTTTAAGGGTCAAATGGCCTTTAGACCACAAAGGAATCCATTCAACACACTTTTCATTTTGCTCCTGCCTTCACCAGAGAATCTGATGCAACAAATTGCCACCCGTGTGAGCAAGCCAGCCCCCCTCAAACTCTTCTCACTGCACCCCTTGGATGCATCGCAGTTCATAGTATGGATTCTACCATCGCTTAATTCTAAGCTGCTGTGTGGTCTAAATCCACACTTTACAGCTGTATTTAAGGCTTTTAATCTTGGTGATGGGCAGTGCCATGGGGTGAGCGGATGGCAGCTATTGACTTGTAACAAACTCTGTGCTTAATTTCTGTGCCTTGGTCCCTTTTTTTTTTTTTTTTGTAATATGTTGCATGTGACTACATAAAGTGGTTAAACTACTGGAAACCTCTGCAGTAGGCGAGCTTGCTTAGTTTAAAGCTAGGACTTTGGAGGGGACAACCCCTGCCCAAAAGCCTTCACACCTACTGCTTTAAAAAATAATAATAATAATTCTACAGTGGTTATTTTCTGATCCTTTTTTGAGTACTGAGTTCTAAGTGGAGCTCGTGCCCAGATGCATTCCTTTCTGCTGCCTCAGTTCTTTCGGGAGTTATCGTTCCTAAACCATGTCTTTCTGCAAACCCCTGTATCTTGCTACTTTGCTGTACGGTTTGTGGCTAGTCAAACATCCTTGTTTCTCCATTCAAACCCTGCATATCTGCCTTGTGCAGAGGTACAGCCTTTCATGGCTTCAAAAATCCTGCAGAGCTCTATTTTATCTGTTAACTGACGTGTGTAGAATATTTAAAACCATAAACCTCCTTCCAAATTTTTCATTACTGAGATGTGGGCTGGCGATGCCTCCACTATTCCGGAAGGATACTCCCATCAGGGCAGACAGAAAGGGGGAAATGTGGGGTGGGGGGGGGGGGGAAGGGCTGTCCATCTATAGAAATGAACTGAGGGCGAAGGGCTCAGAACAGGGTAGTAACCCAGATTGCGAGCTCCTACTCTTTCAGATAAACCTTACCAATAACTTTACGTTTAAAGGCCTTCGGATTTACAGATCACCTAGGGCTAAAACACCACTGATATAACTGAGCCCATATCTGGAATCTAGCGTGAAGAACTTAGATTTTACTGTTCTGGGTGATTTCAACTTGCACCTAGAAAAGTGCTTTGATACAAGCAGTGACTTTGATAGATGCGTTGTCCAACCTAGCCATGCAACAGATTGTTAAGCTTAACCCGCACGAGGCAGGGCACTCGCTCGATGGGATCTTTACCTCCAACAATGACATTAAGATAATAGAAATCCTACCGGTGCCCTGGTCAGACCACAAGGTAATATTTGCTATAAATGTGGAAAAGGATGTAGCTATATCTGCACCGCCACCTAGGCGCGCCACTTACTTCAACTGGTCAAAGACTGACTCCCCTAAACTAAAAGCATCTCGCACTGTAAATTCCTAAACTAGAGCATGACAGTAATGTAGCCACAAATCAAAGTTTGAGTTGGATAAATTCAGCCATTAAAGTAGCGGTCCCTCAAAAAAAGATACCTCTAGGAGAAACTCCTTCCCAACCATGGTTTACGGACTCGCTAAAGGCGCAAAAGCAAAACTGCAGAAGGCTAGAAAAGAGATGGAGTATGATCAACGGTTGAAAGACTATTCTAAAACCTCCCTGGTCATTTATAAAAAAAATTATATTCGAAGAAAAAAGCAAACACTTCACTCGAAACAAATGTGGCACAGAACTCTAGCAAAGAACTCTTCTCTACAGTAAAAACTAACAAATAGCACCAAACAGACAGCATTGAGCTCTGAATTTTGCAATAATTTGGGACAATTTTTTTTTTATGGATAAAGTGACCGCAGTATAGGAGTCCTTTGAGATGACAGCCAAACCTATTCCCACACGGTCAATCACAGAACCTAATGAGGAAACCTCTCCACTAAATTTGAACCCCTTATTTCACTTTCTGCCACAATCAGTAGAGCAGATTCTTCAGGTGGTTAGGTCAACTAAATCCGGGGGCCTGACAGACCCTGCCCACCGAAGGTGATGCACTTATTCCCTGAACTACTGAGCGAGCAATTAGGTCTGCTATTCACAGAAATAATCAATTCTGGCCACTTTCCAGAGGTATGGAAAACAGCCTCCGTGTTGCCGTTTCTTAAGAAACCAAGCTTGGACCCACAGGAACCCTGTAATTAAAGACCCATTGCGAGAATCCCGTTCATTGCTAAAGTTCTGGAGAAATTACCGAATATACAGTTGTCTCAATTTCTCTCGGAGGCAAATGCCTTAGACCACTTGCAATTTGGCTTCCGAAAGGGACATGGAACGGAAACAGCCCTGCTCATGGCAACTGAGGAACTCGAGTGTACTGGATGCTGGAGGAAAGGCTGCCTTGATCCTTTTGGATCTCTCGGCGGCCTTTGACACGGTAAACCATGAAACACTCCTGACCCGACTAACCGAAGCAAGAGTCAATGTGTCTGTCCGAACACTGTTAGCCTCTTATGTCTAACGGAACGTTCACAGTGGAGCTGGGAGAGGCAAAATCAACCATTTAACTCCGTGTGGTGTACCCCAGGGGTCATCTTTATGCCCCACTCTATTTAACTTGTACATTGCACCTCTGGTGGCAATAATAAGGTACTGTGGCTTCCTACCGGCCTCTTATGCTGACGTCACCCAAATCGTGGTGTCAATCTCTAACAACGCCAAAGACGGCAGACGGGTTTAAAAAAATGTATGGAACAGATTAATCTATGGATGCAGAGCAATTGCCTAAAGTTAAATGGAGACAAAAGCGAAGTCATGCTGTTGGGGACAGACATGAAAATCTGGTCCCAGTATTGGTGGCCAGATAGTTTAGGCGATTGCCCATCCCCAGTCAACAAGGTATAATACCTGGGAGTGCTTCTGGACAATAAACTGTCTTACGATGCTCAGTCAAACAAATTAGCATCCACCATCTGGTACATCTTGAAAATGATGAGGAAACTCTTGCCGTTCATTCTGCTTAATTCCTGTAAAACAGTTGTAACAACTGTCCTTATCGAGGCTGGATTATGGAAACGCTCTATATGCAGGGTTACAGGTCCAGCATCTGGTATAACTGCAGCGCCTGCAAAACGCAGCAGCCAGGCTGGTGCTGGACATTCCCAGGTCTGAGCTTATTGCACACAGATTAAGATCCCTCCACTGGCTTCCAATAGGAAAAAGAATAAAGCTTAAGTCATTGTGTCTGGCCTACAAAGCCCTGCATGGGACGGGTTCGCAGTTTTTGAAAACCCACCTAAAAATGTATGAGCCATCCAGGACCTTGAGATCCAGCCAATCAAAACTTATCCAGGTGCCAAAATACAAACAGGTCAGGTGGTGGGGGGGGGTGAAGCTTTCTGTTGCACGCAGCTGAGGCGTGGAATCTGCTTCCAATTGCAATCAAAAATAGCCCATCTCTGCTTTCATTCAGGAAAGATAAAAACTAGGGGTGGGCGGAATTTGCATAATGGCGTTACGCAAATCTGTGCAAAACGGTAAATCTCCGAACACGCAGAAATTCCGCGAACACTCGGAATTGCTTGTTCACGATGCTTTTTTCCTGTTCACAATCGCTGTTTGCGTGCTCAGGGAGAAATTTCTCGCGAACACACATTTTGAGAACGCGAACAAGCAAAAAATTTCACAATCGCGGAAAGCAGACTTTTGGGCAATTGCGTGTTCTCCGGAACGCGAAATTGCCCAAATTCCGCGAGCGGAACAGAATTTACCGCCCAGGCCTAATAACCTGGCTATTCAATGCAGGCTAGAAACATAGATTTGGCAGGGCGCAGGTCTCTGCATCCTCCTAGCGCCACGACTGCCATGGGCAATCGCGCGCTTTATAAATATACCAATCAATCGGCCTTTTAGACTGTTGGTTTGTGAACGTAGTGATTTTGAGAAGCTTTGATTTCAATTGGTGCGGGCCCTCCTTCCTGCTCAGACAAGTAAAGTTCTCTTCATTCTCATTCTGGGTATAATGGTTCTAACGAACTGTAAAATGGCAAACTAATGTGTGAAATTGACTACCAGTCTGGTCCTTTACTAGTTCTGTGGTCTTTATAGCCAGTCTTTACTCGCGATCCTTGCCTCTACTTGCCACCAGAAAGATGCTCATCACTTGGCTCTAGTTCAATTTCATAAACCCAGTGCCAAGGAGTTCCCTTTCGGTTTGTCCTTTCATTCTTGGTGGCACCCTATATTTTGGTTGTAGTGTTAGAACTCCTCTCAACGTGCACAAATGCTATTGAGGGGCCCGAAGGCTGCGGGTTCAGCCATTAACTTGATCCTATTTATTTCAGCCTTGCCCTTGGGTGCAGGGTCTGACCTTCATGTTGGTGCTGTACAACACCTTGAGGTCCTTTCATCTCCCAACTTGGCACTTGGATGGATCTGATCTCCTAAAGCTATGAGGTCTTCTTCCTAGCGAGTTTCACCCTCGGTGGGCCTGATGGCCACCAAGTCTAAGTACCATGTAAGTGTGATCATGGGGGATGGCTTCTTGTCTGTGGTGGCAGGCTCAACAATACCAGTCAGCCAGCACATTAGCGGGCAGGTAGGTTTTCAGGTGGCACCTCTAAGATGCCCTCTGGGTGCATTTTACAAACCTGGTACTGGCATCAGTATAGATTTGAGACAAGGTGTTGGATACCATGCACCATTTTTCGGTTCCACCATTATGTAGCCGGGTAACTCGTAATGACCACATGTAGTTAACATGGCTGCCTGATAGCTTGCAATGCCTTTCTAAGGGAACTACAAAAAAATGATGTACAGAATGTTGAGCAATGCCAAACATTCACCCCAGTACAGAGATCTGGGTCTAAATCACTTTTTTGGTCTCCCCATGCCATTAAAGTTGAGACCCAGCCATATGCAAATCAATCCTGACCCTGCTCCCCATGAATCAGTCCAGCCCAAACTGCCTATGGAACCAGGCCTCACAGGGGCATACCTGCTCATGCAGATATGCCCCCACAATTATAATGCACCCCACGACTCTTTTGCCAGCTGTAGGGATGAATTGCATATAAGGCAGTGGATTTGGGCGTAGCACATGGAGTGTGCTGTCTTGTTCGCCGAAGGGCTTGTGCCCTCTCATGCATCCTGCTGTGGCAGTTTGCGTGCAGTTTGTGTGGCTCCCTGAGGGTGGCATAATGTACGCTGCAGCCCTGGGGGGGGGGGGCTTCTTTAGTACCATGCCCTAGGATGCATGGTCCAGGGTTTGAGCTGCTAGGCTCCCATAAGGGATGGCAAGTGGAGGACTATTTGGTGTCCGTCTATAGACGCAAAATATTTGAGTTCCACCTAGGTGGGTAGCTGTGATGCCCAATGAGTAGCAACAATTTTTTTTAATTTTGTTGCTTTTCAGCAATTATCCAGCCTCTTGTCTTTCCTGTCTTTGTATTCCTACTTTCTCTATTCTCTCATTTCTTACTACTTTTTCTATTATGTGATGACTAAATTAAAAAAAGTGGCTTTAATTTAAGCCCGACCTCAGCACTGCAGCCGGCTCCCCATGTGGCCATCAAAGGATTTTTAGGGGGGGTGACCATGTGGGGAACCGGCTGCAGTGCTGACGTCTATAGAGAGGTGGCAGAGATTGGCGCTGGTCTGTCGCCTCTCTCGAGATAGCCTGAATTTTGGCACCCAAGGGCCGTACAGAACGCCTCTATTCGGGCATCTCGCAGTGAAATATACTCCAATCTCTGGAGAACCCCTTGTGGCAGACGAGAGCTGCTACCTTTCAGACTGGAACATTGTATTACTGGTACAGTATGTCCAAATATTGCAGTCGCTGTCCCACCTGAAGATAATTGATTCTCCACTTGAGCTTTGTTCTGATTTGTCCTTCTCTGTTACAGGTTTTCCACTGCTTTAGAAGCAGCTTTCCCTCAATCCAAGACAAATTGCTGAAGAGCAGATGGTGGTGAAGTTGCCTACATGTCTGCTTGGAACCTACCAAGTTCAAACTGCACTTAAAGGGTAAGTCGTGGCCTTATATGATGTACATCAATTGATGGAAATAATCTGAGGTAACTAAATCATGGAAAGCCAGTTTTAAGGAAATGTAATTCAAATTACCATAAACTGAGTTCCCTGAGTACTATGTATATTCTATCTGCAATAGAATATACATTGACAATGAAGCACCTGTTACCAATGAAATCCCCTGTGAATATTTTTGAAAATTTACTTTTACCAGAAAAAGCATTTAACCTCGTGTTTGTAGAACCTGACTGTTATTTTCCTAAATAAAGGTATTTAAGTTGGGGGGGGGGGGGGGGGGGTGAGGGAGAGAAATACTACGAGCCTTGTAGAAAACCAAGTGGTCTGTTTTTTCAGGATTAAAACTGAATCTACACATCCGATAGGTGTATGGTAAGGTATTTTGTTTGGTTTCTAGGAAGTAGGGATTTCCATTCACCCTGCAGTAATCTGACCTTGTTCTTCAAACTCAACTGGGTTTGCAAGGAGTATGCATAGTAGCAATGAAAGGGGAAAAATGTGTACTTGAGTCTTTCTGTGGTCTGATATAGAAGTTGGGCATGATGTGCATGCAGTGTGGATTGGAGGCTGCAGTGTGGATGGAGGGAGTGTACAAATGTGCCCTTGCGAGTGCCTCTTCAGACCTGTATAACAAGAAGTGCTCTTGCTACATCATTTTGATAAATCCTCTTGATTTGGCAGAAAATCCATGTTTTGTACCAATTGTCATTGCACTCGGAACCGAGTCCATGGTGGTTTCAGATCCTAATGTGTTGCTGTTTTCCACAGCCTCGGAGCCGCCTTCTCCACCTGACCTGGTGTTGCTCAGTTGTCCACTCGGAAGTCTGTTTTTGCATCTGACTTTGCCTGCACTATGAAAGGTAAGTTATGGGTTCATATTGTGTATGTAACCTGCACTACACAAGTATGTTACACCTGTGACTTTGCTATAGTAGTTTGGAGAAAGCAGTGATCCACGGTGGTGGCGAAATGGCACGAGTAAGGTGATATTGCTTTGAGGACTGGAGGTGGAGGGGACTTGGAGAATAGGAAGTGCATCAAGGGGTTGGAGTAGTTTACTGTGCCAGGAGAGTACATGTGAGAATTAACAGATGTGCTGTGCCAGGTCTGTGACCGGCGGATCCTACTATTGGGCAGTAGGGTGTGGTTTGGAAGGTAAATCTAGGAGGGTTTAATGGTCCAGACTATGAAGCTGTCCCAGACAATGAGTCGGCTCACCATGTGAACTCGCCCTGCAAGGATTGGGGATATTGAACTGTTGGCACAAGTCTTGTCACTTGCATCACTCGGCTAAAGTGTTAACTGAGGCTGAAGGAAAATGGGTCAACTACGCGAAGATCAGAGTGCATAGAAAGTGTCCCACACCGTCCTGTTGGAGGAGGAAAAGGGAACCTTAAATCTGGTACCATACACTAATGTGTTCCGTAGCAGAGACTCCCATGGGTCTTAAATGGTGTCTGTGTAGGGTTGTAGGATTCATAAGAATGATGCGGCTCCTACATGCTGTCATCTCTGCACACAAAGGGAGGCCGAGGAATTAATTTCAAGGAGTGAAGTTTACAAGGGGGTGGATGTATACAGGTGTTCTTGAAACATCAATTTAAAACCAGCTCACAAGGCAGTGACCTGTGCATACTCCATTTTATATACTGGTCTGCTTGTGACGGCGCACTCTCCACTGTAGGTTGAAGGAAGAATCTTACTGGTTTGGTTTACAGCAGAGGGAGGAGTAAACCTGTAAATACTGTTAGCCTTAGTTTGTTTTGGATGCTTCATCTCTGGTGGCCGTAGCTGTCCTCACTCATGTTCATCTTGTTTTCTAGGTGACTCTCCTCCCACAGGAAGCCTCTCGGAGGAAATCTTTGGTGGCCAGACCTGGTCTCATTTCACAGCTTCACATTATTGTAAAATAAAGTGTTGAACTGCATTGTCTGTGCTAATTTTGAGAATGGGAAAGGATGATCAAGGTTTCCTCAGAGGGGCTCTCCTGTGGGTTGGTTGTTTGCTAATAGTATCCAGGCCCATCATTAGAAGATGGAATAAAGCACATTCTTGGGACTGGTAGGGACCCCATTTTACAGAACTGCTTCTCCCTTAAGTTTCGTCCAATGTATGCTGGCTATGAGAATGGTGCTAGTGGTGGAGGGGAGGGGGTCAATGCTCTGTTTGCAATTGTTGAATCCAGCTTTCTGAACTATTCTGGCCCGAGTTCCCTACATCTTGCCTGGCAGTATTTCACAAGGTATGTTAGAGGTCTGACCCTGGTCAAACAGACCAGACCCTCCAGGTGAGGTCTCAACACCCCCACCAAGATCATGTCCAGCAGTGCCACTTGCGGGGCCCATAGAGCGTTATCATGACTTCATTCCTGTCACTCAGTCCTTGCAGGGGCTTGGTAGGAGAGTCTGTTACCCCTGCCTCTTGTTCCTCCTTGGAGAGTAGAGTTGGGTGTTCATACATTGGTAATTGAGAATCTGTTGGCTCGTGTAACTGGCAGATCTGGATGCTATGAGGTGAGTGATGTATCTCAAATCCCTGCCCCATGTGCAGACAACCTTACAAGGGTCCCAGACTGCTAATTGTCCAGCGTGTCTCTGGCCAAGGTAGGAGATAGTGGGTGATGGTTAAACCTGTCCTTCACGTAGCCAAGAAGGCACATCATGGGTCATTAGAGTGGTGTCTTCATTGCTTATTACGGAGCATACCTCTGTCCAGAACTCTAGGGCAGTGCTGTGCAAGGAAGAAATGGGGCATGAGTTACATGGCAGCGCCTACATTTAGAGTCTGGATTAAATCCTGTCTTAGGTAAGTAGTGGTGTAGGAATATAGGCACTGTATATAAAAGTATGAGCCTCTGATAGTTCAGGGACCACAGTTTTAATTGTCGACAGCAGAAGGCCCCCTTTTCAGCCGGGGGGGAGGAGGAGGAGGAGGGGAGGAGGAGAAAAGAGTTGAAGTCCATGACCCATGCCTACAATCTGTCGGAGGTGGCATTCAACGAGTGTGTAAAGATGAGTAATCCATCCTTGGGATTCCTCGTGGATTTACTCCTGTGCAAGTAGAGCTCTGGCAGGGAAGGTACGATGTAGTGACTGGCATACAGCACGTACCTAATATAATATCCAATGCTTATGGGAAGTCTTGTCTTGATAGCGAGTTGGATGGAGGGAGTATATTGGGTGAGACCAGCGTGTTGCCGAAGTCTGTCCCAATGCTATATTGGGTTAGAATAACTTTGTTGCAAGGGTAGGTCTGGTTATGCTCCTAGATGCAGCTGAAACATGGTGCGGTGAGTGTTGTAGAGGGCATAGTTGCCCCAGTAAAGGGGAGTTCCAGTACTGACTGTAGCGGAAGATATTGAAAGAGAACAGTAAGTCCTATAACATAGGGAAAAGATTAGTTTTTTAATGGCTTTACGAAATGCAGTGTGGTTGTTGATGCTACAGATGTGAACCAAGAGTTAGTTTCCCTAGCCAGGACGTGGCAAGTGCATCCTTCTCTCTCCTCACCTGAGTAACAGCTTCCAGATGCTGGCCCATGGAACGTAGTTGGCGAGTGGGTATGTAGGGTGATGGCAGATTCACCAGGATATCTGGGGAAGAGTGATTCATGAATTTGTGAGCAATGCAGAGAGACTTCAACTCGGTGCATTTCGCCTCCGGCAGCCAATGAAGTCTGCAGATGGCGTTAGTCGTGGGTCAGGTTCCTGGGAGGCTAAGTAGGGTTCTGGCAGTGGCATTTTGAGCCCTTTCCAGTCATAGGATTTCAGCCTTAATAGCCCCCAGATAAAGTGAGCTGGTGTAATCCAGCCTAGATAGAATGGAGGCCTGGATGATGACTTGGCGGACTGTGGGATCTAAGCGGCCCAACGGGGGTTTGTGCCCACGCAGGAGTCTGAAACTGGTCCCAGCTACTTTTTTCATTAGGGCCTGGAAGTTAAGGGCAGAATCAACCCAAACTCCCAGGTTTTTGATCACCTGTTGAGGTGCGGGTGCGCAACCCAATGTCAAAGGCCACCAGCGGTCACCCCACAGCTCTGTCTCCCCACAAGCAAAATCTCTGATTTGCTCACATTTAGGTGGAGGCAGTTGGCATTCATCCACTCATCGATGGCTGTTGGATCGCTCCTGAACTTAAATGCATCCTGTGTAGAGCAGTCAGTGCCACTACCACCTAGGTATCGTTGGAGTATGATACTACCGTTAGTCCTCTACTCCTGGCTATCGCTGCTAAAGGTTCAACATATAGGTTGAATAGCGTTGAGCCCTTGTTTAATAGTGTCAGGGAGGTGGAGGGGGGGGGGCGCGGTGCGGCGCGGCGCACCCAACAGGTTCTTTCGGTTAGAAAATAGGCAAACCAGCCTAGGGCAGGACCCTCAATGCCAGCCTCCTTTAGATGTTGCAACAGAGTCTGAGAGAGGGTTGAACATTGCATTAAGAGGATCAGTGCCGATGTTTGCCCAGCATCTAAGGCCACCCTCGGGTGTTCGGTTACAGCTAGGAGGGCTGTCTCTGTGCTGTGACCCGGGCGGAAACGATTCTGAGAAGTCAAGTGTCCTACTTTTTTAGGAATCTCGTCAGAATGGCGTTCATGTAGGCCTCGGTGATCTTGGACACCCACGGCAGGAGAGAGAGGACGAAAGTTCTCTGGTTTAGAGGTGTCCAATGTGGGTTTCTTTAAAAGGGGGACCACCATGGCCTGTTTAATGTCCGTGGCAGTTGTCCCCAGGGCTTGGAATCAGCTGACAAAAAGGCAAGTGGGGCAGAGACTTGAGGAATTGCTCAGGATCTGCAGGGGAACCTGATCTAAATTTACTGCAGATCGTAAGCCGCTCATCTTGAGAGATCAGTGGGAAGACCGTGTGTGGGGTGCAGCCTGGGGCCTGTGGAAAGGGCCGGGCCTGATCGCGGTGTGAGGGAAGGTCCTGTAGATGTTCTCAACCTTCATAATTAAGAAGGCGGCCAGAGCCTCACATTGCTGGTCAGACTAAATCACGGCGCTTTCGGTGGCCCTGCAGATTTTACATCTTTAAGTATTGAAAAAACGCTTTTAGCAGGATTACTGTGATTTCTGATTTAGTCGGCAAAGTAGGCCGCCCTTTAATTCTTGACTCTATGGTGATTTTTGGTGGCTACCTGGTAATGCCCCTTCAAAACAGGGTCATAGTCCCGCCCCATGCCCGTTGGAGCCAGTGGTGTCTGAACTGGGCCTGTGACCATAGAACATATAATTGCATGTCTGGTGTCCCCAGACTGCTCCGTGCTAGTGGCAATGTGAGGAGTTTGACTTGCTGCGGTTTACGAGCCCATACCTGCGTGAGATTGTTAGACTTAAGTGTTTGAGTAATTGCCCCGTGAGTGGAATGTGGACATTGACCAAAAGATACAAGGACTTAGGGAGCACAATCATTTTTGCAATAGCGATGCAACCGGTCATGGACAACGGAAGCCTGATCCATTCCTGGATATGGGTCTCCCGCCAATCGATCACCGGTCCATAGTTAACCCGCCAGAGCTCCTCTGGATCTCAGCCATATTCATTGATATTTAATCTGGTCTGTTGCCTGTTTCAGCGGGTATTCAGAGGTGTAGACTACTGGCAAGCCAAACTTGTTTGGTAAACTTAGAGCTTAGTCCCAATTGTTGGAACAGTGGTGAGAAGAACGCCCAGTCTAACGAATCAAAGGCCTTGGTGGCATCCAAGAGTGCGGCGGCTGCGGGAATACTGGGATGCATGTGAGGCATCACCGCAAACATGGTGTTGACTGTGCGAGGTAGCTCGCCAAGGAACAAAGCCTGATTGGTCTGGCCTCACTATTAAGGGGTTGCAAGCTGTTTGCAATCACCATTGTATTAATCCTATGCCCTATATTAGGGACAGGGTGCGATGGGAATCGCAGTGTTCGGCTGGCTTCAGGATTGACTGATTTTTCTCAAGAACAGGAGGCGAGGGGAGAGATCCTGGTACATTTCTAGCACATGTGGGACTAGGAGTGGGGTATACTCCTTGTAAAAGGCTGAGGTTAGACTGTGCAGCCTGGGGTCTTATTCCTGGGGAGGTTCATGACCCAGGAGATCTCCTTGGGCTTTATTGGTGAATCAAATAACTCCGGGTTGGCCTAGTCCAACCGTAGCAACTGTATGGGATCAAGATATGTCTTGAGCATATCCAGGCCCAATATCAGGGTAGCTGGGAGTAGTAGGAGGACATAATGCGGAACTGTTTCGGTAGGGAGTAAGGGAGCTGGGACTCTGCATTCCAGAGCTCTGCCACAAAACTGGATGCAAGTGGTTTGTGCAGCAACCCTCCAAGCGGTTTCTGGGGTGGTCCCCCTCACCATTCCAGCATTCCTGAGCCTCCTTGCCAAGGTGACTTGCCTCCCTAACCGCCTCTTCCTGGTACGGGCCTTTGCGAAAACGGAGGGGGCTTGTACCTGGCTTGGATATGTGCTTCCAATTTGCACAGCATCCCATGAATTTCCCTCCGCACTCCCGATTGTTTAGCTATACCTAACCCCTGTATAACCACTTTGAAGGCTTCCCATAGGGTAGAGGGCAAGTGCTCCGAACCTTTTGTGCTAGAAATAATCAATAGCGGTTCCGATATATTCTTTAAATACTAGATCACGAAGTGCATATGGTGGTAAGCGCCAGGTGAACACAGGGGAGGGGGGGGGGTGTTATGGACCAAGCAAGAGCACCCTTGGATACCAGGTGTTCTAGGACAAAATTGGACAAAGTGCCCTTGCGTACATCTCACTGTGTAAGGTGTCAGACGTCTTGTAAGTTGTCTAGAATCTGTGTGTTTAAGGTATTTGGAAGTGCTGGAATGGACCATGTTGTCTTCATGCGTTACATTAAAGTCTCCACCCGTATCGCAGTCTGAGGTCCAGTCTATACTAACTGCCCCCAGATATGCAGAAAAAAACCTGGGTCGTCAACGTTCAGGCCGTAAACTGCCACCATGGTCAGGGGCTGCATGTACAGTGTGCTTACGAGGATAACATCTAAGAAGAAAAAATGCACTCCAACACACACACACAGTCCAGTTCACACAGCTAGATCCCTTCTTGGTATAGTTCTGTTGTAACTATCAAATCCAGTCCACAAAAGTCAAATTCTTCCATATCGTTTACTTCTAAGCCAGATTTTTATACAGTATTGTCCAAAACACCACAGCCAACACGTGTTTTGCCCACCTACACTTTTTCACGGCTATGGAAACATGTCCATAATGTTCCTACAGTCTCTCCAAGGTTGGTTTTTAAGAGGTATAGAAGCGATTCTGTCGATCTGGAGCCTCTAAGTAATGGTTGTCCCAGTAATGGACGAACCTTGGAGTAATTCCCCAACTTGTATTTGCTTCAGTATTCCTGGGGTAAAGTATGGCGTGACCCTGAAGAGCTCGCCGTTCTGCAGTTTCCGGGGCCGTACAACACAGTATGCATGCTGTGTACCTACGCGGATAACCTATCTGCTTTCCTTATCACAGAGGCATATGTACCAAGGGAGGCTTCTTATTAGCAGTATTTCGGGCATAATTGGAGAATACAGAGGAATGGGTTTCTCCCCTCCAGTGTGCGCAGTCCAGGTGCAGCTTCACTGGCCAGACTGGTCTCTTGCAGGAAGCAAACATCAACTTTGTGCCGCATAAGATACGCGTGGACCAATCGAGACCTCCTACAGTGGTTTAAACCACGTATGTTAGTTGAGATATGCAGGCCATGTTATCTTTCTTGGTCTAATGCAGATCAAATCTGCCTGTTGTAGTGTGTATAGATATTATAGTAGCTGTGTTCATGACGGAGGACAAAAGATATGAGACCGGGCGACATAGTATGACTGGTACTGCCAGTGTCGTGGGTGGTCTAGACTCCCACCTCCCTTGCAAACAAGCCAAACAAACACAAAAAAACCTTCCATCAGAACATCCCAACCAACATATGAGATGAGGAACTGGAGTCCCTTGGTTTCCCTAAAACCCACACCAACCCCCAAAACCGGTTGTGACATAATACCCACACTGCAATAAAAAAACAGGAAACTACAAACAAATGGAACTATTTGGTAATTCTCTGGCATGTGGACACTCCAAGTAGTCTACTCTGCCCATCGAGGCGGGGTGGCAGAGATCTGTGACCAGGGGAACACCACATTAAACATGCCAGCATGCATGTGTGCACGGTGGCATGAGGTGCAGAAATAAGGTTTAACGGTCAATAATTGAGACGGATGGGCCAAATGAGAAACATACCTCCCGCGCCCACCGTGAATTGCAGATGCATACTGGAAAGGTCCATTGTGCCATCAGTCGCTCATCTGGGCACCCTCTGGAGAGCACAGCGTGGTCCGGGGTTAACGTCGAGCTCTGCTGATTTGTTTGGCAAATTTCAGGGCAGCGTTGGGCTCTGAGAAGAAATGCATTTTGTCCTTGTGCGGAATATGCAGCCTGGCCAGGTACTGGAGGGCGTATGTCACGTTGGCCTGCCAGAGGATTGTCTTATTGGGTAGAAACTTGCGACTTGCATCCCGCACTTCCAAGGTGAAGTCCGGATAGAAGGAGATGTTGTTGCTCATGTGTTGTATCACGCCACGCTTGCTGGCCTGTTTTAGAATTGTTGAGATTGTTCAATAGGTGAGTTGCTATTGGCCTGGCCGGGGGCTACCGGCGGTGGTCTGGAGTCCAGTGAGCGGTGGGCTCTATAAAATAAATATCGATAGGTCAATGCCACAAAGCTCTCGAAGTAAAGCCTCTACATAGTCTTCCATTTTTGAGATGGTCATGGTCTCCGGAATCCCTCTAATATGCAAGTTGTTTCACCTGGAGCGGGCCTCCGGTCTCTTTTTAGCTTTTATAATCTCTAGAACTTTATCCATCCGCATCATATGCTGCTTAGTTTCAACCTGCCTATCATCTGAATCAGAGACCCTGGTTTCTACTCTCGTCATGTTTATCCAGTCGCTGTTTCCCTTGGTCCAGCTGAGCCGCAAGGAGGTCTAGTTTGGAGTCTATAGTCTTCAGGCTAGACTTGACGTCCGTTAGTATTGTGTGGATGTCATAATCTGTCGGAGCATGCTCCTCAGGCTGCGTGGTATTATTTTCGGTATCTTGAGGCTTTTCCACCTGGCAGGTGTGACATCTACCATCAAACGAGAGTTTGGATTGTTTGGCATCCGCCTTTTCCATTGTGCAGCAATCGGGCACATCGCTGCGTGCATCCAGCCCAGTGGAAGGCGGATCCTCTAGATTAGATGTGGGGTCATCCATCTATATAACCAGGTCCAGTCAGGTGGATCCAATATCTGCAATAAGTTGCACTAGAGGCTCTGCCTCAGCCGAGCACCCTCTCAACTACTTGGGGTACCAACAGGCCTCGCTCACTCTTATATCTACGAGAAGTAAGCGTGGGATTCTGTGGCAACGCGGCAAAGGATATAATGGCTGCAAACATCTGTCTCCAGCATGTGCTGTCTGGCCTATCCGGCGTGATCAGGGTGGCCAGCAGCAAAGCGCCAGGTCATCCGTGGCGAGCGGGAGGCGATGCACCAGACCGCACCCCAGCAGCAACATGAATATGATACAGGGCACAGATGTAGGGGTCCGGTGTGAATTCAGCCTCTGGAGAGGTGTGAAGTCCAAAGATGAGTTGTGTGCCGTGCAGGCTATGAAAAGGTTGCAGCAGCATTCACTGCTTACCAGAAATAGATCTATGGGTGCCCAGTTTAGTAGGCACTTGTGTGTGCAGGAAAACGGGTGCCGCCGGTCCTCGTGCTGCATGTGCCCATCGGGGACCGGCACCGCAAGATAACCAGCAGCCCTTGTGGTCCTCCGGCCACAGTTGGCATTCACTTAGTGAGTTTGGGGGTGAAGTGGGGGGCATCCCAAACACAGAGACCCTAAATCAGCTAGTGGTCGCGGCTGCCACAACTCACAATGTTCCATACCGGCCCTGTGGCATCAGTCAGAAGTGCAGGCTGTCTAAGGCCTCTTTGCAGCCACTCTCTGCCGGTTCAAGTGACCCCCGATACAGGATACAATCTGCAGCCCTTCTGGCCCAACAACACGCAGCTGCCTGCGGTGCACAGGCCAGCCTGCCCGGCAGAGACGGATCGTCCTTCAGGCTTTGCAGTCTCGTGCTGCCTGCCCACGTCAGGCAAGGTAGGCCGTGGTGGGTTCGTTGCACTGGTGGTGTTCTGGAGTGCATGTAGGAGCGTCCAGCTCCCACAGGCTTCAAGCTGTGACTGTAGACCAGCTGAGCGTGATTGGGCAGTGTGAGAAGTTGGCCTGGCATATGCTGGTCACTAGTTATAGTGGCCACCTTGCACCATTCCAATTCGACTTTTAAGGTGATAGGTTTAAAAGACAACCTTTAAAGAAAGCTATCCTAGCGGTAGCTGTGGAGAGCAGCCTTCAGGCTAAGTCTTGAAGGAGTGTTAAGCTTATTGTTTTACCATAGATAACCTCTTGAATGACCAAATGAAAGAGTAGTCCACACAGGTATATATATAAAATATATGTATTTACTCTAAACAGAATCCCACAAGTCTCTTTATGACGCTAGAGGTAAAGTTACAATTCAAACAAGCATTTATAGATACAATAAATAGCACTGGAATCACAGGGCCCCAGGGGGGGGACAAAACCATATATTAAAGTGGTATAAGAGCCACGACAATTCTACAGACAATGCCTAGGGCATTTAGGATCGCTGGCCCCTTGAGAATCCACCCCAGGTTATGAGGAAGGGGACCCACGGGAGGCGCGTGCAGTGGAAATAGCTGCTATCGGGATCTCTATTAAAGCCTATGGAGAATGTCGCGGTTTGATTTAAACAGATTAAAGACACTTCTAGCAGGAGTTCAAAGTTAAAAACTTAGAGTTAAGCTTTTGAGGAGCCCACTACCACGAGAGTACCGAGGTACCACTGTTACCTGCCCCAGGGAAGCCGGGTGCATAGGTCGTTTTCGATGTCGGGTCGCGGGCTGATTTTCAATGGAAAAATTTACAAAACTGCTGCTAGCAAAAAGCGTCGATGATACCGTGAAGATTGAAGTTGTAGATCTTGTAGAGAAGAACCTGAAAGCAGAAGGGACAGAGTCTGGGTCACGGCACAGTGACCAGGGAGCTCAAGGAAAAGAGCCCTTCAATGTCTGGTGCTTCAAGTGGAAAAGGTGTAGCTTGGATCTGCAGCCACGGGCTCCGAGAGGTTTCAAGGAAGGCCAGCTTCTGGAGGGCAACTGTCCCACAAAGGATAAGGGTCGCTGCGGTGTTAGTGTCTGGATTGGATCCACTAAGCCTTGGCAACCACAACCCATGCAAGATAAACAAATCAGCTACTGGTGCAGACCCACGAGGTCTGTGAGGCCTCCTTCAAGGAGACTGTAGAGCAGGCCTGGAGCAACCAGGGGAACTCTTAAAAGTAAGGATTGTCCTCCGCCAGGGCCCACAAGTCGAGAGACAAGGGACCACAGAAGGCAGCAATTTGGAGTGCGTAAAAGAGTGCCCACGGGCCACCGGAGTGAGCTAGGGTGCTGATCTTTGGCACAGTTGCTGCTGAGAGGTTGGCACAATATTGGGCCTAAGCACAACTTACCCACTGGTCAGGGTCGTGTGCTATGCAAGAGGTGGCCGGTGTCCTGGGGTATCGGGGATCTCGGCACCCACGCGGTGCACGGTGCTCAGACTTGCTGGGCACGCTCACTGGCCTCTGGGATGCGAGGAAACCCACCTCAAGGTTGAGAGGAGTCGTCTATGTCCGAAGGAGCAGCGAAGTTCCAACCGGGTCACTTGCAGTGTTTCAGGTGCCTGCCAAGAAGGGGGGTAACTCCTTTACCCCAAGGGAGATTTCTTCAGTCAGCTGGGCAGCAGCTCGTCGAAGGTCAAGTCTGTGAAGTCCAAGATTAATCTGATTTTCCGGGGACACGTTATTCACCTTTATCCACAAGATTAGGGGAGTGTCCAGATCAATGTCTACCAATGGAAGTTGAGGGGGGAAAGGGTGGCTACACCCTCTCCCCTTTGTGTGTTTCCCACCTGGGCGAGGGGCTGGATGCCCCTTAACCGGTTCCAGGCGGTGTTTGCAGAATATAGGCGCTGTAGCAGCCTACGTGCAACTCTGAAAGGCATCCTAGCGTGCACCCACCCAGTTCCAATCCACATAGCCTGTCTGGGAAGGTGCTGGCACCCCCCTGCCACAGGATCCCTATTGTCCAGCTGCCGAGGCTGGGGTTTTCCCCAGCAACAAGCAGCCAGAGTCGTGTGGGTGGCGAGTAGCATCCATTTTGTGATACGTGTGCACTTTTAAATTGGTGTCTATTCTGCCGCTTTTCCCATATCGCCCCTCTAGCAGAGAGGAATCATGCCCTCATGCCCATGACTGGACTTGGGGGTATGATTCCTACATGTTTGACACCAAACACGATATGGTTCCGTGTAGCCATTCTCAAGTTATCACGCTATCGCGATATACTTATAATGCGGTTAAGAGTATATGGTATGGCTACACTACAAACAACCCAGCAATGGTTTTACGAGGGTTGCAGAGGGGCCCTACTCAGGTAAGGTTCCCTCTCACACATATCTCAGCACCCTGCCTTGTAGGATTAGCAAGGCCTGCTTGAGGGGTGACCAATGAGAATACATGTGTTGTACATAGGTGGGATACAGGGTACCTGTATCCCTGTAAGGGGGTGCAAGCACCACCTTACCCAGACTACAGTAGTGGTCTGGTGGTGTCATTTGATATGGCTGTCCCAGGGTGGCACAATAAGTGCTGCAGCCCTGGTAGGCCTCTGAAGGACCCATGCCCTGGGTACCTAGGGTACCATCTACAAGGGGCTGATAGGGTATCCTCAGTATCCAATTGGGTTGTACCTAGGGTACTCACATCAGTTTAGAGAGGAAGCAGATAGGCTGGGGTCCTGGATAGCAGGGCCACAGCCTGGCTAGAGTCATAAAGCAGTCAAAACATCAGCAAAAAGTTGGGGGCAACTATGCAGTCGATGCCACTCTCCTACAGGCAGAGTCCCCTGAAATGGTAGGATGGCAGACAAATATTTAGACCAGCAGAGCCCACTCAATGTGCAATCAACTTGCGGCTCAGCGAGACCACGCCCCGATGTTGCATAGTTGATGGTACGCTGGTTGATGTTTCTGGTTGATACAGTGTGCATCAAGTCGGCTTCATCAGGATCCTCTAGTAGACCAAACTTGTGGTGTGGAGGGTGAGGTGTGGTGGGCAGCAGTTAAAAAAAGAGTATGGATGATTGTGCCAGATGCTTTTAAATGTTTATGGCCCTTGTCAGGTGAACATTGTCATGCAGTGGCCTCTTGTGGCATGCATTATGGCAGTGAGTGAACTACTGTAGGGTTTCCAGCGTACTTGGAGTGCATGGCCCAGAAGGCAAAAAGATGGAGATGTGTGTAAAGTCTGAATGGGAGGCTTCGTGGAAGATGACTTTGTAGGAAAGGGTTATGGGGACAGTGCAATTGGATGAGCAGTGGAAATCACGTCTAGCTGGGTATGGGAATGGCTCGATGAGGCAGCGTTTAGAGGATGCCTGGTGGGGGCTGGAATCGCTAGCAGGCAAGGGAGTAATGGGATAAGATTGTTGTCCATGTAGGTCTCGTGGTACTTTGTGACTGGCCATTCAACCTCTGTCCTGCTTGGAGCAGGCTTCAGAACCACAGAAGCCTATGGTGGCTATAGGCAGGACCACCGGAATTATGCTTTATTTTAAGCCATGCCTTTTTCCTAAATCCTGTAACGTGCTACTGCATAGTTGAAAGCTAGAATTTTTGTTAAATATTGCTGTATTTTGGTGTCAAGCTGGCACTAATGAAGTGAAACTTTTGCCTGGCCAGTGTTAACATGCGTAACCAGCATTGGCAAAGCCAATAGGTAGCGCCTCTGCAAGAGCTATTGGCTTGTCATTGTTTTAGCAATGTTGTACACCAGAGTGGCTGCTGTTCAGCATGGCTAAAAGTTAATGGGGTAAAGAAGAGTTGATTGGGGTATAATACAGTAGAGTGGAGTGTCATGGAGGGACAAATATTTGGTTGTTGACTACCACTAGATGGGTTTCTGTGATACCCACTGAGTACCAACAGACTTTTCACATTTTGTTTTACATTAATTGTCCAGCCTCTTGTCTATCTATGAGAAGTTGGCCTGGTATATGATGTTCACTAGTTAAAGTGACCACCTTGTACAATGCCAAGCAACCCTTATGGTGTGGTTGTAAGTCAACCTTTTCGGACTAGCGGCCCTAGTGGTAGCGTAGGCTAAGCAGTCTTTGAGGCTAAACTCGTTAAAGCGTGTTAAGCAGGCTGTTTTACCATATGTAACCCCCCTTTAACCCCCCTTTAACCCCCCTCTATGAAAGGACACCACACAGATATATATTCAAAATATATATGTATTTAATACTCAAAGTATCCCCTAGACTCTTTATGAGCACAGGAGCACAAATCGTTAAACAAAAAAGTATCACAATATACAGAAGTTGCACTTTATATGGATGGGCCCTGGTGGCCACTCAAACCATATACTAAAATAGTGGTATAAGTACCACGAACAGGAAAGGGAAAAGGCCTAGGGCCTCTAGAATCGCTGGGCCTACAAGGAGCTAACTTCAGTTAGTGACCAGGAGGTCCACGGGTCGCGTGTGCAGTGAGGAAAGTTGCACGCGGGCTCCCATAGGTTTTCAATGGGTGCGTAAAAGTTCAAAAGTTACTGCTAGAAGGGTCTTCTGGATGGACTACGAACTTAAGACTTAAAACACAGATACTAGAGATGTTTCTCTACACTTGGGCACCGAAGTGCCAGCTTTACCTCACCCACAGGAAGCGGGTGCATAGGTCTCGAAGTGCGTCGGGTTTCGTCTATCGATTCAATGGAGCCTGATGACAAAGATGCTGCAGGCGGTCGGTCCAGAAGAGATGCGGTGGATCCAAGAGTGGATCTGAGTTGTAGAAGACCTGAAAGCAGAGGGGACAGTGTTCACAGTCACTAGCCAGTGACCGGCGTGGCACCAGGTAGGTACCAGGCGATGTCGGGTGCAAACAGGTGATGAGGTGTAGCTTGTCTCCGCAGCCACGTGGTCCCTGAAGGTCGATGACGTCCAGGAGTCAAGTCACGAGCTGTCCCACGCAGGCTCTCGCTGTCGGCGGTGTCGGCGACTCGAAAGAAGCAACCAAGCCTTGGCAAAGGCAGGAGTCGTGGAAAGTAAAGAAAGCTGATTGTTCTGACCAGCAAGGTCAGAGGGGCTGCTCTTTTGGAGAGCAGCTGAGGCCAGTCTGGAGCAACCAGACCAGCATCGTTGATTTCAAGTTAGGTTGCCAAAATGGCCACTAGCCAACGGGCCAGGGACCGGGCAGGCGCGTCAAGATGCAAAGTGCAGAGGGGCCCCACGCAGATCGTGGAGATGCTGGAGGGCTCACCTTTGATGCAGATGCTGCTTGGGTGTTGGGCTTCTCAGGACCCAAAGCACAACTTGGAGGGAGCCTCTGTTGTCGCGCTTGCAGCTTGTCGTCGGTCTTTCAAGATGGCTGGCTCCACGTGTCTCGGTGCCTCCACGGGTTCCTTCTTTTCAGGGACTGTGGATCGGGCAGTGAGAGGTCTGGAGGTCCAGGTCTTGTCAGGCTCTGGGCTCGGGCTCCGGCGGGAGGCGGCGGCAAAGCAGACGTCGAATAGCTGGTTGGTGCTTGCGTTAGCAAGATGGTCACTCCCTGACCATAGGGGAGATTTCCTTCTGTCCTCTGTGCAGCAGAGCGTCGAAGTTCCCGTCTTCTTCTTGTGGTTAAGTTGATTCCAGGATGTCTAAAGTCTTAGGACACAGCTCCTACCTTTAAGCGGATTCTAGAGGCCGGACAGGAAGGGGGGTGGTTACACCCCCAATCCTTTGTCCAGCTCGCCCCAGGTCCGGGGCTGGTGTGCCCAAGGACCGGTTTGAACTGGCATATGCACCGAGGCTCTTTGTGAGCCTCAGGCATGTCTGATTCCATTCAAGCCCTACCTGACCAATACACAAAATCCTGTCTGGGTTGGTGCTCGCACCTCCCCTGGCAGGAAACCCTTTGTCCACGTCTCCCAAGCTGGAAGGACTCCCAGCAGCAGGAGGGCAGACTTGTGTCTGTGGTGGCAGCGTCCATTTTGTGGAGCTGAGGCTATGTCTGATTTTACCCGGGTTTCAGGTACTGTACATGTCGTGTCCCTCTAGAAGGGTGGAATGCTAACCCCGTCGCCAGAATTGGTGAGGGGTTAGTATTCCAATTCGTATGACACCTTACTCGACATGTTTTGATAAAGCCAAACCAAAGATAGCATTTAACCGCGAGGTTCATAATGCACTTAAGAGTATATGGTATGACGATATCTGGAAACGGTAGAAGGAAGTTGTTCCGACCACTGCAGACAGGCTCAGCTCATGCCAGAGCACCATCTCACATGGAACCAAGCACTCTGCCTTCAGGATTGTCAAGGCCTGCCATAGGAGTGACTTATAGGTTAACATGTGTTCCATTTAAGGTTATGTATAGGTATACTACACCTAAGTAAGAGGTGGTTACACCAACTTACCCCAGCTGAGTGATCAGCCAGTTGTGTCAAATTTGTTAGGCCAGGGGTGGCATAATACATGCTTCAGCCCCTGGTAGGCCTTAGATACACCAATGCCCTGGGTACCTAGTGTACACTGGTACAGGGGCTCACAGGTTGATCCAATTCCAATAGGTTATGCACCTAGGGTGCACAGGGTCAATTTAGTAGAGAGAACAGCAGGCTGGGGGTCTGATTAGCAGGCCCACAGCCTCAATATGTCAATATGTCAAAAACCAGTGAAGCAAAAAGCAAACATTTGGGGTGACCATAGGATAGCAGACCCTACTCTCCTACACTATCCTAATCCAATCTAGGTTTTCATTTAACAAACCATTGCATTCTGTGAATTGTAGTCTTGATTATCTTCAGTTGAACCAATTGAACTAACATGCCGTTTTCTGATTCGTCGTTTACAATGGCAAAGACCACAACTGAAACATGAGGCAAAGTGGCACCCAAACTCACTGACTAACCCAAAAATTCTTGACAAATGACTAATGGCCCGATCTACAGTTTGGCAGAAGAGAGAATCCATCTCAAACGTGATGGATATTCGGTATCCTGTATTAAAAGCACCATAGGATATAAGCAGCAGAGGAGGGCTAAATTATGTGGCAGGGTTGACTAAATTATGGGGTAAGAAAGGGCAAATTATGCAGCATAATGAGGCATATTTTGTGACTTAACACTATCTGAGCATTGGCTGAACTTCATTAGTTTCAGTTTAACACCCAAACACATAAGCAACAGAAAGGTGACCAGTCAACCTTTGCAAAGGTCCTTCCACTGCACAGCAACACGTGTCACTGTATATTAATAACTTTTGAACCGCTGTTGCTACTAACAATATTTTTCTAAATATCTTCTGATTATGCTGGAGATCATGGATTATGTGCCAAATACAATAAATTGATAATTGTGTTGAAAAATGCAAAAATTTAGAGTGGACATGGCACTCATCCCTGTGTGCCACGCCCACCAACCGCTGCCTGTGGCATAGGTAAGTCACCCCTCTAGCAGGCCTCACAGCCCTATGGCAGGCTGCACTATCCCACAGGTGAGGGCATGGCTGCATGAGTAATATGCCTCTACAGTGTCTGTGCCATTCACAGACGTAAGTGCAGTGGAGCCATATTGAGTACATGGGCTGGGAGTCTGTCAACACGAACTCTACAGCTCCATGAATGCTAGGAAGTTTGGTATGAAACGTCTCAGCATAATAAACCCACACTGATGCCAGTGTTGGATTTATTACAAAATGCACTCATTGGGCATTTTAGAGATGCCCCCTGAAAAACGACCAACTCCCTCGAGTGCAGCTGACTGGTCTGCACCAGCCCGCCACACAGACGTGATTCCGACCCCCTAAGGGGGAGCCCCGGTGCTGTTGTGGGTCAGGAACAAAGGCTGCTTGGGGTGGAGGTGATTCACAACTACCCCCAATCAGGTGCAGCATTCAGGGCAGTTAGCCTCGAAGGCCTCCTGCCCTTTGATATGCTAGCCAGAGCCTCCTCAGCTAATGGAGATGCCTGCACCCATGACCAAGCCCCCTTTTGGGCAGCAAGGTTGGAGGGAAGATTATTAGTCAGGAGAGATGTGTCCCCTCTCTGCCAGGACCACCCCTGAGGTGCCCTGGACCGATGTGACCCCTCCTTAGGAAATCCTCCATCATGAATGGAAGGATTTGACCCAATCAGGTTAGGGAGATGCCTCCTCTCCAAAGGGACGGGACATTCTAAGGGTGTAGTCACCCTAGAAGACAAGTAGCCCAATGGCTACCATCTGCCAGTACCTGTAATGCCCCTAAATTCAGTATTTAGCGTCACCTCTGGACCTTGATCCTCCGATTCGACAGACCAAAGACGACGACGACGGAAGAGGACCACTGCCGGACCAGGATCTGAATCAATGCAGCCAGAACTTGGCAAGACCCCGCCATCTATAACCGGTTCGACAACTGGACCTGCTGTTATTCCAGAAACCATGCAAGGCCTCCAAGAAACCCCAAAGACCTTTCAGCCTTCACCCACTCACCAAGAACCTCCCTTTGGGCTAGAGGCTCTAGTTCCCGGCCTCCGCTGGTACAGGAACCACAGGGGTTGAGGACCGCCACTTGTGTCGACGCCACTCACTTCTGCAAAAGAACGTTAAGACCGCAGTGGTAGAGAACTGGCACTTGTGTCAACGTGACTCTTCCCTGCCAGATGAAAGCACCGCAGCTGGACAGCTCCCATATTCTAGAGGGATCCTTTGGGCTCAACCGATCAAGCTATTCACAGCTCCATTCGCGTGAGCCTGTGCTATCGGGCAAGTGGCCCTGTCGGCCGCCTCCTGCACCGCCTGGCCGGCCGCTGCCTCTCCGTAACGGTCCGACAACAGTGGAACTCCTCCATCCTCTTCACATACCCACAACTGTGACTGCTTGGTTGGCGGTGCCTCCATTCGATCTACAGCAACTTGCTGATGGCGACCGAGACGATGACTGTGTTGGCCGTCTACAGAATATTATCCATCTTCATTGCTCTCCGCTGACCAGTGGATAAATATCATTGCCGGTAACGACCGTCGCCGCAGTGTAGATACTGAATCGCACATCTCTTCTGGTGCCCTCAGTCTCCATTGACTGCACCCAGCCGCCCCAGTGCCTCTGCACCCGCCCGCCCCAGTGCCTCTGCACCCGCCCGCCCCAGTGCCTCTGCACCCGGCCGCCCCAGTGCCTCTGCACCCGGCCGCCCCAGTGCCTCTGCACCCGGCCGCCCCAGTGCCTCTGCACCCGGCCGCCCCAGTGCCTCTGCACCCGGCCGCCCCAGTGCCTCTGCACCCGGCCGCCCCAGTGCCTCTGCACCCCACCGCCCCAGTCTTTTTGCAAACTCTGATAAAATGAAAAAATGTGCGGGCTCAGCCTGGAACCTTCTCTCAAGCAGACCTGCTGCACATCTCGACAGCAGGAGCTCAACACAGTGAGCTATCTCTATGAGCCCATGAGTTACACGCGCTGCTCATTATTAAATAATGAATCGTTCATTCTTCAGGAACATAAAACATCTAAAGAGTAGTGAGCACCCTCCTGAGACTGCGGGACTGTGATCTAAGATAATATAAAAAGGCCATCTTCTCAGGCCCAAAATGTGTCTAAAGTCATGAAAAATGTTTTTCATGTACTTTTTCACATGCACTTTTTAATATTATATGGCTGTGTCCGCTTTTGGGGGGGTGGGGGTTGTAGTTATGAATGGCTTTCTCTGGTATTTATTTTTACTATGATTAATTTTAAACTTTTAGTATTCGTTGAACTTGGTTTACAATTCCCTCTTTGTTCCCAGGCGCAGTGCATGGGGCTCCTGCCTCCAGGCTGAGAACCCAGACCTTTTCACAGACTGTATTTACACTTTCAGGAGATGTTGGAAAGGCGTTCTCTGGGGGGCTGCGGAATACGTTCCTGACCACCCGTTGACCCACCTCTCCCAGAGTTAGGGCGGGGAGGCCCTTCCTGGAAGGGTCTCCTACCTAGGATCGCACACACTGAACTTGCACTCTCGGACAGAGGGACACCACAAAGTAGTTCTTTGTAAGGCAGTACTTTATCGTTAGCTTTAAGGGACCTTTATGATCCCAAATGCAGGTATTGAAGCAGCGCCACAAGCGGCGGTGATTTCGTGATGGGGTATTGGGGTAGCGGGACAGTCTTTGAGTTCAGTGTCTCTTCGGAGTATCCTTCGCACAGCTCTCAATCCTCGAGCTGGGGGATGTTGTTTCTCTCTGCAATTTCTGCCGATTCTTCTGGAGGGGAGTGCCGTGATTCACTCAGCAGGCACAGGTGGTTTCGGAGTCGGGGAGCCGCGACAGCGTCAGCAGGGCTCAGATGGTTCAGAGTTCGGGGAGCCGCGACAGCGTCAGCAGGGCTCAGATGGTTCAGAGTTCGGGGAGCCGCGACAGCGTCAGCAGGGCTCAGATGGTTCAGACTTCGGGGAGCCACGACAGCGTCAGCAGGGCTCAGATGGTTCAGAGTTCGGGGAGCCGCGACAGCGTTAGCAGGGCTCAGATGGTTCAGAGTTTGGGTAGCGTTCTTCGGTTCAGGGGTCAATGGAGCCGCGACCAGGTCAGCAGGGCTCTCGTAGGTCCAGGTCTTCTCTGCCTCCCGTCCCTCCAGCACCCCTTGTTATACTCCCCCTCCTCTTTGAAGTCCGGAGTCCTCGCTGAGAGGGGTCTTGGTGCCTGGGGCCGGGGTGTTGGGATCTTCGGTCGCTTGGCCCTTTGATCTGTTCAGGTGGGTCTGGGAGGGACTCCAGACGCCCAGCAGGCGAGGCGCCCGCTCACCGGGGGCCTGGTGGCCGATCGAAACCCTCCTTGGGGAGGAGACCAGGGGTGTGACAGGGACAGCGTCTCCTGGTCTGGCTTGGGGGCTTCTCGCTCTCTCGGCCGGGCATGCGTGGTAGGGTCTAGGGTGTTGCTGGGGCCTTGGCCGGCCATCGGGTTGTTGGGCCATGGCGGCCGGAAGTCTGTGACATCGGGGATCGGTGCGGTTGCAGGGTGGCTGGCTGGTCGGGAGGGCCACGCCACGAGGCCGGTCTCACAGGAGAGCAGCGAAAATGTCTCCAGTTGGGGTATTTTAGACAAAGTTGGGCTGGCCTGCCACAACGGGTTTATAGAAATCCAAATGAAACGGGGGGCTCCAGAAAGAGACAGTGATGGGAGCAAAGAAACGCAGGGCTTTCAAGAAACGCAGCACTGTCAGTCGACCAGCATGGGCTACCAAGAAACGCAGCACTGTCAGGGGCCTGACACGGGCTACCAAGAAACGCAGCACTGTCAGGGGCCTGACATGGGCTACCAAGAAACGCAGCACTGTCAGGGGCCTGACGTGAGCTACAAAGAAACGCACCACTGTCAGGGGCCTGACATGGGCTACCAAGAAACGCAGCACTGTCAGGGGCCTGACGTGGGCTACCAAGAAACGCAGCACTGTCAGGGGCCTGACATGGGCTACGAAGAAACGCAGCACTGTCAGGGGCCTGACGTGGGCTACCAAGAAGCGCAGCACTGTCAGGGGCCTGACATGGGCTACCAAGAAACACAGTACTAGCACGTGCACCTGTACTGTGCTTATGGACTACAGTGCTTTGTGGCCTCTGCCGGAATCCGAGATTGTGAGTTTGCTACTGTCCCAATGGGACAGGAGGTCCGAACCCCGGAGTGCGTTTTCTGTGGGGGTTTATAACAAGGTACCCTGGCTAGTCACACCGGGGGTGAGCAGTCTTTGCTATGGGCGGGGCTTCTGTGCACCTCCACAGGGTGACTGGACAAGTGTCTGCTGAAGGCGCCCAGTCTGAGGCAAGCTATGCGCCCGCTAATGCATTGCACCTCTGTTGTGCCAGCAGAGAATGGGTATGGACCATGTGCAACTGTCCCATTGCCAGTGGGCAGAGTTTCCTCAGCCTGGCCCCGCCCCCAATGCCCGCCCCACCACCGCCCCCAATGCCCGCCCCACCACCGCCCCCAATGCCCGCCCCACCACCGCCCCCAATGCCCGCCCCACCACCGCCCCCAATGCCTGCCCCACCACCGCCCCCAATGCCTGCCCCACCACCGCCCCAACGCCCGCCCCCCCGCCCCCAACGCCCGCTCCCCCTGCCTGCCTGCCCACCAGCACCCCACCCCCAGCCCCCCTGCCTGCCTGCTCACCAGCACCCCACCCCCAGCCCCCCTGCCTGCCTGCTCACCAGCACCCCCCTTCCCCCCACCCCCCTTCCCCCTCCTCTCCCCCACCCCCCTTCCCCCCTCCTCTCCCCCACCCCCCTTCCCCCCTCCTCTCCCCACCCCCCTTCCCCCCTCCTCTCCCCCACCCCCCTTCCCCCCTCCTCTCCCCCACCCCCCTTCCCCCCTCCTCTCCCCCACCCCCCTTCCCCCCTCCTCTCCCCCACCCCCCTTCCCCCCTCCTCTCCCCCCTCCCCTCCTCCTCCCCTCCTCTCCCCCCTCCCCTCCTCTCCCCCCTCCCCTCCTCCCCCCTCCCCCCTTCCCCCCCTCCTCCCTTCCCCCCTTCCCCCCTTCCCCCCCTCCTCCCTTCCCCCCTTCCCCCCCTCCTCCCTTGCCCCCTTCCCCCCCTTCCCCCCCTCCTCCCTTCCCCCCTTCCCCCCTCCTCCCTTCCCCCCTTCCCCCCTCCTCCCCTGCCGCCCCCTCCCCCCTTTCCGCAACGCCCGAGACCCCCCCTTTCCGCAACGCCCGACACCCCCCCAACGCCCGACACCCCCCCTTTCCTAGCATGCTCGGACATGGACCCCGATGCCCGGGCATGGAGGGTGCCCTGACATGCCTGGGCATGGACCCCAGGTGCCCTGACATGCCCGGGCAAGGACGCATAGTGACTGACCACCGCGGGCACTCCGTCAGGTGTCCGAGAGGCACAGACATTTCCCCGTTGGACACAATCCTAGCAAGGGCCGTTGGGCATGAGAAGGCATGCTTCACGGGGCCAAGCTTTGAATGGGCACGGTACAACCCTGGCAATGGCATGAGTCCCAAGGGCACCATATTTAACGAATGTCACGCAGATATGCCCGACCCTGGCAGCCAGCTGCATTTCACTGCTGGGAAGCCTGCAAACATTGTTAGGTGGTATAGACACGTACCTAACTGGTGACTGAAGATCTAACTTTCAATCTCAGCATCACTGTTTGCCCAAATTGTGTGACCCTGGGCACATCATTTTGTCCTCATATGAACTATCACCCTTTAACGCCAAAACATGAGAGGCGCTTGGAGATAGGCTGTCGGGGGAAACAGCCTTTACCACGAAGCATTTTCTACATGATACGTTTACAACGGTACACTTACCTCGTAAACGTCTTCACAACGCGTATTGCTTCAACGACGTCTTTAGCACGCAAGCAACGTCATCACGGAAAAACGTCTTCCTGGTCGGAAAAAAAAGCGTCAGTCCTTCGTTAGTGTCGGCGAAGACCTAAGAAAAAGGAAAAAAAAAATAAGAAAAGGGGGCTTGGGGGGGGTCTCCCCCCCAAAAACGAAAAAGTGGGGTAAAGGCAAGATCGAGGTAAGGGCAATGCGAAGAAAAAACATTTCGTTGTAACGAATGCGTGGTAAAGGCATGCGTTGCAACGGAATGCGTAGTAACTACATATATTCGGCTGACGGCAGTGGCACGAGTTGTATCAAATTTAAAATGAACAAACTGAGCCCAGAGTTTATTGTGATCTGTGCGCGCGGATATTGTGTTAAATGATGCGTCAGACGCACAGGCCTCACTTACGCGCTTCCTGTATGAGAAAATGAAACACAAAACCAGGCACCGTAACATCCCTCACCTTCTAGTTACCTGTGTCCGAGTCAAAATGCCATGAAAAGGCGGACTTTGCCTGGCCTTCCATTGCATGTACTAGATAGGGTGACCAACTGGCATTGGTGCAAATTCAGGACGGTGAGTGTAAAAATTCAGGACAAAGGGTCAAAATTCAGGACACAAATTCAGGACAAGAGGTCAAAATTCAGGACAAAACTTCAGGACAATAGATACGTTTTACAGACACATCAGAGGAGGTCCTGCAATAGTATATAAGTAAGCCCACATATTCAACCATTTGCAAACCTATCCACCATGTATCCTTCCATCTATAATTTCACTCATCCATCCCTTCATCCATTCTTTCACTCATCAATCCATTATCCATCCATCCACCCTTTCACCCTATCCATTGGTACACTCATCCATCCACTCTTCTACCCATCCATCCAGCCATTTACCCTTTCACCCATCCAGCCATCCTTCACTTACTCATCCATCCACCTTTTCAGTCATCCATTCTCCCTTTCTCTCTCTATCGACCCTTTCACTTAGCCATCCTTCCTTCCATCCATCCACCCACCCATCCATCTGCTCATCCACTCATGAATCCATCCATTGACCCTATCACTCATCCACCCTTTCTCATCCATCTATCCTTTCACTCCTTCACTCATCTATTCATCCTTTTGTCCATCTACCCTCCCTTTCACTTACTCATCCATCCTTATACCCACCTTTTCACTCATCTGTCCATCCATTCACCCTTGCACTTATCAATTCATCAATCCGTCAATCATTTCACTCATCCATCCACCCACTCACTCATCATTCACCTTTTCACTCATCCATCCTTTCACTCATCCATCCACCCTTTTACCCATCCAGCTACCCTTCCACCCATACATTCAGCTATTTACCTTTTCTCTCATCCATCCCTCCTCTCACTCATCAATCCATCCTCTCTCATTATCATCTATTCAATCTTTCATTCGTCCATTCACCCTTTCACTAATCCCTTCACTTACCCACTCGCCCAACTTTTCATATTAATTTTGAGCTGAGCCTTTTTGAGAAGAGGCCCATAAAGAACTTCACCCTCGCTGAAGGAGCCATTCCAGGACTGGGACAGAAGCCACTCAGGGCGGAGACAGGATCCACCACAGGGTGGGGACAGGAGCCATCACAGGCGGGGGGGGGGGGGGCAGGAGTCACCACATGGGGGAGGGACAGGAGCCATCAATGGGGGGGGGCAGGAGCCATCACAGGAGGGGGAACAGGATCCACCAGGGTGGGCACAGGGGTGGGCATGCAGTATTCTAGTATGATCTTGGTCTCTTCCAGGGTGGGGTAGGGATCCTCACCCCCTCCTGGACAGGACAACGAAAAGACAGGCTCTCTTTCCAAAATGTTAGTTTTGCCATCCCCCACTGTGATGTACAGTACTGAAAGGAGATACTCCAAGAGAACTGATTTAACTGATTGTCCTCCAAATCAGTGTGGGTGCGATTGCGCCATTTCTTTTTTAGGTTTGCTTACAATTTAGTGACAGTAATTAAGCTCTGTGAAGAGAACCACGTGCTGCCTGGTGTAATCAGGGCCGGTTCTAGGGTGTTTGGGGCCCTGGGCAGAAAGGGAATGTGTGAGGCCCCTCTAAATAGCAGAGACATGACGCATTCAGGGCTGTTTGCATCTGAATAGACGCCCCTGCGCCTGAAGCTGCAGCCCCTCCCTCTCAGTCACCTTCAAGCACCTCTTAACAGCTCATCAAGGGCTGAAGGTTTGAGGGTTGCCATCCCGCTGGGCCTCTCCAGTGCTGCTGGGGATCTGAGCTTTGGTACTGCATCGGAGTCAAGCAGGGAGGTGGGTGGAAGCTGTGCCGGCTTAGGGTGTTGCGACCGGTGCCTGGTTAAAATTACGGACAAATGGCGTCCGTTAAAGAATCCTTCACGGACAACGGACAGACGGCCGAAATTACGGACTGTCCGTGAAATTTACGGAAGGTGGGTCACCCTAGTACTAGAGTCGACGTGTCGTTGTTGTTTTTGTGGGGGGGTGGGGGGGGGGTGTAACACAGATATGTTAGTCATTCCGAGATGACAATATGACCGAAAAAAGCCACGTCAGGGTTTAGCGCTCCAAGGGAGTCTTTTAAAATCAAAAAGGCGAGCAGGGCATGGGGGGGGGGGCGGTGGTGTCATCCAAACAAAAGCCTCGAGGCTTCTGGGCGCTAGCCAATTATCTTATTCATGGGGCGCTAGTGACCGTGCAAGGGGCCCATGGATCTCAGACGTGAGGAGTCCGTGTCATGCGTCATTCCCCTGAATGTCCGGCCTGGAGAGCAGACGCTCATCTCACCCTCATGACTCATGCCGGACACTTTAAATCTCACCATCTGGGGGTATCCCACAATCCTCTCTGCCCAGGTCTGTCTGACTCATCACAGTGATGCGTTCAAAACCCTTAATCATGAGTCTGCGCTTTCAGACGTGAGAGGTGTTCCAGCAGTCTAGGCTGTAGAAACTTCCACTCCAACTTTCCCTTTGTCATGTCGAACAGCTCAGTGGGTTTTACTCCTGCTGCTGGCATGTGCACTCCATCCATTGGTCACAGGTTGGATTCTGACTCGAGCAGCTCGCTCGTTCATCCCTCGGAGGTTGCTAAACGGAGTACTGGCGAGGCGATAGTGCAAATAGTGCGGTGGCGGACGTCAGCTCGCTTGTGGAGTGGGCTCTCTGTGGAGTGGGCTCTCTGTGGAGTGGGCTCTCTGTGTCCGGAGTTCCAGTCGGTGGCCGTCGGCACTCTGGGAACCGGGACTGATCTTTCAACATCGCACATTACCTGAGGGCCGGAGAGAGTAAAAGACCCAGAGAGGGCCGGGGCGATCTAGAGAGAGCCCAAGAACCGAGAGGGGCAGAGAGAGCAAGAGGGAGCAATATAGCTGGAGAGTGCCAGAGAGAGCAGGAAAGAGAGGCAGAGATAGCCCAAGAGCCGCGAGAGCAGGAGAGCGGCAGAAGGAGCAAGAGAGAGGCAGAGAGAGCAGGAGAGGGCCAGAGAGAGCAAGAGAGAGGCAGAGAGAGCAGGAGAGGGCCAGAGAGAGCAAGAGAGAGGCAGAGAGAGCAGGAGAGGGCCAGAGAGAGCAAGAGAGGGGCAGAGAGAGCAGGAGAGCGGCAGAAGGAGCAAGAGAGAGGCAGAGAGAGCAGGAGAGCGGCAGAAGGAGCAAGAGAGAGGCAGAGAGAGCAGGAGAGGGCCGGAGAGAGCAAGAGAGAGGCAGCGAGAGCAGGAGAGGGCCGGAGAGAGCAAGAGAGAGGCAGAGAGAGCAGGAGAGGGCCGGAGAGAGCAAGAGAGAGGCAGAGAGAGCAGGAGAGGGCCGGAGAGAGCAAGAGAGAGGCAGAGAGAGCAGGAGAGGGCCGGAGAGAGCAAGAGAGAGGCAGAGAGAGCAGGAGAGAGGCAGAGGGAGCAAGAGAGAGGCAGAGGGAGCAGGAGAGGGCCAGAGAGAGCAAGAGAGAGGCAGAGAGAGCAGGAGAGGGCCGGAGAGAGCAAGAGAGAGGCAGAGGGAGCAAGAGAGAGGCAGAGAGAGCAGGAGAGAGGCAGAGGGAGCAAGAGAGAGGCAGAGAGAGCAGGAGAGGGCCAGAGAGAGCAAGAGAGAGGCAGAGAGAGCAGGAGAGGGCCAGAGAGAGCAAGAGAGAGGCAGAGAGAGCAGGAGAGGGCCAGAGAGAGCAAGAGAGAGGCAGAGAGAGCAGGGGAGGGCCAGAGAGAGCAAGAGAGAGGCAGAGAGAGCAGGAGAGCGGCAGAAGGAGCAAGAGAGAGGCAGAGAGAGCAGGAGAGGGCCGGAGAGAGCAAGAGAGAGGCAGCGAGAGCAGGAGAGGGCCGGAGAGAGCAAGAGAGAGGCAGAGAGAGCAGGAGAGGGCCGGAGAGAGCAAGAGAGAGGCAGAGAGAGCAGGAGAGAGGCAGAGGGAGCAAGAGAGAGGCAGAGAGAGCAGGAGAGGGCCAGAGAGAGCAAGAGAGAGGCAGAGAGAGCAGGAGAGGGCCAGAGAGAGCAAGAGAGAGGCAGAGAGAGCAGGAGAGGGCCAGAGAGAGCAAGAGAGAGGCAGAGAGAGCAGGAGAGGGCCGGAGAGAGCAAGAGAGAGGCGGAGAGAGCAGGAGAGGGCCGGAGAGAGCAAGAGAGAGGCAGAGAGAGCAGGAGAGGGCCGGAGAGAGCAAGAGAGAGGCAGAGAGAGCAGGAGAGGGCCGGAGAGGGCCGGAGAGAGCAAGAGAGAGGCAGAGAGAGCAGGAGAGGGCCGGAGAGAGCAAGAGAGAGGCAGAGAGAGCAGGAGAGGGCCGGAGAGAGCAGGAGAGAGGCAGAGGGAGCAAGAGAGAGGCAGAGGGAGCAGGAGAGGGCCAGAGAGAGCAAGAGAGAGGCAGAGAGAGCAGGAGAGGGCCGGAGAGAGCAAGAGAGAGGCAGAGAGAGCAGGAGAGAGGCAGAGGGAGCAAGAGAGAGGCAGAGAGAGCAGGAGAGAGGCAGAGGGAGCAAGAGAGAGGCAGAGAGAGCAGGAGAGGGCCAGAGAGAGCAAGAGAGAGGCAGAGAGAGCAGGAGAGGGCCAGAGAGAGCAAGAGAGAGGCAGAGAGAGCAGGAGAGGGCCAGAGAGAGCAAGAGAGAGGCAGAGAGAGCAGGAGAGGGCCAGAGAGAGCAAGAGAGAGGCAGAGAGAGCAGGAGAGCGGCAGAAGGAGCAAGAGAGAGGCAGAGAGAGCAGGAGAGCGGCAGAAGGAGCAAGAGAGAGGCAGAGAGAGCAGGAGAGGGCCGGAGAGAGCAAGAGAGAGGCAGCGAGAGCAGGAGAGGGCCGGAGAGAGCAAGAGAGAGTCAGAGAGAGCAGGAGAGGGCCGGAGAGAGCAAGAGAGAGGCAGAGAGAGCAGGAGAGAGGCAGAGGGAGCAAGAGAGAGGCAGAGAGAGCAGGAGAGGGCCAGAGAGAGCAAGAGAGAGGCAGAGAGAGCAGGAGAGGGCCAGAGAGAGCAAGAGAGAGGCAGAGAGAGCAGGAGAGGGCCAGAGAGAGCAAGAGAGAGGCAGAGAGAGCAGGAGAGGGCCGGAGAGAGCAAGAGAGAGGCAGAGAGAGCAGGAGAGGGCCGGAGAGAGCAAGAGAGAGGCAGAGAGAGCAGGAGAGGGCCGGAGAGAGCAAGAGAGAGGCAGAGAGAGCAGGAGAGGGCCGGAGAGAGCAAGAGAGAGGCAGAGAGAGCAGGAGAGGGCCGGAGAGAGCAAGAGAGAGGCAGAGAGAGCAGGAGAGGGCCGGAGAGAGCAAGAGAGAGGCAGAGACAGCAGGAGAGAGGCAGAGAGAGCAGGAGAGAGGCAGAGGGAGCAAGAGAGAGGCAGAGGGAGCAGGAGAGGGCCAGAGAGAGCAAGAGAGAGGCAGAGAGAGCAGGAGAGGGCCGGAGAGAGCAAGAGAGAGGCAGAGAGAGCAGGAGAGAGGCAGAGGGAGCAAGAGAGAGGCAGAGAGAGCAGGAGAGAGGCAGAGGGAGCAAGAGAGAGGCAGAGAGAGCAGGAGAGGGCCAGAGAGAGCAAGAGAGAGGCAGAGAGAGCAGGAGAGGGCCAGAGAGAGCAAGAGAGAGGCAGAGAGAGCAGGAGAGGGCCAGAGAGAGCAAGAGAGAGGCAGAGAGAGCAGGAGAGCGGCAGAAGGAGCAAGAGAGAGGCAGAGAGAGCAGGAGAGCGGCAGAAGGAGCAAGAGAGAGGCAGAGAGAGCAGGAGAGGGCCGGAGAGAGCAAGAGAGAGGCAGCGAGAGCAGGAGAGGGCCGGAGAGAGCAAGAGAGAGGCAGAGAGAGCAGGAGAGGGCCGGAGAGAGGAAGAGAGAGGCAGAGAGAGCAGGAGAGAGGCAGAGGGAGCAAGAGAGAGGCAGAGAGAGCAGGAGAGGGCCAGAGAGAGCAAGAGAGAGGCAGAGAGAGCAGGAGAGGGCCAGAGAGAGCAAGAGAGAGGCAGAGAGAGCAGGAGAGGGCCAGAGAGAGCAAGAGAGAGGCAGAGAGAGCAGGAGAGGGCCAGAGAGAGCAAGAGAGAGGCAGCGAGAGCAGGAGAGGGCCGGAGAGAGCAAGAGAGAGGCAGAGAGAGCAGGAGAGGGCCAGAAGGAGCCAAAGAGGACCCAGCAGTGGCGTAACACAAGCCCCCCACGGTACTGGGGGGGGCCCCTCAGGACGGTACTCTGGTCACAGAGCTGCTGATTAAATCCAGAGCTGAGGACCCTCCATGTACCTTGCAGGGGGCCCTTTCAAGTTTCGTTATGCCACTGGGGCCCATTAAAAACCGGGGAGAGCAAGAGAGGGCCAGAAAGAGCCACAGAGAGCAGGACAGAAGAGGTGGAAAGAAAGAATTCCAACCGTGAGAAAGAGACACTGGAAGTGTAGGGGATGGAAGAAAGAGCCATGAAGTGGAATCAAGACCAGGCAGACTCGGTATTCATGAGATAAAGAAACAGGAGGTGAAGGGGTGGAGAAAGAAAGAGGCAGGAGGTGGAATCAAGACCAGGCAGCCCCGGTATTTATGAGATAAAGAGACAGGAAGTGTGGGGTGGAGAAAGAAAGAGGCAGGAGGTGGAATCAAGACCAGGCAGCCCCGGTGTTCATGAGATAAAGACGGGAAGTGTGGAAGAAAGCGGCACGAGGTGGAATGAAAACTAGGTAACCCCAGCATTCGGCAGAGCCAGCGATGGGTTTTTATGCATTTAAAAACAAAGAACGTTCTATGTGAGTAGTAAATAGATAATTTGCTCGCTGTGGTAAAATAATTACCTGCAACCAATAAGAAAAAAGATTTCATGGCTTGTAACTTTAGAACATCAGAGGACAGGCTGCTAAGAGCATTAAAAACAAAAACAATGACAGCACTGGTGTCATGTTTTACCATTCTAAGAGAAACTTTCTATGTGGGCGTAAAATTGTCACTATTAGAACAATAAAACTCACCTGTGCGTCCTGTTCCATATAAAATAGGCAGGTCTGCCCCCAAACACTTGAGAGCGAAGGATGAGAACTGCTGATTTAAATGGTTGAAATATGGGCTGACCTCTCACAGAAGCAGTTAAAAAACTTAAAATGCCCTTAATTGATCATAAATTGTCTATTTTTGGTCTCTTAATTCCTGTTTAGGTCTCGCCTGAGCCAGCGCTTTAGCGCTGCTCTCACGAGAGCTTTTGTAAAAGGGGGATTTGGAAGTGCAAACCAGTGCTTTCAGGCCGCCAACTACAGTGCATGTGCGCCGGGCGCGCGCACCATTTGGCAGCCTGCTGATCACTTTCGCGGCCGCTTTGATGTTCTCAGTGAGCCGCGCGGCCACTGAGAACATCAAAGCGGCCGCGAAAGTGCACACCATTTGCCACCCCCTCCCTTATCCCACTTCCTGCTTGTAACTTAAATATTTCATGAGCGACTGTGTAATTGAACAACAACCCTTCAGTCATTCCTTTGCAGCGTGACAACCTACTTCAATCTTAATTAGAACATGCATTGATATCATTTGCTTTTGTTAGTAAATTATGAGCGATCAACACTACCATGCTGTTGGGTCACGAGTACTCATACAAAATACTAGTTAAAATATAACACAAGGATGCACCCCTGCGTTTCATTTCAATAATTGCTGTGTATGTAGCACATATCATAACTTGAATAGCTTTTAGGCACACTTCTTTTATCTGCCTGGAATTCGAACCGGTGACCTGCAAGCATATCCGGTGGCATGAATGCCACTGAATTATCTCAACAGCCTTAGATGGAATTCTTCACAAACCAGCACGGGCTCGTAGCGCACCATATATACAAGTAGAAGGGGCGCCTTGCCACATAAAGAGGCGCGCACACAAATAAACACACCCAGGCATTCACAGAACAAAACACACAGCTTGCACATAAACTGTGCATTTAGACCCGCTACACGCAAACACACTGGAGGCATGTCACGCGCGCCTTCAGTGCCGGAGCCTTGCACGTGCTTGAGGCGCACCCGTGATGTAACAAAACTTGAGCCACGCCCCACACTCTGCAAAGTACCGGGAGGGGCCCCCTCCGGACTCAGTCAAGAGGTTTTAGGCCAGGGTCTGGCGGGTGGAGGGGGGGCTATGTTATGCCATTGAGGTGCACAGATGTGTCCAGAACACAACAGATGCTCGTGCCTGGGGCATATAGGACAGTAAGCCTAGGACAGCAAGGGCAGAGCTGGAGACCAGACTTCTCCCAGACTGGCCTTTTAATTCCTATTTGTTATTGTTTCTATGGTTTCAGTTATGAGTGACATTCTAATGTGAAATGACACACTTCCAGTAACAATTTCGAGTGTTTAAGTCACTCCTCTGTGAATTGTGCTATTGCATACAGACCTATCACACAGAACATGCGATTCAAACAAGCCTGACCTACTCGCGTTGCCAATGGTGGTTAGCAGTTCAAATCAGTCTGTAACATAACTGGTGCTCATGTAAAGCGCTCTGATACCTTTGTGTCTAGTTCGCGCTATATAAAACTCCACAAAAAATGAAACCATCCGTGAGTAAAAACAATGATTTTGATGTGATTAAACATAATTAAAATTGTTTCAGTTCTGACAATACTAAATATTGGTAAGATCTCATACATCCTTCCTCTTCTACGCTATTTTTACTTTCTCCAATAATTTCCTAGCATCTCCCCTTCACTGTGCTGTCTACAACCCCACCCCCCCAACTCCCCCCCACCTCCCCCCCCACTCCACCTCCCCCACCACCTCCCCCCCACCTCCCCCCCACCTCCCCCCCACCTCCCCCCCCACTCCACCTCCCCCCCCACTCCCCGTCCTGTAAATACAGTATTTCCTTTTCTTGAATTTGGTGGTATTTTGATAGCCGCCGGTGTATGGTAATTACAAGTTGCACATGTGACAATTATGTGCGCTCTGTCAAGAGGTTACAGTTTGAATGAACATGTGATCAAATAATGTTATGACCCAGTCTAACCCCTAATGAGAGGTGGTTGGCATCACAATAGTTCATGTGACAGAGATGGAGCTGGGTCCAAAGTGTGTTAGGGGCACATACACAGCCTCTGAATAGCCTGCTGTTCTCTTTTACTTGTGTTATTTGGTTTGGATTGTCCCGTCTTACATATCCTACCAACCTTGTAGCTTCCTCTGCCACAAACTGCAACAACTCAGGATAACCTTATGCATCGAGCAATCCATCCAGTCATTCATCCACCCAGTCATTCATCCACCCACTCATTCATCCTTGTAAATATGTCCATTCACTCACTAACTCATATATAACCATCCAGTCTCCTCTACTTGCGCTCTTGTCCATCCATGCACTCATTAAATTATTCATCCATTGATGTTCGCATACTTAGTAATCACTCCATACATTCACCAGTCCGTGATCTATGCGTTCTCCTAATAATCCACTAATCTACCCAGGTAGCACTCATTTATATTCACTCGCTTGTCCATGCACTCAGCCACCCTTTCATTCATTCATGCACTCGTATAATTGTACCTCATTTACTCTTGCAAATACTCAACTATCTATTCAACCATCCTTCCATGAGTGACTTGCTCATATATCCATCTATGCACACCCAATAATAGATTTGCACAGCCATTCACACATTTCCCCAAAGGCACTCACATGCGCAAACTCTCTTATCTATAATAAATCCTTTGATTAAAAAGGCAGACTTGTAGCCTTTACTAACGCTTACATTATTTGAATTGTCATTTTTGAAATCTCCGCCGTCCCCCTTCTTTGGGCTTGTTTTGAAGAGCTTATTGTTTAGTCAAAGATCTGTTGCTCCATCTAGGACGTCCTGTTTAGGTACAACATGAGCAAGCAGAATCTGCACCCCTCAATCATAGTCCTTATCGGGCTTTGAGAGCAAGCAATGGAGAGCTGTGTGAACAGAGAAACAGCGGCGCACATTCCTCACAACCATCCTTCCCTCGAAGAGTGACAGTCTGCCCACTCGAGCCCCCGCTTGACAGCTTTTCAGAAAGCTACAAGTGCACTCCTACTTCCGATGTAAAGCTGGAGAGAAGGAGCAAATTCATTATCAGAACAGCGTCCCAGCTAAGCAGATCAAACATAAACAAGCATTTGCAATGCAATAGGTCTCGCGTTTGCGAGAGTTTATGCTATGAGTAATGACAATGCCTTTATGTTTTAAAACCCAAAACATAAAAAAATGGCTTTGCCATGTACAATGCCAATAGCTCAAACTCCCGTAAATGGGAGACCTACTGCATTGCAAATGCTTGTTTTATAAAGCTGCCCATAGAGAAACCCTATAGTATTTAAGCAAGTTCATCCTAATAGGCAGCGCCTCTTGCCAGAAAAGAGACACATTCCAGGAGCCCCTCCTCCCAAGGGGGCAGCGGAACAGATGCTGAAGTGACCCCATACCCTGCTCTACAGCTGTGCTGCCCAGACATGCCCAGAGCCGGCCATTCATGCCCTGGGGCACCAGTGGCCAAAGGAGGGGGCCCTTTGCATCTGGGAGGACATTGGGGCGACTGTGTGAGGTCCGGACATGTCCAGGCAAAACTCTGGGGTCTGCCCTGCACCCCACTGCCCAAGGAGCCCACCGCCCCGAGCATCTTTGTGAAAGGATGTTTCGCCTTTCTAGAGAGCTTCGAGGTGCCTTCTAAAGTGCCACAAATGGAGGTGAAACTCAAGGTCTAACGCTTAAAAAAAATTGGGTACCTGGCATTTATAATATGGAGATCGAGGCTTTTCTTACCGCCCTGCTCCTTTTGCATCCTGGTCCCGCCACTACTTTATGTAGCGCTTCAAGGGCGGCAAGGAAGACGGGACACTGTTTGAGTATTTCTTACAGGAGGAGCACATGCGCTTTTGGGGTGCCCTTGCAGAGGCTAGTCAAAGGAGCAGTTGGCGAGCAAGGGGTGAAGCGTGGCGTCAGACATTGTACTGTAATTGCATTTGTATAGCGCTTACTACACCTGACGAAGCATTGCAGCGCTTGACATAGGATAGTAGTAACCCAGGGTTAGGGATGTTTCCCCTCCAGTGGTTTATTCAAATGAGTCGTGTGCACTCAAGGAAACCCCTCCGTGCATTCAGTCCAGTTCCTGTGTGGTAGATCACATTATAGGAGTCAGCGGTGACCTTTAGCGGGAGGGCAGGGCTCGAATTCATTCAGTGGTTGGCGCTATTGCTAGAGGAACTACAGGGAATGAGCTCTTGTCACGTTGCAGTGCTCTGGCTTGTAGGAGAGGTTGTGATCTTGGGGGGGGGGGGGGGGAGGGGGGGCTGAAGCCCCTTGAGTCCAATGGGTGTTGCGCGCCTGCTCACTATTATGCACTACACACTAGTGACAGCGTCCCACAGGAGGGTGAAAATGTACAAACACACACCGTGTTGCACGAACACTGTGTGAATCACTCCATCAAGCATCCACGCCTGAAAGGTCCAGAAATGCTTCTCGGCGCTTTGTGGCTGTTAGTACAAAACCCAGGCACTGCTCTTCTAATGTGAATCAATCCTGCTCTGATGTCCATGGTTCTTCGATTTCTGCGCCCCTCGCAAAGCCCCTGCGGTGCCCCTGAATCCCTTTCTAATACCCTGGGAGTGAGACCCACGCGCAGCTCTCCTGGTGCACCTCATTCCTGACCGGCTGCCTCACTCCGGGCGGGTCTGATTATACATCTCAGATCTCCTCCACAGCTCCTGCCGGAGGCCTACGTACAGGGGTATCTGTGCACCTTTGAATGGCTCTGCTGAGACCCACGCACAGCCCTGTTCATGGACCTCAATCCTGCTCTGCTGATACCCACGCACAGCTCTGTTCATGGGCCTCCATCCTGCTCTGCTGAGACACTTGCACAGCTCTGTTGATGCCCCTCCATCCTGCCATACTGCCCTCTGCTGAGACCCTTGCACAGCTCTGTTGATGCCCCTCCATCCTGCCATACTGCCCTCTGCTGAGACCCTTGCACAGCTCTGTTGATGCCCCTCCATCCTGCCATACTGCCCTCTGCTGAGACCCTTGCACAGCTCTGTTGATGCCCCTCCATCCTGCAACACTGCCCTCTGCTGAGACCCATGCACAGCCCTGTTCATGGACCTCCATCCTGCCCTCTGCTGAGACCCTCGCACAGCTCTGTTGATGCCCCTCCATCCTGCCATACTGCCCTCTGCTGAGACCCACGCACAGCTCTGTTGATGCACCTCCGTCCTGCTCTGCTGAGACCCTTGCACAGCTCTGTTGATGCCCCTCCATCCTGCCATACTGCCCTCTGCTGAGACCCTTGCACAGCTCTGTTGATGCCCCTCCATCCTGCAACACTGCCCTCTGCTGAGACCCATGCACAGCCCTGTTCATGGACCTCCATCCTGCCCTCTGCTGAGACCCTCGCACAGCTCTGTTGATGCCCCTCCATCCTGCCATACTGCCCTCTGCTGAGACCCACGCACAGCTCTGTTGATGCACCTCCGTCCTGCTCTGCTGAGACCCTTGCACAGCTCTGCTGATGCACCTCCGTCCTGCTCTGCTGAGACTCTTGCACAGCTGTTGTTACCCTCTGCTGAGACCCACGCACAGCTCTGTTGATGCACCTCCGTCCTGCTCTGCTGAGACCCTTGCACAGCTCTGCTGATGCACCTCCGTCCTGCTCTGCTGAGACTCTTGCACAGCTGTTGTTACCCTCTGCTGAGACCCTTGCACAGCTCTGTTGATGCCCCTGCATCCTGCCATACTGCCCTCTGCTGAGACCCACGCACAGCTCTGTTGATGCACCTCCGTCCTGCTCTGCTGAGACCCTTGCACAGCTCTGTTGATGCACCTCCGTCCTGCTTTGCTGAGAGCCTTGCACAGCTGTTGTTACCCTCTGCTGAGACCCTTGCACAGCTCTGTTGATGCCCCTCAGTTCTGTTCTACAGCCCTCGGCGCACCTCTGCAAGTGCGTATCAGCCTTTACCGGTCCCTTCCAGCTACATGTGCACTGAACGCTGTAAGGGACCGGCGGTCACCTGAATCGGTGTGAAGTGTAGTTCTGTGTCTCCCGTGGTAGTTTCACGATCTGGGATCTGAGATTGGGCAGATAAGGTCCAGGCAATCTACTGTATCACTCCAGGGTGGTATGGGACCCCTGGCCATGGGCAGGGGTGATTCCCAGGTCACGCTCCGCAGTCCTCTTTCGGTGAGAAGGCTGAGCCGGTTCAGTGCCTGTGAGTGTGGGGCATACCTGAGGAGTGAGTCACTCAGCTGCAAGTACCTGAGCCCCTTTGCTCATCACAGGTAGGGCTGTGATCTTACCCCCTGCGTGCTTTCCGTGTCAACACAAAGGCCTTCTGTTGCTTCCGTCTGGCAGCATGAACCGGTTCTTCTGAGCCTGTCGCTCAGCGTCACTCCGCGGCATGAGGGACTGAGTGTCACCGGATCCGTCTCCGCCGAGAGAGCGGAAGCGACGTTTCCACCTGTGCCGGATTCGAGACAAACAGCCCCCTTTTGTGTCTGAAGAGTGAATCCAGGCTGGGTCCAAGCACGGCAGGCCTCTCGCTATAGTAATATTTGTATATAGTTCCTTGGGGGGGGGGGAGGGGGAGGGGGGGGTCTTTATCACAAAAATAGTTATTAATAGTATCTTGCAAAAAGATCAACTCCAGCATATGGACTCCTACTGTGGTTCACGGGCATTTTGTTATTTTTCCAACATGAGGAAAGTTAGCTTGACGAAATTGAGAAATTCCAAAATGATGAAATGCCTTTTCTACAAAAATAGTAAGTTTTCATGGAAAAGACACACGTCATTGAGAGAGAGGTGATCAGGTAAGAGTGGGGAGTGTATGGGATTGGGAAAATAAAGATGGGAATGGCAGAAGTAAAAATAAGAGTAAAACGGGATATTAAAGAAAGGGAAGGGTGGGGACAGAGGCGGAGGGAATTGAAAGAGGAAATATAACGGGGGGCATGTATTGGACGGAGAAATGTAAATGGGAAGGGAAAAGTAGTAAAAGTAATAAAAAAGGAGTAAAGCGGGAGCTTACAAAATATATGGGTATTAAAGAAAAGAATGGGAGAGGGTAAAAGAAGGGCAAACGTAGAAGGGGTAAGGGAAAGTAATGAAAGTAAAAGTTTAAAGAGTAAAGTGGGAGGATGCCATGGGTATAAAAAAATTGTCATGATCAAGATGGATGAACCACTTTCTATAAGTGTGTATTTCACCAGAAACACGTACAACCACCTCTATATTATGAAGGTAAGTGTAAAAACATACGTGTAGGTTTACTGTTAACTCCACGTCTACCTACCTATATCTCCACGTCTACCTACCTATATCTTCAAGGTACCTAGCTGTGGTGTGAAGTATAGGTAATCTAACTTACGTATATGTATAGTATGTATACTTCCCTTCAGGCTGTAGTGGCAGTCAGTGTGCTCAGTTGGGCATTTTTGCAGCGCGATATTTCGTGCCTTGGTATTGTGGTGCCCGACTCACAGGACATAGTAAAGTTAAACAAGCATTGGCATAGCCAATAGGTCTTGCCTTTGGACCTTATAAGTGTTTACCCATGCAGCTCACTTACAGCAGAAAGCTGCCCTGAAGTGAAACAAACAGCTCCCTGAAGCAAAGAAGGGTACAGGTCGCAGACACCCAGACCAGGTCATATATTTGTGGGTTCAAAGGTCAATGAAGCTGCAGGAAAATTAAACTGGTTTTCAGAAACTGTACTTAAAGCAAATGATGGCTGGCGCGTTACATTTTTACGGTGTATACAGTTTGACAGCCACATACAGGCTGTCCGGTTACCCCACTGTACCGGGTAGTGGCGCAGGGCCCGATCTAGAAAGATTTTGCTGTTAGGAAGTGTGACTTAATTTTGTCCAGGAATTAACTGGAGCACGTAAATTATAGCAACACCCTTGTAAATAGGGGCCCATTGTCCCGGGCTTTGCTGACTAAGTTATATCATCTTTAAATATGGCTTTGTGTGAAACAAGCAGGAACCTTTCTACCACAAAATTTTGTTGTTACTGAAACGTAATGTGTAGTTTATAAACTCACACAGATTGGTACTAGGACATACCCTGGTAGTGTGTAAAATATTATATGTATTAATAAAACAACGAACACGTGTTCACACTATGGCGTTTCCCTGACACAAAAGCTGCGACTGGCGCTTCTCGTTATGTTAGCCAACATCGACACAGGACTTCAGCAGCAGGGCTTTACGTGGGATGAAAAAACTGGGGGTGGGTCTCTCAAATGGGCATGACAGACATAATTATGGGTGTGGCTTAAACACTTTAAGCTAAAAATCTGTGCTTAGCAGTGTGCCACTTGACAGGTATTTTGCTGCTTCTGTCATTGCAAGCAGATATATAAGACAACAAGTGACGTTACACCTACAACAAACAGGACTATTGCCTTTGTGAATGGTTGTTGATTGCATAAGATAGATAAGCAACAACTATGGCTTCGCTGTATATACCACTGAAAATTGTTTAGATCTTGTGGGCAAAGTTGTGGCGTAAGGCTAGAATTGCCGACCTTGGAGCTGGCGTGAAAAGCACACTCGAGTCTCGGTACTGGCTAACATTTCTGTGAATCTGGACAATCCCCGTGCCTACTAAAAATGACATGATCGTTGTCTTTTTGTAATTCAACTGGTGCCAATGTAAAATGCTCCAATATATTTGGGTAAAGTTTGCGCAGTACAGAATAATAAAAAAAACAAGTTACAATTAAAACCGTGAACTGCTGCAGAGTTAAGATTTTTTTTTCCACCCAGAGGGTGAGGGCATAAATGGAGAGCTCGATATGACCTTAGCACCTGCTTTTTAAAACTGGCGGTGCTGAGCGCCGGCAGGAGCCGGCCCTCTTAAAGCCCCCTGTAACAGTGGTTTACGCGCATTAGCAGTGAAGGCACATGTATGGCAGCCTAACCTTACTAGACAGGGCGCTCTAGACGTGAGGGGTGTCAACTACCCCTTGTGCAGTATACAATGTACACAGAGGGATTAAAATCATACTTCTTTGGATACCCTACTAGGCATGTGTGTGAAAATACTCGTAAGGTTCAGTGTAGATGCCTCGTTTTGTGCTCTGTGCAAACTCTTTGCTGTTGATCTGGCCTTGATCTGCCATTACTGTTGGTTAGCTGGCTCTGTATCTGGTTGTGTGTAACTGCATGATTACTTATCATTGTGTTTGCTCCTGTTCTCTATATGGTTTTGAGATATTAGTGGTGTAAAGTGTGCGTACTTGGGTTTATTTCTGTTGCCACTTGTGTGTCATAAAAAGAAGGTCATAGGATGGTCATCGCCTTCTTCGGTTTTCTCTGTCCCTCCCTAGCCTCTGGTAATGGGGTGTGTAACAGAGAGTGAGCTGCGGGGGCCTCTTTGTGGAGTAGGGGTGGAGGAAGGGGGTGTGGGGCGTGAAGGGGCATATGAGGTCTGACGGGAGGGGAGCATTAAAGACAAACAAATCAGGTGACCAGCCGTGGGAGCTGCTTTTACTTAAAAAAAAAACCTCATGCGATTTTACCTGGCTGAATTACCACCTGGCTAAATTGTTTCTTGAGTTCCAACACCAGGTGCAGGAACAAGGCTTACCTATGATAAGACAGAGCAGAACTGTGCGTGGTAGTCCTGCTTTGCTTGAGTCATACTCTGGGACGTAGGAGGAGAGCTGAATTTTATGGCCAAGCAAGACCTATGAGGTAGTGGTCGCTGAAGTTGGGATTACTACAATAGTTTTGTAAGGGTAGCATTATGGTCCTCTAAGCGTTGTGCGTAAGGCAAAATAAAGTATTTACTAGGGATGCGGCGCAAAACAATTCCTGCACGCCTAGTCAATTAATCTGGCTCCAAAATCCAAGCACAATTAAGATCTGCACACTCAGAATAAGTGCACTGGGCATGCTATAAATGTGAACGCATGAAAAACGCTGTCATGTATGACTGAAACAGTTACGAAAATCGGAAAGTTTTCTCTTGCTTTAGCGCTTAGCGGCGCAAACTTGTGTCGGACACTGACATCAAAAGCTGCATTTTCCACGGTCCGTGAAAGGAAACAAGATAATTAAGGGAAGAGAACAAAACTAAAACTAGAGGTATAAAACGGAAGCAAAACAACAGCGGAAAATGCGCATGACATAAAGGAGGGCTGCCGCTGCTCGTGTCAGTGTGAAAAAAGTGCCTGAGAGATGCTTGTTCATAAACATTATATCCTCACAGATACTTCAAATGGGAACAAACGGTCCTGGCAGGCAGCGAGCAGACCCCATTGTGGTGAAAGCGACCGCAAGACAGGCAAATGTAAACAAGCACAGCCACGCTAATTAAAAACAGATGGCCCCTGTGCCGCTGAAGGCTCCCACAAGGTGGATGCCGCAACAGGCATGAGCGTTAGGAGAGTGCAGACCGATTCCAAAAGGTAATCTCCTAGGGCAGCGCATGCACACTGCGCTAGGCTCGACCTGAAAACGGTGGAACCAAAGTATTTCGAAAATGTGCATCGTTGCAGCAGTGGATCTACATGGAAAGCAAAGTAGTAATAATCCTAACCGAGGCACAACATTAGTACCAATCATCACTGAAACACTAACAACTCCCTAATCCTAACCTATACCTTAACCCTTACTCTAACATTAACTTTAAACCTAATCCTTAAATTGACCTTAGTCCTAACCCTAAAACTAAGGTTTGCACTAACTGTAATCCCAACTCAACATTAATCTTAAACTTAATACAGACACTCACCATAAAATGTACCTTAACTATAACCCTTGCACTTACTTTAACCTAACCCTAACATTATCTTTAAACCTAATCCGTACATTTAACCTAACCCAAACATTACTTTAAACCTAATCCTAAATTTTACATTATTCTTTACCCAACATTTATCTAAGTCTACCCTTAACTCTTTTCTAACATCCTAAAACCTAATGCCTAACCCATACAATAATCCTAACCTTAACATTTATCTTAAACCTATTGTTACATGTAACTTAACCTAAACATTAATCTTGAACATTATCCTAAACTTTACATTAATCTTTACCCAACATTTATCTTAAACCTAACCCTTCCATTAGCCCTTTTCTAACATTCTTCAACCAAATCCCTAACCCGTACATTAGTTCTAACCTTAACATTAACCTTAAATATAATCCTTGCATTGTCCTTAATAATCTTAAAACAAATACTTATACTTACCTAATCCCAACATGAATCTTAAATATAACCCTTAGATTTACCCAAATCCTAACATAAACCTAATTGTTACATTTACTCTCACCCTAATCATTACAATTACCTTAATCCTAGCCCCTACACTAGCCTTAATTCCAGTCTTTTCACGGTACCCGAATGTTAACCCTAACCCTGGCACTTACATTAATACTGGCTCCATCTCTGTTTTCACTATCACTCTTGGTATTGTTATACCAACCTCAATCATACACCTACCGCTACCTATAACCCTAATCCTTTTTAACCAATATCACATTGCTATTTCAAAGAGAGATGAAAGTGTACTAAACCTTAATGTTCTATTTTTCACCATTACCCCAAACATACACGCCCATTTTCCTCTTCCAGGTTCTTCAATTTTGTCTTTGTTTATTATGGTTTTTTATTTTCACTTAATGCCTTCAGGAGTACGCTAAGACCCTGAGGATGAGGATGGCCTCAGGGCAGCGTACACCAATGCATTGGTGCTTTGCGCACATTCGTTGAACGAGACAGCCAGAGCAGGGCCCATATTGTCTCTCAGTCTTCCTAACGTCAGAGTTTCCTAAAGACCGTCTTTGACTTAACCATATTTATTGTCTTATATTTTCTCCTCTTGGGATTTACCTGCCTGGCATATCTCTTTCTCGGGTGGCCCTCAAAATCTACTATTCCAAATTCTCGTAGTCCACTGTATGCAGATAAATGTAAGGCCCGCTATTGAAATAACGCCCCCCATGGCCCGCTATTGAAATAACGCCCCCCTTGGCCCGCTATTGAAATAACGCCCCCCTTGGCCCGCTATTGAAATAACGCCCCCCTTGGCCCGCTATTGAAATAACGCCCCCCTTGGCCCGCTAATGAAATAACGCCCCCCTTGGCCCGCTATTGAAATAACGCCCCCCTTGGCCCGCTATTGAAATAACACCCCCCTTGGCACGCGTGGTGCAGTCAGCTGCTCTTCTGCCCAACTCTTCCTAAACATAACCTGTCTCCATGACCACACAGAAACCACACTGGCCTTGAAAGTTTTCCACAAATCTACCGCCCATGTACCACATCGCTTCATTGTTCTGAAATGGACGCAATTAATTCTGTGTATTTCAAACACCTTTGAAGAATAATAACTTGTTTTTACAAAGCACTTCATACCACACTTTTAACGCTTCTAAGCACTGTAAAGGAGTTGTTAGACATTGTAATGGTTCCTGACTTGCCAGCCTCATAAGGATGGAATGCGCAGCCGCCCTGGAAGGATATGCTCTCAAGAACTTGAGATCAACCCCCCCGCCTCTCCCCGCCTCTCCCCGCCTCTCTCCGCCTCTCTGCCCGGTGCCCCTCTCTGCCCCTCCCCGCCTCTCTGCCCCTCCCCGCCTCTCTGCCCCTCCCCGCCTCTCCCCGCCTCTCCCCGCCTCTCTCCCCGGTGCCCCTCCCCGCCTCTCCCCGCCTCTCTCCCCGTGCCCCCTGCCTCTCTCCCCGTACCCCCGCCTCTCTCCCCGTACCCCCCCACCTCTCTCCCCGTACCCCCCCTCTCCCCGTGCCCCCTCTCTCCCCGTGCCCCCTCTCTCCCCGTGCCCCCTCTCTCCCCGTGCCCCCCCGCTCCCCGTGCCCCCCCGCCTCTCTCCCTGTGCCCCCCGCCTCTCTCCCTGTGCCCCCCGCCTCTCTCCCTGTGCCCCCCCGCCTCTCTCCCTGTGCCCCCCCGCCTCTCTCCCTGTGCCCCCCCGCCTCTCTCCCTGTGCCCCCTGTTAGACGGACCGGGAGGGTCGGCCGAGAACAAGGGGAGAGGTCTCCGGGGAGAGCCGTCTCCAGCGATCGTACAGACAAATAACTTCCCCCCCCACAGACAGATACCACACAAGGATAAGATTTAGCGTTCTTTATATGCACTTCTTAAGGTACGATGAAATGGTACAAGGAGGTCTGGACTCAGGGGTCCCCTCGATTAAGTCTCTCAAGATAGGAAAAGGGGTAGCGGGACAGTCTGTTTACCAGTCTGGTAGTTCGGATGATATGGTTATTAGCTCACAATCCTCGAGCTTGGTGGTTTAGCTGGTACGGGCCGCGGCAGCGCCAGCAGGTCCCGGTGGAGATGGTCGATACACGGTCCGCGGCAGCGCCAGCAGGTCCCGGTGAAGATGGTCGAGGTACGGTCCGCGGCAGCGCCAGCAGGTCCCGACGAGGATGGATGTTGCAGAAGGCCGCGGCAGCGCCAGCAGGCAGGACGATAGTTCGCAAGGTAGGGCTACGGCAGCGCCAGTAGTCCGTCAAGGCTGAGTTCTCTCGGTGTCTCTCGACTCCAGGATACAACTGCCTCCCTGCTCCGGAGCTGCCCCAGTTATAGGGCAGGCGCCCTTTGATGTCCGGACCCTCGCACTTGGAGGTCGGAGGGTCCGGGATGAAGGTGTCCAGACACCCAGCAGGGGGTGGAGCCAGCGCCTGGGGGAGCTGGAGGCGCTCGGCACCTGGCGGGGGAGAGTCCTTGGCGCTTCGTTCTCCCATTGACCTGCCAAGTGGTCCGCTCACCTCCTGGGTGGATGGTGGTGCCGGGATGTCGGGGCCGGCCAGGCCCAGGGTTAGGGTCGGATGGAGGCCACGCGGCCTCGTGGCGCAGGGCCCAAGATGGCGGCTTGACCCGGCCGGGGGAGCTGGTGGTGGCTTGGGTCCGTGATACATGGAGGTCCGAGGGCAGGAATTCCGTCGGGAGACGGGGTGCGGGTGATTCTCGTGGGTCACGCCTGGTGGGCCTGGGCTGGGGCCCTGTCATGCGGGGAGGGAGCCAGCCCTTCGTGTGGCCTGTCCAACATGCGTCCCCCCCAGCTGAAGGCGGGGAGAGTCACCCATCTCCTTGGGGACTCTCCTCGTCGAGGCGGAAAAAGCGTGACAGGCCATCCGCGTTGGCGTGGTCTTGGCCCGGTCGGTGCTCCACGGTGAAGTCCATTCCCTGCAGGAAGATGGACCAGCGCAATAGTTTTGGGTTCTCCCCCCGCATCTGCATCAGCCACTGCAGGGGTCGATGGTCGGTTTGTACCCGGAAGTGGGTACCGAAGAGATAGGGCCGGAGCTTTTTGAGGGCCCACACCACTGCGAAGGCCTCCCTCTCGATTGTGCTCCAGCGCTGTTCTCGGGCCAGGAGACGTCGGCTGATGAAGGCCACCGGCTGGTCATGACCTTCGGGGTTCACTTGGGAAAGAACCGCCCCGATGCCGTGGTCGGAGGCGTCTGTCTGTACCACGAATTCCCGACTGTAATCGGGGGCCTGGAGTACAGGGGCGGTGCACAGGGCGGCCTTCAGCTTTTCGAAGGCCGCTTGACAATCGGGGGTCCAGTTAATCCTCTTCGGTTGGTTTTTGGACGTGAGACCCGTGAGGGGCCCCACAATGCTGCCGTAGTCCCTCACGAACCGCCGGTAGTAGCCGGTGAGCCCCAAGAAGGCTCGGACCTCGGTCTGGGTGACGGGGGGCTGCCAGGACTGGATGGCAGCAATTTTAAGTTGCAGCGGGGCCACCAGCCCGCTTCCCACCTGATGCCCAAGGTAGGTCACGGACCCTTGACCAATTTGGCATTTGCCGGCCTTAATCGTGAGGCCGGCCCGCTGGAGGGCCTGTAGGACCTCTTGGAGGTGGAGGAGGTGGTCGGACCAGTGGCGGCTGTATACAGCGATATCGTCCAGGTAGGCCGCGCTGAACTCTTCGAGCCCCGCCAAGACCTGGTTCACAAGACGTTGAAACGTGGCGGGGGCGTTCTTCATGCCGAAGGGCATGACCTTGAAGTGGTAGTGGCCATCGGGGGTAGAGAAGGCAGATCGTTCCTGAGCCCGGGGTGTGAGGCTGATCTGCCAGTAGCCCGCTGTTAGGTCGAAGATACTGAGGTAGCGGGCGGCCCCCAGCCGGTCGATCAGTTCGTCCGCCCGGAGGATAGGATGAGCGTCGGTCCGGGTGACAGCGTTCAAGCCCCGGTAGTCGACGCAGAATCTCAGTTCAGGTGTGGTGCCGGGGGCAGCGGCTTTGGGTACCAATACAACCGGGCTGGCCCAGGGACTGTCCGAGGGCTCGATGACCCCGATCGTGAGCATTCTGGCTACTTCTTCTTGTATGCAAGCCCGTACCCGATCTGGTACGCGATAGGCCCGGTGTCGGATAGGGGGACTGTCCCCGGTGTCCACGTCGTGCAAGCACCAAGGGGTGACCCCGGGGGTGAGGGAGAACAGTGTAGCGAACCGCAGCAGGAGGTCCCGGCAGCCCTGGCGTTGCTCTGGGGTGAGGGCATCGGAGAGCCGGACCCCGTCCACGGAACCGTCGTTCTCCTGAGCCTTCAGTAGATCCGGGAGGGGTTCGGAGTCTTCCTCTGCCCCACTGTCCGTAGCCATCAGGAGGCTTAAGTTCTGAGCGCACAAAGTGTGGTTTGAGTCTGTTGGTGTGGAGGACCCGAAGGGGGTTCCGGGGGGTCCCCATGTCGATGAGGTAAGTGACGGGGCTTTTGCGCTCGACCACTTTGAAGGGCCCCGTCCACTTATCTTGCAAGGCACATGGTTCGGTGGGGGACATCACCCACACTTGTTGACCAGGTTCGAACTCGACGGAGGAGGCATTGTGATCATACCACCTCTTCATGTCTTCCTGGCTGGCCTCGAGGTTCGCCTTGGCCATCTCCCTGAAGCGCCGAGTCTGGTTGCGTAGGGCCAGGAGGTACTTGAAGACGTCTGGAGGGGTCTTTAGGGGGGCCATCTCCCAACCTTCTTTGACTAGGCTGAGGGGCCCTCGCACAGGGTGCCCGTACAGGAGTTCGAAAGGGCTAAAACCGAGGGATTTCTGGGGAACTTCCCGGTAGGCGGAGAGGAGGCACGGGAGTAGTACATCCCACTGGCGACGGAGGGGCTCTTCCAATCCCCCAATCATCCCCTTGAGAGTGCGGTTGAATCGCTCCACTAGTCCATTCCCTTGGGGGTGATAGGGGTCGTGAGTCTGTAGGTGACCCCGCACTGTTGCCAGAGGGACTTCATGTATTTGGAGATGAAGTTTGTCCCTCGGTCGCTGACGACTTCTCGGGGGAAGCCCACCCGGGAGAAGATCCCCATTAGGGCCCGGCCAACCACCGGAGCGGTCACAGTTCGTAGGGGCACCGCCTCGGGGTAGCGGGTGGCGTGGTCCACCAGTACTAGGATGAACCTGTGTCCTTGCGCCGTGAGGGGGTCCAGGGGCCCCACAATGTCTATCCCTACCCTCTCGAACGGGGTAGTGACCACTGGGAAGGGTTGTAGAGGGGCTTTCAGCTTACGGCCACTCTTCCCGCTGGCTTGGCACGTGGGGCAGGACCGGCAGTGGTTCAGGACGTCGTTCCTCATCTTTGGCCAGAAAAAGTGGGTTACTAGGCGACTGTAAGTTTTGTCCTGGCCCAGGTGTCCAGCCAGGGGTACATCGTGGGCCAGGTTGAGCAGAAAGTCTCTGAAGCGGAGAGGTACCACTAGTACTCGACCGGCCCCTAGCTCCGCGAATCTTTGTTCGCTGTATAGCAGGTCGTTATCCCAGTAGACCCAGTGAGTTCCGGTGGAGTCCCCTGCGCTCTGGGCGCTGGCTTGTTGGCGGAGTCCCTCGAGGGAGGGGCAGGTCTTTTGCTCCTGGCGGAACTGTTCCTGGGTGGGCCCCCCTTCTTGACGCCATTGAGCCAGGCCGGGTAAGTCCTGGGGTTGCGTGTCCCCTTCGATCGTTGGTTCCGGGGGGTTGGCCTCGTCGTTGTCTTCTACTGGGGCGACCGGGGGCGGAGGTGCTGGCCATTCCGGTTCTTCGGATCGGGGGACGGCACGGGCGGCCATGGACCGGGTGGTTATGCAGGCCCAGTCCGGGAGGCCCAGCATCCCCAGGTGCTCTCTTCTCTCGACGGTGGCCCACGGGGAACTCTCAAGGTCATTCCCCAGGAGGCAGTCCACGGGGGCATCATCCCGGACCGTCACCTTCAACAGGCCGGAGACCCCTCCCCATTCGAAGGGGACGCAGGCCATTTGACACAGACTTTCGGAGTTGTCGGCTGAGCGGACGGGGCAGAGAATGTTCGGCAGGATCTGCTCGGGCTTCACCAGGTGACAGCGGACGGCCGTCACACTGGCGCCTGTGTCACGTAAGGCCTCGGCCCGATGCCCATTAATGGTCACCCACTGACCGTATTTCCTGGTGTTGGCGGGTACGGGAGCCCGCGGGACCATGTCTTTTCCCCCTAGACACGCTAGAACCATGGCGGCCGGTTCCCACTCTTGCTGGGCCGGCTCATACTCTCCCTGTTCCTCTGATAGTCGTTCTTCCCCCAGGGCGGCGGCAGCCACCTGGCGGGGCTTGAGCGTTTGGTTCTGCGGGCAGCTCGGGTCATTGGCGTAGTGGCCGACTCGCTGGCATCGGTGGCACGTGACGTTGGCTCGGAACCCAGGACGCATCGGGGGGTTGCCCGGCCGGTCGGGGGCGGGGTGCTGGTCACGGTTGTTGCCTGGGGGCTGTCTCTCCCTCGTCCCTGGCCTCCTCCTCCTCCCCGGGGACGGTGCTGGCCTTGGTTGCTTCGGTTTTGCTCGTGTGGTCCTCTCCGGCCCACTCGGGTGCTTTCCCATCGATCAGCCTCAGCGGCGAGCTGCCGGGGGTCAGTCAGTTTACTGTCGAGGAGGTGCTGCCTGAGCTCGACGAAACAGTTGTTCGACAGGTGTTCCCATACCATAAGGTTAAAGAGTTGTTCGTAGGTTGTTACCTGGCTCCCCTTGATCCAACCCTCGAAGGCTCGGCTGAAATAGTTGACGTACTCCACCCAAGTTGTACCCGGGATCCGGGTGCAATCTCTGAACCTCTGGCGGTACATCTCGGGTGTGAGGCCGTAGCGGGTGAGGAGGGCAGCCTTCATGTGGTCGTAGGACGACATTTGGTGATCTGGGAGCTGCAGCAGGGCATCGCGGCCTTCGTTGACGAACCTCCCCCATAGTCCGGCTCCCCAATCACTCCGGTCGATCCGGTGGGAGGTCATGGCGATCTCGTAGGCTTTGAACCACTGTTGTATGTCGTCTTCTCGAACATACTCTCGGACAACATCCTTGGGGATGTGGACTTTTTTCTCGGTTGCCCCCGGGGTGTGCGGTCGCTCAGGCATCCCCGGTTCTTTTTCTGTTTCCGAAGTTCTATTTCCGCCAGTTTGCGCTCGTGTTCGAGTGTTATTCTTTTTTCCTCAAGCTCTCTCTGTCTTTGCTTTTCTTCTCGCTCTTCTCGGAGCCGCAGACGCTCTAGATTTATTTTCTGCTCGGCTAACTTGAGTTCACCGTCCATCTTGAGTCGTGCCATTTCCAATTCGTGTAGTCTGGTTCTTTCTCTTTCCTGGATCTCCTCCTGCGAGAGGCCCGTTCCCCGCTCCTCGGGAGCCGTGGCGTTCCCCTCTGGTGCGACACTGTTTTGGTCGGAGGGTCCGGTGATCCCAGTTTCTGTCCACGACTCAAGGGCGTGCTTCAAATCATCTTTGGTACTCAGGCCGGTGGTAGCAATGCCTAGTTCCATGCAGAATTGTTTAAGTTCGCGGTGGCTATATTCTTCCAACTTATCCATTTGGAACTTTTCAGTGGAACCGCTATCTTTGGCTGACATCGTGGTTTTGTCGTGGGGTGAGCTACTCTCTGTACGATTATGCGTTGATTCGGATCGCGCCGCTGGCCACCAATGTTAGACGGACCGGGAGGGTCGGCCGAGAACAAGGGGAGAGGTCTCCGGGGAGAGCCGTCTCCAGCGATCGTACAGACAAATAACTTCCCCCCCACAGACAGATACCACACAAGGATAAGATTTAGCGTTCTTTATATGCACTTCTTAAGGTACGATGAAATGGTACAAGGAGGTCTGGACTCAGGGGTCCCCTCGATTAAGTCTCTCAAGATAGGAAAAGGGGTAGCGGGACAGTCTGTTTACCAGTCTGGTAGTTCGGATGATATGGTGATTAGCTCACAATCCTCGAGCTTGGTGGTTTAGCTGGTACGGGCCGCGGCAGCGCCAGCAGGTCCCGGTGGAGATGGTCGATACACGGTCCGCGGCAGCGCCAGCAGGTCCCGGTGAAGATGGTCGAGGTACGGTCCGCGGCAGCGCCAGCAGGTCCCGGTGAAGGTGGTCGTTACAACGGTCCGCGGCAGCGCCAGCAGGTCCCGACGAGGATGGATGTTGCAGAAGGCCGCGGCAGCGCCAGCAGGCAGGACGATAGTTCGCAAGGTAGGGCTACGGCAGCGCCAGTAGTCCGTCAAGGCTGAGTTCTCTCGGTGCCTCTCGACTCCAGGATACAACTGCCTCCCTGCTCCGGAGCTGCCCCGGTTATAGGGCAGGCGCCCTTTGATGTCCGGACCCTCGCACTTGGAGGTCGGAGGGTCCGGGATGAAGGTGTCCAGACACCCAGCAGGGGGTGGAGCCAGCGCCTGGGGGAGCTGGAGGCGATCGGCACCTGGCGGGGGAGAGTCCTTGGTGCTTCGTTCTCCCATTGACCTGCCAAGTGGTCCGCTCACCTCCTGGGTGGATGGTGGTGCCGGGATGTCGGGGCCGGCCAGGCCCAGGGTTAGGGTCGGATGGAGGCCACGCGGCCTCGTGGCGCAGGGCCCAAGATGGCGGCTTGACCCGGCCGGGGGAGCCGGTGGTGGCTTGGGTCCGTGATACATGGAGGTCCGAGGGCAGGAATTCCATCGGGAGACGGGGTGCGGGTGATTCTCGTGGGTCACGCCTGGTGGGCCTGGGCTGGGGCCCTGTCATGCGGGGAGGGAGCCAGCCCTTCGTGTGGCCTGTCCAACACCCCCCGCCTCTCTCCCCGTGCCCCCCCGCCTCTCTCCCCGTGCCTGTGCCCCCCCGCCTCTCTCCCTGTGCCCCCCGCCTCTCTCCCCGTGCCCCCCCGCCTCTCTCCCCGTGCCCCCTCTCTCCCCGTGCCCCCTCTCTCCCCGTGCCCCCTCTCTCCCCGTGCCCCCTCTCTCCCCGTGCCCCCTCTCTCCCCGTGCCCCCTCTCTCCCCGTGCCCCCCGGCCTCTCTCCCTGTGCCCCCCGGCCTCTCTCCCCGTGCCCCCCGGCCTCTCTCCCCGTGCCCCCCGCCTCTCTCCCTGTGCCCCCCCGCCTCTCTCCCCGTGCCCCCCGCCCCTCTCCCTGTGCCCCCCGCCCCTCTCCCTGTGCCCCCCCGCCCCTCTCCCTGTGCCCCCCCGCCCCTCTCCCTGTGCCCCTGTGCCCCCCGCCCCTCTCCCTGTGCCCCCCGCCCCTCTCCCTGTGCCCCCCGCCCCTCTCCCTGTGCCCCCCCGCCCCTCTCCCTGTGCCCCCCCGCCCCTCTCCCTGTGCCCCCCCGCCCCTCTCCCTGTGCCCCCCCGCCCCTCTCCCTGTGCCCCCCCCGCCCCTCTCCCTGTGCCCCCCCCGCCCCTCTCCCTGTGCCCCCCCGCCCCTCTCCCTGTGCCCCCCCGCCCCTCTCCCCGTGCCCCCCCACCCCTCTCCCCGTGCCCCCCCTCCCCTCTCCCCGTGCCCCCCAGCCCCTCTCTCCCCGTGCCCCCCCGCCCCTCTCTCCCCGTGCCCCCCCGCCCCTCTCTCCCCGTGCCCCCCGCCCCTCTCTCCCCGTGCCCCCCGCCCCTCTCTCCCCGTGCCCCCCGCCCCTCTCTCCCCGTGCCCCCCCCGCCCCTCTCTCCCCGTGCCCCCCCCGCCCCTCTCTCCCCGTGCCCCCCCCACCCCTCTCTCCCCCCGCCCCCCCGCCCCTCTCTCCCCGTGCCCCCCCGCCCCTCTCTCCCCGTGCCCCCCCGCCCCTCTCTCCCCGTGCCCCCCGCCCCTCTCTCCCCGTGCCCCCCTGCCCCTCTCTCCCCGTGCCCCCCCGCCCCTCTCTCCCCGTGCCCCCCGCCTCTCTCCCCGTGCCCCCCCGCCCCTCTCTCCCCGTGCCCCCCGCCTCTCTCCCCGTGCCCCCCCGCCTCTCTCCCCGTGCCCCCCCGCCTCTCTCCCGGTGCCCCCCCGCCTCTCTCCCCGTGCCCCCCCGCCTCTCTCCCCGTGCCCCCCGCCTCTCTCCCCGTGCCCCCCGCCTCTCTCCCCGTGCCCCCCGCCTCTCTCCCCGTGCCCCCCCGCCTCTCTCCCCGTGCCCCCCCGCCTCTCTCCCCGTGCCCCCCCGCCACTCTCCCCGTGCCCCCCCGCCTCTCTCCCCGTGCCCCCCCGCCTCTCTCCCCGTGCCCCCCCGCCTCTCTCCCCGTGCCCCCCCCGCCTCTCTCCCCGTGCCCCCCCCGCCTTTCTCCCCGTGCCCCCCCGCCTCTCTCCCCGTGCCCCCCCCGCCTTTCTCCCCGTGCCCCCCCGCCTTTCTCCCCGTGCCCCCCCGCCTCTCTCCCCGTGCCCCCCCGCATCTCTCCCCGTGCCCCCCGCATCTCTCCCCGTGCCCCCCCCCACCTCTCTCCCCGTGCCCCCCCGCCTCTCTCCCCGTGCCCCCCCCGCCTCTCTCCCCGTGCCCCCCCCCGCCTCTCTCCCCGTGCCCCCCCGCCTCTCTCCCGGTGCCCCCCCGCCTCTCTCCCGGTGCTCCCCGTCTCTCTCCCGGTGCCCCCCGCCTCTCTCCCCGTGCCCCCCGCCTCTCTCCCCGTGCCCCCCGCCTCTCTCCCCGTGCCCCCGCCTCTCTCCCCGTGCCCCCCCGCCTCTCTCCCTGTGCCCCCCCGCCTCTCTCCCTGTGCCCCCCCGCCTCTCTCCCCGTGCCCCCCCGCCTCTCTCCCCGTGCCCCCCCGCCTCTCTCCCCGTGCCCCCCCGCCTCTCTCCCCGTGCCCCCCCGCCTCTCTCCCCGTGCCCCCCCCGCCTTTCTCCCCGTGCCCCCCCCGCCTTTCTCCCCGTGCCCCCCCCGCCTTTCTCCCCGTGCCCCCCGCCTCTCTCCCCGTGCCCCCCCGCCTCTCTCCCCGTGCCCCCCGCCTCTCTCCCCGTGCCCCCCGCCTCTCTCCCCGTGCCCCCCGCCTCTCTCCCCGTGCCCCCCCCCCGCCTCTCTCCCCGTGCCCCCCCCCCGCCTCTCTCCCCGTGCCCCCGAATCCTTCCAAGACACAGGTAGTCCTCACAAGAGCCAGATTTTCCATTGAAGTGGTCTGCCCTGGCCCAGTCGTGCCTCCCACAGTCCATCCTCCACGGTGATCTTTGAAGCAAAGGCTGAAAATGGTGTAAGGCTCTTCAGAGAGGAATGTAGCACCTCGAAAACAACAAGGCGGTGCATTGCTATTGTTAATTATGTGATATATGGTAATTTACCTTTCACAAGTGAAGACAGATTGTCGCTTCTGATGTATATACTTTGAGATATGGACTTCACACACAATTTATGTAAATTTGAAAACAAAAAATGGTTTTCTGTTAATGGACGCAATAAAATATGATTCGCTGATTTATATCACACTTTTTGATCGTGATAACAGCTCATTTAGACTGTTTTCATTTCAAGCGATTCAGCTACAGTGTTAAATAAAATCTGTTAATGTGTCAGAACTGAGATTTCACAGCTAGTCTATGTGACGGCGCCTACTTTTCACGTTAAAAAATCCAACAGGGTCTGTACATCAGAACGTGCGGATGTTTTTGTGCTCCTGCAAAAAACATTTTGCCCTTGGAGTGCTCCCTGTCCTCAACAGCTGGTCACTGCCAGTGCTAACATATATGCAATGTTGGTGCTTACATGTACATTCAAAGCGCTTTAACAATGCCTCATGGACAGTAAGCGCTATACCAATACATTTTACAATTGCAATATACATACACCCATTCAAACACATGTTTATATAGTTCATATGAGAGAGACAGAAAAAATAACACATTCACTCTACCTTTAAATTGTTCATATTATTTAAATAAATGAGATGGCACATGTTTGAATTGTGTTCCTACTTAGGGCAGAAGGCGCTATATGAGAATGTGTAAAATAAAATGGCATAACATTGTCAGGTCAGGGGCTGGGATCGAAGTATCTCAGACAAGGGGAACTCACTCAGAACCCTTGGAATCTAATTTACGTTCCCTCTTTATTCTAGATACTGATTTTGTAGGTCTCGCTTGACCCAGCGCATGCGCTGATCTGGCGAGACATTTAGTGGGTGGGTTTTGAAAGTGCTACCCACATTTTTGAGCTGGCGACAAGCTAGAGTGCACAATGGCATGCACGCGCACAGCTGATCCCCGCATTTCCCCCTCCCTTCTCACCAGACATCTGCCTTTCTGCGCCAGCCCTGGACAACGCCATGTAATGTATTTCCCTATCCGTCCCTGTTGGACAGGCCCCACGAAGGGCTTGCTCCCTCCCCGCACGACAGGTCCTGAGCTCCGGCCCACCAGGCATAACCCACGAAAAGCACCTGTACCCCGTCTCCCGACGGAGCTTCTGCCCTCGGACCTCTACTCATCACGAGGCCCAGCCCCACCGGCTCCCCCGGCCGGTGCAAGCCGCCATCTTGGGCCCTGCACCACGAGGCCGCGTGGCCTCGCCCCGACCCTAACCCCGGGCCTGGCCGGCCCCGACATCCCGGCACCACCATCCACCCAGGAGGTGAGCGGACCACTTGGCAGGTCAATGGGAGAACGAAGTGTCAAGAGCTCTTCCCCCGCCAGGTGCCGATCGCCTCCAGCTCCCCCAGGCGCTGGCTCCACCCCCTGCTGGGTGTCTGGACACCTTCATCCCGGGCCCTCCAACCTCCAAGTGCGAGGGTCCGGACATCAAAGGGCGCCTGCCCTATAACTGGGGCAGCTCCGGAGCAGGAAGGCAGTTGTATCCTGGAGTCGAGAGACACCGAGAGAACTCAGCCTTGACGGACTACTGGCGCTGCCGTAGCCCGCTCTTGTGAACCATCGTCCTGCCTGCTGGCGCTGCCGCGGCCTTCTGCAACATCCATCCTCGTCGGGACCTGCTGGCGCTGCCGCGGCCCATTGTAACGACCATCCTCACCGGGATCTGCTGGCGCTGCCGCGGACCGTACATCGACCATCTTTCCGGGACCTGCTGGCGCTGCCGCGGACCGTGTACCGACCATCTCGACCGGGATCTGCTGGCGCTGCCGCGGCCCGTACCAACTAAACCACCAAGCTCGAGGATTGTGAGCTAGTCATCATCTCATCCGAACTACCTGACTGGTAAACAGACTGTCCCGCTACCCCTTACCCTGCTTTGAGAGACTTGAATCGAGGGGACCCCTGAGTCCAGACCTCCTTTTACCATTCACCGTACCTTAAGAAGTGCTTATAAAGGACACTGAACCTTATCCGTGTGTGGTATCTGTCTGTGGGGGGGAAGTTACTTGTCTGTACGATCGCTGGAGACGGCTCTCCCCGGAGACCTCTCCTCCTGACCCCGGCCGACCCTCCCGGTCCGTCTACCCTTTCTAACATTGGTGGCCAGCGGCGCGATCCGAATCAACGCGTAATCGTACCGAGAGTAGCTCACCCCACGACAAAAACACGATGTCAGCCAAAGATAGCAGCTCCACCGAGAAATTCCAAATGGATAAGTTAGAAGAATACAACCACCGCGAACTGAGACAATTCTGCATAGAACTTGGCATTGCTACCACCGGCCTGAGTACCAAGGATGATCTAAAGCACGCCCTAGAGTCGTGGACAGAAACTGGGGTCGCCGGACCCTCCGACCAAAGCAGCATCACACCAGAGGGGAACGCCACGGCTCCCGAGGAGCGGGGAATGGGCCTCTCGCAGGAGGAGATCCGAGAAAGAGAAAGAACCAGATTGCACGAGTTGGAAATGGCACGACTCAAGATGGATGGGGAACTCAAGTTAGCTGAACAGAAACTCAACCTCGAGCATATGCGGCTCTGAGAAGAACGAGAAGAGAAGCAGAGACAGAGAGAGCTGGAGGAGAAAAAAATAACGCTCGAGCACGAGCGCCAACTAGCGGAGATAGAACTTCGGAAACAGAATAAAGAACTGGGGGTGCCTGAGCGACCACACACCCCGGGGCCAATCGAGAAAAAAGTCCACATCCCCAAGGATGTTGTCCGCGAGTATGTCCGAGAAGACGACATACAACAGTGGTTTAAAGCCTACGAGATCGCCATGACCTCCCACCGGATCGACCGGAGTGATTGGGGAGCCGGACTTTGGGGGAGGTTTATCAACGAGGATCGCGATGCCCTACTGCAGCTCCCAGATCACCAAATGTCGTCCTACGACCACATGAAGGCTGCCCTCCTCACCCGCTACGGCCTCACACCCGAGATGTACCGCCAGAGGTTCAGAGATTGCACCCGGATCCCAGGTACAACTTGGGTAGAATACGTGAACTATTTCAGCCGTGCCTTCGAGGGTTGGATCAAGGGGAGCCATGTCACCACCTACGAACAACTCTTTAACCTTATGGTATGGGAACACCTGTCGAACAACTGTTTCGTCGAGCTCAGGCAGCACCTCCTCGACAGTAAACTGACTGACCCCCGGCAGCTCGCCGCTGAGGCTGATCGATGGGACAGAACAGAAGCAACCAAGGCCAGCACCGTCCTCGGGGAGGAGGAGGGGGCCAGGGGCGAGGGAGAGACGCCTTGCCAGCAACACCCGTGGCCAGCACCCCGCCTCCGGCCGGCCGGGGCAACCCCCCGTGGCGTCCTGGGTTCCGAGCCAACGTCACGTGCCACCCATGCCAGCGAGTCGGCCACTACGCCAATGACCCGAGCTGCCCGCAGAACCAAACACCCAAGCCCCGCCAGGTAGCTGCCGCCGCCCTGGGGGAAGAGCGATTATCGGAGGAACCAGAAGAGTATGAGCCGGCCCAGCAAGAGTGGGAACCGGCCGCCATGGTCCTGGCGTGCTTAGGGGGAAGAGACATGGTCCCGCGGGCTCCCCTACCCGCTAACACCAGGAAATACGGTCAGTGGGTGACCATTAATGGACAGCGAGCCGAGGCCTTGCGTGACACAGGCGCCAGTGTGACGGCCGTCCGCTGTCACCTGGTGAAGCCCGAGCAGATCCTGCCGAACATTCTCTGCCCCGTCCGCTCGGCAGACAACTCTGAGAGTATGTGTCAAATGGCCTGCGTCCCATTCGAATGGGGAGGGGTCTCCGGCCTGTTGAAGGTGACGGTCCGGGACGATGCCCCCGTGGACTGCCTCCTGGGGAATGACCTCGAGAGTTCCCCGTGGGCCACCGTTGAGAGAAGAGAGCACCTGGGGATGCTGGGCCTCCCGGACTGGGCCTGCATAACCACCCGGTCCATGGCCGCCCGTGCCGTCCCCCGATCAGAAGAACCGGAATGGCCAGCACCTCCGCCCCCGGTCGCCCCAGTAGAAGACAGCGACGAGGCCAGCCTCCCAGACCCGACGACCGAAGGGGACGCGCAACCCCAGGACCTTCCTGACCTGGCTCAGTGGCGTCAAGAAGGGGGGCCCACCCAAGAACAGTTCCGCCAGGAACAAAAGACCTGTCCCTCCCTCGAGGGACTCCGCCAACAAGCCAGCGCCCAGAACGCAGGGGACTCCACCGGAACTCACTGGGTCTACTGGGATAACGACCTGCTATACAGCGAGCAAAGAATCGCCGAGCTGGGGGCCGGTCGAGTACTGGTGGTACCTCTCCGCTTCAGAGACTTTCTGCTCAACCTGGCCCCCGATGTCCCCCTGGCTGGACACCTGGGCCAGGACAAAACGTACAGCCGCCTAGTGACCCTCATTTTCGGCCAGAAAAAGTGGAACGACGTCCTGAACCACTGCCGATCTTGCCCCACATGCCAAGCCAGCGGGAAGAGTGGTCGGAAGCTGAAAGCCCCTCTGCAACCCTTCCCTGTGGTCACCACCCCGTTCGAGAGGGTGGGGATAGACATTGTAGGGCCTCTGGACCCCCGCACGGCACAAGGACACAGGTTCATCTTAGTACTGGTGGACCATGCCACCCGCTACCCCGAGGCGGTGCCCCTACGGACCGTGACAGCTCCGGTGGTTGGCCGGGCCCTAATGGGGATCTTCTCCCGGGTAGGCTTCCCCCGAGAAGTCGTCAGCGATCGAGGCACGAATTTTATATCCAAATACATGAAGTCCCTCTGGCAACAATGCGGGGTCACCTACAGATTCACGACCCCCTATCACCCCCAAGGGAACGGACTAGTGGAGCGTTTTAACCGCACTCTCAAGGGGATGATTGGGGGATTGGAAGAGCCCCTCCGTCGCCAGTGGGATGTACTACTCCCGTGCCTCCTCTTCGCCTACCGAGAAGTTCCCCAGAAGTTCCTCGGTTTTAGCCCTTTCGAACTCCTGTACGGGCACCCTGTGCGAGGGCCCCTCAGCCTAGTAAAAGAAGGTTGGGAGATGGCCCCCCTAAAGACCCCTCCAGACGTCTTCAAATACATCCTGGCCCTACGCAATCAGACCCGGCGCTTCAGTGAGATGGCCAAGGCGAACCTCAAGGCCAGCCAGGAGGACATGAAGAGGTGGTATGATCACAATGCCTCCTCCGTTGAGTTCGAGCCTGGACAACAAGTATGGGTGATGTCCCCCACCGAACCATGTGCCTTGCAAGATAAGTGGACGGGGCCCTTCAAAGTGGTCGAGCGCAAAAGCCCTGTCACTTACCTCATCGACCTGGGGACCTCCCGGAACCCCCTTCGGGTCCTCCACACCAACCGACTCAAACCACACTTTGTGCGCTCAGAACTCAGCCTCCTGATGGCTACGGACAGTGGGGCAGAGGAAGACTCCGAACCCCTCCCGGATCTTCTGAAGACTCAGAAGAATGACTGCTCCGTGGACGGGGTCCGGCTCTCTGACGCCCTCACTTCGGAGCAACGCCAGGGCTGCCGGAACCTCCTGCTGCAGTTCGCTACCCTGTTCTCCCTCACCCCCGGGGTCACCCCTTGGTGTTTGCACGACGTGGACACCGGGGACAGTCCCCCTGTCCGACACCGGGCCTACCGCGTACCAGATCGGGTACGGGCCTGCATACAGGAGGAAGTGGCCAAGATGCTCACAATCGGGGTCATCGAGCCCTCGGACAGTCCCTGGGCCAGTCCGGTTGTATTGGTTCCCAAAGCCGCTGCCCCCGGCACCGCACCTGAACTGAGATTCTGCGTCGACTACCGGGGCTTGAACGCTGTCACCCGGACCGACGCTCATCCGATCCCCCGAGCAGACGAGCTGATCGACCGGCTGGGGGCCGCCCGCTACCTTAGTATCTTCGACCTAACAGCGGGCTACTGGCAGATCGGCCTCACACCCAGGGCTCAGGAACGGTCAGCCTTCTCTACCCCCGATGGCCACTACCAATTCAAGGTCATGCCCTTCGGCATGAAGAATGCCCCCGCCACGTTTCAACGCCTCGTGAACCAGGTCTTGGCGGGGCTCGAAGAGTTCAGCGCTGCCTACCTGGACGATATCGCTGTATACAGCCGCCACTGGCCCGACCACCTCCGTCACCTCCAAGAGGTCCTACAGGCCCTCCAGCGGGCCGGCCTCACAATTAAGGCCGGCAAGTGCCAAATTGGCCAAGGGTCTGTGACCTACCTTGGGCACCAAGTGGGAAGCGGGCTGGTGGCCCCGCTACAACTTAAGATTGCTGCCATCCAGTCCTGGCAGCCCCCCGTCACCCAGACCGAGGTCCGAGCCTTCTTGGGGCTCACCGGCTACTACCGGCGGTTCGTGAAGGACTACGGCAGCATCGTGGGGCCCCTCACGGGTCTCACGTCCAAGAACCAACCGAAGCGGATTAACTGGACCCCCGATTGTCAAGCGGCCTTCGAGAAGCTGAAGGCCGCCCTGTGCACCGCCCCTGTGCTCCAGGCCCCCGATTACAGTCGGGAATTCGTGGTACAGACCGACGCCTCCGACCACGGCATCGGAGCCGTCCTTTCTCAGTTAAACCCCGAAGGTCATGACCAGCCGGTGGCCTTCATCAGTCGACGTCTCCTGGCCCGAGAACAGCGCTGGAGCACCATCGAGAGGGAGGCCTTCGCAGTGGTGTGGGCCCTCAAAAAGCTCCGGCCCTATCTCTTCGGTACCCACTTCCGGGTACAAACCGACCATCGACCCCTGCAGTGGCTGATGCAGATGCGGGGGGAGAACCCAAAACTCTTGCGCTGGTCCATTTCCCTGCAGGGAATGGACTTCACGGTGGAGCACCGACCAGGCCAAGACCACGCCAACGCGGATGGCCTGTCCCGCTTTTTCCGCCTCGACGAAGAGAGTCCCCAAGGAGATGGGTGACTCTCCCCGCCTTCAGCTGGGGGGGACGCATGTTGGACAGGCCCCACGAAGGGCTTGCTCCCTCCCCGCACGACAGGGCCTGAGCTCCGGCCCACCAGGCATAACCCACGAAAAGCACCTGTACCCCGTCTCCCGACGGAGCTTCTGCCCTCGGACCTCTACTCATCACGAGGCCCAGCCCCACGGGCTCCCCCGGCCGGTGCAAGCCGCCATCTTGGGCCCTGCACCACGAGGCCCCGTGGCCTCGCCCCGACCCTAACCCCGGGCCTGGCCGGCCCCGACATCCCGGCACCACCATCCACCCAGGAGGTGAGCGGACCACTTGGCAGGTCAATGGGAGAACGAAGTGTCAAGAGCTCTTCCCCCGCCAGGTGCCGATCGCCTCCAGCTCCCCCAGGCGCTGGCTCCACCCCCTGCTGGGTGTCTGGACACCTTCATCCCGGGCCCTCCAACCTCCAAGTGCGAGGGTCCGGACATCAAAGGGCGCCTGCCCTATAACTGGGGCAGCTCCGGAGCAGGAAGGCAGTTGTATCCTGGAGTCGAGAGACACCGAGAGAACTCAGCCTTGACGGACTACTGGCGCTGCCGTAGCCCGCTCTTGTGAACCATCGTCCTGCCTGCTGGCGCTGCCGCGGCCTTCTGCAACATCCATCCTCGTCGGGACCTGCTGGCGCTGCCGCGGCCCGTTGTAACGACCATCCTCACCGGGATCTGCTGGCGCTGCCGCGGACCGTACATCGACCATCTTTCCGGGACCTGCTGGCGCTGCCGCGGCCCGTACCAACTAAACCACCAAGCTCGAGGATTGTGAGCTAGTCATCATCTCATCCGAACTACCTGACTGGTAAACAGACTGTCCCGCTACCCCTTACCCTGCTTTGAGAGACTTGAATCGAGGGGACCCCTGAGTCCAGACCTCCTTGTACCATTCAACCGTACCTTAAGAAGTGCTTATAAAGGACACTGAACCTTATCCGTGTGTGGTATCTGTCTGTGGGGGGGAAGTTACTTGTCTGTACGATCGCTGGAGACGGCTCTCCCCGGAGACCTCTCCTCCTGACCCCGGCCGACCCTCCCGGTCCGTCTACCCTTTCTAACAGTCCCCAACTGCTCCGCCCACTCACCAGGCTTCCGTACACGTCCGGTGGCCGCTGGTAGTACACAGTGTTCAGCGCCTCCTCCAGGCGCACTGGGACTCCGTTTGCTCGGAGGCCAGTGTTTTAAAGAAGAATTAAGTAATTCCTACTTTTTAAAGAAAAATGTTTGCAACGTCGATTAATAGTTTACTGAAACAGGTTTTACTGCTGTTGTCTGCGCTTTGCCATCAAAAATGGCGCCTCTACTGGGAAGTCGCGGGAGAACAATCAGGCAGATCTCGCGCACAGCTGCTCCCCGCATTCCCCCCTCCCTTCTCGCCCAGCCCTACTGCGCCAGCCTTCAGCACCATAACCCCCCGCTGCTGCGCACGCATCCCTAGTGTGCGTCATCGCTATCACTTTCGCTTTTATCGCGATGAGGGATTGTCCGTGTGAGACTTATCTATTCAACTCCAATGAGAACATTGTTACAAAGCAGATTAAACAATATCAAGCAAGTAAAGCTGACTTGTTTTAACTCAGGTGTCCCGTTACATGAAATTAGAGGGCAGTTGGCACTTCGACATAATTACATTTATGACTCCAGGCTACCTTAGCATACATTTTTAGTTTTTTTGTTGTTATAGATATTGCGCCCCACTGTAAGTATTACTGAGTGGCACATGAGTGTTGCGTGCTGATAATACCTCTATGCATAATGACGTGTATGCTGTTGCGCAATCGCCTCTTGGAGTCTTTTTTTTTTACACCTTTTTTTTCATTTTATTTGTGTTTATTGATTATAATTTTTTTGTGTGCTTTGAGACTTTTTTCCGTTTGTTCGTAAATCACCAATTTGGCTGGCTTAAATATTGTTTAAAACATATAGCCTTTAACTCGATGCCACACCGCACGCCGCACTTTTACCCACTTCTGCCCTTTACATAAGCTGTGTAAATCTTAAATACGGTTAGGTCTCCCTCCCACCTGCAGTCCCCCGCAGCGTCCCTGCAGGGCCCTCCCCCGAATGTGCTTCCGGTTAGAACCTTACCCTGATAATGACATGTTTTCAAGCCCCAACGAGAGCCTCACGTCAAAGGGAGCCTTGTTTGCCGCGAGGTGCCCCCACAAAAATTAAATCTTTCATAGAAGGCTTCAAACAGGCCCTGCGCGCGAAATCTGCACAAACAGCAGCAATTTTAAAACCAGCGCTGACAAAGCCAATAGGAACATGTCTTTTACATATGGTTTGCTGAAGATGCGCACTGTATGACGCCCAGCTGGACGGTGTGTGAATAATGAGTGTCTATGGAAGCTGTGTGTTTGTTGCTGGTGTGGCTGCTGCCCTATGTGCAACGGGGCCTATATATGTCTGCAGTCTAGCAGGCACGTCCTGGCTGCCTGTTGGTCTCTTGCCCTCCTTGCATGGATACTCTATGTGCCCCTCTGTGCCAGTGCCTCCGTCTGTTTGGCATATGAACACAGATGCATGTTTGCTCTCTGGCTTGAGGGGGCGAGGTTCTGTTGGAGTGCTGCCCGATCCGGCCTCCCGCCAAGCTCTCCCTGTTAGCACCTCTCCGAGCACTCACTCGTGGCACTCTTCCCCTGTCACTCTGTCGGGACCTCGCTCCCGTCCGGGAGAGCTGCCTTTATTTACACTCTCTCTTGTGTATCACTTTGCACTCTGCGTATATGTCACTCTCTCAATACCTCTATCACTCATGACCTCTCTCTTTCGTAGCTCTGTCTCTCTATCATGCCCTGTCTCTCTCTCGCACCTTCTGTATTTCTGTCGCTCTCTAAGTATCTCTCTCGTGGAGCCACTGGATAGTAAAACCCAACAGCTCTGAATGACCAAGACATCTGCAAATGACCTCTGAAAGTCATGGCAGGGTGTTTTGAAAGCTGTCTGTGTTTTTCTGTGGCTCCTCTCCACGGATTGCTCCGCCTCTTACAGCCCCCCCTCACTTTCGGTTCTGTCTCCCACTCACGCTCTCTTTATTGACCTCTCCCTATACCGCTTTCCTTCATGCTGCTGCTTTTTACCTTCCGCTTCTCTCTCATGTTCTGTCTCTCTGTCCCTCTCCCAGCCCATGTCTGTCTCTCTGTGCATCCTGGCCTCTATCCGCCTCTCCACCCGCACCCTTCTTGCCCTCAGTGTGGCTGACACTGTCACGCTGTACCCCGACCTCTCTCTCTCGCGTCTACCCTGTCTGTCAGGTTCTGTTTTTGTCTCTCTTCACAGCCCGTTTACCCCCCGTCTCCCTTCCAGCAGCCCTGACCCCCTTGACAGCGTTATCTGTCGTCCTTTGCATTCTCTTTAAAACACTGTCCCTCATCAGTGCTCTCCATCAATGACATATCTCTTTACCTCTCAAACTGTATTCTTTTCTCCCTCTCATGTTCTCCCCATCCATCTCTCTCTCTCTCAGCTCGGTCGGCTCTCTCTTCAGTTCGATGCTCTCCAAGCCTTTGCTCCTTCCCCGCCCTAGAATCTCCCTCTTTTTACTTTCATCATCATCAAAGTAGCTTTATTCTTTTTTAAGAATACAAACCATAACAAGCATTGGCATAGCCAATGGGTCTCGCCTTTGGGACCTTATAAGTATTTAGTTTTGCAGCACAATATCCTTGGCGCAACAACATCAACAGTTGCGTGGCTAAACAGTTATACGGTCCCAAAGGCGAGACCTATTTGCAATGCAATAGGTCTCGCATTTGCGAGAGTTTAAATTATTGGCATTGAAAATGCCAATGCCTTTTATTTATCTGTTTTCAAAACCAAGACATAGATAAAAGGTTTGTCATTCACAATGCCAATAGCGCAAACTTTTGCAAATGCGAGACCTATTGCATTGCAAATGCTTGTCTTCCTCTAGCGCTCTCGTAAGCGAAAAGTTACACACAGCGCTTTATAAGGTGTAAAAGTAGTCAAATAAATTGCGACAGTTGGGCAGGAAGCCAAGCGTTTCAGGTTTATGTCTCTGTACTCCTGTTGCGAAGAGTAGTATAGCGCTGAGAGCTAAATCGAATCCAGGCGCTATGAGCGACTTTCCATGGAATGTGCAGGTGCCACGAGTTTAACTGTTGCATCTGAAGCAATTTATTGTAGAAAGTCATATTTCAAATTAGTTTTAAACAACCAAATACCAAGTAACGTGCATATGATACTATTTTATTTATTTATTACAAATAAAAAGAGAAAAAAATCTCTGCTCCATTCTCAGAGATTATCTTTATTCCTAAATAGCCTCCTTCAGGGATGAAAGGGGAAGAGTTTCAAGGGAAGTGAAAGGGAAACGGCCGCACGCTCTGCTTTCATCTCTGCTTCCCGAGTCCTCACATGCCTTCCCCTCCCCCACAATGAATCCGGGGGTTCTAGGACCCAGGAGCCTGCCCCGGCAGGGACCAGCTCTTCAATGGCCGGGGCGTGGCCTCTCATCTGAAGGGGCGTGGCCTCTGCTCTATGCAGATGAAGCTCCTCTTTGTCCCTGCCTCCTGCTCCGTGTGCCCCGGTATCAGGGCGCCCCTCCCCGGCGGGGAGGAGCTGGGACGAGGCGGCCTCTTGTAGGCTTTGTCCGCGGCGCAGCTGCCAGTCTCACCCAGTGTGCCAGGGGCCGGAACAAGCGCCCGCAGGAGGACGGACGCTATGGTGCCCCTGACGGCTGTTGTTTACTGAGGAGCCGGGGAGGTGAGTGGCCCTAGGGAGCTCGACGGGAGAGGGTGGAAGGGACCCTGGGAGTAGGGCGGCTGCCCGGGGGTGAGCGCTGCACCCCGGAAACTCCTGCACAGTTTGGACTTTCGGTTGGCCAGGCCCTTAACCCTGCCCCTCTAGGATTCTGCCCTGGTTGTCCGACCCTCCGCCCTGCCCTGTACAATCCTGCCCAAGTTGTCGTCCAGACCTCCAGCCGCCTCATGTACAATTCTGCCCACGTTGTCAACATGCCCTCCACCCTGCCCATGTAGATTGTTGCCTAAGTTACCATCAGCCCCCCATCCTGACTACTTAGAACGGTGCCCAAGTTGTCAGCTGGCCCTCCACTCTGCCCCTGTATAATTCTGCCCAAGTTGTTTTATGGCCCTCTACCCTGCCCCTGTAGATCTCTGCCCACGCTGGTGGCAGTACCTCCACTCTGCCCCTGTAGAAGTCTGCCCACGTTAGTGTCAGTACCTTCACTCTGCCCCTGTAGGAGTCTGCCCAGGTTCTTGTTGGTACCTCTACTCTGCCCCTGTAAAACTCTGCCCACGTTGCTGTTAGCACACTTTGTTGCGAGCCCCGCGAGTGGTAGTTAAGCCCCCTTGTCTTGCCTCTTCCACAGAGGCGCCCCCGCCCCCCTGCCCTCCTGCCCTCCTGCTTACCACGGCGGCCGTGTGTCGCCCAGGCCGCCCCTCTAGCCCGGCTCCCAGCAGTGCGCTCTCTCTCCTCTCCCTGTCACGGTGTTTGCTGTGTGTGTTTGCTCTCTCTTCCTTTGATCTGCTCTGTGCACGGCCCGCGTGCTGTACCGTTCTTGTGTACACACAAGCGGCTGGGAGATAGGGCGCCGGTTCCGCTTCTGAAAGGCTGCGTGGTGTTTGATGTGTATAGTGTTGGCTGTTGAGGAGCACACGGTGTGTGTGCTCGCCACTCCCTCTTTTTAAAGTTCTTTGCCCTGTGGTGTGGTGCGAGCTGTTTTGATGCTTTCACTTTTGGGGAGTTATTTAATCCTGACTGCACAATTTACCAACTGTCTGCTGTCCCAGGAGGGGTCTTGTGTGCTGTGGGTGATAGTGCACCGGTCGACTCGTGAAATGTGTGTACTCTGCAAGCACGTGTGTTGTACATCGTCTTGCAAAACAGCTGTTTGGTGAATAGTGTGGTCGTGCACAAGTTTTGTTGAAAGAAAGCGCTCATGATTCACTTATCACGTGCACACCGGTTTGGGGGTACGGGTGTATTTTAGTTCTTAAGAGTAGGGGCCACCAGTTTACCTCTGTATATTGGCATGTCATGGACCCTGTGTAAGGGGTGCAGTGACTGTTGAAATGCACGGACTCTTAAAGTGTCAGACACAGGTTTTCACCAACACAAGTCCTCCGTGCCACTGGTGGATTTCAGGGCAGTGGTGGTCTGCTCCCTGAGGGGTATGCGTGGTAGCTTCAGGGCCTGGTTCCGTTGTCCTACTCTGGGGTCATGTATAATGGCAGCGTAAAATGGTGCACGCCTGGCACAATTGTCCGTTTTGCTGCTTGTGCACTGTGACGTCACTCACTATGGTGGTTTGGTGTTAGCAGTTCTATAGTGTTTCCTACCCCTGATGAATGGTTCTGATACCTACACGCTGGGGTCGTGCAAGGTGTCCACGCGAGACAGCGCACTGCTCTGGTGTTTTAGCTGCTTGTGCACTGTTTTTTCACGGTGTGGAGCGTGGTTCTCGCCCCTGCACTTTAGGGCCTGGCATCGTCTGTACAAGATGGAGCATTACTTGGTTCTCAGATTTGAGGGCCAGATCACTGCATTGTTCTGTTGCCTGTATACTTGGGTCATGCACAAGGTTTCACAAGAGTGTGCGTGCCCTAGTTATCTGCCTTGCGGGTGGTGCTCTATTTTCACGGCACGTGCATTGACTCCATTGTCTGTGTTCACAAAGACAAAAACTCTTCCCCAGCTGCACACATGGCAAGAATCTTTCTTCGTGCCTCGCTCACTTGGCACAAATATTTCACAAGACTATCCTTGTCCGAATCTTTCAAAGTGCCACGCGCTCTTGGCATGAATAGCTTATGAGACGCACAGTGCATCAATTTTCCTTCCTGTCTCACTCCCTTGTTACAGATAGTTCACAAGACACAGTGCATCAGTCTTTCTTCACGCCTCACTCTCTTGTTACAGATAGTTCACAAGACACAGTGCATCAATTTTCCTTCCTGTCTCACTCCCTTGTTACAGATAGTTCACAAGACACAGTGCATCAGTCTTTCTTCCTGTCTCACCCTCTTGTTACAGATAGTTCACAACACACAGTGCATCAGTCTTTCTTCACGCCTCACTCTCGTTACAGATAGTTCACAAGACACAGTGCATCAGTCTTTCTTCACGCCTCACTCTCGTTACAGATAGTTCACAAGACACAGTGCATCAGTCTTTCTTCACGCCTCACTCTCGTTACAGATAGTTCACAAGACACAGTGCATCAGTCTTTCTTCCTGTCTCACCCTCTTGTTACAGATCGTTCACAAGACACAGTGCATCAGTCTTTCTTCACGCCTCACTCTCTTGTTACAGATAGTTCACAAGACACAGTGCATCAGTCTTTCTTCACGCCTCACTCTCGTTACAGATAGTTCACAAGACACAGTGCATCAGTCTTTCTTCACGCCTCACTCTCGTTACAGATAGTTCACAAGACACAGTGCATCAGTCTTTCTTCCTGTCTCACCCTCTTGTTACAGATCGTTCACAAGACAGTGCATCAGTCTTTCTTCACGCCTCACTCTCTTGTTAGATAGTTCACAAGACACAGTGCATCACAAGACACAGTGCATCAGTCTTTCTTCACGCCTCACTCTCGTTACAGATAGTTCACAAGACACAGTGCATCAGTCTTTCTTCACGCCTCACTCTCGTTACAGATAGTTCACAAGACACAGTGCATCAGTCTTTCTTCACGCCTCACTCTGTTGTTACAGATAGTTCACAAGACACAGTGCATCAGTCTTTCTTCACGCCTCACTCTCGTTACAGATAGTTCACAAGACACAGTACATCAGTCTTTCTTCACGCCTCACTCTCGTTACAGATAGTTCACAAGACACAGTGCATCAGTCTTTCTTCACGCCTCACTCTCGTTACAGATTGTTCACAAGACACAGTGCATCAGTCTTTCTTCACGCCTCAGTCACTCCCTTGGCACTAATACCTCACAAGACACAATGCATGAATCGTGTTTTTGTGCCCACGCTGTCTCACTGGGCAGAGCGCAGAGACTGAATACTTAACCTGTGACAAGGCCCTGGTTTCTTGCTGGTACCCAGAATCCTTTGTTCCTCCTAGGTACCGTGCTGCTGCAAGGTAACGCCGTGCTCATTGCCACCACTGACACCTTATCGGCCAGACTCCCGGCAGTGCAGCATACAGCTGCTCCCGTGGTCTGCGGTCTGCCAGCGGGTTCCACCTCAGCTCCTACCTTGAGGTCCTTGCGCTGGCTTCAGTCAGAAAGCACCCCACCTGCTGCCTACTCACAAGGCTCTGGTGGGGGGCGCCCCCGCCCTTGAGAAGGGCAAACCGAGTTACTACATCCTGCAAGAACGCTTCCTTCAAGCGATAAGGCGCTCTTGGCTGTCCCCCTACCAGACTGGGCGATAGCGCCTTCTCCTTTCTCGCCACTACGGCCTGGAACCAACTTCCGTGCCATCTGCGCTACTGTTCAGATTTTGCCAAGTTTAAAAAACCCTTGAGATGTGTTTGTAATAGCTGTTTTGTTTCTGTGCTGCTGGCGCAGCGCCGAGATATACCTTCGGGTATGATTCGTTGCGCTATATCAAGTGGAAATAACACAGCTCCCAGGGCTGGCTTCTTGGGCATCGGTACCACACGCCGGCGGTTTAGTCCTCCGTGCCAGTACGGTTTCTGGGCACATGTTAAAGTGTTTACCCGTGCGCCAGATTAGAACGAAACCTTACACCCCCTCTGGCACTGTGTGCTAAGTGTCTTAATATAGGGCCCTCGCCCCAGTGCACTATGGGAGTGGGAATGGGAGCGCACCATGCCCCCAGACCTCTGTGACGTCACCTGAAGCTCGCCTGGCAGGGGTCGAGGAGGGCGCTCATACGGTGAAGCTGTGACGTCATTCCACCACATTCCTCAGTGTCACAGGCTCTGGTGGGTCCCGGGAATCTCGGCGCTGCTCCTGGTTGAGGTGGCGGCAAACTTCCGAGGGTGACACAAGGAATGCCGGGGTGCACAGCACACCTTTGTGTAGCACAGCCCTCACTTTTTATCTTGTCTGACAATCGGATGGCGCACACATTCTGCCTGTTACCGATGTGATTCAGAGATTCTGCAGTTTGCCGCTGGATGCCTCAGGCGTGTGTCACTTGCAGGCGGGGACTTCCTGTCAGCAGGATGACCCGGCAGAGCGCTGGAAGCGGCCGATGAACTGTTTATTTTGTTGCTGTTCGTTTAGATTACGCTTAGACCTGCATTCGTATATTGTTTTTATGACATCATGCTTATATCATCACCTTTCCTGATCAGCCCAAAAGGGGTGCCCAGATGGGGCAAGCGCTAGGAAGCCTTAATAATGTTGGTTGGCGCTATAGAAAGCCGATTAATAAAATACAGCAGTGGCAGCCCAGTTATGTAGCGCTTCGTAAATCGTAATGGCTTTGGTTCGCGTGCACCGCTTGCTACAAAGGCCGAGCTGCCCCAGACATCAAGGGGCCGGTGAAAGTATTGACGGGTTCAAAGGTTCGTATTTGCAGTCGGAAGTCGATTTCCAATCCCGGCTCAGCCGTTCTGCCTGTGTTATCTTTGGGCTGGCCATCGTCTCCTCCCTTTTCTGGAATCACGTTGACTGACTGTGGCTACTGTGTCTTTCTCTGTAAGTGCCGGAGCAGAGAGGGAGAGCTCGTCCGACTGTGAGGTGTGAAATATTCCTGCCTGTGCAGCCTTGAGGCTCCCTAGCGGACCCGGAAGTGGGAGGCGAAGGTGGGCCTTCCGCCGGCAAGTCTACACCTTCAAGCAGTTGCCCTTGCGTCTCGCGTGGCCGACTGGCTTGATAAATTTAAAGCAACACAACGCAGGGCAAAGCGCTGCGTTGCGTTACTCGCACAAGGGATGTGTTCCCACGCATCCATCCACCCATGGACTTTGGCGCATTGCCAGATTTACCACTACCGGTAGACTTGGGATTGCGTCAAAATGCTACCAAGGTGAGGCATAACGAGGAGCTATATCTTTATTTCGTCTCCTTTTTTCCTCTCTGTGCGCGTGCTGCTTCCTGCACCATGGTGCAAGGGTGCCTGCGTTGGCGCAAGGCAGCACATTGTGCACCAGACAAGACAGGCACGTGCCGTATGATGTTAAATACAGCGCATTCCTGCCTGTTTCCCTTTCACACGGCTCAGCAAGGTGGTACACAGCACAGCGTGATTTCTTGATAAATGTACCCCACGGTGTAGCTCTCACAGACCGCCACCATCACATTTTAGACTGTGACTCGTGTCTGTGCGCACCACTGTTGCATGGAGGGGGTCATTTTCAATTCAAGTTCACTCAGGCCAGTGGCTAGCGCTGGGGTATGTCCGGTCGGCTGCTGTCCGGCCCATCCCGCCTTCCACAATCCTCCGTTAATCAATTCTTTCAAAATATACAGCAGGTTTTTTCTCCTCCCAGGGAGCGGGCCTTCTCACCTCGCGCTGTTAGCTGCCTGGTGCATCATCCCGCCTCCTGTGAAGTTTTTGCAGTGCAACGCATGAGGGACTATTTCACATCTGAAAGCGCGCTGAATCATGCATGACCAATGCAACTCTTCCTCTTGCAACGCATGGTAAACCGAAAGCTGTCTCTGTTAATGTAGCAGCTTTTAAAACATTTTAGGATTCAAACTACAAGCAGGAGCTTGCTTGGTTCTTTATACAAGCATGGATTTGCTTACGGATGTTTATTCAGCAAGATAAACACATATCCTATTTGCATGTTGAGCACTTAACATCCCTTCGATGTGCATACTAAATATATTAAGTTTAACACTTCGCTTCTTTTATTCCTTGTGAATTCCCAGAAGTTGTTTTGTTTTTCTGTACTTTATTTATTGGCTCCCCTCAGGCGTGCAAGGCAATTTGTATTCCATTTTGAGTAATTGTGTTAATTTCTCGTGTATCCCAAGTGTTCCTTCCTCTCTTGTATCCTGGGTGGGGACTTCCTTCCTCTCCTTTGAGCCGTACAATGGCGCTGCTGTGCACTTGCTGGTGGGTGAAGTCATTTGCTAGCGGCTAAGCCTGGGTGTTGTGCCTGGACCTGCCGTCCCACCCTCCCCCTAAAGCAGGTAACGGTGGCTGGCTTGTGGGCCTGTCTGTGGGGAGCTGTTCTCTACCACTGCCCTCAGCAGATACCTCATTGGCTGTGCTTTTTATGTTTTTCCAGGTCCTGGATGCTTTTTGGGACCTCCTAGAAGATGATGAAACACGTTTTTTTTTATTGTAACCACTTCAGAGATTAAAGTCACATGGTTTCTAGATCGAACCTAGGCCGCGCATACGCTGCTCTGCGGGGCATGCTGTATTCGTGTTTGGACTTGAAGCTCCTCCCACTCTCCAGCCATATTTTTCATTGGCTTGTGTCATTGTCCTTCATAAATGCTGGCTTTTGATTCGTCAATAGGCTTATTAGTCCCTCCTCAGTACTGCCTTGTCTTAATTTGTAACCTCCCATGAGGACTGGCATTTTTACTTCTTTTGTTACACGGTATGTCATATTTAGTCTGTAAGCACTATTTTCTTTAATGAGTTTCTCTTACTGCAGGCATGACTTAGTTTCCTGCAACTTTCAGCGTGCCATGCGCACTTTCACTTTCCAAGTAGCCCGGGACAATGGCGGCCGAGGTCTCGAATTTACAATAGTTTGAGTTATTGGTATTGTAAATGACAATGCCTTTTATTTATGTGTTAATTTATCAAAGCAGATAAATAAAAGGCATTGTCATTTAGAATGCTAATAGCTTAAACTCTCGCAAGTGCGAGACCTGTTGCATTGCAAATGCTTGTTTTTCATATGGGGGGGGCGGGGATATGTCACACCAGCATCTGGTACCGGCTACAGCTCTTGTCAATTGGCGGGCGTGTGGCTCATGATTGTGTCCCACAACCAGTGCCATCAGTGTCTGCCCTGCCCAGCCCAGATCTTCGAGGCTGTGGGTTGGTGAACTGGCATGCTCCTGTTCTAGAGAAGCTGTGGGTGGCATATTTTGTGCCATCCCTGCACAGTAATAACTATCAGCTTTGGGGCCACCCCCTGTCCAGAGCTAGAAAAAGGATCTTACACATTGTACTTAGATTAAGTGCAGTTGTATAGCTCATTGACGGGAGTTGTAAGATTCTGAAGCACCTTGAGAATGTAGGCACCATTTACAATTCTGGGTCATTGTTGACTGGAGTTCAAGTGGTCTGTTGATAGTGTATCTGGCTTGTGTTTCTGGTTGAGTCGGTGTGAGTCCTAAGGTGAGCGTCTGGCAAGGGTGGGCCCACTGTTGTGGTGCTTACTGGTGACTGTGCCAGACAGCGCCTGGCCAGGTTTGCACATATATCGGTGTGGATGAATGTATGTATGAATGAATGTGCATGCCAAAGGATACTGTGGCTTGTTTCTGTCTGATGATATGCAGAGAGTTTTTAAGGCATGGGCACCAGTGGGCAATTGCCCAGGGCCCCCGCCTTCCAAGGCCCCCTCGGAAAGCTAACTGTCTCTCTAGCTCACTTCTATGTATTTTTGTATCCTAATCTTTAACGTATACTTCACCAGCATAGGGCTTGAATTACCAAAAACTGGGTAACAAAATCAAAAGTTGTTCCAAACAGGGCCCCAAAATATTTCTTGCCCAGAGCCTCCAACATCCTTAAGATGACACTGGTGCTCATGGTATGTACATGTCTCTGCTCCAGGTGGTTGTTGGGTTTCATGGCACCTACACCCTTTGTGTGTGTGTCTCCCATGTGTGTACGTGGTTTGTCTGTTTGTCGGTTTCTCTGCTTCAGGTGGTGGCTGGGTTTCATGGCACCTCTCCCTTTGTGTGTCTCGTGTGCCATTCTCTGTACATGTGCCTTAAAGATAAATCTGGGCAGTTGGGCTAACCCACTCTGTACCCCCTGAGCCTTTAGGGTGTTACTCTAGAGACACCTCAGTATTTTGATTGGAAGCGATTTATGCCCCCTGGAGACCTGGCATGCCGCCATGTGGCTCAAGTCACTTGACACTTTCCAGGAAGCTGCACTTTGCATGCTGGGATTTTTAAGTCTAGGTTTACAGCTAGTCTGCACGCCTGACCCACTCTTTAAACTATACATGGTGTGCGCTCGTTCTGCCTCTGGGGAAGTGCTTACATTGCAGTGCACAATGGTGTGTTTTGCATCTCAAAAGTATTCTGAATAATAAATCATGAAAAGTCTGCATCTCTTTAGAACGTTTTTATTTTTTTCACTTCCTTTTTTTACCCTAATGTTTTAGTCAGAACTAAACATACAAGACAGGCTTTTGGTTTTGCCAATGCATATTACATTTGTGGTTGCCGTTATAGTTGTGTTCTGAAAAGACCCACTTGGCTAAGGCAAGTTGAGTTCTACATGGGCTACTCATCAGTTCTGGTGAAGAATAGAGTTCGTGAAGAGGTTGTCATTAAAAATGTCACTCATCCCAGCATTCACTGCTGCCTGACAGAAAGCTGGAGGAATTGAATGTTTAATAAGTCCTTTGTAGGCCCGGGCGCATGAAATTCCACTCCGACCGCGGTATTTTTCCCACTTGCCTCAGCATACGGTGTTCCAAAAACTCTGCTCCGCGGAGCGGAGTTTTTACCTCGCTTGCACTCGCCAGTGATAAGTTGGCGAGCGTGGAAAACTTTACTCCAGACCACCTCCAGGCAAGATTTCTCAACGCAGGCAGCCGCAGATGGTCACGACCGCACGCGCTTCCGTTCGCGTTGAGAAACCTTCCGTTCGCGTTGAGAAACCTTCCGTTCGCGTTGAGGAAGCTGCCGCTCACGTTGAGGAAGCTGCTGCTAGAGTAGAACATCTACTCGAGCGGCGGAAAGAAGCCGCGCCCTCTTGCGCTGCTCATTGTATTTTTCGCGCTGATTTTCCAGCGTGGGACAAACACCTGGTGTTAAAAATCAGTGCGAGCGGTGCGGTCTAACGTTCCGCCACTTGCGGAAGTCCACGTAGCGAGGTGGAGTTTTTGGAAACTCCACGAACTAAACGCCCAGGCCCAGTCCTCTGTCATCGAGGGCGTGGCTGCAAACATAGAAATAGACAATGTACTGAGATTAGTGAAGAGTTTCCAAATCGCCAGTGTTTGTTCAACACTGAATGACTTATCAATATAACGAGCGCAGCGCAGGAGCTCGCCGCGGGGAGGCCTTCCTTTAAGTCGCTTTTTGGCAGCGCCTTAAATGCCCAGATGTGGGTTTTTTATCCAAGTCTCTTTCTGGCCCCAGCTGTGTCTGGCCACCTCGCCCTCTTGTTTTTTCCAGCCGTGGAACGAAAATTGAAGGCTGCCAGGGCCTTATTATAGTGCCTCTTTTTTAAAAATAAACCTTCTGTGTGGTCATTGTGCACCGCCCCGTCTACTGCGGGCCTTCGCGCACAGCTCTGACCCCAGATGGGAGGTCCCAGCAGAAGTAGATGGCGGGAGGGTAGCTGGTGCGGCAGGTGCAGTGACACCGAGACCAACGAGGCTCTGAGCACTGCTCACATTGACTGCACAGACAGCGGTGAGGTATTGGCCGTGCAAGGGGGCCCGTTGCACACTGGCTACCTCACTGGCAGACGTGTGGTTTTGTTTCCAAACCACCGCTGCGGGGTTCTGTTGCCTGGATTGAAAAGCTCCGGGCGCTGTCCCAAACTGAAGCCGCCCGGGTGTGACCTTGCCGGCCCAAGGGCATTCCCCGATGGTGTTTACCAATCGCAGCTTGTTGAGCCCAGGACCTTTCTGGCTATCGTTGTGTGAAAGATGATTTTGAAACATTTTATTTAAACTTGGTACTACCATCAAACCATCACCCGTTGGAAAAGATGGCTATTGTATAGAAGTAAAGCTTCATTTCCATACCTCCTCGTTTGTGATCCAACCTGGTGCATTCTGGGAAGTATTTTTAACGAGACCGTGTGAATGTTGTGTTTTTATTAAGTATTTTAGAGCGGGAGTTCCTTTATTTTGAGGCCTCCCACTGTTGTAGAAAAAGCAAAACAGCAAAAGAATAGGAAGTCTGTCCTTCGAGATCCGCTGTAAGCTGTCAACAGTGCAGCAGGTGCAGTGCACCGGGGCCCAGTGGTGTGAGGGGGATACTTCACACCGACATGTGCTTGGTTTTTTTTCAGTGACAAATCATGGGACGCGAGTCCAATTTACTTGCATGCATTTGGACACATGGCACCACGGCCACGCTACTGACTCAAATGTGACCTTGGTGCTATTAGAAGTGCTAAGCCAAATTCGTGTGTGAGTGGGGTGAGCGGTAAGTGGTACTCAATATCTGCTCCACTGTCCCACCCCCTACCTGGAAGGCATGAACCACAACGAAGTGTCACCCTGTCTTCAGGGACGTAAGAGTCCCTAGTACTTGAAATGAAAAAATAGAAGTGCAGGTACTCTGTACTCAGAGTACCTGCTTGTTTATGAGAAGTGCCGGTAATCTCCCTTTCAAAATTAAAAATGTGCCAGCACTCCGTACCGGCAGTACCGGCCTATTTAAAGCACTGTAGTCTAATACATAGAGACCTAATGTTACTTTGGTGTAGTATTTGGGTACCCTTAAGTTTCCACCTGCAGACAATAGGGGCTGGATTCACGAAGCCATTTCACCTCTGCAAGTGGCTTGATCTACACGTGCAAAATATGATTTTGCACCATAAAATCAATGTAGTCACATATAATATTGTATCACCGTGGTGCGATGCCATGTAGGAGTAACTCTTCTCGCATGCATGAGGAGTGGGCATGCCAGGGTGGGACTGCCCCGTAGAGTTCGTGCACCCCTTCAAACATGTGAGTTTGGGGCTATTGTCAACCTTTTTGTCAGTCCATCCTACCTTGAAAAAGGTTGGAGAATTACTCCTACCAGAGAAGTAAATCCTTTTCCACTGTGGGAAGGGGCGGTGAACTCCCCCGAAATTTGGGGGTGTAGGCGGGGGGGGGTTCTGTTTGGAGAAAATATTTTCCTCTTGGAGGAAAAAAATAGTACGTGCAAATGTAGTTCCAGTGCACATTCACGCAGGCTTAACCCTATGCGCAATTGCTGTGGCGTAATTTTATGTACAATCACGTTGGCGTAACTGCAGTAGTCACTACTTCCGGAAATCTGGTGGCCACAATGAATTACGGTTTCTGCGCCTCTGCAGGGAGGACCTCACTGGTGACGTCAGACCAGAGAATGGAACATTCGGACGGAACATGTATGACACCAGCCGTGCATGCATGTAGGCCCCAAAGAACGCGCTTTCTGTTACAACTTGCACCAGCGCCTTCGGGGTTCTCCATGAACCGGTTCGAGCCGCCCCAGCCTCCGTTTAATAAACATCCTGTGGCCGGAGGGCTGTCGTTTGAGGAATTTGACGGCTTTTGAAGTAAGTACCTGTCCAGACCGACGTGCAGCGCGTGCTTTAAGGGTTGCATCTGAGAGCACCTTTTTCTCTGACCTCTCTGGTTCAGTGCGTGCCCGATTTTTTTTTTTATCATCTGTGCCGATGGAGAAGGCAGGAGATTAAAAATGCAATTGTTATAGGAGCATCTGACATTTTACAATTGTAAATTTGAGTTCTTTTTGGGAAAATCTTCCAGAATGGGGCATTTTCAACCATTGCACGTTTTGATATAAGTTACAGGATTGGCCAATGCAGAGAACACTCACTTTGTCTGTGCATTTTACATACAAGGAGATTAAATGATTTGCCCAGAATCACACGATGTTGACTCTACCACCAACGCCAGGATTCTAACATGTCTCCATTTTCCAAAGGTGGCAGCTTGAGCCAGTAGCCACATCTGCTCACATATTGTAGGTATTTTCCCAGCTGGGAATGCATGTGAAATGGCTTCTCGGCGGTGCGTAGCGGGAGGTGTATCTCCACCGGCATACATTATTTCCCTCTGGAGTTAGAAATGTTACTTGCGCAAATGCACTATTCCCCGATACTCATGTCCGTTTCCACCTTGTGTATTCTGCTTGTGTGAATTTTGCCCAGTAGGAGTAAGTAGTCTTGGAAATCTGGGACTGTCCTAGATTTACTAGAGCAGGCCTAGTTATCTAAATAAATTGGATGTTGGGCAAAGATGGCACCCAAATTGGGGGGGGGGGAGGGGAGAGAATGAGGGACTTAAACATTAGCATCATATTTATGTGCGCAGAATTTCCCCTCTGGTGACGGAAATGTGTGACTAACAATTCTTGAAGTACTCCAGAGAGTGTTGAAAGTTGGAAATTTGCTCCAAATGTAGCAGAAATCCTTCAGAGTGTAAATTTCTGACATTCCACACAGGCTGTTGGTGAATGAGACGTAAGTGAGAGTCGATTTAAATGCTGGACTGAGAACATGTGTAATTAAATAATTATCTATGTGTTTGTTCACCTTGGACCACTGTAGTAATACTTTCATTTTCTTTTTCCAGAAGTGACCGTTGAAAATGTCTGTCAGCAATCACGAGAACCGGAAGTCGAGGTCCAGTTCGGGCTCGATGAACATCCAGCTCTTCCACAAGCCGGGCCACGCCGACAGCCTCCTGACGCACCTCAACCTGCTACGCAAGAGATGCCTCTTCACCGACGTGGTGCTCCTGGCGGGAAACCGCACCTTCCCATGTCACCGGGCCGTGCTGGCCGCCTGCAGCCGCTACTTCGATGCCATGTTCAGCGGGGGGCTGAAAGAAAGCCGCGACACAGAGGTCAACTTCCGTGACGCCTTGCACCCCGAGGTGCTGGAACTGCTTCTGGACTATGCGTATTCTGCCCGCGTTATCATCAACGAAGAGAACGCAGAGTCGCTTCTAGAGGCTGGGGACATGCTGCAGTTTCTTGACATCCGCGACGCCTCGGCGGACTTCCTTGAGAAGAACCTCCACCCCGCCAACTGCCTGAACATGATGCTGTTGTCCGACGCCTACTGCTGTGAAGGCCTCTTCGAGCTCTCCTGGAGGATGTGCCTGGCCAACTTTGCCTCTGTGTACCAAACAGAAGACTTCTTGAGGCTTCCAAAGGGCAAGCTCATGGAGCTGGTGAGAAGCGAAGAACTGGAGGTAGAAGACGAAGCGATTGTCTATGAAGCTGTGATTGGGTGGGTGAAGTTCGACCTCCCTCGACGCCATGACGACTTGCCTGACCTGCTACGCTGCGTGCGTCTCGCTCTCTTGCCTGAGTCGTACCTGAGAAACATTGTTGCAGGTGATGAGTTGGTGTACGGCCACAAGTTGGGAAAGGAGATCGTGGAGGACGCGGTGCGCTGCAAGATGAAGATCCTACAGAACGACGGTCTGGTGACTGGCTTTTGCGCCCAACCTCGCAAAATCAGCCAGGCTTTGCTGCTCCTCGGCGGCCAGACTTTCATGTGTGACAAAATCTACATGATTGATCAGAAAACCAGTGAGATCATGCCTAGGACTGACATCCCGAGCCCGCGCAAGGAGTGCAGCGCATGTGCAATCGGCTGCAAGGTGTATGTGACCGGCGGCAAGGGATCTGAGAACGGGGCCTCCAAAGACGTTTGGGTGTACGACACTCTTCACGATGAGTGGTCCAAAGCTGCCCCCATGATGGTGGCCCGATTTGGCCATGGTTGCACAGAACTTGACCATTGCTTGTATGTAGTTGGTGGCCACACAGCTGTGACGGGCTCTTTTCCCGCATCCCCGTCTGTGTCTCTGAAGCAGGTGGAACAGTATGACCCACATGCCGATAAGTGGACGCTCATGGCGCCTCTCAAGGAGGGGGTCAGTAATGCTGCGGTGGTTGGAGCTAAAATGAAACTCTTTGTGTTTGGTGGCACCAGTACCAACCGCGATAAGCTGCCCAAAGTCCAATGCTTTGATCCGTGCCTGAACCGGTGGACTGTGCCAACAAACTGCCCACAGCCCTGGCGCTACACAGCTGCCGCAGGTCTGGGCAGCCATGTAGTGGTCATTGGTGGCGACACAGAGTTCTCGGCCAGCTCTGCATACCGTTTCAACAGCGAGACCTACCAGTGGTCAAAATTTGGGGACGTCACCTCCAAACGCATCAGTTGCCGGGCTGTGGCTTCGGGCAACAAACTGTACGTGGTTGGGGGGTACTGTGGCGCCCAGCGCTGCAAAACTCTGGACTGCTACGACCCTTCGTCGGACACATGGAGCAGCGTCACTACAGTTCCTTATTCCCTTATCCCGACAGCCTTCGTCAGCACGTGGAAGTATTTGGCGACCTAGCACGCTCTTCCCTCACCAGGTAACTATATGTATTTTTGGGTAAAAGTGACTATATAAATTTGTATTTAGTAAGTGTATATTTTCATTGGCCTTTACATCAACATGGCGCACAGCCCTTCTTGACACTACATTACTTATCAAGCATTCTAAAGTTATAATTATGCTGAAATCATAGGTAAATACAAATAACGAAGATTCCAAAATGAAAGCCAAGACTGACTTTTCGTGCCAGTCACTGAACCGAGACGTGGTTCATTTGTAGACTGCATTGTGACATTTCCTCGCCCCCATCCTATCTTTGTTTAGATTAATTGTCCACGTCACCTCTAGAGCCCCTGGATTTGCTGCTAAAGGTAGGGGTGGATGAAATTAAATCTTCACCTGTAAATGTGAGAAACTTCTCTCTTTGGTAAAGTTTTCCAGCTATGCCTGCGGTGAAGCCTAGCATGACCTAACCCATGTTTGATGCTGCTAAATGTCCCACCCACGAAGGGCGGGACTTCCTGCTGCTGCTAAGCTGTAATTTTACCACTGCCACTCTTAGACCTGAGTGACAGTGGTAAAACACAATAGCAGTGGTGCACGTTCCATTCTACTCTGTCGAGAGTTTATTACTACTGCACCAAATGGATTGGACTGTAAGGGTAAGGGCGCAAGGGCAAATTTTATTCGGCATGGGTAAGTAAATTATGTGGCACGAAAAGGCAAACTGCGCAGCACATTAGGCAGTCAAAAGCAAATTATGTGGCATTATTAGCTATATGTTTTTGAAATTTGAACACACAGCGTTACCAAAGGGTAGCCAGTGTAGTAGGAATACTCGAAAATGTTAAGACGGAAAACTATCTATTATTGGGAAATGTTTTCAAAATGTTTGTCGCTGAGACTTAAAAATGTTGTATTTAATGCACCACACAGCAGATATGGCATTAGTTTGACATGTAGTCTCCATCAGCTGAAAATCAGGTTTTCGTGTCAAGACTTTGTGTAATAAAAGGTTTACCCCACTTATTACATTTATCCAAGTTATGTCTAACACCTTCAGTTAAGGGTTATCCTCTGTATGGACTGTAAAGCCTGTTAAATCCCCCCTTGCCATTGAATCATAAACTGACGACACAGTAATGTGCATTTCATTTATTGTATGCACTCCTCACTAGGAGTTCCTTCACCCTCTTTAAATTACATTTATGTCTTAAGATCTTTGTTTTTTGATAAGGACAAAAAATCTTCTCCCAGGGTTTCAACTGGGGATGTTTACACCATTCTGGCAAAATTGCCCCTTTGTTTAAATGCCTGAATATGGCACTCGCGCTACGCTGAAAGATGACCAGGGAAGTCTTTCCAAAGCATCAGGGGGAGAGTGGCCCCCGCGTGCAAAGATTTTTTGCAACTTTTGGTCTGTTCGAGCAAGAATCATTTTTTGTTTACAATCTGGAGATCACACAGCGCATGGCAGACTGCGCTGCGAGCGCGGCAAATTAATATTTAAGCAGAAATGGCAGCGGCTGCCACAACATCAAAGTGAAGAACGTGTATGTGTTGTAGGCAGACTTCCTGCAGACACTACAACCGGTTAGAGGGTCTGCAGGCCACATGTGTTGCCCCCCCCCTCCCAGCACCTGTTCTGCTGGTGAAGGAGCTCTCTCTGGCCAGCACTCCGAGGGGCTTTGCTGTTTTCTCCCAGCTGCTACACAATGTGTCCAAGGTGGTGAAAGTGGGGGTCCCCACACTCATCGCCCCATAGGGCCAGACCGCCTACACCATTTGCATGCACGCTTACGTCCATGCATCTGTGCCCCATGTGTTGGTCGCCAGTTTCAATAATCTCTTTGACCGGTGATTTTCTTGAATATTGCAGGACAGCATTTAAATACCTTAAAACTTCTACAGTCTGTTCTAACCCTCTGTTTCTCGGGAGACGGCCATGCAGAGGAGAGAAAAGTAACTCAAACAGCGGCAAACATTGACTCCACCCCAGACCAGGATCAAGCCCTCTTTTGTGTCATACTTACTAGTCCTGGTGAGCCTGTTTTTAGGACTTGACCCTTTGGCAGATAAGTGAGTTGAGGTCCAAAGAGCTGAAGATCACACACTCCGATGAGGGATAGCCGGAGTAAAACTGTCTCCTTCTCTTAGAACTGAATACATGAGATCTTATTCACAACTTTACTTACACACTTAAGTTGAATGTAGGTGGTCAACAAAAGTCATTGAAGATATAAAATCAGGCATGTTGTTCACAGGACCTGGCTAGCGTCTTTGAAAAGCGTGCCCGTGAATGCCTAATTTCAGCCAATATGTGGAATTGTGCTTCACAAGGTTAGGGTTTGAGGTGAGATTTCTGCCAGTTTTGGTTGGTCAGACTCGACCCATAAGGTAAACACCCCAAACTAGTACATTTGAAAATACATAGTTTTTGCAGGTATTTTCCTAAGCTAGAACCCCCAAATACTATTTAAAGGGAGTGTAAATTAAGAGTTTCTACACTAGGGGGAGGTGAAATCCCCTATCGAGGGGAAAAAACGTAGAAAATTTAACTAAGTAAATTTGTATTACATTTACAAATGTGGAATTTTTCCGTGATGGAAATTCTGTATTGATAAATGTAAATCTGCAACTGTCATGGATCGTCTTGAGTACTCCAGGGAACCTTATAATGTAAAGCGGAAAATGTGCTCACAATATGACCGTCATCTTTGAGCGTCGATTTCTTACCTTCGGTTCCCTTCGCCTCCAGAGCACCTTTATTCCACGTTCTAGTAAATACAATAAAATTCATAAAACTGGATAATTGTCCTCGAAACATAGGAGTAATATTCGACAGTAGATGTCTTGCCTTCCAGAAGTCTCTTGTAACATGGGGGTAATGTTGGAGTAGATTTCTTCCCTTCGGTGCTCACCCTGTATAAACCGGCTTCACCACAGGGGTAACTTTCATCCGCCACCGTACTTTTCACAGATCAATAAAAGGGGGTCAATTGTTGACTCGTTCCTTCATCCGGTTGTGAGAAAACAAATATCACTTTTTATTATTTTTTTTCATCACACCAGGATATATTCATTGTTCAATGCAGAAACAAAACAGCTGAATGGGGTTGGTGGCTCGGCAGGTTAAAAGCTGGTGGTGGTTTATCGGAATCTGCTTTCCCTGGGGGCAGCGGGAGCCGGGTTTATCGTCCTGTTTGCACGGAGCTCCCCTTGAAAACCAAAAGTGTCTGCTTTAAAGACGGCTCCTCGGGTCCCCTTTCCATGGGAAAGCCTCGCTCCCGTCCAAGATGTCAGCTGGGGTGGCGGGGTCAGGGGTCACGGAGCGCTGCTTTGGTTTAAAGACCCGAGCAGCTGGCGGAAACAGTGTGAGGTCTGAGGGAGGGAGCTTCTATTTACGGAATGGGAGGAGCCCCATGGTTTGTAATTGTAATGTGGTTTGTGGGGTTCATTTGGAATATTCCAGGAGTCGAGGTGACTGGTTTTCGTTCCGCCTTGTTTCAGTGGTGGTCGGCGCATGCCGCCTCCACCAACGCGTGCTGCACGTGTGCTCTTGGGCAGGTCAGTGCCCACGAGGCATGACGCTCTAGTGCCTAAGTAGGGCCTACAGATAGCTGCTGCACTCCACGGCGGTGCCTCCAGGCGCTATCCAGACTCAGTTTGTGAGCGGCGCTTTATTATCGTGGGTTAAATTATTTTATGGGATATCCTGAAAATCTGGCATTTCCCCGGTCTCCCGCCGGGGGACACCACCTGCTGTGCTACCCCAATGCCTCAAGTCCCGATTGGTCTTGAATGATGAATAGAACCTACGTGTTGACCCCTGGTTATGTGGCACTTTCTCATTGTGCAAGCAGAGTTCACCAGGACTGCAACTCCCAGAATGCATTAAGTAGTTAAAGGAAGGCAAAGCACCGGAGCACAGCGTTCTTAGTGACTTGGAGACATCTGGTAATCTTACTTAAAATGTGTGTTGGGTGGGCATGCCATTGTTGGGTGGGCATGTCATTGTTGGGTGGCGATTCCAGTGCTGGAAGGGAATGCCAGATGCCAGTGTGGGGTAGGAATGGTAGATGCCCGTGTTGGGTGCGGATGCCCGTGTTGGGTGCGGATGCCCGTAGTGGGTGGGGATGCCAGTGTTGGGTGCGGATGCCAGTGTTGGGTGGGAATGTCCGATTCCAGTATTGGGTGCGAATGCCTGTGTTGGGCGCAGATGCTCGTGTTGGGTGAGGATGCCCGATGCCAGTGTTGGGTGGAGCTGCCCCCGCTGGGTGGGAGTGCCTGCGTTGGGTGGGAGTGCCTCCGTTGGGTGGGTATGATTTTCAGTCCGATAGCTCTGCCTAGACTGCCTTCAGTGGGGGCAAGTGGGGGTGTACGGGGGTGAAAGGTAACTCTCCTCCCAGCCTGTATGAGGGTCCAGACAGCCTTCTGCCGCACACCTGGGGCAGGAGTTTCTTCTCATGGACCTCATAGCGCTCTTTGGAGCACAGGCCGCCCCTCCTGGAACATTCACACCAGCCAAGCTGTGGGCACCGTCCCTTCGCCACAACATTCATTTGAGGGTTTCTCTTGCATTTTGCTTTGTGAGAATGAGCCGTTGATCATGGCATGCCCATTAAACATTAACGAATCCACGGCGGTCGCCAGATCGCCCCTCGTTGGTAGGGCGCCATAGTTCAAGACGTATTATTCATTTATACTTTTCAAATCATTTTTGCAAATTGTTTCAGGGGAAGCAAACAAAATAACATCTCCCAGAATGCAGCATATTACTACTAAAGTCCACTGTGCTCCAGGCATCAAATCTGATCAGGAAGTGATACTTCAAAGAGCAGAAACCCCATTGGCTAAAAACATGGTGTGGGCGGAGCATCCTGTTCCACTTTAAGCAGCCCTAGAACATGCACGTGGCACTGACACAATTAGGGAAAGAGGGTCACATTTTGATATTCGTTTATTTTAATTAAAGCTGTTACCAGCTTTGTTTCCTCAAAGGTTGAGGGTTGCAAGGATGCCTATGAGGGAATGCATTAAAATCTGATAACTTCTTTCGGGCAGCGATGTCGAAGGTACCTTAAATTAATCCATTAGCGAAAGCTTCTAGACTTAAAGAGGCTGATGGAAAATAAACATCAAAAACAACTCTTGCCTCAAAACTAAAACATAGAGAAGTAAATGCCTTCTAGCACCCTCTACAAGTTCCCCCCCAAAATACATACATTGAAAGTACAGCTTAACAAAAACACAGATTCCAAAATATTGGCTTTCAGTGTCTTGACTCTACATAAATATCTTCCTACAGAACTTTGGACCTGTTTTTAATTCCTATATGTGGCCAGGTTTTCTTCCGCATAAATTATACTTGGGTTAATGTACCGTCTAGCTTCAGACCTGGCATGTCTAGGAGCAAGGGTCTGATCATGGATTTACATGCCACTCTTACAAAATGTTGTAGGACTATTGTTGTGTAAAGTATTGGGTTTTGTAGACTATGTTTTGGAGTCTGTTTGTGAAAGATGTTTTTGCATTCTGTTCTCACATACCATCCCTCTCCCCGCCCCCGCTTTCCTCCTAACATGATACTACAGGATTAAGGGATTTTGTAAATCCATGTCTTCCTCAAGTTAAATGTTTAGGTCTTTAGAGTTCTTGAATATAGATTTTCTCCTCATTTTAAGTACTTTAAGGGTCTTGTATATAAATGTTCTCCTCCCCCGGCACCACCTCCCATTTACAGTTCAGCCTGCACTGGGTGACCGTGCACGATTCTCAGTTTTGCACCGCCCCGTCAGCCTCCTTCAGATTCGCGTATGCAAATCTTGCCTTGAATCCTTGGATCCATGGAGTCTAATTGCGCGTGTAACTGGCTCAGTTTATTGTGATGCTAATTTCTGTTTCTGAGCAGCTGTACTCTTGCACTCTGGTCCACCTCGGTGGACCGTTCCAATTAAAAGGCGGAATGGGGGGGTGAGGAGGGACATTACATTGATATCTTGCTTGGTCCTTGAATCTAAATTTGTTGTAAATATTTTTCAGGTTGGTTCTCTTGAACTCCTGGCTGAACAGAAGCTGCCTTTGCATCCACTGAGAGGGTTGACAAAGACTTGGAACAAACAATACGCAGGAGGCGGAGAAAGGCATTGTACGCGTGCTGGACCGCGGGCCTTCCCATGGCGAAGAGTTCCAGACGTTTCCATGGCGGATGCATCCAAGTTCTGCTACCAGAGGGGGTGGAGGCGAGACTGAGCTGTGAAGAAAACAAGATGGAAATGCATTCCAGCAGCCCCCACAAGCTGTGAAATCAAATATACTTTTTATTTTTTCTTAAACTTAGATATTTACTGCAAGGGTCTTAAAAACTGAACTTCCGAAGTGACCCCCTAACATCTGAGGGTCTTTAATCGTCTTGTAACTGCTTTTTTCAAGTAGTCCGATACTCAGCTAAGAGGAGCGACAACAAAAGACACTAGGATTTGCTCGCCCATTTTTATTTCTTGAATGTATTTGTTTTTTGGTTCTCTTCATGATCAAAATCATGGTGCCGTGCTGGGGGAGACAAAAACTGATATTCGATTTCTTTTATTTATTTACTTTTATTTTTTTTTACAGAAGGTTGCTGTTTTTCTAGGAAGAGTTGTCACAATGTAGACAAGTAAAAAGTGGCCAAAAGTTACATAAATACAGTGTTACTTGGTAAGACCGAATCGAAGGTAAATTACATGTAGCCTTTCATTCGTTGTTATTAGACCGGGTCCTGTTGGGGGAGGTGGCCGCGGCTTAATATGTGGAACTTGGATCGGTTGCACAGGGATAAATAGGTTTTGTTGTTTCCAGTCAGGTGAATAACTATTTCTTGAGGGAATCTGGCCAGATCTGTGCCTCTCTAATGCCGGCATGAGCTGGGCAGATATAGCTGACCCCTTCCCATCTCTACTGGCCTCTTGTAACATGTCTAAAAGTGCCCAGATTTCTCAACAATTTTGTCTGTCCAGTCGTTCTTGAAATATGTTCCTGCCTTCACGTTTGTTGGGGAAACACATTTCTCTTTTTTACCTTCTACCCTTCTTTCGCTGCTGCCTTCACAGGGCTCACCTTGTATTTTCTGTTCGGTAATGCAAGGCTGGCAGAAACATATAGTAATATAGTTGTGAATGTGTGTAGATTTGTATTTATTTATTTTATATTTTTTCCATGGGCATTTCCTTCAGACTTTCTTCTTTATTTAAGTATTTTGTTCCCCGTCTACGTAGGCCAGGCATTGCTTTAGAAAGGTGCTTTTCAACTGATGTCACTAGATCTGCCTTTCATCAGTTCTCCCAAGCGCCTAGAGGTTCCTTTGTTTTCACTGAGCACCAGGGAGCAATCTTTATTCCGTTAATACCATCAGTCTTAAGAAGGGTTCCCCAAACCATGCAGGAAATATTTCTCTTTGAAAAGCCGCCATCTTGTGATGGCAGGAAATCTCCCAGCATCCCTTGCTCCCTACTTTGCCCAGTGCTGTAGGAGTCTTTGGTCTGAACGGTGATGTCTTGAATTACAGAGAACAGGTTATTTAGCATTTGTTCCACTTTCTAATTCTTTGCTTTCTCGAAGATAGTCACTGATATATTTGACTCCTAAAATCAATTTTTGGGAAAAATCTTTTATTTGCATAAATCCTTTATCCACGCTAACCCTTTGTTCCCATCAGCACCGGGGCATTAAAGAACTCGGTGGAACTTATAGGCAGGGTTCCTCATTTAAACAAAAAATATGTTTGCCCCTTTTACCACACAAGTTTTAATTGCTAAAAAGCAAAAGTAATCACCACACAGTAATATTCTCAAAGTACGCATAAATCCGCATTGCTAAAATCTGTTTTTTTTAGGACGTGGGACTTATGGTAAAGAATGCAAATATTTTATAGATGAATGCTGTGCAGGGCAGTTGTGAAAGTGGACAAAGTATTGCTTTCGCCAGTTCGTATTTCGGACTCCAGGCGCTATATTACCTAAAATGGTGAAGAGCAGCAGCACTAGAACTAAAGGGGCGGGGGTGCTGCAGCTGCCCCATAAAACATTGGAGAGTTTAGTTGGAGAATATACAGTAAAGATGCGCTTTGAATGTTTTTCTTCTGGCAGTATGTGTTGTGATTTCAAAGAATAAGGTGATGTCATTGGCCAGCACCCACACTCTTTAAATGGTTGGAACTGCACTGATGTACACTGGGTCTATTACATAAGAATTGTGCTGTCCCGGCGCAGCACTGGACGTCAGGCCGGCTCTTTAAATCTGCCGGCAGGGCCGGACGGGCCATTTATCCCTTCAGGCATTCCCCTGGAGGCTGGAGCCTTTGGAGGCCCCGGGCCACTCTCTGGCTCCTGGGTGTTATTTCATCCGACATAGTGTGAGTGCAAGCAGAGAGAGGTGGGAGAGAAAGAGAGCAGGAGAGGGCACAAGGATGAAGAGAGACCAAAGAGGAAAGAGAGCGGTGAGAGAAGCAAAAAGACACAAAACAGATTGATGGAAAAAGAGCGGTGCGGAATTGAGCGGGCCGATTTAAACATTTTGGCCAGGACTGCTTCTGGTTTCCAGACCGGCTGTAACGGTTGGTCCACTTTTTAGTTCTGAAGGACCACCTTCCTTTGGAAGACGGGACAGGATTGTCCTACAAGCAGGTCTAGTTTTTATACCACACCTGCCTGCTAGGTAATGGTGGGGGGCACACTGATTGAGTGGCACTTAACATGTGATGCACAAACTCTGCAACTCCCGACGGGCTTCTTGCCAATGTGCCAAAGCCGTATTACTCCTGTGTGTGCCAAGGCAAAGGTGTTTTTTTTTTTGCATTTGTGTGAGACCACCCTCTATCGAGCACTAAGGCATAATGGGTGGTGCACAAACCATATCACAAAAGAGGCATTCCCAGTATCTTTAGCCCCTTCTGTTATACAGAAGTGCCCTCGGTGTGCAAAACATATCAATTGCAAACACCAGTTGCCCCTTACGGGGCACTTTCTGCGCTACATCTCCAGATGTTTTTTACCAGTGGGATTCTAAAACAAAGTAAAAACTCAGTTTGTTAATATAGGTTTTATTACTGATTCAATCTCCTTTCGTACCCAGCAGCCCTTTACCCATTCTCACTCCACCCAAACAGCGTTCTAATATGAACAACAGGCTTTGTCTAGGCTTCTGCATTCTATGGAGAGTTGAAAATATTGGTGCCAGTTTTGCAAGTGGTTCTGGTGCTTTGGCGCGTGGCACGCGAGTTCATAAGACCATGGTCTGGATTCTTTGGATAATGTTTTTTGTTCAGGGTGATTGAGACGGATCTCGGCGGCGTGGGTGAGCCAGACATCTGTGCCTCGGTGCAGACCAAAGTTATTTTGAAACTTTTCACTCAGAAACCTTTCAATGACAAAACCACAAGGAATGTGCGACTCCCCTCCGGCACCTCATAGGCGAGTTCCTTTCTAGACTCCAGCCTTTCCCCTGGGACCGGTTTCTCAAAGGTGTTTCTAGGTTATGTGCCTGAGGCAAACCTCTTAATTAAAAACCAAATGAGACCGACTTTCAATGTACAATACCTAGGGCTTGCGTGGTTGTTGCCGAATTGTTGGGTCTGGGTAATGTTGCCAATTTTAAACATGCTGTCCCAACTTTGATACTTTTTGCTAAAACAACGTGTCTTTAATCTCTCGTCTGTTTGTAAAGTTTCATTTGTTTGTGTGTTATACTGTACAGTTTGTTTAATATTTCAGCCAGGAGCTGGTTTGATACGTTTAATAAAAACTTTTTCAACACACATTGGTCTTTGTTATACTTGCTGTCTTTGGTGGGGTGGAGGGGGAGGGGGCGGGATAAGGGCGGCGGAGAGAGGAGGAGAGTAAAGAGAGAGTGAGCCTTTGTTAATAGGGTAATAACGTCTTTTAATAAAACTACTTTCTACCCAATGTTTTAAAAAGAAAGATACTTACAAATTAATTGAAAATTGTTTCAAGGGACATGTATGTTTTTAATTGAAACCATAATCACTGAAGTTCCCCACGAAACAGTCCTTAACATTCCCCAATTCCCATCACTGCGTTGATGATGTCTTCAGAAGTGCCTAATGCCCCTGGCATCGACGCGTGCACACATTGTTGGTGATGGAAGCCACAAACTAGGCCTGAGGGATGTTCTTCAGCCTACGCTGAGTGCTTAATTTTGGGGAATATGAAATGTAGAGGCCCCATGTTTTTCTTAGCCCAGTGCCGGCACTGTGGAAAGCTGCAGCTGCCAATACCAAGGCTACCTAGTATTCCACTTCGTCCGCTTCACGCCTCTTTCTTCCACCACCCTACACTTCTTGTCTCTTTCTTCCACCACCCTACACTTCTTGTCTCTTTATCTCATGAACACCGAGGCTGCCTGGCCTTGATTCCACCTCACTGCTCTTTCTTCCAGCACCTTACACTTCTTGTCTCTTTATCTCATGAATCCCGATGCTGCCTGGTCTTGATTCCACCTCATGCCTCTTTCTTCCACGTCCAACACTTCCTGTCTCTTTATCTCATGAATACCGAGGCTGCCTGCTCTTGATCTCACCTCTTTCTTCCACCTACATACACTTCTTGTCTCTTTATCTCACTCTTGCGTGTTTGTTTTAATTCCTACTTTTATTCTTTGAGACAGTTTTACTGTTGTTCTTACTTCCCCCCCCCCTTTCTCAATCTCTGATGTTGAAACATAAATCCTAGTCTCCAAGAATGAGTGCCGGTACCCACCACTAGCACAAATTAGGCACGGACTACCACAGTACTAGCACAACTTGCGTCAGAAAGCGCCTGAGCTGTTTCTTACAAAGCCTCCGACATGCAGCTGTATCACCCAACACCTATGCTTGACTTTCTTTTTCTGCTACTTAGGACTAGTTCAGTGTTTTCTTGCTACAGTCCATACTGTGCATGCAGCAATAATTCTGTGTTTCACTTCCTGGGTTAGATTCTCCAGTAGAGCTGCAGTTCTGGAAGCGACTTTACGAGGCCTCTAGAGGGGTTTCACTTCCTGGATTAGGTTCTCGAGTAAAGGTGGATATCAGGGAGCGGCTTTACAATGCCTTTAGCAGTGTTTCACTAACTGGGTTAGATTCTTGAGTAGATCTGGAAGCGGCTTTACAAAACCACTACCAGTGTTTCACTTCCTGGGTTAGATTCCTCAGTAGAGCTGGAGATCTTGAAGCGGCTTTACGAGGCCTCCAGCGGTCTTTCACTTCCTGGTAGATTCCTCAGTAGAGCTGAAGATCTGGAAGGGGCTCTTACGAGGCTTCACAGAGGTGTTTGGCGTCCTGAGTTAGATTCTTGGGTAGAGCTAACACTCTGGTAGGGACTTAGGAAAGGTGCTTTATAAAGCTTCTTAGACGTGTTTCACTTCCCGGCTCAGATTTTGAGACGGCGCAGAAGTTGTCGAAGTCAGTATGGCCATCATCTGGGTTGTGATGGACGAGCTGCTAAAATAAGCAAGTGATTGGTATTTTAAAAAACTGGAAACCCCAGATGGGCTCCTGCTTGGAGAAGCAGCTGGGGAGCCTAGCTCAGAAGGGCGCCTCGAGTGACCAGGAGAAGGCGCTTTGGACACATGGAGAACTTGATGCGTAAATGCCTGGTACACAAAGCTATTTGCACTTGTAAGTTCAGCCGGCACATGCACAAAGCATTCTCACTAGTTCCAAGCCGCTCTGGTGATTCAGAAAACTTGGCCATGCACTTTTAAAAGCCTTTATTCCCATGTATTCATAGCCGATTCAAAGGTTGATCGCACACTGCTCGTCACACCAGCAAGTTGCCCCAAGGAACTGCGGTAGATGTAGTGGCGACGGCGAGTACGCCTATGCCACGATGTATGTAAAAAAGTATGTGTTGCATTAGCCATCCCTGGACACGTGTTTCGAGGTAGTTGCCTCTCGTCAGCAGGGAGCAGGTCAATGTAAAGGGGTGCCGCGTGGACTGCGAAAATGTAATTAAAACAGGTGAAGTACCTCTCATGGCGCGCAGGTGCAGATCCATGGCTCATCAGCCCTTTGGCTCAAGGGAGCCGTAATAAATGATTCAAAGGTTGGTCGCACACTGCTCGTCACACCAGCAAGTTGCCCCAAGGACGAGCAGTGTGCGACCAACTTGTGTTCAAATTATTACGGCTCCCGTGAGCTATCGGGCTGACGAGCCCTGGTTCTGCACCTGCGCGCCATGAGAGGTATTTGACCTGTTTTAATTACATTTTGGCAGTCCACTCGGCACCCCTTTACATTGTCCTGCTCCCTGCTGACGAGAGGCAACTACCTCGAAACACGTGTCCAGGGATGGCTAAATGCAACACATACTTTTTTCTTTTTACACATCGTGGCATAGGCGTACCCGCCGTCGCCACTACATTCACCACAGTCCTTTGGGGCAACTTGCTGGTGTGACGAGCAGTGTGCGACCAACTTGTGTTCAAATTATTACGGCTCCCGTGAGCTATCGGGCTGACGAGCCCTGGTTCTGCACCTGCGCGCCATGAGAGGTATTTGACCTGTTTTAATTACATTTTGGCAGTCCACTCGGCACCCCTTTACATTGTCCTGCTCCCTGCTGACGAGAGGCAACTACCTCGAAACACGTGTCCAGGGATGGCTAAATGCAACACATACTTTTTTCTTTTTACACATCGTGGCATAGGCGTACCCGCCGTCGCCACTACATTTACCACAGTCCTTTGGGGCAACTTGCTGGTGTGACGAGCAGTGTGCGACCAACTTGTGTTCAAATTATTACGGCTCCCGTGAGCTATCGGGCTGACGAGCCCTGGTTCTGCACCTGCGCGCCATGAGAGGTATTTGACCTGTTTTAATTACATTTTGGCAGTCCACTCGGCACCCCTTTACATTGTCCTGCTCCCTGCTGACAAGAGGCAACTACCTCGAAACACGTGTCCAGGGATGGCTAAATGCAACACATACTTTTTTCTTTTTACACATCGTGGCATAGGCGTACCCGCCGTCGCCACTACATTCACCACAGCCCTTTGGGGCAACTTGCTGGTGTGACGAGCAGTGTGCGACCAACTTGTGTTCAAATTATTACGGCTCCCGTGAGCTATGGGGCTGACGAGCCCTGGTTCTGCACCTGCGCGCCATGAGAGGTATTTGACCTGTTTAAATTACATTTTGGCAGTCCACTCGGCACCCCTTTACATTGTCCTGCTCCCTGCTGACGAGAGGCAACTACCTCGAAACACGTGTCCAGGGATGGCTAAATGCAACACATACTTTTTTCTTTTTACACATAGTGGCATAGGCGTACCCGCCGTCGCCACCACATTCACCACAGTCCTTTGGGGCAACTTGCTGGTGTGACGAGCAGTGTGCGACCAACTTGTGTTCAAATTATTACGGCTCCCGTGAGCTATCGGGCTGACGAGCCCTGGTTCTGCACCTGCGCGCCATGAGAGGTATTTGACCTGTTTTAATTACATTTTGGCAGTCCACTCGGCACCCCTTTACATTGTCCTGCTCCCTGCTGACGAGAGGCAACTACCTCGAAACACGTGTCCAGGGATGGCTAAATGCAACACATACTTTTTTCTTTTTACACATCGTGGCATAGGCGTACCCGCCGTCGCCACTACATTCACCACAGTCCTTTGGGGCAACTTGCTGGTGTGACGAGCAGTGTGCGACCAACTTGTGTTCAAATTATTACGGCTCCCGTGAGCTATCGGGCTGACGAGCCCTGGTTCTGCACCTGCGCGCCATGAGAGGTATTTGACCTGTTTTAATTACATTTTGGCAGTCCACTCGGCACCCCTTTACATTGTCCTGCTCCCTGCTGACGAGAGGCAACTACCTCGAAACACGTGTCCAGGGATGGCTAAATGCAACACATACTTTTTTCTTTTTACACATCGTGGCATAGGCGTACCCGCCGTCGCCACTACATTCACCACAGTCCTTTGGGGCAACTTGCTGGTGTGACGAGCAGTGTGCGACCAACTTGTGCTCAATGTATTCATAGCCAAGCATTGCATTTTGTTTTGTGGGATTCCCGTGGACTTTATTTAGTGCTTTGTTAACACTTTCAAGGCCCAATTCTGGTATGTCCTGCTGTTTCTGCACACTCAGAAACCTGAGTGTGGGTAGTGAAACTATGTACAATTACTCACTTGGAACTGCCTTTCCAAGTTCACACAAATCCCAGAAGTGGTGCTGGAGACCTGTCCCTGTCCCACTGAGCTGCTGTCCAAAGGTAGTCCCACTGAGCTGCTGTCCAAAGGTAGTCCCATCAAAAAGGTAAACTCGAAGGAGATTGGCTGCCTCGGACTAGGAGCATGCCCCTGTTGGAGGGTGGCAGGTGTCTGGTGTCTGCCAGACTGTAGCCAGTACAAACCTTGGGCACAGGGGCTCACCAAGGCACAAGAGGTCACAGTGCAAGACAGGTCATCTTCAGACACAGGAACTTCGAGGGCTGCAGACAGGCTGGTAGGGCTGGGGCCAAGTCAGTTGGTTTCTGCTTTCTTGTCTGCTGGTGCAACGCTGTAGTGTCTGACTTTTCTTTGGTTGTCAGGAATCTGATTTGAGGGTCTGAGGGGTCCACCTAAATACTAGTCTTTTTTTGCACCAAGGTATGCAGGCTGCAGTGGCAGTCTGCATGGCCTAGGTGAGGGGTCCCTGGGGGACCCTCTTCAGTCCCAAAGCCCTAGGTACCAGGCGTGCAATTTCCTAAGGATTTACAGGGGGGGGGGGGGGTTCTGAAGTTGCCAATCGTGGTACAGTTTTAAGGAAAGAACACTGGTACTGGGAACCTGGTTAGCAGAGACCAAGTGCTCTACAGTCAAAGGTGCATCACGAGCCAGGCAAAAAGTGTGGGGGGGGGGGGTACTGCAACAGAACCCCACTTTCCGGTCCAATAACCCTTCTTGTTCAAAGAACTGAGGCCCTGTCGCTTGGAGATCTTCCTCTTCATTAACCGAGCTCTAAGCTTCCCGAAAAAGAGGTTCCTCCCTCTGTGCTGCTCGGACATTCTGTCTGATCCACAGACGGAGTCACCCATGTAGGCCATCTAGGCCATCAAGGCCCTCTCTGTCTCCCACATCTCCGTTCTCTTGTGTCTTTTATGCTTCCGATACTTGGGAAGCGGCCACTCGTCATCCGTGTTAAAAGGAGCACTTTCCCACCAGGAGTCCTCTTCTCTCCAAGTCTCCTTCACCAGCGTCTCTAATTCAGCGTAATCAGTACACACAATAAGGGGTTCAGGTAAAAGTGGTGTCAACCCCACCTGTAGGGTCACTAACGGGTCTCCCTCATATTGTATATTGACTTTTACGATGAAATAACTTTTTTTGTCACTGTGAACGCACTGAACGTTCACCACTTCTGTTTGCTTTGGTTGGTCTCCTGGGTTAAGCTGAGGCCTTATTACACTTTGTCGACAACCTGTATCCAACAAAGCTGGGACAGGCTCACCGTTTACTCTCATAAGGCATTGATAGGTTGGCCGGGATTCAGAGTTTGCATTGTATAGTATCCTGGCCATTCCGATGCCCATTGGTTCACCTTTTGGGGACAATAGCAGGCTATATGTCTGAGTACCCCGCAATTGAAACACTGTGAGTCGGGCAGCACGAGTCTTGGACCAGGTCCCGGTAAAAGGGGAATGACCTCTGGTTTCTGGGGTCCGAGGGGTTGCAGGGTCTCTACCTCACTAGTTGCCGACTTCTCGACTCCCTCGAAGATCCTGAGTGCGATTGTAGGCGCTGGCTATTTCCACTGTATTTTCCAGGGGTCCTCGGCTGTGCTGCCTCTCCCACTTTTGTACTGGGGGATGCGAGGATGCCAAAAACTGCCCAGGTGTATTTTTTAAACTATCTCTTCCTTGGCAGTGTTCTCAGGGTGGAGCCATCAGTCGGTCGTGTCTTTTACTCTGTAATACAGGGCTCTAGGGGTTTCATGAATCCCGTCCTTAATTTGTCTCAGCCGGACTCTGTATGGTTAGTCATCTACCACTAACCGCTCTAGAACGCTCTTTTTAACCCCTTCCATGCTGCGCAGATTCCGCCGCTGTGCTGACGGAATCTTGCGCGGGCGTGGTCATGACGGAACGGTTCCGTCATGAGCACAGCTCAACCGTGGCTCATGACGGAACCGTTCCGTCATGAGCACCGAAGGGGTTAATATCCTCATAGGGGGTAATTCCTCCGGGATATGCGGTTTGCAGATCACCCGTGAGCAGGGGCCCCAAATATAGTCCCCAAATATTGTCCCCAAATATTGTCCCCAGCTACTCATCTACCCTCAGGCCTGGCATTTGCCTGGGCCAATCGTTCAAACTTATTGACGAAGAAATTGAGGTGCTACTCATCTACCCTCAGGCCTGGCATTTGCCTGGGCCAATCGTTCAAACTTATTGACGAAGAAATTGAGGTTTACTTCCTCCATGTACCTTTAAAGCACTACGGAGGTAGAGTGGTCTGGCCCCGTTGCTGGCCCCAGACATTGGCCAGTTTTCCAATGTCTGTGTCTTGTGACTGCGCCACTTTGCCGATCTGTTTCACCGATTGGTCATTGCCTTTTGGAAAGTCTCTGTCTTCGGTGGCCATGGTTAGAAACTTTTCCATGACTTTCACAGGTGTTGTTGTCCTTCACCTACTCATGATATAAAAGCCTCCATTTCCCTCAATCCCACTTCTGACACCACCTGTAGGCGGGATGGGCACAAATATGGCTTGGGAGGTTTTTCGGATTTACGAGTTTTGGCTTTATTCGAAAAGATGGATACACAAAACAGGGCATGGCTAGTTGTTTCCCAAAGGGAGCACAGCACAACTGGGTGGTGGTTCTCCAGGGGTGGCGGCCGGTGGTAATGTTGCTGTTTTATCTTCCCTTCATAGGATCCCAGCGGTGGTAGCCACCACCAGTGCCATCAGGAAAACAGGAAAGAAAGCGGTAAGTATTTATTGCCCACTGAGCGGTTTTACATATCCGTCACCAAATTACCCGTGTTGTATCCTACTAAATTTGTGACCTTTTACTTTATTCAAGGCAAGTGCTCACACCCTGGATCGTAATTAAATATGGAGTGGCAAGTAATGAGGCTTCCTAGATCTTTCAGGATTACCTTTCTCCTATGCCTCTTCCCCGTTGCCCCTTCCCCGTTGCCCCTTCCCCGTTGCCCCTTCCCCGTTGCCCCTTCCCCGTTGCCCCTTCCCCTATGAGCTGTGGCACTTTATGTGATGTATGAGGAGTGAATAGTCTCTCTGTAGAGACAGTGGGGAGCGTTTGTGTTAATGTGCACATATTTTGGGCCCCATGATACTGGCAGCCTACATGAGGGCAGGTAAACGTGAAAACAATGCAACACCCTGTGAACATAACCCAACTCAAATTACCCAACAGAAAATACAACAGTCCCACATGCCTTTACAAGCTCCAAGGAGCTGCAGAATCACCCCTCCCGGGTCACATCACCGCACTGCCACGACTCTCCAGAGTTGTTGCTGGCTTGTGCACCTCCTCGCGCCAGGTCTCCAAGGGGTCCTTGGTGCAGTCGGCTATTCTGCAGTTTTCTACCGTCACTCCTGTGGTGCCGTGCGCTGTCTCTAGTCCCTACTCGCCTCCCATTGGCCTGATCCAGCCCTCCTTTGATATAATGTCCTTTCTGTGTTTCTCTTCCAGACTCCGACAGCATTCCGGAAGGAGTGAGGAAGGATCTCTTGCGGTCATCCCAGGTAAGTGAGGGGAGCGGGTTGAGGTTTTCCCACATGCATGAAACGGTATGGTATGTTACTCCATGTTATGATGTGGCATGTTACTCATTTGCATAGTACTTTACCTCACCCTTGGCGGGAGTAGTAATTTCTGGATTAAGCCGTGCAGAGTTCCAAATATTTTTAATTCTTTTGATTTTAGCAGTATAGCGGTGTGCTCTGTAATTAACTCTTTCTAATTTTTCGGTGACTTTTGTTTCACATTTATGCTGTGTGCGGCACACTGGTACGCTTCAAGGCCACTCCCATAGCAAGCAAAACTGCACACCACACAAAAGAACACCTGGGTCTAGGTAAGAAAGAGAAAAGAATACAAGAAACAAGGTAACCTAACAGAGATGAGATGTTACTTTTTAAGGGCGATTTCCCTCACACACCATAGGTGGCATGCTTCTTCAATAGGAACCTCCTTGTACCGTGATACCAAGTCATGGTGCGGCTACAACGCCTTCACTGAAAGAGAGCGGCACAATGGATGATTTCCGAGGTATGGTAGATACCCTACTATGAGTTGGGGGTAGTGAGATCCGAGCATGCAGAAAAGTGATGTGATGCTTAAAACTGGCTCTAGGGTGTGCGGAGTCCTTTATTCGTGCACCCCGGATTAAAATGAAGGTCACTGCAGGACCAAATTAAACCTGCGGAGGTGTGTCCCTGGAGAAGGTCAACACGTTTCAGTCATTATACCCTCAGTTGAGGTGTTACGGCATTCATCAGAACCTCAAGTAAATGTGCTTCTGCGTCAAAAGATGCACTCAAATGGATAATATAATACCAAAGCGTACAGTGATCCACTGTACATTGCAGGGTATCCCTAGTTGGTCAAACAGTCATTGGGTGTGATGCCTCAGCTTGGGGGCCTTACGTGGGGCTCGGTGTACTCCCTATCCGACACTCAAGTCGGGTCCAGCCGTCTCCATTGTCGGGTACGCGGACACCTTCAAAAGGAATATCCCATCCCAGTTAGGTTACGTTACCTTGTTTCTTGTCTTCATTCCTCTTTCTTACCTAGAGCCAGGCATTCTTTTGTGTGGTATAGTGTTTAATTGGGGTGTTAACACCGGCTGGTCTTTAAATCTCCTTCGGCCCTCCTTTGTGTTTTGGCAAACCAGTGCATATGGCAAAGGCAGTGTGTTCATAAAACACATCAAAAAAATGGCCAAATCATAAATCTATGCGTGTACCACCAGGGGCGTAGCTACCAATAGTGCAGCATGTGCAGCGGCACCAGAGCCCAGAGAAGTGACGTCACCTATCATCGCATTCTTGTGCTACAAAAATGTGTTTGAGGGGGAGAGGCATTCTCCTTGCTTGAATTCTAGTTGCCAGCCCGTATGCCTTTAGATAATGTTTGTATTTCATTTTTGTTATGGTAAAACCAGAATACGTGTCGTTGTCCCAGTGAGCTGATCCAGGGGTCCCAGGGTTTTTGTGCTGCCCCAATATGTTTCCAGGTTGCAGTTCGTGACGCCGCCGCCGCTCATATAGTTATCTGTGTGTGAATATGTATTTAATAAAAGGCATTGCATTAACACGCGAACACTACAATATATATTTTTTTAAGTAGGCAATGAAGCCGGAAAGGGTGACCGAACCATCGATAAAACAAAAGTAAAACTGAAAAAATTAGAGAAATAACTGACTAATCTTTAAGCATATTTTAGACCATTCTTGTGTTGTAATTCCTCCGAGTAAGCCTTGAGTGGGCAGGCTCTGTGGCCTCCTGTGCTTCGCGCGCGAGTGGGCGCGCGCTGCTGCCCATCTCTCGCGCTGGCTGCATCCTGTGAAATGCCCCTACGCGCCAGCCTGTTCCCGGATGCAGGGGATTAGGGGCATTTTACAAGAGCGGCCGGTAATCTGTCGCTGGATATGTTCAATGGACCGAGGGATTGTTGTATCTGTCAGAGCTCAGCATCTGTCTGCGAGAATCCCTGGCACTCGGGGGGTGTCCGGGGACACCAGCGTGTGTGTGCGGAACTGGGAACGTTTTACACAGTTGTCTACAAGAAGTTGGTGGTAACAACACCGACCTGCGAGTGAGGCATGGGCCTTTTCACACAGCTCTTTACTGGGACAAAGTAATGTAGCAATGTCCCAGGAAACTCCACCTTGCAAGTGAGATAGTAGGAACTTGTCATAAAACTGTATATAAATGCATGCCAGAGACCCTAATGTATGTCTGTGTTAAGCTCCTGCTCACAGTTAAAAAATGCGAATTTATTTAAGTTTGCAGTTTTCAGGTGTAAATCTTGCATGTTCCACAGTCCAGCACTTCCCTATACCATGTTTGCATCAGGATATTCTGTTTATCAGGTTCTCGCTGGCATATCTCTGCCTGTGGTAGACCGGAGTTCCTCACCGGTAGCGCAGGCGGCGGCGATGGTTGGTCCCGCTGTATCAGATGGCACACATGTGGTCCAACGTGGCTGCTTCTTTGTGGCATCACAGAATCCACGAGTTCTCGGTGGAAGGCGGGCATTGACCTTATAAAGTGTCCAATCCAAGATGGTGGACTCTCTATTGGAAGTCAAGTGAACTTCCCAACCCAAAATGGGGAACAGTCACTTCCTCCTAGGGCGGTTTCTGTTTCTGGCTTTTAAAAGACAACAAAGTTGCAACACATTTTATTCCCTGATTTTTCAGCATGCTTATCTCCCCCTACCTATATATTTTCTCCTATTTTTTTTTTTAACCAAACAAGGATCATTCTTTGGGATTTAAAATTTTTATGATGCCTAGTATTTGATATTTTTGCTGTTATTTTCTCTCTAAGCAGTTTTCTGCTTTTAAAAATAAAAAGACAGAAATATGTAAATGGGACACTGGGACCTTTTCACAAGGCTATTTATAAGATTGTCAGATCTGTACACAAAACTTATTTAGCATCCAGTGGGCCAAAGTATAACATTTGTGATGGTTATGAATAAGGGATCACCAGAGGTAAGAACTGACTCGCCGTCTTCCCTTTGCTACCCCTGATACTACACTTTTCTTTCGCAAATCATGTCTTCAGGTGTGTCAGTCCAGTAGCGTCACTATAGCAAAGACAAAAAAGTCCCAGAATGCACTGCTTTCTCACCCGAAAGCTTGCACTGCGAGCAGGATATGGGTGACCAGATGACTCCATGTCACCAGGATGTAATTCTTCCAGTTCTGGGTTTTGATTTAACATATCTGTGCATTCTGCCAATTGTAGTCTTTGTTAATGTTAATTGAGCCAATTGGACCAACTCACCTGACAAGATTGATGTGTAAAAGCTAAGCCGAGGAATGGAAAAGTGGTGTGCCTGTGCCATGGACCCCCCTGGTCACCCTCAACAGGATGTTCCAGTGACATCACTCATCTACAAACTATTCAGTGGAAATTGTTACTTCTCAGGGGAAAGATATGCAGGTGTGAAGTTCCCTTCCGGAAGCATTTTAAATAAGAAATGTCTGCATGGGGTACTGGGCAGCTTAGCCGGTTTGGCAGGTTTGTTGACAGCTCTTAAACTCATGCTGGCAGATTTGTAACTTTCAAGATTGGTGGCAGTGATCACAGTTCTAGAGAGAGTGTAAGAGGGTCGCCTGTCTCAGTGTAGCTACCCTCTGTGGCCCTTGCGTCTGCCTCCACTTAGGCAGGGCAGGGCTCTGTCAAGTTTTCCCAGGTCTATATGTAAATATCTCATCCAGTCCATGTTTTTTCTTTGCATTCTGAGGCTTGTATTCCTAATTTATTAACAGGATAAACAGGGTGAGCAGAATTTTAAAGCAAAAAACCTGGACATTTCACAAAAATAGAAGAAGGACTATAACTTTACGTCAGGCGAGCGCACAGAATGACAGCGCTCCTCAGCAGAGAATTACAAAACAGGCAGTAAGAACATACATAATATGCAATTTTTAAACCCAGTAGCTTGCCTGTAAATTAAATTGCTTTCTTGGAACAACTGCTAACTATCCCTGCTTTGTAAAACATAAAAACACACCTCCCCCCATATTTAGTCGACCCTTTTCAAAAACCGGGACATGAGCTAAATTTCTCAAACTGCCCGGACAGCTGGTGAAAAACGGGGACCGTCCTGGTAAATCCGGGACTCCTGGTCACCCTAGATAAACATGACAACAAATCCCATAATATAATGAAAGATCCTGGCCAGGATTCCTTTCTCAAGCGAGGCTCAGGGAAACTTGGGAGCTATACTTAGGAAGCCGATGGTATGATGGGAAACTCAGAATTCCCGGTCCAAGTCAGAGGTTCCAGTCACCAGCACCCTGAGAAGGGGCGAACAGTGTTCCTTCGGGCCCGGAAGCCTCTGAGCTCCCAGAAGACTCCAGTACTAAAGGAGAAATCCAGAGATCTTACGTTTGCAAGGTCTATACACGTCTCGCTCATCTAGGCCATGGTTTTAATAAGGCCGGGGTGGAGTGTTCAGAGTGACCAAAAAAATCTGCGACGCTACACGGAGTTCCACAAGCAGCGGAGTGCGTTACGTCGCACCGTGCACACTGATCTTTAGCGCCAGGTGTTTGTCCTGCACTGTAAAATCAGTGCGAACAGCCCCCCGCGCAGCGCATGAGGGCGCTGCTTCTTTCTGCCCCTCGAGTAGATGTTCTACTCGAACGGCAGCTTCCTCAATGCCAACGGAAGGCTTAACGCGAGTGATAGCGACCATCCGTGAACTCCCTGCGTGGAGAAATCTCATCGGGATGTGGTCTGGAGTAAGATTATCCACGCTCGCCAACTTAACGTTGGCAAGCGTGGAAAAAACCCCACTCCGCTGAGTTTATCGGAACTCCATGTGCTACGTGGAGCACATAGTGGGAAACACTCTGCGAACGGAGAGGAATTTCATGCCCAGGTTTAGTTATAATCTCATACTTGGACTTGTAGTCCTGATTTTATATTAGCATAAGGTTAAAAATTCCAGAATGCATAGGAAACACCCGCACTAAGTGAGCTATGCGTGCATGCACATAGGAAACTTAAGAGCACTGAAAAGGTGCCGGCTCTCACTCATTCCAACCCCCTTTCGAGTTGATCCAGGTCACCAGGGCTAAGATTACCAGATGACTCTGTCACCGAGGACAGCTGTGCTGCAGCTCTAGATTTTTCATTTAACAATATAATGCATTTTGGGAGTTGTAGTCCTGCTTCAGTTGGTTGATTCAATTGAATGATCACCTCTAATAGAAATGTTTGCAAAAGTCCAAGACTGGATAATTTGCATCCCTGTTCTTCAATTAACTTCAACCAGGGCCTAGATTTAGAAGTCTAAGCTTTATTTATAAAAACTCATCTTAATCATATATGAGAAATTTGGGAATCCAATTAATTTTCATTACGCAAGCGACAACTCCCAGAATGCCTGGATTTGATAAATGAATGTCAGGACATGAAAAAAGGTGTTCGTTCAGGTAAAATGGAGTCAGTCATCTGGTGTACCAAAGGCGCCTTCGGTAAGTGTATTGATGAGGGCAGGGGGCGGGGCAGGAGAAGGCACTTGACTGTCTTTATGGAGGGCAGAAGGGCACTACAGTCTGCCCAGGCAGGTTCCACTTCATCTCTCACTGTGCTTCCTACTGTTCCAAAATGTAACTTAGTGAGATTTGTAGAGCGTGTGTTACAGGCCCCACTCTCCTCACCCTGGGGCAATCCGCAGTCAACTCCAGGGCCATCCTTATGGTAGTCATAGCTGCCAAATTTTCCAGGTCCATGAACGACTACTTCGGCCACTCCTGGGATTTTCTTAGAATTCCATGATTTGTAGTTCCAGGGCGTGTAGACTTATTTAACGCAGTTTAAAATCAGGACTACAATTCCCAGAATTCTAAGGAAAACTGGGATTGGATTAACTAGTCACCATGGACCTGGGAAATCGGGCAGCTACCGGTATTTTAATTGCAGTTTCTCGCCCCGCCAACTATTCATAAGTCCCCGTATACAAGGAGGCCGGCCACGTGGCAAACTGGGCGTGTAAGCCACATGGTCGCCCCCGTACTCGCGGGGCCGTGCACGCGCGTCGAAAGGTGTGTCTGCTGGGCTTCAGGGCACTCAAGATGGCGTCCGGGCCTACTCAAGCGGCGGCCTCTGACCGCAGATGGGGCTGGGGTGAGTTTCTCTGTCTTAGGGCTGTTGTGGGAACAGAAAGATGCCGAGCCGGTCTGGCGATGGCGGCGTCGAATGATACAGAGACGAAATATCTTATTTTTGGTGATTTCAGACATTGCGCCGCCTCCCGCTCAGAAAAAAACAAACCCCCTTTAAATAACCTCCTCCCAGGAACAGGCTGATTACATCTCCTTAGAAACACTTCTATAAGAAAGAAAGTGAAACAACAGGGCTGAACCGTCAGCACATCCGTGACATGACAATAGCTGTCACGTGACATGTTCTGACAGTTCTGTTTACTTTAGTCAGCCGAACTTCGAATTGTGGGACTTGTAGTTGTGGTTTTGCCTCTATGATCATGGCCTTAAAATAAAATTCAGAATAATTTTAGCCCAAACATTTAGTGTCACACGCCACATGTGGTGACGTCACGTGGCAGCGACTCTTGGCTGCATGTGACCTTGACATGGTCACAGGCTGACAGTGACGTGCCGTGAGCAGTCGGTGTGTGAGCCCTGCGGTGGGCGGTGCACGTTTTCAAGCTTTAAAAAGTGTTCAATACCAGAATGCACAGAAACATTACCTTGAAAATAAGTCAGGTGTGGCTGAGCAGCTCAGATCTAAAGTATTTCGATTTTGAAATTTCCATTGAAATTTTGTGATTTACCTGCTAGGGCCAAAGATTCCTGTAGGGAAAAAGTTTCACCCTGAAGGCAAAATGACCTGAAATAGAAGGCCCTGGAGTGCCTTTTTTACAGGGTTTAATTTTACTGCGGCTTATTCCATGCCTGGTGAAAGAAGAAAGTCTGAGAAACAACTATTTGACAATAGGTAACGACATCTGAAGCATGATAGAGTGAAAGGCCCTACGTGAGATCCAGCCCTCTAAGGTTCAACTTTAATATAGGGACACTAAGCAACTGAAGTATCTGAAACCCTACCAGCATCATTTCACAGCCCACATCACTACCAAGTGGTCGCACACCATGTGTGACACATTCATCCACTCCTGACTTTTAATCCAACCACAGTTCACAAACTAGGATTTTTGTGGTCGTATTTACAAAGTTAAAGCCACACTACAAGTCCCACAATGCATCAAATTGCTAAATGAATGCAAGACGGATTGAAGGTGTCTCGTCAGCTATTTTCATTTATGACTCCTTGTTTTGCTTAATCCTGTTTTCCCCTCAAGTTCACTATAGGTTTTTTTGTGCTCACAAGCAGAGGAAAGATGGCAGGTAGCGCTCATTCTTGGATTTTCCTTTCGCATAGTGCATTCTGGGAGTTGTAGGCTTGGTTCATTTAATTGAGCCAATTGTATCAACACATCTGATAAAACTTGCATGTAAATGCAAAGTCCAGGAATGTAAAAGTGATGTCCAAGAGCCATCTGGTCACCTCAGCTGTAAAAGATCTCTGCAGCAGGCGCATAACAAACTAAGCTATCTTGGTTGCCTTTCTGTATCTCATCTTATGCTCCCTGGTGTAAAATTATTTTATTTTGAATGTTTAATAATGCGATGTGAATCCTGCCATATGGATGGCCTCGCAGGGCCTTTGTGGTTTGTTATACTCTGGCCCTACTTTCAAGAATTCAGTCACAGACCAGAGTTTACTGTTTGTGAGTTTTAATTTGTAGGAGGAAGTGCGAACCCAGTTAGTGATAATTGGATGTGTTGGGGGTGTGGTGGAGGAAACAGCCTTTACATCGCAGCTCGAACCACTCCGTGCCTTAACAACGCAGTCCGAATCACAATGTGTCTTTACAGTGTATACCTTTACCACTCGAGTCGTTACGATGACTCGCTTAAGGGTGGTCCAGCATTTTCCCTACTGTTGCGCAGACTGGAGTTGGAATAGTAAATTATAGTATTCCAAAGTCCATCTCTTAACTTAAAGCAAGTCATTGTCACGATTTGCGTGATAAAGGTATGCGTTTTCAAGACACATTTGTGGTTCGGGCCGCATTGTTACGGCAGGCGTGGTAAATGCCTGTGTGTTTCCGACATACAACCGTTTGGTGGGTGTCACCAGGGGTCGAGTCAAGATATTTACATGTTAACTGGCTTATCGGGCTTATGCACTGTCCAGCAACTTTGTGTGTGAAAGCGATAGTCAATAAAATGCCAGGCAGCCAATGAGGGGTTACTTCTGTGAATGACAAAGTGGGGCAGCCAATCACAGAAGGCCCCTTCATAATGGCACTTTTCGAGGCCTTGTCATGTACCAGAGAGTACACAGGGCTCTGCCAGGCTTTCCAGGTCCAATCTGGGATTTGTAGTCTTGTTTATGCCGAAATATCCAGAATTCAAAGAAAAACCTGCACTGGAGCAGCACATCACACGTGACCTGGGAAACTTGGCAGCTATGTACACATACAATCTTGCAAAAATCTAGCTTTGAGATTTATCATGAACCTTCGTCACCCGGTCTGGAAAGCAAATTCAGGATCTCCCCTGCCACTAAATGCCGTGATGAGTCATTTTGTGGTAGTTTTTATTCATCAACTAGGAATCATAATACCTTTAATGAGCTCCGTACTGTAATCCCACATCCTCCTGTGTCTTTAGTTTAGAGTAGAATTATATTTCCTGGTCTTTTCTTATGTGTCATAAATCTAGGGCTGTGCAAAATGTTCTTTTGCGTAATTATGTGAAATTTCAGAAAAATGATAAGAAATGCAAATCTGATTTTTTTTTTTAACTCAAAGTGCAACCTCGCATTCATTTTGGATTCGAGGATGCATTCTGAGAGTTAAAAAATAGTGCAAACAGCTGCTTGCCTTCTGGTTGCTCACATTGTTCCCTTACTCCTGCACTAACATTTTGCTGCAAATGAGGTGTAATTGTGCCAGGGTCGCAATGGCATAATTTCAGGAGTTTAGTGTAACAAATATAATGCGTCATTTGTTCATTACTCGGGGGTTCACCTGAAGTTTGCCTCGGCTTAGACATTGGAATGAGTTTCTTGGTTCTCAAAGCTGCTGGTGTAGGAAGCCACAGAGGTACTCTGTGAGGCCGTCCGGCTGGTTTTTCACTCCATTTTGCCTGCAAGCCTCCTTCTGCACCCCCTCCCCACCGACACATACAAACCTGTCTGTGCACCACTAATAACCTCACCGCTGAGTCCCTGGAAGCAGCATTAAATCACAAACTCCATTTTCTATTTTGTTCCTCCACCGTTAACAGCATCTTTAGAGTGGTGCTCAAGCCATTCTGCCACAGAGCTCTCCCCCCGCCAACCCCCCCTTCCCTTCCCTTCCCTTCCCTTCCCTAGGCGCATGTCAATCTCCTTTTTATGCTCAATTTTCAAACCTTTTTAGGGCCCTCCTGAAATTTCAAGGGAAGGCCTACCTGCAAAATCGATAACAATTTGCTCTGCAAATTCCCTGTTTCCACATATTTTTGCCACTATTATTTATGTGGTTTGTGTCCGTCAAGGGCGCCATAAATTCTCCAGGATTAATGTGCTTGCGCCAGAGTGCTGCCGACAGCTGCCCTCCCCAGGGCTCCGTCACACTACTGTGGTGAGTGGAGATGCGCACGAGGCCTCGCTTGCAGCAGTACCTCTGCTCGCCTGTGGGTGGAGATGCGCACGAGGCCTCGCTTGCAGCAGTACCTCTGCTCGCCTGTGGGTGTCAGTGTGTCGTCCTTCTATGGCAAGCGTTTGGAGGGGGCTCCATGCACTGTGTGCCCATCTGATCCAAACTACTCACACTATGGGGCAAATTTACTATTGTTTCACTCACCCCAGCACAACAACCACAGTTTCTGCAATGTATTGCTCTGCGTTACGTGAAAGGGAGTGAGCAGAAAATGTAATATCCACTAGGATCTGTGCTACTGCTCTGTTTCGGAGTGTACATACACATGCACCATAGTGAAAATGTGCGTGCGTAAGACTATTACAGGTTATGTACTCAAAGGATACCCTTCCAGTACAAATCACTATCTTCAGACTAATTTTATTTTTTCACTTTGTAGTGTGGTTACAGTGCAGCATACATGTAAATTGGGAAAAGTTTGGAGAAAATAAAACTTTTCTCCTGCTTTGCGCCTGGTAATAGATAAGGCTCTGGGTCACAAACAGTGGTGGCTGGCTTGTACCGAGGGTGGTGAGGCAGGGGGAAGGGAGTGGGGCAATTTTTTTAAATTGACTTACCTTTCAAATTTGACACACAACGTCATCCTCCCTCGGTTTTCTTTTCTCGTCCTGGAAGCTCCGGACCAGGAAACTGCACTACCCAATCCTGGCGCTGCTCTCACAGCAAAGCTATAACAATGGCTCGGGCGACAGATAATAGTAATTTTCAATGTATATTGAATCAATAATTTATTGTTGTTGTGGTCATTTCTAAATTAGCCAGACAGCGCCACCTTGTGGCAGAATGTCACAAGCGCTGGTGGTGACAGTCAACTGATGGTGCTCGGCACCAGAAACCACCAGCTCAAATTAAGCACAGTGCCTCAAGCCTCACACTGGCTGCGTCTGTGCCCCATGTCCCTCGCTCCAAGCCCCTGATTGGCTGCCTCTCCACCCCAAGCTCCTCAGATTGCCCATGTGCTACAGCCTGGCACCCACTGGGCCCCTTGGACCTCACTCTCTTGTCACGTGATCTGCTTTCTAAGGAGGTTGCCCCCGGTTTGAAACTGGCCCATTGTGTATTTGACACAATGAAGTCTGTTTGGACCAATCAACTGTCAATATTTTCTGATGAGAGAGTTCAGCAGAGTAGAGCTTTACTGAACGTGAGGTCATTATGGAGACATTTTCCATATTTTGGAGACCAGCAACCTCTTACCCTCCCCCTCCATGCATCATTTAAAGCCCGCTAACCTAGAACGGAGCTCACTTAATGGGCTCTGAGCTATGTCTGTGGACATGACATAATGTTTTGCCTCAAATACCATTTTTATAGCTCATCTCATTACGTATTAATACTTTAAGAGGCTGACGCAGACGGGCCGGTGTCAGGGCCTACTTATCACCATGACCTCCTTATTGAGAGGAACTGGGCACGACATGCCAGCTGCAGCCTTCAGTTACCCTCATAGCGTCTTCTACATTGTTTCATTTGAAAATAAGCACTGGCAAAGGCGATATGTGCTGCGTTCACAGGCAGCCTTTTGACTTTGCCAGTGCTTGTGTTTCCATTTTTTTTGTAAAGCTTTATTAGGAGGGGGAACCTGACTATTCCTCGCAATATATAAAGAATAACATTGCTAAAAGCACAAATGACCGTAGTAGACAGGGCCACAGAGGATATGCTGCTTGTAAAGGAATAGTCCGCTGTCATTCATGCATTCAGCCAATGACTGAAGTAGACACACACACATGCACACCACCCACCCACACCCCACCACCCACACCCCACCACCCACACCCCACCACCCACACCCCACACCCCACCACCCACCACCCACACCCCACCACCCACCACCCACACCCCACCACCCACCACCCACACCCCACACCCCACCACCCCACCACCCCACCACCCCACCACCCCACCACCCCACCACCCAACCACCCCACCACCCAACCACCCCACCACCCAACCACCCCACCACCCAACCACCCACCACCCACACCCCACCACCCACACCCCACCACCCACACCCCACCCCACCACCCACACCCCACCCCACCACCCACACCCCACCCCACCACCCACACCCACCCCACCACCCACACCCCACCCCACCACCCACACCCCACCCCACCACCCACACCCCACCCCACCACCCACACCCACCCCACCACCCACACCCCACCACCCACACCCCACCACCCACACCCCACCACCCACCACCCACCACCCACACCCCACCACCCACCACCCACCACCCACACCCACCACCCACCACCCCACCACCCACCACCCCACCACCCAACCACCCACCACCCACCACCCACCACCCACCACCCCACCACCCACCACCCACCACCCACCACCCACCACCCCACCACCCACCACCCACCACCCACCCACCACCCAACCACCCACCACCCACCCACCACCCAACCACCCACCCACCACCCACCACCCACCACCCACCACCCACCACCCACCACCCACCACCCACCACCCACCACCCACCACCCCACCACCCACCACCCACCACCCACCACCCACCACCCACCACCCACCACCCACCACCCACCACCCACCACCCCCCACCCCCCACCCCCCCACCCCACCACCCCACCACCCACCACCCACCACCCACACCCCACACCCCACCACCCACACCCCACCACCCACACCCCACACCCCACCACCCACACCCCACACCCCACCACCCACCACCCACACCCCACACCCCACACCCCACACCCCACCACCCACCACCCACCACCCACCACCCACCCAACACCCACCCAACACCCACCCAACACCCACCCAACACCCAACACCCAACACCCAACACCCAACACCCAACACCCAACACCCAACACCCAACACCCAACACCCAACACCCAACACCCAACACCCAACACCCAACACCCAACACCCAACACCCAACACCCAACACCCAACACCCAACACCCCAACACCCCACCACCCCACCACCCCACCACCCCACCACCCCACCACCCCACCACCCCACCACCCCACCACCCCACCACCCCACCACCCCACCACCCCACCACCCACCACCCACCACCCACCACCCACCACCCACCACCCACCACCCACCACCCACCACCCACCACCCACCACCCACCACCCACCACCCCACCACCCCACCACCCCACCACCCACCACCCCACCACCCCACCACCCCACCACCCCACCACCCACCACCCACCACCCACCACCCACCACCCACCACCCACCACCCACCACCCACCACCCACCACCCACCACCCACCCCCCACCCCCCACCCCCCACCCCCCACCCCCCACCCCACCACCCCACCACCCCACCACCCCACCACCCCACCACCCCACCACCCCACCACCCCACCACCCCACCACCCCACCACCCCACCACCCACCACCCACCCCCCACCCCCCACCCCCCACCCCCCACACCCCACCACCCACCACCCACCACCCACCACCCACCACCCACCACCCACCACCCACACCCCACCACCCACACCCCACCACCCACCACCCACCACCCACCCCCCACCCACCACCCACCACCCCCCACCCACCACCCCCCACCCACCACCCACCACCCACACCCCACCACCCACCACCCACCACCCACACCCCACCACCCACCACCCACCACCCACCACCCACCACCCACCACCCACACTCCACCACCCGCCACCCGCCACCCACCACCCAGCCACCCGCCACCCGCCACCCACCACCCCACCACCCCACCACCCCACCACCCACCACCCACCACCCACCCCCCACACCCCACCCCCCACACCCCACCCCCCACACCCCACCACCCACACCCCACCCCCCACACCCACCACCCACCACCCACACCCCACACCCCACACCCCACCACCCACACCCCACACCCCACACCCCACCACCCACCACCCACACCCCACACCCCACACCCCACCACCCACACCCCACCACCCACCACCCACACCCCACCACCCACCACCCACACCCCACCACCCACACCCCACCACCCACACCCCACCCCCCACCCCCCACCCACCACCCACCACCCACCACCCACCACCCACCACCCACACCCCACCACCCACCACCCACACCCCACCACCCACCACCCACCACCCACCACCCACCACCCACCACCCACACTCCACCACCCACCACCCACCACCCACACCCCACCACCCGCCACCCAACCACCCGCCACCCACCACCCGCCACCCACCACCCACCACCCCACCACCCACACCCCACCACCCACACCCCACCACCCACCGCCCACACCCCACCGCCCACCGCCCACACCCCACCGCCCACACCCCACCGCCCACACCCCACACCCCACCGCCCACACCCCACCGCCCACACCCCACACCCCACCGCCCACACCCCACCACCCACCGCCCACACCCCACCACCCACCACCCACCACCCACACCCCACCACCCACCACCCACACCCCACCACCCACCACCCACACCCCACCACCCACCACCCACACCCCACCACCCACCACACCCCACCACCCACACCCCACCACCCACACCCCACCACCCACACCCCACCACCCACACCCCACACCCCACCACCCACACCCCACCACCCACACCCCACCACCCACACCCCACCACCCACCACCCACACCCCACACCCCACCACCCACACCCCACCCCCCACCACCCACCACCCACACCCCACCCCCCACCACCCACACCCCCACCACCCACACCCCCCACCACCCACCACCCACCACCCACCACCCACACCCCCCACCACCCACACCCCACCACCCACCACCCACACCCCACCCACAACCCACACCCCACACCCCACCCACACCCCACCCACCACCCACACCCCACCTACCACCCACACCCCACCCCACCCACCACCCACACCCCACACCCCACCCACACCCCACCCACACCCCACCCACCACCCACACCCCACCCCACCCACCACCCACCACCCACCACCCACACCCCACCACCCACCACCCACACCCCACCACCCACCACCCACACCCCACCACCCACCACCCACCACCCACACCCCACCACCCACCACCCACACCCCACCACCCACCACCCACACCCCACCACCCACCATCCACACCCCACCACCCACCATCCACACCCCACCACCCACACCCCACCACCCACCACCCACACCCCACCACCCACCACCCACACCCCACCACCCACACCCACACCCCACCACCCACACCCACACCCCACCACCCACCCACCACCCACCACCCACACCCCACCACCCACCACCCACCACCCACCACCCACCACACACACCCCACCACCCACCACCCACCACCCACCACCCACCACCCACCACCCACCACCCACCCACCACCCACCACCCACCACCCACCCACCACCCACCACCCACCACCCACCACCCACCACACACACCCCACCGCCCACCACCCACACCCCACCGCCCACACCCCACACCCCACCGCCCACACCCCACCGCCCACACCCCACACCCCACTGCCCACACCCCACCACCCACCGCCCACACCCCACCACCCACCACCCACCACCCACACCCCACCACCCACCACCCACACCCCACCACCCACCACCCACACCCCACCACCCACCACACCCCACCACCCACACCCCACCACCCACACCCCACCACCCACACCCCACCACCCACACCCCACCACCCACACCCCACACCCCACCACCCACACCCCACCACCCACACCCCACACCCCACCACCCACACCCCACCACCCACCACCCACACCCCACCACCCACCACCCACACCCCACCCCCCACCACCCACCACCCACACCCCACCCCCCACCACCCACCACCCACACCCCACCACCCACCACCCACACCCCACCACCCACCACCCACACCCCACCACCCACCACCCACACCCCACCACCCACCACACCCCACCACCCACACCCCACCACCCACACCCCACCACCCACACCCCACCACCCACACCCCACACCCCACCACCCACACCCCACCACCCACACCCCACCACCCACACCCCACCACCCACCACCCACACCCCACCCCCCACCACCCACACCCCCACCACCCACACCCCCACCACCCACACCCCCCACCACCCACCACCCACCACCCACACCCCCCACCACCCACACCCCACCACCCACCACCCACACCCCACCCACAACCCACACCCCACCCACACCCCACCCACCACCCACACCCCACCCACCACCCACACCCCACCCACCACCCACACCCCACCCCACCCACCACCCACACCCCACACCCCACCCACACCCCACCCACCACCCACACCCCACCCCACCCACCACCCACCACCCACACCCCACCACCCACCACCCACACCCCACCACCCACCACCCACCACCCACACCCCACCACCACCCACACCCCACCACCCACCACCCACACCCCACCACCCACCACCCACACCCCACCACCCACCACCCACACCCCACCACCCACCATCCACACCCCACCACCCACCATCCACACCCCACCACCCACCATCCACACCCCACCACCCACCACCCACCACCCACACCCCACCACCCACCACCCACACCCCACCACCCACACCCACACCCCACCACCCACACCCACACCCCACCACCCACACCCACACCCCACCACCCACACCCACACCCCACCACCCACCCACCACCCACCACCCACACCCCACCACCCACCACACACACCCCACCACCCACCACCCACCACCCACCACACACCACCCACCACCCACCCACCACCCACCACCCACCCACCACCCACACCCCACCACCCACCACCCACCACCCACCACACACACCCCACCACCCACCACCCACCACCCACCACCCACCACCCACCACCCACCACCCACCACCCACCCACCACCCACCACCCACCACCCACCACCCACCACCCACCCACCACCCACCCACCACCCACCACCCACACACCACCCACACACCACCCACCACCCACACACCACCCACACACCACCCACCACCCACACACCACCCACACACCACCCACCACCCACACACCACCCACCACCCACACACCACCCACCACCCACACACCATCCACCACCCACACACCATCCACCACCCACCCACCACCCACCACCCACACACCCACCACCCACCACCCACACACCCACACACCCACACACCCACCCACCCACACACCCACCCACCCACACACCCACACACCCACACACCCACCACCCACACACCCACCACCCACCATCCACACACCCACTCACCCACTCACCCACTCACCCACTCACACACCCACACACCCACACACCATCCCCGCAGGGCAATGTAACATTGTTAAATATTCCCTTTGCCTATGATTTTTTGTTTCACACCTTCGCAATCTTTCTGCAGTTTTGCACAGGGAGCAAAGCTTTGTTTGCTGAAACAATCTCACAAAAACAGCATTTGCAGGGAACTACCGGTCACTGTAATGGTAGAAATGGAGAATTAGCTTCTTTTATTTTACAGAATGTTCATCAGTAGGAAAGCGTTAGCAGATTTTAGAAATGTTATATCTTTAGTGTTTGTGAGAAGCAAAGTTGGTTAATTCTGCAAAACTTTGCTGGAAAAATCTCAATTTCTCCCAACTTTGTAGGAGACAGAAGATTCACCTTCAACAGAGAGATCTGGAGATCACCGCTGAAATCTTATATAAAAGGTATTGGTGAACGGAGAGGTGTTGGATATTGCTAATACCGGAAGGCTATACGTTGAACAAATATCAAACACCTTTAAAAACCCACCGTTGTAAATGGGGAAGAGTTGTCAGACAATGTGAGTAAGACATTGGGGTGCAGAACCCCAACTTGTCATGGTGAAACTTGTCCCTACATCAGTGAGTCCAGAGTTAGATACTAAGGCCAGATCAGTGCCAGATTTTCAGGAAAACCTTGGACTGACTAAATGATTCCAATTAATTTTAACCAGATATACATTAATCACATGTGAATATTCTGAAATATCACACAATAAAGTGTAGGACTGATGAAACACGAAATGTTTCCCACCTTCTATCATGGTCCCTCTGTTTTTAGGTCTCGCCTGACCCAGCGCATGTGCTGGTCTGGCTAGACTTATTGAGAGGGCTCCAAAAAGTGCTACCGGGCCAGCCTAGAGCTGCAGTGCATGTGCGCGGGCACGCGCGCGTCGCGCTCTACCGCTATAACTTTCACTTTCGCGGCCGCTTTGGCGGCCGCACGGCGGCTTTGATGTTATCCGTGAGGCTTCAATAAATTGCAGCAGTTAAAACAAGCATTGGCATTGCCAATAGGTCTCGCTTTTGGGACCTTATAAGTGTTTAGTTATGCAACTGTTGCATGGCTGAACACTTATAAGGTCCCAAAGGCGAGACCTATTGGCTATGCCAATGCTTGTTTAAATAATGCCCTCACGCACCTGCTGTCAGGCTTCATCACTGGGCACGCTTTGACGCATTTTTTGAATTATATAATCAGAGGTTGAGCTCAGCCATTCGTTAAAAGCTCTAGATCATATTTGAGGATCTGGATCAAAAAAAGAAAAATGGTCTACATAGGATATCAATTAATTTCAAATTTATTTGTGAGTTTTCTAAGCAAGATTAAAAACATAAAATAAGTTGGATGACCTCCGGTACTTTTCAACCCACTATCCTTTGTTTACGTTAACATGTTTCGGCTGCCAATTAATTCCCAGTCGGGTTGACTGCCTTCTTCAGGGCTAAGAGGCTCCCCTACTTTGTCCATACTATGGTGTCAGTTATTACAAGGTTTTCCAGGGGTGTTAGTAACACAAATTAAACATATGATAGTCACGGTTTATAAAAAGCTGGATATTTTTTTCTGCAAGGGTATGAATATAAAATAAGATAAGTATAAGGTTTTGGAAACTTCACACGAAATTGGCACAATAGTCATGTACTGAAATATGTCCTGTCAAAACATCCTTTCTTTAACAATAAACTTTGCCTATAGGTGAAACTATCAAACTTCAGCAGACTGATGCACATAGTTGTGGGTTGGTCTTTTGTAAATTCCAATTCACACATGCTTTAACTGAGGGGACCTATAGCAGAATGCAATGCTTTAGCTTTGGGCCCACCTTTGCAATCTGCATATGTTTATTGAACCCACAGGCGCGTTAAACCTCCAAGCTGTATTACCGACTGGCCCAGGTGAAAGCGTGAAGTGTAATCGAATTGTCTAGGAAAACCTATTTCCACTGGCACAAGTCTTCATGGCACTAGCCTTTAGAGACTGAAAAGAAGGGTGGTGGTTTGAACTTCTTGCTTGTGCAAATGTTTAACCGAGCACCTACAGCGAATGCCTCAATACCGGGTTATATATTAACAGCGCTTCCGGATTTGCCAATTGTTAGACCCGGCCTCGTAGCATGGCTCTTCCTGTCCTCGCACTACCTAACCTGGTACCTGGGACCCCAAGCACACGGCCCAGCCGATCCTTCCCACCAGAACACACACACGCGACCCGGGCATCCCCGTCCATGGCCTCTCTCCTTTCGGCCACCCCGGGCACGCGTGCCCACTTCATGCACCAAGATGGCCGCCCGGCCCCAGCACAACCCGGGTGTTAGACGGACCGGGAGGGTCGGCCGAGGACAAGGGGAGAGGTCTCCGGGGAGAGCCGTCTCCAGCGATCGTACAGATAAATAACTCCCCCCCCCCCCCCCACAGACAGACCCCACACAAGGAGAAGATTTAGCGTTCTTTATATGCACTTCTTAAGGTACGATGAAATAGTACAAGGAGGTCTGGACTCAAAGGTCCCCTCGACTTAGGTCTCTCAGGATAGGGAAAGGGTAGCGGGACAGTCTGTTTACCAGTCTGGTAGTTCGGATGAAATGATGATTAGCTCACAATCCTCGAGCTTGGTGGTTTAGCTGGTACGGACCGCGGCAGCGCCAGCAGGCCCCGGTAGAGATGGTCGGTACACGGTCCGCGGCAGCGCCAGCAGGTCCCGGTGAGGATGGTCGTTACAACGGGCCGCGGCAGCGCCAGCAGGTCCCGGTGAGGATGGTCGATACAACGGGCCGCGGCAGCGCCAGCAGGTCCCGACGAGGATGGATGTTGCAGAAGGCCACGGCAGCGCCAGCAGGCAGGACGATAGTTCGCAAGATAGGGCTACGGCAGCGCCAGTAGTCCGCCAAGGCTGAGTTCTCTCGGTGTCTCTCGACTCCAGGATACAACTGCCTTCCTGCTCCGGAGCTGCCCCAGTTATAGGGCAGGCGCCCTTTGATGTCCGGACCCTCGCGCTTGGAGGTCGGAGGGCCCGGGATGAAGGTGTCCAGACACCCAGCAGGGGGTGGAGCCAGCGCCTGGGGGAGCTGGAGGCGATCGGCACCTGGCGGGGGAAGAGTCCTTGACGCTTCGTTCTCCCATTGACCTGCCAAGTGGTCCGCTCACCTCCTGGGTGGATGGTGGTGCCGGGATGTCGGGGCCGGCCAGGCCCAGGGTTAGGGTCGGGTGGAGGCCACGCGGCCTCGTGGTGCAGGGCCCAAGATGGCGGCTTGACCCGGCCGGGGGAGCCGGTGGGGGCTGGGGCCCTGTCATGCGGGGAGGGAGCGAGCCCTTCGTGTGGCCTGTCCAACATGCGTCCCCCCCAGCTGAAGGCGGGGAGAGTCACCCATCTTCTTGGGGACTCTCCTCGTCGAGGCGGAAAAAGCGTGACAGGCCATCTGCGTTGGCGTGGTCTTGGCCCGGTCGGTGCTCCACGGTGAAGTCCATTCCCTGCAGGGAAATGGACCAGCGCAATAGTTTTGGGTTCTCCCCCCGCATCTGCATCAGCCACTGCAGGGGTCGGTTTGTACCCGGAAGTGGGTACCGAAGAGATAGGGCCGGAGCTTTTTGAGGGCCCACACCACTGCGAAGGCCTCCCTCTCGATGGTGCTCCAGCGCTGTTCTCGGGCCAGGAGACGTCGACTGATGAAGGCCACCGGCTGGTCATGACCTTCGGGGTTCAATTGGGAAAGAACCGCTCCGATGCCGTGGTCGGAGGCGTCTGTCTGCACCACGAATTCCCGACCGTAATCGGGGGCCTGGAGCACAGGGGCGGTGCACAGGGCGGCCTTCAGCTTCTCGAAGGCCGCTTGACAATCGGGGGTCCAGTTAATCCGCTTTGGTTGGTTTTTGGACGTGAGACCCGTGAGGGGCCCCACGATGCTGCCGTAGTCCTTCACGAACCGCCGGTAGTAGCCGGTGAGCCCTAAGAAGGCTCGGACCTCGGTCTGGGTGACGGGGGGCTGCCAGGACTGGATGGCAGCAATCTTAAGTTGCAGCGGGGCCACCAGCCCGCTTCCCACTTGGTGCCCAAGGTAGGTCACGGACCCTTGGCCAATTTGGCATTTGCCGGCCTTAATTGTGAGTCCGGCCCGCTGGAGGGCCTGTAGGACTTCTTGGAGGTGGAGGAGGTGGTCGGACCAGTGGCGGCTGTATACAGCGATATCGTCCAGGTAGGCAGCGCTGAACTCTTCGAGCCCCGCCAGGACCTGGTTCACAAGGCGTTGAAACGTGGCGGGGGCGTTCTTCATGCCGAAGGGCATGACCCTGAATTGGTAGTGGCCATCGGGGGTAGAGAAGGCTGACCGTTCCTGAGCCCGGGGTGTGAGACCGATCTGCCAGTAGCCCGCTGTTAGGTCGAAGATACTGAGGTAGCGGGCGGCCCCCAGCCGGTCGATCAATTCGTCCGCTCGGGGGATAGGATGAGCGTCGGTCCGGGTGACAGCGTTCAAGCCCCGGTAGTCGACGCAGAATCTCAGTTCAGGTGTGGTGCCGGGGGCAGCGGCCTTGGGGACTAATACAACCGGACTGGCCCAGGGACTGTCCGAGGGCTCGATGACCCCGATCGTGAGCATTTTGGCCACTTCCTCTTGTATGCAGGCCCGTACCCGATCTGGTACGCGGTAGGCCCGGTGTCGGATAGGGGGACTGTCCCCGGTGTCCACGTCGTGCAAACACCAAGGGTTGACCCCGGGGGTGAGGGAGAACAGGGTAGCGAACCGCAGCAGGAGGTTCCGGCAGCCCTGGCGTTGCTCCGGGGTGAGGGCATCGGAGAGCCGGACCCCGTCCACGGAACCGTCATTCTCCTGAGTCTTCAGAAGATCCGGGAGGGGTTCGGAGTCTTCCTCTGCCCCACTGTCCGTAGCCATCAGGAGGCTGAGTTCTGAGCGCACAAAGTGTGGTTTGAGTCTGTTGGTGTGGAGGACCCGAAGGGGGTTCCGGGAGGTCCCCATGTCGATGAGGTAAGTGACGGGGCTTTTGCGCTCGACCACCTTGAAGGGCCCCGTCCACTTATCTTGCAAGGCACATGGTTCGGTGGGGGACATCACCCACACTTGTTGACCAGGCTCGAACTCGACGGAGGAGGCATTGTGATCATACCATCTCTTCATGTCTTCCTGGCTGGCCTCGAGGTTCGCCTTGGCCATCTCCCTGAAGCGCCGGGTCTGATTGCGTAGGGCCAGGAGGTATTTGAAGACGTCTGGAGGGGTCTTTAGGGGGGCCAACTCCCAACCTTCCCTGACTAGGCTGAGGGGCCCTCGCACAGGGTGCCCGTACAGGAGTTCGAAAGGGCTAAAGCCGAGGGACTTCTGGGGAACTTCTCGGTAGGCGAAGAGGAGGCACGGGAGTAGTACATCCCACTGGCGACGGAGGGGCTCTTCCAATCCCCCAATCATCCCCTTGAGAGTGCGGTTGAAACGCTCCACTAGTCCGTTCCCTTGGGGGTGATAGGGGGTCGTGAATCTGTAGGTGACCCCGCATTGTTGCCAGAGGGACTTCATGTATTTGGAGATGAAGTTCGTGCCTCGGTCGCTGACGACTTCCCGGGGGAAGCCCACCCGGGAGAAGATCCCCATTAGGGCCCGGCCAACCACCGGAGCTGTCACGGTTCGTAGGGGCACCGCCTCGGGGTAGCGGGTGGCGTGGTCCACCAGTACCAGGATGAACCTGTGTCCTTGTGCCGTGCGGGGGTCCAGGGGCCCCACAATGTCTATTCCTACCCTCTCGAACGGGGTGGTGACCACAGGGAAGGGTTGCAGAGGGGCTTTCAGCTTACGGCCACTCTTCCCGCTGGCTTGGCACGTGGGGCAGGACCGGCAGTGGTTCAGGACGTCGTTCCTCATTTTCGGCCAGAAAAAGTGGGTCACTAGGCGACTGTAAGTCTTGTCCTGGCCCAGGTGTCCAGCCAGGGGGACATCGTGGGCCAGGTTGAGTAGGAAGTCTCTGAAGCGGAGAGGTACCACCAGCACCCGACCGGCCCCTAGCTCCGCGATTCTCTGTTCGCTGTATAGCAGGTCGTTATCCCAATAGACCCAATGAGTTCCGGTGGCGTCCCCTGCGCTCTGGGCGCTGGCTTGCTGGCGGAGTCCTTTGAGGGCGGGGCAGGTCTTTTGCTCCTGGCGGAACTGTTCTTGGGTGGGCCCCCCTTCTTGACGCCACTGAGCCAGGCCGGGAAGGTCCTGGGGTTGCGCGACTCCTTCGGCCGTTGGTTCTGGGGGGTTGGCCTCGTCGTTGTCCTCTACTGGGGCGACCGGGGGTGGAGGTGCTGGCCATTCCGGTTCTTCTGATCGGGGGACAGCACGGGCGGCCATGGACCGGGTGGTTATGCAGGCCCAGTCCGGGAGGCCCAGCATCCCCAGGTGCTCTCTTCTCTCGACGGTGGCCCACGGGGAACTCTCGAGGTCATTCCCCAGGAGGCAGTCCACGGGGGCATCATCCCGGACCGCCACCTTCAACAGGCCGGAGACCCCTCCCCATTCGAATGGGACGCAGGCCATTTGACACAGACTTTCGGAATTGTCGGCTGAGCGGACGGGGCAGAGAATGTTCGGCAGGATCTGCTCGGGCTTCACCAGGTGACAGCGGACGGCCGTCACACTGGCGCCCGTGTCACGTAAGGCCTCGGCCCGACGCCCATTAATGGTCACCCACTGACCGTATTTCCGGGTGTTGGCGGGTAGGGGAGCCCGCGGGACCATGTCTTTTCCCCCGAGGCACGCTAGAACCATGGCGGCCGGTTCCCACTCTGGCCGGGCCGGCTCATATTCTTCCTGTTCCTCTGATAGTCGTTCTTCCCCCAGGGCGGCGGCAGCTACCTGGCGGGGCCTTGGTGTTTGGTTCTGCGGGCAGCTCGGGTCATTGGCGTAGTGGCCGACTCGCTGGCATCGGTGGCACGTGACGTTGGCTCGGAACCCAGGACGCATCGGGGGGTTGCCCCGGCCGGCCGGGGTGCTGGCCACGGGCGTTGCCGGGATGGTGTCTCTCCCTCGGCCCTGGCCTCCTCCTCCTCGAGGACGGTGCTGGCCTTGGTTGCTTCGGTTCTGCTCGTGTGGCCCTCTCCGGCCCACTCGGGTGCTTTCCCATCGGTCAGCTTCGGCGGCGAGCTGTCGGGGGTCAGTCAATTTACTGTCGAGGAGGTGCTGCCTGAGCTCGACGAAACAGTTGTTCGACAGGTGCTCCCATACCATAAGGTTAAAGAGTTGTTCGTAGGTCGTGACATGGCTCCCCTTGATCCAACCCTCGAAGGCTCGGCTGAAATAGTTAACGTACTCCACCCAAGTTGTACCCGGGATCCGGGTGCAATCTCTGAACCTCTGGCGGTACATCTCGGGTGTGAGGCCGTAGCGGGTGAGGAGGGCAGCCTTCATGTGGTCGTAGGACGACATTTGGTGATCTGGGAGCTGCAGCAGGGCATCGCGACCTTCGTTGACGAACCTCCCCCATAGTCCGGCTCCCCAATCACTCCGGTCGATCCGGTGGGAGGTCATGGCGATCTCGTAGGCTTTGAACCACTGTTGTATGTCGTCTTCTCGGACATACTCTCGGACAACATCCTTGGGGATGTGGACTTTTTTCTCGGTTGGCCCCGGGGTGTGCGGTCGCTCAGGCACCCCCGGTTCTTTATTCTGTTTCCGAAGTTCTATTTCCGCCAGTTTGCGCTCGTGCTCGAGTGTTATTCTCTTTTCCTCAAGCTCTCTCTGTCTCTGCTTTTCTTCTCGTTCTTCTCGGAGCCGCATATGCTCTAGATTTAGTTTCTGCTCGGCTAACTTGAGTTCACCGTCCATCTTGAGTCGTGCCATTTCCAACTCGTGTAATCTGGTTCTTTCTCTTTCCTGGATCTCCTCCTGCGAGAGGCCCGTTCCCCGCTCCTCGGGAGCCGTGGCGTTCCCCTCCGGTGTGACACTGTTTCGGTCGGAGGGCCCGGCGATCCCAGTTTCTGTCCACGACTCAAGGGCGCGCTTCAAATCATCTTTTGTACTCAGGCCGGTGGTAGCAATGCCTAGTTCCATGCAGAATTCTTTTAGTTCGCGGTGGCTGTATTCTTCCAACTTATCCATTTGGAATCTTTCAGTGGAACCGCTATCTTTGGCTGACATCGTGGTTTTGTCGTGGGGTGAGCTACTCTCTGTACGATTATGCGTTGATTCGGATCGCGCCGCTGGCCACCAATGTTAGACGGACCGGGAGGGTCGGCCGAGGACAAGGGGAGAGGTCTCCGGGGAGAGCCGTCTCCAGCGATCGTACAGATAAATAACTTCCCCCCCCCCACAGACAGACCCCACACAAGGAGAAGATTTAGCGTTCTTTATATGCACTTCTTAAGGTACGATGAAATAGTACAAGGAGGTCTGGACTCAGAGGTCCCCTCGACTTAGGTCTCTCAGGATAGGGAAAGGGTAGCGGGACAGTCTGTTTACCAGTCTGGTAGTTCGGATGAAATGATGATTAGCTCACAATCCTCGAGCTTGGTGGTTTAGCTGGTACGGACCGCGGCAGCGCCAGCAGGCCCCGGTAGAGATGGTCGGTACACGGTCCGCGGCAGCGCCAGCAGGTCCCGGTGAGGATGGTCGTTACAACGGGCCGCGGCAGCGCCAGCAGGTCCCGGTGAGGATGGCCGATACAACGGGCCGCGGCAGCGCCAGCAGGTCCCGACGAGGATGGATGTTGCAGAAGGCCGCGGCAGCGCCAGCAGGCAGGACGATAGTTCGCAAGATAGGGCTACGGCAGCGCCAGTAGTCCGTCAAGGCTGAGTTCTCTCGGTGTCTCTCGACTCCAGGATACAACTGCCTTCCTGCTCCGGAGCTGCCCCAGTTATAGGGCAGGCGCCCTTTGATGTCCGGACCCTCGCGCTTGGAGGTCGGAGGGCCCGGGATGAAGGTGTCCAGACACCCAGCAGGGGGTGGAGCCAGCGCCTGGGGGAGCTGGAGGCGATCGGCACCTGGCGGGGGAAGAGTCCTTGACGCTTCGTTCTCCCATTGACCTGCCAAGTGGTCCGCTCACCTCCTGGGTGGATGGTGGTGCCGGGATGTCGGGGCCGGCCAGGCCCAGGGTTAGGGTCGGGTGGAGGCCACACGGCCTCGTGGTGCAGGGCCCAAGATGGCGGCTTGACCCGGCCGGGGGAGCCGGTGGGGGCTGGGGCCCTGTCATGCGGGGAGGGAGCGAGCCCTTCGTGTGGCCTGTCCAACACCGGGCCTAGAGGCGCCACTCCGGCTGGAGGACATCACGCTTCCAGGGGATGAGAGAGGGAGGAGCAGTTTCTATCGCACCTCTGAACTCCCCTGGGACGATGGGTTTCGATCGGCCCTCCGGCCTCCCTGAGGGCTGGCTCCACGCCTGCTGGGTGTCTGGGACTCCTCCCGACCCGGCCCTGAAAGGATCAAAAGACAATGGCAGGAAACCTCGACAAGCGACCCCCAGGTGACAAGACCCCTGCCTGCACAGACTCCGGACATCAAAGAGGGGTCGACCTATGACAAGGGGTGCTCTGGGACTGTCCAGCAGATTCGCCTTGGAACATCTGAGCCCTGCTGAGTGACTCGCGGCTCCCTGAAGATCGTAAGACCTCCGAACTTGTGCTTGAGCCCTGCTGAGTGACTCGCGGCTCCCCTGAAGATCGTAAGACCTCCGAACTTGTGCCTGAGCCTGCTGAGTGACTCGCGGCTCCCTGAAGATCGTAAGACCGCCGAACTTGTGCCTGAGCCTGCTGAGTGACTCACGGCTCCCTGAAGATCGTAAGACCTCCGAACTCGTGCTTGAGCCCTGCTGAGTGACTCGCGGCTCCCTGAAGATCGTAAGACCCCCGAACTTGTGCTTGAGCCTGCTGAGTGACTCGCGGCTCCCCCAGACTCACTTTGGTCCCACCGGACCCCACGACGACAAGCGTATCCCCCAGCTCGAGGATTGTGAGCTGTGCGCCGGGAACGCTCCTGCATTTGATCCATATCCCCCCAAAGACTGTCCCGCTACCTCCTACCCCCGCCAAGACTCTATGAGCCCACGCTCTGCTTGTAAATATCTGCCTTGCTGATCATAAAGATCCTACTACTTCGATTTGATAAAGCTTGAATCCTAAGAACCCTCGGTGTGGTGTCTCTTTGTCGTGTGGTGCCGAGTGTACGATCCTAGATACGAGATTCCTCCCCTGCGGAGTCTCCCGCCAGTGCCCGGCTACGATACTTTGAGGGTGGGTCTCAGGATAGTCAGGGCCCCCTCCGGGCCCCTCTGAGGTCCCCTTCTAACATTGGTGGCAGCGGTGGGATTCGGGCCCATAACCTAGAGATCGTACCGTGAACGACTGACGCACTACCGACAAAGATGGCAGAAGGAAGGGCCATGAGCCCCGCAGAAACCAACACCAACAGGGTGTTCCAGGTGGAACAACTAGAAGAATACACGCACAAAGAACTGAAGCAATTCTGCAAAGAACTTAAAATCGCTACCACCGGTCTCAACACCAAAGAAGATTTGCAGAAAGCACTGAAAGCTTGGGTGGATGCCGGGGCCTCCCGCCCAGAAGGCATGGGGGAGCGACACGACGAAGCAGAACCCCCCCAAGGCGAAAGCAGCAGCAATCAGGTGCGAGGCTTCGTGCCAGACGGGGGCCTTTCCCCGGAAGAACTCGCAGACAGAGAGAGAAGTCGCAATCACGAACTCGAGTTAGCCAAACTCAAAATCGAAGGCGAATTGAAATTAGCGGAAAAAAAGCTAGCAGTAGAACAAATGCGCGTACAAGGCGAATTGGAAGAGAAGAAGCTCCAACGGGAGCACGAAGGAAGGAAGCTCCAACTAGAGCACGAACGCAGCTTGAAGGAGATCGAGCTCAAAGCCAGAAACGAGGAAGGGAGGCCCCCGGGGAACCGAGAGGCGGCCTCCCCGGCGGAACAGAAGGTCCACATCCCCAAGGAACTGGTCAAAGAATATTATAAAAATGATGACATTCAACAATGGTTCAGGGCCTACGAGGTCGCCATGACCTCTCATCGGGTCCCGCAGAAGGACTGGGGGGCGGGGCTGTGGGGACAGTTTTTGAGCAAAGGAAGAGACACCCTGCTCGACCTACCCCTCTCCCTGCAGACCTCCTACAGCCACATGAAAGAGGCTCTCCTCACTAGGTACGGCCTCACCCCAGAGATGTACCGTCAGCGATTCCGGGACTGCAGGAAGATCCCGGGCACCACCTGGGTGGAGTATGTAAACTTTTTCAGTCGGGCCTTCGATGGGTGGATCAAGGGCAGCAAGGTCACCACCCTCGAGGAACTCACCGACCTCATGTTGTGGGAACACCTGGCTGCGAACTGCTTTGTGGAACTACGCCAGCATCTGCTCGACAGCAAACTCACCGATCCCCGGAAGCTGGCTGTGGAAGCAGACCGCTGGACCAACACCCGGGTCCCCCGGAGCATTGTAGGGGAATACCCCCGAGCCAGTCAGGGACCACCCCGCCAGAGAGGGGGAGGGAACCAGGGAGGGCAGAGAGAGTCCCAGTCGAGTTCCCCGAAGGCCCAACCTCCACCTTTCCCGGCGCCCCCCCCCCACCAGTCTCCGGACCCCCCGGGAGACGGGGGCACCGGGTAACCATCACTTGTTTCCGTTGTCAGAGACCCGGGCACTACGCCAATGACCCGGAGTGCCCCATGGCCCCCCAGGTCCCCCCTGCTGCAAACCCTGCTAGACAGATAGCCAACGTAGCCCTGGGGGAGGAGGTTGAGGACACCGGGGAGTGGGAACCCGCAGCTATGGCCCTAGTATCCCTGGGAGATAGAGAGATGGTCCCTGGTAGCCTCCTGCCCTCCAACACGAAGACGTACGGGCAGCTCGTCAAGATCAATGGCCACCAAATAGAAGCCCTGCGAGACACCGGGGCCAGCATCACCGGTGTCCTCAGGCACTTAGTCCCCGAGGAGCAGATCCTACCCAACGTCTTTTGCCCCGTAATTTCCGCAGATAATAGAGAGAGTATGTGTCAGGTAGCCCTGGTGCCGTTTGAGTGGGGAGGGGTGATAGGTAAACTGAGGGTTGCCGTAAGAACCTCCCAGCCGGTCGACTGCCTCTTAGGGAACGACCTGGAGAGTTCTCCCTGGAAGGACGTCGAGCGCAAGGCCCACCTAGGAATGATGGGACTCCCCGAGTGGGTGTGCGCCACCACCCGATCTATGTCCGCCAGACTCACCCCCCTGGGGGAAGTCGAGGACACCCCGACCGAGGGAGTCAGAGCAGTCCCCGCCGAGGGTCCTCCCGTCCCCCCATCGGGAGGGTCAGTCGCCAGCGACGAACCCTCACCGTCCGACACCACCCCGGTCCCCGAGTTAGGCGATCTGGCCGAATTGGCCCCGTGGCGCCACGAGGGCGGGCCCACCTGGGAGGAGTTCTGCCGGGAGCAAGCCACCTGTCCTTCCCTGGTCGGACTGCGGCACCAGGCCGAGGGCCAAGCCGCAGGCGACCAAACCGGAACGCACCGAGTTTATTGGGAGGATAACCTCTTGTACAGTGAGCAGAAGTCGGTGGAGCTAGGATCCGGCCGGGTGCTGGTGGTACCCCTACGCTTCCGAGACTTCCTCCTGGGCTTGGCCCACGACGTCCCCCTCGCCGGCCACCTGGGTCAAGACAAAACCTACAGCCGTCTCGTGACTCACTTTTACTGGCCTAGGATGAAAGCAGCTGTAGAAGCCCACTGCAAGTCCTGTCCCACGTGCCAGGCTAGTGGGAAGAGCGGGGGGAAGCGCAAGGCTCCCCTCCAACCCTTCCCGGTCGTCAGTACCCCATTCGAACGAGTCGGAATCGACATCGTGGGGCCCCTGGATCCCCCCACCTCCCAAGGTCACCGTTTCATCCTGGTCCTAGTGGATCACGCCACCCGATACCCTGAGGCGATCCCCCTACGCACCGTCACGGCTCCCGTGGTAGGCCGAGCCCTGATGGGGATCTTTTCCCGAGTGGGTTTTCCCCGCGAGGTCGTGAGCGATCGCGGCACTAATTTTATCTCAAAATACATGACGTCCCTGTGGCAACAATGTGGAGTGTCCTATAAGTTCACCAACCCGTACCATCCCCAAGGGAACGGCCTAGTAGAAAGGTTTAACCGGACTCTGAAAGGGATGATCAACGGCCTAGAAGAACCCCTCCGGCGTAAGTGGGACGTCCTGCTCCCCTGCCTCCTGTTCGCTTACCGGGAAGTCCCACAGAAGTCCTTGGGGTTCAGCCCGTTTGAATTACTATATGGACACCCCGTCCGAGGTTCCCTCAGCTTGGTTAAGGAAGGGTGGGAGGCAGCACCCCAGACCACCCCATGAGATGTGTTCCAATACGTTCTGGCCCTCCGGAACCAGACCAGGAAGTTCTGAGAGCTGGCCGAGGCCAACCTGGAGGCAAGCCAAGAAGAGATGAAGCGCTGGTACGACCAGAATGCCACTCTGGTCGAGTTCCAGCCGGGCCAGCAGGTATGGGTCATGGCCCCCGTGAAGCCTGGCGCCCTCCAGGACAAGTGGACCGGGCCCTTCAAGGTGATTGAGCGGAAGAGCCCAGTCATGTACTTGGTGGACGTCCAGTCGCCCCGGGATCCCCTGCGGGTCCTACACGTGAACCGCCTCAAGCCTCACTTCGTGCGGACAGAACTGAGCCTCCTGCTGGCCACCGATGGCGGGGCCGAAGATGAGTCCGATCGCCTCCCGGACCTCCTGTGTGTCAAGGAGAAGGATGGCTCCGTGGAAGGAGTGAACCTCTCCCCATCCCTCACTGACCAGCAACAAGCGGACTGTCGCCAGCTCCTAGGACAATTCTCCGACCTCTTCTCCCTGATCCCCCGAGTCACCGACTGGTGTGTCCATGACGTGGACACCGGGGACAGCCCGCCAGTAAGACACCGAGCCTACCGAGTCCCTGACCGGGTCCGGTCCTGCATTCAAGCTGAAGTCTCGAAGATGTTGACCCTGGGGGTGATCGAGCCATCCGATAGTCCCTGGGCCAGCCCCGTGGTCCTAGTTCCGAAGGCAGCGGCCCCCGGTGTCGCCCCCGAGCTCCGATTCTGCGTGGACTACCGGGGGCTCAATGACGTCACCCGGGCCGATGCCCACCCCATCCCCCGAGCCGACGAGCTCATTGACCGACTCGGGGCGGCCCGGTTCCTCAGCACATTCGACCTCACCTGCGGATACTGGCAGATTGCGCTCACAGAGGAAGCCAAGGAGCGGTCCGCCTTCTCCACCCCAGATGGGCATTATCGCTTCCGCGTAATGCCCTTCGGAATGAAAAATGCCCCGGCCACCTTCCAGCGACTGGTGAATAGGGTCCTGGCCGGGATGGAACAGTTCAGTGCGGCCTATCTAGACGACATCGCCGTTTTCAGTTCAGGATGGAGTGAGCACCTCCAGCACCTCCGGAGAGTGCTAACCGCCCTGCGCCAGGCAGGCCTCACAGTAAAAGCCAGCAAGTGCCAGATTGGGCAAGGATCAGTAGTCTACCTGGGGCACCAGGTCGGGAGCGGTCAGGTCGCCCCTCTACAGCCAAAGATCGACGCCATCCTAGCCTGGGAACCACCCACCACCCAAACGGAGGTCCGAGCCTTCCTGGGCCTCACTGGCTACTACCGAAGATTCATCCGGGGGTATGGCAGCCTGGTTGGCCCCCTCACCGAACTCACATCCAAAAAACAGCCCAAGAGGGTGCAGTGGACGACTGCCTGCCAGGAAGCGTTCGATGCCCTAAAGAAGGCCATGTGCACGGCCCCCGTCCTCCAGGCTCCCGACTACTCCAAGGAGTTTGTAGTCCAGACCGATGCCTCCGAGCATGGCATTGGAGCCGTCCTGTCCCAGGTGAATGACCAAGGCCTGGACCAGCCCATCGCCTTCCTCAGCCGGCGGCTGTTGCCCAGAGAACAGAGGTGGAGCACCATTGAGCGCGAAGCATTTGCCGTAGTCTGGGCCCTCAAGAAGCTGCGCCCTTACCTGTTTGGCACCCATTTCAAAGTCCAAACCGACCATCGGCCCTTGCGATGGCTCATGCAGATGCGAGGAGAAAACCCCAAGCTACTGTGGTGGTCAATCTCCCTCCAGGGGATGGATTTCACCGTAGAACATCGCCCTGGTACGGACCACGCCAACGCTGACGGCCTCTCCCGGTTCTTCCGCCTCAGCGAAGAGAACCCCCCAAGATGATGGGTAGTTCTCTCCGGCTTTCAGCTGGGGGGGACGCGTGTTAGACCCGGCCTCGTAGCATGGCTCTTCCTGTCCTTGCACTACCTAACCTGGTACCTGGGACCCCAAGCACACGGCCCAGCCGATCCTTCCCACCAGAACACACACACGCGACCCGGGAATCCCCGTCCATGGCCTCTCTCCTTTCGGCCACCCCGGGCACCCGTGCCCACTTCATGCACCAAGATGGCCGCTCGGCCCCAGCACAACCCGGGCCTAGAGGCGCCACTCCGGCTGGAGGACATCACGCTTCCAGGGGATGAGAGAGGGAGGAGCAGTTTCTATCGCACCTCTGAACTCCCCTGGGACGATGGGTTTTGATCGGCCCTCCGGCCTCCCTGAGGGCTGGCTCCACGCCTGCTGGGTGTCTGGGACTCCTCCCGACCCGGCCCTGAAAGGATCAAAAGACAATGGCAGGAAACCTCGACAAGCGACCCCCAGGTGACAAGACCCCTGCCTGCACAGACTCCGGACATCAAAGAGGGGTCGACCTATAACAAGGGGTGCTCTGGGACTGTCCAGCAGATTCGCCTTGGAACATCTGAGCCCTGCTGAGTGACTCGCGGCTCCCTGAAGATCGTAAGACCTCCGAACTTGTGCTTGAGCCCTGCTGAGTGACTCGCGGCTCCCCTGAAGATCGTAAGACCTCCGAACTTGTGCCTGAGCCTGCTGAGTGACTCGCGGCTCCCTGAAGATCGTAAGACCTCCGAACTTGTGCCTGAGCCTGCTGAGTGACTCGCGGCTCCCTGAAGATCGTAAGACCTCCGAACTCGTGCTTGAGCCCTGCTGAGTGACTCGCGGCTTCCTGAAGATCGTAAGACCTCCGAACTTGTGCTTGAGCCTGCTGAGTGACTCGCGGCTCCCCCAGACTCACTTTGGTCCCACCGGACCCCACGACGACAAGCGTATCCCCCAGCTCGAGGATTGTGAGCTGTGCGCCGGGTACGCTCCTGCATTTGATCCATATCCCCCCAAAGACTGTCCCACTACCTCCTACCCCCGCCAAGACTCTGAGCCCACGCTCTGCTTGTAAATATCTGCCTTGCTGATCATAAAGATCCTACTACTTCGATTTGATAAAGCTTGAATCCTAAGAACCCTCGGTGTGGTGTCTCTTTGTCGTGTGGTGCCGAGTGTACGATCCTAGATACGAGATTCCTCCTCTGCGGAGTCTCCCGCCAGTGCCCGGCTACGATACTTTGAGGGTGGGTCTCAGGACAGTCAGGGCCCCCTCCGGGCCCCTCTGAGGTCCCCTTCTAACACCAATAATACACGCCATTAATTTAGCTCTCCAGAGTCCAGGCCCGCAGTATCCATTTGTCAAACATTGTGTAAGGTTCATTAAGAAGATTAACTTGTGTGTTTTTTACCTGCACAGGTAGAGGGCCTAACTTTGAGTGAACATTAGGGGGAGAGGAGGTGGCGTAAGGGCTAGAGTGGCTGACCTTGAAGCTGGGTAACAATGTGCGAGTCTCTGCGGGTGGCTCAACATTCTGTGATTCTGGGCAAATCACTTCATCTCTCTGTGCCTAAAAAGTAGTGTGTCTGTAACGCAACTGATGCTCGTGTAAAGTGCTCTGATACCTTTGGGTCGAGTTTGCTCTGTATAAAACTGCAACAACAACAACAAAAAACTCCCTGTGAAAAGATCCCAGACCACAAGCAAAATGGCCTCCGGCTCTGGCATTCTTGCATTTGGAACACCACAACTGCTGGGGCCAATTTTCTGGTTTAACTTCGCAGGACACTTTGTGCGTGTGGAGACACATTCCACACACGGAGACACCACAAGGCCAGATTTTTGAGGTTTCATTCTAAATCCCCTCCTCTTGCTCAGGTCATCTTAAAGATACAACTGGACCAGAGACTGAATTTATCGACTAGGGGGGCTGCTCATACTGTGTTTGAGTTGTAATTCTTTTACCACCTCCTGGGTTTAGCTTCGACTGATGCTTTTGCAACAGCTGAGAGTCAAGTTTGCAACATGAACAACTCTGGTATCCAAATGGAATGAAATAGTCTTACGCGTTGAAACACCAATAGCAAAAACTGTATCTACCGGGCATGCTGCCTAGGGACCAATTTCTGCTACAGGACCTGGTGTAATGGGTCCTTTATAGCAACCGAACTAGGATACGTGGCATCTAAGCTCAGCTTTGCAACTTCACCTACTTACAGTGGACTCTAAAGCTGGGCAGGGCCACAACGCAGAGCCATTCCCGTTCCAACTGCAGCCCGTTGGCATTGCCATCCGAATCATTGCCACCCCTTTGTGGTCTAGTGGACTAGCTGGAAACTGTGGAAACAAGTGACACTTCTTTTAATCTCGGCCTCTCTTTTGGCCAAATTGTGTGCTCTTGGGCACATTTTGTTTAAAACCTATTCCACTGCCCCTTTTTACAGATTTGAAGTATTTGGAATCCATGTAAAACCAGCTAGTGTGCTTGTGGCTAAAAATGATACTGTATCTTCACTGGGGTTTAGGAGAAATACCCACTCTCCTGGTACATTGACCAACATGCTTATGGTTGTAAATGTTTACCCTTTCCAGCAAGTAGCAGTGTAACAAACTGTTTGATCCTGGGCAAATCATAATCTCCCTGTGCTTCTTTTAACTGGGCTAACAATATGTCAACACTCTGAAACTGGCTTAGCAGGGGCATGCTCCCTGGCAGACCGGTACCGCATAAAGGGCTAAAAAAAAGTGAGAGTTGCTTGTCCTCTGAGAGGGTTTAAATTGTAGAGGAACCAATAGGTGTCCGCAGTGCCTCAGTGGGGCAGCGGCACAGGATTCGAGATTTCTGGACAAACCTGCAAAATATGGGACGGTCGGCCACCTTATGCCCTTGCACGCTCCGTACACACTGCATTTACTACCGGTGAAATACATTCTGCCCACTGCGGTTGAGGAAGGCCACGCGGCGTCTCTACAAGTGATTTTTGGGACAGGCAGACCATGGGCCACTGGAAAAACTGGTGGGGCTACCTGCTGAGGGCATCCGCGAAGTGGGTGTGTGGTGCATAAACACACACACACGTTTGCTTAAAAGGTTTAAATAGGGCTGTATGTACCTGTGTGTACGTATATATATATATATAGAGAGAGAGAGAGAGAGTTAATTAAATACAGTGCTTATCAAGGTAAATTGCTTCTAGGCACTTGAATAAAAGGTGCTTTCATGATCCACCTGGGTGTAGTCTGTTTACCAATAGGCAGTTCATACCTGGTGGAAATAATGCTGTCTCTCGCCTGCTCCTCCGAGCGCACACAAAGGTCTCTTTCAGCAGTGTGTATTTTGTGCCTGCCTAGCAACAGATAAGCCTCTTTCAGTGTCCTCGGAAACAGCCTGACTTCAAAGCAGTCCCTGCTGCCTGCGGCCCGACCGTGTCTGTGTTGTCTTTGCTGAATCTGAGATAAAGTTAAGGCTGGGCATTAATAGCTAACCGCCAGGCCATTAACTTTTCCCTAAACTGGGTCCAGCTGGGACTGGAGAGCTGAGTTGATAAGTTTTAAACTTTCGAGGCTTTTCTGGGGTTGATGGGTGAAGTGAGGTGAGGTGAACTCAATGTGGGGTGCCTGCTTCCAAAACAGGCTGGATTTAAAGCGCTCTTCTCTCCAGGTGTGGTACATTATATATCGGCTCCTGGTATTTATTTTTTTAACATTTCAGTCTGTATTTATCCATATTTATTTTTTGCCCATTTTATTGGTATTAATCCATATTTGTTTGGTGAACAGATGATATGATATCTTGTATATTTCCACATTTATTTAACAGATCAACGTGCACTCATATACCGATGCCTGTCTGCTTTCAGCACATTACGCAGCCAAAAATAATACAATAATAAACCTACATTAAAATATTAGCATAATACCACAAATACATATTGAGATATGCAGTAATTTAAGCAAATCTTATCGAGTTGTGTAACTCCCCAGGCCGCCAATCTGTACAGCGATTGACCTGCAAGTCATTATTCTCAGCATTTAGAGTCACTCAAAAGAAGCCAAATTAACTGTATTTTTCCACCTTTAAAAGTAAATACAGAAAGGAAACGCAATAATTTCTGTCTGTATTTTTCTGTAAAAATCACTAAAAGCGGAAAACAGGGAGCCCTAGTTATATAGTTAGTATAGTTCAGCTGTGGTGCCCTAAACGGAAGTAAATCACTAAAATTAAGTAGTAAATCTACCCCCTTAAAAGCCCTACAAATGTCTGCAAATTTAGCCATGGGACCGAGAAAGGGTGTCCAATGCAATTTCTGGAGGGCTGGGTCCATTTCAGATTTTCACGCTGTCCAGATTAGATACATTTAAACGCATAGAATCTAAATGGAACATGTTTACTTAACAAGCGGAGAGGCTGAAAATCTGCCTCGGATCCGGCCCTTCTGGACCTTCCTTGGACACCCTCATGTCTCAAGGAAGTGCTGTAGACGCGCATTCCCACTGCAGACCTATGATATAACTTGTGGTGGTTCAATGAGGGTCCAGAAACTCTGGCTCCTTGCCAGATTTTAGAGGCAGCCACACAAGGTAATTTTCCAACCGATTCATGTGGTCAGGGATAACCCAGAAAACCTGGCATGGATCTAGCTATCCTGGACCTATGTTGGACACCCCAGGTTTCACTGCACTCTTCCAAAGAGAGGTGCAAGATTGTACATCAGGTTTAATATATTTTCAAATTGTGGATGTTGGTGTCTTTCTAACTGAGGAAGCATGTGGAGGCTTGTAGGTAATGAGTTATATTCCAGCACTGAAAGATGCAGCTCCTCGCCGAGCTGGGAAGTGCTTAGAGGGCAGCTGATGGGTGAGTGCCAATTCAGTGGCCGAAAGTTGGATCCATTCAGAAAACCAAAAGAGTGCTGGTGGAATGCTTGAGTCAATTTCAGCCATTGGCAATTACATTGGGCTGAATTCTAGTCCATTGTTTTTCCGCCCACTGTGTCACTCTACACAAGAACTACCCGATGCAAATCAGACTTGAACCTGCTCCAATAGTTACCGTCCAGCCCAAATCATGAGCCAAAATCCCATTTAATAGGGAAAATAAGCGATCCCAGACTGGTTTCAGCCAACTGGGGCTTCATAGGTGAGATGCACAGAGTCCAATGGCACTGTGACCACTACGCCCAAGGCTGATATCCAACTGAGATATCTATAGTTTGCTTCATATAAACCTGATAAAGGCTCATATGTTCTCATATACATGTGCTGAAACGCTAAACTCAAATTTAGAATACTCCATTGATAACCATTACGTCTTCATTAGATGCACATTGGAATTGTCAACAGTGCTCGGTAGAGTGTCACGGTATCGATCATCAATGCTGAAAGCGAATCACAAAATCATTCCCTTTTATCTCTACTCAGGAGAGGAAAACATTATCAAGTAATTTTTAATGGGCTCTTCATTTAGATCACTACAAAGGCCCTTGCTCTAAATGGGCAGTAACCCTAATTGAAGAGAAAACAGCAATTTTCACCCCAAATGAGGTTACGAATAGTCCATATTACCGCACGGAAACCCCACACAGCCTTTCCCAGGTAAAAATAGTGGAATTTGTGCAGACAAAATATTGCATTTTCCATGTTTTGCAGTCCACTATGAGAAAACATGTAGTTTTCTTCCTGCTGGACACCTGGGGCCTGAAAGTCCATTCAATGTACCCTTTTCTGCCCTCCATAGCGCTCGAGCGCCTCCTCTTCGATCTTCGAGGCGCAAGAGAGGTAGGAGGCGCTGCTCGCAGGGTGTGCTCTCTGGTGATGCTTCCTCTGAGAGATGAGGGGCTTGTTTGTTCTTCTTTAACCCCTTCGCCGCGGCAGGAATTCCGCCGCGGCGCTGGGTGGGGGTTTGGGGGCAGGTGCGGTGGCGCTGTGCTCATGACGGAACAACTCCGTCACGAGCCACGGTTGAGCTGTGCTCATGACGGAGTGGTTCCGTCACGTCTCCGCCCACTACGCTAATCGCTCGCACAGGCGCAGCATGACGGAACCACTCCGTCATGAGCACAGCGCAACCGTGGCTCATGACGGAGTGGTTCCGTCATGAGCGGGGAAGGGGTTAATGGCGTCAACGGTTTCCCTGTCAATCCAAATGTTTTCCAGTCCCTGCTCTTTAGACTTCCTTCTCCCTCTCAGGTGCAGCTCTGTATGTGACCTTCTAGTCACAGCCGCCCTCTTACCTTAATGCTCCTTGTCTGCTTCTCTCTCCCCATCGGTTGCCATGGTACTGCTGGAAATGCATCTTGTGCAGCCAGTCGGAAGCCCCTCTGGGGCTTGTTTCTGATTGCACCATAGAGCAGGCTTCTTTGTGCCTCGTGCCCCTGTGCCCCTCGGACCCCTGTGTGCCTCGGAGCCCTGTGTGCCTCGGTGCCCCTCGGAGCCCTGTGCGCCTCGGGCCCCTGTGCGCCTCGGGCCCCTGGGCGCCTCGGGCCCCTGTGCGCCTCGGTGCCCTGTGTGCCTCGGTGCCCTGTGTGCCTCGGGCCCCTGTGTGCCTCGGTGCCCCTGTGTGCCTCGGTGCCCCTGTGTGCCTCGAGGTGCCTGGTGGCAGCTGATGGCTGCACCGATGAACCTATGATACAATGTGCACATTATCAATCAATCTGGATTTGTAAAGCGCAGCAAATCACACGTGAGGCTCTAGAGGCGCTGGCATTAGGCGGATTAACCCCCATCACTGCGTGAATGATACAAATGATTAAGCCACCCCCCTGTATCCGCCATTTAGAAACGCGCCTGCGCACCGAAGGTCGTGCCAAGGATCCATTCGTATCCTCTGCAGTTCACAACATCCCCCTGGATCAGCATGGCCAGTCCATCTTTGGCACCGTGCCAAGTGGACAATCCTGACTGGACACTTTACCAACAGGCTGAAACTACTGGGAAACCCATCAAAGATGGGCACCTGCTTACTGGTTACTTAAAACTGCAGATTTTAAAGGGAGCCGTCCATTTACCCCAGTCCTGCACCTTTAGCAATCACCAACATCAGACATTCTAGAATGTTCCTGTGTTTGATGATGTCATCATTGTGGATTGAGATGTTTTGTGACTTTATTCACCAGAAAGTAGTTTTCAAGACAGAAAGCAATCCCATGTCCCTTACAGAATACTCCTTTTCATGCCACTATATTCTCTGAAATTATCTTTTATCCACAAATTCAGCCGGATTTGTGTCTTTTTAAGACTTCTAATTGTTGGGTAATAAAATAAGGGTCTAGACTGGGGAAAAAAACCGTCTTATTTTGTAAAATGGCCGCTTGCGTTATCGCTCTGCTCTCTTCTAGCTCGAATCACAAAGTGGGGTCTGATAATAATGTATGTTTTATGCAAAAAGCTTCACACTCACTTCCATTTTACCATAATTGCTCTTTCTAGGATGAAAATTGCCCCATCCCGCTGGGATTTCATGCCTTGCAGATGTTCCATCAGCGCGTCTTTGACAATCGCAAAAAGCATATGTGATATGGGGGGGGGGGGGAGCTTTCTTCCACCATCCCCCCACAAAATTTGCTAGAAATTGACAAAATCAGTAGAGCCCATGAGAGAACAGCCGTGTTACAAGTATGCACTCACCGCTGGAGAGGTGCCTGATGGGAGGTGGAATATTAAAGAGCGGGGGAGGGGCATGAGCGCCCCTTCGCAGACCGTTTATCGAATCCTAACACGCTACGCGGGGTTTCAGAAGCTGCTAGAATCAAAAACGCCCAAAAGCCGTCGAATATGGGAGCGATTAGGCAGCTGCGTGAACGTGGCGGCGGACCCTAGTAGGCGGGCCAGCCCAATGGGCTCTACCGAGCTACGCAATCAGCGCACAGCAGGGGTCGCTCCACAGAGTGAATTACTAACTTGCCGAGCATAAAATGACCTTTTATATGATTCAATGAGGATAATAGGCCGCCTTTGTTAGGGAAATTGCATTCCAAACCTCCACGACCCCCAGCCCCCCAGCTGTCACACATCTCTTCAGCAGGAATTCCTGTTTTGAAGCCATGGCCCCCCACAATACACTTTTTGCTTAATTTTTGGGGGGAGTTAAGGAGAAGGGAGTAGCTGTGTTAGGCTGAAGAGACTTAGAATATCGTGCTTGTGTCTTAGCAATCACTTCTGGAGTGTTGGGGTGTCTGGGAACACCCCCTCCACACCTTCTAACTGCACTTTGGAAACTGAGCTTTAGTTTCATTGCTGGCCCAGAGTGAGAGAGCGAAAGACAGACATGAGAGAGAGAGAAGAGAAAGATGGCAAAAGAGACACAAAGAAGGAATGTGGGGACGGAAAAGAACCTGCGAAAATGAAACTAAGAGGCGGGGACCTGAAATACCACCTTTGTTTTTACTTGAGGAATCTTAAAGTGAGATGTGTGAACACCTTTACAAGTTGGTGAAAGGCTGCCTGATGGGGTAGTGAGCTCTTGAACTGACCGTATCGAGCATTGGTAAATGCTGGTTGTTTCGGTGGCTGATGGTTAAGTGGCATATGATGGATGGTGTGTGTTGGTTTGTGGTGCTTGAAAATAACACGGAGAATGGTGGGTGTTGGGAAGTACTATGGGAGGTGGGTTTGCATATGAGGGGTGCTTTGTTGGTGCACGATAGTTGGTGTGGGCATTTCACGGTGGATGTATGGGTGTGATTTTATAAACATTTCCTGGGTGTGTATTGATGAGAGGTGGAATGTTGGGTTTAAGTCCCACATGATATGGTTTGGGTGGCTGTATGTATGAAGGTTTACGCGCTGGCATTTTATGGTGGATGTGGTGGTGAATGATGTTGGTTGTGTAGACGCAAGATAGTAGTTGTGTTTGACTGATGTACTTATGTATTATGTAGCGCACTACTGTGTTTCAAAAGGTGCATGGCATTGCGTGTGGAGAGAGAAATACACACACATATATATTATATATATGTGTGTGTGTATTTATATGTATATATATATTTATCTCACCAAAAGGGTTTTTCAAAGTAAACAAAGGTTCATTAGTGGTCACATATGCATCGACGCGTTTCGACTAACAAAAGTCCTTCCTGGAGTGCGGCATCATCTTCTCTGGTGATTGACCGCAACGCCAGCACCATCTGTAGTAGTGTGTGCTGTTTGGGACTGTTTTAGTGAACAATATATATATATATATATACATATACATATACTCACTCACTCACTCACTCACTCATGGGACAGCTAGAGTAGATCTGAGACTGAGTAAATAGATGAAAAAATTAGACAGAGGGAAAGGCTGCTAGAGAATAGGGAGGAAAGAGAGCAAGAGAGAGAAGAAAATAATTTTCTTTAAACCAGCGAGTTGCCCCAGCAGTAAACGTCTGGCAAGTGGGAGTCTAATTATGGCTTCTTGCTTTAATCCTGTGAAAAATGCGAGGAACGCCTGCCTGCCTTTGTTGAGGTTTGGCTCTCGCTGTCTGGCAGGAAGCAAGCGAGGTGGATTAACATTAAAATCAAATGTTTCATAAAGCGCCCAGCGGACGTGGTAAGAATTCCTCTAGCCGCTTCAGCCTCCAGCACAGATGTCTCTGCATGTAATTAAAAGAACACAACAAGCAGAGTCGATTTTTTAAATTTTTTTATTAATGTAGCAAAAGGAATTGATTTCTATGATAGTTGTCTGCTTAATTTCAGATTGTCTGGCAGGGTGGTATGCATGTTGTGTGACAGAGATACAATATTATTGTGTTATTTCGTGTCACATGGTCACGGATGCAGATTAAAACCTGTGTTTGCAAAAACCAAGATAAAGCATTCTCACAGTCTAGGCCTGACCCCACAGATGTAACAAACATCACGCAAGGACCCCCCTTGTACCTGACCCCCCCTTGTCCTGACCCCCCCTTGTCCTGACCCCCCCTTGTCCTGACCCCCCCTTGTCCTGACCCCCCTGACAAGGGGGGGTCAGGACAAGGGGGGGGTCAGGACAAGACCCCCCCTTGTCCTGACCCCCCCTTGTCCTGACCCCCCCCCTTGTCCTGACCCCCCCTTGTCCTGACCCCCCCTTGTCCTGACCCCCCCTTGTCCTGACCCCCCCTTGTCCTGACCCCCCCTTGTCCTGACCCCCCCTTGTCCTGACCCCCCCTTGTCCTGACCCCCCCTTGTCCTGACCCCCCCTTGTCCTGACCCCCCCTTGTCCTGACCCCCCCTTGTCCTGACCCCCCCTTGTCCTGACCCCCCCTTGTCCTGACCCGCCCTTGTCCTGACCCGCCCTTGTCCTGACCCGCCCTTGTCCTGACCCGCCCTTGTCCTGACCCGCCCTTGTCCTGACCCGCCCTTGTCCTGACTCGCCCCTTGTCCTGACCCCCCCCTTGTCCTGACCCCCCCTTGTCCTGACCCCCCCCTTGTCCTGACCCCCCCTTGTCCTGACCCCCCCTTGTCCTGACCCCCCCTTGTCCTGACCCCCCCTTGTCCTGACCCCCCCCCTTGTCCTGACCCCCCCCTTGTCCTGACCCCCCCCTTGTCCTGACCCCCCCCTTGTCCTGACCCCCCCCTTGTCCTGACCCCCCCCCTTGTCCTGACCCCCCCCCCTTGTCCTGACCCCCCTTGTCCTGACCCCCCTTGTCCTGACCCCCCCTTGTCCTGACCCCCCCCTTGTCCTGACCCCCCCCTTGTCCTGACCCCCCCCTTGTCCTGACCCCCCCCCTTGTCCTGACCCCCCCCCCTTGTCCTGACCCCCCCCCCCTTGTCCTGACCCCCCCCCCTTGTCCTGACCCCCCCCCTTGTCCTGACCCCCCCTTGTCCTGACCCCCCCTTGTCCTGACCCCCCCTTGTCCTGACCCCCCCTTGTCCTGACCCCCCCCCTTGTCCTGACCCCCCCCCTTGTCCTGACTCCCCCCTTGTCCTGACACCCCCCTTGTCCTGACCCCCCCCCTTGTCCTGACCCCCCCTTGTCCTGACCCCCCCCTTGTCCTGACCCCCCCTTGTCCTGACCCCCCCCTTGTCTTGACCCCCCTTGTCCTGACCCCCCCTTGTCCTGACCCCCCCTTGTCCTGACCCCCCCCTTGTCCCGACCCCCCCTTGTCCTGACCCCCCCCTTGTCCTGACCCCCCCCTTGTCCTGACCCCCCCCTTGTCCTGACCCCCCCCCTTGTCCTGACCCCCCCTTGTCCTGACACCCCCCTTGTCCTGACACCCCCCCTTGTCCTGACACCCCCCCTTGTCCTGACACCCCCCCTTGTCCTGACACCCCCCCTTGTCCTGACCCTCCCCCTTGTCCTGACCCTCCCCCTTGTCCTGACCCTCCCCCTTGTCCTGACACCCCCCCTTGTCCTGACCCCCCTTGTCCTGACCCCCCCTTGTCCTGACCCCCCCTTGTCCTGACCCCCCCCTTGTCCTGACCCCCCCCCTTGTCCTGACCCCCCCCTTGTCCTGACCCCCCCCCTGTGCTGACCCCCCCTTGTCCTGACCCCCCCCTTGTCCTGACCCCCCCTTGTCCTGACCCCCCCCTTGTCCTGACCCCCCCCCCCTTGTCCTGACCCCCCCCCTTGTCCTGACCCCCCCCCTTGTCCTGACCCCCCCCCCTTGTCCTGACCCCCCCCCTTGTCCTGACCCCCCCCCTTGTCCTGACCCCCCCCCTTGTCCTGACCCCCCCCTTGTCCTGACCCCCCCCTTGTCCTGACCCCCCCTTGTCCTGACCCCCCCCTTGTCCTGACCCCCCCCCCTTGTCCTGACCCACCCCTTGTCCTGACCACCCCCCAGTCCTGACACCCCTATTGTATGGAATAGTAGTTGCATTTATGTCGCGCTCCACACACCTGATGAAGCTCCAGAGTGCTTTGGTGATGGTCACCAGGGCACTACATAGCTTGTGCTTGCTTGGATTGGTGCAGGGTTACAGTGTTGTATGTGTAAGATGTGTTTTAGTGTCATGCATGAGGGCCAGAGTGGTGCTCCAAGCGCATTGAATGAAGAGTGTAGTGGAGAGATAAGATGCTGAAGGCCACATAGACCGGTTGTTTGTGGTTGAAACGGTGCGGTTTCCAAATAAGCGCTACATAGAAGTGTTTTTGTGCTGTGTGTGAGGAACAGTGGCTTCCTCTCATCGTGTCACCGCTGTTGTATTGTTGCGGTTGTGTAGTTGTGTTTATGTGTGGAATTGAGAGAATGGGACTGAGATACAGCTGTGCATTGTGTTCGATGCCCACAGTCCAGGTGAGGGACATACGTTCTTCCTTCTTTGATGGATATCCTGAATGAACTCTTGGCATTGAGACCAGTCACCATCACCCTCTTTCTATCCAGGTGTCCTTACACGTCCTCTCTTTGCGGCGAGGGAGTTTCATGGCTTTGCTCCCAGTGCAGAGAATGAAACTCCACGACAGGTAAGTTCTTGGATTATAGGAAAGTCAGTGGGAGGATGCAAGTGTAGACTGATTACTTAAATTCGCTGTGAGGATTTACTGAAAGAAAGATTTGTGCCATAGATACAGAGCACCCTGAAGGCGGTCTGGCCAGCATAACCAGTCAAGCGCTTGGCGTGGTGGGAAAAGTGGTCATGAAGACCTAAGTGTATTAGTTGTCTGGTTTCAGCCCTCTAGATTTAGTAAAGTTTGCAGAGTAGGAGGGTTTCAGCTTCTATGATATCTGCTAGTCCAGGTGGGTCTCAACTAGGGTGGTGTTACCCAAATATTCTGTTGAAAAGCCCAACCAATGGTTGGCATGGTCTAAAAGGAGCTTCTTGTGACATATGTCACTTCATGAGCGAGTGAATGACAGTAGTCCAGATCACTCCCCTGTTTCTCCCTTCCCCTGTTTCTCCCTTCCCCTGTTTCTCCCTAGGCTGGAATCCATGCCAGGTATTCAGATACCCTCCTACTGACAAGTAAAATATTCCCTTGTAGATTTATTCCATGGTTTACGTCCAAAGTGGATCTCCTGTAAGCCTAGCCTGGATCCGGACCCTGCCCGCCCAGGCGCTAAACCAACAGCGCGCATCATCGTCGGTATATGGGAGTTATCGCTGCATCACCGAGCCTGAGCGGCTTAACATTCCGCGGGTACCCATGTCATACCCTGCGCGGGGACCAATACTGTGCTCTCCCCGGGGAGCGGACGAGGGGAGAGACTGTGGGGCGGGGAGCTTATCCCTCTCTTTGTCCATCATCACAGCCATGAGCTTTTAAGTGAGAAGAGCCTTAACAAAGATGGCGTCCTTGGTCCTTAAGATAATAGAAGCCTTTACAATTTCACGGATAAGAAAGCTCTGGCAAGTGCAAAAAGCGTTTCTTTATTTGGAAAGCATCTGAAAATGAAAGTTTACGCTTAGTATGTTTTTTGTTAGTATTTTGTGTTGAAAAATAAACTACTACTTTCAGTGCAAGTGGCGGCAGGATGCTGCAAATAAACCAATAATAATTAAGGGTCCTGCTTAGATCACATATTGTAAATTGATACTTGTATAGCGCACTACTCACCCGCAAGGGTCTCAAGGCGCTTGTACGAATACCGCTGTGGAACCCATCCTGGCTTTCCCTGTGAGGCGTCCACTCCTGGACACCCCCAAGGTGGAGGCCAGGCATCCTTAGCGTTGTGGGGGCCGTTATGGAGATTAAGCAAGCTATTGCCCAGAGTTGCAGATTGGGACTCCATGATTGGAATGGCACCGAGGCGAGAATTATCAGGTCCGTGGAATTTTTGAGCCCAAGACCCGCCGAGGCGGGGAATTGAACCCTGGTCCCGGGCCAGACCTCTGCATCAGTCTGCCGCTCTAATCATTGAGCCCTGTTTTCCGTTTTTACTGACTTTTACAGATAAATACAGACATAAAACCATTTATTCGCTTGTCTGTATTTATTTTTAAATGTGGATAAAAACGGAAATTGGGTGCTTTTTGAGTGATTCTAAATACACGTTGCCATGACTGCCAATCCAATAACTGTGTGGATTGGTAGGTAAGGGTGTTAAAAAAGAATGGAATTTTAGTAAAGAGGCTTTAACAGCAGTAGATGTGCACAAAGCTGATACTGATATCTGCATATTTTCAAATTTGCCATTGATTTTTCTTCTGCGGGTGTTCATATCACTGAAACCTGGCAGGCATTCAAGCATGACTGCATATTTATTGGTTAAATAAATGTGGAACCAGTTTCAGCTTCACTTTTTTTCACAAAACCCTTAATAAATATGGATAAATACAGATAAAGTTGAGAAAAATAAATATGGATAAATACAGATGGAAATGACAAAAAAATGAATACCATATAACCGGGAGCCCTAATAATAATACTGTAGATCAGATAGAGGAAGGAAAAAACATGCAGATATTCTTGAAGGGGGGGGGGGGGGGCTACGGTTACCAGAAGAGTCCACGTCACTGTGGATGAAATGCTCCTGTCCTGGGTTTTCTGTTGCGAACCTTTGTAGTCAGTGAGTTTAGTCCGGTTAATTGAATTGAAGGAGATCTGGACTACAAATACCAGAATGTATTAGGCCATGTATTAAAAGCCAATGGCTGAAGCATCATGTCCTATACGGCATAACTTCTTCACAGGCATAAAATGCTATATAGATGCGAGTACAAGATAACATAAAACTACCTGCACATTGTCTCATATACTCCCCAATAGTCTGCATCTAGTGCAGGAAACACAAAAATGTGTAAAAACGTAAAACAAGCATTGGCAAAGCCAGTAAGTCTGGGTTTAAGGTGCCAACTCATGCAGCTAACACACTAGAGTGAGAAATTTGAAAAAGGAAAGTAGTTCCGCATGGCATTCAATGCAAGCACTTGAGTGGAGGTGGAAGCATACACTCAAACATCCCATAGGATTAGGTGACAGGTGATTACTCCACGTAGTGGCCAAGACGTGATTGGTCTAAAGGGGCTGAATGAAAAAAACAGTAGTTGAAAAGGGTGGTAAAGTGTTAGCAATAGGTCTGTTCGACAGCGGTGCAGCTGAATTCCCAGATGTAAATAGCGCCTTAGCGTCACCCCAGTCACGTCCAAGTGACACTTCAGCTTTCTGCTAGTGGGGCAGCTAGTCAGGCAGTTGGCAATTAATGAGAAGGAAGGCAGTAGGGGGTGATTTCCAAGTAACCCCACCCTGCTGGGTTAGCGCTGGTCCCCCCTGCTGGGTTAGGGATGGTCCCCAGCTAGTTTAGGAGGGCCCCCTGCAAGTGTTGGAGCACATCACCAGCAAGGAGCGGTAATCTTGAAGATGGGAACAGCAGCAGGACCGTAGAAGCACCGGTGGACGGCCCTGTGGAGGCTGGGGCACCCATGTAGGGTTTGAACTCAGCAGACCAAGGTCAAGGAAGAGGCAGCTCGTGAAGGATTCCAGGGCTATAATGGAAGAGTCAGTCAACAACAACTTTCCCATTAAAGTGTTCATGGTGTAAGGTTCCTCCCCTGTTGTACTTGCACTAGGCTTTGCTCTCACTTTTTTCCTCCAGTCCCCTTGTGTTAGTTGTGGAAGTTTTGTGCTCGTTTTTCCTTTCCCAGTGTTGGTTCTGCAGTGCTCCTTTCTGCTTGTTCCATGTTTGAGGGTTGTATTCCTGTCACCGTTGGGCTTGTCGTCGCTTCTGCTGTGGAGAAGCAGGTATGTTGATGTGGGGCGGTGGTTCCCTTCAGAATGAATTGCATGCTGTGGTATATTGTGCATTATATGGCGTGCAGTGGTTCTCCTATTCTGCTCTGCCAGACCGTGCCTAGACTATCCATCCAACCTCCATGGTTGTAACATCCATGCGGGGTCCAGTCCGAATCATATATTCTTCACTTAACCCCTTCTCTTCCCTTGAGTATATCCTTGGGAATGAGTTTCCATTCCAAGTCTGAGATTCGTGTTAATGACCTCCTGTGCAAACCCCTAATCTTTATAGCACCCAGTCACGGCTGCCATCTTTGAATGTATTTATTTATTTTTTACAAAGCCCCATTCAAATATGGCTGCCTTGCATGTGCACACATCCATGCGGCCATCTTTGAAAGGGCTTTCATAAAGTATAATAAAAGCCATTTACAGATGGCTGCTATGGATGCACGCGCCTCTAAATGAAATTGTTACAGTGCAAGAGAGTTGGGGGCAAGTGAATGTTGGGAGGGGTGAAGAAGGGATTAATTATCTGAAGGAATGGGTAACAGGGATGGCTGAAGAGGGAAAGAAACTACCGCATCATAAGTAGGGGTGGGCGGAATTTGCAAAGTCGCGCTACGCAATGCTCCGCGAAATGGTAAAAAATATCCGCGAGCACGCAAAAGTTCAGCGAACACGCGGAATTGCTTGATCCACCCGTTTGCGATGCTTTTTGCCTGTTGGTGAATGCTGTTTGCGTGCTCGGGGAGAAATATCTTGCGAACACGCATTTTAAAAGCACCAACTAACAAAAAATTCTGCGAAACCACGGATGGCGGAATTTTGGTTAATTCCGCGTTCTCCGTAGAATGCAAAATTACCCAAATTCTGCGAGCAGAACGGAATTTACCGCCCAGGCCTAATCATAAGCAATGTACTGTACGATCTCACCAGCGGAAGGATACGTGGCATCCAGTCAAAACACTGCGAGCCTGGAAATGCTGTTGGGTGGGACAAACACAAGAATAGAGAGGAAACATCCCATTCAGGGCAGAGACTTGAGATGGACAAGAAAGTCGCCCACCCACGAGTAAGTATCGGACCCAAAGCCTATTATGAGTATTGTATTGGGGACAATAGATCTTCAACTACAGCTAAAGCTCTTTATTGGCGAGACCCAAAAATTTGCGACTTTTTAAATAATTTGTTAGACTCAATTACCCCTTTGGATGTAAGCAACGAAAAGTACATTAGAGATCTAAAAAGACTTTCTCATATTTCTATGTTTGATAACATTTCTTCTTTTTGTATAGTTCTGATAGCGTCAGCGCAACTTCCGAGCACTAATACAGATGTATTTCTATATAAACAGTGCTCTAAATAAATACAGCAGTTCGTTCACTCGGTGATGACTAGATTATATGCCTCATGATGTATTTTTAATGCACCACAAAGGATGTTCATATGAGTTTAAAATATAAATGATGCCATCCCAAGTGTCTAGCATGAACTAATTTATATTTAATTACATGGCAGATATGTACATCTGTTCAGTATAGCACACTATGCAAATGAGTAAATGTTTATGCATGCATGCATTACTAGGTCACTCTTGTCCAAATGGGACTTGGTGGGGTTGGTGATGGGGGTAGATGTACAAAATAAAAACCTCATAGCATAAATGGAAACACATTTCTTGCCTTAACCAGAGGCACATAAGTGAAATTGGATGTTTTATTAGAAACAAAAACATGATTACATAAATATATGTAAATTTAAAATGTATACATACATTGAATGCGGGTGAGGCCTCATGTTTACAGTAGGCCTAGGCGTGAAATTCTGCTCAGTTTGCAGAGTTTTTCCCACATCGCTTTGCACACGGAGCTCCAAAAAACTCAGCAGAGCAGAGTTTCTTCCTCGCTCGCACGCTCCAACACTAAGTTCGCAAGCGATAAGAACCTTACTCCAGACTACCTCCTGGCGAGATTTCTCAATGCGGGCGGTCGCGAATGGTCGCTACCGCTTGCGGGGAGAAATTTTTGTGTTCATGTTGAGGAAGCTGCAACTCAAATAGAACATCGAGTCGAGCGGCACAAAAAAGCAGCACCCTCTTGTGCTGCCGTTGGCACTAATTGTACAGCGTGGGACAAACACCCGGCACTAAAAATCGGCACGAACGGCCTGACATAATGCACTCCGCCGCTTGCGGAATTCCATGTAGTGCGGCAGAGTTCTTTGGTCCGCAAATTCTGCCCAGGCCTAGTTTGGAGAGGCCGCCTGATGAATGATGTCACAATAATTTCAAAACCCTAGTAGACGTCATCACACATAAACATTCCGGAATGGCAGTTGATGGCGCTTATTAAGGAGGTAGAAGGTGGGCTGCAGTGAGATCCCTTTGGAGCAAATAGAGAAAAAATGTTTCTAGGAGGTTGATGCAGCCTTGCAAAGAAGGTGACCTTATAGAAGTCAACAGAAGCATGTTGCTTTTTTGATTATTAATATATATAAAAAGAGGGTGACACCCACCAAATGAGGGTGAGTTGACAGGTGAGATTATTAATCAAGTTTTTTCATCAAAGTTTTAGCTATAAATTAGGCAGACCACCAGGGGGCGTAGCCGTGGAGACCAAGATGGCGGACGCGTTTCTGTAATGCTTTCGGACTCCTCTACCATCTATCGTCATCCTGGGGCATACCAAGCCTAACCCCCTCTGCTAGTCGACAGCCAGAGAGGCCTGCTGTCGGACAGCCCCCAAACCTGTATCGCTGCCTGTTAGTGACCGTGGCTGTTGAGCGGCTCAGAGGCGCCCCCCTCAGGCGCTCAGGGAAAGTAGTGTGGGGGTGGTGGGGAGTTCAGGGGAGAGGGGGTTGTTTCTGAAAGTTTTGTTTATCCATATATTCTAGCTTTATTCCTCCTTTTCGCGCCAGACATAGCACCATGCATCGACCCTCCCTACACTGATGGCTGCGTCCTTGGCGCCCATGCCCAGCATTTACCTACACAGAATCCCCGACTAACACTGAGGCAGTGTAGGTTCATGTGTTGGAATGTCAACGGTCTTCTTGACCGGCTTAAGTGGACATCGGTCCTACTGTTAAACGGTAGCGGCAGTTTCAGTCGATAACCTTTCAAGTATTGCCCGGCGGTAATCGCCTCTTATACCATTCGATGTTAAACCAATAAAGAGGCAGGCGCCGGAGACTGGAAGGCAGGAAACAAAGTTTTATTCCGTCGGAGCAGAACACATCAGATCAGACAGCAAGGTATCGTCACGAGGTGCTCTAACCACATCTCTGAGGCCTGGCCTCTTATACACAGGTTTATCACACATGGCACATTCTTGAGATTGTCTTGATACAAGAAAGAACTTCCTCGGAATCCCCACTTCGAGCTCGTTCCCACACATATCTTCAGTGGGAGTCCCCACCCCACCCACAGTAGGAGATGGCTATCACACAGCAGGATATTCCGCCAATTCCCGGGGGTGTGTGTGACCGGTCGGGTCTCAGGGGGTGGGGGGCCTTGATCTACTGTAATCCCTTTGATGTGGGGAGTTTCCTTTACAGTAGGGACAATAAACTGCATCCGCAGGGCTAGGTGATGGCCTGGGATCGGTTCGGACAATGGGGCGCAGAGGAAGGGGGTTATCAAAGAGATGCATGACCATGTATGGGATGTCGGTCAGGCGTGGGATGCGGTTCCATGGCAGGGTTGCGCAGAAGGAGAGGGTTTATGGCCCGTGTACGAGAGAGCGGGGGTGGCCGGCGCGCGGGGGATGCTTGCAGCGCCAGGGGGACGCGCTGGCGATCGGCAATGAGCAGGGAGAGACCAGGGTGCCTAATATGGCTGCCGTGCGCTTTCCTGTGTGTCGCGCTGGGGAGAGACAAGATGGCGCAGATAATGTTCAGTTTGTAAGCTAAATTTCCACACTACGTTATACCAAAAACTGCCCACCTGCAGTATTAATGTTGCAAGAGATGCACCTTCTGGGAGCACACTGCCCCCTTCTGAAATGGTATGAACGGGTGCACCATTTTGGGTATGCATGGGGATTGCGGGGGTGGCAATCCTCCTCCATAAGTCCTTTCCGCTGGTGGTCCACAACTGGAGATGTCCAGGGCCATTTTCTAGGGATGAGGGGCTTCACTAGTGTTTCTTCTATAATTTCCTGAGTGTATATACACCGGCCCCGACACCTGCGCCAGCGCTAATAGCACTGGAGAGTGTCATACTAGTACTCCCACAAAGGACCATCAACATTGAAGGTGACTTTAACGCCATACCCGGAGCAAGCCGCAAATCTCGTGCTAAACAACTGCGGCCTTGGATGGGATCTCTGGGCTTGTGCGATGGCTGGTGGGTCTGTCACCGTCATACTCGAGAATATACACACACCTCAGCAGTACACGAGGCATTATCTCGTATTGACCTAATCTGCCTTCCCGCCATGGACCTCATACACCTGGCGGGGGCTACATGTAGTACAGGGCATTTAAATGTGTACTATTCACCTTCACTATGCTTTGTTATTATTGTGATCTGCAAAGTCATATGATGTCATATGCATTCCTCTTTAGAACCACGATGACATCAAGTGCTTTTTTGGTTCCAGAGTATGAGGCTTTGGTCAGTTGCCTGCTCTTCTTTAGACTAATCCGTGGTTGATGCCGCTGTGGGCCCTTTCATTAAAGGATTACTCTTTTTGACTACAACGTGGCTCCAGCATCGTCATTTATTTGGCCGTGTGGAATGCGTGACCTCTGTTGAGTGGCTGCTTTACTACATTCCACCTACATGGTATTTCTGACCACTCACCCATTGTTGGCCAGTTTGGGATGGAGGAAATGGCTCGACGCCCCATCTGGTGCCCTACCACCTGGCATTTTGTTAGTACCGAATACACAGATTTTCTGGAGACAGAAATCTGCACATATTTTGAACTCGACACGGGCACAGTCTCCTCCGTCGGGACCCTATGGGCAGTTGGGAAAGCCACGGTCTGGGGATTCGCACAGGGTATCTTAAACACCAAGAATAGCACAAACTCAGCCAAGTCGCAATACTGGAGTGCCCAATATTAGAGTTAGGAGCAACAGGTAATACTTGCTCCGACTGCTATTCGTAAACGTCCACTCCAAATCTCTTAGATGTCCGTGCGTCAAATCTCCCTTGAAGAGGCCAGGCAATGCTGGAGGGCCTCTACACAACACATCTATGAATGGGTAGATAAAAGCCGGACGCTGCTGTGTTGGTTAGCTACCAAAGATGCAGCTTCTCGGATAGTCTCTGAATTTGTGGATCCATTCGGAGTCTGTAAACAGACAGCCGCAGACATCGTGGTGGCATCTACAGAGTACTAAAAGAGCTTCATGCTCTCCACCCCGAGCCCCAAGAAGAGCAAGCTCGCCCTATTCTCCATGGATTCATCCCGAGGCTCCTGACAGCGTTGCACATCGACCCAGCAGAGCTCCTATCCCTTGATGAAATGAATGATGCGATGAAGGTGGGGGAAATGCCAGAGCCCGATGGGATTTGCATAGAACTGTACCATAAATTCGACTGGTCCTTCCTGTTCGGGGTGCTGGATTGGATTTCGGCCCAGTTTCACAATGTACTTATGATAGCTGTTGTAACTGCCTCTCCCCTCGAGTGGGAGTTAATGGGATGATGTCAGATGCCTTCCCGAACCAAAGGGGCACTAGGCAGGGGTGTCCTTTATAACCCACTCTTCTTTGCGCTCGTCATCGAGCCTTTCGCGTGACTCTTTCAATGCGACGCACGGGTCTAGGGATCGCCATGGCCCGGGCAGGCGGAGGACAAAAGTGCATTTTATGCTGATGACATCATCCTCTTCCGAGCTCACCCCCAGCTCTCGAGCCTCACGTGGCCTGGAAGTACTCACCCTGTATGGGCTGCTTCTGGTCTTTGTGTGAACTGGTACAAATCCCTCTGGGTCCCTATTACAGGGGACGGGAGCACAATAGACCGGCAATCACCCATTCCCATCCAGAGGCTGAGTTTCTTAAAGTTGAGTGTTTATATTTCCAGGGATCCAGAGCTGGCCTGGACACTCAATGTGGAGACCCTCCCCTCACCACCCTCACCACCCTAGCTGAATGGCGACTGGGAGTGGATGGGTGTGCCCAGATGGAAAAGCCAATATCCCTTGCCAGGGGCTGCCTGCAGAAGCATGACCAGATTTGGGGCAAAGATTGGCCCTATTACGGACAGGGCTCTGGTGACTGACAGGGACGGGTTTAGGGGTGCAGGGTGGGTGCATGATGAGTGCTATGGCAATGATATGCCCACAGTAGAATATGCTCTTTTTTCTCGGTTACCAAGAAAACAACAAAGTTGGTTTATACAAAAAACAGGCAGAGCACCATTGAGATTATGACAGAGTTGCAGCATCACTTCCTGTCCTTTCACTCAGTGTGACGTCACTGCACATTACCTTTGCGGGTTAGTACTTTTTCACAACCCGCCCCTACGTTGAAAAAGCTCCTCCTCCCAGTCTGAACAGCCAGGGGACAGAACCCACATACAGTTTATTAACTTCCTCCTGAGTGTGAAGGGGCAGGTGACAGGCTGGAAGCCTGGGGGTTGTTGCTATGCCCCCTGGCATCAGTCCAGCTGACACAGCAGAGGCCTGGCTACCGGGGCCTGCTTGAGATTCTGCGAATCGCTCCCAGCGCCGGGCCTGCAAGTTGCCAAGTCCCTGTCACAAGCAAACGTGGGCAGTGCCCGCTGAGGGCTGGGTGCCAGCTGCACCCTAAGTGCCAACCGGCCGGCCACTGGAGAGGTGGGCTGGCTGCACCATGACCCAAGGTGATCAGAGGAGATGCCCTTGGAAAGAGCCGATGGCTACCTGTTGGGCACATGCCACGCAGCCTCGTCTCGTGTTCCCTTCATAGCCCATTTGCTCTGTTGGTCAAGCATCCAAGTTGGGCACAGTTTGGAATCCATGCTGCGGTTTGGGAGAGCCTTGTTCCTGATGGGCAGTGCCCTCAGAAGGACTTCGGGGATCATTGGAAAGACGTGTTTTGGGAGCCCCAACTTTATATTAATAATTTTCAGCTAATCCAAGCCCTCATGAAGACAAACCAGTTTGAAGTATCAAAAGAAAACTTGAACAAACACTGATAAAACACGTTTTTTTTTATTGTGATATGATCTAGTGTTTTTTGTCGTGCAGCAAACATAATTTACATGGAATTCAGTGTCTAACCACCTGTAGGAAATACACAGTAGTGGTGATTTGGTGCATAATAAATGCAAAAAGCACTTTGAAACATAGCCTAGATTGCTGGATATTCATTACAGTACGAGAAAGGGAAGGCTGCAGGAGACAGGAGAAGGACAGAGGGTGAACAAGAGAGGTGAAGTTGAGGAAGAGAGATTGGTGGAAATGAAAGAGAGTGAATGACACTTGCACATGTTCTTGTGCGCAACAGCCTTAGGGGGGTTTGTTCAGTGCTTAATTTGAGCCGGTGGTTTCCCGTGCTACATGGTGGAGCTGTTTGTGTAATTTAGAGATGAGCACAACACCAGTTGTTTATTATTTAAATATACTTTAAAAATGCTTACTACCTAGAGCCCAAGTTATTCTTAAAGCTTTGGGGCATTAAATAATCTGGGTTGTCACACTTGTAGGAGTGTGATGATTAGGAGCTGTTGGTACTGCCGTTAGCGTTGGAAGGGACAATGGGAGGTGCAAGCTACTGTGGCCCCCCTGACGGGGGCCCTGGCACTTATTATTTTTACAAATTAAACACAGACATTTGTTCCAGTCGTGGGTGGGTGTGGTCCTGAGTTCCTCTGTTGCCTGTCGCCTCCCAGTGGTGGCGGGTGGCCCAGTTTGCACATTTTTAAATCACTGCAGGAAGAGTCCTCGCTGCCTTCCTAAATTCGTGGCGGTCTTGGATGTTTCTTATCTTTGCCAGAAGAGAATTCTAAGTTACGAAGAAGGAAGTCACACCAAGGACTTCTTCTTTTGACCAAATTCAAAACAATTTGGGAAATATAAAGCACATGTAAATACAGGGCCGGCTTTAGCACTGGCGGCGCCCTGTGCGACAATGATTTTTGGCGCCTTTCCCCCCATGACCACCTCCGTAATGGATTCCCGCACTACCACCCTTTAACTGTCTCCATAACCACTCTCTCTCAGATGCATTTAATTCGTTTTATAGTCACTCATAAAAGTGATGGGTGTCAGAGCACTTTACATTGCACACACATTACAGAGACAATCCATCATATATGTGTAAATCAATGTATAGGAAACATTACCTAAGACGTAGGACTACAAGGGATAGGATTTATGTCATCCATACTGGTAGGGAGTATAGTTTAGGGGGGCTTGGTCTGGAGAAGCACAAACTCAGAATTTGAAACGTAACACCATGGTTGGGGGGTTCTCTTTAAGAATCAGAAATTATTTCTGCCCAAATGAACCCTTTTTGAAACATTAGGATAATGAAAGTCTGGGGAAACAATCAATACGCTCTGATCTATACTTAAAGTCTGCATTTCAGTTCTTTGATGATAGTTAATAGCGGACTGTTTTACATTAGGAGTTTAACTAGTGAACTGCAAGTGACAAAAGGAAGTCTCCGACGAAAGTAGTAAACCACAGACCTATTTATGTTCTACTCACTTTGTGATTTGCATGGTACACATTTTTTGCAGCAGGCGAATTAACCCTCTGCACTACCTTTTGAGGAACACCCGCAGCAGTTAAAACTTCCACTAGACAAAACTACGTTTCTCTCCGGAAGAACATTAATCACCTGAGTTAACTTTACATTTTAATTATTGACTGAAAATTGTTGAAGGCCAGGAACGCGGCAGCGTGTGCTTTAAAAACGAATATAAAGTGACAAACGGGCGCCCCTACGCAAAGGCTGCACCCGGTGCGGTGGCACCGGTCGTACCGCCCTAGAGCCGGCCATGTGTTAATACTTTGCTGTTAAGGACCAACCCCAAATTTGGAGGGGAAAATGCTTTACATGGATGATCCTGTCTCACGAGTGGGTACTTGAAAACATACGCAAGATGAAGAAATTGTACTGCCCTACGAATTATCAAGGCTAATGTGCCAACCCCCTTGTTTCTGGTGTCCGGTGATGCCAACTGCTGTCATACAAGTGCTGCCAAGAGATGCCTTGAAAATAAGAGATTGTACATGAAATGTTCTGGAAACAGTAATAATGTGTTTGTTGCGTAAGATGTACAATTCTGCGTACATAATGGGATAAGTTCTGTGTGTGATGGAAGCTTGCACTGCTAATGATCATTCATACCTGTTGGTATGCATGCTTGTGCCACTGAGGACATTACAGAACCTCTTGTGTGTGTGTGTGTGTAATGGAGAGATAAAGTTTTAATGCTGTGCTTTATCTGCTCTGTGTGTGAGGGAAGCTTGTAGTGCTGATGCCAATTCCCTACCTCTTCTGTGTGTGTGTGAGTGAAGCTTGCACTGCTGTGGTGCCCATGTCTTTGTGTGTGTGATAAAAACCTGCATTGCTGATGCCCAAGCTGTACCTTGTCTGTTACTAGGTTTGTGTGTGAAGGAAGCTTGCACTGTTGATGACCTTGTCATTATTCTATGTGTGCGATGGAAACTACGCTGCTGATGCTCATGTGATGCCCATACTTTTTAGGTCTCCGCTGCAACAGCGCATGTGCTCTCACTTGCAAGAGATAATATTTACAAGAGGTTTGCAGCCTGCCCATTGCTTACCTTCATTGGCTTCATTGTCACTCTTTTCTCCCTTTTCATTGGCCAGTGTGTTCTGACTTCACTTCCTTTTCTTTCAGCTGGAGCATGGACCAAGAATGGGTTCCTTCAACTTGATTAGTGTCCTTCCGCTAATTACGCTATGATTGAGGTACTGTGTTTTTTAAAGCACTGTCACCGTGTATTTTAAACAAACGCTTTTCCACTCATTTTGTTTATATTTACTGATCGACAACTGGTGCCTAAACTGTTTGCATTATGTCTGCCTTGAAAACACTGGCCCATTTTACAGCAGCTCGGCTGGTGCTCGGGGATCATGCAGTGCTTAATTTGTGAAAAAGTAAGTGCGGGGGCCCTCGTCAGGAGGCCAAAGGAGCTTGCACCACCCATTGCTCCTGTCAGCGCCGCCTATGACAGAACCAACACAACTACTAACCGTGAAACCCTACAATTGTGACAATTAAGACTTTTCCAGGCCCTTTCCATTTGAGGGCCTTTGTGCTCATAAGTATCTGTTCTTGAGGTTTGTCAAGTAAGGATTAAAGAACAGAAAATACAAGGTATTCTTCAAAGTTGACCAATCACTGTACTCTGTCCGGGGCAATGGTGATCACCGTCTCGTAATTACACAGTTCAATAGCATTTACGAAACAATATGGAACAGAGTGAGGCTCGCGAGATGCTGTCAGCCTGAACTCTTCCCGTGTTCAACCAGCCCTCCTGTAACTGGTCCTTTGAACGAAGCGCTTGTAAAGACATGCAGGTAGACTTCTCCAAAAGTTTGTTTGTATGAACATTGCTGTGTTCGGACATTTGTATTTACAATGCCCTGCGCGCAGTCCAAAGACCGCAATGTTCATACAAACAAACTTTCTGTCCGGGCCAGTGCTGAATTTGGAGCCATTCACTAGCCCATTTTAAATTTCGGGTTCAGAACTGACTTTGTCTCCCTACACCGGCCCATCTTTCCTCTCTGGTTCAGGACAGACTTTGTCTCCCTACACCGGCCCATCTTTCCTCTCTGGTTCAGGACTGACTTTGTCTCCCTTCACCGGCCCATCTTTCCTCTCTGGTTCAGGACTGACTTTGTCTCCCTTCACCGGCCCATCTTTCCTCTCTGGTTCAGGACAGACTTTGTCTCCCTTCACCGGCCCATCTTTCCTCTCTGGTTCAGGACTGACTTTGTCTCCCTTCAGCGGCCCATCTTTCCTCTCTGGTTCAGGACTGACTTTGTCTCCCTTCACCGGCCCATCTCTCCTCTCTGGTTTAGGACAGACTTTGGCGCCGTTCACCAGCCTCGCTTCTGGCTCGCAGTCCCTTATCGACCGCTCCCACGGCCCGCTACGATCAATGATTGATTCCTTAGCTGGGAATCAGCAGTTCTTGCTAACTAATTTATCCGGGGAATGCAGGGTTAAGATATAATGATCCAAGAGTCCTGCAGGATGATACAAAGTCTTCTGGTTACTGATTAATCTCCCGCCTCGTGAATATAGATTTTTGCTTCTTTTCAATTAGAGGCAGCGAGTCAATGGCAGATAAGGTTTCAATGAAGCGCTTGGAACACAAAGGCAAAGGAATCAATACTCTAAGATCATTTAATCATCGAAGAATTGAGCCCCATTAGTATCTAGTTTCAAAACAGATTTATTTGGAGTATAAATAGACATGAAGTCATCGGTCCCATTAGTTTCAGCTGGAATAGCTTACAAAATATACTGGGTACCGCATCACACAGCAGTGACTTGTGTGTCTCGGTTAGTGGGGACTTGTTTGATAACAACCTTGAATAACAGCACAGTTTATTTTTTCTATTTTTCCCCCTTGTGATTTACAAATGTACCATGTGTCATGACGTGTTGAGCCGTGTTCATCCGGCGTCCTCTACAGCGCCTCGACTCTACCCGAAATGGTTCTTTTCATTGAGGTATTCCAAAGACTATCGACTGAATCCTGGCATTGTATCGTCAGTCCGCTCATCTCTCCTGATCGTCACCCAACTCAAACCCTAAACCTGAAACCCCAGCAATCTTTGACTACCCCAGTCCACTCTCCACCTCCCCAATCCCATGTTCAACATTTGTGGGGTGACTCAGGTAGGTCTGTCAAATTTGGCACAATGTTCCCCCAAGTTTCAGGAGCAGCATCCAGTTGGCGTCCTCTTTTCGGAAAATGTATTTTCTGGTAGGCCACCCGCCACGCTTTTATTTATCAGCGTCATCATTAGCAAAGGGGCTGTGTTTTCAGCAGGCAGAGCGGGATACGGTCTGTGGCAGGTGGGTATGGAAATAATCCAAACTGACCCTAAAGCCATTTCTGTTGCTCACTGAAGTCAACCATCTGGGACTCAGGCTGGAATATGTACCGTATTCAGAATCATTTTCCTATCTATTTCAATTAACTACATTTTCTTCGAATTGAACTTTGGGAAAATCATAACTACTTTCCTACCACCAATCTATCCTAAAATTCTGAAATGTCTGAAACCTTGTCACCTTGTTTTAGACTTGTTTAAAAAGCTTACTTTCTGATGTGCACATATAATTGAACTTGTCGGACAGTCATTTCCAGGGAGGTATTTCTAATCCTTCTTGAATTTAAGCCCCACCTCATTCCTTCTATAGTTCTCTGGCACGTCCGCCGCCTCAAACTATTTCCAAATGATGTCTGCCGCACCTCACCTCACCCCACCCCAGGAGGTTGGTTGTTTGTTCCAAAATATTTATTCCTTCATACTTGTATTATTTATTCATCTTTAACATTCTTGTGGTTCCATTCTACCCTTTTAGGTCTGGCTTGACTGCACTATTGTTTGTTGACTTATTGTTCTCAATTCGTTACAATATGCATTGAGTGGGTTTTGGCTATACCTAGAGTTGTATCCGTCTCTCGCCTCACGTTAGAGGGTCCTGAGTGTATCATTCCACCTTCCAGGGCTTTCTTTGGAATGCACAAGGGACTCATTTATTCTTGAAAAGCACATTTAATCATCACACTGTTTGTGACGTTCAGTTTATCTCCTGTTTGCATTGCATACAGAAAACAATCCTTTTTTTTCTAACTTTCCCAAACTTTGGCAAAGCCAAGGGCTGGTTTTAACATGATAAATAACATTTGTGCATTAAACATACTTAAAACTAGGCCTGGGCGGTAAATTCCTTTCCGCTCGCGGAATTTGGGTAATTTCGCGTTCCGCGGAGAACGCGGAATTGCCCAAAATTATACGTTTCGCGGCTACGTGGACTTTTTTTGCTAGTTCGCATTCTCAAAATGCATTTTACCGAGATATTTGCCGCCGAGCACGCAAACACCGATAGCGAACAGGAAAAAAGCTTCGCAAACAAACAATTCTGCGTGTTTGCAGAGATTTTTTACCATTTCGTGGAGCTTTGTGTAGCACGACTACTCAAATTCCACCCACCCCTAACATAAACCCCTTTTTTTAATGCCTGTGTATACATATGTGGGCACATTGAAGCCAGAACGGTTGGGTTTGCCAATGCTTGTTCATTTTGGCACTAGTTTTAATCCAAGGCGGACGGCTCTGATGAACAGCAGGCTTTGTTTCAGGAGCTCGTCTTTCCCCCTGACACCCACAGTCATTCTTTAAAACCTCAAAACACACTTAGCACTGAAATTGTAAGGATTACAGATCTCGGAGACCGCAATGCGTATTAATATGGGAATTTGGTTACACACACTAGTTCTGAGACACACAGGCTTGTGGTTAGGCACACAACCCCTAATGTCTCTAGCGGGTTGTTTCAGCTCACACACAATTATTGGAATAAATCTCATACTGGCCCACACAACTGGCATAAAAGATCTCCCTACAGCAATAGGAAGCGAGTTGTGTTGCCGCCTCCTTGCACCAGACACACTCGCTTGCACACTTGGTGAATCAGTGACCTGTCCTCTTTCACTTTCAGGCCTCGCGCCACGCCCTGTCGAGCCTGGGAACCGGAAGTGGACACCTCCTGTGACTGGCGGAAAGCTCGCCTGTGAGCGATAGTGGGAGGCGGGACCCAGCCCGGCCGGAAGTCACCGTGACCTTGAGTTCTGCATTCTTCACGGCGGGCCTGGGATGTTCTGCGGCGTGTAATGAGCCTCCCTCCCCGGGTAATAAACCTGCACCGACCTTCAGAGAGTGATAACAGGCTCTGAGCACAGGGGACTTTCGCTCCTCCAGTGATTGGTTCTCAGGAGTGGAATGTGCATCTCCACAGATGCAGCGCCTTGACTTTACTCCCTCTGTGCGCTGGATTCAAACTAACCTCTGACATCTCTCTGGCTCGGACAGTACATGAGGAACCGTCTCTCCCCTTCCATCCTTTGCATGTCTCTTCTCTGCGTCCTCCGCGCCCCTACTCTAAGACCCTTTGACGCACGCGTTTACCAGTTCACCAAGGTGACGTATTTACCACGAATGGTAAATATATCGCCTGTACCGAGTTTCAACACAAAATGAGGCACAACATAACACACTGAGTTTCGCATGTTTTGCCTTTTCGATGGGCCGTCTCACTCCCATAATTGTTGTGAGGTTTCTCCTGCTGGAATTTATCCGGAGAAAACTGCGAGGGTGTGTTAATTGTCTCACAACTCGTAAATCCGATCACTATGTAAAATAATCCGATCGCTATGTAAACTCGTGTTTGCACAATTCTCGGCCCTTAGCCGTAACGCATAACAGGGGCCTACACGGGGTCTTGTGACTTGGCGACTAATGCGCCCACTGTAGGGGTCTGTGTTTGACCTCATAGCAGGGCCAGCTTTAGGGCAGTGCGACTGGGCGCTGACCTGTGGAGGGGGCGTCAGCCTCAGGGTTGGGTGCTGTGTTTAGCAAAAATGTATGATTGGAGAGATGAGGGGCACTTATGCCCGGTCGTAGTGAGAGATTCCGAGGAGGCGTTCATGTGGGGTGGCCTCATAGTCCCAGGTTGAAATCCCAGCAGGTTCACTCAGCCTTTCATCCTTCTGAGGTCAATAAAAATGAGTACCATTGAGTTGGGTAACAATTAACATCTGTTATTCAGCGCCAAGATGCCCTTTTTGGTTGAGAGTACGCTTTTTATAAATACAAATGTTGTGTTAGAAGATACATAACAGTCTTATCTTGTTCATTGTATTAATGCAAACTGCACAAGCTCCTTTCCTAGATCACAACTTCTCCTTTGTTTAAATCACATAAATAACGCAAATACAATACGCAAGTCCATAGCCACTACTTAGCACATTTGCCTATCTTACCCCTTGGCTACTACCTCCAAACTGACCATTAGTAACCTTATTTAGACGATAACAGGATGTTTTCAAGTAATTTGATTGGCTGCCACACCCATGCTTGTTTGCCAAAAAAGTCAAACTTTGCATCTGCACCACACCTAATGGCATAGTAGAAAGTCTGGTCAGATAGGAACAGTGCCCCCTGCACTCCTCTGTAGTGTGAACTAATGAGTAATAGGTGGGCCGGATCAATCCGCGTTTGTTGGCGAGGACCAGTAACACCAACATTTGCTGGGGGGGGGGGGATGTTTTAGGGATGGGAGAAACTGCAAAAATAATTTCCTCACTCAGTGTGTAGCCCTTGAGATCATAACATGATGGTGTTTATAGAAGGTGTATTCCCTCACGTCTTGAGGTCAGAGCACGCATCCAGTTTCACAGTTCTTGCAAGACATTTTCTGCTCAAAAATGACATGATCAGCGTAAATACAAAGAAAGCTGACACTACGCGTGACACTCCCAGCTCAGTAATAGGGCTTTACACAAAATTATCTGCATGAAGAAAAAAAAAATGTGTCTCTTCCTAGTACTTTCCAAGTTAAAGTTCAATGTTTATTTATTCATGATTTGGAACTCCAGTGAGACTCACATGAAGTTAATACCACACGTACGTAATAAATCAAAAAGGTAATTCCATAAATAGTAACAGCATCAGATCAAACACTCACCATGGTTACCATCAATTTCATGATCTAAAAATGTAGAATTATATCAAAAAGTTCAATACAGATTTAAAAAAACATTTTTAAAAAGTTAAAAACTCGAGCACTGAACATTTAATTACAAGTAGAAAATAATAGCTGCGTGGCATCGGCTGTTGTTCAAACTTGATATTTTAAGAACAAAAGTCTGCTAAAGGTGTGACGATGTAATAAAGCGGGACACATAAATAACACGCGTTTCAAATCCTGGACACCATTGTTGCAAAGATCACATATATTTGATGTCTATACCATTTAGAAGTTAAAACTTGTAAAGGTAACATATTTAGGGGTAATAGTGTCCAGAATCGCCTGACCCCACGCTCCATGTTCCAGGTCAAATATTTTTGTGTTTTTTCCAAGATAAAAAAATTTCTTACCATCTCAAATTTTTCTATTTTACTGTAAATATTGATGACCAGCTGAAAACTTAAGTAAGAAGAGGTCCGGTTGAGGTGAGTAGTCCTTTCCATCTGGGTCAAAGGGCAAAACCAGCGGTCATTTTGTATAAGAATGGCTGCCAGTGCCAAAGCTCTGCCCGGAAGCCTGCAGCTGGTGCTATTAAAGCTCAGTGCACCAAATGCCAAGGCTGCGCAGTCTTGAATCCACCTCACGCTAACCCTGGGCGGAGCGGCACTACACGGAGGTCCACGGAGTTGGGGACAAACTCTGTGGAACTCCGCTCCGCCACCTGTCGCCACCCCCCCCCCCCATATTAAAAATGGATTAAAACTACAATAAGAAGTAAAGAAAAAAGACTAACCTTCACTGTGGTGTCCCCGGGCTGCCGTCCTCCTCTTGCTTGTGTCTCAGGGTGATCTGCACATGCGCACACTCCCACGCATGCGCATTTCTCGCAAGGAATGCGCATGCACAGATCAACCTTAGACGCAAGGAAGAGGAGGATGGCACCTGGGGAAGCCGCAGTGAAGGTAAGTCTTTTTACTTTACTTCCTATTGTGGTTTGAATTTATTTTTAATATGGGGGGTGGAAGCGGGCGGCGGGGCATCTCTGCTCCGCCACGGAGTGTGAGGAGTTTTGCGTTCTCCGCCCACGGTTACCTCATGCCTCCTTAATCGACTTCCCGACACTGCTGTCCCTTTATTCCACGCCTGCCCCTTTATTCCACGCCTGCCCCTTTATTCCACGCCTGCCCCTTTATTCCACGCCTGCCCCTTTATTCCACGCCTGCCCCTTTATTCCACGCCTGCCCCTTTATTCCACGCCTGCCCCTTTATTCCACGCCTGCCCCTTTATTCCACGCCTGCCCCTTTATTCCACTCCTGCCCCTTTATTGCACGCCTGCCCCTTTATTGCACGCCTGCCCCTTTATTGCACGCCTGCCCCTTTATTCCACGCCTGCCCCTTTATTCCACGCCTGCCCCTTTATTCCACGCCTGCCCCTTTATTGCACGCCTGCCCCTTTATTGCACGCCTACCCCTTTATTGCACGCCTACCCCTTTATTCCACTCCTGCCCCTTTATTCCACTCCTGTAGTTTCTCAGGAAATGTCTGATGAAGAAAACTAAGTTGCAGTCCCCAAACATAAGTGCTGGTGGCTACCACCGGCTCAAATTAAGCACTGGCAAAAACACACATTTGTCGGTGTTCACCTACTCAGACTGACACCCCCACCCGATGTCTGTTGGAGCAGATTTTCTCAAACATAATATTACATTAGAGTTGTGCAATATTAGCTAAGAGCACATATGTTTCCAAGTTTGAATTCATTGTTAAATACAAAACGTGATCTTGCAGTCGTCAATGAAGATGTTTAAGTCTCGAAGGGCTGTTTGTGTGCAGAAGTAGGTTTGAGAGCGGATTTCTGATTTTTCTTTGTGAATCGGCGTTGGAAAGAAACATTGAGAGTATGTTTTCAGGATATGCAGGCGATGCTAATGCAGGAATGCTCAGAATAATTTTCTAAAAGCAAAACTGTTTTTGTCCTTTATATTTTTACCCCTCGGTTGTTTTTGTCGTCTCCTTTTCTAAGAAATCAGGCCATTTTTCATAAAATGGATATTAATTCGGCCCTGTCGGCTGCAATCGGAGGTAATTCTAGCCATGCATACAATGCGTCACCTACTTTGCTAGTCTCCCTGGTTTGTCAAAACGTACACATTATGCATTTCTGTAAGGGTTGAGGTACAAGTTATCAACCCCCTGGGGGCAGGGCGCGGAACACAAAACGGAACCAGCAAACATAGTTCAAATTCCATTTTTTTGCAGAACATGTACGCCACGCCCTGTTTTCATTCCAATGTCATGAGCAGGGAACTCGCTGGCCCAGAGAAATATGTGGCTTTGGAGCAGGGGAACTCCAGGCACTTCCCAGCATGCACTGCAGGGAAAGCTTGGCTTGCCCCAAAGCTGACCTGCTTCGTGTCATTTCTACACCTGGGCACTCATTACAAGTCCAGGGCTGAATTCCAATCCCTGTGTAAAGATTGTCTGCACAGGGTCCAGGAAAAGGATTTGTGTGATAATTCTAATTCACCTGCACTTTTCCCCTGATAGATTCCAGCAGGTCAAAAGTTGCTGAATTTATAGTTCATAAATATATTTGAATTCATTTCTAGTTATTAAATATATGTATAAACAAACCGATCTATAATATAGTTAATACTTTTTAGTTGTATTTATAGTTTGTTATACTTTCTAATATATTACAAAAGATATTTATCTGAAATTTATAGAGAGCGACGGCAAAACGTGCGTAATTTGATGTTTTAAATACTGATTCCACATTTTATTCCTCAATTGTAAATTGAACCTCAGAAAAGGAGATATTTACTGGATGTTTTAAATACCTCACCCAAGAGTAATGGTATCCACCAGGTGTGGTACATACCTCACTCTGTCCCACCTGACTTGTAATGAGCCCCTGGTTACTTCCCCTCCTGAACTGTTATCCTCAAGTCTGTTGGCATGAGGACACATCCTGCCGCATCTACTTCCTTCATCCTGTTCCACCATGGGTCACTCTTGCCTTCCTACTATTTCTCGATCTCAGTTGATTTCAGTTACATATAAAACATGTTAATACCACTTCGTGGAGACGGGCTATAGAAAATAATTGGGATCTGTGCATTTAACTGTGTTTGCTGATAACGGTATATCACACTTTTCAACGTAATGATGTTAACGGTTGTAGAACCTCAACCATTATCGTCATGGCTTCGTCTTCCATTCCCTCGCTCTTCTCTTTCGGTTGAATTTGGAGAGACCATTGCTTAAAACAGTATATTGTTTTGTGGCCATTTGGCTTTCTGATTAAAAAAAAAAGAGCTTGTTGAGTTTCCAAATGGTGTGCATGAGTCGGTGTGAAAGCAAAGCGAGTTTGATGTGGAAAGAGTTTAGGTGCGTATGGGTGGCTCTGCCGATGGGTGCTTCGGTTTAATGTTGGTTGGCAGGAGCGATTGTCCTTTAGTCGGCCAGAGTCGGGTTATAGTGCTTTTATACAAGTATCACAACCCAGTTCTGTGTCTTCTGATTGGATGATGAGTGTGTGATGCTGCCCTCTTGTGGTCTATGCATACATTTATTAGGCACAGACTGCAGCCTCGTAGGGTGTGTCTACAATATATACATTTCTGTAAGTAAGAGGGCAGTCCAAAACGTTTGCCACCAAACAGCGGTGAGAGCAGTAATTCCTCTCCAAGTGAACATACACAATAGCAAAAACACCAGACCGCACTTGCTCACAATCACTGCTGCGACCAGGTCTCTTCAGATGCACAGCACCTACGTACGCCACCTATCTAAGAATATGGACTGGAAAAAGGGCAACGGTATCTACTCTTGAATAAGCCTGGACGACATTTGTGTAATTTCATTTGTACAAATTTTGCAAAAAGAAAGAAAATGTGTGCGATATTAGGCAAAATGCTGGTCTGGCATTTTGTGCCTTTAATTTTTTCTTATTGCAAAATGCGTCCTCCAGTCCATCATCTTGGACACGAGCGCTAAATCATATGTACGAACAACAGCTGCTTTCTTTTTTGTTAGTTTATGTTGACCCCGTGCTACCACAGTAGGATTTTTACTTGAAGGCAATTTAAAGTACTGACGTGAGGTAATGCTATAACCCTGGGCATTTCGCCCAACGTGAAATGCTGGAAATGACACAGGATTATGCTGGTATAGTCGAAGTTTCGCCCGCCTTATTCTAAAACTGAACAGGAATGTGCTTTGGTGCTAAGAATAAGATCTAATCATCTGCTTTAGGCCTATCTTAGACCCAGACTCACTGGAAGGCACGGAACTACCAACACAAAGTCCTAGTTTATTTATTTATTTAGACAGTTTTATAAAGCGTGAAAATAGCGGATTCGTGGTATTCAAGCAATAGTTAACATAACATCCTGTTCCCTTCTTCAGTAGATGTATGTATTTTCTAAATGGTTAGTATATACCATATACACTGCGTGTTCTATTCCCCCACAGAACTTTCTCATTAATGCAACATACTTCTATCAACACCTAGTTTCATTGTCCATCTTATGACGTCACAGCAATAGATACATCTCAGATACACGTTTAATTGGTTATAAGGAGGGCTCGTAGCATGTGGCTAGACTGACACGTCTGCACTGCTCATGACTCGATTCCTGTAATGGCGAAGGCCAAGAGCAAAAAGGTAATTTGTTAGCAAGCGTTGGAAACATACCTGGAATAATAAACTAGATACATGTCACGTCTGAAGTTGCAGACTTTCCTATATCTATTAGGCACAACGTTTTCTGTTGTTTACCTCAATCAAAAGATTGAGTTTTCAGCACCATTTTCAATTCCGAACTGTTGTCCGGATATCAGTTTTGTGATTTCCTGAACCGACGCTGAATCCAATAGTATTTAGTACTTGTTAGTTGAGGTGGGCGAACCTCTGAAAGCTCGAGCCGAACTGGAGCCTGAAGACTGGCTCGGCTCGAGGCCCTGGTAGAACCTTGAGCCCATTACGAGCCGAACTTTCATGTGGCTTCTGCCTGTCTCTATTCCTCTACCCAGGATGTGGCCAGACGACCAGAGCTGCTGACTTTTGAACTGGGAAACCAAGTTCGAGTCTTGGCATCGGCTCAACATCCTGTGATTCTGGGCAAATCAGTTAATCTCCCCGTGCTTATAAATAATGCATATGACCCTGTATAATGTAACTGGTTTTGTTTCAAAACGATCACTTTTAATAAGTACTTCTCAATGCAGTGCTCTGATGTGACGCATTAATGTCAACACTTCCAAACGGTAAAGAATGAATTTTGAATTCGCTTTATAATATTTTAAGTGATGTTTGTTGAATAATTTACATGGCAAACATCTTCAGGGCTCAGCTCATGTACGGGCTCTAAAATTCGACCCAGACCCGTGGCTCGGCTCCACTGTTAATTTGTTGACTTGCCCATCTCTACTTTTTAGGTCTGACTTGATAGAATGGCTGTCACCAGCACTACTAAGAAAGAAGGTCTGGGGCTCCACTCAAATGCTGATGTTGAATACAGATTTGATAGCAAAGTTTTGTTCTGCAACTTGCAAAAAAGTGCTTTTCGATGGAACGCTTATGATCAATATGCAGGAATGACTGGGTTAGGAGGGCAAGACAGTGATCAAGGCTGTAGGCCGGATCTGTTCAATATTATACAGTGCGACGTATGTCTGATTCATGTATATTGAAAAGCATACGTTGAGGACAAGACATCTAAGATTGGCCTTTACATGGTGTTATAGACAGGTATTTTCCTACATGGTTGTCACAGATTACCATAGTAGGCAAGGGGTTTGCTGTTGGTTACCCCGGTTACAAGCCCTCATATTGGAAATGTTTTACTTTAAGAATGCTTCTTTTGCTGTTGAAGCAAGACTTATAAATTGTTTTTCCAACAGTTAATTTCTGTTTTTTTGTAATTTTATGAGTGTATTTAATTTCACGAGTGTATAGCAATAGTTGTATGTGGGAAAGTTTAGGCAGAATATAGGAGAACTAAGTGGACTATGGTGGTAAGCCAGTGATAAAGTAAATACGCTTGATTAGTGCATTGGAAAAAAATATGTCGAAGACCATTGGTCTCCTCATATCATTATGAAAAGTTACAACAAGCAAAGTAGACTGGACTTTTTTATGTGAATGTTTGTCAATAGACCTTTAAGGCGTGATTGTCCGGCACTGTGTGAAAAGCCTGTAGGCCTGTATTGTGTTTCATCGATTCCCACAGATTGCATTTGTGAGCAAGGGGTTTGGTGCTGGTTTTCCGCCTGTAACGAACACTACGGAAGATTTGCACTTTGATAATCCTTGTTAACCCTCTTCAGATGGGTTGAATATTGTTTTACCAACTGTCATTTTGTGCATATGTACAATTTTCAAAATGTATGCTCAGTCAGGGGTTGCCTTTTGGTAAAGTGTATGCTCAATAGCAAAGGTCTTGGGTTGTTATGGCAACAAGTCAATGATAAAGGATGTGGGACTGATTATTTCACTGGGAAAGTTATGTCCGGTGCCAGGTGTTATCTGTTTATTATGATATATTACCATAATGACCGTAGGCCTGACCAATTTATTGTCAAAAGCATTAGTTATAGTATAGTAGCAAGCAAGTAATGTGGATTATATATCCAACAAGTCCCGCTGCGCAACGCTGCAAGGCATCTTGCTGCGCTGCGTGACAGGGCGAGGGCAGGAATTATGACACATCTACTCAGATATAGTGCATTCCTGTCCTCTTGCGCTGGTGCAGCCTGTCATCAGTGCAGGCACCTTTGCACCATTATGCACGGGTGCCTGCACTACAGCCAGGATTGTTTTAGTGCAGGAAGGGACAACTTTTTGCAACAAAAAAAAACATCCTCTGAAGGTTTTTCCTTTTTAGGTCTCGCCTGATCCAGCGCATGCGCTGGTCTGGCCGAGACATTTTGTATGTGGGTTTTCCAAGTGCTGCCTGTGGCCTAAAGCCTGCGTGCGCGTGCACGCGCGCAGCCTACAAGTGTACCTCCGCCCTGCTTGATCGCGTCTGCGATCACTTTCGCGGGCCGCGTCATTTTCACGGCTGCGCGGCCAATGCTTGTTCTTAATATTTATTTAGAACTTGGCGGCTTGTATCGATGGTGACGTCTTCGTCTTTCCACGTGGCTTAGGCTGATGCCTGAGCAACAGCTATGGCTGTGTCAAAGATGAAAGCAATATATTTGATTTGTTTTATATTTATCAAAGCGAATTCTATTGGGGAACGAGTCCAATTATCATTTGACTAAAGATGTAAAATCCAGCTCTATCGCCAGTGTAAGACCTTTTTATACCATTTGCTCACATTAAAAACAGCTGGACGTCTCACATGTATTTTCTAATATTGATTAGGGAACCCTCGTTCGATTTCTAAAGTGAAATCATTGCTCTCTTTGCTATGACGAAATGCTAGTTTTTCCTTGCAACATGTTGCTCTGTAGGAATGACTTAGAAATCGCCAATTAATATGTGGTGACACGTAGTAACAAGTGGCTGAAATATAACATATTCGCATCAGACTTCCTATTTTAACTTTACATAGTTCCGCCCTGGTGTCAGACTCGAATTAGGATATCCGTAGTAGTCTTGCTTCTATGTTAGTAGCCCTCCTCCTTGCCGGTTTCTGTTCTGGTTTCCTGGCTCCTTGGAGGCCGGGTGTACCGCCCCTTCCTCGGGTGTGTCCTGCGCTGCCTTTCACCAGCCTCTGCATGTTGTACAGTATTCTCGACTCGCTGTCCCGCATTTCTCCCAGTCTTCGCTGTGTCCTAATCTCTGTCATGAAGCCTTTGCTGGTGTTCTTTCTCGGCGGCCCCCGTGCCAGCAAAGGCACACAGTGTGAGAAGATAGTGGAGGTGAGTCTGAGAGGTACATTTTTCGTGCTCTGGCACCCAGTAGAATAGCACAGCCGTCCAAAAAAGCACTTCTCCGGGCCGAGTGCCTCTTTCTCACCTACTAACCGCTGTAGCTGCTACCTCAGATGGACTTTTAATTTAAAGGCTTAATTGTTGGGTATTGCACCCCACCTCACTATCCAGTCCATACCTTGCTCGCTACCCCTCTATTATACGTAGACCATCCATACCTGGCGCATCTTTTTAATTTAAAAAAAAAAAAAATTCTAAGGGATAAGACCAATACCTCCATCTTTTCAAGAAAACACATATCTTCCATCTGTCTTCAGACATGTATTATTTGAGCCCCCTCACCCCGTTTCCGATGCTCGCCTCGATTACCATCGCCTTTATTCCCGGGTTTAACCTAAACTGTCTAATGCATTTTTTCAGGACCTATCCGCCCTACTTCCTTTTCTAATATGTGATCTCGTGTTCATCCTCATCCTTTGATATTTTTTAAGTTCTCTTATATTTATTGCACTCCGGCTCAACCCTCTCCAACACAAAAATGCACAATCGCTTCTCATGAGAGATTTATTCTCTGTGTTTTCTGTTATTTCAGTCAAGGGCTGGCTTTTGGCATGAGTGACCCGGGTCCAGGTCGCAAATGTTAAGTGATTGACCCTGAGCCATCCGCCCCAAAGGTCATGCACATGACAGAGTCCTTCGTACACGGCTTAATTGACAGTTAACACTGCTTTAAACATTTATTAACACACTGTGGGTGCTAATATGAACACCACAACAGCTCTCTTCCTTGTCCTCGCCTCTTTCGCTCATTCCTTTCTATCGCTCACCAGCACCCCACCAACCAACCAACCCACCAACCAACCAACCCACCAACCCACCAACCCACCAACCAACCCACCAACCCACCAACCCACCAACCCACCAACCCACCAACCCACCAACCCACCAACCCACCAACCCACCAACCCACCAACCCACCAACCCACCAACCATCCAACCAACCATCCAACCAACCAACCAACCAACCAACCATAGCGTAATGGAGCTAAGGTGGGGGTGAGTCAGATGGTTTGGGGGTGATGCAGAGATGTTTGTATTCAGGGGCAGTCACTGATCTGCTGTAATTAGTGAGGAACTGATCTATGAACATAAAAGGGCCCCTGCTGCTGATGGTGTCAACATTCTTTCTATTCAGTGTGCGATCTTCTAAACCAAGGCTGACAATCAGCACAGGAGTAACTAAGGGGCATATTTACTAATTTTTCACACAATGCAGGGCTGTAAGTAAAGCTGCGTGAAAAGGAGGCAGCATATATATTTCATATGCTCAAAGATGTGGCACATTTCTGCTGTCTCCCAGCCCTGGCACAGTGTGATGCCTAGGCCAACGCAGTCACCTTTGCACTATGCCTTGCCTTGAGTTATAGGCAGGAATGTTTATGTGCAGGAAGGCACACCCTCCTGCACAAAACAATCTTTAAAGGTGTTTTCCTCTTTCTATGCGTGCTTTAGAAAGATAGCACACATATTGAACCTCGTTACGCCTGGTTCAGGAAAATGTAGTATTTTGACGTAATTGCCTTAATTAATCTGGAATTTTATCAATATCCATGGACACGTCCGTGCTCCATCTATGGAATGTCTCTCTGATGCAGAGTAAAGCCAGACAGCGCTGTCTCGCGCTACCTTTTGAGAACGTCACTACCCAAAGCCATGCATATCTGAATTGTATGACTTTGTGAATCTCAGCCATTTTATGTTTATGTGGCGCTAGAGGGGCATAACCACAATGCAAAATGTTAGTAAATTTGGGCCTAAGTTTCTTGGTGGGACTGGGACAGCTATGAGGAGAGCCGAGCCAGAGCCGAGCCATGGGACTGACTTAGCTCACAGAGCCATCAAAAGACAGAAAGATACAACTAATCTCATGAAAAAATATGATAGACTCTCATGTTATGTTATGTTATGTTATTTTGTATTTATAAAGCGCACAGATGCCCCAGCCAAGCGGCGTCCCGGCGCTGTAAAGGACAAGCAACACAAAAACTGATAACACGAGCCAGTCATGACCACTAAGCCTCGGGAAACAAAAATGTTTTCACGGCTTTCCTGAAGAGAAGGAGATTTGACATAGACCGAATACTGACAGGCAGTGTATTCCAGAGGCCAGCCGCCAGAACACCAAACGAGCGGCCGCCCATTCTGGCTCTTTTAAAGCGAGGAACCTCAGCTAGGAATTGACCCGCTGAGCGAAGTGCTCTAGCAGGGGTGTAGGGGGAGATGGTCTGGGCTAGAATGGGAGGGGAGGCAAACTTCAGAATCTTAAAAGTCAGGCACAGCACTTTGAATTTTATTCTCTGCCTGACGGGCAACCAATGTAGATCGGAAATAGAACGCCTAGCCGAGCAAAACTTAGGCAAACCAATCAGCATACGGGCGGCCGCATTCTGCACATGCTGAAGGCGTGTGAGCTCTGCTTGGTTAGTGCCCAATAGAAGGCCACTGGCATAATCCAATCTGGAAAGAATCATTGCCTGCATTATAAGTTGCCTAGTGGGGGCATCGAAGAATTTAAAAATAGGCCTAAAGCTTTGAAGAACGCCATAGCAGGTGCCCGCCACTTTCTTTGTGTGGGGTATGAATGAAAGATTGGCGTCGAGCAAGACCCCAAGATTTTTCACCTGAGTTGCTGGCGTAGGAGTAGGACCTAGCTCCGATGGCCACCAGTCGTCTCCCCAGAGATGAGGTTCTTTGCCCAACACCAGGACTTCAGTTTTAGTGGCATTAAGTTGGAGACGGTTATCGGTCATCCAACCTGCCACCTCCCTAAGGGCGCTTTGAAAATTGGAGGCGTCCAGTGTAGTGTTCCCGTTTAGAGTGACCGCTAATTGCGTGTCATCAGCATATGACACTATGGTTAAACCCCATTTATTGGCCACCTCCATCAATGGTCTCATGTACAGATTAAACAGGGTCGGGCTAAGTGCTGAACCCTGTGGAACTCCTTGAGAAATGGAGCGGGGAGAAGACTCATATGGGGGAGTACGCACTTTAAAAGTACGCTCAGTCAGGAATGAGTGAAACCAGTCCAGCGCCGTGCCCTCTACTCCGGCTTCTCTGAGTCTCTGAAGCAGAATAGGATGTGAAACAGTGTCAAAGGCGGCACTGAGATCCAAAAGGACTCTCATCAGTGGGGAAAAAAACATTTGTTCAACTTTTTTAAGTATCAAGTATCTATTGTTACATCACTGCTTTGACATTTATTGTAAATCTTATTTTATACCTGGAACATTCAAAAATACCCCCATGCCCTGATCTCATTATCCGAAGTTTCCAAACACTTATCGGTTTGTCATGTTTTCTGTTTATAAATCTTATATTGTATTGAAGTGCGAAGCAATATCAACCAAATACAAGTGAGGTTTTTGTGTAGTGCCACTCCTGAATTTAATTATTTCAAAGTGTTCTCAAATTGGTTGGTTCAGAAAATGATCTATGGCCAAGTAAAGCAATGTGCTCTGTTCCTCACTGTTTGTCAAGCGGGGAAGCTGTTATTTGAGCCCAGGTTTCCAGGTTGTGAAGAGTGCAATTCATTTTCAACAAGGTTAGATCTTTCTTTAGTTAATCACCAAAGGTCAATGTTTTGTGCTCAGATATTTCCAAAAATAGTATTGGCAAATAAAGTTAAAGTAAATATATTTAGCATACCTTAAATCGAAGTAGTCTAGTACGCGCGTGCATCGCCACTAAGATGTAAATCTGTGCTTTTCTGTTTGGATTGTTTCCACAGAAACTGAAGATCAACCACAGTGCCACAACATGCCTATGTTGAACCATGCTGCACATCCCATGTGTACCACTGAAGTGCTGTAACCCAAGGAGTAAACTTTGTGGGGCTCCAAGATCACTTACTTTTGAAAATTATTTATTAGTGGTCATGAAGGTGTTCAGCCGCTCTAAAAATTGTTCTTTTTAAGTGTTAGACCTGGCCCTTTTGACAGGTTTATCCTGAAACTTTTTGCCTTTTACCTCCTGTTTTTCTGACCGTTTTCGTTGGCTATAGGATTCTGGGCACTTTACCATTGCTTATCAGTGCTAAAGTGCATATGTTCTCGGTATAAATTATGATATCATTGGTAATCCATGATTGGAATATTTGCTTTACTGGGAATTCCCTAGTAAAGTGCACGGTGTGTACCAGGGCCTGTAAATCAAATGCTTCTAGTGGGCTTGAAGCACTGGTTGTGCCACTCACATGAGTAACCCTGTAAATGAGTCTCAGACCTACCACTGTAGTGTATGTGCCCACAGTTGTAAACTGCCAGTGTACCCACTTGCCGAGCCCAAACCTTCGCTTTCCTTACATGTAAGGCACCCCTAAGGTAGGCCCAAGGTACCCCCATGGATAGGGAACAGTGTTTGTGAAAGATAGGTATTGTAAAGGTGATGTGAGTGTTTCGAGCACAGTGTAGTAAAATATTATTTTTTACAATGGGTGCGGTGATGTCCTTCACAGGGCTTGCCTACCAGACAGCTTTTGTGTAGGCGAAAGTCTCTTGTGGACCCTACCAAACACTTATAGTGGGCTTGGAGTCCAACCATTGTTCACAATTGGTTTGCTGTATTCTCACTCATATGCTTGCTTCTTACTCGATTGCTTTCCTTCCTCTTGTGTTTTGCCCCTCTCCCAGAACAGCCTCTTTAACCCCTTGTATGCGCATGATGGCTCCCGGCCGTCATGCATCACTGTGGGCGTGTGCGCACGACGGCCGGGAGCCTTCGTAATCCCTCCCACCATTTATTTCTCCCGCACAGCGCGGGAAATAAACCCGCACCCAAGGGGTTAACCAGCCTTTAAATTGGCTAATTTGTATCCTTTGTTTAGGTAACTATTTTTTATTGTTCTTTCCTTTTTCTTCTATAAAGTATCCTGCATCTATCCATCCATACAGTCCTTCTAGGTCACTTGTTTTACTTGTATTCTTTTATTTTGCCTTGCCTATGCTTGTTGAGTTTGAATCTTAGTTATACTGCAGCTCTGTAAGTGGCTGAACGCAAGAATAAGCCAGTGGGTGGATGAATGAATGGATGTACAAGTGCAAGGATGAGTAATCGGGTGCTTCTGTGACTACTTTCTGAGATATTAAACTCGGGTGACGGAAGAAGCACTTTAAGTAGTAAGCCCGGGCCTTTTTGCATTGCCAATGCTTGTTCTGTGCGTATTTTTCCTATTGTTTTAGCTCTGAATACATCTTCCAGTCTCAATTATGAGAACATTTCCATCGGTTCTTTATCATGTACTTGCTTCAGAGCGCTGAGATGCCGCCTGACTGCCTCCCGCTACATATACCACTGAGAATAAAGAAATACTGTTGCAACATTAGGATTTTACAAAGACACAAAAGGTGCTGTGTGTCAACTTAGTTTAAAAAATGATACGAAGTAGCTGGGAAGAAACGTATTGGTTACAAAAACAATAACAAAGTTACTAATAAATGTCAACATTCAGCAAATGACGCCGAAGGTTGTAATTGTGGAGATTGGTTTTAATATTCTGCAGCGCCATCTTCTGGCCAATATGCAGTACTACATCACGAAAGGTGGACACCTGGCTAAGTACCAGAGCTCATGAAAGTAGATGTGCAAAAGCAAGGAAACTAAAATATGTGCTCTGCTACCGGCCAAACCGCACAGCATATATATTAAGGACAAGGCCTTATAAAAGGCACATTCCACTTCCGTTATTCTGTAGAGATGTCCCAGTTGCATGACATTAGGGTGACCCTGGGTGAGTTTGATGTTTGTTATATTTTCTTTATACTGGTTGTAATGCTTTTAATTAAGCATGCAGTAAAGCTTTGATTGACTGGAGGTGAGCAGACATTCTGTGTTTACCAGGGAGCCCCAGGGTTGAAAGGAAATTCGAGTCCATTTTTGACAGAGAGAATCACCTTTCCTGTGGTCCCCATCGACTGGGGTGTGGTTGGAGAGAGAGGCGGGCTGTACTTTACCAGCACAGCTGTTGTCTGTCCCTCACCCTCTTCAAAGAGAAGGGGTAGCATCCGAGCAGGCCCTGCAAGGCACTTGTCGTACTTTTGTGAAACGTACCATGTCACAAAACAATCACAAACACTTTTCTGATTTGTGATATTGTTAAAAAGACTAAGAAAGGGTCAGGTGGTGAATTTGGTCTTATATGAGGGCACTAGTTTACAGGGTTGGATTGGGGCCACAGTTAGGCCCAAACAGCCCCCAAAAAAACATGTCCGCATTCGCAGATCGCAATCTTTCACAAAACACTGTTTGGTTAGCATCCTGGAGCTAATGTTGGAAAACATTTGTGGTAATAAAAAGTATTTGAAAGCTTTTAGGGCCAGAAGCCTTCCTCAAGACTGGAAACAAAATTATTCTGCGGCAACACATCCACAGGTTTCCTGGTGCTCATCTTAAGGGCTATAAATCTCCTTCCCACCCGAGGTCCATCAATTTGCATCACAACCTCCGCTCCCATAGCGCGTGCTCAGTCTTAGCTCCCTGAATGTCCTGTCTGCCACCAGTCCTCCGAGTGTCTGTCTAGTCTTAAGGATCTTCACTTTCCTGTGACCAGCCGGACTCCGGAGGATCATAATCACTCTTACGGCATGAGACTTCTCTGCACCCTCATGGACCTGTGGGCCCTGCGGATAATAAATCAGCAGCAACCGCTTGGAACCTATCAATTAGCATCTCCCTGTGGCCCACGTTTTAAACCTCCTCTATTCTTTAGTCAGCTAAACATTGCCTCGTGTTTATGCCGTAACATGTACACTTAGGACAATACTTCTTGTATGAGCATTTTTTTTTTTTTAACTAAAATTATTTATACGCCCTGGACACAATCAGAATAAATTAATTGTAAAAGTATGCCCCAGCCAGCAGGGTACAGTCAAAGTAAGGCTACCTACCAGCAGCAAAACATGTTGAGAGGCATGAGTTATATATTGTTTGGGGTGCATTGCATACCATAACTGTTCAATTACAGGGACTTCTCAGTTCGTTTTCACTTAACTATAACTATTCATTAACTGTGCTTTTTCAGTGAGTGAGTGAGTGTGTGTGTGTGTGTGTGTGTGTATATATATGTATATAATTTAGTTTTCCAGTTTTATGTAGTGCAAATTTGACCAGATGGTATCAGAGCGCTTTGCAAAGTGTGCACAGCAACATAGGCAACATTTACAAGGAGTACACAAGAAAATTAGTAGGCAAGCAGGATGATAATATACAATAGAGGGTAGAATGGATGGACGATATAGTTTGGAGGTAGCGATGGTAGGTTGTTACAGAGATAGGAGGAGTAAATGCACAGTTTCTTCAGAGGTAGATATGTTCAGGCTCTTTGAAGGTTGAGGGGGAGTGGTTTCAGGAACATTGGCTATTTTAGGAGGTCGGGTTCAGGTATTTGTTGAGGAGTAGTTGTTTAAGGTTTTTTCTAAAGTGTAGAAATGATTAATTGTCACGTATATCCTGTGGCGGAGCATTCCAAATTCTAGGCACATTCCCAGAGAAGGAACGAGTGAGTGATATCTTAAATTTGGGCGGAATCAGGAAAAGTGTGTTTGAGCTTCGTAAAGGCCACTTTCGGCCAGCTTTTGATAGTTTGTTTGCAAGGTAGTGTGGTTTTTCAGTGTAAAAGCTTTGTGGTTTACGGAGGCCATTTTGAATATGCTTCTCGCTTTGATTGGTAGCCAGTTGAGTTTCTAAAGTGTGGGAATGATGTGATCGTAGGATCTTTCCCCAGTGAGGAGTCTCGCTGCTGCGTTGTGTTGATTTCATAGGGATAAGGCTGTTTTTAGGGGTACCAGTGATCGATGCGTTCCCGTAGTCCAGCTTAGAGAGGACATGGAATTGCACTACAGACTTTAGGTCCTCAAGAGGTATAAAGGGTTTGATTTAAAAAAAATAAAAAAAAAAATGTTTTGAGTGTAGAAGGCCCCTTAAACTGAGGCATTATTAAGGTCTTTCATGCTCAAGCTTTTGTCAAGTGTAATCCCTAGCGACTTAACAGAGTTGGAGATCGATAGGTTACAGTTTAATGCATTTCGGTTGCCAAACCAGTTATGGATGGGATTAGACTTTCCTTTTGGTTCGATGAGAAGGAGTTCCTCACATATAAGCTCCTGTATGAATATATAGGTTACGATAGCGCTTGTTGACTAACTATAGTTAGGCAAGATTTTCCATTAAAAAGGCATTGTTTGGAATTTTGCACCTACTTTCCTCATCGAAAGTTGCATTCATATGCATCAAAGAAAAGAGAGGTTCCCCGAAGTGACATGTACCATTTTATCTCCTCCTCAAGACAGAAAAAACTGCTGATCAGACATACACCAATTGTGGCATTCAGGTAGAACTTTACTCAAAGAAGTGCCTTTGCTTGGATTGATGTAAATCTGTTCACTAGTTATCAAGAATTTAAAAAGTGCTCCAGCTGTGGCATGAAGTGGTTATAGTTCAGCTAGATCTCCACAGCTCACACGGTGTATTTTTGAGCTGCCTATAACTTTAGAACTTTTGACGAATTTACACGACATTTGGCAGATGCTTAACAAGTTCAGATCATTCTTGGTATCTTTAAATTCGTGCACATTTGTTAGCGAGGGTCCATGTGAAAGGGGATGGGTCAAAATGTGTTCATTTGCAAATAGCTACAGCACATGAAACGAGGCAGACAGTGGCATTTTTAGAGACTTCTGTGAGTATCGCAAGATCCATCCGAAGGGCGGGTGGAAGGTAAACGATTGTGTGTGCTAAAACCTTTGTTGCTGATTCTTTAAGGTTAAATTCAGTGCAAGAATCTCTGGTTTTATGGAAATCTGACCGGGGAAGTTAAATTAGTGGGGGTCAAAAAATAATTTATTTTCTTTTAACTTTGACACAGTTTTACAGATTGCAGGAAAGTAGAGCATTAAAAGGTGTGGGGGTTAGTCCTTCTCATGCAATACTTTCACAAACCCTAAAAATGGTCCTTAGATTCACACTATTAAATCCTTAGCTCAGTCCTGGTAGAGTGGCAAAGGGCAGCCAGACTTTACTATAGGAACATGTGAAGCATTTCAGAGTACCAACATGGACGATAAGTAATTGACACAACTCAAGAGAAATACATCACCAATTTATAAAAATTGAGTGTATTTTTATCTTTAGACACCAAAGTGAACAGAGTCGCATACATATAACTGGAATTAAAGATGTAAGAAGTAATAGAAAATCAATGCAAAATAATTCAAGGAAAAGTAAATATTGCGATCAATGAGAAAACCACTAATGACAATTGGTCACTTGGAGGACGAGATGCATTCTTCCCTTGCATGGTAAAGGTGATGAGTGTCCCAGGACCAAGCTACGACAGTCGGTTAATTTTTATCTGGCCCGTGGAGCCCGGGTGCAAAGTTGTCCTGGCTGTCCCTGGTGCTGAACGGGAGCTGTGGGAGAGCTGCTTTTACCACTGAAACGATGCTACGGGGGAAAAAGATGCAGAAGGACAACTACACTGTTAAAACGATTTTACAACGGGAGGGGAATTCGTACCCGCAGAGCGGCAATAATGCAGAGCCTTAATCCTACAGACCCCTAGCTAAATTGCAAAGTATTGAAATTCTTGCAGCTCCACGACAAAGCACTTAAACAGGGCTCCAAAAGTGCAGCCCAAGTAGTAACAAGCGGGCAATATTAAACATTAGTCGACAGTGAGCAGAAGATAGCTGCACAAGTATCTTACGAGACTGATATACCTCGCAAATTGAAACACAGCTTAATTTGTTATCTACTCGCACACCGGCACCCGAAAGTTACTGTGAAAATGCTTAAGTAAAGGACAAATCAGGGAAGTAACTATGAAGTATTTTATTCAAAATAGTTGTATTATCTTATTTGTAAAATATTGTGACAGTTTCTATTAACTTATAACAATAAATAAACAAAACTGAAACGGAGTGGTCGCTTGCATTGGTTACAGGTCGGATGGAGTTCCGTCTTAATGCAGCATTGAGTAAAGCGGTCAGTTGCCAAACTGGTGACAAACAAGCCTTGGCAGCAGTAGGTAGTGCAAAAAGAAACTGACGTCCGGTGGTCTCCATGAGGCGTCATAGCTGCCTGCAACTTCATGGAAAGCGGACTACAGTTCCCACCTGCGACTTACAGGGGGCTAGTGCCACTAGTCCAGGGGAGTCTGAGGGTGCTTCAGGCTTCCACAGGGGTCCCTTTTGCCAGGGGGTGCAGAGGTTCAGCCAAGGACAAGGCTCGATGGTGCATTTCCAAGTCTTCTGCCACTGGGTTAAAGCATCTCTCTTTTGCTTTGATTCTATGGGCAAAGTCCTGTTGTTACAGACATGGGTCTCTTCTGGGTCCTTTCTTGGTGCAAGTTGTTTAGATCTGAGGTTCTGGTGTCAGGGGGATCCCTTACATTCTAGATTTAGGGATGTGGGAACTTGTAGTCAATGGGCAGCTAGTCATTGCAGCTAATCCGCTCCTGAGGTGACCATTACTACCCAGAGCCCTTTATTCTGCCACTTCTAAAGGTGGCAGAAATCTAATTTTAGTGTATAGACCAGACTGCTCACCCTGAAGGTGTGACTAGCCTTCTGGGGGTGTAGTATTCCTTGACTAACTAATTTCCCGCCTGTCGGGTGCAGATGTGTCTGGGGCAGGGGGAGGCTTTTCCCTCCACTGGGATTCAGCTCTGATGCATATCAGAGACGTGCAGCCTTTGAAGCTTGCCGCCTTGATGTGTCACTTCACTAGCCTTCCTGGGAGGGAGGAGCTGTGACCTCCTTCCTCTCAAGCCTTTACTCCTGACTCCTGGGAGTGATCACACTGCCTGGCAGGAGGAAAGGATCCTGTCTTGGTGGAAGCAAGCACGGGCTGCCAGCACAGCGAAGCTTGGGCATCCTCTGAGGTAGCCCCCTGGGTGCATGCTCCATCTCCCAAGGCACAAGACTCATGTATGGGGTGAGAAGGCATGTTGTTTGATACCAAACATGACATATTTTGGTGTTCTCATAATGGAGTTGACAACCTCGAGGATGCCCGGGTGGCAGCCAATGTTATCCTCTGAACCACTAACACTTAAAGTAGTTTCCAATGAGGAACAGCACTATCAGGACATATAGGCTTGCACTTATATGTCCTCAACTTTAATATAATGCACCCTGTCCCCTGGGTGGAGGAGGGCTTCCTTTGGTGTTCCTGACATACAATACATTTTTTGTACTGACTATGCCACACAAAATGAGGGCCCAGTCGAGTTCAAGCAGTTAACAGTGCTTCTGCAGTCTGCTGTGGCCTGATGAGGGGGAGCAGAAGATCGAGAAGGGTGTGAGAGGCATCATTGATCCAGGTCTCAGTGAGGATTAGTAGGTCAAGGTTGTAGTTCGTGATGGTATCTGTGATTTACAGCTTGTGCCTTGCTACAGATCTGCAGTTGTGAAGCATACAACGCTGCCCTGAGGGGACTGTTTTAGTGTAGGCGGTGTCAGGGCTTTTAGTGATGATAGGAAGGATGTTCCTACAGGTCAGTGCCTGGGTTGTAATTGGCTGGCGTTTGGTTCGGACCAGGGAGATGGTGGGTATAGTGCATTGTTTAGTATGGTCTGGAGAGAAAATGGTGGAGGAGTTAGAGGTATTATGTGGCAGATCTTTTGGGGCATGAGAGAAGAATACTCCCCAGGATTAAGGGTTTGGGGTACTCTGTTCAAACCAAGGGGAGTAAGGAGTCAAAAGCAGTGGACATGTTAGAGCTTTAGTGGGAGATAGCGACTTCAAGCTGAGAGATTGTGGAGTTGAGGTGACCTAGTTTGTTTTTAAGGGAGTGCAGAGCTCTGCAGGAATGCTATGATGATCAGTGGCGGGTTCTGAGGAGAGTTCTTTTTGAAAGGCAGAGTGAGGAGGAGGGGAGAGATATGAGGATATTAGATTATGGTGTGAGGGTGCAAAGTCAAGTGGTGTTGATTGGAGGTGAGTGTGGGTGCTGCTGTGGTGTCAAATACATTCTCAGGGCAGTCATTGAGAGAAACAGATGTATTGTGCAGTGTTTGCGGGTGAGGAAGGGTGGCAGCTGCTATGGGACGGAGGCATGTGGGCAGCTGGAGGGGTGAGATGGGAGACAAAAGGTCTGAGTAGTTGGAAGGGGAGAGGGGAGTAGGGTAGCAGCGTGTGAGCTTGGTTATATTAGTGTTTTGGAGCCAGAAACGTGGACGATGTGAACAGTTGTCCAGGACGATAGATGGAGAATGTGGATAGTTTTTCTTGATGACTTTCTGCTGCCCTTTGTCTCATCAGTGGTAGTTCCTTCTCAGTGACATCTTCCCAGAGTTGCCAAGCTATGCCTGCATATCGCATGCCGTAGAGGCTCTCCGGAACGCTGTCGTCCACAGCCCCACAGGGCTCCCTCAGGGGAACACCAATGCAGTGTTCTCAGCGAATGACCCTTCCAGAGCTAACAGCCTCTGCTCACTGGTGCAGGGAGTTCTCTCCATGCACATAAGCCTGAATGTAACATTGGTTTTTAGAACCAGGAGTCCCAAAGGCACTAGTCGCTGTCTCTGTGCTCTGGCCAAGGGCCTACTCGCGGGTGCCGGAGCTCTCTGCACACCTTTTAATGCATCATAGGTCTCGCACCAAAGCAGTTTGCATGTGCCACCCTTTAACAACTAAGGGCCACCTTTAGAGTATGGCAAACAGAACTCTCCATCATAAACATGCCGCATGTCTCCTCCATCATATTGCAAGTGCATTATGGTCTATGGTATTGTAATATGGCAGACGGTATGTACGTTTGGAGCTGAGGATGAAGACAGAATGAGTTTCTCACAGTGCTAAGAATACATGCTCATCCAATCCTTGGCCTCTCTGCAGAGTGCACAGAGCAATAGTCCTGTATTCCAGTGGCATTTGTGATACTGTGCAAACGTGTGTAAAGGAACTACACAGTAATCAAAATATTGGCAACCGGAATGTAAAAGAAAATGCAGTGCTTAGAGGTGGGTGGGTGCATTGTGTATTTCGGGGTGTTTGAAGTGAAATATTAGTTTGTGTTTGAGCCACACCCTTAATTTCATAGGTGACGCCTCTTTTAGAGAGCCACTCACTCACTCTTTCTTTCTTATCCCACTTTAAGCCCTGGTACCAACCAAATGTCCTGGCTTTCAGTCCAAGAATGCCAAACCTATTAGCAAATTTTAAAAACTGTATTTCCTATCGAAGTTTTAATTTGACCATAACTAGAGAGTCATCGCAATCAACCTTGTGAAATCTATCAATGTTCTGGATTTATTCATAATGAAATCCTTTTTAGGGATAGTATAACGCTTCAGTGAATATCTGGTTATGGGATAAACTGACTGATAATAAGAATCAAAATCCGATTAATTGAGCCGGTTTGATTATTCTAACGCCAACCCTTTCAGAATCCTGCTGATAAATTGCTATTTTGCCTGCTTTAAACACAAATTTAGATCAGGTCCCGTCATTGAACACACGATGGCGCTCCTGCTCCTAAATTCCAATCTAGATTGACTGCTTCAAAATCAGGTCCCGTCATTCACCACACGATGGCGCGCTTGTAAAAGGAATCAATAGTTCTATCTTTCATTTGTACTACCTTGATGGAAGTGGCAAACTTGTTCAGTGGTGTAAAGTCAATCGAACAGAGAGACATTCTAAAAAGACAAACGATGCATCGTGTACTAGTTAAACTGCTTTAGTTTTTATTATTTTGAGGGCCTTTTTTACGTTTTAATTGTAGCCCTGGATGAGCTAGAAACAAACACTGGAACGTGGGAAAGGTGAGAGCTCCATTGAAGACAATGGAAGGATTCAGGGCCAATAATGGCTGGTAAAGCCCTTACGATCCAGTGTTTGTTTTTCTCCCTTTTGAATTGAAAAGATGCTACCCTCCCTGGATGGATGGATGGATGGATGGATGGATGGATGTTTGTTCTAATGGAAATATAGCCCTTCTGCCTCGACAATAACTGTTGTTGAAACGCCTCTCCTTCGCTATAGGCAAATTGACTTGTTTTGGCCTATAACTTGGAAAGAGGGCTGTTAACAAGATTATTGCCCTCTGCAGTGAACTGTATATTGCTATACTGTGCTGTGTTCACGTTACTATCCTTGGTGCTATGCAGCGTTTCTTTTGTTTTCAGGATCCCGAAGTAGCAGTTATTTAAAAAATCAGAGCAGCCATTTAGAATTTGGAAAGGGAGGGCAAAATGGCATAAATCATGGGCAGTTGTGTATCCTATAATACGCAATAATAAAATGCTCATATGTAATAGGGTTGATCAAAGAAATCTAATCAGCCTAGCTACATTTTCGGAAATTATAAGTACAGAAAGCAGCAAGGCAACATCTGAATGTTTTGAGGTGCAGTGTGACTGCAGTGAGAGATTTATGGGCACGCTCACAATTCACCCCACTGAAATCACAGGTGCACTGTAATCACTGCAGCTCGTCCATGAAAAGGCCTCACCCACACTGCACTCACTGCCCCCCTCACTTTGGGTCTAGCAGCCCCCCTCACTTTGGGTCTAGCAGCCCCCCTCACTTTGGGTCTAGCAGCCCCCCTCACATTGGGTCTAGCAGCCCCCCTCACATTGGGTCTAGCAGCCCCCCTCACATTGGGTCTAGCAGCCCCCCTCACATTGGGTCTAGCAGCCCCCCTCACATTGGGTCTAGCAGCCCCCCTCACATTGGGTCTAGCAGCCCCCCTCACATTGGGTCTAGCAGCCCCCCTCGCATTGGGTCTAGCAGCCCCCCTCGCATTGGGTCTAGCAGCCCCCCTCACATTGGGTCTAGCAGCCCCCCTCACATTGGGTCTAGCAGCCCCCCTCACATTGGGTCTAGCAGCCCCCCTCACATTGGGTCTAGCAGCCCCCCTCACATTGGGTCTATCAGCCCCCTCACATTGCACCTCTCATTTACACTGCAACACCCTGTACGGCCACTGCACCTCATTGTAATTACACTGCATTCCTTAAAAGTGAACAATGGCCTAGGGTACAGTGGCATAGAATTGAGTGGCGTACAATGCTGCATCGTAAAATGCAGTGGCATAGATTAGAATGCTGCACAGTAGAGTGCTGTGGCGTGGAGTGCAGTGGTGCAGAGTAGACTGGCATAGAGTGCTGTGGCATAGAGTGGCGCAGAGTAGAGTGCAGTGGCGCAGAGTGGTGTGGAGTGCAGTGGGGTAAGTAGATTATGGTGGAGTAGAGTTCAGTGGTGGACAGCCCAGTGTTGAGGAGTATTGTGTCGTAGGTTGCAGTGGTGTAAAGTTAACAGAGTGCAGTGGCGTAGAGTGGCATAGACTGCAGTGGCCTACACTACTGTGATGCAGAGTAGAGTGCAGTGGTGTAGAGTAAACTGTTTCAGAGTGGAGTAAAGTGTCATACGGGGGAGTGGTGCAGGGTAGAATGAAGTAGCATAGAGTGGTGTGGTGCAGAGTAGAGTGCAGAAGAGTAGAGAGGGGCGTAGCGTAATGGCTGGCGCAGGGTAGAGTGAAGTGGCACAGAGTGGTGCAGGGTAAAGAGCAAAAGTGTAGAGTAATGGTGTAAACTGCTTTAAAGTGCAGTGTTGTAGAGTTTGTTGGTGCAGAGTAGATTAGAGTGGCATACTATGGAATGGCATAGGGTGGAGTAGTTCAGAGTAGAGTGTAGTGTTGCAAAGTGGTGTAGAGTGGCAAGGAGTGGAATGCTGTAGAGTAGAGAAGAGTAAAATAGAATGGAGTAGATAGAGTGCAGTGGTGTAGAGTTGAGTGGTGCAGAGTAGAGTAGTGTAGAATGGAGTATGCATGGTGTGGTAGCACACTGCCATTTCAGACATTACATTTTCCATTGAAATGACCATTACATTTGCAGAGACATACAGTTTTACTGATAGAATTATACAGCGCACAAACGAAAATGTGTGCAAATGGCATACCTTCGCGTGTTGATGTGTTTTGATCATATTCAAGTATTTGTTTCCAACACACTCCAGAATTACCCTAAAAAATGTGCTTAGCTAATTCTGATACATTCGGAAATACTTTGTCAGGAAAACAGGAGCAGAATGATGCTAATATCGCTACGCCTCTCCTAGAACCCTCCGCAGTCTCGAGGATAATACTTGAGAAGACCAAGGCTGCTCCACGGGGGAAGGGGCTGGAGAGAGACTAGAAGAGACTGCCTTCTTCTAGGTCTTCTGGTTCCCCTCATGTAACAACTAGCCTGTTCTTCTCTGGCTTCTTATAGTTGGAGTGAACTGTAAATAAACACTTGCATTAGTTATCCCTAAAAACCTTTCAGGTACTTTTATTAAGCAAACTTCAAACAAAGAACTTCTCATGCACGTACCCTGCTAGACTATGGCTGTAGCTCCTCTTCTGTTAGAAAGGTAGTGTAGAAATATTCTCTTACTGTGTTTAACTCTTTCTCAACAATAGGCACGAACAAAAAGTTGTATTCTTTAAAGCATTACAAATATCCTTGAGAATTTCCAGTTTTATTTCTTCTCACTGCCAACGTAAGCATGACTTAGAAATAATACAGTTTGTTGTTCTTTCTGTTTTTCCTTGGCAGAAATGCTTGCCCGACCGGAATGGCTGACAGGAGCTGCCGCCCGTCTGTTGAGCTGACTTCAACTATTCTCTTCAGGTGAGTGCTGTTTCATTTAACCCCTTTACTGCGGTGGTTTTAAAGAGTGGGCGGGGCCGCGTCGGCCAACGGATGTGCGCAGATCTAGCCAGGTAGTGCTCGTAACGGCCGTTGGCAGACAGAAGCAGCGAACGGGTTGAGGATCGCTTACCTTACTGTCACTGATAAACATGTATTGACCTCTTCAAAAACTGTGGCTGGGCTCCGAAGAGCTTCGTGAGGAAATATGCCTGGTAAACTACTCGGAGCACTGACCAACCATTCTGGAGAACTTAATGATGATGCAGGAAGACACTGCCAATTCGAGATGCTGGTCTAACTTCAGATACGCCCACAACAAAATGCCAGTGATCTAAAACTGAGGAAACTGCGGACACGTAGAGGCAAGACACTTCCTTTGGAAAAACGTTTGTGAAGTGCTCCGAGTAGAAAACAGCATGCGCGCTCAACCCTTCTCAATGCAAACATCGCGATACTAATGAAGACAAGTTAAACGACTAGAGCGAGTATTGGCAGTTTGTAGCGTTAGCCATCTTGAGAGTTCTCTTATGCCAACATGAATTCCATCTGGATCTTTGTGAGTTTTATAGAAGAAATCAAATGGGGTATTTGTCTTCTGTCTTTCCTGTGAATCCTGACAACAAAGCATTTCCTCTATCCCCAGTATCTGGCAAGATTGTAACAAAAATCTTCTCATTTTGAAGTTGGAGAAAGAAAAGTAAACACCAAGCTCCCTCAGAAGACAGAGCCTGACATTTGACCTCTGTCTTTGAATGCACAGCAAACAAGACCACAAAAGAACAACATTTACAGTTCTTGATTACAAAAAGGAGCACTTGTGGCAGAGGTAGTGTGAAAAGGCTTTACTCCTTGGGAGGTGTGAGAAGTTGGCCTGGCATATGCTGTCCACTAGGTATAGTGGGCACCTTGCACCAGTCCAATTCGACTCTTATGGTGATAGGTTAAAAAGACAACCTTTAAAGAAAGCTATCCTAGTGGTAGCTGTGGAGAGCAGCCTTCAGGCTAAGTCTTGAAGGAGTGTTAAGCTTATTGTTTTACCATAGATAACCTCTTGAATAACAAAATGAAAGAGTAGCCCACACAGGTATATATTCAAAATATATGTATTTAAGGACAAATCCCACTAGTCTCTTTATGAGGCTGGAGGTAAAGATACCATTCAACAAAGCAATATTTGTTACAATAAATAGCACTGGAATCACAGGGCCCCGGGGGGGGGGGGGGAAGGGGGACCAAGCCATATATCAAAAAAGTGGTATAAGAACCACGACAGCTCTGCAGGCAGTGCCTAGGGCACTTAGGATCGCTGGCCCCTCACGAAACCACCCAAGGTAGTGAGGGAGGGGACCCACGGGGAACGTGTGCAGTAGTTAAACGAAGGCCGGAATCCCCTTTAAACTCTATGGGAAATGTCGCGGTTGGAAAATGCAGGAATCTAGACACTTCAAGCAGGAGTTCAAGTTCAGGAGTTTTAAGTTAAGCTCTTGGAGGGCCCACACCCATGATAGTACCGAGGTACGACTGTTACCTGCCCCAGAGAAGCCGGGTGCATAGATCGTTTTCGGTGTCGGGTCGATGTCTCGTTTTCTATGGAAAAACATGAAGAACTGCTGCTGGTGAGAAGGGTCGTCGATGCCGTGCAGGTTGAAGATGTAGCTCTTGAAGAAGAGGACCTGAAAGCAGAGGGGACAGAGTCTGGGTCACTAGCCAGTGACCAGTGGCCTCAGGAGAAAGAGCCCTTCAATGTCGGGTGCTTCTGGGTTGGAGTGGTGTAGCTTGTCTCAGCAGCCACGGAGTCCAGGAGGCGTCAAGGAAGGCCAGCTGCTGGAGGGCGACTGTCCCATGAAGGATGAAGGCTGCTGCGGTGTTAGTGTCCGGATTGGATCCACTAAGCCTTGGCAACCGCACCCCACGCCAGGATGAAGAAATGGCTACGGTGCAAACCAGCAAGGTCTGAGCGAGGTCTCCAGCGAGGAGACTGTAGAGCAGGCCTAGAGCAACCAGGGGAGCTCATTAAACTGAAGATTGACCTCCGCTAGGGCCCACCAATCGAGAGACCATGGATCGCGGGAGGCAGGAAAGTAGAATGCGTAAAGATGCACCCACTGGTCGCCGGAGCGTCGATCTTTGGCACAGGTGATGCTGAGAGGTTGGCCCAATGTTAGGCCAAAGCACAACTTCCCCACTCGTCGGGTTCGTGTGCTGTGCAAGAGGTGGCCGGTGTCCTGGGGTATTGGGTATCTTGTCACCCACGGGGTCCATGGTGCTCAGCCTTGCTGTGCACACTCACTGGCCTCTGGGATGCTTGGGAACCCACCTCAGGGTAGACAGAAGTCTTCAAAGTCCGTAGGAACAGCAGAGTGCCAATTGCAGTGTTTCAGGTGCCTGCCAAGCAGGGGGGGGTAACTCCTTTACCCCAATGGAGACTTCTTCCGAGCAGCAGCACGTCGAACGTTTGAAGCAGAGTTCTCGTCCAACATTAATCTGAAGCTCTGGGGTCCCTGCACCCACCTTTATCCAAGGATTAGGGGAGTGACTAAATCAGGGGCCACCAATGGGAGTTCAGGCGGGAAACGGTGGCTACACTCTCTCCCCTTTGTTGTGTTTTCCCGCCAGAGCAGGGGACAGGATGCCCCTGAACCGGTTTGAGGCGGTGTATGCAGAAGTAGGCACCGAAGGGCCTACGTGCAAGGTCTGAAAGGAAACCTAAAGTGCACCCACCCAGTTCCAATCCACATAGTCTGTCTGGGGAGGTGAATACACCTCCCTGCCACAGGATGCCTATTGTCCAGCTGCCTTGGCTGGAGTTCTGCCCAGCAACAGGCAGCCAGAAGTGTGTGGGTGGCTGGTAGCATCCATTTTGTACTATGTGTGCTCTTTTAAATTGGTGTTTAAAATCAACCGCGTTTACCATATCACCCCTTTAGCAGGGTGGAATTATACACCCCCTCCAGTTAATGGAGGGGGGGGGTATGATTACAAGGTGTTTGACACCAAACACGACATGGTTCTGTGCAGCCATTCTCAAGTTAGCATTCTACCGCGATTGATTATAATGCGCTGAAGAGTATATGGTATGGCTGCACTACAATCAACCTCGCACTCGTTTTAATTAAAGTTGCAGAGGGGCCCTACTCAGGTAGGGGTTCCCCCTCACACATATCTCAGCACCCTGCCTTGCAGGATTAGCAAGGCCTACCTTAGGGGTGACTTATGAGGATATATGTGTTGTACTTGGGTGGGATACAGGCTACCTATATCCCTGTAAGGGGTGCAAGCATCACCTTACCCAGACTACAGTAGTGGTCTGGTGGTGTCAGTTTGTACGGCTGTCCCAGGGGTGGCACAATAAGTGCTTCAGCCCCTGGTAGGCCTCTGAGGGACCCATGCCCTGGGTACCATCTACAAGGGGCTCACAGGGTGTCCTCAGTATCCAATTGGTTTGTACCTAGGGTACTCACATCGGTTTAGAGAGGAAGCAGATAGGCTGGGGTCCTGCATAGCAGGGACACAGCCTGGCTAGAGTAAAAAAACAGTCAAAACATCAGCAAAAAGTTGAGGGCAACTATGCAGTCGATGCCAATCTCCTACAGGAGGGACGAACTGAACCAGGACAGCCTAAAGCAAATAAAGCCAGCAAATAGAAAGCCAGAGAATGTGAGTTACAAACTGCAGAGCCAATGGTCAGCAATGGGCGGAATTCATTCCCAGAGAAGGTTTCTTAATGTCCCGAAGATGTCTGTAGCAAACCAGACAGCTGTGCTCCAAACCAGACAGCTGTGCTGCCTGGTAGACTTTGACCTAAAAGCGCTGACTGCCATAGGTTTCCAGTTACACACTGTTTGTTTTGAGATTTCCTCATAGTAAACAAATCAACAGAAATCATAGGAACATGCGTATGTCAGCAAAGATTGAATATTCTTTGCTGAATTTGCCCCACGATGGCTAACTCCGTGGTTAATTTGTAAGGCACAAAAACTGAATTGATTCTCACACTTCGATACATATTAAAATAACCCAGATCTACCTCTGAAGTGTTAAAAGTTGAGTCGCCCACATTGGGATTTAAGTCTGTGACCTGCAAGCCTCTCAGCGGGCACGTAGGGCCTGGTTTAGATCTTGGCGTGTGGGTTACTCCGTCACACACTGGAATGTAAATACCAGGAATAGTGGGCTAAGGATGGAGCTGGCATTGATCAATATTACATTTAAGGGCCAGCAAATGATTGTGAATTCCTTGTTTAGCTTGTTAGAAGCTGACAAAGGTTCATTCAATTTCTGGTTAAAAAGCCACCTGCAGCGTGACATGAAGGAGCCTTTGCCGACTCTTATGGCCAGTGTAACTAACGGCCGTGATTGGGAAAAGCTTGTTAACATCGAGGACAGTTCAGTAGCATGCAGGAAAAATGCGCAAACAAAGTTGTTTAAAGAAAAATCTATTGAAATGGATCGAAAGAAGTGTCAGGGCAGATTGCAGATAGCTCAACTGATGAACATAGATTATAGAGGGCTTCCCCAAACGCATTTAGAAAATTAGAAACTTGGGAATATTCGAGTTTGGATGCTGAAACTCAGACTGGGTCCAGTGCCGGCCCTTTTTAAATGGATAAAGCCTCGCAGGGATAACAGCGAGGAGGATGGGGCGGGATCGACTTGTCATTTCTGTGCTAAGAGTGACCTGACTCTGGTTCACCTTTTGGTTTTCTGTTCCACGTTCCATAGTGAGAGAAATAAATTGTTACTGCCAAGATTTCGATAAATTAACACCCGTCATCTAACAGATTTGTTAGTACACATTTTGAATTGTAATTATGGCCGTTTATCCCATGCTATAGGTAGGCTTTTAGATATTGCAAGGACTAAGTAAGTTGGGGGGGGGGGGGGGGGGGGGGTCGAGTTTGTTTTAAGAACTTGATACCAGGGATGTCATCTTGCAATTTGAGCGTACTGCACTTGGTAGCTTCCTCCCCAGCCTAGTAGCATGCAATTGACCACGCCACACACGGAGCTCTGTAGTGCACGTTTTTATTCATTAGAGTGCAACAGTTGACTAACTCAGGGGTGGGCAGAATTTGCGTAGTCGCGCTACGCAAAGCTCCGCGAAACGGTAAAAAATCTCAGCGAGCAAGCAGAAATTCCGCAAACACGCGAATTGCTTGTTCGCGATGATTTTTTGCTGTTCGCGGACGCTGTTTGCGGGGAAATATCTTGCGAACACACATTTTGAGAACGCGAACAAGCAAAAAATTCCGCGAAGCCACGGAATGCAGAATTGTATGCAATTCCGCGTTCTCCGCGGAAAACGAAATACCCAAATACCACGAGCGGAACGGAATTTACCGCCCAGGCCTACTAACTATATGCATTACATTATGAACCTTTAAAAACCACACCCAACGATTATGTCATTGTCCTACAGAGTCCATCAGGGACTGGAAGGGTTCTTACTATACGTATTTACAAGACACCACATCTTCCCCTCTGTTAAAGAGAAAGTACAAATATTATCATATAGATCATAGTTCCTAAATGAGTCGTCGAGGTGCTTGAACCAGTCTTCCAGACCTAGTCATATGAGGTCGATGAAGCAGAGGAGCGAGCCTGCCTCAGGCACTGGAGATGCAGAGGTAGGCATAGGAGGTGGGCTCACTTCTGATATATGGAGCCGACGAACATAGAGGGAGGTGCTTGAAGTGTGACGAATCTCTTGTGATGGACTTACCGGGGCATTGAGCGGTCACCATATGTCCTTTGCTCTTCACAACTCTCACGGGTTCAGCATCACATGGAGCATCAGTCTTGCGTTTCCATTTTTGCTGGACCGGGGCACAGTCTCCTTCCTGTGTCCCAAACACATTGGTGTTCATCAGTATAGATCTTGATTCTGGACTTGTGTACTGAGTTTGTTGTACAGATCTTGTCTGTATACCTCGCCCTATGAGTCGTCAATTGCAGCAGTTTGGTTCCGGTGGCTCTCCCACACATCAAGGTGGCAGGGCTTTAACCTGTGGTGGAATGGGGAGTTGATCTGTAAGCACGAAGGGATGAGCATAAAGCCGATTTGAGATCACTTCCTTCTAGTTCAGCATGCTGAATTACTCTCTTTAGGGGGCCTGTGAGAAGTTGGCCTGGTATATGTTGCTCACTAATTCTAGTGATCACCTTGTACCATGCCAAACAACCCTTATGGTGGTGGTTGAAGTCAACCTTGATAGACCAGCTATCCTAGTGGTAGCGTGGACAGTGCAGTCTGCAGGCTAAACTCTTGAAGGCATGTGAAGCCAGCTGTTTTACCATATGTAACCTCCTTGAATACCAAATGAAAGGACACCACACAGATATATATTCAAAATATATATGTATTTATTGTACTAAAAGTATCCCCTATACTCTTTATGAGCACAGAAGCACATTCGTTTAAAACAAGGCAGTGTTTAAATATACAAAAGTTGCCCCTATACTCTTTATGAGCACAGAAGCACATTCGTTTAAAACAAGGCAGTGTTTAAATATACAAAAGTTGCACAATTATGGATGGGCCAGGTGGCCAGCTAAACCATATACTAAAATAGTGGTATAAGAACCACGAATAGAAAGGAAGGAAGGCCTAGGGCCTTGGGAATTGCTGGGACGACAAGGAGCTAACTGTAGTTGGTGACCAGGAGGCCCACAGGATGCGTGTGCAGTGTTAAAAGTTACACGCGTGCACCTATTGATTTCAATGGGTGCGTAAAAGTCACAAAGTTAAAGGAAAAGGAGTCTTCCGGATGGACCAGAACCTAACAACTTGAAACCTAGACACTAGAGATGTTTCTCTACCCAGGAGCGCCAGCGTTACCTCACCCACAGGAAGCGGGTGCATAGGGGTCAAAGTGCGTCGGGTTTCGTCGTGCAGGTCTATGGAGCCTGAGGATGAAGATGCTGCAGGCGGCCAGGCAGGAAGAGTTCCGGTGGATCCAAGGGTGGATCTGAAGAGTAGAAGACCTGAAAGCAGAGGGGACAATGTTCAAAGTCACTAGCCAGTGACCGGCGTGGAACCAGGAAGGAACCAGGTGATGTCTGGTGCCAACAGGTGAAGAAAGGAAGCTTGTCTCTGCAGCCACATGGAAGTGAAGATGTCGATGACGTCCAGAAGTCACTCACGAGCTGTCCCACAAAGGCTCTAGCTGATGGCGGTGTCGGCTTCTTGATCAGAGCAAACAGGCCTTGGCTAATGCAAGCCACGCAGGAATCGATGGAAGCTTGGTGCTCTAACCAGCAAGGTCAGAGGGGCTGCTCCTTTTCACAGGAGCAAGGGCCAGTCTGGAGCAACCAGACCAGCAGTGTTGTTTGTAGATTTCGTCGCCAAGATGGCCACTATCCAACGGGCCAGTACCCGGGATGACGCGTCGAGTGGCAAAAAGCAAAAGGGCCCCACACAGTTCTCGTGGATGCTGGAGGGCTGGTCTTTGGTGCAAATGCTGCTCGGTGTTGGGGCTTCTCAGGGCCCAAAGCACAGCATTGAGGATGCCTCAGGTGCTGCGCAGTCAGCTTGTCGTGGACGTTTCAAGATGGCCGGTCCCACGTCTCTCGGTGCCTCCACGGATCTCTTCTTTGCAGGGACTGTGGATCTGGCTCAGTGATGTCTGGGAGTCTGGGTCTTGTTGGGCTCTGGGCTCGGTCTCCGGCGGGAGGCGGCGGCAAAGCAGTCGTTGAGTTGCTGGATGGTGCCTGTATTCACAGGGTGGTCACTCCTTGGCCACAAGGGAGATTCTCTTCAGTCTTCTGTGCAGCAGAATGTCAAAGTCCAGTAGTTCTTCTTGTTAAAGTCGAGTTTCAGGATGATCTGAAGTCTTGGGACACAGCTCCTACTCGTATTCCAAATCTAGGGTCCGGATTACCTGCTAGGTCCCTCCTCTGGGTGGGACCAGGAAGGGGGGTGGTTACACCCCCTCTCCTTTGTTCAGTTTCGCGCCAGGGCTGGGGCTGGAGAGCCCCAGCTCCGGTTTGAACTGGCATATGCACAGGGACACCTTGTGTGCCCCAGGCATGTCTCAATCTATTCAGCCCTCCCTAACCCACTACACAAAATCCTGTCTGGGGTGGTGCAAGCACCTCCCCTGACAGGAAACCCTTTGTCCACACCTCCAAGCTGGAAGGACTCCCAGCAGCAGGAGGGCAGACTTGTGTCTGTGGTGGCAGCATCCATTTTGTGATGCTGAGGCTCTGTTTAACTTTACCCGGGTTTCAGGTTAGGTACATGTCGTGTCCCTCTAGAAGGGTGGAATGCTACCCCCGTCACCAGAACTGGCGAGGGGGTAGTATTCCAAATCGTATGACACCTTACTCGACATGTTTTGATAAAGCCAAACCAAAGTTAGCATTTGACCGCGAGGTACATAATGCACTTAAGAGTATATGGTATGGAAATATCATGAAACAGCTAAAGGACGATGTTCCGAAAGCTGCAGACAGGCTCAGCTCATGCCAGAGCACCATCTCACATGGAACCAAGCACTCTGCCTCCAGCATTGTTAAGGCCTGCCATAGGAGTGACTTATAGGTTACCATGTGTCCATATATGTTAGATATAGATATACTATATCTAAGTAAGAGGTGATTACACCAATTTACCCCAGCTGAGTGCTCAGCCAGTTGTGTCTGATTGTAAGGCCAGGCCAGGGGTGGCATAATACATGCTGCAGCCCCTGGTAGGCCTAGGGTACACCTATGCCCTGGGTATCTAGGTTACACTGTACAGGGTCCAATAAGGTGATCCTTACCAATTGGGTATGTACCTAGGGTACATGGAGTCCATTTTAAAGAGAGAGCAGACAGCCTGAGACCCTGAATGGCAGGATCTCAGGCCAACTAAGTCGAAAAACCAGCTAGACTCTAGGCAAAAAGTTGGGGGTAACCATAGTCAGATATCCACCTTCCTACAGGGCCCATGAAGCTTTTGACAACACCGTTGGCCTGTGGCCAGAGAGAGGCACTTTTCTGATGTTATACATTCATGTTAGTGAGAAAATCTTTAAACTCTCTGCTGTTGAACGGGGGGGCCACTGTCAGGCTTAAGAAAGGAAGAGACACCCGATGTTGCAAAGATGTCATTTAATGTCCCAATTACTTTATCATGTGTGGTTAACGACAGGGGAAATCTGAAGTACTCATCAACAACTACCATTAGATGATGTCCATTATTAAGGGGTCCAAACAACTGCAGTCCTCTCCCTCACCTGCTTCAGGAGATCAGACATAACTAATGGATGCTGTGTTGTTTTGGGAGACAAGCAATTGCACAAATGGAACACAAGAATTGATCTTCTCTTGAGCAACTCTGGGATGCTCCCTTTTGTCCGCTCCCTTTTGTCCGCTCCCTTTTGTCCGCTCCCTTTTGTCCGCTCCCTTTTGTCCGCTCCCTTTTGTCCACTACCTTTTGTCCGCTTCCTTTTGTCCGCTCCCTTTTGTCCGCTTCTTTTTGTCCGCTTCCTTTCGTCTGCACAGTTGAGTACCTGGGGCGTTCACTATTGGATCGTAGCCCTCTGCTGATTGGGTTGGGGTAGGTGTAGGACCCCAATACCTATGTGGAGTTTATCTATGTGTACACTTCAGAACATCGTATTTCGAGATACAGTGGGCACGCATGTTATCCAGTACTTCGAACACAATGATAATACCGCTTTGGATAGAGGGATGGAGTGGGGTGCAATTAAGGTGGTAATGCTGGAGCTCTTTATCAAGACCAAATACTGCATGAAGGCGACCTTGCATCGTGAGCTGACTGAGGCTGCTCTACGTGAGGCTGAGATTAGCTCGGGCAGAGGAAGATCAGTGTGAGGTGTTAATCTCCCTTAGGACGGATCATAGGCTGGACAGACGGTTCTACGCGAAGTATACCACTAAACAGCATGCAGAGGGTGACAAGGCAGGCCGTGTCCTGGCACGGTTATTGTGCTCTGAGAACGAGCGGCCCCGGTTGACGGCCATTAGGTGTCTGGCTTATGACATTTTCACATCACAGATGGCCATCAACTATGCTTCCTTTGATCATTATAGTACCCTCCGTCATATCAAGAGTATGAGGAAGTGGGGGACTCGTGCTCTCAGAGTACCTGGACGGCTTGCCAGTGCCGCGCCTTGACCCTTTACATGCCGAGCCTTGGATACCCTATTGACACTTGCAGAGATCCGCTTGGCCGTGGATAAAATGTCAAATAATAAGACCCCGGGGACGGATGGACTCCCTGTGGAGTTCTGTACTGCATACCATGCCACACGTGCCGTGCAGCTCTTATGGCTATTCCAATTGGCAAAGGCAGCAGGTGGGAGGCCCTAAAAGTGGCCCCATTGGAGGTGAGCTCCTGTTGCCCACTTGCGCTCCTGAATACGAACTGTAAGGTCCTGAGAAAGATTGATGTGAATCGATTGCTACCACATGTTGTTAGCTTGGTACACCCTAGACTAGAATGGGTTTATACTGGGGACAAACATGTTCCTAAATTTACGGCCGTTGTTCTGCCGGATGATCAGCCATCCGAGACACCCTCAGGTGTTGCCCTCTTGGTAGACATAGAGAAGGTGTTTGATTCACTGAGTTTGCCTTATCTCTGTTGGGTGTTACGATGCATGGGGCTCGGCCTGGAGATACGGCAGTGGGTTGACCTCCTGTATACCGATCCAATTGCCAGAGTGTGTACTGGTAGGGCCCTACGTGACGTCTCGTGGGAGGTGATCTAACTTTACGCAGACAATGTGTTATTATTTCTTAGAGACTTTTGTCGTGTCTTTCCTTGGGTGATGGAGGCGCTGGACGGTTTTGGTGAGGTCTCAGGCATGCGGCTGAATTGGTCTAAGTCGTGTCTTTTCTCCATCTGTGCTATTCGGGCTTGCTGAACTCTGATGGAACGCTGCTTCACAAATCCGGCCTGGTGTGGTAGTTTGAATCCTTTCGCTACCTTGGTGTCAACGTCTACCATGCAGAACTGGATTTAGTGGTCGGCAACTTGGGTGCAGCCTTGGCCAGTGCCCTCCGTATACTGACTGACTGTTTGCAACGCTCTCTCTCTCTCTCCAGTGGGCAGGATATCCATCACGAAGATGCTGGTATTGCCCGACTGTTTTACCACTTTTCAGATCTACCTGTATCCCCACCTGTGCGCTTCTTAATGGACTTGAACTCTTTCCTTAATCTGGGGTTTCGGGAGGAAAAGAGTGGCATTGCCCCTCAAGAGAGGAGGGGGGTGCCTGGGCGCCCCATGCTGTGAAGTATTATGTGGCTCCTCAGTTGCAGTGGCCCATGAGGTGGCTCAGACTGGGCTCTAACGGGCTTGCACAGTCTGCGAGTTGGGCGGGCAGAATGTCCTCAATTGGCTTATGGGCCCGAGGCGGGATAGAAGGTGGCTGGGGTGCTTGAGCAGAGTGGCCAAGTATTGTTTGGACCGATACGAGGTGCTGCGCTGCAGGCCGGTCCCATGTGCTCGCTCCTTCCTTCCTTTCCTTTCCTCCCTCATTGGGTGATCTTTACGAGCATAATCTCCTGATGTCCTTACAAGACATCCGGTGAGTTATGAGATCCATGAGGGTCAATTCTTGACCCATAATGCCTTTGATTCATGGTGGGTTGCTGGAGCACCGGGTGCCCACGCTCCTGGATCTGCGTGATAGGCGTGCCCAGTTAATGATCGGGAGTTGACAGACGAGCAGTGGACGCAAGAGCTAGAGGAGGAGCAGGGTGTCTCTGGGCATTCCCACCTGAAATGCACTCCATTCAATGATGTCCATCAAACCTATCTGACACCGGCGAGCCTTCATCCAATGTTCCCGGGTGCCCTCTGGGATGCCCTCGCTGCTCCTGAACAGAGGCTGATATTTATTATATGGTATGGGCCTGCCTAGTGATTGCCCGCCTCTGGCGGGACGCCGTGCAGGTTTTATCTGAGGTCATGGGCTGCCCACTGCAATGCTACCCACTTCACTCCCTACTAGGACCGACAGCTCAAACGGGTAAGAACATGTATGTTGTCAGGTTCATAGACTTCGCATTTGTTCTCCTCAAGTGCCGTATTGCCATGTCCTTGAACTCTGCTGTAGCACCAACATAATCACTCTGGCTGCAGGATCTTTTCAAACGGCCTTCCGCTGAGATAGCAGCACGGAGATCCCGGCCATTGATGCGGCTAGTAGGGCCATCGCTGAATGCCTGGGGCACATACATGGCTGAGTTGTTGGACAGGACAGATGAGCGACCTCCGTGATACGATGGGGTTTTTCACTTTAGTGGTCATAATAGTGGGACAATACGATGACCACCTACGGTGGGGGGGGGGGGGTACTTCTTCTTCCCATGCAGTCTTCAGGTCCCGGGTAGGGCCCTTCACGCCTCCCCAAGTACACCTATGCCATATCTGGTGTCGGCAGGTGCATGGTCTCATGGAGCCCACCTCTCCGCCACCGGTGCCTGGCCTGTTTGGATGAATTGCTCTCTGCAATTACTACTACTACTGCTGTAGCTGCTACAGCCACCGCCGCAGCCGCCACCTGGTGCCACCTATGGGACGCCATCGATTTAATAGTCTATTTCATTTTCTTTTTAGTTACTATTGTTCAAATACAGCTCCCTTCTTACACTGCTGAATGGCACACACGGATACCACACAATTGCTTAGCACACCTGAATAGGCATGTTACTTACAGTAATGCCTTCTGTTATGGTTGTGGGTATGGAGTCCTGCTGAATGTTTTAAGCTCTTGTTTGTGCACTGATGTTATTCTGGAATTACGTAATGCTGTACCTACCTGACCGTTTGCTGGTAAAGTACCACAGGGCGCCTCGTAATGTGTATGGGGATGCGCTGTGGGCTTGTGTGCTACTACTGGCCTTGCTGATTTCTGTTGTAATGCAACCCTTAAATGGTCTAAAAATAACAGAGCTACTTGGGGGAAAAAGCCTAATTGCTATGAATGTTTGTGTTGCCTTATTGGCAAAACATCAAACAAATAAATCAATACCATATATATACATATATAAAAACAAAAAGTGGCAGTCGCCACAGGGCAAACACCGGCATCGAGCGAGAGTCGGTGTTTGCAACGCGGTGAAATATCCACGAATCATTTGTTGCTATAGACGAACACCCACTCACTTTCTCTACTGATGACCATCAAGTCTGTGATGTTTTACACCATTACACACCCTCCACACCTAGCAATCAGATATTCTCCTTTTTAGAGCTATCTTAAAATCCACCAATAAACAACCTTATTATTGAAGCAGATTTAATGGGTAAGTTGTGGGCTATGAAAACAGAAAACGCTGATGGTAATCCCATGACCAAATTGCGTGAACCTGGTTAAATAAAATGGTCTTACTGTGCCTCAGTTTCCGCATTGGCTAATATCAGGATATGAGTGCTGGAATTCAATCTAACCTCCATTGATCATTGTCTTTTAAAACTGGGTGAGAGCATTTAGTATTTGGGCATGGGGCCTTCCTGTTAACTCTTAACCCCTATAGTGTGGCACCATGTCTGATGAGTTAGATACACCATACACAACATAGGTATATATTTACGCTGAGCCCACGCCACGCTGTCTAGTGGGTATAGCTAGAATTGAATCTTATTCTCATAATTACCAAAATTGATCTCAATGGATGGAAAGTTGTTTCAGTGCATTAGAAATGCTTTCTCCCACTTAATAAATGCCCCGCTTGTGCCACAATCTACACAAATATCGTTGCCGTGCTCCTGTCTATTGCAGCATCTTTACTATGCCGAGTTTGTATGAAAAATATACTATGAAGTTTCCCAAAAATAATTTTAATAGATAGAAATTGGCCTTGAGGGACAATGTTACAACCTTTGAAATGCACACATTATACATTATTTTTTAAATACATTGACAAAATAGTTTATTCAGTTTTATATATATAAAAAAAAAACAATGAGAACAATCTTAAAATATAAAAATAAACAGACATTGTTGCAGTGGAAAATGTGCTGATCTGTTAAAGAGACAGTCTCTTCAGGACTTTTCGAAAGCAAAATCTTTTGAGGTTTGGATGACAGAGATAACGCTGAAATGGGTTTGAATTATACTAGCTACAAAGACTTTTTTTCAGAATATTTGGGAACAAACGTTTACCAGGGCTCATACAGTGACATAGGACTATCTCTACTGCAAGTACATTCTGTTGCAAACATTGGAAGTTTGTCAGTTTAAAACCCATTCTAAGTTCATCCACTGTTAACAGTTTTGAGTTGAAGTCTTTCTTCAGCAAAATGAAAAGTAATTTAGAACTTTGCCTGTTCCAAACCATTTCTATTGGCACATAATCTAAGCTTTCATTCTGCATTGGTAAATAACAATTGCACAGTGATATCTGAAATGTGCTCAGTTTTGAATTCATACTCGTGTAGCCTGATCATGAGTAATTCCCTAACCTATTCATGATGGTGAATCCTTTTTAAAATGTTGTTCTTTGTTACTTTCTTCTTCCCTCATGTGAACCGTTTTCCAATGTTTGCTCCCATGCACATATAGTGGCTTTCACATTAACTGTGCATTTCACCTCACTGTATTTGTCTCAGACTTTCCAGGTCTGGGAAAGAAATACTTTTTTTATGCTCTTCCACCAATGTGCCATATATACATTAATATAGCCTTATAGCCTGCTGTAGCGGGCTATACCTGCTATTAAAGGCCCGCTCCCACGTTAAAGGCCCGAGCCGAAGTCGAGGGCCTTTCACAAAGGAACAGGACTTTAACCCCTTCGATGCTGCGCAGATTCCGCCGCTGTGCTGGCGGAATCTTGCGCGGGCGTGGTCATGACGGAATGGTTCCGTCATGAGCACAGCTCAACCGTGGGTCATGACGGAACCATTCCGTCATGAGCACCGAAGGGGTTAATAGCCGGTATAGCTCTGCTACGAAGGGCTATAAGGCTATTAGAACATTCTGCCACTAGAGGGCAGAATGTTCTAACAAATAAAACAAAGGCTCTCGACCCCTCGAGCGCCGAGAGGCCTTTGTAAAACATTGGAATGTTGCTCTGCGGGCCTTTACCAGCCCGTCGAAGCAGGGAGCTCTCCATTGTCTTCAACGGAGCTCCCAACATTCCAATGTTCTAATGAGTAGTATATTACATTTGGAATAATACAAAGTGAAAGCAGCCATACGTATGAAAGAATTCCTGGATAAAGTTGCTGGATGGACTGTAACATATAATAAAAGTGTAAAAATAGCACACGTCCTGGCTGAGTGGACACACGAGAGAGTGGCACTCTAGTCAAAGAAAAAGATAAAGTGACATTTAAAACAGAGGCCTATAAGGAAAAAAGTGAAGAACTAAAGTGACAGACATGAGAAAGGTTATCCAAAGACACAGGCAAGGCTGGTTAAAGTCGGGCAAGACTGTGAACGCCCTAAACATAAAGGAAAGAGGCTCATGAAAACCTGAGCATAGAAATAAGACAAGTAGAAATGCTATGAGGCAGAGAAATTTGGAAGATGAGACCGATAGAAAATTAAAAGATTGAGGTGGAGGCAGAGCAAAGCTTGGTAGGCCAAGAGAGTACAGAGCAATAACCAAGACAAGAAAAGATAAGTTTAGTAATCAGTGTTTTAGCAGCACAAAGGATGATGCAGGGGTTAATTGCCTGAAACTACATAGAGGGCAATGGCAGTTGCAAGATGTGGTCTGATGAAAGTGGAACCAAAAGTAAAACCACGGCTATGAGACACCAAAGATGATGCAGAGAAAAAAACGCATCAGAGGGGTAGACATGCTCGTGGCTGAGATGAAGTGTAACTAAAAGTTTGGTCTTGGTGGAGTGAGGGGTTAAGGTGTAGTCAATAGAAACTCTCCATATTCTTAAAGTGGAGAGGCCAAAGGATATACTACGATGGAGGAAAAAATAGAGAAGCAAAAAACAATAAGCGAATGGTCCTTATAGAAGAGAGAAACCAGGTAAAAAAAACTGATAGATGGAAGAGGGCCCACTTTACAAAGGAGCACAAAGCCCCATAAGGCACAGAGAGCCAGGGCAAATATAACTATGTCTTTGGTGGGCTGTTTAATTTTTGGTCCAACCTAGTATAGACATCTAAACTTGTCAAAGCAATGTATGTCACCTATAATAAAACTTCAGGTGGCCTAGATATACAAAAAATAACAACACTATACGTAGACACCAATACTAACACATTTAGAGACATCCACTTAGCATAAACCCTCTCTCAGATTTTATTAGATATTTTTAAAGGAATTACTTTTTTTAGACAAATTGTCAATGCTTTTTGGTCTTCGGTTTACACCTCTTGATGCCCAATACCCCTGGAATAGTGGCTTGTCAGAGAGCTGATCTTTCGTTGGAATTATTTCAGACTTTTTATTCTCAAAGTGAATTTTATAACAATATGTCTTTGACACAAGAACATAACATCTCACCGCACTCACCCAAATATGTATAAACCACAATGAAATAAATATAATTGATTCAAGTATCCCTGAAAAATATTAAAGTTAGTAGAAATCATCACACATTTAACCTTCCTCTGTTAAGGCACCCCGTACATCTATTTTCGGGTGGACTGTATGAACGTCTTTGGTCTCAAACAGGATTCGCCAGATTTTGTTCCAGGCTCATGAAAGGAAACTCGTATTTATTTATTTTGTGGGTGCAATTTAATCTCTTAGTTTTTAGTCCTTCAGTCTGTAATCCAAAGCTTTGGAAGGAATGTAGCTAGGTTAGTGACACCGAAACAAAGAATCCCTGAATCCAGAGTTGCAGTCCAAGCGTCAACACTTGAAGAAACCAACTTGTCGGATTGTGTGCTATTCGTTTCCTTGCTAGAGTTCAGCCATGGCCGGCTAGCTCTGAAAAAAGCTCAGAAATACGTCTGCTTATTCCAGCCTTCTCATAGCAGTCCTATTCAGCAGACCTTTCACCATTTACAATATCTTGCCATGGCTCCACACCTCAATTGGGCCCATTAAAAACCTGTATAATAAGCTGTGTTGGTCTGCACACATTAAAGTGGTGAGGATAACATTGTCCGGCTCAAGGCTCCTCTGACGTATCAATTGTCCTACGGCTTTCCAATGTCCACAGAAACCCTGGTGTACAAATGATGCCTTGTGATGTTAACAACTGTATAACGGAGGCTATTCAGACCATCCCGTTGCATATTGGTTCTGGCGTAATTCATGATGATGACGCTGTATACAGAAAGAAGGTTGAAAAAGCATGATAAATCACAATATGATTGCAGCAGAATTGATATGCATTTCTTTAAAGCATTACAGAGTACAGTTTTAGAAGGTCTGAAAAAATAAAGAGATTCAGTCTAAATATATGATGAAAACTGTACATTTGTTGGTCTCCAGTTGATTGGTGCACAAAACAAAAAAATACGACAAGTCTAAAATAGGTCAGAGCGCAGATGCAAACGCATGCCTGAAAATTATGTGGTTTTTTTGTTCTTAACTGAGCCTGCAATAATCTTTCATTCTCACTTGGACCTGCAATGATAAGTCTTCATGAAGATTACATTGATCTTAATTTCTGTCTAGAGCCCACATGGATCCTAAGCTCTTTCTTGGGCCTGCATTGGTTTATTCTTACCTGAGTCTACAATAATCTGAGTTTTCATGAGGCAGCCCCCAATGATCTTAAATTCCATCTAGGACCTGCATTTATCTTACATTTTTGCCAGAGTTATTAAGGATCTCAGGTTTTTACTGAGGCCAACAGAGATATTTAAGATTTTGAGAAGCTCATGAAAGAACTTAAGATTCTGGACAGTCCCAATTTGAACTTTCTTTTCTTCAATCTTGCGATTTGACCAAGACCTCCTGTTTGAGATCTCCAAATATATAAAGGGTAAATCACTGCTACTGCTGGAGATGTTTGCCCTTCATACCCCATAACTTGTAACCAACTGCACGTGCTCAAAACCTTTTTCACTATTTCTCTGTCTGGCCCTTTTGGTTGACTTGTATGAAAACACCTTTTATCCTTAAATCTCATTGTTCAAATGTTCTCATTGTATGTGGTCTCAATGATTTTGTCATTTGTTTTCCTTGGCGTTTTCACCGTTTATGTGGATTTGTATTCAACTTTTTCTAACTTGATGTTTGCTGGTGATAATTCTCTATATTTTGAGAATTTCCTTTTACTTTTGAGCATGGCATTTGTCAAGTGTATGTTGTAATGTGTTTCCTACAATCTTTACAACCATCTGTACATTTCCTCTAATTTTTTACTTTACTTCAACATGTTGTTAGCATTGACGTCATCAATTTCTTGTAGTATTGTTCTAGCATTTTTATGTAAAGCACTTACATGTACTTTTGCAGAGAACTGCCTGGGCACCCATGCCATGCTACCAAATGTGAGCCAATGGTGTACTCCTTAAACCCTGCCTACCTCTATGACCCGGACTACAGGGCATACCTAGATAGAACGGTTTCTCTACCATATAATCACACATCATAGGTTTTGCGCTTGGACCTGGTTCATAAGGCATAACTGTAAATCTGTGACCCACAATATGTGCATATCGCAAGACACAACATGCACTTTTTCCTCCAATCTGTGAATTTGTTAAATTACAGCCCATTGTTTCAACTTCAAAGCCTGAAGTCAAACTTTAGAAACCATATGCGATCCTGCAGCAGAAGCACAAACCTTCTACTATTTCTATTATGTGTACATTAACTTTTGAGTTTTTTTTTTTCTGTTTCTCACTTGTACACATCGCACCAGCGATCAACGGGGTGCTCAGCACGTAAAATGAACAATGAAGGTGTGATGCCTTCATTGTTCATTTTACGTGCTGAGCACCTCGTTGAATGTGGATTGCACAGTTTTGCGTTTGCATGACAGTGTTACCACTAAATCTGCTATAAAGGGTTAATCACATAAAATATTTTGGACTTATTTTAGTTTATGTCAAAACATGAAAAGCATGGAGATGATGACGTCTAACTCTCTTTAAGCTAATGTGTGTTGAAATATTTTTCGACGTTCCGAGGAATAGGATTCCTTAAAGGAAATACATTCCAGGTCATATTAGTTGCTTTCTCTAACTGGTCATTGCCATCCATGGTTTTAGTAATTGTTTTGTTTAGTTATGCAAGTTCTTTTTTCCTTTTAGAATTTCTAAACAAAGCTTCTGCATCTAAATTTCAGTGATGCTTGCATGATTTAATGCAATTTCCAGGGATGTATGATGTTACAACGCATGCTTTTACAACAAATTTTTTACAACGCAAATGCTGTGACAACGCAAGTCTTTACCATGCAAGTCTTTACATCGACTTGCAGTAGATGGCGTGCTAACATTAAAAAAGGGTAATTTACTATTCTAACTCCAGTCCACGTTGCAGTAGGGAAGGTGTTTGGATAGTAAACTACACTATTTTTAATGTTAGCACGCCATCTAGTGCAAGTCGATGTAAAGACTTGCGTTGTAATGGCATGCGTTGTCACAGCATTTGCGTTGTAACAGTTTCGTTGTAATGGCAGTGCGTTGTAAAAGTTGCGTTGTAATGGTTGTTCACCAATTTCCAGCACTACAAATTACAACTGTTGTGCGAAATGCCTGAGATTTTTGCAATTAAACCATGTCTCATAATTGAGAGTTCGTTTGCTTAATAATTCTGATCGCAGGAGTACGAGAAGAGCATGAATGAAATTAATGTGAGTAGCAGTTGTGGAATGGGAATGTATGCTATTGTTTAGCACAAAATGCTTCCTCATGCCAAAAATAGATGTGAAAATGCATTTCTTGCTAAAAAAAAACATAGTGCAGATGAAGAAACTGGCAGACCTAGTAAAAAGTTGTGATTTATTTGGTATTTCGCATAATTTTCACAAAGGCAATTACACTATTTCTGCCCATGTCTAAAGACTATATGCCCCATGTATAGTTTTATCACTATTTGGCATGGCAACTTACTTCTTTTTGTTGGTTTCATTGCCAGGATCTCGGCGATGTGGAATCATTTTGGACCTGGCCATGACGCTGTTGGGCCGCTCCACTCTCATCCCTGCAGCAACCACCCTGAGATTGTGAAAGAGGACAATTAGTGGATAAAAGAATCTAAGAGTTTGTCAAGCACAGTCAATGGAATAGCCACAGTGAAATAATGTAGATGCACCATATGAATAAATGAGCTTTTGGTAGAACAGTTGATTTAGTAAAGAAGGGAGCGATCTAATATTATTTGGAAGTTTGTTTCAGAGTTTGACACTACACGTAAAAATAAGTAAAAACCTCCTGCCTATGCTAGGGTGCATACTTTTACGTCCCAGCTTTAGACAGCTGTATATACGTTGTGTGCTTAAGCCCGCCCACAGGCTTCCAATTTGCTGGCTCCATCTTTGCTCTTATATTCTTTCTCCCCATTTGTCCATGGCATGC